>NC_080105.1:44376485-45586485 GCF_950005125.1 Chionomys nivalis | reverse complement strand
GACATCATATGGTTCCCCTGTGTAGGGTGGCTCCAATTGATCTCTCTCTCTCTCTCTCTCTCTCTCTCTCTCTCTCTCTCTCTCTCACACACACACACACACACACACACACACATACAAACACACACAAAACATACATATTTGTGTATATACATGAGAATATGAGATGTTCTTGTTTGTTTGTTTTTTTTCTGTTGTTTTGATAAAAACCATGACTAAAAGCAACATGGGGAGGAAACAATTTATTACATCTAACGGATTTCGAGCTAATCATCCAGGGAGCCCAGGTAGGTGTTAAAGAAGGGATGTAGAGGTAGGAAGTGAAGCAGAAACTGTGGAGGAGCTGGCTTCTTCTCCATTGACTTGTTCAGCTTGCTTTCTTACATAAACCAGGGTCACCTTTCCACATCACTGCCCATAGTGATCTGGGCCCTTCCATATCAGTCATTATTCAAGAAAATGTCCACAGATATGCCTGCCCTAAGGCTGGTCTGATGGTGGCAATTCTTCAACTGACCTTCCCTTTTCTCATATGACTCCAGTTGATGTCAAATTGCAAATAAAACAAAAACAGCACAAAAAGGTCTTTCAATCTTCTGGTGTCTTCTTCAGTATCTTAAAGTTTTCATTGTGTGCTTGTACACTTCATTAGTTGAGATAATTTCAAGATTTTAAAAAAAGGTCTTTTCTTTTTTTCTTCCTCGGTATCATTGCCATTGGAAGTCTACTAATTTTTGCATGCTAATTTTGTTCTCTAATACTTTTGTCAATGTGTTTATCAGCTTTAGGAGATTTGTTTGATGACTTTTTATATAAAAATTTTGACATATATTTTAATTGAAAAGAATTGCTTCACTTTCCATCTTCCTTTTCCTAGCTACCCTCCCTCAAACCCTTCCCAAGACGCCCCATTCTCAAACTGATAAGCTCTTTTTATTTATTATTGTTACACCTGCAAGCGTATAATATATGTGTATATACAAATTTATATAAATAAAACATCATGCTAAGTCATTTTTGTTGTAAGACATTTTCAATATATATTTATTTTAAATCTAATTTTTTATTTTTAAATCAAATATATATAATATGTTTGAGTCTGATCCACATTCCATTTCCTTCCCTCCAATTTCTTCCCCTCCTTACCCCTTAAGGTAAATTTAATTGATTTTAAAATAGAAAACTGAGATTTTGCAGGAACGTTATTAAAAAATGTTGTAACTGATTCCTGGTGCTTATTTTAACAGGCTATCTTTAATCAAATTCACACACAGGATGTTGCTTATTTGTCAATTGTTAAAGATCAAAGAGGAGAAAAAATGGTGATGTGTCAGGAAAAAGGTGAGGAATCTGACAATAAAAAGTCCATAATAGAATATTTGTTTGAAGCACAAGGAGTTACATATACCTCAAGCCAGAAAAGTTACCTCCTAAATATGTACTGAGTAACAGGATATTTTAAGCTTCAGTAGCACACATGTCAAAGACAAGTTTGAAGACAGGCTAAATGAAGCCTATCACAAAGGAGAAGGGTATAAGTTACCCCTCTGGTGTTTAACGACCAAGGGAGTTTAGGAAGTAAGTGGGGGTGGAGAAGAATGGGGATAGATTAAGAAAGGTAGAAAAGATAGAGAGGAAATGAAGGGAATGAAGAAAGGCAGCATGCAGGGGAAGGCAGGAAATTCATATAAAAATCATGGGTGGGGGATTACTCATGTTAAAACACTACAAAGCGATCTGCTAATGAGGAACTGTGTGTAAGAGACTGAACAATGTGTTCCTATAGTCTTGTTTCCTCACTTTGGGGAAGACATAAAGATGTGATGTATTAGACCCTTCTTCAGTGTTCTATCTTGTATATAATCAATATCTATTCTCAGCTGTATATATTACTTAATGTCAGTGGAAAAGTTTTCTTAAATCCCAATATAATACCATATGAGCCTAAAATGACATCACAGAAAGGAACAACATGAGGCTTTAGTCATAGGTTGATTAAGGGTGCCATCAATAGACCCAAAGAGCATTCAAAACGTAATGGCTTATTCAAATTGGGAGACATGGTGGGAAAATTGCACCAAATAGAAACTAGATTCGGTACAGTTAAATAAGAGCAAAGGGGATTTTTGAAGAGACTCATTGAGCAGAGTTTCTCAAAGTTTCATGATCCACCTGTTGAGGACAATGTTCAAAATAATTTTGGTTCAACTTTTCTGGAATTATTCATTTCTTTTTTTCTTTTTGGTCTTTTGAGGCAAGATTTCTCAGTAGCTATGGAGTCAGTCCTGGAACTTGCTCTGTAGATCAAGTTGGCCTTGAACTCATAGAGATCCACCTGCCTCTTCATCCTGAGTGCTGGAATCAAAGGCATGTGCCACCACCTTCTGGCTTTAATTCTTCATTTCTAAGAAGGTGTCTAGTGGTACAGTTGGTGTTCTAAAGACAATGAACAGCCAGTGTGTAGACTTCTCATTAAAGAAAATGAAAAAGATCCTTTGGTTGATAGTTCAAGACCACATCTAAGAAAACCTAAACATTATTATTATTATTTCTGAGAATATTTCGGCGGCGGGGGGGGGGAGAATGAACATAGAAATGTCATTGAGAAAATGTGATTCAATGAGATTTTCTTTGATTACCAATCCTGTATCTATTGCCATGTTTGATGATTTAATTTCTACAGTTGTTTCAACACCAAATGATAAGGAAGGGAACTTGTAAGATCAGTTTACTAAAGCAATGCAAAAAGAAAGTAATGTGCTGAGAAGGTTACCCAGTGGAACTGAAGATAGGAAATATCTTATTATACTTTCTAATGTTGTGATAAACACCATGACCACAAGCCACTGGAGGAGGAAAGGGTTTATTTGGGTTATATATCTATCAAGGGATGCTGAGGTTGGTCCCTGGAGGCAGGAACTATGGTAGAAGCCAGGAAAGAATGCTGATGATTGACTTGCTCCTCCAACCTTGCTCAGTTTGCTTTATTATAAATCCCAGGTGGCTCTACTCACAATGGGGCTGGAATGTTCCACATCAATCATTGTCAAGAAACTGTCCACTGGCTTGTCTGCAGGCAAATCTAATGGGGATGTTTTATCAACTGGGGTTTCCTCTTCTCAAACAACTCTATCTTGTGTCTTGTTGATTAAAAACTAACCAACACAGAAAAAAGAAAAAGTAACATGCACAAATTTGGAGTGAACGTTAAAGAACTGTAGAGAAGTCATCTCAGAAATCTTTGCTATATGTTGATTCAAATGGAAATGAGAATTATTGCTATTTGTATGAGTTATTGGAACCAAAGAGGGAGTGAGAGTCATGTGATGAACTACAACACTCAGTAATTCCTGTAAATGATGTAGGTTACAATGATTTTAGGGATTCAGAAGAGTTTAATTTGAATGCAGAATCATCTGGTTTTGAAATGATAGCTAAATTCCTTAGAAGATTGTTAATTGATGAAACTCTACTTGACTATTCTCATGGTACACTGAATAGTATAATTGTGAAAAAGGGCATATATGGTTATTTATTGAATACATAACATATAAAGCACTGCTCTGATTTGAGATGTAGCAAATTAGTACTTTATAATCCTCTTGTGACAATCTAGTTTGTTTTTTATTTGTCAATAATATCTCACAAAGTGATTTTAATTAACCATTTTTTGTTAGTGGTGCACACACAAACAAATATATATATATACATACAAATTTTGACATAAATTTACACTCTTGTGTAAATTACACTTTTTTTCTTGTAGTTTAGGGTCACGTATCTTTCAAAAAGCATTTACCAAAAAAGACATGTATACCATAAAAAGGAAATTAATTCTAAATGTCTAATTATAAGTCCACATGTGTGCCCATTGAGGAAAATTTTTATGCAGTGTCATTCTGCACACGAATACCCAAATTGACCAAATTTGAAAACTGTAACATATGAATCATTTATCTCTTTGAAGTTTTATGATTGACAGGTGATGGAAAAATTAGAACATGACATGGAGAACATGAATAGCTCTAATAATATTGCTTAAATGTTTCTGGAATGTTTTATTAGAGGTACGTGCTGACCTGTTCAGCGATAAGCTTTAATAAATGAAATGTCACCTCATAATTATGATTTTTTCCTGAGACCACAGATAGGTTTTCTTTCCATCAGTTAAAAATATCATATTGTGGTATATGTGTCTTTCCTATTAATTTATTTAGATTGTATTCTTTTGGATAATTCTAAGTATAACTACAGCTACAGTTTAATTTTGTTCACTGGATTTCTGTCATGTTCCTCAGTTGTCTAAAAATGAAACAAAGTAAAAATTCATCAAAACAAAATTAAATAACCATCAAGTTATCCATGATAATTATTTTTCATACTCTCTTTATAAATATATACAGTCAATATTGTCATATTTGTATTTAATTGATTGTTTCTTTGAAACTTCAGAATTTTCTAAGGAATGTCCTCAATCAAAGGTAGTTACTTTTCATTTTATTCTGAATCATTAATTTCATTTTCTATAACCTGTACAAGAGTCATTAATTTTTTTCTAAATTAATATAGCCTACCATTGTAGAGCAAGAATCTGTTCCAAAAGAGGCCTGGGATATGAGTCCAGTGATACAATTATTAGCAGGTAAATGGCCAAAAGACACTTAAGGTCACGCTCAACCTCCTTAGCGATCAGGGAAATGCATATCAAAACAACTTTGAGATACCATCTTACACCTGTCAGAATGACTAAAATCAAAAACACCAATGATAGCCTTTGCTGGAGAGGCTGTGGAGTAAGGGGAACACTCATCCATTGCTGGTGGGGATACAAACTTGTGCAACCACTTTGGAAATCAGTGTGGTGGTTTCTCAGGAAATTCGGGATCAATCTACCCCAGGATCCAGTAATTCCACTCTTGGGAATATACCCAAGAGATGCCCTACCATAGAACAAAAGCATTTGTTCAACTATGTTCATAGCAGCATTATTTGTAATAGCCAGAACCTGGATACATGGCTTATTTTTACTCTATTACTTTTTAATATTTATTTTATTATCTTTACTCCTTTAATCTATGACTGTCTGTGCTCTGTTTCTTTAAAGACTTTTCCTTCAGTAGGCTAAATAAACTCAGATATTTGTTGGTTATCAGCATAATGCTTGTGCCACTATGGACCAGTGTGATATTACTTTGAATTATGCTCTTATTTTCAGAAAATTCTAATTTATTTTTAGCTCTTGTGTTATTTTTTCCAATTGTTATTTTTCTTGGCTTGTATGAACACAATAAACCATGCAAAAACTTTAGCATTAAAATACCTATTCTCATTCATGAGGATTATTTTCTATATAATTCTCCATGAACGTACATGGTCAATATCAGGTTTGCATGGAATTCATTATTCCTCTCTTTGACATTTTTAGACACTCCTAAAGACTATCCTCTATCAGAGGTAATTTCTCTCTTATTTTTCCTGAAAATTTGACCTCATCTTGTACGAAAAGTTCAAGAGTTACTAAGTACCTTACTTCCTAAATTCACACAGACTACTGTTGAGGAAAATGATTCTGTTCCAAATGAAGTCTGTGACACAAAGCATGGGAAATGGTTTCTAGTAGGTGAGTTAATAATATTAATATTTATGAACAAATAAATATAAATGTTTGAAATGTTTAAAATTTCTAAATTTTTGCTTCTGTGTTCTCTAAATTTCATATAAGAATTTGATATAAATAATGCAATGTAATTTCTAGTGTTGAATATTTCAAAATTAATTATTTAAGATCCCAAAGTAATATGTCTGCTGCTCTCTAGAGGAAGAGCTACAGGCAGTCAATGACTATTAAGGATGTATTATCCAATCCCAAATTATCAATTCTAAACACATCTACATATAAACAATACTAAATGGACACAGTAGGTTGCACATATGCTTGCAAATGAGTGTGTGTGTGTGTAACAATAATAATTAAAAAATTTTTGAATTTGAGAGGAGGTAGTTAGAGACACATAGAAAGTTGAAGCAGGAAAGGAAAAAATGGATATGATAAATGATTTCTCAAAAATTAAAAATCTATGAATTCTCAAAAATTTAAAAATTTGCAAAGTAAGGAAAAATCCAACATGCTATACTAAATATAGTCAACATGTGTGTGTTTATAAAAATAAAGTTTTTTATGTGCTATAATTCTACAAGTAAATAACCAGGGTGATAAATTCAGAACCATTCTTTAATAAGAAGTGAATGGTGGTGATAGTTCATAACTAATATATAAAGTGAAGGACGTGGTAAACTCTCACAGAACACTAGGATAAATGACTGTGAAGTACTCATTGCTGAAGATACAGTCTGTCCCATGCTATAATCAGTTTTGGCTGTTGGAATACTATCTTGATTTCCTGATTTCATTCTAAAATTACTGGTACCTTTTATTCTCCAGCCATTAAAAATGCCATTTTAATGAATACACATGTTTTTTTTTTTTTTTTTTTTTTTTGTTGTTTTTGTTTTTGTTTTTTTTGAGACAGGGTTTCTCTGTAGCTTTGAAGCCCATCCTGGAGCTAGCTCTTGTAGACCAGGCTGGTCTCGAACTCACGAAGATTCACCTGCCTCTGTCTTCTGAGTGCTGGGATTAAAGGCATGCACCACTACTGCCCAACTCACATAACTTTTATTAGAAATGTTCACTGGGTTAATTATCTTTATTTGAAAATTGTCATTTGATTAAATTATGGAATTTATTTATTTTCCAGTAAATTTTTATTGTGTGTCTTTCCTTCACTTGAAAATCAAAACTAAAAACTTCCCACATCCCTAGAGTGAACAGAATCACTGCAAAAGCTAACCACAAAGAGTGTTTTTGCTATAAAGCAGTTCTTGAAAGTATGGTAAATTTTGTCATGCTTACATGTAACTATTTCTGTTTTTTTTTTTTTTAGAATCTCCTGATGAATATATTCAAGTGAAGGTAGTAAGTTTATATCTTATCCTGAGTTATTAAAATCATATTATACAAACACACACACACACACACACATAGTTAAATACCTTCTTTGACAATCTATACAGTTTCCCCTTGAAGGAAGAGATTCTTATGAAGCACCAGCAACAACTCAAGTAAAGTCATACTGCTCAGGTAAATTCTTCAATATTGATTTATGTAGGAAAAGTGCTTCAAAAATGCAAAATCTATACAATCTTCTTGATTTTGACTTCTCTGCCCTCCAAATTTGATGGGAGGACTTTTTTTTTTAAAGACTAAATTATCATTGTTAAGTCCCATTGTTTACACAAGTCATTTAGTTGCTCAAAATAATATTTTCAAAGTTTTAACTCTAACACAGTATTTTTTCTTTTGTGTCTTGGTATACTAACATTGTCATTTTTTTTTTTACAGAATAGTTGTGCTAGGTATAAAAGTCCAATGATTTTTTTTTTGCATAGTTTAAAAACATAGGACTGTTGTCTGTATGATTTTTATTTGTAAAGTCAACTACTTAGACAACTGAACAAATCTTTCTTTGGCAAGCATAATTTTGGTGTATGAGTGAAATTTCAAGTTATTGCTCATTACAAATTCAAATTATGCTTTCTTTTAGTTTGACACACTGCTTATTTGTCTTGTTCAGTTTTTTTTTTTTTTTTTTTTTTTTTTTTTTTGGTTTTTTCGAGACAGAGTTTCTCTGTGGCTTTGGAGCCTGTCCTGGAACTAGCTCTGCAGACCAGGCTGGTCTCGAACTCACAGAGATCCGCCTGCCTCTGCCTCCCGAGTGCTGGGATTAAAGGCGTGCGCCACCATCGCCCGGCTCTGTCTTGTTCAGTTTTTATTTTCATTTATTTATTCTCTACATCAGTGCCCTTAACTGTGGCAGCAGGATTGCTGCAGGAACTAATGTAATATACAGCATGATGAGATATCTTTGCCAACTTTTGCCTATATGTAGAATTAATATTCTATGTTAGAGAAAATAGCCGAATGTCTCTTATAATAGTCATTAGAAACTCTATTCATGTTATGCATATTATTGAATCATTGATTCAGCATTTATTATACCAATTTGATTTTATATGGATCCTAAGGCCTCACATATTCTTATACCAATGACATTTCAGTATATCCTTTTTAGATGAGCCTGATATCTATAAGCTGTGCGTTCCTAAAGAATACCAAAGGAATTATTAGATGTGCAAGACCAATTGTTAATCATCTTATTTATTTCACACATCATTTGGTACCAATAATGCAGAGTCTTTTATACAGGAATCTGTTTTTATTCTTGTACTCATTCAAAAGCTTTAAGTTTTTTTTTGCTATTTGATTATGATTTTATCTATTCAGTAAATCTCCAAATAAACATTGCATCAATTTGCACCTTTCAACCTACTAAGTTACATCCCTCCATTTCTTACTCATGCCACTAATATTGTTGATTTTGTTTGCACATTAACAATTTTTAACATTGATTCTGTCCCTGACATATGGCTCTTTCAAACTTTCCATCCCCTCCTGCAATGTTCCCTAAGCCTGGGGTTGCTTTTTCGATGTACCCATTGGGATGGGTTGTAACAACTATCATTTTTGTCTAACTTTATAGCTTTTAAACTAATTATATTACAGAAGAGCCAACTATAAAAGCTTCTGGAGGAGAATGGTGTGGTGACAGGAATTTTCAAAGACAGGTACATGAATATTAAAATTAAAACCTTTAAAGATCATCATTTTCATTGGTACACAATGTGCCAGGAGCCACATGAAAGTGCCATTTTCCTTGCCCTGGAGAGCCAATGGATCATTTAATTTTCAGTTTTAACACCCCTTCAAAGTACTTAAGCAGACTGGTGTAAGATAAGTTAAAGTACGTTTATAGATTCTTAATATGTTTTCCATTATTTTTGGTATTTAAAAAGTCTGAGAGTTATGATTAAATGGCAGAAGTTTTGAGCAGTATCAGAGTGCTAACCCCAGGATTTGATTCCTTCTAAAGAGTTACCTTTTCTAATGATTCAAAATATGATGTTGCCTATTACCAATCAGTACTGCCAAAGACTGAGCTTGAATTATTTAATTTAGTCCCTAGTGTTTTTACTTGTCTTTGCCATGGAAGAGAATAGACGTGTATAGTTAATCCCATTATCCATAAAGAGTAATTTCTTCCAGAATGGAGACTTTGGTGTTCTGTAAGCAAATCAAAAAAAGTTTTCAATGAAGAAATTTATTAAATATAGTACTGCAGGGGACTAACTTTACCCAGCATTACAGCATATAGTGATTGTAGTTATCACTGAATCTGTACATAAATGCATGCCACAATATGGATTTATAATTTGTAAGGATTTTATTAGAATATGCTGTTGAAATGTAGCAGGTGGTGCTTTGCTCCCTGCAGACATTTTATGTTGAATACTCTCCAGTTACTGAATATCAAACACTAAACTGTTGAACATGGACATAGCAAATGAGGTTATATGAGCACAAATGTCTAAATAATTAGTGAATATTATATATGAAATTCCTCACTGAGAAACAGTTAATATGAAAAGGCAGAATGATAATGAGTGCTATATTCAGTGTATTTATAAGAGTGAGGGCTGAAATGCTTGCTCAGAAATGATCTTTATGAGTGTGAGGATTAAGTTTCCATCTAAAGAAACAGAAACAAGAGCCATGACAAATTGTAGCAAGAGGACAAGGGATCCAAGAAAGCAGTGGTCCACATCTAGGTATTATATTGGAACTTCCTGGTTTGCTCAAAGCAAGACAGAATATTACCTTCATGATTGTTCTTTAAATGCTCGGATTGGACAGACAACACAGAGTTTAAATACACAACTTGCATCTTATCCATGCCGAGTGAAAGCATGCTTCTCTTTATTATCTGAAGGGTTTTTGTAGTTCTGTAGTTTGGTTTTGCTTGTAAAAAGCCTATAGGTAATAGCTAATGTTTAAATATTTTTATTCAACCACAACAGAATAACTTTCTTTAGTAAAAATGTGCCCAAACATTTACTAATTTCATAAAAAATGGAGTAACCACCACAAAGTTTTGTTTGAATCATCTTTATATTTCTTCTTTCAATATTAAAAATATTGATGCCATTGGAACTGTTCATAAGTTTATTATATGACTAGTACACATGTCATAATTTGATAATATATGAATTTAAAATCATTTGTAATTTATGAGGAATGAAAATTACTGATATTCTGAAATTAATTCCTTTTTTAATCACGAATGTTGGCTTCTCTAATATCTATGCAAGTGTCTCCTCTGAAATTATATTGTCAATTTTATAATCAGAGACCCAATAAGATTAATGATTCTCAAAAAATATGTATGAGAATCTATAATTTAGTTTTTCAGTTATGCTTCTTGTAGTTTCAATTTAATTACATTTGAAATAGGAAACAGATAATTTCTGAGGATGTGATTATTAAATCTGTGCAACTCATTACTGACACTAATTTTAACATTGTATTTTTAACAACTTTGTCCAAAGGGCATTGATGATTTATCTTTCTCTGAAGATGAAAGATACGAAAGCATAAGATATGATGAGGAGCAAGGTAAGAAGTCTATTTACAAACATTACATGACAACATGTTTGTTTGCAAGGAATACTGAGCTTTTTACCCAGTGAAAGGAAATTGCTCAGGGTATTTTAAGTGGCAATAATTAGATCTTATTTTTTTCAAAGCAGGTTAAATTGAGAATATTACTGAGAAAGTGAAATGAAGATTTAAATCATGAGGTATTTTCCTCTAAGGATTTTGGGGAACAGGAAGGAATAGTGAAGATTAAGAAAGACAGTGAAGGGTTGGGAAGCCCATGTAGAGTCAGTCACAGCTGAGGAACTTGAGAGTAGTCAACTCATTTCATACGAGATTCTCATGCTATCCTCCAAATTCAAGTATAGAATATTTTCCTGTGCCGGGCGGTGGTGGCGCACGCCTTTAATCCCGCACTCGGAGGCAGAGGCAGGTGGATCTCTGTGAGTTCGAGAAGAGTGAGGGGGGAAAACCATGGCGAGTGGCTGGCACTCAGTTCTCCACTGACCATGGAGAGCACGGAGGCAGCAAAGGCTCTAGTTACGTTAACTTCCCATCTAGAGTGAAAGAAGCAACCAATTTGTAGAAATGCAGGTTATTTGATATAATCCAGTGATAACCATTCACTGCAATGGCAGGACTGTGTCTTGTGTAAACATGGCTACATTTCACATGGAACACTTCAGTAATCTCCTGTTCGCCTGTAAAACTCAGGCATCTTTAACCTTCGGCAATCAGCCAGCACTAATCACTTCTTATTTCTACCACGTGGTGTAGGTTCACACACTATTTTCAAAGTGCTCACTAAAGCCGGGCGGTGGTGGCGCACGCCTTTAATCCCAGCACTCGGGAGGCAGAGGCAGGAGGATCTCTGGGAGTTCGAGGCCAGCCTGGTCTACAAGAGGTAGTTCCAGGACAGGCACCAAAGCTACAGAGAAACCCTGTCTCGAAAAACCAAAAACAACAACAACAACAACAACAACAAAACAAAGTGCTCACTAAAAATGTTTCAGGTGTGAAAACTAGGGGCAACCCCGAAACACGGTCCTAAGAGTAGTTTACACACACGCAAAAATGAGCAATGTTTTCAGGAGCTCAGATTCTCCTTTCTCTTTGAGCTTCCAAAGTTTGTCGTATATGGAGGTCATGGCAAACTCTCATTCAGTACTGGCATGAATGACCCTGAACTGTCTTGCTAAAGAGCCATTCTGTTTCTTCCTACAGTCAGAGCTTAAAAATAATTTTGGGTCACAAATTCATCCCATAATCACAGTTTGCTTTTGTTTTCCAACAATTAGGAATGCCATACGGATGTAGGTTGTTTTCCTTCAATAAGAAGAGATAAACAAAAGGGGTGCCCCCAAACTAAAATTAGTAATATTTTTAAAGCTAGAAACCTGGAATATTTTTATAGTAATTCTATATGGAAGGTATACTTAACTTTATCATGTTCATAAATAATATGTCTCTGACTCTTTAGACTCCCTTGAAGAATATGCTCAATGGAAGGTAATACGTTTTATATTTTATCTTGCATCATTTAATTCATATTATTTATGACAAACAAATGTTACTTTTAAAGAGATGTATTATTTTTGTCTATCCACCTGAGGGTATGTGTATATGTGTGTGGTTGTAGATTTGCCTATGCATGCATAGAGGCCATAAAACGGCACTGGGTGAGTTTACATGTGTTTGGTGGATGCTTGGCTTGTTACTTGGGTATCAGATTCCCAACTCTGGTCTTACTGTTTGAACAGCAAATGCTCTTAACCACTGAGCTGTTTATACAGTCCCACAACGGCTATTACATGTCTTGTTTTAAAACCCATACAGAAGAAAACTCCTCTTCCATGCAAAGCACCAGCAAGGAAAGAAGTAAAAGCGTTTGGCCCAGGTACAGTCTGCCATCTGTCTGGGAAAATGCTTCAAAACATAGAATGCGCATGGTCTTTGAAGTTTCATTCCCCTGCTCTTCAACTTTCACGTGAGGATTTGGCACAAATGAAGTCTCACTGTTGTGACATTATCTTTCCAAAAAGTTATTCAGTAACTTAACATACTCTCTTCACATTTCTGACTATAAGCTTAGTATCCCAAAATTCGCATTTCTGAATCAGCATGCTTCCTACGGAATACCTGCACGCATGTGCAAAAGTCAATGGATTTTGCATAGTTTGAAAACACTTAGATGAATATTGTTTGTAGAGGTACCTGCTTAATAACTAGTGTAGAGACTAGAGTTTTCTTGATATGCACATGTATGACGTATTCTGAGCTATCTGAGTAGTTCACTAAGTATACTATGTACACTAAGAATTCAAAGTATTTTTATTAATTGCACTTAGATACCTAGTCTTTTGGTAATTTAAATCCAATTTGATTTCTTCTTTACGGAAAAATTTATTTGATCAAAATGCAGAAAAGATTAGGCTACTACATATGGTACAGCTGAAAGAATCTAAGTAAGAATGGGTTCTATTCAGTTGCACAGTTTGCTAGTTTCCCCTGGATAATGGGACGATTGGTAGATAGGAGTGAGGGCCGTGGGTTTAGATGAGATTGTTTTCAGTCAGGATTGTAAACTTGTTTTGACCTCCACACTGCTGGGGAAATATGGAATTATTTAGTCTTAAGATTTTAATTGAGTAATAAAAAGTACAACAAAGCCCCCAAATATGCAGCTTCTGGCTACAGATACAGAAATATGAATCTATTCAAGCAGGATTTTCCTCTTCTTTTATTAGGATGATTTGAGAAAGATTTAAATTTTGGCTAGATAAAGCTTCCATTTTCTCTTCACTGAACAATGGAGATAAAGTCAAGGCAATTTCTTCTTTTGATCCTGTTTTGCAGTCAGAGAAACATTTTGTTTCCCAGTATGTGTTAATAGGAAGAACTATTTGCTCAGTGTATTGGCCAACAGTATTTTATTAGCTGTTTTTGAGACAGGGTTGCATTGGGTAGGCCTGGCTGTCTTAGAATTTGCTATGTAGGTACGGTTTAAGTGTACATTGCTATGCATATAAATTATACTGTACTATACTTTCTAGTTTTTACTTTAACCTGTAGTATTAATATTCTTTACTATAGAAAATATCCAGAGACCTTACAAGAATTGTTACTACCAGTTTTAATTCCAAATCCTTATCCTTATAACATTGACCCATCTACCTATTTTCTTCATTTGTTTATTTTAATTCATTTAGAGAATGAATCTAAATGCACACATATGTCACTCATATAACATATTAGTAAGGTTTAATTTTTCACATTGTTTGTTTATTTATTTATTTATTTATTTATTTATTTATTTATTTATGTATTTTGGTTTCCCAAGACAGGGTTTCCATATTGTTTCTTGACGAACATGGTTGTTTTGGTTAATCAGTTTGTCAACTTGATACAAGCTGGATTCATTGGGGGAATAGTAAACTTTAGTTGAGAAAGTGCTTCTATCAGGTTGGCCTGTTGGCAAGTCTGTGGGGGCATTTTCTTAATTTTTGACTGCATTGGTGCCACCATTGGACAGGCAGTCCTGTGTTATGTAAGAAAGCAAGCTGAGCAAACTTGTAAGCTGCCTTCCTCTGTGGTCTGTTTGCTTCAGTTCCTGCTCCCAGGTCCTGCTGGGAGCTCCTGCTTTGGTGATAGAGTAGAAAGTATAAGCTGAAACAGATCCCTCCTCCATAGCTTGCGGGAGAGATGGCTCAGCCGTCAAAGGCTAGGCTCACAATCAATCATAGTATTGGAAGGTAACGTAGGACTATTAGAGAGGAATGTCCAGTATGATCTCATTTGGTTTTCTTATGTTTCAGTTTTGCTACTTCCTGGTGTGTCCATTTTCTTAAGTAGAATAATTTGTGCATATGCGTTTGAGCTCTGTGCAGGCCTTATTCAAGGAACTGACTTATTGTAGAAGTGACATATTGGAGCTTCTGATAGTTGATCCATTTCCTAAGTTAGTGTAGGACCAAGAAGACAGCAAACAATAACAGCAGCGGCAACAGATGACAGCAATCAATAGACACCTTTCAAAGTAACTTCAAATATTTAATGGATTCAGTTTCCCCATCAAGAGACACAAGTTAACTGAATTAATTGTGAAATAGAATCCGTTTTTCTGCTGTCTCCAACAAGCTCATCTTACCTTCAAATATACATGATACCTTAAAGTGAACAGGTGAAGATTAGTGTTTTCCCCTTCCCCCAACTCCACAGATCCTCATCACCTCTCTACCTACCCAACTTTGTTCTCCCCTTTTCATATAAAAATCATGAAAAGGAAATCAAAATAAACAAATGAAGAAAATCAACAAGACAAAAAATTACACCAAGATAAAACTAAACCAAATAAGAACACACACCCCAAAAATATGGAGTTCATTTTGTGCTGACTCCTGGGCATGGGACTTTCCCTAGAGTGTGGTTGCCACTATGGTGTCATGCCATTTGAGTGACTGATTTCCCCTTTGTCAGAAGGTAGCAATTGCAAATAGCGTCTTGGTTAGGGGTGGGAATTTGTGTCCACTTTGTCTTTGTAGTTCTGGCATTTTGTCTGGTTTGAATCTGCGCAGGTCTTACGCATGCTGCCCAAATCTCCATGAGCTCATCTGTGTTTCAGTCCTGCTGCACCTGAAAGATGCTTTCTTTTCAGAATCACCCATCTGCTCCGGCCTGACACCTTATCTACATCTGCTTGCGCATAGATCCCTGAGTCCTGAGGGGAGGGGCTTGATAAAGACATCCCACTTAGGACTGAGGGCTCCAAAGTCTTTCGCTCACTGTGCATTGTCTAGTTGTGCTTCTCTAGGTCACTTCTTACCCACTACAAGAAGAAGCTTTTCTGATGAGGGTTGAGTGAAGTACTGTTCTATGGTGACCTCATCATATCATTAGGAGTCATCTTATTGCATATTCCTTTAGCAGAAAAGTGCCAGTAGGTTTTCTCTTAGAACCATGGCCTTCCAATCTCAGATTTTTGGACTCTTCAGTGAGGGTTCAAGAATGGGCCTTAAGTTCAATCAGTAAGTGGTAGGTTACTCTCATGATATTTGTGCCTCTATTGCACCTGTAGATCATGCAGGCAGATAACTGTTGCTGCAGGATTATAGCTGATATTGTAGGTTTATATTGATAAAATATTTCTCCTCCAGTGATGTGACTAAATCAAAGTTCCTAAATTAGTAACTGAATGCCTATTTTGTATTAGCACTAGTTACTAGATTTTCTCTCTGTATTATTTATCAAATTGTCTTTGTAGCTTATCTTAACTAATTATATGTATTTGTCGGAGTCAGATGTATACTCATCATCAGAGGAAGAACAAGAATGGCCTGATGACAATGAAGGGGAACATCTAAAGGTACATACATATTTAAATAGATTCTTGTTGTAAGATTTTCACTGGCAAATGCTGAATTCATGGATCATATGTAGTTACTTTTTGACTTCCATTGAGAATCAACAGACTATGATTTAATATTTAATTTCAAACTATGTAGCTAGGCAACACACTAGTTTTAGAATCAATAGTGGCATAAAATAAATCTTATCCTTGGATTTGTTTCAATTAAAAGATCATGTTTGGGTGATTTTCAGTCCTTTAATGTCTTCACATGTTGAAGGCAGTCAAATTTGAGTTATATCAGTCAGAAATTAAAATTTTGAGCAGTATGAGAGCTATTTCCCCTGAATTTAATTCATGCTAAGGAATTATTATCTTAGTGACTCAAAATTGTATTACCTATTGTTAAGTATTTCACAACTTAAAGTTTCAGTGCATCATTTAGTTCTCTACTTGTCAGCATCTCTGTTTTTTGAGAGACATGTCACCCACCCTATTGCCTCTAAGGAGAATAATAACTATAGAATGTGACTTTTGGTGTTTTCCTCCAAAGAATAAATTTCAATCATTCAGCGGCTGACTGAATCAATTTTAGTTAGCAAATTGTCACATAAAATATTAGTGAATATTCAATAGATAGTTGTAGGTATAAGAGAATAACTCCGGTCTCCTGATTTAAATATACATTTTCCAGTAAAGTGCATTTCTCTCCTTTTTTATTCCTTAGTTTCTTCCTTCTTCCTTCTTTCTTTCCATCTTCATTAGATTGTGTTTCCATCCATGACTGTTTCATTTTAAATACAATTAATTTTAAAATAGAAATTAAATTTTTTGAAAATCGATTAGGAAATCTTTATGCAACTTAATATTGACACTAATTTAAAAATATGTTCAAGCAACCTCAACCAATGGGCACTGCACATTCATCCATGGTTGAAGATGAAAGAGGAGTCAATGTAGTAAGTGACCAAGAGAAAGGTAAGAACTCTGTTTGATTAAATTCCATTCAAGAGGCTCAGGGAGATTTTTCATAAAAGCATTTGCTACTGAAACCTGACAAACCGAGACTGATCCAAGGACCCATGTACAAAACCTCATGTGGTGGTGCGTATCTGCAGCCAAATGGGGGTGCGGAGTAGGAGAATCAGGCAGCAGTGTCCAGCCAGCTCTCCAGCTGAAAGAAAAAGAGAGGCCTTGGCTCAATGAGGTGGAAATTGAGAGGCAACTGGGACCTCTGACCTCCACATGTGCTAATTGAACACACACACACACACCACACATACACACACACTTGAAAAAAAATTTAAATCTACCAATGCTTAAGACAGAGGGAGTGAGATATTTTCCTACCCACCCCAACATAACCTATTACATATTTAAGTTATATTATTTTTAAATGGAGGGAGGTGGAGAAACACTCAGTTGGTAATGTTCTTCAATTTTAAGTAAGGATATGAGTTTGAACCCTGGGACTCACATAGAAATGCCAGGCCTGGTCACATGTGTTATAGGAAAGCAGGAGCAGGAGACTACCTGGAGCTCACTCACCAGCCAGCCTGGGTTCAGTGGTGAGCCCCAGGGCAGGAGAGACTCTGCCTTAAAAGGAGTGGAGAGTGCTCTTGAGGATGACGCTGAAAGTTTCAACTCAATTGCTTATATATCTGCAGACATATGAGCACCATACATCCCCAAGTCTGGGAAAACGGGTTAAATCGAGAGTCACACTCTCAGCTGGAGATGAGTTACACTACTGAGTGTTTCTCAGTTGGTGAATATTAGAAAATGAGAAGTAGTAGTGGGGTTGAAATAAAAGTGAAGACATTCAAGAGCATAGGAAGGACATGGAGAAAAATCGGGTAGTTTTGTTTGAGTAGAGACTGCAGAAATAGTTATTTTAGAGGATGGCAGTATATTAGCCGTGCAGGAAGATGCATCTTAGTGGCAAAGATGCATGTGAAGTTCAGCTGCAAACATCACTGTCCATGTTCCTTGGAATTACACCATGTAACTTTAAGCTTCATATAAAGGTTTCACAATGCAACTCCTGCAGAACACTATATTTTTCAGCTTTTCCCAGCTACTATCAGGTACTCTGATTCTACTAATTATGACTACCTTTAGACTGATATTCTTGCCATTTAACGCTTCTTTGCTATAGCATTTCATGCCCTGGGTCTTCCCTCCATCTTTCAGAATTTCTGAAGGACCATCTATCCCTGACACACTTGCTTTCATGTTTTAAATTCTGGTGTCAGATCCCAATGACTCAGGAAATAATTTTGAAGCAAATTGACTACTCACACAATACAAGAAGCCAATAAAATTTTGGAAAAAAGCACACCAGGATTGTACATTATATTGACTGTTGTATTGATTACAAAGGTAATTGGTTAGGTTAGTATATGCTAATTTTGTGAAAATTCAGTTTATTTTTATTTGACAATCCTATTTTATTGCTGTAAACTTCTTATGGATTTTATCACATTTTAGATACTGATCAGACCTTATGCGAAATATTTATTTAAAAATGTAGGGCATTTTTAAAAAACATCTTTAGTCCCAGCATTGGGAAGCAGAGGTAGGTGGGTCTCTGTGAATTTGAGGCCAGCCTGGTCTACAAAGCAAGTTCCAGTAAAACAAGAGCTATACAGAGAAACCCTGTCATATGAAGAAAAAGGGGGGGTTGTATTGTAACCAGAATGAAAAAGGAAATGTAGTCTTCATGATAATCCTTATCTACCAGCAAGGAGAAATACTTATTGCATAATTATTTTTACCATTAATATGGAGGTTATTCAAATTGGAAAGCTTTCTTTAACAAAACATTGACTTGTGTATTTCCCTAGATTTTATGACTATGTTCTCCTTCCTGAATTAATAATGTGGAGAAAACAGATTTTTATTCTGAAAGTTGGACTGGCAATATCTCCAGTGTCACGCTACTGTTCATTTTAACATCTGGTTAGATAATAACTTTTCATGAAAGAGGTCACCTTTCCTTCCATCAATTAGGAGTGAAACACTGGCATTGATACCAGAGTCTTTTTCTATTTAGCTGTGTTTATTGAAATCGTAATCACACTTTAAAAAGTTTCATTTCATTAAAGTTAAAAACCTCATTTTGTACTTGACTTTTACTTTATCTCCTAATGAGAGTATAACAGAGCAAGCAAAGTGAGGATAAATCAAACATTGATCTTAAAAGAAATAGTCCCAATGATAACTCTGGTGATTATTTTTCACACTGATTCTACATGAAATTTTGACTGACTTTGTCATGCTAACATGCAATTAATTGCGAGTGTCTGGTTTTCCAGGTCTTCCTTCTGAATACACTGAATTAAAGGTAAAAATGTTATCATTTTGTTCTGTATCTTTAACTTCCTACCGTATGACGTATAGGCGTGCCATCAAACATCTTGTTTCAAACCCATGCAGGATGCCATTGAAAATCAAGACTTAGTGTTAATGGAAGACTCAACAATGAAGCAGGAAAAATCACTCACGGCAGGTACATTTATCAATAGCTATTTCCCTGAAACTAGCACTTATGACTATTCAAAATGTCCAGTCTTTTATTCCCTACAATATACTTCTCTAATTTAATGGAAGGATTAAATATATGAAATGTGAATATCATTTCACCATCATTATCTAAAACTGAGTTATTTGCTGATTAAGACTTGGTTTTCTACATGAAGAGTTTCCACTTGCGCACTTTGGTGCTTATGTATCAGCTCAGTTGTGTCCCAATATTAGAATCCATACGTTTCCTAGTGATAAGTTGAGATCAGGTATTCGTCGCCAGAATGCACATCTTGAGCATTTCCTCAAAGTCATCTGTGCATTCACATCCAGTTAACCGGGAGGCTGAGGCATGACCAGGAGTGCTGAGTATCCTATGAATATCATGTATTATGTCACAGAGGTTATGACAGAATGTCCGAAACCTGTGAAAGCACAAGGCCAAATGAGTCTTAGCATGCAGAAGGGAGGTGGGCAGGAAGCCCTATTTTCCCCTAAGAGAGGCGGCGTCAGTGTTCTGTAAAAGTGCAGACCCAGGTATACTGACCATACTCCTGTGTGTAGAAGGAGCAGTGGGAAGTCACTCCCACATCACCTGTGGAGTGCCATATACCCAAGAATACATGGGCAGCACAAATCGAACATAATTTTTTTAAAAAGGACACAAAGTGAGGTGTATAGGACTAGATCTGGGAGGAGCTATGGTGAAGATGATGAGAGCCCAATGTATGGAATTCTCAAAGACAAAGTATATAAAAACTGGTCTAGTAAAAGCAGAGAGTATTTTTTAATATGTTGTGGAAATAGTCTGTAGGTATTATCTATATAATTTGTGTTTTGATTAACGTGCTCATTAAGTCAGTGGCCCTAGTCAACCATGATATTTAGACTGCACCAGAAATTTACATATTGCAATGTAATAAAACAGGTTGTCTTACTATCCATAACCAAAAGAATAAATTTCATATTTATAGAACAGTTTCAGTTACATGCAAACACAATTACTGACGAGCAAATCCAAATTTATATACTCATTGAATTGATATTCTTTGGATGGTTTTTCTTCTGATTTGGCTATAATTATAGTTTTTTCAACATAAATTGTTTTGGGGTAAGGCTTCACTTATGTACAACAGGCATGAACTGAAACCTATTCATCATATAGTTTATTAATTATTTTTTTTTACAAGAAACACACATTCATGAGAAATGTTAAATAAAATTTACCAACACAGGGAGATAGGAGAAAGGGGAAAGTAAGCAACAATGGTGTCACTTAATTCTTGTTGTGTTTCAAGAGAAAGCAGCTTTAGTGTCTAGCTGTCCAGGGGTCCAACTTTATATTTACCCTCTTCCAATTATTTTTTTTCTTAAATATTTTTCTGAGTTAGTATTGTTAAATGTTTTGAAACCTTTTTATTACATTCAGGATTTCATAAGTTTCCAGTTTTGTACTCTACTTGATAATTTGTCTCTATGTTTTTAATATGCCACCCAAAAATATTGTCCTTCTCATATCTTAAGTTGATCTTTTTAGGTTGCAAAAGTGAGAAATGAATCTTCCCTTCAAATGTTAGTGTTCAAGCATCTTATTTATGATTGTTATTTAATTGAAATTTTACATACCAATCCCATTCCCACTCTCTTCCCTCCTCCCTCTTGCTTCACCTTCCCTTCATTTTATGCACTCACTCATAAGTGGATATCAGACACAAAGCAAAGGTTAACCAACCTATAGTCCACAGCCCCAGAGAAGCTAGATAACAAGAAGAACCCTAACAGAAACATACATGGATCCTCTGGGAAGGGTAAATAGACAAGAACTTAAGAGAAAATTGGAAACGTGGGAGTGGGAAAGAAAGGAGGGCAGAGGAAAGGAAGAGGGGAGAAAGAGAGGGGAGGAAGAGAACATGAGGGAACAGGAAGGTCGAGATGAGGGAAGGACAGAGAGGGAGAACAAAGAAAGAAGTATCTTGATTGAGGGAACCATTATGGGGCTAGCAAGAAACCTGGCACTAGGGAAATTCCCAGGAATCTACAAGGATGACCTCAGCTAAGACCCTAAGCAATAGTGGAGAGGGTGTCTGAACTGGTCTTGCTCTGCAGTCAGATTGATGACTACCTCAACTGTCATCATAGAACCTTCATCCAGCAACTGATGGAAGCAGACACAGAGATCCATAACAAAGCACTGACCTGAGTTCCCAAAATCCAGCCAAAGAGAGTGAGAAGTGATAATATAAACAAAGGGTTAAAGACCATGATGGGGACACACGCTGAAACAGCTGACCTGACTTAGTGGGAGCTCACTGACTCAGAACTATACAGTAAACCTTAATGACCTATTTCCTTTCAGCCCTCCCTTTCCAGCCCTTCATCATTTCTATGACTTTCTCATGCACTACTAATAAGATGATGTCCACCTCAATCCTCCCTATAATTTTAGACATATCTGCAAGCTGAAACTCGGCGAGTCCCTTAGAATGCCTCACATGCTATCTTACCATCCTGGTCACTATATACTTACCCTCTTGTTATAGACAAATCAACAATGTTTGTGTAAGGATGCTGTTGCAATATTTGCTTACCCTTTAAATTCCAGTCAAATTCAGTGAATAATTTTAGAGAAAAACAAGTAAAATACTATTTTTCAAAATCTTAAAAAATTGTCACTTCTAGACTGGAAATAAAATATTTAGGCACAAACACTACAGAAATGAGGGGTAACCAGAATAAAGATATGCCCAGAGGCTCTTCAGTGTGTTAGTTTTAGCAAGTAGGGAAGAATGAGCACTGTGAAAATATGTGATTCACATTGACAATTTTGTTATTGAAGATGTGTTCATTTCTGTTTTTTGGAATAATGAGTGCATATATCTTTGGCACATATATAAAGGGATGAATATTTTTACTCCTATTGTCTATATGTAATATCTAGGAAGCTTTGATGATGACATTTTTGTTCTGTACCAGAAAACATCTGGTTGAATATCAAGATTAGTTAAAAATTTTGTTGCAAAATGAAAATCCAACATTTTATTGTTTACTTTTGAAATTTTTGCATCTATAAATTTGTAGCTGGTAGTGTTTATTTCACTGCTTTCTTGAATGATCTTTCACATATGTGTTCATCAGGTGCCAAAACTGCACAGCTGAGGTCAGAGGAGGAACAGACAGGAAGGTGTGGCAGAGGCAAGAAGCAGTGGAAGGTATTCAGCAATTTGAATTTTCACTGGTGAAGGGGGCTGTCCTAGGTTGCGCAGTCCTAAGTAGAAATGGGACCATCATCTAACATTTAATTTCAGTACCCTTCTTCCTCATTAGCGCACAATACATGCTGATTTCAGTATCTATAATAACTAAGTGCCCGGACCTTGAGTTTCTTGCATAATTTTTTCATCATTGCTCAAATTCAAACTACTTGCAAAGTAAAAACATAAACCAATGGACTTCTAGGCTCAGTCATTGTATGAAGAAATAGAGATGTTACTTAGAAAGTATATATAAGGATCTATCATCTATCTATCTATCTATCTATCTATCTATCTATCTATCTATCTATCTATCTATCTATCATCTATCTGTCATCTATCTATCTATCTATCTATCTATCTATCTATCTATCTATCTATCTATCTATCTATCTATCTGTCATCTATCTATCTATCATTGATATATCTACATATCTATGTTTATTTTTCAGGACATGCGTCTTTTATTTTAGCTATTTGCTTTTAAGAAAAGGTATTGTGATGTTCTTGGAGATCAGTTAGGAAATCTCTGTGCAAGTACTTACTGATTCTAATTTTAACAGCCTTTTTTTGAGCAACTTCAGCTGAAATGGAATGTTCGAGTGTCTGTAAATCCTGAAATACATGTGAAAAATGCTGCTGAAGAGAGAGGTAAGAACTCTATAGTTGAGCCAGCCAATGGTGGCGCATGCCTTTATAAAGTCCCAGCACGCAGAAGGCAGAAGAGGCTGATCTCTGTGAGTTCGAGGCCAGCCTGGTCTACAAAGCAAGTTCCAGGACAGGCTCCAAAGCTACAGAGAAACACTGTCTTGAAACTCGCTCCCCCCAAAAGAACTTTATAGTCATAGCAAGGAATGCCTGTTAAAACATGAAGATGGAACTGCTCTCTTCACCAAAGACAACTGCCCAGTCAATATTCATGAACTAAAATCTAGTCTTTCATGACAGAAATCTGTATATTTAAGCTTCTGACAAAATTACATCATTGAAAGTGTCCCTGAGAGAGCTGATATATAAACAGAAATACTAATGTCTTTACATATTATGAGAAATATTAAGAAATGGAATAGTGTTTAAAAAGATTAAAATAAAAAAAAAGTAAAAAAGAGATTAATGTAGACAAAGTTACAGGGATTAAATGAAAGGAGTCATACCGGTGTGTGTAGGGGAGAGTGTGCAAATAGATTCTTTACAAACTGAAGGGTGATTGCATTAGAAATATAGGGAGAATTATTATAAGTTAGAGGACCACAGAATATAAGAGCCTGAAATTAGAAGACACCATGTATCCTGCCTGCCTCATTACTGGGAGGACGTTGAGCTGCAATATTTGGTCTTATTTATCTAGGTTTTCTTTGTGATAGATAAACAGCAATGTCCAGTCAAACATGTAAATACGTTAATGTCTTGTAATGTTACTCCTCCATCAATAATCCTTGCCTCTCTCTCTCATGTCTTATATACTCTTATGCTTGTTTTTGTCTCTACTTCCAATAACTTAGCGTTTATGAGTCACCTCAGACAATACCTGTGTATGATCATCACTGACATATTACTCTTCATCCTCCAAATCCTAGAGCATACGCCAGCCTAGTAAAACCCCAAGAAATGATTATTAGTAAAATAAATATGATACCAATTATACAAAAGATGATTTAACATTGCCACAAGTAGGACAAGAGTAAAAGAGTTTACAATCCAAAGAAATAATTGACAACTTCCATGAAAATTAAATGTTTGAAAAATGGAAAAATTTCCAAGACTGTTAAAAGGAAACCGTACATGCTGACCTGAAGAATAAGAACTATTATCCAGGAAGAATTCTGATACTGTGAAGTTTTTAAAAAATTTTTAAAATTGATTTTGAGCTATACATTTTTTTCTGCTCCCCTCCTTTTTTGTTCCCTCCCCTTCTACCTTCTCTCATGGTCCCCATGCTCCCAATTTACTCAGGAGATCTTGTCTTTTTCTACTTCCCATGTAGATTAGAGATTCATGTATGTCTCTCTTAGGGTCCTCATTATTGTTTAGGTTCTCTGGGATTGTGAATTATAGGCTGGTTTTCTTTGCTTTATGTCTAAAAGTCACGTATGAGTGAGTACATATGATGTTTGTCTTTCTGGGTCTGGGTTACTTCACTCAGTACGATGTTTTCTATTTTCATCCATTTGCCTGCAAATTTCAAGATATCATCATTATTTTTTTTCTGTGTAGTACTCCATTGTGTAAATGTACCACATTTTCTTTATCCATTCTTCAGTCGAGGGGCATTTAGGTTGTTCCCAGGTTCTGGTTATGGTTAACAATGCTGCTATGAACATAGTTGAACACATGTCCTTTGGTATGACTGAGAATCTCCAAAGTGTTATTGCTGGGTCTTGAGGAAGATTTTCTGAAAAATCGCCATAGTGACATCCAAAGGGGCTGTACCAGTTTGCACTCCCACCAGCAATACAGGAGTGAAGTTTTATAAGAAGGAAGAGGCTGATCAAAAGTTAGAGCAAAGCATTTCAGACAGGAAGGAGATAAGAAGTGTAAGACGTAATTTAGCTAAGAAAATATCTAGAAGCCGGGTGGTGGCGCACGCCTTTAATCAGGTGAATCTGAGGCAGAGGCAGGTGAGTCTCTGTGAGTTCAAGGGCAGCTGGGTCTACAAGAGCTAGTTCCAAGACAGGCTCCAAAGCTACAGAGTAAACCCTGCCTCAAAAAAAGAAGAGAATAAATGTCTAAGAAATATTCCTATTCCTTTCCCCAGGTAGAGAATAGTGTGCAGTGTGGTGGTAGTGATTCCACGTGCTGTCTCAGGGTTTTTAATTACTGTCAAGAGACACCATGACCACAGCAACTCTTCTAAAGAAAACCTTTAATTGAGGTGTCCCACTTACAGTTTCAGAGGTTCAGTCCATTATCTTCATGAGAGGGGCCATGGCAGTGTAGAGCCAGATATGGTGCTGGAGGAATAGCTGAGATTGCTACAGCTTGCAGGCAACAAGAAGTTGACCGATTGTCACACTGAAAGAAACTTGAGCAAATGAGACCTCAAAGCCTCCCCACACAGTGACACACTTCCTCCAACAAGGTCACACCTCGTAATAGTACCACTCCCTTTGGGGGTTATTTTCTTTCAAAGCACCACACCAACCCATTCTGTTTCCAAAGTCGAGCTAGTTTGTGTCTACTGGAATCACTTGTGCATGTATCTTCCACATATGTGGTTAACTGTATCACGGTGCCTCTGCATATGTGTCTGCTTGGAGTATGACTCTCTAGATAATTGTATTCATTTCCCAAGCCAGTAGATACCTAGTTGAATATTGAGATGAATCTAACCCTTTAATTGTTAACTTAAAAACCCAGCTCTTCTTCATTTACTTTTTCAACATTTGTATTACCAGATAAGTTGATGACGATGCTTGTGCTACTGTTTTAATGTCTGATTTTAACTATACTATGTGTCTCTCAGGAGTCACAACAGCACAACTGAGACCAAAGAAAGAACAAACAGGAAGGTTTGGCAGTGACAAGAAGCAGCGGAAGGTACTCAGGAGTTTACGTTTTCCTTTAAGATTCTTCTTATTGGTGAATGTTTAACACAGATTGAGTCAGTTACAAGTCACACTGTCTTAGAGAATAATGAAACCATGTCTAATATCTAATTTTAGAACATTTTGTCTATGTTGCCATGCATAACATTTTCAGAATCTATAGCAGCTAACTCCTCCTAAGCCTCCAAGAATAATTAGGATTTCTTCCACAACCTTTTCTTATTGCTGGACTTCCATTCCTATAACATCTCACCTACAGAGGTAGACCAAGCACTTTAAAGTATGAACAGCGGAGTTATGATCCTTTCTGAGCCCGACTAGTGCTATGGTGATCATTCCCAATGACTGAAAATCCCTCGGATTTCCTATCAACCAACAGCATAGTGGCATAGCAGAGGGTAAAAAGATTTATTTTTCTTTGGACTCTTACTGCCTTTGCTATCTCAGGAGTGTGAGTGAACAGGTATGTACATTGGACTCCACTAGCATTAAATAGAATACCATGCTCTAGAATGGGCTCTCTAGTGTTATGCTCCGTGGAATTACTTTTAAAGTTATCATTAATTCAATGATGGACATCAGCAAATACAATGCAGTATTACACACTGACTTTGCTTGCTGTTTGAATAAATCGAGATGACATCAGATGTAAGGATGAGACAAGGAATCATGGATAAGCTGGTGCACACACGTGACCGTAGTGCTTAAGAAGCTGAAACAAGAGGATCATCTCAAAGATTAAAATTAAATTGGTGTGACAAATGAAGATAGAGCTATAGCCAGCCTGTCACCCTGTCAAAGACCCTCTGGTACTTAGAAAAGTATAAATGTGTTATATATGACAAAAATATTTAAGGAAAAAGTATAGTCCTAACACAGAAGATCAAATTGGAGGTCATCAGCAATGTCACAGTAATGAAGTGATTCTTAGGCATCTTGCCCATGACCACAAGCAGAGGGGATAGAGGCCAGGGGGCAGCACAGTTTGGTTATGACTGCGTGGAGGCAGATCATGTGTTCTATACTCTATACCTCTTTGCTTTGGCATAACACTGTACACACTCCCAATGCTTTCTTCTGTAGTTATTTAGAGGTGGTTTGGGACATCTCAATATTGTGTTGTCACTACAAAAGCCAGTTATCTAAATGGTCACCCAAGTCGTGTTTAAACAACTTTGCTAGGCATTAACACGTTCATATGATTTGGCTACATTTGCTCAAAATGCCTCCATTATGTAATTAGTTTTTAAAGTTCTTACACATCATTTCTTTTTAATGCTTTATATACTTTTAATGATTCTCTCTTAATAGGAAACTCTGACATGGACTATCTAGCATTTTCGAGCTCTTATTTAATTGTAAGGCAAAGAAGAATTTCAAACTTGACCTGGTCTCTCTGAGAAGCCAGGTTTTTCTTAATTAAAAGTTTATTCAATGTGCTTAGTACTTTAATTCCAAGAGGATCAAGTATAAGAGTGTTCCATTTATTCTCAACAGCTTATTTTATAAAAATTCACTTCCTTTGACATTTCTTCCTTTGACAGAAAATGTTTCTGCCTATGTAAATGCCAATGTCCCATCCTGTCACAGCAATAGAGGAAGATTTGTTTAAAAACCAGGTGATCATGTGATGACTACATGTGCTAGTCAAGTATTCTGAAGCTCACTTCCTATTTAAACACACACAGTTCAGTCTCTTCTGTCTATGATGGTATCTCCTTTGGATGTCTATGACCAGTTATCATATGAAGGAAATGCAGATGCAATGGAGAGAGCATATGTTATGATCTCATTACATATGTTTTTCTACAGTGCATCCTTTATATATGTCTAGTTGCTTTTGATATGAAGTCTCGACGTATCTTGGGAAGGCTTTAGGCAACCTCCATGCAGTTCCTTACCGATGTTCATTTTATCAGCCCATCTTTGAGCGACTTCAATCGAAGTGGCGTGCTCAAATGTCTAGGGATCCTGAAGAAAGCAGAGAAAACACAGGAGCGGCTGAAGAGAAAGGTGAGAATTCTGTTAATAAAAAGTCATTTGAAGCAATACCTATTAAAACAGGAAGATGGAGACCTTCTTTGCTCATACTTGGAGACTCCAATTATGCTAACTTGGAGGAATAGTATGATAGTACATGACATTGATCTTTATTTCCTAAGTTTCTAAAGGAGGTTACATTGTAAGTGTTGGCAAGGGAGCTAAAGCAGGATTAAAATCATCAGAGTTTTTGTTAAAAATGATAAATTTGAGGTAATAGAAGAATGTTTAGGAAGAGAAAAAGATTGAAATGGAAATGATTAACAAGCAGTAAATAAAGGGAAATAAGGTCGCGGTACATAATTGAAAGCATCTTTACAAAATGAAAGCCAGTGGTATTATAAATATAGGAAAAATATAAGACAGAAGCATTAAAGAGTCTAA
Organism: Chionomys nivalis; assembly: GCF_950005125.1. NCBI lineage: Eukaryota > Metazoa > Chordata > Mammalia > Rodentia > Cricetidae > Chionomys > Chionomys nivalis. The sequence goes on along the minus strand of NC_080105.1, from coordinate 45,557,847 downwards.
TCTAAGAGACTAAGAGTAGAATCAAATCACCAGGCCTCCTACACTCCTTGCTACTGGTGAGCATTAGGGTGAAAATACCAGGTCTTGTGGAGCTATGACCGAAGAAAGGTAACCATCTGTGTTACCCAGCCATGAACCCTGTGAGCGTCAATGACTGGCCTGATAATATGTGCCTACTGATGTAGTAAGAGTAGACATATTTGAAGTGTGGTTACTCAAGATTTTGTTTAACCTGGGAAATTTTAGGACACGGAGGAGTATTTACAGAAGAGGTAACGGAGATTGAAATGAGAGAGATTTCAGGGAATCCCAGGAAGGAAACATGCAAGTGTTTACAGTGGACAGCATGGACACAAGCTCTTTATACATGGACAGCCGTGGTGCTATAGATGTAGGGAGAGTACCAACGTGTCTAAGAGAAGAGCAAAACACCAACTCGTGTTCTTCCTCATTGCTGAGAAGACACTGGGATTGGAGCACCAGGCTTTTCAGAACCAGGTTTTCTTCCCAATAGGTACACATATGCAATTGTGGCCAGTTGTACACCTCCTTGAGTTAATGTCATGGACTGCTTGGCTCTGGTCATCCACTGTTTCTCCACCTCTCTGGTCCTGCCTTCCACAGTTTTCTTTCACTTTCCTCCTCTTTACCTTCCTGAATTCCCTCTTCAGGAGACACCTCAGATAATACCCGTGTATGAGCATCACTGACATGTTCCTTTATATCCAGCACATTCCAGAGCATGAATCTAGTCACAACTCAAGAGATAATTTTTGAGTAATATACATTATACACACACACTTCTTCTACAAAAGATGATTCCAAAATTGTCCCCCTTAGGCCAGGAATAAGAGTTAGATCTCTCTCTCTCTCTCTCTCTCTCTCTCTCTCTCTCTCTCTCTCTCTCTCCCTCTCCCTCTCCCTCTCTCTCTCCCTCTCCCTCTCCCTCTCTCTTGTCAATAATTGCCTGTAGTAGTTCTTCATCTAGGGGCAAAGCATTTGAAATCCACCCCCATACACCTCAGCAAGTCAAATGATGTGGTTGTTGTTCAGGCCTTGTTTTGGTAATCGTATTGTTTAGATTTTATCAGTGTAGCTTCCTTGTCACATACAGAAGATATAAACCCACAGTAGACTCTCTGGTCCTCTGGTTCTTAAAAATCTCCCTGGGCCATTCTTCTGTCGTATTCCTTGTACCTTGGGTACATGGTTTGGGTTTGTGTATGGGCTTCCCAAAGTCTCTCTGTATTTTGCCCAGTTGTAGTCTTCTGAGAATAATGGTCTGTTTATTGTATAAAAAAGCACCTTAGATGAGGGTGAGATCTATACTTCTCTGTGGGGGTCAGTGTAAGTGTTTATAATGAAGTTAGAAATTATACTGGTTTAGGGGTCCGTAGTAGGTTGGCCTCCAGGTTCCTTGACCCTACTCCCCTCAGGTAGTTGACTAAGTTTAAAGTATCAGGCAAGATTTCTCTCTTGTTGAGAGGCCTTTGTGTATAATTAGACAGCTGTTGTTTATTACCAAGGGATTAGTTTTCTAACTGCTTATCCAATATCAAATGGTATAATATACACGCAAGTAATAGAGCAAACTCAACAGGTTGTATTAATAAAGAAAAGGAGGCCAGGAAGTTAAGATGAAGATAGTGAGGGGGCCTGGGATGGGCCCAAAGAGAGGGTAAGGAGGAGAAAATAATGCAAATATAGTAAATGAATATAAAATAAAAAATAATTTAATAAAAAGGAAAAGAGAGTTAGATATCTGGAGAAATAATTAATACCCAAAAGATAAGATAAAGCAAATATTTAAAAAGAATAATTCCTCTTTGATAGCTATGGGGAAAACATATGTGTTGAGCTAAAGACTGTAAACTGGGCGGTGGTGGCGCACGCCTTTAATCCCAGCACTTGGGGTGCAAAGGCAGGCGGATCTCTGTGAGTTCAAGGCCAGCCTGGTCTACAAGAGCTAGTTCCAGTATAGTTAGAGCTATTACACAAAGAAATCCTGTCTCAAAAAAAAAAATAAAGAAAATACAGAGCCATTTGTGTTCTGCCTTGGGTTAAAATAGACTCAAGAAAGATGTCACAATCTGTGCTAAGTCTTCTAAGAAGGGAGCCATTTGCCAGAGTAGTAGAGTAAAGCATTTAGGATATGTTGCAAGTGTTAATTTAATGAGGTATAAAAGGTTGTATTTTCTTAATTACATTAAATTAAAATTGAAAATAGTGTGTAGAGTGGCTGTATGGGATTCTGTGTACCTATAAGTTCTGTTCCCAAAGTTGTGCTAGTTTTTGTTTACCGTAACCACTTATGCATGCATCCTACATGGTGCTCAACTTCAATATCATGCCTCCTCCTCTGTGTCTATTTGTTGTATGAATCTCTAGATAATTACACTTCCCAAGCTGGTGAATATTTAAGTGAATAATTGTTAAATTAAAAATCCAAGTCTTTCCCTAACTTAATCACTGTTTTTGAAGAAAATATATCCTAAGTATCCAGTAGATATGGGCATTCTGATGTCAAGTTATGCTCAGATATGTCAGAAAAATAAACGGTCCTCTCACTGTACCTCCAGCTCCTTCTAAAACTTGTGATTGTCTCGTGTGTCTCAATAATTAAAATACAAAGGAAAATGGAAAAAAAATCCAATTCTTTGTTACTTTTTTTTTTCAATTTTTTTTTAAATCACTGGTTAAATAGATGAACTAGGTTTTATTTCACCGCTTCAATGTCTGAGTACACATATGCATTTTTTAGGAGCCACAACAGTACAACTGAGGCCGGAGGAGGAACAGACCAAACAGAATGGCTGTGATAAGAAGCAGCGGAAGGTACTCAGGACTTGACATTTTTCTAAGGTTGTTTCCACCTGTGAACGTTTAAGACAGGCTGAAGCAGTTATATTCACACTGCCGTAGAGAACAGTGGGATCATATCTAATAAATCATAGCTACTTTAAAACCTTTTGTCAACTGGACCATGCATGATATTTTCAGAATCTGCAGTAACTAATGTCTCCTCAGTCTGACCCTTGGATTTCTTACATGACCTTTTCTTGTTGATATTATAGGAGTTCCATTCTTATAATATCTTCTCTACAGAGATAGACCAGATTTGAACTGGTGACTAAGCAGTTTAAGATACGAACAGTAGAGGAATGATGCTTCCTGAAACTGATTAATTCTATGATGATTATTCTCAATGACTGAAAATTCTAATTGGAGGATACATGAATATGGGGATCTATGTTGGCACATATTTCTTAAAATATCTCTTGACTCCAAAGAGACTGAACCTTGCAGACAAGTTAATAATATCCCTTGTGACCATTTATGACCATTATTTAGCCTAGTATCCTACTATGTGCTCAGCTTGTTTAAACTTAATCTGACTTTAAGAGAACAATTTAACTAACCATACTGTGCTTTGGATTTCCCATGCAATCAGTTTTATAACCTGTGCTAAATGCACACCATAAGTTTTAAGCTACTGTTCCATTCCCCTGGACAGAATAACGTATGTGTATGAGTATGTGTGTGTTGTGATAATCATTTGCTGAGAGCAACCAACATACTGATAGTAACCTTAAATAATAAATATCCAAAAAATATTGGAAACCATATGTGGATATAGTTGATAAGAGCCGTTTACAGTTTTGAGTGTGTTCAAGGTCAACAAGGTGATTACTCCCCTTTAAAACTCTGTTAAACATTTCTGTAAGAATGCCCTTGTTCCTTTCCTGAGGAAAGTTCTGTTATGACAAATACAGAGGAAAGATCCTTGTTAGGGACAGAAACACAGAGACACAGACACAGATCAGACTCACAGAACAGAGAGACAACAGGCAGACCAGTAACAAACTGCACACAGACAGAAGACACAGGGAAGGAAGTGGAAAATTTGAGTTTGGTCAAATTAACCAGAAGGGAAATTGCCGTCCGTCATTTGTATTGCTATGGCATATGGACACAAATTGGCCCTCAGTGCGGGGCACATTTCAGGAGCTTAGTTTATAAAAGTTTTTATGTTTCATCCCTTATTAATGCTTCCTATAATTTTCATTATTCTGTCTTAAGATTTAAAACTTGCACAGGATATATAATTTTCTCATGCTCTTATTTAACTGGTAAACTAAGGAAGTTTTCCATATGACTTGGTCTCTCTATGCAATCAGATCTTTTCTTGTAAAAGTTGTAGCTAGTATCTTTTGAGTTTTAATTCTCTAACAATGATCAGGGCAATCCCAAGAGCACATGGTAGAAAGGCTTTTTTCTTGTGCATTTCTTGCTTTGAGACAAGAAGCATTTCTGTCCATTCAAATTACCTTAGTGTCTCATCCTGTAATAGCAAGAGGAGAATAAGATTTGCTTTCATATACGTTTTCAAAATTCTGGTGGTTTGTGATTATTGCAAATACTAGTGTGGCATTCTGAAGTTGACTTCTTGTTTAAGGATGTACGGTGTAGACTCTTCTGTAATGTCTCCTCTGGATTTCTATGGTCAATTATCAAGCTCCTTACCCATGCTCATTTTACCAGCCCATCTTTGAGCGATTTCAACCAAAGTGGAGTGCTCGAGTGTCTGTGGGTCCTGAAGAAAGCAGAGAAAACACCGGAGCCACTGGAGAGAAAGGTAAAAACCCCATTAATAGAAGGTCATTGCAGGGAATGCCCTGAAATAAAACAGGAAGTTGGAGACAGTCTCTTTACCAAAGAAAGTTGCCCAAGACATACTTAAGAATCAGGAAGTTCTAGTGACTACAGTGTGTATGTGTCCTCGAACTCCTGAAAGAATTTGCATTCAGATGTCAGTGGGGAAGCTTTTATAGGTTAAAGAGCATCAGACTTTTATTTAAAACAAGAATTTTAGGAAACAGAGTTTAAAAAGATTGAACAAAGATTAAAATGGGTGAAGTTACAAAAGATAAATACAGGGAAATCATGCCAGTGATTTTAGTGGAGATTCTGGAAATAAATCCTTCACAAAACAAAGGGTGATCGTGCTATACATGTAGGAAGAATTAAGATGGAAGCACTGAAATGTCTCAGAGATGAACAACAGGAGAGCCAGCAGCTGCTTTGTTTTCCTCAATGTGGGTAGAGGAGAGAAATGCAAAGTCTTAAAGAGCTGACTTCTGTACAGTAAATGATGACAGACGACTGCAGCCAAGTTGTACATGTACTCAAGTTATTGTCAAAGACAGTGACTTCTTCAGTTCAACACTTTTTTTTTTGCCTGTCTTACTTGTCTCTTGCTCCTGCCTTCCACATCAGCACACATGTCCACACTGCCCTCACTCTTCAGGAATCACCCCAGGAAGGACCTATGTACGACCATCCACTGAAACATTTGCTTGTGTCCAACACATTCCAAGTCATGAACCAGTAAGAATTTAGTGAATAATTATCAAGCAAAATAAAAACAACACTACTTACACAAAAGATGACCTAAACGGGTGCTGGAGAGATGGCTCAGCGATAAACAGCACTGGAACCTCTGATAAGGTACCCATAGTCAATTACCTGTACCCACTAGAGGCTCACTGTTTCAGGGAATTTGATACCTGATTCTGGGCTCCACAGCGACCAGCTATGTACACGATGACAGTTATACATGCAGACAAAACACCCATACATATAAAGTAATCATCATAATCATCATCATGATCATAGGTAAGAAAGTAGTCTAAACATCATCACTTTTAGGCAAGAAGCAAAAAGTTAGATATCTAAAGAAATACTTATCAGTTCACATGGGAAGGAGGCATCTGAAAAAGAATGAAACTCTAAGGTAGTTCAGAGAAAAGCACATGTTGACCTGGAAAGTGAGAGCCAGGAAGATTTCCTGTCCTTTGCTGACTTTTATGAGAAGAAAAAGGTGTGTCAGAGTAGTAGAGACATACATTTGCAATATGAGTAAGACGGTGTTTGCATAATGAGGTATAAGAAATTGCAAATAAGGAAGTAGAGTTTTGATATATTTCTCTCCCCAGGTAGAAATAGTGTGCAATGTATGATTTATATGATTGCACATAATTATCAATACTGCTTCTATGTGTGTGTTCATTTCTGTTTACTGGGAATATTTGTGTGAATATTTGACATATTGCATAACTGTAACCTGGTGCCTCCTACTGTTTCTCTATTCATATATAAAATTCTTGATAGTTGTACATATTCCCCTAAGAAAGTAAATAAATATCCAGCTGAACATTAAATTTAATTGAAATGTTTAATTGCTAAATTAAAGCACATTTTTTGGCTCAGTGTTAAAGGTTTTTAAATGAATAACTATATAGATCATGTTTTTCTTTTTCTTTCTTTCTTTTTTTTTTGTATTTTCTAGACAGGGTTTCTCTGTAGCTTTTTTGGTTCCTGTCCTGGAACTAGCTCTTGTAGACCAGGCTGGCCTCGAACTCACAGAGATCCGCCTGCCTCTGCCTCCCGAGCACTGGGATTAAAGGCGTGCACCACCACCGCCTGGCTAGATCATGTTTTTCTAACTGTTCACATTGTTAATTTTAACTCTCTGTATGAATTTGTTAGCAGAATCCCCTAAACTATTTACATCAGAAGAACAAACAGGATGCCATGACAGTGAGAAGAAGCCACAGTTGGTATGTGAATATAAAAAATTATTTTATATTAGTTTTTGATAAAAATGTGACCACAATCCACGTCCAGTTATATTGTAGGCATACGTAAAAAAATCACTAAATGGTAATTTAATATGTAATTTAGCATCTTGAAAGCTATTTCCCAGTAAGCTATCTTTAACCATCAGCAGTGACTAAGCTCATCTTTATTCTTAGCAGCTTTCCACAATGTTTCATTCCTTCTTTTTGTCCAATCCCATAACCTCACTTCTTATTTACAGGGTATATTAAATTTGATTAACCACTAAAATGTCTAACTTATTAACAAGTATGTGTATTTATCATCCCTGGATATGATTATTATGAAATCCGTGGTTCCCATTCCATCAAAAATTTGATATTTACTACCAGGCATTGTTGCCCCCAAATAAACTTTTACTTGGTTGTCTTTAATACATCTTGTGAGACAATAGAGTCATACATAGATGCCCTCAGTGGGATTAGAATGAAGTTCTCCTGAGTCTAGCCTTCATTGATTTTTTCCAAATAATAACGTGCTATTGGAACATAGAAACTGCTGCTTGATTCCTTCATGTGAAAGTTTGGTTGCTATGATTTTGATACATTTCCATTTATCAAGTAGAGGAGATTAGGATATTGTGTTATATAATTCAAGAGCAAAAAAAATAGGTGTCGAATTCTGTGATTGCTTCACATAAAAATCAGAAATGATGTCACCACATCACATTTGCTGAGATTTTTCTTTAGCAAATTTGAAATCTAAATTCAGAGAAGGTCATTTGCATGTGCATCTTTTGTGTATCCAAGTATTTGAAAGTGCGTGCTGGGGATTTGAACTCTGCTCCTCATGCTTGCATGGTATGTACTTTTGCCCACTTAGACATCTATGTTTCATTCCACATTTCTTCTTTCAACACAAAAAATGTTTCTGTACTTAGAATGTACTTAGATGTAATTCTGGCTTATAACAATAGGAGTACGAGAATGTATTGAAATACATATTTTTAGAAAATGCTCAGAGTTTTTTGAGGACAGTAAATAAAAATCATAAAATTAATTTGTTATGCAAGTGTGCATACTGATTCTGTTCTGTTTATAAACATGTTGCCTCGTGTCTTCAGTGCTCATTTAAAACATGATAGCTTTTTTGCTTATTCTTTGTGGATTTCATAAATATATACAGTGTATTTTGATCGCCCCACATCTCCCTCTGGCTCCTCTGTATCATGTAACTCTCTCAACTTCATGTGCTATTGTTGATGCTTCTGTCATTCGGTAAAGCTGTGAGTTCAATTATTGCTGCCCACACACACATGGGTATGGGATCATTTGACAGTCATGGGGAATTTTTGTAGTCAGAAATATGATGAAGGTAAGATTGATTTGGAGAGCATATATGAGGATTTCCTTTGAATTTTGGTTATCTTTCAATATTTTAAAAGTGTTATTGCTTTTGAAAGAGTAAATAATGTTTTTGGGGGAGCTAGAAATAACTAGGAAAAATTTAATTCACAATGATGCTAAATTCAACAGCATATCCTAGAGCGATTTCAGCCAAAGTGGAGTGTTCGGCTACGTATGGAGGCAAAAGAAGGAGAGAACACAGAAGCCACGGAAACGATGTGTAAGAGCTGTATTTCCAAAATTCTCCTCACTGCTGGCAACTGCCTGTGGAATGTGTGCATAACGCCTTGTTTACCTTGAGAGAATCGCTGAGAGAACCTCAGTATTATTTCAAATATCTAGGTTTTTAAGCGAGGGCTACTTAGGAGAAAAAAGGGGGACTATGGAGAAACAAAGCAAAGAGATTGAGGTCGGAGTACACAGTGGAGCGTACGGAAACAAGGTGCCAAGGGAAGGAAAGACTGTCTATAACGGAGGCAGGAAGGGGAGAATGAAAATTAGTAGGATTGCATCATGTCTGAAAGGCAAAGCAAAACACCCCAGGACTCCTTGTCCTCCTCAATGTGACCATTAAAGTGGGACTCCTTTATCTCAGGGCTGTGGCCGGGAAGACGCCAGCTTCAGTCATTGTCAGGATTGTTAGAGTCTCTGTAAAGATGCTAGATAATTCACATTATCTGGAGCCCATGCAATTATGGAAAAATTAGCTACACATGATAAATTTATTTATATTTTCTAGTAAAGGTTATCCTGATTTCAAATGTAGAAATTTAATAACTTCAAAATGATTTTGAAAAATTGGCTTATATTTTATTGGGACAATTGTGCATTAGAGGCAAAAACATAGGCTTTATGTTATAGCTTAGTTTATAGACCTTCTACAACATGCTTACTAAAAGTTTTCTATAAATGGAAGGAGATAAATGCGTTGATAATATTTCCCAAATACATGCCAAAATGGAACATTTTATACTTTAGTATTGTACAAGTAAACATCCAAGATGATTACTTTGAACAAATTTTTTGAAGACAAATAATTTATCCATTCTATTGAACATTTATGATTGATTTTGCTTCCTAAATTACAATAACGTGGAAAAACCATAAAATTCCTTAGTATCATGGCCAGTTTCCTTCCAATTAATTTTGAACACCACATTGGTATCTGTCTTTTCTTCTTAGTAACATTCATTTTTTCCCTCTGGTTTCAATTCTGTTTCTGTCATCATACAGAATAAGCAATGGGAAATCAAACTGAATCCCACTCTTAAGGGAAGTAGACCCAGTGATAACTCTACCAATGATTTTCTACTTTAATTCAGCATGAAATTCTGATTGACTTTGTCATGTCAATATATAGCTAGTTACATGTCTCTCACTTTTCAGGCTCTTCTGATGAATATACCGAATTGAAGGTAATAGTGTTTCCATTTTATTGTGTGTAGTTAGCTCCCCAATATAAGACATGCACAAACATTATTAAATATCTCCCTTCCAGTCCGTGCAGGCTACCACTGAAAAGCAGGATTCTGTACCAACTGAAGATCCAACAACGGAGCAGGAAATATCATTAATGGCAGGTAAATTTAGAAATAAGAATTTCTCACATGTGTTTTATGGGCATTTGACATTATCAGTCTTTGAATCCAAATTTCTCAGCTCTTCAAATCTGATGAAAGCATTTTATGTAAATAATTAAAATATTTTGACTTTCATTGTTCCATCGCAAGCTGCTTGTGAGTATAAGACAGAATTTCTATAATCATCAGCTGTAACACAAGTGTTTCAACTTTTATGCACTAATATATCCACAGTCCTATATTGGAAACATAGTATTTCTGAGGTTTTAGTGGAATTTAACTTTTTTATTAAAATTTTTTATTTTACATACCAACCACAGTTTCCCATACTTCCTCTCCCCCCATTCCCTCCTCCCACCTCCTTTCTAGCCCCCCATCCACTCCTCAGAAAAGGTAAGGCCTTCCCATGGGAGTCAACAAAGCATGGCATATCAAGCTGATGCAGGGGGAGGAGCTTGGTATTGTCTCAACTTGATATGTCATGCTTTGTTGACTCCTAGGGAAGTTTAACTTTTAAAATCCACTTTTAAAAACAATTAATGATGTTTCCTCAAACATTAGTTACATGTGTTTACAGTCATTTACTTGGTAGACTGGGGCAAAGATTTCTCATGCATAGGAATTTTGAGTGATCCCGAATTACACACAAAGAAGCCATGTTTTAAAAAGACCGGTGTGCTTTTTAATTCAGGCTGGAAACACTGTGTGCTGGGCAAACTTTATGTAATTTCTGTACTACAAACTTCAGTTACTGCCAGTAGCAAATCTAAAGTTAGATATTCATACAGTGTATTTATTATTTCTCCTTTTCCATGCTTGTCTGCTTTTCTTCTGATTTCCTTGTGATTAGAGTTCTCTATTCACCTGCTTGTTTATTTACCTGTTTCTCCCAGTGCCACCTTCCATGTCCTTCTTATTCTCTGACAGTGAACTAAACTCTGTTCCATGATAATATTGTTTTGGTGAGCCTGTTATATGCAATATGCATACACCTCTGAGAAATCTTCCAAGTATTTTACCGACATATGTGCACATACAGGAGAAAACATCAAAGTATACATAATCAACGTCACTGTCCATGTAGTTTTCTCGTATCTCATATGATAATGCTAATACCAGCATCTAGGGAGGACAATTTATATTTCCAGTCTTTCAGTGAAATGTTTTCTGGACTAATCTTTAGTAATTTTACACTCGGGGAGACCGTGGAAACATACTCCATTCAGGACTGCTTTCCTTTTAGATAGTGCTTTTTTTTCATCGAACCGTTCCTCACCAATTTCCATCACGCCTCCTATTATTTTTTCTTTCACATTTATAGTAACCCATCTCAATTGAAAAATCAATGGTAACCACTCTAATTTATTTCTAATAATTTTAAGGTTCTACACACAATTTGCATATCTGACTCCTCCTCAGTCTTCCATTTTAAGTCATTCAACTTTACTAATTAATTATCATACAAATTAGTGAATATCATTTCAGTAGTTTAACATATGTATGCTTCATTTTCATCCCTCACCATCCTCTCTTTTTCCTCTTTCTTTTTTGCCTCTTTTCTTCTCTCTCTCTCTTTCTCTCTCTCTTGTTTGCCTGTCTCCTTCTTAACCACATACAGTAAACCCCTCTAAGTTTTTGTCATACTCATCTCATTATCTTCTTCTGTTCTAATAATCCACTTATACAGAGTTTAAAAACAGACAAAGCAAATATAGTTACCTAGGAATTCATGGCTTCATGGATTCAGAGTCATACAGAAATTCAAACAAATAGTAGTCAGAAATGTTAAAATTGTGGTTACAGGAGAAGCAGAGGAAGAAGTCAGTGAGGAGACTCATACAGATGAAGTCTACTAATGGGAGTGTCCTGTTTCATAAACTAGATAGTAGGTCGATTAGTGCTTATTGTATTGTAATTTAAATTATACTTGCATATAGTTCAGGGCATGTATCAATAAAATGAAAATCAGAAAAGACAGACACAAAAGTCCCAACTATGAGATATCAAAAGTACTTAACAACAAAGAAGAACCTAAATTTAAATATCAAGATAGCAATTTGTAGTGAGCATCTTGATAACTATGTGTATTTTATAAGTCAGAGAATGTCAAACTGAAAATTAAGCTTAATTGGAGGATTTAATTGAGAAAGTAAAATTTTGATTCTTAGTATAATTATTTTTAGTATATTTATTGACATATTAAATTGAATTAAAATACAGCTATATTACTTCATCCTGTTCCTTTCCTCCCTCTCACTCATCTAGTCTCTTCAATGTCCCCTTCTACTCTTTTGCAAATGGACGTTCTCTTTTTTGCTATTACTTTTACACATGTATATGCATAAATATAGAGCATCTAAATGAAACCTACTGAGTTTGTTTTTGTTTTATACCTCACTAAATATTTCACCATTTAGTATAAGGACTCACACTATATAAACAATTTTTATTCTTTAAGTACATATATTTATGTTTTCTTTAGAATCAGACTCATCAGCGAAATCAGAGGAGGTGCAAAGAAGTAATGACTATGAAAACAGTCAGTCGACTGTATGTACATATTCAATTTTACTTTTTATATTAATATTTTAGTAAATAACTCATCATAGGCTAAATGGATTAATATTTTAGAGTTTAAAGATTTTCTATATAATTAGTAGTTTGTGACAAAAATTTAATTTTAAAAATATTTAACAAGAAAAAATTTGAAGTTGTAAAAAAATTGAACTTAGAATCTACAGTATCTTGTGGGTAGTTAAACATTATTCTGGGATGTGTTCAATAGGTTTCAGTATTATTTTTTAGTTTCCTGTGCTATATTATGTAATTCTTTATGATTGTGCCTCTTTGTTAAAACAACTGAGTCATTGGAATTTCTCTAGATACTTAATGCTATAGACAAGCAAGTGAAATTAATATATTTAAGTACATGTTTTAGGTGCCCTCAAATTATGGGATATAAATAACAGTTATGCATTCTAAAGTTACCAACTACTGTTGTTACTAATTTCTATTCCTTCAATCCAGTCAGTTTATGTAGTCATCCAATGAAATTAAAAATAAACTGGATCCAGAGAGCACACGTGATTTTCTCTCTTCAGTTTGGTTTTAAGTTTGCAATACATACATCTGTTATTTTCCAGAATGCATGCTCATAAAGTAGAAAATTTGGCTTTTAGCTACAAAGTAATTAGGAAACACTCATGCAAATCTCTGCTGTCATTCATCTTCAGGATTCAGCTAAACATCTTCAACTAAAGGGCATTGACCATTTATCCATGATTGTGGGTCAAAGAAGCAAGGATATTGTAAGTGAAGAAGAGGAAGGTAAGAAGTGTCTGCCATGTACCAATCATTCAGAAGAGGGCTTACCACAGATAAGGGGAGTGATGCTCTTGCATGTTTATAGAGGAGTGTGCTGAATGTTCTCATGAAGTTTCAGTGACATTTTCAGTTCAGAGTGACATGACAGGAAGTCAAGTATGACTACATTTTAAGTATGTTCAAAGAAGAAGTATGCAAAGCAAGAGAGGTAGAGTATAGTGTGTCAACAGGAAGAAAGTTGACGGATGTCCAGCTCTGTCCCACCCCCAACTCGTCCAACAGGATCCCTCATGTTCTGTGAAACAATTTTTTGATACAGAACTGTCGAGTATTGGATAAGTGTGAAGTTATATGAAGAGGGTGTCACAGGTTGAATTAAATTGTATTGCAGAGCTGGATTTTTGTTTGTTATAAATGGCAATAAATTTGTGTTCAGCCATACATATTAAATTGATGACTCTATATGTATGTATGTATGTGTATATGTATATATATATATGTGTATTTTTAACTATAATTTTTTTTTGTCAACAGAACCAGATTTAGAAGCAGCATCAGGGGATGAACAAAACAAATGTTATAGCAGAGAGAGCAATCAATCATTGGTATGTAGATTTTCAAATCTGAATAACTCCTTCAATGCTGTTGTCTCTTTCTTTTAAATATTATATCATAAAACAAGTGGACTTATTTTGCAAGCTTCTCTGTGTAAAATATATATCAATTCAATAGATAATTTTAAGTAATTTAATTATTTGTGATTTAAGATATTCTTTGAATCTACAATAACATAGGCAAACTTTATGCTCCTGAGGCCAAAAATTCTAAATCATGATTTTGCCTCCACTTGCAAAACCTTTTTATATGATAAAGAAGGCAAAATCAAATTTGAATCTTTTGATTAAAGAGTTTAAATTATGTTCAAATTGAAGTCAAAGGTGCAAAAATGCAGAGCAATAAAATCTTTAACTTGGAGAAGCAGAACTGTATTCCAAGGAAGCATTATCATCATCACCGGCCGCCACTCCCACCAGTACTTGCAAATGGACAGCTGGTCAGCAGCCAGAATGAAGGCTTGACTATTGACCTGAAGAATTTTAGAAAACCAGGAGATAAGGCCTTCACCCAACATAGCCATCCCTTTGACATCGCTGAAATCTCTGAGCAGGAAATGAGAAAACTCAAGGGTCTGTCTCCCAGTCCTCTCTAACCCCGACTTTCTCAGCTCCAGAGGTCTGAAACCATTTCTGGTTTCTGCAGGTACCTGTGTACACACACACAAACATAAAAATAAATCTTTAAGAAACCTCTCAATGATGTATAATCATATACTTCTGGAATCTGCTTATCCAGAATTTTTACATTTATTTTTATAACTTATGTCATATATTTCTGTTTCTTATTATACTAGCTATTTCGTTTTAATAAAACAAACATGACCAACATTCTTTTCTATGTATTATCCAGTCTACTAACTCATTAAATATTTGGTAGAATTCATCTGGTAAAGCATCTAGCCTGTTTTATTTTTGTTTTAGTAGGGAGTGCATTAAACATAATAAACACACTTTCTTTAAGGCTAGAAAAATATGAACTATATCACTTTTTATTGAGTTGTGTTGATGTTAAAGGGTGAAGCAACTTAATATTTTTATTTCATTCAATAATGATGCTTCACTCAAGAATTACACTCTTGAAATTTTAATTGTGCTTTGTGTAGGGTCATAAAAATCAATCTGGCTCTCAGTATAATGGATTAATATCTTCTAAAAGGTGCTTTTAGTGTTTATAAACAGTAAACTTATTCGAGCCAAGCATAAGAAAACAGTAATTATTATTAACATTTTATCCACTCTTTAGAAGATAGTAGAATGAATATACTAAATTGGACATAACGCAAATTGTTAGTATAGATGTGTAACACTATAACCAAATATACTGTCTTTGTTAGGTTTCTATTGCTTTAAAGAGACACCATGACCATGGAAACTCTTAAAAAGTAAAAAAAAAAAATAATTGGGGTTGCTTACATTTTCAGAGGTTAAGTCCATTGTCATCATAGTGCAGCATGGTGACATGCAGGCACACATGGTGCTGGAGAAGGAGCTGAGAGTCCTCATTTTGACTCTCAGCCATCAGAAAGTGGTCAGAGATACTGAGAGCAACTTGAACATAGCAAAATTAGAGCCCACACCCACAGTGACTTCTTCCAATAAGGCCACACCTCCTAATGATATCACTCCCCACGAGCCTATGGGAGCCAATTACTTTTGAGCAGCTACATTTAGTTTGAATTAACATGTAATTATTTTGCTTTTGTATTGTTGTTAATAGACTTTTGTTGTTGTTGTTTTGAGACAGGGTTTCCCTGTGTAGCCTTGGGTGTTCTAGAACTTGCTCTAGGCTGGTCTTGAACTCAGAGATCTGCCTGCCTCTGCCTCCTGAGTGCATGGATTAAAGGCGTTGACAGCACTGCAGAGCAGTGGTAACTACAACACTTGCCAACACTAGTTACTGTACTTTTTACATGCCAAGTTCTGGTAAACTTGCTCATTTTCTTTTTCTTTTCTTTCTTTCTTCTTTATTTGACAAGTTTAACCTAAAAGATTGAGTCTAAAGTCTACAAGTTTTGGAAAATCAACTCCTATAATTTTGTGAGCATCTTTATTTCTTGACATTTTACTTTCAAAATGAAAAAAAATGATCAAAAATAAAATGGGGGGATGATATCTTAGTAGAGAACAGGAAAATTCATTTGTTACTCATGCTCCAAACTGTGATGTTTCTAAATATGGGTTTAAACAAAAATTCTAATAAGGAAGGAAGTAAAATTCACTTGTGTCTTTTTGTTGCAGGTTGAAAAAACAAAGATGTGTGCAAGCAATGGAATAGACATAGCAAAATACCCCTGTGAAGCTGCTGTTTTTACCTCCCCTGCTGCTGCTGCTGCTGGTGGTGGTAGTGGTGGTGATACTGCTGCTGCTGGTAGTGGTGGTATTTCTGCTACTGCTGCTGGTGGTATTGTTGCTGCTGGTGGTGGTGCTGCTGCTGCTGGTGATGCTGCTGCTGCTGCTGGTGGTATTGTTGCTGCTGATGGTGGTATTGTTGCTGCTGGTGGTGATGCTGCTGCTGCTGCTGCTGCTGGTGATACTGCTGCAGCTGGTGGTGATGGTGACACTGCTGCAGCAGCTGCTGGTGGTGATACTGCTGCTGTTAGTGGTGGTGATGCTGCTGCTGCTGATAGTGATACTGCTGCTGCTGCTGATGGTGACACTGCTGCAGCTGCTGCTGATGGTGATGCTGCTGCTGCTGGTGGTGGTGACACTGCTGCAGCTGCTGCTGATGGTGACACTGCTGCAGCTGCTGCTGATGGTGCTGCTGCTGCTGCTGATGGTGATGCTGCTGCTGCTGGTGGTGGTGACACTGCTGCAGCTGCTGCTGATGGTGACACTGCTGCAGCTGCTGCTGATGGTGCTGCTGCTGCTGCTGATGGTGATGCTGCTGCTGCTGCTGGTGGTGACACTGCTGCAGCTGCTGCTGATGGTGCTGCTGCTGCTGCTGCTATTTGTGGTGGTGGTGGTGGTGCTGCTGCTGTTGCTGCTGGTGGTGGTACTGATGCTGCTGCTGGTGGTGGTACTGATGCTGATGCTGGTGGTATTGCTGATTCTACTATGGATGAACTAGTTCTACAGAGAAAATCTGGAGAAATCAATGACCAGAGATTTCTTATTAAGGAGAATGCAAATCATGATGGGTAAGAGCATAATATTTAGTAGTAGATAATTGCTATTGTCCTATAAAATTCTATTTAGGAGAATTTTCATGTGATAAATTTTATGCTTTTTCTAGAGCATAAAATTTTATTGTTAAGGATTTTATTCAAAAGGTAATAATCAGTGTTGTTGTGATGGCTGGTTTTGTGTGTCAACTTGATACATGCTAGAATCATCAGTTGAGGAAATTCCTCCTCGAGATCCAGCTGTGAGTCATTTTCTCAGTTAGTGATCAATGTGGGAGGGCCCAGCCCATGGTGGGTGGTGACATTGCTGGGCAGCTGGTCCTGTGTGACTTGAGAAGGTGGGCTGAGCAAGCCATGGGGAGCAAACCAGTAAGCAGCTTCCCCTTCATGGCCTCTGTATCAGCTCCTGCCTCCTGGATTCTGCCCTGTTTAGTAACCTGTCCTGTCTTCACTTGATGATGAACAGCAATGTGGAAGTGTAAACTAAATAAACTTTTTCCTCTCTGTTTTGCTTTTTGGTCATAGTTTATTTTATCCCAGCAACAGAAACTCTAAATAAGACAGTTGTCAAATTAGAAGAAAAAGACAAATCTCACAGATTTTACAATTTTTTCGTAAATAAAATTGGTAAAGAAGTCTTGAGTAATTTCATAGTATGTATAAAAACTTGTTGCAGGTGATATGTGAATGAGTGTGCTTCATTCAGTAAAACTTTATTTTATACATGTTAAACCAGAACTCAGTGGTACCGTGATTGAAGCTTGTCTTATTTAGATTCTATTGCTATAATGAAACACCATGACCAAAAGCAACTTTAGGAGGAAAGGTTTTGTTTGTTTTTTTTTTTTTCATATAGTTCCATATAACAGTTCATCATTAAAAACAGTGAGGATTGGAACTCAAGCAGGGCAGGAACCTGGAGGCAGGGACTGATGCAGAAGCCACGGAGGGGAACTACTTAGTGTTTTGCTCCTCCTGGATTGCTTAGTCTGCTTTCTTACAAAACCCAGGACCACCAGCCTAGGGCTGATACCATCCACAGTGAACTGGGACCTCCCCCGAGAACCATTAATCTAGAAAATGCCTCAGAGTTGCCTAAAGATACCCCAGTAAAGGCATTTTCTGACTCTTTTAAAATTATTATTATTAAAAATTTCCACCTTCTCCCCTCCTCCCATTTCCCTCCCCCATTCCCTCACTTCCCCTCCCCCTCCTTCTCCAGTCCAAAGAGCACTCAGGGTTCCCTGCCCTGTGTGAAGGCCAAGGTCCTCCCCCCTCCATCCAGGTCTAGGAAGGTGAGCACCCAAACAGACTAGGCTCCCACAAAGCCAGTACATGCTTAGTTGATCTTGAAAATCTACTTCTAAACATTGTTGTTGAATTGTTTCCTTTAAGTAAGGAATCAAGCAATATTTTTCAAATAGATTTTAGTATTTATAAAAGTTTAATTTAAAAAAGAATTAATATTGTTTATTGCTATCTATCAAAATGCAGATAACATTATGCTCGTCCTATTAGACTCAATAAATAGGATAGATCAAACTGATAGATATAAAAATAGTTTTGTATTTTATTTTTATTTTACATGCTTATCATTTTCTTAAAAGTTATTTGTGTTGTTTTTTTTAGGCCCCGAAAGAAAACATGTAAGGGAAAACACAAGGTACTGTGAAATCTAAAGTACTTCTTTATTCACTGTGTTACATAAAAGGCAGTGAAATCTTATGAAACTCTGAGTTAAAATACACCATAAAACATAAAGTGAAAAAGTATAAAAAGCCCCAGACCCATACACATCAGTAATCTCAACACTTAAAATCAAGGTAGGGAGGATTCATGAGTGTGGGTCCAGGTGAATATATTATGTGTCCCAGGCCTGTGTGGGACACAGATGAAGACCCTGTCTCAAAATATAAAGCAAATAAAAGATAAAGTGTAGCATGAATCTAATTGTTCTTAATAACAAAAACCCAGAGCTAGTTATTAGGGCGTGAAAGCTGAGAGATCAGAGAAAGCGAGCAATCAGCCGCTAGAAAGTTCTTTTTACCTCCATCAAATTCTCAGACCAAAGGGGTGATTCTATCTCTAGGAGTCCTCAGACTGAATGCTGTCTCTGTGAAACCCTCAGACTGCATCCGATCTCCTGTCTACTCCCACTTTATATTCCTCTCTCCTCCCAGCCAGTCACTCCTGTCTCCACCTCCCTCGTGCTGGGATTAAAGGTGTGTGGCTCTGAAGAACTGGGAGTAAACTTTCAAGTACTTAGAAACCACCTGGCTCTGTTTCTCTTTGAAACTGGATCTATCTAGTGTAACCCAGGGTGGCTTGAACTCACAGTGATCCATCTGCCTCTGTCTCAAGATTACAGGTGTATATCACCACTGCTGGCCTCTATGGCTAACTAGTGGCTTAGCTCTGCCCTCTGATCTTCAGGCAAGCTTTATTTGTTAGATTACATATAAAATATCACTACAGTAAAGAGAATATGGAATATTTTTGTCTAAAACCACCGGTTTTGAAAGAAATTATATTTATGAAAAAGTAGCTATTGAGAAAAGCATCCATTTTATTTTTAAATTCTAGAAGGTAACCAAGAGCTATGACAATAGGCTGTGATATTTGGGGTTCTATGGGGCCTCATGGGTCAACAATTCCAAAAGAAGAAACCTATTCTTGGCACTGGGCTTTGAAGTTGTTAGTTTCTGGTGTCTAGAGAGGGTTGTTTCCATGTGATCGGGTAGCTCCATTTTAGCTCTCTCTATGTACAGAAATGTCTACAGTAGGAGGTTTCCATATACCTTTTTCGAAATGTCTTTAGTATTATTTATCCCTACGCAAGTCCCCTCCTTTACGCTACCCTTTGCTCCCCATCCCCACTTTAGCCCTTCCTGTTTAATTATCCCCTGTAAACACCTTTCACCTATGCCTTCCAGCTCTTCTCCTTTAAAAGCACCTGGCTATGGCCCCTTCAGAAATTCTCTGAGTTCTTCGGGTATTATGAATTAAACACGCATGCTTGAAATTCAAAGCTAAGACCCACAGATAAGCGAGAACATCTGGCATCTCTCTTTTTGGGTCTTGGTTACTTAGAATGATTACCTCCTATTGTGATTAAAACAGCAATGAACAAGCCGGGCGGGGCGATGGTGGCGCAAGGCCTTTAATCCCAGCACTCGGGAGGCAGAGGCAGGCAGATCTCTGTGAGTTCGAGGCCAACCTGGTCTACAAGAGCTAGTTCCAGGACAGGAACCAAAAGCTACGGAGAAACCCTGTCTCGAAACAAAAGCAAAAACAAAACAAAACAAAAAACAAAAAAACCAAAAAAACAAACAAAAAACACCAAAACAAACAAACAAACAAAAAACAGCAATGAACACAAATGAGCAAGTATCTTTAGGGTAGGATATGGAGCCTTTGTGTATATTGCAGAGAGTTATATGGTTGGATCTTATGGTAGATCTATTTTTAGCTCCTTGGGAAGCTTCCAGGCTGATACACATAGTTGTTGCACCAGTTTGTATTCCTACCAACAATGGACAAATGTTCCTCCCCACACATCCATTTGTAGGCATTTGATTTGTTGACCTTAGCCATTCTGACATGGGTTTTCCTGAGGACACCACCTCCTTGAGTCATAGAACATGACACCACCCAACTGGGATGGATGGAAGCTTCATCCCTACTGGTTTACTTTCATAGTGATGAAAGGTGTTAATCAAGCTACTGCAGGAGAAATGAAATTGCCCACCTGACTTAACTGTGAATCCTGTGAGCTACAGTAATGACTGTAGCTGGTGCTGTAATGACTTCAGTTATGACTGTAGCTGACCCACTGGTGCAATAGTGGCTCTAACATCATAGGAGCAACAGCTACTTAGTGATTGTATTTAAAGTTTACTTCATGAGATGAAGCCCATCCCAGTATAATTAGCAGTCTGAGACCTTATGTCTAGCTGGGTCACTGGGTCATAGGCTCTAGGGATGAATCTATTACTAGTATGCTTCTAAATGGACACACTACTAAACTGACTTCTTAAAACTCACTGTTAATGCTCACAGATCGATGTACCTCTTGACCTTCATCTAAGATGCTTCTGTTTGCAATAGACGGCAATTAATACAGAGACCCAAATCAGGCTATTGTGCAATGAATAAGAGATAGCAGAATTCTCAACCCTGCAGAGAATACACGTACCTCAATCCCATTCCCAATGCTTCACTATCATTGCAGAACAGGGTCAGAAAAGGTGTCAGAGCCAGAGGTAGTTTATGGCTACAAGCAAACAGTACTTTCTAAACCCAAAAGGGCAGCTTTACACATGAGCTCACAGTGGTGGTAGCAGCTTGTATAAGACCTGTGTAAGCCCGAGCCAGACCAAATCCCAACATGGAGAGGGGAGTTCGCTACACAATCCCACTGTTAGCTGTGAAGCTGCTGGCAAGTGTTAGTTGCTGGGAGAGACGGTTTCCTTTAAGAGGGTAGCCCCTAGTTGAAGAGGCAGCACATGTAAGATTATTTGGGCAGTATAAATTGATCTTGAAGGGTTAAAAAACAAGGACTCAAAGTTGGGTGGGTAGGGGAGGAGGGTGGGTCTGGGAAGGATTGGGGGAGGGGGTAAATATGATCAAAATACATCATATGAAACCCTTATGGAACTAATAAAATGTATTGATTTAAAAAATTTCTCTTCAGGGGATTCTTTGGCTTTATTTATATAAAATTAGTAGTCACTACCTTTGTACATTATGTGGTATGAATATCAATGATATTTTTATAATAGTATTTATCTTTTAGGTGACAAAAGAAGTAAGAGCTATGGTCGATGTAACTCAGGCATCTGAACCAGTTTCAGGAGATGGTGAGTTATTTAAACACAAAAATACTTGGGAGTTAATTTTATTAGAATATGTATGTAAATCAGCAGTCTGGTCCCACTTACTTTTCAGGGTTTTCAGTATTTTTCAGTATTCTAGGGACTCTACATTCCTTGGTAATCTTTTCTCCTTCTTCTTCTTCTTCTTCTTCTTCTTCTTCTTCTTCTTCTTCTTCTTCTTCTTCTTCTTCTTCTTCTTCTTCTTCTTCTTCTTCCTCCTTCTCCTCCTCCTCCTCCTCCTCCTCCTCCTCCTTCTCCTCCTTCTTCTTCCTCTCTCTGTCTCTGTCTCTGTCTGTCTCTGTCTCTGTCTCTCTCTCTTGTATCCAGTTCCTGTGCATAGTAGGCAAGTCATCTATCATGGAGCTACATCTCTAACTTCCATGTGAACTTTATAATCAGCTTGCCAATTATTTCTGCTGCAAACTTGGAGATTTCAAATATTAATAATGGATCTTAGGACTCTTCAACAAAGTTTGCCTCTTCATTTACAAAATTGGATTTTATTTTGTTAGAAATATTTTGTAGGTTTTTTATATACAAATTTGCCATATTTGTCAGATTTATCTGCATTTCAAGTATTTTAATAAAATTACACAGTTTCCCTTGCTTCTCATACAAGGTATATTAAGAGAATATCATAGAGTGCTTTAGGGAACTAGTGGGACTCTGAGTTAATGTGTATTGTTTGACACGGGCAGTGTTAAAGACCCAGTGACTCTGCCCCCTGGGAGTGGCCTAGTCTTCCCTAGGTGAGGCTCAGAAAGACAACAAATTCTCCCTCTGGTGTGAATGTTGAGAGTGTGTGCAGGAAATGTCCACCATAGCCTTCTCTCTTCTGGTGTTTACTCTCTGAGGGCCGCTCCCCCACAGAGACTGCACCTACCAAGATTAGCCAAACCCACCTAATTTAGCTGCACACACTAACCCCGTCTCCCTGTTTAACAATGTCTGCAATAAACACACTGAGATACCCAAGTGCTGAGGCTTCTCCGTTAGAAATCCCAGCTCACACAATTCCAGCTTTTCTCTGTATATGTATCTGTTATTTTTTGTTTTCACACCATCCATAGTCAGGGTTCAGGGACATAAGCTGAGGAAGAAATCCACAGAGTAGTAGTTAGAGAATATCGTAAATTTCTTTTATGTTTCTGTAGTCTTGGGAAACTCCAAGCTGTTTGATATCAGTTGATTGATAGCTTACAAGAGCCCAGATCTCCAAGTTTTCTAATTTTTCATGTTATAGAAGTTAAGATATTCTCCCTAGGGTCTATGAATATATATATTATATATGTGTGTATGTAGATGTATATATAAATGTGTCTATATAGTTGAAAAATTATTCCATGCAATATATTTTGATCACAGTTTCCCCTTTCTCATCTCCTCCAAGATTCTCCTCACCTCTCTACCCTTTCAACTTCACATCTTCTTCTTCTCAACAACAGTCAAATGAATGAAGATTTAAAAATTTTTAAAAAGAAAGAAAAAGCACAAGAAACACACACAAGCAAAACCCATAAAAACACTAAGTCTGAAACCATATTATATAAACAAAAAACCAATAATAATAAAAAAGCCCTAATAAAGCTTTATGAGGGACACTATTGAGTCTTTGTAGAATGCTTGCTTTTTTCTATATTTTTTCCTTTTTAAATCTTACCTTAATATTAATCCTTTAAAAATGTTTCTTAAAGCTGAAGTAAGGCTTTTGATGTGAAACTTTAATAACTACCTTATTCTTAATTTTTATTTATGTGTATATATGAGTGTCTGCCTTGTGCCCATAGAGGCCAGGAGAGAGTCTGATGCCCGGGAGCTGGAGTTACAGGCAGATGTCAGCCATAATATAGGTGCAGCGATCTGAAACTTGGGATTTGGGGTGTTTAGTAGGTTAAAGGGAAATCTTTTGCCTGGCGAATGGGTGTGGACACTTTCCTTGGTACTGTGTAGGCACCAGTCCCAGCTTCCTTAAACTTTTTCAGATGCTTTCCTTTCAGCCTGGGTCGTTTGCTAACACGTGGTCACCCACACAGGGGTTCTCTGCCGAACTGCGCTGTTCTGTGTTCGTGATGCTTTTCCCTGCCCAGGGTCCGATCACGTTACTCCAATCTGCAGCGTTTTTGTTACCTGACTTGGCAGCAAGAACCCTCACCCACTGAGCCCTCTCTCTGACATTGATTACGTGTTAGTTATCCTTGGGTTTGTTACCTAACCTCAGTAGCCCAGTAGATACATTTTCAGTAAACCCAGAGCCTTGGGCAGTCTCTCCCTCTCACTGAGCTACAACCTCAGTGCCAGAAGTTCTCTTTGGTTTCAGAGACAGCACTTCGCTGGCCTCAAACCTAGGATCCTTCTGCTTTCAATTCTTAAACACGATTGTGCAATCTCACCTTTGCTGGCATCTTCAATTCTTTCTGTGTTTTGTCTTAAAATCCCTCTTGCAGCAGGGAGCTGGGACTTTAGGAATCCATTGTTTTCACTACCTGAAGTCCATTGTCTTGAAAATTGCTTAAAGCATTTTATTTCATGTTTGTTTCGTATATACTAACTACTAACGTTCTCTGCATTAGGTAGAAGCAGCCCGCAGTTTTCTCCGCACCTTTGGAGAGGGTCTAGAATCCTTTGTACCATCTGCCTAGCGGCTCCAGGCACATTCATTATTTTCCTACGTCGCCATCTGTTCCTCTGAGATATCTTCTTGTTCCAGCTGCAGATAATCTTATGCGATCACAGAACTCTTGTGGTTTTTTTAACCACAGGTATCCAAATGGTCATTAATCTGTTTTTTTTTTCTACTGAACTTTAAGAACATAGATCTAGTGTGTTCTTGTTACAGAATTTAGTTTAATGTAATTTTCATCATTGGCATCCAGTCTATTTCTGTCCAGAGCATAGATGAAAGGAGGTCAAAATGTACAGTTTTTTTTTACACAGATAAAACACTAATTAATGTATTTTATTTCGTCTCTTCTTTCCTTTATCCAGATTCTGGAGGATCATTAAAAATACAGAATTCACCCAGTTCCTATAATGCATTATTAGATTTTAATAAAGTCCATGAACTACTTAGGAAAAAAAATCAAAAAATAGAAAATAAAATTATTGCTCTACAGAAGGAGCTAACAGAAAGAAGAGAGGAGAAATCAAAGTTAGAGGATGAAATAGTGGAACAGGATGAAGAATTCTGGACACTGAGGTATGACACCCTACTTTGAGAACTCTATGTCAGAGATATGGAGAGAGAGTATTGTAACTACTGGTTTCATCATAGATTTTTCACAGGAAAAAAATTCTGTGTCTTATGGATCAAGAAATTGTTGGGAATAATAAAAAATTGGTAATCATGGATATCACTGATAATTAAATATATCATCTTTAAAATACCAATTTTAATGTGTGCATGATAGACATCATCTATATTGAAAGGTCACTATTTACCACATGATATTGTGTGGAGTTTTTATTGTATTGACATAGAAATAATTCAGCAAGTATTATCATTTAGATAAGCAATTTTTTACAATCTTAATTATTTACTTTTAGTGAGTTCATTAATATAAAATCATATATTTAAAATATAGGAAATTTAAAAATGTCTTTGGTTAATATTCCTAGCTTTTTTCAAGCACGTTTATATTCATTCATAATTCTACCCATAGAGCATAAAATGGTCTTATTAATAGACTGAAAACTTTTTCTTTAAAAAATACACTTTTTTTTTTTTTCAAAATAGGCTTTCTCTGTGTTACAGTCCTAGCTCGTGTAGACCAGGCTGGCCTCAAAGTCACAGAGATCTGCCTGCCTCTGCCTCCTGAGTGCTGGAATTAAAGGCATGAGCCACCACCACCTGGCAAATATTGCATTTTTTAATTGGTGTGCTGAAGATGAAACTGGGGTCCTTGTGCATGCTAACCAGGTCTGAAGGTCACACAAATATCGAGCTTATTCTACATCACCACACATCGAATAAAGAGTAAAATGGGAAACAATTACTGATTCTTCAGCATCACTTTCATATACAGATAAGAAAAGAAATCTTTATTTTTCAAGACAGGCTCACACTGCATATCCCTAGTTGGCCCAGAGCACAGAAATCCACCTGCCTCTGCCTTCAGATCACTGGGATTAAAAACACATGCTGTATAAGGTGAGGGCATGGTCAGTCCAAGGGATGCCTGAAGAGAAGGTTTTATTGTCGATTAGAGAGAGTATAGCCAGAGGCATCTGGAAGAGTCCAGAGCATGGAGAGAAAGAGGAGGGCTGGAGAGGACAGTAAGAGAGGACCAGAGGAGAGGGGGTCAAGAGAAAGGGGGCAAAGAGAGAGAAGGAACCAAGAGAGACGGGGAGAAGGTGGAAGAGGAGTCATTAGAGCTAGAGCACACGACCAAGATGACAGGATTATATGGGAAGCAGAAGCTGGGGGAAGAAAAGCTCATGAGCTGGAGGAGTTTAGGGTAGCAGGCGGGGTGGGAAGCGTTGGGAAGAGGAGCCTCAGGTATGGAATGAGCCTGGAGATCATCACACGCTTGGGTTTGCTCATAGGCCCCACAGTTAACCATTTGCCCCAGGTTTCTATTGGACCTGACACATGCCAACATGTCTGTGTGGCTGCTCTCTATCATGAAGGAACATGATGTTTAATATTAGTTTAATTATTTGTTATTGTCTTGTTCCAAGTGGGACTCTGAAGTTTTTAATAAAAGACATAGCGATCAACAAAGTAAGGTAGAATAATTACAAAAAACCCAAGCAATCATAAAAAAAGCATAAATGAGGTTAGATTTTTTAATCTAGTCTTTTTCTTTTACCTTAAAATTGTTTAGCTTATAATTACATTTCTCCATTTCCTTTCCTTTCTCTAAGCCCTTCCATATACCATTGCTTGCTCTCTTTCTACTTCATGGCCTCTTTTTATATTAACTGTTATTACATTTATATATAAATAATTAATACATACATTTAACAATACATCATGATATACCTATATTATTAAATACTACCTGCTCACTCTATATAATGCTTAACCTAGTCTTAAGTAACAAAATTTGAAATATAAGACTAGAAAGTAAAAGTATTTGACAATGTAACTTTATTGTTTTTGTGTTATATTTTTCATACAATTTATAATAATAATAATTAACCTATAAAGATCAGTGTGAACATTGCATTTTCTGACAAATTTAATTTCACAATAAGCACTTTAACCTCAGGTTTACTTTATGCAAAGAATTCAAAGAGACAAGAATTATTCAGAAAAATATTAAGAAACATTTACACGAAAAACAAAAGCAGTTCAATGAAAGAGCCGCAATGGCAGAGCTTGAAAGACATCTGAGAACACGAGACATGGAACTGAGGAGTGCAAGAGCCATCTTGAAGGAGGTAAACCGGCCTCAAATAAAGCGTTCGCATCTTCTCTCAACTTTGCCCCTTTGGTGAACTAATGTATTTGTTGTACTTAATGACAGAAATATGATCTATTAAATATCTCTTTCAGTTTACATTACCAGCCAAGCTCTCATGGTCCTATGCTTACAGAAGCTTAACACACCTGACGCATCAGTAGGCAAGATAATATCATCGCATATCTCTCCTATTCATATGGCTTTCATTTATATCATTTTTGCTCTTATTTTAAAGATCATTTCTTTTATTTTCAAGTTTATAATATAATCAGATAATTACCCCCTTTCCTTTTCTTTCTCCTACCTCTCCCATAGACCTTTCCCCACTGTCTTTCAAGTTAATGGTTCCTTTTTCATTAATTGTTATTTTACACACACACACACACACACACACACACACACACACACACACACAGTTGAAATTTTCTTTGGGCCATCAACCAGCTCCCAAATAAAGACATGGAAACTTACTAATTGTGAATGTTAGGCCTTAGCTTAGGCTTGTTCCGATAGCTCTTCTAACTTAGTTTAACTTGTTTCTATTCCTCTATGTTTTACCTTGGGGTTTTTTACTTTTTCTTTTCGTTTTGTCTGTCCCACTTTCCTGCTCCCTCTGTGTCTGTCTGCTGGCCCCTGGCGTCTCCCTGTCATCTCCTTTTCTCTTACTCTCTTAAACCTAAGTTCCTCCTACTTACTCTCCCTGTCTGGAAGTTCCACCTATACCTCCTCCCTCGCTATTAGCCATTCAACATTTTATCAGACCTATCAGGCGCCTTAGACAGGCAAGGTGAAACAGTCTCACGTCTTTACGTAATTAAATAAATGCAACATATCTTTATATAGTTAAACAAATATTCCACAACATAAACAAATCCAACATATATTTACATAGTTAAACAAATATTCCATAAATATTGAATATCTATCTATCTATCTATCTATCTATCTATCTATCTATCTATCTATCTATCTATCCCTAAATAAGACTGCTTAGTCTGTATAATGTTACTTATGCATGTTTCCAGAGTTCACTATTGGGTGTTGGGTACCCAATTTGTGTGCTCTTCCCTGGGAAAGACTATTCCTGCCATGCTCAGTATTCCTTAGCTGCCTGCAGTTCTTTGTGTGGGGTTGAGGCCTCCCAGGCTTTCCTCTGTCCACTCTTGTCACTGTTCACCTCACAGGCAGTCACGTTGATGAGACTTTCTGACATTACCAGGAGACACAGCTAATAAACTCTCTGATCTTCTGGCTCTGACAATCTTTCTGCTCACTTGTCTTCAATGTTCCCTGAACCTTAGGTGAGGGAGGTTCTTTGTAGATAGATGTCCCTACTGGGACTGGCTCCACAACTCTGTATTCTTATTGGGCGTGGCTTTCTGTAAAGGGATATACGAAAACCACAGAGATACTTGCAAATCCATGTTATTATGACATTCAATCTCAATAGCTCAGACATGGAACCAGTCTGGATGTCAATAAACAGTTGGATGGGTAAAGAGAATGTGGTACACACAAACAATAGAGTTTTATTGGGCAGTGAAGAATAGGATTGTGGAGATGAAGAGATAGCTCAGTGGTTGAGAGCACTGACTGCTCTTCCAGAGGACTCTGGTTCAAATCCCAGCACCCACACGGCCCTCACAACTGGAGCCTGTAACTCCAGCTCCATAGGAACTAACATCCTCACACAGATATGCATTCAGGCACAAAACACCAATGCACATTAAAAAAGAATAAAATTGTACCATTTCCAAGAAAATTAATAAAATTTGAGGTCATCATACTAAATGTAAGTTCAATTCAGTGTGATAAACATAGGTTTTCTCAAATATGCAGATTATAGATTAGAAATATAGGACCTGTTATGCATATATGGGGTGGAATATTCCTGAAGGTGTGGAGGTGGAACAGGAAAGGTTAGTGTGGTGTCAAACAACAGCAAACATCACATATTATCCTGTGAATATGTAGAGAATCTTGATGTTATAGTATAATCCAATAATTTCAGATCAGATATGTCAGATAGCCTCTTAGGGGGTAGTATTGCATATTGTTACTAAGTGACTTGACCAAGGCATGCTGCTTACATTGTGCTGTATCATTCTTGCTTCATGAACAATCTTGACAGCCTTTTGAGCCATAAATTATTAGAAATGGATAATGTTATTGTCAGTGAAATGAGTGAAAGCTTTACAAAATACTGGAATCACATTCTGGGGCTCTTGTCCCTATCCCATGGAAACGCTGCACCTTAAGAGATCAAATTTTATTGCAAAACAAAATACCACCATAATATTAAAGCTACCAGCAGGGATGTGCCACCATGGGTCACATAACCATAATCTGTGTACATTTGCTATTCGAATCTGCCCAGTAACCCAGCGAGGTAGATACTTTGATGTCAGTCTCATAGATGAAGAGACTGGAATACAGGATGCTAACATGAAACAGATGTTGGGGCATCTGTGCAGATATTGCTGTCCCACACACACTTCAGAGAAACAACAAAAGATGAGATGTGAGGTCACTATGTCATATCACTGGCCGAGTTGTGGCCATTTACATGTCTAGGGATTCTTTGTACAACAGTGATGATGTAGAATTTGGAATGCAATAAACATACATATATACATACATACATACATACATACATACCATGAGGGTGTTCCTTTTTCCCATTTCTCAGGCCGTTATTTTCATTATCAGATAATACACTCTTTAAAAATAACATATTTTGGTCTGGTAGAAATGTCAAGACATGTTTCGTTGACAAGAGAGACAGTATTATTACTTCAGACCTTGTGAGCTGCAATACTCAGATATCTGGGAAGTTTCAAAACCCAGGTTCAGAGACTGCTTGTTCAGAAAGGGATCTAGATGAGTTCCTAAAGACTTTAGCATATTATCAGTTAATGGCTAGATTTACCATGTTAGTAAAATTATTTTCAATCTTTTATTTAGTTGCAAGAATCACAAAGACAACACATAGAAACTCTAAAAACTGCCCAGAAGATGAAAGATCACTTACAAAGGTATACTTGGAAGTAGCATTTGATGTGACTTGAGTGTTTATATAACGAGTAAGATGTGTAATGGGAAGGTACATCAGTTATGAGTTAGTATATGGGTGTGAAGCCTGGAATATATGCTTGGAGTCACATGAAACACATTTCAGAGTTTACGAAGTATCTCAGTGATAGAACATATACTCACATGAATGTCAACCTGGGTTATTCTCCAAATACTATAAATAGATAAAAAATGAAGAATTATAGGACTTTTTGTATCATACCTAAACTTTGCGTTATATTCTTACAAAGTAAGACTGGAAAGTGATACAATTTCTAAATCACATACTTTTCAAATATATCATAATTTATGCAATTTCTATTTCAGATAATTTTTCAAAAGTGATGTAATATTGTATAGGAATATAGGATAATGAAAGAGGAGCGATGAACGGGAGCAAGGGGTCTTAGGGCAAGGCAGAAAGGGAGCAAGTGGATGTGGCAGGTCACCTGTGGCAGGAGAGCAGGATGGCAGGTGTGGGGAGGAAGTAGGGCAGACAGAGAGAAGGGATGAGGAGGGTGGCAAGGGACAAGAAGGAACAATGTTTAATGATATGCATGTCTAAAATGCATTAAAATCCATTATCTTGTGAGCTAAATTAAAAAAAGACATTTAAAATGTGATACTAAAAATTAGTCTATGAGAATAACTATTTTAAAACATGCATTTTTAGGATTGAGCAAGAACATTCTGAGTTAAAAGTTGAAGTAAAAGAGCAAGCTAAGAAAATTGAAGAGCTTCGTGGGTGTCTGCAAAACTCACCTTTAAAATTGGAACAAAATGAAAAATTGGTAGGTCACTATCATTCATTTTTGTCATGCCAAAAGGCATTTTCTTCCCTAAAAATATATGTCAATGTTTTAGGGAATATATTAAGTATCTCACTGAAAAGATATTTGTGTATTCTTATTGCCACTGCTTGCCACTGCTAGTGCTTACACCAGTAAGACTTTACTCAAGCAGCTGATTTAATAGAACAGATGACTTTGGTGCCAGTTGATAATGTTGCAGGAAAGATCTTTGGAACAATGCTTTCACGAAGATATGTATTTATCTATACATACATACATACATACATACATACATATTGAAAGTATATTATATATGCACATATAGAAAGTATTCAGAGGAAAACAATTGATAATCTGTTCTTCATGGACAATTTCACTATCACAAAAGAAAATGAGATGAAATGAAGTGTGCTGGTCAACATCATAAAGTGCTTAAAATTACACTGTGTCCTGGCAGCTTATTTTAAAGAAACACCTTACTCGAAGGAGTAACTTGGCTTTCTAAAACTCAACACAATCTGTTTGTGTGTAGATGTGGGAAGGATGCAAACATGGGGTTCTTCTCCATAGAAACGAGCTTGGAGAGTCAGAAAGAATCATGCCCCCGGCATTTCATTCAAAGGGCAGTATGTTTGTTTTATTCAAATCTGTTTTAAATGATTTTAAAATTCTTTATTTTTTCTTGGAGGTAAAGACTTATTAGAATATCTAAGACAGGCTCAGCATGTGCCCCAGTCATCAAGGGCTTGTTTAGTAGACATCAGACCTTGTGTTCAACGGCCCCACCCTCTGCACATTTAAAAAAAAAATCAGTAAATTCAAAGTTGCCTTCTCTCTTTAAAAATCAAATCATTGAAGTCAGATAAAAGATCTGCTTTTTGTAGACCAAGTGTTTCCAGTGCTAATCTTGAAGGAATAAATCCCCTCACTCACTGTTCTTAACTCAGAGAATATTCTACTATGTGCATTTCCCTGCGTAGGGAAAATTGCTCTCATGGGAGCCTTGCAACCTCCCTTCCGTTATTCTAATGTCTTGTCTGCTATTACTCAACATCTTACTAAAGTGTCCACCTTCAGTAAGCTAAGGTCTGTCCTTACTGCATTTGACTCCAAAGGACACTGCCCGCAGCATGCAACTTGTTTCTGGATCATTTAAGGTACCCCCTTTTCTCTGATAAACCATCCAGAGAGTCACAACTTAAAATCGTTTCTTTACCATCATTCTTGGGTCCAGATGGGGATGCAGTAACTAGACCATAGTATTAGGCTAGGGCCTAGAAAACACACCTCCTTTGAATAAGTCATTTATAGCCCACATAACCAACTCTCTGCTGAAGTCCTAACCACTCCCGACCCCTGACCCCCAAGTCCAGAGTAGGATGGAGAATACAAGGCACTGAGAAAGACACTCATGCAGGTTTGAAAATTCTGAGGCTGGTCCCTGGCCTTGGACTCATGCCCCAGTTCTCTGTTACGATGGGTTCTCCCTTTCCAGAGAAACAGACAGACTGTGTTTGCAGCTGGGCATTAACCACATTGAGCTTTTGCTCTGCAGAATTCCCATATGGGTTCTGGGGAACAAACCCAGTCTTTTGCAAGATCAGCAGGTGATCTTAATCTCTGAGCCGTCCCTGATGATAAATATTTTAAACAAGAGTTTAAAAATGCTCTTTGAATAGTTTATTCAAAAGTAAACCTATCAAATTTGTAATAAATATTTGACTATTTCTCTCTAAACATATTGTTTCAATTTGCTTTAGACACAGGCAGGTACTCAAGAAACTTTGGAGGAATTATGTGAGAACATTTCCCTGATGGGTCAGACAGGAATCAGAATCCAGAGTCTGCGGTCTGAATCCTCCAAAATGAAAACCGGAAAAGACTCAAATACAAGTGCCCAGAAAAGTTATGAGCAACAGTGTATAGAAGAATTAAGGATCAGCAATGCATTGCTATACAAGTGAGTAAAACCAGGAACTGCAGAAAGCAGAGGAACCCTAGCTTTCCTACAGGACAGAACTTACAGTGAAATGGGCATGAGATTAGCAAGTGCAAGAGCAAGCTAGCCAAAATAGCTTTGGAGAATAATCTTAGACCGTACAAGACTGGCCTTCAAAACGGGGTTCCAGTGTAGACTATGTTATATCCTCCACCTTTGATTAGACATGTGATTTTCTTCATTAGTATTTTCACGTGGATGTTAGCGATACGTTTGCTCGTTAGCTAGCCCATAAATAGAAATAGTAAGTCTGGGTGCTGTTTAGAAGATTGTAAGGAAACCCTAGGCTAGCTACTTTCCTTGTACATGGTCTGGAGCTTCCTAAACTAGCTTTCCTCGACTGTTCCCTTTGGTGCTACCACGAATGATTGCCCATCGTCCAGTGCTTCATTTCACCCATATTCTGGACAAAGTGTTAAAACCAGAAGCTTGGAAATGTCCTTGAGGAGATTTTCTTTTAACCCCCTAAACTTCTTTAATAAATGCAAGTATCCATACAAATCTTTGCCATCTTACTCAGGAACAGTTAAGGAGTACAATATAATATTTAATAAGTGAATATTAGTAAACTTACTAGTATGACCATATAGTTACCATATCTGTAATCTCATGTCACTGCCTTTTGAATTAAAATATCTCTGCTCCAGCCTTAAGGATTATAGGTGTGGGGTCCTCCCAGAGGGCAGCATTTTTACCTGTGAAATCATAAGTCTTTGATAGCTTTGTCTTTACTTCTGATATTGTTTGGGGGTATTTGTTACCTCAAAATTTTCCTAAATTTATAAGTAATCCTTTGGAATGATTTGAAACCTGTAATTGTCTGCATGGCAGGCATGCTTCTATACACTTTTCAGTGTTAAGATTCTGTTTAAGGGGGAAATTCTGTGCATTCTTACAGTGCTTCTAAAATACAAGAAGACATTTATGGATAGATGAGATCCATATTATAGTGTACACCCTTTCGGTCTTTACAGGAACAGGAGACTAGATAAATCCTGCACGCGAGTTCACATCACAGTGGAGCAGGACACATCTTCTCTGCACACACCAGAAACAAGGTTTTCTCTCGAGAACCCTTGTGTGGCAAGCAGTTGCCCTCACAGACACTTCTTCCCATGTGGAAACATGGTTCTCCCAGGAAACCCACGGTTTTCTGATGACTGCATGCGAAGCTACCCAGTGACGGTATGGTCATTTCCTCTGTTTTCAGACTTGCAATAGAAACCTTTTTTCCCTCCAAGTTCCGTGTATCACCAAATTGCTTACAATATATATTATTTACAATAGAAAGCAAAACATGCATTTTTCTAAAGTGTGAACACTCTGTCTTTCCCCATTAGAGTAAATAACTGTGATACAATAGCATGGCTGTAAACGCTGTTTAAAGTTATACTCACATAATTTCACAGTGACTGTCACTGTGGGCAGATTTTGTGGCATTGGCGGACATTTCTGGAGGATTACAGATTGGTTGGTCTTTAGAATGCTCGAGTGTTTCACCGCAGATTCCTGGATCTGCACACTTATCATGAGTGTGTCACCGGCATACAAACACTTCACCACATATGGGTGTGAATAATCCAAAGTCACCAGAAGTAATGTGTGAACTAGATGAAAGAAAAACAAAAGCAACTCTTAGAACTAGGTTTTTCCGTTTTCTTAAACAAGAAGATATCCTTAATTGTGATTTACCTTAAAGCGTATTTGTATCAATTTTAAAACATATGTTTATTGATCCACTGTTCACGTCAGCAAGGAAAGGCCATGCCTGACTCTGTATTTCACCCCCATTTGAATGACTGGTGGCAAAGATGGCAGTGGTACCGATAGCCTTTAAATGAAAACAACTGTCATTAAGAACTCTTCGTAGTCTCTATGTCCAGTTCTTATGTAAAAGTGGACACTGCTTCACCTCTGCCCTACTCACCAGCTGTGTGATTGTGCTCATAGCCAGTGTCCATGTCTGTGGACCTAAGATCGGCTCGCATATGGCAGAATAGGCAAAAGAAAAATTCAAGTATACTTGTCCCAGTATGTGATACATGCCTAGGTTTGACCAAGAGAGATAGACCATGCCTCAAAAAATAACGTGGAAAGGTGGATGGGGAAGACACTGGACACCAATCTTCAGCCTACACACCACACACACACACACTGAAGAGTCAGGTTGATGTGGTAAAGCAAAAGTTATGGCAGAAAAAGAAGAGTAAAGGAAACAGAAGAACTTGAAGTGTCCTTGACTCTCAAAATCTTTCATTGCAGTTGTTTCGGTTGAGGATCTGATGTTAGTGTAAAAGCTGGTATCATTAGGTAATGAAAAACGGGTTCGTTGTTGACACGGCATCCTAACACACATTAGCTGAGTGGGATGTGAGTGAGAGGGGATGATGGGACCATGTGAATCAGACTCTGTTATGCTGTCATGCGCTATAGAGAGGATGAGGCTTGCGGCAAAACTTCCTAGCCACAGGTGAAAACTAGCACTCCCAGAGACTGCCTATAGAGAATGAGTGTGCTTATCTCATTCAAAAGTCACACGAGGATAAAAAGATACACTGAAAATAAAACAATGGTTTTCAAAAAAATAACTTAGTAAATTATGACTTAAGTAAACCTGGACTATCTGCAACTATTAAAATGCTTCTATGGTATGTTTTTACTAGGGTATAAATGTAACCATACTTTAATTTTAACAATCCTTATTCGTGAAGTCTTGCATTTTATCCAAATACATTTTAGCAACTTAAAGAACAAGAAAAATGAAAAATATAAATGATTCTGAGTATATAAATTTTATTATAGAAAACCATCACACATTGAAATTCACTGGGCCCAATCTTTGCATCTCATTGAAGCAAATATATCTTTATGCATCCTTATATTTTTATCCACCATCCAAACCAAAAAATTCATGGTAATAATTAACTCTTAGAAAAGTCATTAAAGAGGTTGTAAAGCTAATTGTTTTTCTTGTTTCAAATATATCATGGAGTTTTCATGTTTTTTAAAATGTTTTTAGTGCTGGATTTAAGTGCATAAAAACCTACTCAACAGCGAAAGGGTAAAATCCAGTGTGAGGGTCCCGAGTTGCAGAATGGCTGTTCTAACCGTATTTCCTGCGATGTGCACACTTTGGGCCTGGCTAATTTCGCTGTGTTTGTTTTACTTGCAAGTTCTTTATAATAATGTTTTAATTAAACTAATTAAGTAGGGGGCCAGAGAGAGAGCTCAGTAGTTAAGAGACCTGACTGCTCTTCCCAAGGATTCAGGTTTGATAAATCCAGTCTCTGGGAATCTAGTACCCTCTTGTGGCCTTCCTGGGAACTGCACACACAGTGCACAGACAAACATGCTTTCAAAACATCCATACACATAATAATAAACACATTTGAAAATAGCTCTGTTGATAAATAAGAAAAAAATCAATTATTTTACGTTTCCCTTGGTTGTGTTAGGTTTATCACACTTATTAAATTTTTTTATGCATATTCATCATAGTTTCTTTCTTTGATTGTTTGGTTGTTTTCGAGACAGGGTTTCTCTGTACCTTTGGAACCTGTCCTGTAACTCCCACTGTAGACCAGGCTGGCATTGAACTCACAGAGATCTGCCTGCCTTTGCCTCCCTAGTGCTGGGATTAAAGGCGCGGGCCACCACCACCCAGCTTCATCATAGTTTTAAGAAAGAAGAATAAGTCTCCAGGGTTTTAAAGCTATTTTTTATGATTTCTTGAAGATGGAAGACGAGGAAAAATCGATCGAAGTACTTTCCAAATTAAAGCAATCTTTAGAATATAATTTGTATCAGCAGCAGAAGAAAAATGACGAACTAGCAAAGGAGATAACTAGGTAAGATTTTAGTATTTCAAATATTGTCAACCGCTCATATTAGCTATATGTGAAATAAAATCTAAATATAAATTCATTTTATTTATGTTTTTTCAGAAGAACTGTTTCTAAGTCTACAAGATGGCTCAATGCTTAGAGGTGCTTACTGCCAAACACATCAAACAGAGTCACATCTTGAGACACACACACACACGCGCACACGCACACACACACACACGCACACAGTGAAATAACAACAAAACAACTGTGTTTAAGTTTTACTTAATGATCTGAGCCTTCTTTCTTCCCTTGTTGAGGCGGGGTCTCATTTTATAGCCCACAATTCTATTGTCCCAGTTCTCCAAATATGGCAACCTCAAGTGTGTGTCATCACACTTAGCCCGAATGCTTTTAGAACATGAAATATGATGAAACATAATATTCTCCAGGGTCTTGAAAACTAGTACACCATCTTTGGTGTGTGATGGCTTCTCAGTCTACTTCTTTGATCATGATGTTTTATTTCTAAAGTTTTTTTTTCTTTTCATGTTTGGATTCCATCCAACATTAAA
Source organism: Chionomys nivalis (assembly GCF_950005125.1). Classification (NCBI taxonomy): domain Eukaryota; kingdom Metazoa; phylum Chordata; class Mammalia; order Rodentia; family Cricetidae; genus Chionomys; species Chionomys nivalis. The sequence goes on along the minus strand of NC_080105.1, from coordinate 45,520,640 downwards.
TAAGTTTAGAATACAAAGCCTTCTGATTACCTTTAATAATAAAAATATCTGGATTTAGTGTATATTTTCTGTTTTTGTTATAAAATGCAGCATGTTATAAACTCCTTTTCCATAGGTAACCCCCCATGTGCCCAAGAGGTGTGTGCTATTCAGTTTCAAACACACACACACACAAATGAACAAGGAATTTTATAAAGTATGTTTTATCATTTCTTTAGGTGAACTTTGGGTTAAAGCTCATAATAAGTTGATGTTTTGTATAAGTATATGGAACGTGACAATATTATTTATAAGAATCCTGTAAAAAATATATATATAGTCAGTTATTTGACTGATGTATATATTAATTGTCTTGAGACTCTTTGCTTAAGATAATTAAATAAAATTCTTTCAAGAAAAGCTAGATTAAATTTAGGTCACAATTTATAGATACATTTATTTTATATGATCAGAACATGCTTAAGCAATTATTAAGTCTGATAAAATATACTATCTGTTACATTCTTATAGAAATGAGAAACTCTTGAAAATGGCAAAAATTGGGCATGAAATGTAGTTCTCATGGAAATTCAAAAACTGGTCATTTTTGAGCTATGAGGTGAGTTTAAAAACTAAAGCTCACTTTTCTTTTCCCTCCCTCCCTCCCTCCCTCCCTCCCTCCCTCCCTCTTCCCTCCCTCCCTCCTTCCTTCCTTCTTTTCTTTTCTTTCTTCTTTCCTTCCTTTTTTTTTTTGGAAAAAAATTTTTTGCTCAATGCTTCACAAATGAAACGACTATTTGTAAGACCATTGCAGACTGAGTGTATGGACTAAACTCACCTTTTCCTATTAAGAGTGTCTGCTGTTGACCCCCTTATGTCCTGAAACTTTACAGAGGGACAAGACCCCAAGACATGAGCATAAAGTCAGTATTTCGGAAAAGATCTATTGAGCCACAGTTGATGTCATTTGAAATTCAACTTTAGAGCATTTCTGTCACCCTAAAAAGAAACTTCTTACTTGGTAGCCATCTTATACGCACTTCCTTCCTCAGCCTTGGGAAACTACGTTGACATTTCTTCCTATACGTTACCTGTTCTGGGCATTTCAAAGGAATGGACTCTCACAATAAGTGGTCTGGCTTCTGTCAAGGTCCCTTCCTGCCGTAGGCTGTTATTTCTGTCGCTGACTGTTAGGTGTGGAGGCCCGCCATGAATTGTGTTTACCCCAACAGCAATCAGCCTGCTATGGAGCACATCTGCACGTTTTCCTTCCTCTTGGATGAGTATTTGTGGGTGAAGTTGCTGAGTCACGTGGTCCCCTGCTGACCATTTTGGAGTTGCTGACCATAGCATGCTGCTTTCCATACTGTCTGCACCAGCAAGACAGGAGGGGTATCCCTTCCCTCTATCCTTGCCAACACTTGTTTTCTGTCACTTTGTATTGAAAACGTTGCCATTACAGTGACGTAAAGTTCATATATGTAATAACTAACGAGAGGATGGTGGATTACATGTTTTGTTCACTTGATTGTATTGCTAACTTGCTTGTTGGAGAAATGACGTTTAAACGATTTTTCAATTTTAAAAGACTTATGAAGTTTTCTTTATATGTGTTGTCTTTATTTATCCTAGATCTTGGTGCATTACCAGATATCTGATTTTCAAGTACTTTTTCCATTTAACAACTTGCCCTTTGCAGTTTGTCGCTGAGTTTATTTCAGGCACCACAGCGTGATTTCCTGAGGTCTCACTGATTTGTTTGTTCTTCTTGCGACCAATCAAAGTAGTTATTGCCAGCTCTAGTCAAGCTTTATTGTTATATTTTGCTTTAAAATATCTATTTTTTAATTCTTTCATTTAGCTATCATATATATGTGTGTATATGAGATGGAAAAATAGAGAGATAGACAGATGATAGGTAGGTGCAAGTGCGTCTGTATGCAGGAGCATGCATTTATTTGTACATGCAAGGCCAGAGGACCCGGGGTGACAACTCAAACCTTTTTTGTTGTTTATTTTGCAGTTTATTTACAGTTTTATCTTACTGGTTATGCTGGTTTGGAATTCCACAAATAGAATAGTTGGCACCAAGGGCCTGCCTTTGCTTCTCCTGCCCTGTGATTACAAGTGGGTATCACTATACCCAGCCTTTTTTTTTTTTAAATTTACATGGGTTTTGGGGGTAAGACTTGGGTCTTGTTTGCAGGGTGTATCAGTCAGGGTTCTCCAAAGGATCAGAACTGATAGAAGGAATGTCTATATATTAAAAAGAAATTTACTGGAGTGACTTACAGGCTGTGGTCTGGGTGGCCCTGTAATGGCAGTTTCCCATGGAAAGACCGAGAATCCAGTAATTGTTTAGTGCACAAGGCTGAGGCTGCAACAGTCCCAGTCTAGCGCTAGAGTCTCAGAGGATTAGTGCAGAACTGCTGGTCTCTAGTCTACTCTAGAATCCTGAAGAAGTAGTAGGTTCCAATACCAGGAAAGAAATGCCCAAGCAACAGGGCAGATGATTTGCTGGAGAGGGTGAGGGCAGGCAAGCAGAATGCATGACGTTCCCTCTTCCATGTCCTTGTCTATAGGCTGCCATCAGCAGCTGTGGCCCAGATTAGGGGGGGTCTTCCCACCCGAAATGATCCAAGAAAATCCCCCACAGATGTGCTAGCTGCTTGGGTTTTATATGATTCCAGATGTAGTCAATTTGTCAAACAAGATTAACCATCGGACAAAGCAAATAGTTTTCTCTCTAACCTAAGGGTCCATATTTATCTAATTTTCGTACAGTATTTGTGGAGAGGCCAACTTTTTTTTTGCATGTGACTTTTCAGTTCTATCAGAAACATTTTTTTAAATTAAAAGACTCTTTTTAACATTTCATTTTTTAAAAACATAGGTTGAAAGTCAACCGATCCTCAGCTTTAATAGGGTGATGATCCATGTGTCTATTTCTGAGCCAGAACAAAGCTTAGAGGTTTGACGTTAGTCCTCCCCCCCAGGTTTGTGCACTGTTAGACATTTTGCAGTAATACAGTCTGTGGTGGAGAATGTACTGTTTGACTTGGCTCGTGCTGAGGCTCTTGGCTTCTTGATGGGACCCATGTCTAACTTATGCTCTCTTGATATCAGGGCATCATTTGCAGTCAGGCTTAAATCTAGACAGAGGCTAGTTCTCCTCTTGAATCCCTGGTCTGTCTTCTATCATTTCTCTCTCCACTCTGACCTCCATCAGTTCTTTGACACTATGACTTACTAACTCATCATGATTCAGAGAATCACTGGTAGGTTCCTCCTGGCTCTGTCTTGTAGACTTTCTAACACATTTCTTTCATTGTTAGTAGTTACTATAAACTTGGTAATACTTGGGCTTACTTAGGAGATGGACCTTGGGGCAGGTATGCCTGGGGGTGGGTGTAGTGATGACACTGAGCAATGTGGAAAAGCCTGTGATTTTGGCATCACTGTTCTCTAGGCTTAGAGAGTCTGGGCTGTCTAAGTGTAGAGTGTGGCTGAGCACCAGCGTGTGCGCATTGGCTTGTTACGCTCTGCTCTGGGGTAGTTGTACTATGACTATCTACTTCAAGTTCCTGCCACTTTGACCTGGTGGATGATAGCTTGGATTGGTGATAGTCCCTCCCCCTCTAAGTGCTTGTATCTGCCTGTTTTTATCACAGCAGTGGGAAACAAACCTGAGACACCAAAAAGACATTCCCTGTGTTCTGGGAATGGTTTAGGTTCAGACATAGAGAATGTTTCAGAGGTGTTCACATCTTCTACTTCAGTTCTTATGATTTTTTCAGCAGTGTTTTCCTTGTTCCCTCTCTTTTTCAGGAGTGTGACTGGGTGGGCAGATACTCCATGCTTCCACCATGGATACAGGCCTCAGTGTGGCAGTCTTGATGTATTCTAGAGACATCTTCTGGAACCACAGCATCTGCATGGAACAGCAGCTGACTTTTCTAACTGCATTCTTGGAAATTTGGCCCTGATCCAGTCACCAACTAGCAGCAAAGATGACAAAGTACTGCCCTTGATTAGATTTTAATTAAAGATGTGTACCACCACAGCCAACTACTCTCTTTTTATTTTAAGGACTTTTTTCTTTTCTCTTCCAAGCCTACATATATTTTAAAACACACTGTAAACTGTTAAGAGGCTTTTTCTTCTGAAACCATCTTTACTGTATCCCTCTTTTTCTGACTACACGAGTCTTTAATTTGCTAAGCAATATGGCTAGGATTAAAGCCATGGCTTTGACGGCTAGATCCAGCCCATTTCTTAGCTTTCTGAGAGTCTAGCCTCATGGCGGAGGTACTGGCCAGAGCCATGTTTATTGCCACAACTCTGTGAAGAGTTTTAAGGTCTATGCGGCCACCAAGAAGCCTGCTGTCAGCTATTCATAAAAATCATTTAAGTGTCTGGAATAGTAGCACAGACAAGATAGGGGTCTTAGAGAACAAGTGAGTGGGCTTGAGAATATCTTTAATAAGAAGGAAGGTACTAAATGTTTGTTTTAATGGGATTGAGAGTGGCAGGCATAGAAGGTAGTGTGGGGTTGACAGAAGGTGTCCTGTACTTCTCAGTCAGCAAGGCAGTCTAGATGAGGAGAGGGCGCAGCATCAGTGTCAGCCAAGAGACAAGGAGGCTCTTCAGAAGCTAGGAGAAGGAAAATTCCAGGAGCTGGTTAAAAAGGAAAGGTATAATTTAGCTATGACATTACTGACCAGTATGAGGTTGGACAGCTAAGCATAATGTGGAAAGAGCTGAGTGATCAAGTGGCCCCAGAGGAGAGGACCTATAGTCTTGGGCTGGTGGGGCAAGCTACCAACACCCATCACAGATGTCTGGAAAGGGCAAGTTTTACCAGAGGAAGCAGGAAGTATAGACCAAATATTCCCTGAATCTGTTAAAAATCCAGAGACTTATGCACCACCTGGGCAGTCAGTCTGGTCTCCCCCACAGTAATCTTGATGGCAGAAATCCCAGGGCAGTATCAGCCAGATTGATGTACCTGGCAAAAGCGACTCAAGGAAAGAAGGAGGGACTTATTTTCCTCCCAGTTCGAGGGACAGTCTGTCATGGTAAGGAGTCATCGTGGCAGGTGCTAGAGAAGACTGATTGGATCACATTCACAGTCAGGACACAGAGAAATAAAGATGCTAGGGTTTGGCTCACCTTCTCCTTTTTATGTGGTCCAGGACCCCAGCCCAGATGATGAAGCAATTCACATTCAGAGTAGTTCTCTCCTCCATTAAATCTTTCAGGAACCACCTTCATAGACAAACACAGAAGTATGTTTCCGTGGTGATTCTAAGTCACATCAAGTAGACAAGAGGTTAAGCATCGCACATTCCTTGGTCTGAAACTTAACCTCAGTCTCCTGCCCCCACATGGGAATCTTGGATGCTTCAGTCAGAGCAGGCTGGGTGCTACTCGGCACGTAATTTAGAAAAATAAAACAACCTTTTCTCAATCCAGGTGTTGTGAAACAAATTGATAGCCCCACCCCATTGCACCCACATGTCTTCCCATTTCAGCTATCAGTTCCTAACGCTGTATCATACTTCTAAACCCGAGTGGAAATCTCTTCTTGCCATATGCTTATTGCTGCATCTGCTGAAAGAATGTGGAAACTGGTTTAAAAATGAGCAGGTTGGTTTTTGCTTGTTTGTTTTCCCTTCTACAAGGTTTGGGATTGCGCAGTGCATGTGTTTTGTGTCTGGCTTCTTTTTCGCTTGGCATAATTATTTTGGGAATCACCAATAGTCTGCATGGTGTCAGAACTCTAGTCCTTCATACTTTTTTTGTGAGATGTATTGCACTGTATGGATCTGTCACTATGTTTTATGCATTTGTCGGTGATATTTAAAGTCATCCAATTTTTGAAAATCACGAATCAAGCAAAACATCTCTGTTCCTGCTGTTTTCAATATATGCATTTAGGATTTGTATTATTTCAGGTGGGATAAATTATTTGGCTTCTCAGAAAGGTAAGAGGGAAGACAAAGAGTAAGAAATGAAAGTAACTGGGAAGAAAAACCGTAGATTTGAAACAGCAAAATCTGGGTCCTCAGAGCTTGAGAGAAGCTTCAATCTAGGCCCAAAGACAGGCTTGGTTCCTAGTCGTGTCTAGATAAATGAGCGCACCTTTTCACACGTCAGCATCTTAACAAGTTTCACTTCCTTAATGAACATGCCCGCCACGCTGTGCTGGTGAGAGTGTTCAATTCTATGAAATAACACACATGAAGGGTGTGGCACTTGCTTAACAAGGGGTAATTCTCCCATCTCCCCGGGACAGGGAAGACCAGGCCAAAGGAGCTCCAGATTCTTCCTACAAGGTCTTCCTCTGGGGCACCCTTGTACTAACTGTTCCCCAGCTTCTAATTCAACGCCATCTGCCTCCTCTCGCTGCACCTGTGAGCATTTCACAGCGCTCTGCTGCCATCCTCTGGCACGTTCACATTTCCAAGAGCCGACTGCCACTTACGATAGCCCACATCTGCACTCTCAGCAACAGGCAATAGGCAGGACTGGAGCAGACACTCAGGATGGGACTGTAAGAATAGAAAAGGGCTCTGCTGTGCGAGAAATGAGAGCTGTTGAGGAGTCTGACAACATCTTGACGCTAATAGATTAGAGCATGTGTTGAACATTCTTCTAGTGTGTTCCTTAGAGTCTATAAAGTGCATCTTAGAAATGGTTGGTGCTTGGCATATTTACAAATCTGTCAGCAAAATACAGTTTTAGACAAAAATCTTTTCGTTAAGTTACTAGTGCCACTTTGTAGTTCGAAATATGTGTTTAAAGTTGAATTTAAGTCGTGAGTGTTCATCTCATACTTCATTTATATTTTGCAAGATAGCTGCTGTGTATGTGTGTGTGGCTGGTATGGTATGGTGCGATATGAGTGTGTGTTTGTGGATGTGTGTGATACGTGATGTTATTTTGTGTGTGCATGTGTGTGAGAGTGAACATGTATGGTGCAGTGTGTGTGTGTACTGTATGTGGTATGGTTTGATGTGTGTGAGTGTGGTATGTGCGTGTAGTATGTGAGTATGTGATATGATTTTATGTGTGTGTATGTGTGTGTTGTGTGTGTGTGTGGTATGTGGTATGTCTGTAGTGTGTGGTATGTGATGTGAGTTTGTGTGTATGTGGTGTGTGCATGGTGTGATTTGGTATGTATGTGTATGTTGTGTGTACGTGTATGCGGTGTGGTCTGAGTTGGTGTGTGTGTGATACTTAATGACAAACTGAATCGAAGATCCTTCCCCCCTCATTCAACAGATGGAGGCTTGATAGCCATTACAAACTCTGAACTGATGGAAAGCACAGGGGGGTGGAGTTGAAATGTGTGATTCTCAAGTGTTTCAGCATCTTAGCCTGGTTGTCCAGAGCACTGAACTGAATTAAATACCACATTGCATTGCCACTTTACAGACGTGCAGAATGCAAAGAGGTAACACCTTTTATTAGACCTCAAATCATTTCTCCAGCTTTTGTGTTTGTGACACAAGAATCAACACATAATGTAAGTCTGTAAGCTACATAAGGATACTATTCCATACTCAGCAGAAGGAAAAAGGGAAGCTGGTCGGGGGAGGGGAAGGAGCCATAAAAGCAGCAGATTGCTAAAGAATAAAAAAATATGTCCTACAATTATATAACACAATAACAAGTTTAGGATTCATTTGTTAGGCTTCACATAGTAGGTTGAACATAGATTTTAAAAGAAAAGAGGAACAATGATCTGGGCCAGAGGTGAATATAAGCTATCAAGAATGTAACACAGATAAAAACAGACAAGAATAAACTTGAAAAGGAACAGCTAGAATATTAAGACAAGGAGAGGAGATTTATAGTTGGTGTCCCAGGAGAATGAAACTGTGATATTGGAAAAAATATTGGAGAATTTTCTAGAAATGGTAAGAGACACCACTCTAGAGTCAGAAAGATTATTTTGGTCATCCTGGGGTTTTTGTTTTTCCATATGAAGCTGAGCATTGCTCTTTCAAGATCTGTGAAGAATTTTGTCAGCAGACTTCTTGATGAAAATATTAGAAAAGAATGGAATAAGGCCTTCCTGAGTCTTATATAAACAACTTGTAGTTTTCTAGAGCCATGAAATTATCCTCCAGGAATGAAAAAAAAATACAACCACAATTTGTTATTAGGAGATCTACATTTAAGAAAAAAATACAAAAGGTTTGAGTTTGGTGAAAAAAATAAAATTGTAATGGGAAGAATATCAGAGATATAAGAAATATACATTAAAAAGGTAGGCAAATTGAAGAAAAAACAGAGCATTGAACTAATTTTTGAATGTTAAACAAATGAATTTATGTGTATAACTAACAAGTTTTTAATCAACTTTAGCCTTAAAAAATAAAAAAAAGAAACTAATAAGTCAGGGAAGAATAGGCAGGATAATTTGATAATCATGTATTATCAGAGAATCTAAGTGTGTCATCAGTATGAAAAGACACTTAGCTTCAATAGTATAAAAGAAAATTGCATCAAAACCATAGCAACATACTATTACCTTATATGTCCCTGAGTCTAGTTAAAATAATAAAGGCTGCTACTTTGGAGTCACTTTCCAGCGTTAGAAAGATACAAGACAACAGCTACTCTTATAAATGTTGGTGGAAATGTTGATTGTTAGAACCATCTTGGGCAGCTCATAGCGGTACCACAAAAAGATGTTTGAATGTTGTAACCTTGTTACATTTGATTCTTCATACTGGGTATCTTAGTTTCTTTTCCTGTTGCTGAGACAAAATGTTCTGAGTAGGGGCTGGGGAGATGGCTCAGTGGTTAAGGGCCTTTTATCTTCCTTAGTTATTTTAGTCTAATAGTTTTTGTTAATATATCTGGACCATGAAAGCCATGCAAATCTCAAACGTGGTTCCAAGGTGCATACAATTGCTGGGGGAGATGGGGAAAGGTGGAGAGGGCTGAGGACTTTCTAAGCAAACACAAAAAGAAGTCAGAATAAGATTGCATTACCTTAGTCATTTCAGAGGCACATAAGTTCATACTGGGCTCATAAAAAATCCTAAAGGAGAAAAGATAAATAGCCTAAGCAAATGTAAGAGACAAAACAATCAACAATTAATATTGTCAAAGTTGTGCTTGCCATTGAAGGGGTCTGGTGTGGTACCAACACTGGGTGAGTTCTTGATGTACGTGGTGGTTCATCTATGTTTACACTATACTCTCTTTGAAAGTATGTTTGACTTTTGTGTCATTTTTTTAACTTGAGTTGCATTTTAGGATAGAAGGTTTTTTTAAACAATGTTGCTTAATTATTTGTATAACTTAAAAAGAATTTGAACTTCTAATGTATTCCCTGTATGTTTTCTCATGAATATCTAATGTATTCTGATTTAGTCAACAATCCACAAGCAACTCCTAGAAGTTTTCACTCAACTTTTTTTTTTAATTGAATTACATACTATTGGAGAAACTAAAAAAATTGAGGTGCCATTCCCAGGAGACATCTCTAGTCTATATGGCATATGCTATTATATATAGTAGACATATAATAAAGCAGGTGAATCATTGAGCATTAAAAATGATCTTGAGGAAATGTACATTGCAGTGCAATATCATGATATATGTCTCAGAATTTTGGAGACCTATGTATTAGCTGTAATGATATGGACACTGCTCCTTTACTTGGACTTCTTTACTTGTATGGGGACAGTGGAAAGAGGGAGTGTGGAGCGTTGGATAATGCCCACCTGCACTGTCTGGTGTTTAATAAATACTGTCAACAACTGAGAGCTCAAAACAATGGGAAAATAACAGCTTAAAACTGCAAAGACTATTTGATGTGATAGAAGCAAGGACAGTTGTGTGTCTTAGCAACGGGTTCGAGGACAAAGAAAATGGAAACATATTCTATAGTAAGCACAGACTCTTCTTCAATGAGCACACCATGTGCGTGCATTATTTTCTGTAAAGGCAACTTCTTTCTGGCCTACTTTGATCTCCCCAGTTCCTAGTGATTTTGGCTTAGCCATTCCCTCTATGTCCTTATTGCCTTCACATGGCTGTGTTTTGTTTTCAGATTTCAGTTAATTGCAGGTGTGTGTGATTCTTATTCATCTAGATCAATATTATGCTTTCCCAGTCTGGGAGATGATTTTCTCTGTCAATTCTAGAAAGTTTTCATATTTTGAAAAATCACTATAAAAATGGCACACATAGAAAATCTATAAGATGCACATTCAACGTGAAGCATGGTAATAAATCAACTTTCATATACCCACTCATGTGCTACAATAATTAAAGTTCCTCAGGAAAACAAGAGTCATAATGTCATGGTCCTCTGTTGAATAGTCTCTAAGTCTAATTACTTGGCTATGCTAAAGGCTTTGGGGACCACATGATTTCTATTTTTATCTAATACCCTGCTTATTTTCATGATGGTTAATCTTGTGGCATGCAACTAGTTCTTGACTTATAAAAATAAACTTGTGGTTTACCTTTATGCAGTTTCTCTAGTTAGGTTTCTGGTGCTGTGATAAATACCATGACCAAAAGCAACTTGGTGAGGAAACTGTATATTTGGCTTACATATCCCAATTACACTCCATCCCTGAGGGAAGTCAAGTTGGAACTCTACCAGGAATCTGGAGGCAGAAACAGAGAGAGAGAAAAAAGGAACATTAAGGAACATTGAATACTGGCAAGCTACCATGAATTGCTCAGGCTGCGTTTTTATACAACTCAGGATCACCTTCTTCATGGTGGCATGGCTCACTGTGGGCTGCACCCTCCCGAATGAATCAGCAATCAAGAAAATGCTACCCCACAGACAATCCCACAGACCAGTAGAGGCAATTCCTCAATGGAGCTTCTCTTTTCCCAGATAACTCTAGTTTGTGTCAAACTGACAAAAACTTTTCAATGCATGTTTTAAACACTTTTTGTTCAAACAATTAACAAATAACAAGAAAAAGAAATGTGATAAGTTTTGCTTCAATTATCTTTTTCCCATAATTTTTTTTACAAGATTTTTATAACAGAGTAAGTTTTTTTTATTGCTTATTCTTTGGTTTGACTTCTGGGTTTTTTGTTTGTTTGTTTAGTTTTTTACCTGTTCTTGATATTTCTTGGATTAGCCTACATCACTGTATTTGGCTGAGAGTTTTACTGGGATACAGCACACAAAATGGTATTCATTACATGTCTCTTCTCTCAGTGGGACTAGTCTAAACAGCTGGCAGCTGGATGGGAGTTATTCTTCATTTGAATAATTGATTCTCTTACGAAGTGCTGGCTCCATTGAAAGTAGAAGAAGTTTTCAGGTTCTGAAACACTTGCCACAGTGACACATTGGTTACTCATACACTTCTTCTATATTTAGATGAATAGATTCAGTAGAAAGGAGGGCAAGATTCTATATTTTATAGAAGGGCAAGAAAATGTACAAACAGTGGAGAGGAATTATTAGTAACTAACTGTCTTTCAAAGGTTACAGTCTGCCCTTTGACCACAGAAATTTATACCTTACCCATACAAAATACTCGCACTCCGTCTACTCTAGCGTTTAATCTCTTTATAGCATTGGCTTAAAAGTCCTGTGTCTTGTTTTCCAAGTCAGGGCTAGATACGTATGGGGTTCCTCAACATAGTTCCTTGTGACTGCTAGGTCTGTGACCTGAATGAACAATTCATTTCATCCTTTCAGCTAGTATACAGTAATGAGGCTGGAAAAAGAGAATCATCAAGGCCACTCCCAGGTGTGAGTTGTCTTCAATGATGGAGGCCCATGGAAACCAAAGCCTGTCTTTCAGCACTATTTCTGAGCACATATTATTAGGGCCCCTACTCCAGGGAGGAGGGAGAGAATACTCTTTGATTATGACCCATCTCTGTCCTCACAAACTTATCCACTGTTCCTCTTGATCCTTGCCCCTACCATTTGGTCCTCCAAGCCTCCATCCTTTCTCTCCCCAGATAAATAGTAGCTTCCTCTATTTGATGATGTCCATCTTTGCTAGACTGGGGGCTTAGAAACGTCAATTTTCTTAGGTTTTTATTTTCCTCTCTTCTCATCCATTCTACTCTAAGCTGGAAAGACTGTTATTGGTAAAATTTTGTTTAAGATGCTTGGCCTTTCTTTTAAGCCTTCTTCAGAGTCGCATCCATGATTCCTTGGAAGTGTATTCCTTTTTGCTTGAAGAGTGCCAGGCTTCTGTACAGAGTGTGTTTAACCTGAGCTCCTTTGCTTGACTGAGAGCATCTGCAGGTCGGTACCATAAATCTTCTTAAGATCTAGGCTTACAGCTGCACCCTTGGCTGCACCTTGACCTCTCTCCACACAGGGTCATATGTTATAGGGTTACATTTGAGTTTTTTTCCTCCCTGATTTTACCCTTTATATTGTTTTCAGATAAGCTAGAGAGAATATTCTGGACCTTTTAAATTTCTTGTGTCTGCTTGAAAACTACCTCTCATTTATATCAGTTTTCTTATAGCAGAGATCATTAAAGTAAATGATACTCAGTAGTCTTTGGGAAATACTTGGCCAACTTCCCAATGCATTGACATTAATACCATGACCAAATATATGTAAGATATATTGGGAGCTAGCTCAGTGGGTAAATGCTCTAGTTGTGCCAACATGACAACGTTAGTTCAATCCTTAGGACCCGGGGGCACATTGCTTCTGCTGAGATGCCAGTCAGAGTGCCTGGAAGCTCATGTACAGTGGCTGGAACCACATGGGTGACAGAAATGACATGGAGATTGCCTCTCAAAAACTGTCCTCTGGCTTTCACACATGCTGTGACATGTGACTATGAGTACACATTCAAAGACACACACACACAAACACACACACACACACACACACAGAGAGAGAGAGAGAGAGAGAGAGAGAGAGAGAGAACCGTAGTTTATGCATTTCTATCATTAGAGGTTAGCAGAAGACAATAGAGAAGTCTCTAAATGGAGTACAGGGGAAGGAGTATACAAACATTGGATGAATCTCCTGAATTTAATTCATATGAAAAGCAAACTGACTCTAAGACTGTTGTGAAGGTTCTGAAAATTGTGGAAGGTGATCGGAAAGAATTGTATTATCATTGCCACCTGAGGTAGCAGGTAGCTTGTACCTAATATTGGGAACTCTCCACAGGGAGTGGGGGTGGGAGCCCCCATTTCTCTTTTTCCAAGACATATTCTTTGTTTTCACTTTCTAGCTATAACAGGATAATCCCTAAGAAAGGACATTAGGCATTGCGCTTCAGCCAGCTCAAGCATAAGTATATTTGCATCTAAGGAAAAATAAACTTTGAAAAATTAATTCTTCTTCCATGCGGAAATAGCTTCAGTAATTAAACAAAATAAATAAAAGGATGAAAATCTTTTTCTCTAGTTTTTATGAGTCTTCATTTTGAAGAAACTAAAGTTATATTATTTCTAATATTAAATTTAGATGCAATATTTACATATAAATGTATTATAATGTATACTATTAAATGTATACTATGTATATAACACATAGTATACATTTTATAGAATATGTAATCATATATTTTATGTTCCACATATGTGCTATATTTATACTAAAATGTAAGTAAATGTTTCTAGAGCCCATTCTTGTGATATTTTGGTAAAGAATGGCTGCTTTTTGCCCTTGTCTTAAAAATTTGCTGGAGGTTAAATTGAAGAGTTCTGGATAAATGGCATTGGCAGAGGAAATTTCAAGACAGTCTAGTATTGGCTATGTCATTAGATTATTCAGGATCACACTTATGAAGACATACAATGAATAGGAGACACTCAAATAGGCAGCATTCCTCCAGAGTGTCTATACAGCTCCTGCCTCCAGCTTCGTGAGGGGTTTGAGTTCCTGCCTTGGCTTCCTCATTGTACTTTGACTCAAGATATGTCAGCCAAATAGACCCTTTCCCCCAACAAGTTGCTTGGGTCATGGTGTGTGGTGCCTGCATTATGGGATGGTATGTGAGCTGGGAACTAAGCAGGAAACTTACAAATACATGCACACAGACAGACAGAGACACGGGGGACACAGGTCATTCTTGATACAAGAATGTCAAGTTTATTGTGCTCCGGGTACACTTATATAGGGATCCTTAACTGAAAGCCACGCCCCAGTTCTTGGGATCTTTCAGCTGCAGGCCTCACCAGAACCCACTCCCCTGCCATCAAGGTCTCGTGCTCAGAGCAGCTGCAGGCACAGGTAAACAAATTGTTTTGCTCTTCTCACTCCAGCAGGCAAAGGGTCTGAGGCAGGCAAAGAAAGTCAAGGGGCCAGGGGTCTGCAGCCCCCAACAATGGTCTTCCATCACAGCAATAGCAACCATACCTAAGACAGACTCTAGGTCTTTTTCATGCCCTGCTTGAATGATTCCCAAACCTTCACAGCTGTCTTCTAGGAGCCAGCAGCAGATGGAGGGTTGGAGTCTCAGAAGCTCTGAGGTGCAGCTGTATGTCCTATCCCAACATTAGCATGGAGGTGGCAGGCTATGGGACAGCCTCATATGTTTGTCACAGAAGTGGGGTTGGTTCTTACTGAGGGGCAGCTACACGGCTATCATTGATTTAGTGAGTGCGTGTATGCGTGCATGAGTGCGTATGTGCATGTGTGTGTGATCTGAGGGGGGGCACATTGAATATTGTCCCTGAAAAGAGAAAATTTCAGAGTGGCTGGGTAAGATATTGATAAAGCCGACAAGAATGACTGGGACTTTGCTCATTCGGAAGAATTGATGGACTCGATTACAAAAGCCTGATGCTGAGCGAAGAAACAAGCAGAATCTAGCACCAAACTTAAATCAAAGGCAGGAACAAATGTGCAAAGCCATTTTACTGATGTGTCACGAGTAAACAAACAACACTGTGGTTTCTATTCTAAACAAATTGACATAAATACCTATGTAGATGAATACATATTGTATATAAATAAATAAAATCACACACACAATTATATGTTACTGAGCCAAGGAGGGGGAAGGAAAAGTGTTTTCCCTACCAGCAATGTGCAGCATTTATTCTCACATTGGCCCACACAGGAAAAGCAGATGGAGCTTTCGATGGTCAGTGTGGACCCCATTTACTTAACAGAATTTTATTGTCATGTAGTTCAGAAAAAGGAAATGGCTCTTTCTGCCTCCCCTTACCAAGCATTCCTGAAGTCCTTTATCACACTCCTGAACGGAAGGACTTGACCTGCCCATGGTGGAGAAAAGCCTCCACGTACATGCACAGGTGAGAAACTGAAATATATGGTTTAATGTGCAGCACATCCAGCCTGTAAAACGTGGTCTGGCTGACAGAAGCAGCCAGGAAGTTCCCCATCCTAAGGCCCTATGGTCAAAATGAAATCTTTGATAACCTCTGTGATGTTTTCAGTAATAGAGAATTACTGCAATTATTTCTAGTATCCAAACCATTCAGGTTTCCACTGTGTCCAAAGCAGTCTAGAATCAGTTTCACTTAGGATGAAAACTTCACTCCTTTCCATATCAAGAAAAGAGTCTGTCTCTCTTTTTAACCCTATTTTGGGTTTTTATTTGTAGTTTCCCAGTAAGTAGGCTGTTCTGGCCTTTTCAGAAACATAGGGTGTGTGGCCAAGTGATGAAGGGGGCTGCTAAAGCTCACGCTTTACTTACTCCTCTGCCCTAGACTCTTTGGACACAAGAGGGGCTTAGTGTTTGAGTGGACGGTTCCACTGCCATTTTGAGTTCTCAATGCCAACACTACTCGGATTAAATGAATATGTCTTTAGGTCCTCTCATGGCCCAAGAACTCTTCAGTTTATGAGAGAAAACATGCCCCAAATTCATCTTTGTGGAACTCACAATGTACACAATAATAATAAGTTGATGCCAATCCCACAGTATGTTAGGAAACAAGTGGTGAGGAAACACGGTAAAGGAGTCAGCAATGCAAATGTGTACCAAACGAGAAGTCTAAACCCAATGAAACCATCACTCACTTGTGAAAGCAAGGAAAACATGTAACAATTGGGCATTGTTATTCTGAAAGTATACTGCTCATATTTCTTCCTGTAAGTTACTGTAGGGAGCACATAAGAAGAAAGAAAGGAAAGGGAAAATTCAGAAGATAAAGCATGTGATGTAAGAGAAACTAATTAGGGGCTAATGGAACTTTCCATGCCGCAAATGTTAAGAAGACATCTTGTGGGACAGATACCCTCTTATCACCTGCTCAGCCATCATACACAAACATCGCCACAATGAGGAAATTAGTATTCGAGCAATTTATGGGAAGAACAGCATGAGAAGAATCGTACTGAAGGCATTATGAAAAGAAGTAATAAAAGTACAGGGCACAGGCGAGGAGAGAAAGCGGGGTATGTTTGATTTAGCTAGTATTTTATATTATTTTATATTATTATTTATATTATTCCATTGAAATAAAGTTATATTAGGAGCTGCCTCAAGTAAATAGAAGCAAAAAGAAATGATAACTCACAAATGTGAATATCTGCTAGTTTTTGATGATTACCCTGAGTGATTTACATGTAGTATCAAATAATTCTCTGTGATACACTAAGGCGGTTAAAACAATTTCTTTTATATTAATATTATGTGAATGGAATCTAATTTGGGAAAAAACCCATCTTGCCCAAGATTATTTACCAGGGAGTAAAGGAGCTTAATGTTTGAGCCAATATACCTCAAAGTACTAAATCACCCAAATATACCTGCTCTCTCCAAGAGCTTGAGAAGCTAAGGTGGTGGCAAAGCTCCTAAGTTGCATATTGGACATGTTATTCCCTGTCATATCTTTTATTGGCTTGTTAAGGCCACGGATATTTATTCTACTAAGTTGAAATTTCAACCACTAAGATAATTTGAAGACCAATTAAAGCAAAGCACCGAAAAGGAGGATTATTAAACTCTCCTGGTAAATTAAAAACTATTATATTCTTATATCAACCCAATCACAAAAATTGAGCTATGTCATATTTATCAGAGGCACAGATAAAAGTAACTAAGAGAAAAAGAAGGTGAGCAGACAATAATAAGCCAAGCTAAGGTTGGATGTTCATAAGCAAGAATAAGCCTCTGTGTGTGATTAATTTGGGAACTGTGTGGTGGGCCACACAAAAGAGCCAAAAAAGAGCAAAGGGTAGAAGATGAAAAGATCAACAACTACACAAGGTAGAGTGACTCAGGAAGGAAGTCTCAGAGAGTACCTGTCTAGATTAGGCTGGCCTGTGGGCTTGGCCGTGAGGAAGAGTTCTAACTCCCTTGATGTGGGACGCTTGAAATGGTCACAGTCTGCAAGAGGAGGTGAAATATTAGTGAATTAGTCAGATTTCTGCTGCTGTGGCCAAACACCAGGTGCAAGCAAGTGAGGAAGGAGGAATTTCAATTCATGACCAGTTGACTCCATTACTTTGGGTCTGAAGAAAAGGACAGCATCAAGGCAAAAGAGATTTTGGAGGAAGACACTCACAGACTTTGGCGTAAGAAATGGTCCTTGGAAACACACCTCGAGACCTCCTTCTGGGTAATCCCTTTCTCATGAAGTTTCCAGAGCCTCCAGAATAGGACCAGTCACAGGAACCAAGCCTTTAGTATGAGAACCTTTATGAGAGACACATCATACACACACCATAAGTGCATATAATGAGTATAGACATTTTGGACACTTTTGTTCAGAAATTTAATCCAACTTCCTTTTACAAATCATTTTGTTAATTTGTATTTTCATAAAAGGTCCAGCTTTCAAATGAAATTGAATATGTATTTCAATTAAATTTTTAACTGTATATTTTTATTTTAATATCTAGTTTTATATGTTTATAATATTTCCTTACTTAGGTTAGCTGTTGGGTTTGGTATTTAATTTTGTATCTCAAATATTCAAGTGCTTAAAATAAACTTATTTTTAGTATATTGTTTTAGTATGTTCTGCTTGGGCTTCATCTGTCTTTCTTAACATTTAAGCATGATATTTAATTCAATTATTTTCACCACTTTGCACTCAAATAGATATTAAACATTTAGCATTGACTCAGACCAACTTCTACACTGTATCACAAGAACAGGGTATGTGATGTTTTCTTTATGTTTATACTATAAATACACCTTCAGTTTCTCAAGAAAGATGCCAGGCTGGCAAGGCAAGGGGAGGGAGATTGAAGACCGTTGAGCATCAAGTCTTGTTTGTCTGGGTATCTTTACTTCACCATCCATTGCTTGGTACTCAGTGAATGCTGCCTGCTTGTATTCTGAAAATTTGAGTATTTATTATGCATGTGAAATGTTTACAAATGAAGCATAAACTATTGTAAGTTTAAATTATGTTTTCAAAGTGTGGAGTCTAATCATCTCAATCAGTTCCCTGTTATTATTTAGGCTATTTTAATCTTTTTAAGCTGATAATAACTATTATTTTGCCATAATGTGAATCAGGTGAATTAAATCCTTAATATAACCAGTGTTTGTGTGTGTGTGTATGTATGTATGTATGTATGTATGTATGTTTGTACACACAAACTCTTTAATTTCATTCTTTTATTTTTCTTTTCCTTTGCTTAAAATGAGGCAGGAACTGATTCTGTAACCCAGGCTGGTGGCATAGAACTCTTGGCACACTTTTTAGACTCAAATGTCAGGCTTACAAGTGTGTACCACTTAGCTAGTTTTTCTTTCTTTGGGGGGGTTTATTTATTAATTATTTTAAAGATCTGTTTTTGGTGCAGCAATACATACTCATATTACCATATCTTATGCACGGCCTTACTAGGGTGATGTTGAATTGTGCTCTTCGCCATCTCCCGAAACACGTGGGAGTTCAGTGTCTGTACTGTAAGGCGATCTATGTTTTCCTGGCAAGGTTTGCACAGTCATATTGTACCAAACCTGTTTTCACATGTGGAGTGGCCTTAAATATACCTGGGAAAGCCGGGCAGTGGTGGCACACGCCTTTAATCCTAGCACTTGGGAGGCAGAGGCAGGCGGATCTCTGTGATTTCGAGACCAGCCTGGTCTACAAGAGCTAGTTCCAGGACAGGCTCCAAAACCACAGAGAAACCCTGTCTCGAAAAACCAATATATATATATATATATACACATACATACCTTGGAAAGTAGTCGATTGTCTCAGTAGCATCCATGCTTCTCTGACAATAACAATTTGGTCCTAAAGCACACAATCTCCATAACCAAGAAGGGCTGTTAGTGACAGTTCTTCCAAAGAAACCCATTTTCACCTTTCTGCCTAGGCAGTAAAATCTTCCAGAAATTGACAGACAGCAAGATGGGCTTCTGAATAAGGTTTCCCACAGGACCTCTGGCGCTATTAAAATCTTGTCACACTTGCTTTTGAGTAACACAGACAGGGCTCATTTAATTTTATTTTGTCGTTTTATTAGTTCTTTGAGAATTTTGTACAATATATTTGATCATATCCCCCCCCCCCCCCCCGTATCTCCTTTAAGGTCCACTCCTGCCTTACTACATATGCAAATTTGTAGTCCTCTTTTTCAAAAGTTTGTTTATGCTTCAAATTTATCTGGTCTGATTTGTGCTGCTCATATATTATTGGATGTGTGACCTTCCAACCTACTGGGGTCTATACTCTTCAGGACAACTGACTTTCCCCCTCCTAGCAGCTATCAATCCTCAGCCAACTGTTGGACCTTGTGCCCACCTTTTCTCTTTGTTGGGGGGGGGGTTCCCTGAAGGAATCACTGCTGGTCTGGAAAGGAACCATGAAGAGCTGAGAATGAAAACTTGAGACAGCCGGACTTGGTTAGTCAGACTGCATCAAAACTTCTCGAGAGTCTGATCCTTTGGCGGTTTAGTTTTCTTACACATTTAAACACAGTAAAACTTTGGAGGGAAATGTCTCTGTGTGACAGTTCTCATAACAAAGCTTCCTGGGTGGCTGCAAAGATGTTCCCTTGTAAAATATACTACACCAAAGTGCCTGAGACCTATATCATAAGCATGAGTTCTACTGCCTGGGAAACAGTGCTCTGCACTGGGGCCTAGAGAGGACTGACTTGTAGTAAGCATAAGGAAGGATTCTATTGTTGAGGGATGAGCCTCTTTCATAAGGATGAGTTCTATTCACTGAGAGACAAAGCCCAGGATTGTTTAAACAATTCTCAGGATTTGGGGGAAATTCTGCCTGGCTTGTAGTAGAATTGCAAAGGACCACCAGTTTGTTTGATCACTTTGAGTTCAGAGTTCCAGATGACCAGGCAGCATCCTGACACTGAAGAAAGCAGACCCTCATGATGAACAATTCTGGCTCCTCCAATGCTTGCTCTAAATTGTGCTTCCTACATCTCTCCATGCTGAGTTTTGTTCAGTTTAAGCTTGTTCAAATCTTGTGTATTCTGCCACACTGCTTTGAGTTCATGTGTGCAACTAATTACCTTGCTGTGCCTAGAAAACACCATTTCTTTGTAGTCAGCCTCCACCTCTGTCTGCCTTTTACACTGTTTCTACCCTGTATTCCACAATTATCTCTGAGCCTATTTGGAAGGGAATCTGATGTTCTGAAGTACGTTCTAGACACCAAACTTTGTCAGGTGTATAGTTGGTAAATATTTTTTTTTTATTCTGTAGGATGATATGTTATTTGAGTGATGGTTTCTTTTCCTGTACAGAAGCATTTAGTTTTATGAGGTTCCATTTATTAGTGGTTCTTAGCACCTGGACTTCCAGGATCCTGTTTAGAAAATCCTTTCCTGTGTCCATGAGTCTGAGTATGTTCTCTACTTTCATTTCTAACAGATTTAGTATATGTTTCTGCACATAATCGATGTGTTTTTTTTATGCCAATGCCATGCCGTTTTTATTACTATAGCTCCATAGTATAGCTTGAGCTCTTAGATGGTGATGCCTCTAGCAGAAATTTCTTGGGGTGGTGTGGGCAAACATCTATTCAGGCCAGATAGAATACCAATGACAGACTTAGATTTAAAAAATTATTCCACTCAACTCTAGCTTAGCAAGCCTATAAGATTTTGGTATTATTTATAGGCTCTTGGGTGAAGGATAACACCAGAATATGGTGACTATCTGGCAGCCGCATCACTGCAAAACGTCACCCTGGTATGGGTGAGGATGCGTGGAATCTAAACTCCCAGTTACCTGAGTAACTTAGAGGCGGTCGCCTCTTTCCTTGCAATTGCTTTTATGATGTGGGAGAGGGTCATTTTCAAATCTTGTAAACGTCATAGGTTTCCTGAGTCTAATAAGTTTCAAGAACTTCCTGAGTCTTGTACGTTTAGTGAACTTCTATACCTTAAAGTCCCTCCTTCTTCCTTCCAGGAGGTACTGTCTCAATCTGGAGGAAGCAGCTGCTTCTAGTCAACAGTGGTTAAGATTCAGAATGTGAGATATTTGTTTTCTTCGTGGTTTTAAAGGTGTTAAGAGGCATCATGCCTTCCCAGGGTGTGTGAATGGCTGGTAAATGCCAGCGCTGCACGGTGGGCCTAGAGCACTGAGGGTCTTACGAAGATGACATGGCATAAAGAAGATGATTATCCCTAGGGAAATTATGTGAGCCTCAGGACCCTCTATAACTGCTCCCTGTGTTGAGACAATTGAGACATTCTGCTTTCTTCATCTTAGCTTCCTTGTCATTGCTACAATCTATTCCTACAATGGTAGTATTCTAATGAATTCCGGCATTTAACTTCCCTCAGCACCATCCCGGGTCCTTTTGTTGAGCTAGCATGTGATGTAAGGATGGTGTAAACCACCAAGTGCGTACTAGGAATTGAACTAAGAGCCTCGACGAGAACAACAAGTGTTCTTAACTGCTGAGCTATTTCTCCAGCAACCATACATGTAACTTTTTAGAAAGGTCACTCATAACAGAAGCAATCCATCAAGATGATAGTACAATTCTAAATATATGTATACTAAACATATGCCTAATTTCATAAAATAAATAGTACTAGATGTACAGTCACAGATTAAGCTAAACAAAATCATAGTGAGTAACTTCAATACTTAAATCTTATAAATAGATGAATTATCTTAACCAAGAATAGAGAAACATGTAAGTTAAATGATATAGATAATAATGGACTTAATAGACATCTACAGTATATTCTAATCAAACACTGCAGAATGCACATTCTTTTCAATATCTCATGAAACTTTCTCTAAAACAAATAATGTAATAGGATACAAGGAAAGACTTTGCAAATATAGGGAAATTAAAGCTTTTTATCAGGTAATGATGGAACAAAGCTAGAAATCAATGGCAGAAGTAACTGTGGTATAGACATTTATTTGATGCATGGAAGAAATAAAGAAGGAAATAAAAAAAATCCCTAAAAACAAATGAAAATGAACACATACCATAGCCAAATCTATGAGATATAATGAATGCAGCTTTAGGAGATCAATTTATAACTATAAATGCCTGTACCAAGATATCAGAGAAAATAACTTTAAAATATATCTGAGTGCCTTGGAAATACAAGAACAAGCCAAGCACAAAAAAAGTAGCTGGAAAAATAATTCAGATCAGAACATAAATTAATAAAATAGAAATAAAAATACAAAGAATTAATGAACCAAAAATAGGTTCTTTGAGAGATGAACATGATTGATGAAGTCTTAGCAAAATTAACACACACACACACCAAATTTTTAACATGAGATCCCAATTCAATTCAGACAATTATTAGAACCCATTTTAGAAAAGTGTCTGTCACCAAATAGGAAAATCCAAAATAAATGATCTTCTGGATTCATAGACTTACTAAAAATTAAACCAAGATAAAATAAAAAATTTAAACAGACTGAAAAAAGTAATGGTATTAAATCAGTAACAAAACCCCCCAAACTGGGAAAGTTCCAGTTATAACTGCATGAACTTCTAAATCCTATCATTCCTTTAAAGAAGAACTAATGCTCATTCTTCTCAAACTATTTCTTAAAATAGAAAAGGAAAGAATGTTACCAGACTCCTTTTAATAGATACATACATAAATAAAGCTACTATGACCCTAATGCCAAAATCAGACAGAGACAGAAGAGCAAAGGAAATTATGGTCCAATTTCCCTGATGAATATAGATGCAGAATTCTCAATAAGGTATTTGCATACTGTATTCAAAAACACATTACAAGATTATTCATATTGATCAAGTTAACTTCATTGCAGAGACTCAGGGATAGATCAGCATAATCAAATCAATAAATGCAATACATACTATAAGTGGACTCAAGGATAGAAGTTACATGTTTATTTCAGTAGATGCAGAAAAGGCTTTTGATCAAATCCAACAGTTTTTCCTAGGAAAAGCCATGAAGAGCCTTAGAATAGAAGGAACAGATCTTGGCATAATAAAGGCTATACACAGCAATCCTGTATCCAACATTGTACTAAATGCTAAAAACAAAACAAAACTCTAAGCATTTCTATTTAAAGCAGGAACCAGACAGGACTGTCCACTCTTTCTTTTCTTCTCTAGTGTAGTTTTTGAAGTTTGAGCTAAAGTAACAGGGAAAGAGAAGGAAGCAAAAGAGGTTCAATCAGGAAAGGGGTTAGCAAATGTGTGCTTATTTGAATACTGTGTGGTTCTACCTAAGAGACCTGAGAGACATGACCATAAAACTCCCAGCGCTGACAGACACTGTGCAATCGGGCAGGGCACCAAGTTAATTCACAAAAACGAGTAGTCTTCCTGTACTTTTGTAGCAAACATGCTAAAAATAAAACCAAGGAAGCAATCTCATTCACAATTGCTTCAGAAAATAAAATACCATAGAATAAACCTGACCAAGAAAACCAAAGACCTCTACAATGAAAATCTGAAGATATGGAAAGAAGAATAAAGACACCAGAGGATGGAAAGAAATCCCAAGATCTTTGATTGGAAGAAATGGCTCAGTAATGGCATTAAAAAAAACATTTGTGTTGTCTTTTGATATTACAATTTAGTTGCATCATTACCCCATTCCTTTCCTCTAAACATTCCTATGCATCTCTTTTTCTCTTTTTTAAATTCTTTTTTATTTTGTTTCTTCCCCAGGGAAGAGTATACGAAATGGTTGTCCAATATAAAATAGTCCTGCAAACGCGTACATACAAGTGACATTATATACACTTAGCAAGCTGTATTTATGAATGCACACATGCACAGATGTATCTAACAACAACAACAAAGATGCCAGAAATGGATATCTTATCAAAAATAATGGACTAATTCAATATGCCTTTTAAAAATCCCTGTGATATTCTTCACAGTAACAAAAAAGTCTTAAAACTAGTGTGGAATCATGATGATCCCAGGTAACCAAAGCAATTACGAGCAAGAATAATAATGTTGAAGATACAATCACATCTGATTTAAATTTATAATGCAGAGTCTTAGATAAAAGAGCAGCATGGACCTGGCATTACAAAGTAGACACATGTGTTCGTGTAATAGAATAAAAGAAGAAGATAGAAACCCACACAGCTACAGACACTGATTTCTTTTGGCGGGTGTAGGGGGGGAGTCAAAGATAAATATTAGAGAAAAGCACCTTCAACAACTGGCGCTGGAAAAACTGGATAGCTGGGTGTAGGATAAAACCAGCACACAGACTCTCACCCTGCACACAGATCAACTGCCAAAGGACCAAAGAACTGAATGTAGAACCTTAAACTTCTACAGAAAAGAGTTGTGAAAACACTTCAAGATATAGACATAGATAAGGACTTTCTCCACGGGAATCTAGTTGAGAAATGAAGCCAACAATGACAAATGAAACCTTATGAAATTAAAAATATTCTGCACAGCATAGGAAAACCATGACTTGAGCGAGGAACCATCCTACAGAACGGTAGAACATTTTAGGTAGTTATCTGACAGATGACTAATGGCTATAATACACAAAGAACTCAAAAAATAAACAACAAGAAATAAAACAACCCAATCTGCAATGGGCTAATAACATTAGGCACAGTTCTGTAAAGATGAAATGAAAATGGACGATAAATACGTGAAAAATGTTCGATCTCACCATTAGAGGAATTAAAATCAGTGCTTCATCAAAACTCCACCTTACCTCAGTCAGAATGGTAGTCATGGAGATAACGCTAATGAATGAAGACAAAGGTATGAACAGGAGCTAACCCCAACTGTGAGTGGGAATATAAACTGGTCCAGCCTCTGTGAAGCCATGTTGAGATTTCTCTTTGTGGTGCAGACACACTACTCTTGGGTATGATGTGGGTATACCACTCTTCGGGTATTTACCAAATCAGCCTGCCACAGACATGATTGTACAGAATTTACTGTAGAACTAGTCATGGTAGCTAAGCTATGGAAACACCTAGGATTTCAAAAACAGGATAAAGGAAACATGGTTTATATACACGAAGACATTTCTTCATTGTATGGGAGAAAGAAGTCGTGTCTTTTGCAGGAAATTGGATGCAGCTGGAGACTGTAATGTTAAGAGAGGTAAGCCAATAGAAGAAGCACAGATTAGGTTTTCTTTCAATTGTGATTCCTGGTTTTTATATAGATACAGAAAGTCATGTATGTATATATTATGTCAAAGTAGCAATTAAAGTATTTAGGGAAATAAACTAACAAGAGGCAAGAGGTAGAAAAGGAAAAGTAGTAATGTTTGGGGAGCTGTATATTCAACATATATATTCAAATAAAAGCTTTACCAGTAATCTTAAATTGAGAAAACAAAAGTTTAAACCAATTTCCCTTATGCGCATAAATGTTAAAATTCTCAATAAAATGCTTATGCTTGAAAATGAAACCCAAGAACACACAAAAAGATTATCTACCATGACCAAGTAGGCTTCATTATAAAGAGGCAGGGATATTTCATCATATAAAAATTGGTAAACATAATCCATCATATAAACAGCACCAAAGACAAAACAACGTGATTATCTCACTTTCTTTTTGCATAAAAAGCCTTGACAAAATTCAACATCCATTTACAATAAAAATCCTAGAGGGACTATGGATACAAGGGGCATATCTCAACATAATAAAGACAATATAGATTACTCCACAGCCAACATCATTGTGAACTGATAGAAACCCAAATTGTTTTCACTAAAATTAGGAATAAGACAAGGATGTCACTCTCTATATACCTATTTAATATAGTACTTGAAGACTTAGCTAGAGAAATAACACAAATTAAGGAGATCAAAAGAATACAAATAGAAAAGGAAGAAGTTCAAATATATTTGCAATATGATTTTATACATAAAAAGCGCTAAAATGACATCAAGAAACTTCTACAGCTGATAAACACTTTCTGTAAAGTAGCTGGATGCAAAATCAACACACAGACATCCTTGCTATATAAAATGATAACCAGACTAATAAAGAAATCAGAAAAATATCAGTTTTCAAAATAGTCTCAAAAAATCTTGCAATAACTCTAACCAAAAAAGTAAAAAACTTGTACAATAAAAAACTTTAAGATGTCAAAGAAAGAAATTGAAGAAGCCAGAAGATGGAAAAATCTCCCCTACTCTTGTATTAGTAGGATTAATATAGAAAGAATGGCCATCCTATGAGGAGATCTTTACCAACTACACATCCAATAGAAGGTTAATATCTAAAATACTTAAAAGAGTAAAAATACAGAATTGAGAAAACAACCTCATTAAAATTTGGATACAGAACTAAATAGAGTTCTAACAAGATCAAACAGAAATGACTCAGAAACACTTAAATGTTCAACATCCTTAGTCATCAAAGAAATCAAACCAAAGCTACTTTGAGATTTCATCTTACATGATTCAGAATGGCTAAGATCAGTCAATAAAAGAGGGCTCATGATGGCAAGGATTTGGGAAAAGGGAAACATTTATCCACTGCTGGCGGGAGGGTAAACTTGTACAGTCACTAAAGAAATCAGTGTGGCTGGGAATTCACCCACCTCAAGATCAAGGTGCCCTACTCTTAGTTATATGAGCAAAGGGCTCTGCATCCTACAGCAGAGACACTTGCTCGTGCATTTTCATAACTGCTCTATTCCTAATAGCCAGAAATTGGAAACAGCCTGATGTCTATTAACAGACAAATGGATAATAAAAACATGGTACATTTACACAATGAACTATTGTTCAGCTGTTAAAAAAAATAAAGCCATGAAATCCACAGGTAAACAGGTGGAGCTAGAAGGAAATCATCCCAAGTGAGGCATTCCAAACTCAAAAAGACAAATATCATATGTATTATGTTATACATAGATATTAGCTTTTAAGTTTTGGGTAGGAATGCCGAAATCCAAATAATCAGAGAGGTTAGGTATAGAGTAAGTGACTAGGGGTACAGGGATGATCTCCTAAGGACAGGGGTTGTAGAGAGATGGGGTAGGAGGGGAATGGAACGGTAAGATTAAGTGGGAAGGGGAGGGAACAGAATGGTGAGGGATATGGGGAGGGATAACTAATATTAAGGGCCATTTGAAGGGTCATATTAAAACCTACTATAAGTAGAAGCTTCTTAAAATATACACAAATGAAAGAAACATACATAAAGCCACTTAATAGTGGGGGATAGGGAGAGAATGCCCCAGGTGGACAATTTTTGTCACCAAGTAAAATTTCCATCTAATTGAGTTGTTGGTCACAACTGTCCCTTGCAAACCCCAAACAACTCAAGCTATTGCTCAGGCTGTTGGTTGCTCTTCATAAACTAACAATAAGGTCCTATTGCTGAAGACAACACTTCCATATCTCACGAACACAGAGGAGCTCATAATGTCCCTTAGGAGCTTGATTCTTTCCCACTGCTACAATCACAGGGTACTCTCATTGTTCCAGTGAACACTGACACCCATAATTCAAACATCAGTTAAATACACACAGAAGTAAAAATTTATAAAGACAGGTTCTTTCTGAAGTCAAGGCTGAAGATGGTTGTGACATAATGTGCTTCACACATGCTGGGCTTTTGGGTAAACATCTCCTTGTTGAGGGGATGTACCCATCACTTTGTAAATGTCACTAACCGCACAATGCCAGGGTCTCAAGATGTGTTTACCTTATGCCACCGTCTATTTTTTCCAGTGATGGGTATGCTAGGGTTTCATGCTGGCTAAGCAAGTGTTCTACCAATGAACCACATTCCCAGTCCCATTAGCATTTGCTTTAAACTCCTTCAATTTTCAGGAAGCTGAGTAATAATGTCAAAGCTACATTTAGAAGAAATATGATGTAATTCATGTTTATTGACATCTATGGTCTATTAGAACACAGACTTTTTAAATATCCACTACAGCTTCAAAGAGGACTCTGTAGGTAAAGTCCTTGCAATAGCAGTGTGAGGGCATAATTTTGGATCTTCAGAATCCACATAAAAGCTAAGAGGGGGGAAGCCCTGTAACCAAACACAAGGGACTTCCAGCTCACGGTGGCTTGTTAGACTGGCTAGAGTTATTCGTGACAGACCCTTACTCAATAGAATGGACTCCAAACCCATGTATACTCTCTTGCATGAACATTCATACGCACCCACATACAGGAAGACATCCATTGATGCATCATGCAATACATATATACACATGTAAATAAAATCAAAAAATGTAATATGAAAGGCTTGCACTCCCCACCCCAACTCTGTTCTTTGTTTATTCTAAGTGGACAGACAAAAGAAAGTCACTTCTGTGTTTTAATCCCAGAGTTGAACTTCTACAAAAATAATTTTTACATGACTGATTGGTGTGATGGACTGTCAAACTGTCAAACTGTCAAAAAAAAAAAAAAAAAGAGAGAGAGAGAGCTAACTCCCCCAAAAAGGCTGGTATGATGATCAATAGAATTGTGCTTAGAAACTGCATGAAAATCTTGAGAATTTTTTTTCTCTTCATTTTGTTGGCATAGTTCTGAAATACAAACCTTTGGGCAAGTGTCTGAGGTTTCCTCGATCCTTGCTTTATTATCAATGAGTAGAAAATTAGGGATCGAAACCTCCCATAGCATCCTCATCCTGCAGAAATAAGAGATTGTGAACATCTGACCGTGTTTCAGTGTCTGACCTCATTCCCCAAATAGATTTTCTTTTAAATAAAATGGCCAGAAAAGAAACTGCCTAATTTCTCAGTGGTTTATGATGAAAGAAGTATTTTTTATAAATCATTCTCGGACCCGGTTTGATATCTGTTCAGATGTCATAAAATGGCTTTTCTATAGAGACCAGATGGCCATTGTGAGCATGCTCTCCAATGCCGACTACGGAGCCTTTTTCCCATGGGTTCTGACCACACATGAACTAACCATTGGTCAGGGATGCCATGCCCCACATTTCTCTTTTCTCCCTCCTCCTTCCATGCATGCATTTTCTCGCTGATTCGCAATCTGCAGCAATGCTGAATCATTCCTTTTGAGCGTTTGAAAACCGTCCATGTCCACAGTGTATACGAAGTATGTGGAGGTCTTCATTGGATGGATCATTAAGTGTAAAATGAAAACTTTCCTCTGTCACTCCCATATTTTAGTTCCTAATTGTCTAGAGTGTGTCTTCATCTCAAGGAGGTACAAGTAAAGCAAAAGTTAATGCGTGAAGGGCTAGTGAGATGGATCCAGGGTTAAAAAGCATTGGTTGCTGTTCCAGAGGACCTGAATTTCATATCAAGCTTCCATACAGACACAAAGTCAAACTTTGGTCCCCGAAGATCTATCGCCCTCTTCTGGCCTATATAGGAACTGCATACATATTTTAAAAAATTAGTATAGTGAAAGTTAATGCATGAGTTTTCTTCATTTGGCCAGCAGATGGAAGTATTTCACAGGGAATTAGCAAAAAGCCAGCGATTTGGTTTTGGTTCAAGTTTGGGCTCTATGGTTATTTTTGTTTATCTTTTTAATAATGGTGAAATAAGATGCGATAACCCACCTGGAAAATGGAAGTGAAAAACCGAAAGTGAAGAGATGAAGAAAGATGGAGTCAATCTTAACATCATGCAGGGCTTCCAAGATCTTTCACCTTACCCTACACTTTTCTGCTCTGGCTTTCTACTTATATCTTCTGACACACACACACACGCACACGCACACACACACACAGAAGGACACACACACATATAGATTTTTGTGTAGATAATCTCTATGTATTTTTGCCAGTCTTCAGAATCTTTTCATGAGAATGAATAATGCAATCAGTCTCTTCAGCAATCAGGGCAGCTTAACATCAAGCTGGTGACGATAGGAATGCTTATTGCCCTCCAGGGACAGTGGGCGAGGGAGGGGGTAGCAGGGCACGCTGTAGGCAGCTCTCGCTTGGCACATATTCTGCCCATGGCTCCCGTGCTGTTGTGGGGTGGGCGTGGGGGTCTACCCTTCAAAATCCAGCACAGATCACTTCGCTTTGTCCCAGAGACTGGTGCCATCATTCTCACAGGTGCTGTGTGAGCCTATTTCAAAATCCCAATTACAATGAATTGTTTTTGTTTGAATCTCAACAGGAAGTTTGGGTGAAAAAAAGCAGTTGCCATAGTAGCATGAAAGTCATGTTTTCTTTGTCATCCCCTTGAACTCATGACCATGGAAGCAGTCCTCTCAAAGGCCTCATTCCTCCCACCCTACCCTGTCCCCAGCCCACTTCTCTTGCAGTCTTTGGCTTTGGGATGAGAAGGCAGATCATTTTTTAAATTATTTCATGAGAGGAACTAAAAGCCCAGAATCTCGAAGATACGGAATAATTCCACAAATTAAAATTTAGTTCTATCTACACATCTTAATACCCCAACAATGATCTAAGGCGCCCGCATAGGACAAGTGAAATGCCATGAAAATTGCTTAACATCTTCTAAGACAGATCTCCATTTTCTCAGCAGCTCTGCCTTTTCTCCAGCAAAGGGCAAATCACCCCTCTTTATTGCTATTTCTGATTTTCTTTATCAGTACTGGAATTTTAATTGTGCTTGTCAAAAACTGCCTTTTTTTTTTTTTTGGTGGAATGCCCTTCATGTAGAGTTCTGTGCATTGATATTTAATTTATTTTCCATCAAGTCCTTGAAGCAAAGGTCTCTGGGATAGAACTTGCAGGTGGTGTGGGGAGAAGCAATGGTGCATAAAATCACCAGGCATTAATCTGCTCACTCCCCGATCCTCTTGTTCCTCTGAAGAAGAAGGAAACTGAGATCCTGGTAAAGAGATTTGTTCTTCCATCTCGAAAAGCTAATTGGAATTGCACATCTCAGCCCATTCAAATACATAACATTCTGGAGAAGGAGAAAATTAAAAAAAAAAAAAAGACCCTGGTATCAAACCATCAAGGACTAGGACTAATAGTAAGCACATTTGCTAAAACTTTGTCTTCTCAGTGTTTTTCAAACATCTTCCAATCTAGCACGCACCGAGCTGACAGCAAGGAAGATAAAAATCAAATCCTACCTAGCCACGAGAGATAATGAAAGGAAAAAGAAGAGCAGCTTGGTGACAAAATGTTGCTTGCTTGACAAGAACACCCAAGGCTATGGAGTGGCATCTTGTGAGCAACTAACCCCCTCCTCCCTTACTGTTGCTGTCTCTGATTAGAACCAAATGTCCCTGACCAACCAGGGACAATACAACTTCTGCACCAGAACAAAGCCTGTGCTTTGGATTTCTTGCCACCAGAGGGCAATATTGACCAACCTGAGAACAACCCTGCCCTGCCCACCACAACTCCAGCATCTCCATGCCCCACCCTAATTTGTTTTAAAGAAGTTGCTCTTCTTTGCCCTGGAGGTTTTGGTTGTTTGGTTGGTTTTGGTGTTTTTTTTTTCCTCTAAAAGCCACATATCCACATATTTTTCAGTTCCTGGGAGAAAGACAGTCTTTCGTAATGAGATAAAAAGAGCAATAGCTCTCTCAGCTCTTCCACCAAGGCCCTCAAGCCCCACATGCCAGGAACATGTGCTGTAGGCTCCTGAAGTTGATCATTGCCCAGGATCACCATCTTTCACTAGGAAATGTAATGAAAGAGCCAAACAGTAAAGAGAAAACAAAACCAAAAACCGGAAACAAGCTTGTTCCTGTCCCTCCAGGTGTCTTCATCGGCATCATCAGCTTTTCCTGCTGCAAAGGCCACCTGAAGAACAAGCGAGGCCCAGACACAGAAGGTCTGACAGAAAGCAAGAATGTTGTTGATACTTTTTCTCCTTAAAATGTTAGTACAAGACAAAGGGCAGAAAGTCCAAGACGTGTAATTACCTTCCCCCAGAAATTCCAAGGTCCTATTATCAGAATGGTCTAGGCTGTCTTCTCTTTGTCCAGCCAGAGAACAAGTGTCTATGTGTCTAGAATCTCTATCTATCTATCTATCTATCTATCTATCTATCTATCTATCTATCATCTATCTATCTATTTTCTATGTATCTATGTATCTATCTATGTATCTATGTATCTATCTATCTATCTATCTATCTATCTATCTATCTATCTATCATCTTCCTACCTATCCACCTACCTACCTACCTACCTAACTACCTATCTGTTTAACTCAAGGCCATCTTTAAACTAGGCAAGCACGCTAACCCTAAGACATACCCCAGACCCTCAGACCCTTCTTTGTAAACCTGGCACAACTGGTTGTCTTTTTCCCTTGCTTATCTTCACCTCATCGTTGGGGTGGGGAAGCCTCTGACAGTGGACACATTCAGAACCCAGTGACCACCCTCATTGACTTCCCTGCTGGGAATAGAGTGGGCACAGTAGTGCCTGGGCAATCAGCCGCACCACCTCTGCTTTCCTGTTTGCTGAGAGAGTACGGTTTAAAAATCACGAGTTTTCAGCTAATGGGCCATCTATCCTTTGTATCCCAACAGAAATCACCTTCTCCTTAAAAGATCATTAAGAAAATTGACAGCCAGGGATGGCTTTAATGCTGTCGGGGAAGAAAGAACTCAAACAAACCATTGCAGGTCATTTAAAAACCCATTCTTCACAAAGAATCAGGACCTCTGATTTGCCACTCACCAAACTCGAAAACAAAACAGCTGATAAAGAGAGTGAAAAAAAAAATCCAGAAAACCAAAGGGAAATACGCCGCGCCTCCCGTGTGTATCCGGTTCACAGCTCGTCAAATGCAGCGCAACAGGAAAGCCCCTTGGTAAGTCAGCCTGAGGAAACCTTCAGCACAGTGGACACAAATCTCTCTTTTGAGATTAAAACTGCAAGGCCCAGAGAAATTCAGGAGATCCCCACACCTCTGGGCTACTGAGGAGTGATTTTGAGGGGCAGCCCCGCCTTGCAGGTTTCCGTGGTGTCTTAATCCTAAACCACACTTCACCAATGGATCCTTTGCAAATTGCTGCCTCTTCCTCGGACTGGGAAACTCGGCATCTGAGGCTGCCTCCCTGCGGAGAAGCTAAGCCTCCTTCCTCCTTCCAGGCCACATGGCTCATTACCAAGGGGCACTCGATGCTAATGAAGGATCTTTAATGGCCTTATATAACGATCCTGATTGCTTCCACTGCTCTGATTTGGAAATCGTGTTGTATCTAAGGGGACCTCTTCAGTTTAACAAGGCAAAAGGGGATGGGATGGAGAAAAAGGAAGGCAGAGCACATGGAGAGGATAAGGCCCGCCACCACCCATAATTAACAGCATTTTTCAGCCTGCACGCGGAGGAAGTTCTCCTAAGGGGCAGCCTAACGGGAAGGAAACAGCTGCTTCCCGGGTTGCTCTCCCCTTAGAAGACAGACAGGTGTGGCGTCTGAAAGGTAGCGCCAACTTCGTCTATGAACTACTTCAGTGCGATCTCTGAACTCTATAGCTACAGTTCTGAGATACACTAGGAACAGGATGAGGCAGCAGAGTAGAGTCCAAAAGGCCTTACACAAGGGTGCACAATTACCAGAAGACACCTGCTGGCAAAGAGGAAGGCTGGAACGTGCTTGGTCTTCGGACTATAAGATCATACACTCTTGTCACAAGAATACCTCAAGAAGCCCTTGCTAGACAAATGGCCCATCAAGTCCCAATGTTTTGAGCTATTGTGCTTCCACATGCCTCCGAACCTTGGCTCACATCCTTCCTTGGGAATCTATTTTCTCTGGATAAACTGTCTCCGCTTCTACTACTACCCGTGCATCTCTGTTGAGCTCACTGATCCAGGAGAGAAGAACCAAGAAATCCTGCAGATGCCCCTCAAAATGGAAGATCTGCTGGTATCAGTGGTTGAGCCAGCCGTCCAGGAAGTAAGATTTCTGTCTCCAATCTCTTAAACTTTCTCTTCCTTCTGGGGCGGCCTGAGAGGAGCCACTCCAAATCGCAGGTATTGTCTGGTAATGCACACTGAAAAAACATGCACCATGCTGCCTGGCGAAGACCGACCTCAGAGGAGCCCAGAATATTTTCTTTTTCTCCCTCCTCTAAGAGACTTAGACTTGCCTTTCTTGTCAGTCTGTTCTTCTTCCCTCCCTCCCTCCCTCCCTCCCTCCCTCCCTCCCTCCCTCCCTCCCTCCCTCCCTCCCTCCCTCCCTTCTTTCTCTTTTTCCTCTCTTCCTTTTTATTTGGTCTTTCTCTATTCTTCCCTTTCACTTCCCCTGAGTCCTGTGGGAATGCCAAGCTTGGACACATAGTGAGACAGGGGCCCTCTGGGTACTTAGCATTGTTTGGATGACAAGCGTCCAGATAGCATTGGAACATAGGTATACAGACAATACCTGGTGATATCTATGATGTGATGTGTCCACGTCCAGAGTATACCTCACTACTAACTCAGCCATGTACCTCTGCCTCCCTGGGCTCTCTTGATTCTTTCCCTGAGCACTTTTACTTTTCTCTCTCATTTTAATGAATTCCAACTCTGTTTTGCACTGACACGTCTGATGTTCTTTTCTGTGTCTAATCCAAGAAGCAGGTTTTACCCTCACTGAAGTACCTAAAATAATTAAGGAACTCTTGAAACAGCAGAGCTCAGCAGTGTGGGGCTATACCTCTGTTCCCAACACCACGTCACACATAGCTGGTAGCCAAACGATAGGCTGGTGGAGGCCGTTGCCTTCACAGTGCAGCTAAGGAGGCTTTCAAGGGTCCTGGTGAGGATGCTCCTCCCTTCTTTGTTCTTATGTGTTTGGTAAGTCCTTGGCCCTGATTTACCTGATATGCCTTTAATATGTCCATATGCCCAGTTCACTTTTGTAAACATACATAGTAGTATCCTATTTACTTTTAGGAGTGAGTCGTGTGTTGGTCTGTATCTCATTAGTGCAGGACAAATAGGGCTGGACACACACACAAGACGCAGAGACATGGTTCCTCTGTGTTTGCATTCAAAAGAAAACCAAAGGCTGTTTGAAAACTGAGTTACTTGGAGCAGAGGCCAGCCCAGTGAGCACTGTTTCATAGAATATGGAGTAGCTTAGAGCAGGGGGTCTCAACACATGCAAAAAGGATTATTCAAAATCCCACTGAACATCTGCCTGGAGCACAGAGATGCTCAGCTCAGGACCCGCTGCTTAGGATTATAACACTTCACCAAGGACTGATGAATATTGATTGATGGCAGAGAGCCTCCTCACAGGGACTAGAATGAGTAAAGAAACCTGTTGACTATGGTAAGAGGTTGTCAAGGAGAGAAGAAAATCCTGCCACGTTTAGAAACAGGCACCTGCCGCGTGTCTCGCCAAATGAGAAAAGATGTTCTCTTATGTTATTGTTACTCCTTCATTCTGTGTCCTTTCCCCCTTACATCTTAAAGCTAAAGGATTAACTTTTCTACCTCTTTTGAATTACATATCTTTTAAAATCTTATTTTATGTATTTATTTGATGTGTGAGTACTGTGATATCTTGTCTTTGTTGCCAAGTTGAGTACATCTGGACTCAACTAAAACAGAAGCAGTTGGACATCCTCTGAGGGATTTGCTTGACTGGATCATTTAAGACCCACAGCAATAGCTAGACTATGCTTTCTGGTGGTGGCCTACATAGACGGACTGGGAAGAAGGAAGCTTTTGCATTGTGCCTGCTTGTTCGCACTCTTCCTAGCAAGTTCATCTACCCTGCTGCCAAGGCATTCCTTTGCTTGTATGAGAACCCACTTCTTTGCTCAACATCCTTAGTCATCGGAGAAATGCAAATCAAAACAACTCTGAGATTCCATCTTACACCTGTAAGAATGGCTAAGATCAAATACACTGATGATAACTTATGCTGGAGAGGTTCTAGGGTAAAGGGGACACTCCTGCATTGCTGGTGGAAATGCAAGCTGTACAGTCCCTTTGAATATCAGTGTGGTGATTTCTCAGAAAATTAGGAAACAACCTTCCTCAAGACACAGTAATACCACTTTGGGGTATATATCCAAAGGGTGCTCAATCGTGCCACAAAAATATGTGTTCAACTATGTTCATAGCAGCTTTGTTTGTCATAGCCAGAACCTAGAAACAACCTAAATGCCTCTTGACCAAAGAATGGATAAGGAAAATGTGGTACATTTACACAATGGAGTACTACACAGAAGAAAAAAATAACATCTTGATTTGCAGGAAAATGGATGGAGCTAGAAAACATCATTTTGAGTGAGGTAACCTAGACCCAGAAAGACAATTATCACATGAACTCATTCATAAGTGGTTTTTAAACATAAAACAAAGAAAACCAGCCCACAAATCACAATCCTAGAGAACCTAGACAATAATGAGGATCCTAAGAGAGAGATACATGGATCTCTTCTATATGGGAAGTAGAAAAAGACAAGATCTCCTGAGTAAATTGGAAGCATGGGGACCTTAGAAGAGGGTTGAAGGGGAGGGGAGAGGCATGGAGGAGAGCAGAGAAAAATGAAAATGTAGAGCTCAATAAAAATCAATAAAATTTTTAAAAAAGAACCCCTTTCTTCAGGACTCCAAGGTAGACTGGATGCCAGCTGAGACCACTCAGTCTCGAAGACTGAATAACTACCAAGTTCTCGGCCCTTCTGTTGGGAGACAGCCAATCTTGGACTAGCTGGAAGATAGCCTCTAAGCCACTCTACCAAGGCATTCTATCAGTTCTGTTCCTCTAGAGAGCCCTGGCCAATCTAAGTACTGTCTTTACATCCTATCCAACTCTTCCCATGTTCTCCCACCTCCTCAAATTGATAGCTTTTTTATTCTTAATTATATTTTACATATATATACAATATGCATATAAGAAATGATCATAATTTAGATAATTTATAAATATAACCTGCTGAATTTATTTAGTGTTGCTTAGGGTTGATTACTTGGGATTGGATAACCTATCAAGTGGCTCATCTCTGTAGTAGACAAACTCATCATTTCTCATTATTAATTTGTGATATCTCTTCAACTCAGGCTTTTTCCCATCAACACTAGCATGTTAGTTGGAGTCATTGCTTAAGTCTTGTTTAGGCAATCATATTGTCAAGATTTCATGAGGGCATCCCTGTCGTATACAGAAGTCCTTGTTCTCTGATTCTTACACACTCTCTGCCCTCTTTTAAATCTTAAAGTGTAGGGGTTGTTTTGTAGATGTATCAGTTAGGGCTGGGCACTCCATAGTCAGTTGTTTTCCACATTATGGCCAGTTGTGGCTTTCTGGAATGGTTTCTATCTGCTGCAAAAGAAAGCTCCTTTGATGTGGGGTGAGGGCTCTGCTTATCTGCATTTGGAAGGATAAGTATCTAGAATGCAATTAGAAATTGTATTGTTTATGGAAATGGAAGTAGTAGCTTCTCCTCTGGCTTCTACGGGTTCACCATCCTTTGGTAGGTTGTTGTCTGTGGTTACAGTACCAGGAATGAATTCTTTCCTTTTGAGTCAGCCTTAGGTCCAAATAGACAGTTGTTGGTTACCCCAGGATCAAAGTGACACGGTTGCATTTTGGGGGTTATCTTGGAATTCTAGAAACTGTTGCGAGTCTGTAGGCCATTTTCTTAATTAGTGATTGATGTGGGAGGGCCCAGGCCACTGTGGGTGGGGCCATCCCTGGGCTGGTGGTTCATAAGAAAGCTGGCTGAGCAAGCCATGAGGAGTAAAATCATAAGCAGAACACTCCTTCTGCAGCAGCTCCTGCCTCCAGGTTAACCATTTCACCCCCAAACTGTCTTTAGTCACGATGTTGTCATCACAGCAATAGTAACCCTAACGAACACAAGTTGGTGTAAGTGGGGTATTGCTGTGACAGACATGAGCATGCCTTTGGGGAGGAATGTGGAAGAACATTGAAACTTTGGGCTAGAAAATCCACTGAGTGTTACAAAATCATTAGGGTGTTCTGTAGGAGCTTGGAAGAGAAAAATGTTGAGAAAAGTGCAAAGTATAGAGGTCTGGCTTGGAAAATTTCTGAGGGAAACAGACTCTGCTGTGCCTTTTGAGTTAAGAATCTTTGGTTCTGACTATCTGGGACTGAAAAATCAGCTGTGGTTAACAAAGACCAGAACCAATAAAGGAAAACCTTTGCTTTATCGGAACAATAGATACTGGTCATCTGGAGCTAAGATGGTGGTGTTAAGAGACTAGCATCACCGAGGTGAAATTTGGGAACTGGCCGATGAACTTGGTAGTGCAAGAGTCGCCCAGGTGGTCCTGGTTTTGAAGGCAGGAAGAGATGGTGAAAAGCTGCCAAGGCAGGGAACTGTTAGAGACCAGTCAGTATAGGCCATTGGAGAAGGTGGAGTCTCAGTAGCCGCTGAAGGCCCAGAATGGAAGGGTACATGGAAGAAAGTCGAGGCTTGGTACCAAGTAGAGAGCTTCTGGGAGGCTATTGGTGAAAGTGCAGCCCAATTGCGGCAGAAGACCCTAGCATTTTGGAGATGCCAGTTCTGTGGGTTGACCACTCAGGATAGCAGAGGTGATGGAGTAGAGCTGGCTCAAGCTTTGAAGACAAGCTGCAGAGGGCGGTGCCAGGGAAGTGAGCCCCTTGGAGCAGTGCAAAAGATTGTGAATGAATCCAAGATAATTGGACACTGAGTTACTTAATCGTTTGGAGTTTGGTTTTGCTTTGTTCAGACTGTGACTGTGCCCTGGTTCTTCTCTCTTGAAGTAAGGAAATATTTAATTTACTTTTGGTTTGACAGAAGATTTAATTCAAACTTTTGGTTTGAATTTTAAAAGAGATTGAATTTTAAAGACTGTGGGACTTTAAAAATTTGGAATATTTTTATATTGTGATATTTACATTAATGTGTGATTTTGGAAATGACTAAGAAAGGAAGGGTTGTGACTTAATAGTGGTGTGCTTGTATATCAAGTTGACAATGGGTCAGTTATGTTGACTAGTTGTGTCAACTTGACACAAGCTAGAGTCACTGGAGAGGAGGGAGCCTCAATTAAGAAAACATTTCAATAAACTTGAGCTATAGGCAAGTCTGTAGGGCATTTTCTTAATTAGTGATGGATGTGGGAGGACCCAGCCCACTGTGAGTGGGGCAGGTGGTCCTGGGTTCTGTAAGAAAGCAGACAGAACAAACTGGAGAGCAAGCCAGTAAGCAGCACCCTTTCATGGCTTCTGCATCAGCTTGTCCCTCCAAGTTCCTGATGTCACTGCTTTTGATGATAAATTGTTATATGGAACCATGGGTGAAATTAACCCTTTCCTCCCCACATTGCCTTTGGTCACGGTGTTTCATCACAGAAATAGTGACCCTGACTAAGACAGTATCCTCCTACCTCGCTAATAGTGGCAATCATTTCTAGTTTTCACTGGGTTAAAAAAAGAGTGGGGATTGTGAACATCCCTGTCTGGTTCCCGATTTTAATGGCCTTGCTTCAAGATTTTCTCTGTTTAGGTTAATGCTGGCTCTGCATTTTTGAAATATAACCTTTATTATGTTTTAGTATGTTCTCTCAAGTACTCTTATTTCTAGGACTTTTATCATGAAAGCATGATGGATTTTGTTGAAGGATTTTTCTGAACCATACCTGTACCTATAGGACACATTCAACTTGATTTCAGGGAAATGATGAACTTTGTTATATATGCCTGTATTTTGTTTGCAAGTATTTTACTAAGGATTTTTGCATTTATGTTAATATAGTATCGAGGGTTTAGTTTATAATACAATTATAGTCCACCATGAAGTGGAATCATAACAGGAACTCAAGGCAGGAACTTGGAGGCCGGAACTGGAACAGAGTCAATGGAGGAATGTTTCTTACCAACTCATTCCTCCTGTCTTGTTGATGTTGCTTTCTTATAAACCCTGGGCCACCTGCCCAGACATGGTACCACCCCCAGGGTGCTGTGCCCTTTCATGTTAATTGTCAATTTAGAAAATACCCCTGTAGAATTGCCTGCAGGCCAATTAGATGAGAGCATTTACATAATTGAGGTTCTTTCTTCTAGGATAATTCTAGCTTGTGTCAAGTTGACATAAAAACTAGCCATCACAGGAGGTTATGTGAAGTTATTTCCAGTTCCTGATTTTATTAAGATTTGCTTTGTGGACCAGTTTAGAGAAGCTCCAAAGGGCTTCTGAATAGAGTGTATATTGGTGCTTGGATGGAAGGTTCTATAGATACGTTAGGTCCATTTGATGTATGATGTCAGCTAATTCTGGTATTTCTGGGTTTATTTTTAGTCAGATGACCTATACATTGGATAAAGAGGGTTACGAGACACCTTCCTCTTACTGAGTTGGAGGTATCCGTGTCTTCAGGTATTATAGTGTACTTTTTTATGAAACTGGCTATATCCAGGTTTGGTGTACCTATGCTTATGATAACTTTTTCTTAATTCTCCGTTTAACTAGAAAGAATTGTCCTTTCTATCTTCTGATTTGCCTTAATTTGCCATATAATTTAGTCTACTATTGGGATGGAGGCATCTGCTTGCTTTCTGCTTCCATTTGCTTAGAAGACTTTTTTTTTGTAGACAACAGACATACATACGGATTTTATTTTTTAATCCATTGAACTAACCTAGGTTCTTTGATTGTGGGTTTGAGATCATTAGTATTTAACTTTGTTATTGAAAGGGCTGTTGATTGTTGTCTTTTTTTATTTGTGTTCTTATGGCTATATTATGTTCTTTTTACAAAAGCTTCAGTTGCTTCCTAGCTGTAGTCTGTTGACTGTGCTTACTCCTCGCTTCAGCCAAAGTATTGCTTTCAGTATTCTCTGGAGAGCTGGTTTGGTGGGCATGAAACCCTTAGGATGTTTATATCATGAAATGCTTTTCTTTCTCCTTCAAGTCTGGCAGATAGTTTTGCTGGACACTGTAGTCTAGTTTGGCATCTATGGTCCTTTAGAACTTGAAGTGTATTGCTCCAGGCTTCCCTCTCTTTTAAAGTTTCACTTGCTAAATCGGCCATTATTCTCACGGGTTTTCCTTTACATGTGAACTGTTTTTTTTTTTTTTTTTTTTTTTTTTTTTTTTTTTTTTTTTTTTTCTCTAGCATCTTTCAAAGTTCTTTCTTTGGGCTATATATTTAATATTTTAACTATACTATGTCACAGGAAATTTATTTTTGTGTCCTGTGTATTTGGTATTGGTATTCTCTCTGTTTCTTGTTCCTGTATGAATGTGTCTTTCTTTGATTTGGGGAAGTTTTATTTTTTGATCTTGTTGAAGGTCTGGTTTATGCCATTGACCTGTGATTCTTTTCGTTCATCGTTGCCTGTAATAAGAATATCGGTGGTGTATGTGTGTGTGTGCGTGCGTACGTGTGGTGCTCCACAGTTTTTGTATGTTCTCTTCATATTTTTAAAAAATCTTTTTCATGTTCTTTGCTTGAGTCATCTAATTCCTCCTCTTTCTCCCCCCAATGCCGACACTCTTCCATGTTTTCCGTTCTACTTATAAAGTCTTCCCTTGATTTTTATAGTTGGGTATTGAACTTTTCAGTTTCACCTTGAGTTCTAGTCAATATTTCTACCTTTTCACTGAATTCAGTTTTCTCATTTTGAACTCTCTTCATTTCATTCAGTTGTATGGTTGTACTTTCTTGGACCTGGTTCAGACATTTGTTATTGTCCTTTTTAAGTTCATTTAGCTGCTTGTTCATG
Organism: Chionomys nivalis; assembly: GCF_950005125.1. Classification (NCBI taxonomy): domain Eukaryota; kingdom Metazoa; phylum Chordata; class Mammalia; order Rodentia; family Cricetidae; genus Chionomys; species Chionomys nivalis. The sequence continues at coordinate 45,478,754 of NC_080105.1, read as the reverse complement.
TCTTCTTTACACACCTCAAACTCTTTGATGAAGTTTACGATTATTCTTTTAAGTTGTTTGCCCTGAAGTGCATCTATGTAATTGTCATGAGATTTGTGGGCTTGAGGAGAGATACATATCTAGCCATATCGTTCTTGTTTTTGTGACGTGACACATGTGTGTCTGGTGTAATATGTTAGTTGGCCTTGGGCTGGACTGATGTGGGAGCCCTGTGACCAAGGTGTGTTCTCTCCACTAGTTTTTAAAATAGAAGTATACTCTAATTAACTGTAATTGTGTTCTGTGTATTTAAGACCATTGCTTTTTTTTACACCATTTCTTAAAATGTCGTTTTGTGTTTAAACAGCATGGGGCAAATTCAGTCTATCCCCTAGAATCCTTGAATAAGAATTGAGTAACAAAATCTGAGACCACTTATTTCATAAGAAACTTACTGTTCTTGGCATGCATGATTTAAGGCGTGATATCCATGTTTATCAGCTGTTTACCTGTGGGTCATGACCCCTTTGGGGGTCACATATCAGATATCCGGCATCTCAGATATTTATGTTATGTTTTATAACAGTTGCAAAGTTGCAGTTATGAAGTAGCAACAAAACAATGTTATGGTTGGGGGTCAGCACAACATGAGGAACTGTACTAAAGGGTTGCAGCATGAGGAAGGTGGAGAACCACTGTTTATATATATGCACATTTGGGGATGACTTTTTTTTTTGTTGTTGTTGTTTTGTTTTTGTTTTTCGAGACAGGGTTTCTGTGGTTTTGGAGCCTGTCCTGGAACTAGCTCTTGTAGACCAGGCTGGTCTCGAACTCAGAGATCCGCCTGCCTCTGCCTCCCGAGTGCTGGGATTAAAGGCGTGCGCCACCACCGCCTGGCTTGGGGATGACTTTTAACTTGTAATTGCGATTTTAATGTATGAGAACTATTCTTTGGCTCTTTGCCCTTGCCTCTTTTGAAAAAAAACCAGACTTTTCTCCCCATAGTCTTCGTCTGGTCAATTTGTGACAGAAGGGGATAAATGATCATTTAAACCAAGCTCTTGCTTCCTGCTCAGCCTGCTATAAGTCCTGCAAAAGACAATGACTATCTCTACACTGTAATGTAATTGTGCTCAGAGGAAATCAGGTAACACTAAGAAAGGGGATAGTAGAAAATCAAAGCAGAAAATGCTAGCCTTTTATCTTGCCTTTGTGGAAGAGAAAGTAGCCTGAGGACCGATAACATATTGTGCCTGTGTTTCAGATGTAGCTTCTTGTGTTTTCATTGGAATTCACTTAAAATCTTAAGGAAAAAAAAGCTTAATGAGTACATTTTTGATAAAGGAAAAGTTAAGTAGAAAGGGAAAATGTTCTAAAGGAGAAAGGGTAATTTTCTTGGAAAGTAAAGGGAAAAAGTGGAGACAATTCAAGTATGTTAAGAAGTCTGATTAAGTCACGGAAAGAGTTATGAAAGTTAAAACGTAAAATGGCACATTTATTATTAAGTTTATGAAGACATGTATATGATTAAGTTTATGAAGGCATGTATATGATTAAGTTTATGATGGCATGCATATTATTAAATTTATGATGGCATGTCTATGATTAAGATTACGATGGCATGTCTATGATTAAGTTAACTATAATTCAAGGTTATTTAGTAATCCTAAAATTAGATTTTATAAAGCACGCATTGCATCATTTAATTTGATTCAGACATTAGAAGAAATGTACAAATGGATACAGTGAGATACCAGACATGTCAAGTAACCTCTTAAGTCCAGAGCTTTTGAAGTTTTTAACATCAGGAATAAAAACCAGACATTCCAAAAGTCTAATTAGAGAAGCCCTATCATGAAATTTACAACCTCCACTGCTCTCCTTAACCCTGGGAATGTTTTCTAGGCTACAGATAACATGCCATCTGAAATAACATCAGTCTATATATTAAAAAAGAAAAGAAGAGTCTAAAGTGGCAGTGCTTGTCAGAGTCATGGCAAAGAAGAGTGGTACTAGCAGAGAATTGCTCTCATTAAAGCTCTAATAAATGGGGCTTTGAGTCATCTTAAAAGAGGAAATAACTGCAAGGGATGATAAGGGCTGAGCTCTAACGAAGCTCACCCTTGAAGAAGAGTGAAGCTGCCAAGGTGTCTTCTTGAAAGCCCTGCTTAAGTGATGGCCAACAACCATTGGAGACACCTGCAGTAACTCTTGATATAATAGGTTAAAGCTGTTGCTAATATTGATATTTCATTCCCTGGTTTAAGCAAATACTCAGGACATTTATTAAATGAACTTGTATAGTGTTTATGGGAATGTCTGGTAGCCAAAGAAATAATTGTTGCCAGCCCAAGCTTTAAAAATTGTCCTACAAATGGACTATTGACAAGGCACAATAAGAGTGTGCCATTAAAAGTTATGGGAATTATGAGACTCATAGCTTCCTTTACTGGCTAAATTCTATAACACGGAGGTAATATAGGGTGCACAGAAATTGAAGAAGCTAAACTATACAAGTAGTTGAGCTTTTCCAGGATGCAATGTGTTCTGATGTTTGCCAACTCCTTTTCAGCATGAATGTAGGTCTATCCCAAGGACTCAAAAGTTTATTCTCTAATTCAGTGGTTCTCAGATTGTGGGTTATGGCCCCTTTTGGGGTCACATATCAATTATCCTGCATATCAGATATTTGAATTACAATTCATAACAGTAGAAAAATTACAAGTTATGAAGTAGCAACAATAGTTTTATGATTGGGGTCACCACAAGATGAGGAAATGTATTAAAGGGTCGCAGCATTAGGAAGGGTGAGGACCCCTGCTCTTACATGTTTACCGTCTAAGTCTCCACATTCTAAGAACATCTTAAAACCAAAGCCACTCATACCTGCGAACTGCTAAAAGCTGCAAACATTCTTTGCAAATAAGAAAATTTCTGAGAAAAAAAATTAAAAAAAGAAAACTTCTGAGATGCAAAGATAAACCTCATTTACAAAATTACTAGAAACCATAAGCTTATTTTATTCTTTACAGTCTATAAAAATCCATGCTACCTTAAAGTGAATGTTTTCACTGGAATAACTGTGGGACTGCATTTTCCTTCAGTTATTGATTCACAGAAGAAATAATTGCTGAGAAGCTATTGTGTGGTCACTAGGGAGAGCATCGTCTTGGCTCCCAAGGATCTTTCAAATGATTAACCAAGTACAAAATTACAAATCTAAACAAGTATTATGAATAAGAAAAAAGTTCCTCTGAAAATTCAAAACATAGATCTCCTATAAGAAGAGAATAGAGCTAAGGATAGGCTAGAGAAGGTATGGGGAAGAGAAGCAGGGCACAAACTGACTGAGGGATATACTGGGATGGTTTGACAGGAGGTGAACGTTCTGTAGGATGTGAACAGTTAATAGCATCCATTGTCTATTTCTAGATAGCTGGAGGAGAGCACATTGAATGTTCTCACCACAAATAATTCATAAATATTTAAAGTGATGGGTGTACTAATTGTTCTGATTTGATCATCTCAAAGTGTATATGTGTAATACCATATTATGCTGCATAAAAATATAATTATATTTGTATAGAATGCAAATAGAAATAAAAAGTATCCACAACAAAGTAACCTTATCTAAACTGTTTTGGAGGTGTGGTACTCAACTCTGCCTGTAAGAATTCCCTATGATGCACACACACACACACACACACACACACACACACACACACACACACCCCACTTCCCATGACCCTAATCCCTCTTTCCTTAGACCTAGGTTCCATTCCAGTGGTGATACAATAACCAGCCAGGTGTGTTTGAGAACAGTTTGTTTTCTGTGAGCATCAGAAGCAAGACTGTAAGATGTGGCTGGACTCATGCCAGGAAGAACCAGGCCAAAACCTGAGATCAAGATTATTATCCTGAGCATTTGATTAGCAGTACAGGGACCCTTTTGGAAGCATCTTGAGCTGAGAATTGACATTAGATTTACTCTGTTCAAATCCTTCTCTCCAATGATTACAAGGGTGAGGTGACAAAAGTGGGAGGGGCCAGATTGGAAAATGTTTACCAAAGCCAAGTCAGGGAGTCTGGCAGATGACACTGAAAGGTGGTGAGTGGTAAGGAAAGAATGGTGGACAACTTGAGAGACACTCTCACACAGACACATGCACAGGCACAACCCCAATGCACATAAAACAAAAATAAATTATTTTTAGAAGAGAAAGTAGATTCATAAGTACTTGTGCACAATTGCACATGGGAATTCTGGTAAGTATTTACTGTGTGAATTAAAATTGAAATTTATTTAGTGGACTCAGGAGTTGTGAACAGCTTATATCTGGAGAAAAATCTTTAAAATGTTCCATTTTCCAAAGTAAATTTGTACTAGAAAGTTTAAAAAGCACAAATAAAAAGAAGGACTTGTTCTGTTCAATGTGTTAACAGATTTTGTAACAATGACCAGGATGCACCTCTAGGTGACCATCTGAAGTCTGAACTCCTAGCATCTAGGACTTCATCCTATAGTCTTCCATGATCCTCAGCAGGAAGGGACCAGACCATCTCAACACAGTCAGATAACCTAGTCATTCGCTTCCAGAAGAAAAGAACAAAACTCAGAATATCTTTTTGTGTTTTAGTCCGTGTAAGAGAGAGTGGAATTTTATCTTTCAACCATGCTTTTACAGTTTGATTTGCCTTCTTTTTTTAAAATTGATTTTTATTGAGCTCTACATTTTTCTCTGCTCTCCTCCCTGCCTGTCCTCTCCCTTTTAACCCCCTCCTAAGTTCCCCATGCTCCCAATTTACTCAGAAGATCTTGTTTTTTTTTCTACTTCCCATGTAGATTAGATCTCTGTGTGTCTCCTTATTTATTGTGTTGAATGATGTAATTCTCATTCTAGTTCCATTGTGAGGAGCACAAGGCTCATTATAATCCGCTCATACCTAATTTCTTAAAACAAAACACTTACTTTAGGATATCATGGTGTCTTGGTTTCTTTTCCTCATGCTGGGGTAAAATGCTGTGACGAGAGCAACCTAGCGGAGAGTGCCTGTTTTGACTAGAGTTCAAGGTGCAGCCCTTCAAGGTGGGGACATTGAGGCAGCAGGAGCTAAAGCAGACAGTCACATTGCATCTCCAGCCCAGAATCAGAGAACAATGAAAGTTTTCTTTCACCATTGAACATCCAGGATCTCAGCCAGAGAATTGTATAGAAACCAGATCTGCCTACTTCAGTAAATGCAATCAAGATAACCCCTCACAGGCACTCCAGGAGGCCTTTGTCCCAGGGGATGCCAGAGTCTGTCTGTCATGGTCTCAGCTTGTATGGGTAGTCATTAGAACATTCCTGCTTTAGCAAAGAGGATGTTGTTTTTGGCCAGGTAGCTGTTTCAACTCACTTTCTTTCTTTCTTTCTTTCTTTCTTTCTTTCTTTCTTTCTTTCTTTCTTTCTTTCTTTCTTTCTTCCTTCCTTCCTTCCTTCCTTCCTTCCTTCCTTTCTTTCTTTCTTAACATTTTAAAATGTATTTTGCATACCAACTACAGTTTCTCTTCCCTCCTCTCCTCCCCCATCTCCTTTCTATTTTGCCCCCTTCCCCATCCATTCCTCAGAAAGGGTAAGGTCTCTCATGGGAGTCAACAATGCCTGGCATATCAAATTGAGGCAGGACCACGCTCCTCTCCCTGAATCAAGGTTGAGGAAGGCTAATTAGTAATTCTAACGGGAGACAGTGATGACCTCTGGGTCATTCCAGGGAACTAGAAGGGTACAAAGAGTAGAGTCCTTGGCTTTTCAAAATCAAGTTCATATTTAAATTATAAATATTTAATACTTTATTAACCAGAAACTATCTTAAGGGAAATGCTCTTTGGGGAGCATCCTTTTGTCTGCTTTTCACTGCAGACTATTTAGTCTGTGTTAGTGGTTTCTGATTCTTCTAATAATTAGTGATGGTGAATGTGCTGTTCCGGTTGGGACGAAGATGCTGTTGAGGCTGGGTGTGTGGTTCTGCCTGCATGGAGACCCCACTGATCTAAGAACTACTAGAATGAGCTTGGTGTCTAGACAAAATGAAGCTCCAGATATGGCAGGTGACAGGAGAAGCCACAAGTGACACTTTTTATTTGGTTGAATTAGACACAGTCCTGCTAAAGAACAAACCAAAACAAAAACTATTTGAGATGGACCCTTACCTCCTTTTGTTGTTGTTGTTTGTTGCTTAAGATGAGTGTCGTAATGAAGGGGGAAGATTGAACTCATTCAAAGCATGTGAAAAGTAGAAAACACGTTGGAGTTCTCACTAAAACCAGCAGTGCCGGAGGAGAAAGACTATGACTGTTTTCCATGCCTTTCCTTGAGTTTGTAAGGATAGCCACCTGCTCCTGGTTCCATTCATGAGAGTGAGTTGGTAATGGCATGTCCTAGAGGAATGATGTTAAGTCTCAACAACTCCATTTAGCTTTTCTGTAGCATATTGTATAGCATTGTGAGCTTGATGTGGTGAGATTGAACGAGAACAACCCCCATGGCTCATATATTTGAATACTTTGTCCCCAGTTGGTGCACCACCTTTTGGGAAGAATTAGGAGGTATGGCCTTGTTAGATGAGGTGTCACCCTCGGAGAAGGCTTTGAGGTCATGACATTTTGTGTTATCTCTCTCTCTGTCTCCTGCTTATAGCTTGAGATGTGAGATCCTAGCTGTTTAAGCTTCTTTGCTCCATTATCATTGATCCTAACGACCTGAAACAATAATTCCAATTAAATGCTTTCCTTTATAACTTGCCTTGGACATGGCGTTTTATCACAGCAATAGAAATGTAGCCAATACATGTTGCTTTAGGAGTATAGAATTTTCTTTCATAGGCTCCCATATTAGATTGAGCGTATCTTATAAAATAATATAGAAACCCACTTCTACCCAGTCATTAATGGATTATAAAATTGTTTTCTTGGGAATTATAGAGCTGAGATGAAGGACAAATTAGAGAAATAAATTCATGAATATTGGCACCACCTTTAAGTGTCTTGGTGCCCATTACCTGCTCACAGAAAACTTAGTTAAGAGCACTGAGTTGTCAAAGAAATGAAAGCCCAAAATGTGGGCAGGACAAACTGGATAGTTAATACCATGTCCACGCAGCTGTAGGTAGTCATGTTATGGATGAAATATTTTGTACAGAGTAGTTTTTCGTACACATTAGTTTGGGAATGAAAACCCCAAAAAGGAAAATACCTCTAGTCATTTTATTTTTTTCCAAGGTTGGAGGATGTGGTCATTATTGCTTCATTCTATACTCACATTCCTCCTTTTCATTTTTATTTTTTCCAGTATTGGCAATGACCCCACAGACTCCTGCTTACTAGGCGGGTGTGCTGAACTGCAACCCTAGCCTGTACAATCGCTTCTTAACTCACCACTGTGGCCATTTATGTGCTTAAGGGGTAGAAAAGAGTTAAAGAATAGGAACTCTTATTTCAGAAGCCTGTGGAGACAGAAAGGTCCATAGCTGGAGTGTATGGTAGAGTGTAATGCCAATCATTTGTAGTCCTGGGAAGCCCGAGCCCAGGCCATTGCTGTTCCTCTGCTGCCTTCCAGTGGTAGCCCGACTACTGCTGTTGGCCTCTGCTCTTCGTGACTTCCACAGTCCACAGCTGACCAGTAGCATGCTTTCTGATGGTGAACAATGGCAGATATGATGAAGTCTGGATTTTGATTCCTTCCAGATGTGTGATTTTAGAAACATGTTGCCTTGTCTTTGAGAAATAGTAATAGATGCCTAGATCATGAGTTAATGGGATACTAGAACCTGTTTCAGTAGCCAGATAGTGTTTCCCAATTGAGAAGCTTATTTTAATGAGTGATTTCCCCTAGACAAAAACATTTTCTGAATTTTTGTTGAATTAAGGTATATTACATCGAAATAGACAAATTATGACAATCAAACATCTATACATAGCTTAAGACTTATATAACACATGCATATATACATTTATAAAATTATGCAAACCAAAAACACCTGTGCGTTTTACATTTTTCATTTACTATTGGAGCTGGAGTTACAGATGTTTGTGAGACATCTGCTGTGGGTTCTGAGATCTGAACTCTGGTCCTCACGAATGAATAACAGTTGCTCTTAGCTTCTGAGCATGTCCACAGCCTATTATTACTCTTTCTTGAAAACTTACATAAAGCTTGCCTTCCAGCCCAGGGCTTGTGTCGCCATTCCTCTTACTGTGTTACTTTGGGTCTTAGTCATACCGAAAACAAAAAATACAAAAACTATTAGTCTTATAGAAAAGTGTTTTAACAAAGTACTTTATGCCTTGTCTTCAAAGATGCTGCTCTAGAAAATTTAACAACCTGAAAGAGCCCCTTTAAGCTGTCACTAGAAAAAATTGAGGGCGGACAGAGAGGAATGTGAATATGTTATCCATCCAATCTAAAGACTGATCTGCTCTTTCTAAAAGGCCAGAGTAGTAGGGGCAAAGGTGGGAAATAAAGAGTATACATCATAGCAGCAAAGAGGACATTAAAACTTAAAATATATAACACCATATTTACATTAGCATATATTTTTAATCAGTGCAACCAAAAGCTGACAGAAACAGATCAAGGCAGGAGAAACTTACTATGGTGTGTAGTAGCAACTCTTTGATGTGGGGAGGTCATGGAGGATGTGGAACAGCAGGAGAGTGAGGTGAACTCTTCTCAATGCTTGCTAGATTAAACGGAGAACCAGAAGGCAGTCACCCCCCTTCAAATCTCATTCTCCAGAACTTTCTGCAGATAGGCCATAGTCCCAAAGTCTCCTCCATCTCCCCAAATAGCACCATCATATGTGGACCAAGGGCCAAGACGTGTGAGCTTGTGGGAGATAGTCCACATCTCCTCATTCACAGAATAAAATTTCTAAACGTCCTCTGCAGAAGAATGACGAACAGGTGGATCTTCATCAGCAGGATACAAGTGGAGCTGTGTGGTACCGTTGCTAGACTAGAGCTGTCTCAGATGAGAGAGGATTTATCTGCACTATTGGCCATATTCCTTTTTCTGGTTTCAAGGAAATTTAGCTCCTCCAGGAGGTGACTTTGAAAGAAAGTCAGGCTGAAGCTGGTGGGAGAGAGAAGGTGAAGCTGAATCAACTCAGAGATGCTAAGTTGGGATTTCTTTTACACAAGAAAGAAATATAGTTCTTTTTTGTTGTTGTTTATACTACACACTTGTATATTTAAAAATAAAAAAATCATGTGTATATGCCTGTGTGAGTGTCTGCTATATGTGTTCAGTTTCCTGCAAATACCAAAATAGGGTTTGGGTCCTCTGAGCTGGCTTTCCAGGTGGTAGTTAGTTACTTGGTGAGGGTCCAGGGAAATGAAATTCTATCCCTGGAAGAGCAATAAATATTAACTGCTGAGCCTCTCTCTAAGTCTCTGGTTTTGTTTTGTTTTTATATGAGTGCAAATCCCTAAGTTTAAATATAGACAAGAGCAGTAATAGTTGTGCAAGGCCGAATAGCAACATTGGAATCCAAGGTGCCCACCAATACTGATTCTGTCCGGATTTAAATTTTGAAAATTCTGTTCATTCTGCATTGGTTTTGCATTAATTTTTATTTTTAAAATATTGCCTTGGGATTTTTGCTCATGGGCAGAAGAAGTATTAATATTTTTCTTCATCCCTCCTCCTTTCTGTAATGATAGTTAGAAGGCAGACAGGCCAGGATCGCAAGGCCAGAGGGATGACACTGTGTGTTCTTGGATTTATAATTAGTACATGGAAATGACAGAGTCACAAAGTAGCTGGAAGTAGTGTGGGAAGAAAGGCAAGCCCGTCCAGAAGGGCTCTTCTCTCAGGAAGGCAGGGCAGAACATTCTCCTAGAAATTTACTAGTGTGTTTCTACCATGCTGCAACAACAACAACAAACAACAATGTAGCTGCGTGTCATCTAAGGTAGCAAGAGATGAAGTCAGATCTGAGTGAAGCCCTTAGGAAGCAGTAACAAGGGTTCTACACAGGTTTGTTTTTTTTTTTTTTTTTTTTTTTTTTTTTTTTTCTGAGAAACCCAAATATAAAGCCAGAACTTTTTGAATTTTTAAAGGAGTTTTCAATTTGAAGCAAAGGTTAATTTAAGGTGCAGATTCTCATTTGTCTTCTGTTCCCCACTCTATCGTGCATGGATGGATTCTCATTATAAGTATCCCCTACCAGAGCGGTACATTTGTTACACTGTTGACGCTATATTGGTGCATCATTAGCAACCGACATCCACGGATTATCACAGTGCCACTTGGTTGTGAACATCCAGCCAGTTTTGACAAATGAATACTAATATGGCTCCACCATCATGGCAATGGTACACAGTGGAGTCCCGCTGTCCTAAAACTCAAATGACATTCCACTCACTCATTTTCTCCACCACCCTGGATACACCCGATCCTTTGAAGGGTCTTTGTAGTTCTGCCTTTTCCACAGAGCATCACACAGTGTGTACGCAACCTTTCCAAACTCAAAGGGATCTGCCTGCCTCTGACTCTAGAATGCTGAGATTAAAGGTGTGCACTGTCCCTGCTCAGTTACTTTTGCACATTTGTGTTCCTGCATGTCTTAGTGTGGCTGGCGTATCATTTCCTTTGACTTGCAGTGTATCTGAATAACACCTTTCTGTCTGGGTATGGTTTTGTTTACCCATTTGAAGATATGTTTAGTATTTCAATCAACTCGTGGAGTCCTCTGAAGTGGTGGAACCAGTTTGCATTCCATCAGTGTTGAAGGAGAATTTCCACTGGACCATATTCGCCTACGTATTTAGTGTTTTCAGCATTCTACATTTGGGTCGTTTTGATAAGTATCCAGTTGTATCTCAGTGTTACTTGAATTTGTAATTCTATAACTTATCCTGTGATACCAGGGAGCTTTAAAATACTTCCGTGCATACTGCATAGTTTATTTGGTGAGATAACTCTCCTGGTCTTTTGATCATTTTAAGAATTCTCTATATATTTGGATTATAGTTTTTTAATCATTAATCTTGCATAAACATTTTTGTCATTCTCTTGACAATGTTTTGTATGTTAAGTGACTTTTTAAATTTTTATGTAGTCTGACATAACAAATTTTCTTTTTATCATAGATTATGCTTTGGGTAGTTTAGCTAAGGAAACCATCACAATGCACAGAGCCATCCTGGTTTTCTTCTATGGTACCATCTAGGAAGGCTATAGTTTGCATTTAAACATAGGTCAGTTTTTAGGTCTCTGTCTACAGAAGTTGGGAGCGCTGTGCCTGGATTCTGCATCCTGCTCTTCTCTGCCTCCTTACCATATGAATGTTCCCTTAATGAAAAGACTCTATTTTCTAAATGAGATGGCCTTTGCTCCTTTGGGAAGATTAGTTGACTGCATTAATATGAGATTATTTTTTGTTCTTTCCTGTTTTACCAAGAGTGCTTCTATTATTTTGCCAATGCCTTTTCTATTATTTTGTCTACTGTCTTAATTACAGTAAAATTATAGAAAATTTAAAATCCCTTGACTTTTCTTTTTCTTTCTACGTAATGATATTATTTTATTGATATTAACAAAAGAGAGTGCTGATGAACAACTGGGACTGTGCTGAATCTACAGGACAAATTTAAAAAAGAAACCTTACATTTGTTTTTGCCTTAAAAAGTTTTTTTTTAGATTATGCCGTAATTACAACATTTCTCCCTCCTTTCCTTTCCTCGGGTCAAACACTCCTATATCCCTCCCTGTTCTTTTGCGGCCTCCTTTTCATTACTTGTTATGACACATATATAGGCATATGTATATGCATATAGAATCCTAAATATAACCTGTTCAGTCCATATAATTTTACTTGTATGTATGTTTTCAGGGCTGACCGTTTGGTACTAGACAGACAATCGATGTGTTCTTCCCTGGAGACGGCTATCAGCATTCTGTATTTTCCCATAGTTTTTTTTTTTTTTTTTTGGTATATGATTGTTGCTTCATTGTCATTTCCCCATCCATTGTAGCATGTTTAGCATGTCTATAGGTATCCTCATTGGTCAACTCGTGTTCAGGCAACTCTGTTGGCAAAACTTTACAGGTGTTGTTGTTACTAGGAGACATATTCCCACGGCAAACTCCCTGATCTTCTGGCCCTCACAGTCTTTCTACTCATTCTTTTTTAATGCTCCCTAAGTGTTAGGTGCAGGAATACTTTGTAGATGCCACTGGGACTCAGCTCCATGACTTTGCATTTTGATTGGTGGTGATTTTCTGTAGTGGTCTCCATCTGTTGCAAAGGAACGGTTTCCTGATGAGGGATGAAGACTATATGTATTTATGGGTATAAGGACAAATATTTAGATTGTTGATGCACATATATGTTGACCGTAACCAATAACTCTTTAATTGTACTTAGACAGTGCTCAACAAGAGGTAAATCATGCCAGTTACAAGAAACCCAGAGCTAGTGAAGTAAGGGATATTGGGGGAAAAACCTACAGTCACTACTGTATTAAAACAGTGTGAATCTGTTTTTTTTTTTTTTTTTTTAGTTATTTGTATATTCTGGATATTAATCCTCTGTCAGATGCATAGCTGGCAAAGATGCTGTTTGCTGTATTTATTGAGATAAATATAATTTTTTTTGTATTTAAGTTCATTTATGCAGGTTGTTACATTTATTGACCTGTATATGTTGAACCATCTCTGCGCTTCAGGCATAAAGTCACCTTGGTCATAATGCAAATCTTATTGATGCATTTCTGTATTTTGTTAGCAGGTGTTTTATTGAGTATTTTTTTATTGAATATTTTTAATTATATGCATCAGGGATATTGGCCTGTAGTTTCTTTTTTGTTATTGCATCTACTTGGTTTGGCTATTAATGTGATATTGGCTTCTCAGAAGGACTTTGAGACAGCTCCTTCTGGTTTTGGTAGTTATTTCTTTTTCGTATTTTTGAATCGTTTAAGAATGATTTGCTGTATATTTTCTTTGAATGTTTGGGGGAATTTTGCTATGAACCCTGTACTTTCTTAATTGGAAGTCTTTTTACTATTATTTCAATCTGTTCCTTGCTATGGGTCTGTTTAGGTTGTTAAATTCTTCTTGTTTTAATATTGGTGGTTTGGCTAAATCTGAAAATTCAGCCATTTATTTTATGTTTTTCAGTTTAATGGAGTTGTACTATTTAAAATATTCCTTTATAATATCATGAATTTCTTTAGTATCTGTTGAAATGTTTCTCTGTTTGTGTCAGATTGTTTTAGTTTGGGTCGTTTCCTTTTTCCTTTTAGTTAGTTGGGCCCCTAGGTACATCAATCTTATTTATCTTTTCAAAGAACCAGTCTTAGCTTTGTTAGTTCTTTGTATTCTTTTCTTTTTCTATTTTACTGATTTTTGCTTTGATTTTTTTTAAAAATTATTCTTTGCTGTTCACTAGATATGGATTGCTTTGTTCTTGTTTTTCCGACTTTCTGAGTTCATCATTATACCATTCATTTGTCCTGTTTCTGACTTTTTAATGTTAAAGCTATAAGTTTCCCTCATCAGACTGATTGCAATGTGCCCTAAAGGTTTTGTTGTGGCTTTTAGTTCCCTTAGTTCCAGGAAGTTTTTATTTCTTTCTTAGTTTCTTCGTTGGACTTTTTTTTTCTTATCATGCAGTAATGTGTTGTTTAATACCTGTGAGTCTGTGTGTTTACTAGAGCTTTTTTAGCGATCACTTTGAAGTTTTATTGCATTGTGGTAAGATAGGATACAAGGAGTAATTTCAATATTTTTGCATTTGTAAGATTTGCTTTACATCCCAGGATGTGGTCATGTGGTCTATTTTAGAAAAGCTTCCATGGGTTGGTGAGCAGAACGTGTACTTTTTGGTGTTTGGTTAAATATTCTGTAGATATGAAACTAGTTTTTATTTGAAGTCTATTTTGTCAGCTATCTTGATAGTGATGCCTGCTTGCTTCCTGTGCCCATTTGAATGGAGTACTTTTGTCCACCCTTTTACTCTAAGGCAGTGCCTACCTATTATGAAAAACCTTTTTATATACTATGAAGAAACATCTTTGCCAAGGTACCTTCTGATTGGTTTAATAAATGGCTAAGTGGCCAATAGCTAGGCAGGAAGACGTTAGGTGGGACTTGAGGACAAACAGAGAGCAAGGGGATGAAGAAAGGTGGAATCACCAGCGAGGCACAGAGTAAACAGGAGACGAATATGCTGTGTTGAAAAAAGGTACCACCGCATGGTAGAGTGTAGATAAGAAATGTGGATTAACTTAAAAGGTAAGAGCTAGTTAGCAATAGGCCTAAGATATTGGCTGAGCATTTATAATTAATAAGAAGTCTCAGTGTGGTTGTTTGGGACTTGGATGGTGGGACAGATTTGACTAGCAGATCAGAAACATTCCATCTACACTGACCCTTAAAGTTAATACGTATTTCTTGTAGACAATAGATAGATGGATTTTGTTTCTTGATCCATTCTATCAACCCATGTCTTTTAGTTGTAGAACTGAGAACACTGATATTTAAAATTGTTATTGAAGTGTGCATGTTAATTGTGGTCAACATGTTTTTAATTTTTGGTATTGTTTGTGTTCTAAGTGGTATTTTTACATTAATAATTATGATTTTATGTTACTTTACACTGTCTCACTATGCTCAATTGCCTCTTCAGCCCAAAATGGTGCTTCCCGCTTATTGGATACAGGGTGCTTTAAAAGGAGGTGAAATATCCACCCTGAAGGGAGTTCCTCAAGCTCAGGAAGTACTTAACTCAGAGGCTCAGGGAGGTCCTGGTACTGACCAGATACACTATGTTCCACCCTCACCAAGAATATATAAACACTAAGGGTTGCCTAGAGACATACTTGTATCTAGTTGTCTAGGTGACTCTCAGACAAGCTGATTTCCTTACACGAGGCCCAGGCTAGCTGAGTCACCTGGAGAAACAGAGACCGGCCAAGTTGCCTGGAAGAAGTGCTGAAGCAACCAGGAAAAGACGTTTCCAGCAGTTTAAACTGCCTGCAAGTAGTGTGGTAGGCTCCAGGTTTCCATCTTTCAAGAGCTTTGAGTTTTTTCTGCTTCTGTAAGTAACCCCTCCCATACTTAAATAACTCCAGTAAAAGTCAGTGAATCATCAAGTCGGATTTGGTTGGTATTTTTAATTTGGTTTGTTATCAATTAACTATTTGGAGTGAGTAGACATTTGTTCGTGTATCTCCAGGAATCGTGTCACAGAGCAGGACCTAACTGAAAGCAGTGTCATAATGTGTCATAATATTTAGAATATTCATTGAGACACACAGCTTCCATCTTTTCTGTCCTTCGTGCTGATCCTCAGTGCTTAAATAGCATAATCACCATTGATACTTCTTTCCCAAGCTTAGAATCTCCTGGTTCTTTTTTTCTACATGGTACATAATGCAGTGATTTTTTTTCACTGATTTATTCTCTTGTTCAAAATTTAATAGACTCAGAGTTTCAGTTGTTTAAAGTGCTACCGGTTGATCTGTGTTGCATGATATCTGATTGGTGAGCCCTGAGACTCTCACTTTGGCAATTACAGCCTTGAAAAGGTCTATTGGATTCTAGACCCAAATCACTTTCAATTATCCTAAATTCCAGATGTGATGAATGAAGCATTCATTTATGAAACACAACCTCAATCCCTCAGGACCTTAAGCAGAGTTTAATGTGGGTGAAAATAATAACATGAGGAATAATTAGAGAAAAATAATCACCAAACAATAGCAGATGCTAAGCAAGCATACTGGGGCCTTCTTGGTGAAGAATACAGAGTGAAGAGAGACGTTTCAGGTGGAGATGCAGAAGTTGCTTCAGTAACAGAGAGGCTAATGAAGCTGAGTAAGAATATGTCACATCAGGTTGGGCTACAGTCAATGTAAGCAGTTAGTATTTTATTCTCTATTTTAATATATAGAGGGAGTATGTCCTATTTCAGTAACACAACAGTGCATCATAGAGAGGACGTAATAGGAAAGGCTTCAGCACAAGAATAAATTCAGGAGGAGGCACTGGGAAAAGTTTTACATAAATGGCACAGTCATAGCAATACTTTTTGGAGACTAGTATAAATGAAAAACAGGTAATCCTTGTTAGGACCTAGAGGTGACCTTCTTTCTCTGTGACATCTACTGTCTTCTCACAGCCAACTCTAACAGAGTAGATTCCTCTGCATTTGATGCTTACCTGGGTAAAGTTTACTCTTGTTCATTTCCTAGTAGACTATGAGTTTGCTGAGAGTAAGAAACAGCTCATTTCTTTTTGCATATTGATTACTTGGTATGTAGTAAACAAGTAGTAAATAAATGTTTAACTGAAACAGAAAATTTCAAGAAAAATTGCAGTCTTGACTAAACTATGTGTTGCATTATATTCTAAATAAAAATCAATAAAAACAAACAAATGAAAATCCCAGTATTCATGTGATTATGTCTATATGGATACATGTAACTCTATAATTCATATATTTTTCATCTATATAAGTATATTATCTATATCTATGAAGACACAGAAATGAACAGAGAAATTCATACTTTCTAGTTAGGTTTCTTAATTTTTCTGGCCTTCAATTTCATCTTCTTTGAACTACAGGGGTTGTTGCAGGAGTTTGAAGTCGTCATAGACTTTGAAAACAATTTATAGCTCATAGGATGTAGGGCTTTTGACTATCCTAATCAAGTATGAAGAAGACATATAACCTCATGTTCACAAACTGTTTACATGCTAAATGCATGTTAACCTTCTCAGTGAATCTGTTCATAGGCTGAAACCTTCTCTGAACCACAGAAAATCAAGCAAGTGCTCCTTCCTCATGAAACATTAATCTTTCAATAATCACAATTCACTAAAGGAGTGTGTACCAAGTATCAGGAAGTCCACAGCAGGGATGTTGTCATCGGTATCTGTATGCCTCACTATTGATCACGCATCATCAAGGGCAACAATATTAACATACGCTGTGCTCATGCTAATTACAGGAGTTTTGGCAGTGACGCTGATTTAACCCTTCACTACTCTGAGACGATGAGTGTGAGGTGAAGTGAAGCTGATTGCAGAGTGCCACGTTATTTATTCTAGGTGAACAGACAGTCTGCCTCCAGGAACAGAAAATTCCCACTTTGGGGAACTGCATAGCTCTTGTCAACCTTCCAGCATCATGCACTCTCTCTCTTCCAGCTATGCTAGCTCCTCTTCCTTTGTACAGATTCAGGAAAATTGAAAAGTTCATTTCACTTTACATCTTATTAAGGAAAATTTTCAATGCCTAGAAAAATAGACCAGTGTAACGAACATGGAAAATACATGTATTCTTGGCTTAATAATTTGCTAATATTTTACCACTTATTTCGCCTTAACTTAGGGTTTTCAGGAAAATTATAGCCAACATGACATTTAACCCTTAATCTTCTCAGAAAACATTTCTAAGAAGTAAAATTTCCAAAGTAACTTCACAATACTATTGTTGCACAATTACTAGTTTAATGTAAATCAATACCAATTCACACTAAAATGGTCTCAGTTGTACCGCAAACACAGACACACACACACACACACACACACACACACACACACACACACACACTGTTGTTGACACGTAAAGTTGTATGAGAGTTGAAAAAGCTGCAAAATGAAGGCTTTAAATAAATTGAAGATGGTTTAGTAGACAAAAAAAAGGAATTGGAAGCATCTGGAAGCTTTGGAAATTATCCAATCACAGCAAACACTAAGTGCAGCCTAATAAAGTCAGGTTAATTTTTTGTTTTAAACACATACACAAACACAAATACGTAAAAACATAATCTGAAGGGCAAATTAAGAATCAGAACCTGATTACAGTAAGATATATGCTATAAAATTGTCAAGTGGTCTTTAAAAGCTTATGAGAATGTAAGTGAAGAGATTTACATGCCAAGGAAAAGTTAAATCCTAGAAATCAAACATCAAACAACCCTATGACAGAAAAGAATGTTTTAATTCAATGAAAAAGAGTCCCTAAGCTTGGTTATGTCAACAGAAACTCATCAAACAAAAATACAAAGGGAAGAGGAATGAGAAAGCCAACTGCAGAATGTCCCCGAGGTGCAGGACAAATGAGAGGTGTAACCAGCACATAAGTGTACAATGCAGCAGAAGGACATGAATGAAGGAAGGGAACATTGTTCAAACCCAGTGACAGACAACATCACACATCTAAGAAGCTCAGAGAAGATCAAACCAGATAGCACCAAAGGAAATGTACCTGTAGGTGTGTCATATTCAGGAGGGAGAGAAAAGAGGGAGGAGATTTATTGGGGAAATGTTCAAACCACAGATAAATAAAGCATTCTATTGCAGACTACGAATGGCAATTGCAGTGGGATTGTCAGAATGCTGAATATTGCTATCAATCTCGAATTACATTTTCGGCAAAAAAGTATCCTTCAGAAGAGAAAAAGAAGGATGTCTCAGAGCTGGGAGTGTAGCTCAGCAATAGAGTGCTTACCTAGCACTGGGTTTCTTTCCATCACCACAAAACCAAATCAAACCAACACAGGGAAAAAGTAAGATATCCCAAGATTTTTCTTATACAAATGAAAACTTGGGGATCTGGGGAGGAGTGTTCACTAGCTGGCCAACTTGAAGAATAATGTTGAGTATGACCAGAATGTAGTTCGTAAAATTGACATTTGGCATATGACATATATGACAATGAAATTATCAATGAATAAATTACTTTAAAAAGTTAAACACTTCAGGCTGAATGAAAACTATACAGACTACACATTTAAATCCACATGAAAAAAATAAAAATCAATGGAGAAAAGTTAGGTGAATGTAAAATAAATCACTTTCTCTTTTTACTTTCAATTTGTAACCATTTGTTTAGAATACAGAAAGTAACAATTTTGAGGGTGACCACACTAGCTGGAGGAATCATTTCTACAGTTCTGTGAACCGATGCTTGCACGACACACAAAACAGAACAACGCTGCTCCTCTGTAGAGGAGACATCCCAATACACACATGCAAAACGGGAGCCTGAAACTGTACAGGACAAAAGAATTTTGTTTCATGCACAACAATCTAGGATGAAACTTATCTTAAAGAGTAGGCTCAGGGCTGAAGAGACGGTTCTGTGCTTGAAAATGTATGATTTGTGCAGAGGATCTGAGTTCAATTTTCCAGAACCCACATCAGGCAGCTTACAGCTGTGTGTAATTCCAGTTCCAGGGCATGATCCTAACCTGAGGCACATGCACATATACAGACATGCACGCATGTATGTGTAAGTAAATAATAAAGTAGGATCAATAGGAGATTAAAACTATAACATTTAACAAAATGTAAGTTAAAAAATTATTTCCATAAAAGTTATGTATATTCTCTCTCAATATCTTACTGTACTTTTACATTTCAGTTTAACAAGGCATTTCATGGCTTCCCTTTGTAATTTATGAATTGTAATAATTTGCTACTCTTGCAATTTGGGGCTGTTAATCAGTGAGCTTTACCATGCTGGTTTCTGTTGTGTTTTGGGAAGTTAACATTGATTAGTTGGTATATGTTATAGGTGTAATGGCAGCAACACAAATTTTTGTAGGTATGCTAAAGAGAAAAAGAGAATCATATAATCTCATGAAAATGAGTGTTGGGAAAGAAAAAAAAGAAGAAAATGAGTGAAACAAATCTAAAACATTTGTAAATATAGTACTGAGAAAATTATATCAAACAATTTATATCTGAATAATCTAAATGTAGCAATTAATAGACAAGGTATTCAGAGCGTATTGACAAGATACTCTGTATATGCCCTATCTGACAAACCTCTTTGAGGTATGAGGAATCAGATAAGTTAAATGTAAAGGATGAGAAAAGATGTTCCATGTTAGCATCAACATAAATAAAGGTGGAATGGCTACTTTAAGTTACTTCTGTGAAAGACATGCTGCTGGGTTTGGTCACTTACTGCAAAAGCTTTTGTTTCCTCATTAAATTGCCTTTTTCCTTTGTAATCACCACTTAGCTGTGCTTTTGGAGTTCTAGTAAGAGCAGTATTTTGCGCCAAAGTTCAATGTAGTTTACCAGTGGTAGAGTGTCCTAACTATAGTTGCCTGAAATTGTGTTTTGTGAGTCCCACAACGCAGTTTCTTTTAGTGACCTTGAGTTTGATGGTGAGATTTTTACATAAAACATTGAATCACACGGAAAAGATTAAAAGGTTGAGTTTTACTTTCCATTTTTAATTGAGAACATATTTCTTTTTTTATACAATATATTGTGATCATGGTTTCTCCTCCCTCATCACCCTGATCCTCCCCACCTCCTCACCCATCCAACTCCACACACCTAATTTCTCTCTTTAGAAAACAAGGAAATGAATTAACAAATTATAATAAACAAAGAAAGAGCATGAGAAACGCACATATTCACACACACAAAAGCAAAAAATTAAAAACCCAAATCCATAAAAACAAAAAAACCAGAAACTATACTATATAAGCAAATAAGACAACAACAAAAAATAAAATTGACCAAAGTCCTTCAAAAATATTCTTGAGTTTATTTTGTCTTGGCCATCTACTGCTGGGCGTGGGGCCTGCTCTTAAGTGTGATTTTGTATACCCAGTAAGAATCCATTGGAGAAAATAATTTTTCTTTTACAAGCAGTTGTTAATTGATGATAACTTCTTGGTTAGGGATTATGGGTCATATCCTCCCAGCGTTTGGACCCCATCCAGCTTGAACCTGTGCAGGCCTGTGCATGCTGCCCCAGTCTCTGTGAGTTCACATGTGGTCAATTCTCTTGTGTCTGGAACACACTGTTTCCTTGATGGCATCTGTCCCCTTTAGCTCTTACAATCTTTCTCTGCCTTCTCTTTCACATAGTTCCTTGAACCTGAGGGGAGAGGTTTGATGTATTTTCTATTTTATAGTGTCTTCTTTAATCTCTTTCTCTCTGAGATTTAAAGTTTTCACTATAGAGTTCTTTTATTTCCTTGGCTAGGTTTATTTCTAGTTGCTTTAAATTATTATGAATGGAGTATGTTCATGGTTTCTTAGTGTGTTTGTTCTAGAAAATGGTTGATTCTGATTATATCAGAAAATGTACAATGTACAAGATGATAGATTCCTGAAGTGCCACAAACAATAGGGCAGGAAAGAAATGGTGGGAAATGGCACTAACAAGGAGAACCGAATGAACACAGCAGTTATCACAATACCAAATTCTCCTGATCGATTAGAGAGAAAACTTATGCAAGAGAGATGAAAAACATAAGGCATTGTCCGGATTTTAGCATAGTTTTTAGTTCCTGGGGTGAACACCAGAGGCATGCATTACTGTGATCCTAGTTATCAATGCAGTCAGCTCCTGGAATAGAAGGCAAAAGAAATATAAATTTCTGTTTAGATTCAGCATTACCTATTTTTAAATAAAGTAGATGAGGAACTTAGAGGATTTAACAGGATCTCCATCTTCTGTCCCAGTTACTGTATCCCCAATGTGTATTATAAGCTAATTGGACCTTGTCACTTTAAGAGGATTCTCACTTGGGTCTTGAGATCAATTTATAGATGTGCTAGAAGTGTGCAGCCTTGTCCATACACAGAATACTGATACTGTCCCCCAAGAGAAAGATTGTCACAAATAAGACCTTGACACAAGGGACTGTCCGACTTTCACAGCTACAAAGCATAGACACCAGAATTAGGGCTTGTCTGTGATCGTGTTCAAGCCAGGATGAATGAGGTAACATGTATTGATTGACCTCTTCCTTAGCTTTGCAGAACGTGTGCTGCAGGTTAGAGGTGGTCGGATTTGTCTCTGCTCTCTGCAGTTCAGGTACAGTCCCTCGACTCTTGCACAGCAAGCAGAGGGAAGCAGCATGCATCATAAACAGTACAGCCCGGGCACAGCCTTGATGAAAGGCTGAAATCCTACCCTTTCTCCTATTCCACATGTGCAGTGCTACACGCGAGAGAGGTAGCTCAGAGCCTCTTGGGGTCTACTGCTTTAACATGTGGAATGGGGACATTTCTGTCTCGGCCATCTCCTGGCTGTGCTCTGATTATTTGGAAATTAACTTTCAGTAGCATTGACGAATGTAGTCTACGTTGATCCGTGTTTAAAATGGAATCGTCTTGCTAGTTTTATTCCTTTTAAGTTTGTAAAAGTAACGTATAACTTGTAGTAAACAGCTTCTGTTTGGGCAAAAACACTTAAGAAACAAGAGACAAAAGGCAACATTAAAGACTGAAGGGGCGGTGGAGTGACAGGGACTGGGGGTGGCATGATGTCCAATCTTGGCTGTCAACTTAACAGTACTTAGAGTGGATTAAACCTAAGCAGCTAGGCACACATGTGAGGGATTTAGTTGATTGGGTCAGCTGGGGTCAGAAGACCCACTGTATCTCGCTTTCTGGTGGCAGACGGCATAGAAGGGCATGGAAGAAGGAAGCTTTTGCTTTTTGCCTGCTTGCTTTACTTCCCATTTGCTGGCGTTAGAACCCACTTATGAGAATTTGGGATTCCAGCATGAAGACCAGCAGCTCTTTAGGAATCTTCACGACTTCAGCACCAGATTGGTGTTGCTCAGATACCCAATCCCCTGAATTGAAAAGTCACTAGATCTTTGGCTTTTCCAGAGGACGACTGCCATTGTTAGACTATAGGACACAGCTGTTCCTTTAGGATAGGCTAATGGACCCTAATACATGTGGCATCTCCTTAGCCTAAAACCTATGTTTAAGGAAATTGAAGAATGGCTGTGCCGGTCATTGCAGGGATCTACAGCTGTCATGAAGCTGTCTGTACCTTTAGTCAGGAAAGAGGAAAATATAGGCCCGAGGGAGATGTGAGGAACACTGCCCAGGGCCAGTTGTCCTCAGATCGCTATTAGAAAATGTGGACATTTCTACCTCCAGATGTGACTTCAAGCCAAAAATATAAACCACATGTTGAAAACCTATACTAAGAAAGACCCCAAAATTGGGAGTATGGTTATAGCTCTGTGGTAGAGGATTTGCCTGGTAGGTAAGAAAACCTGGGTTTGTTCCAGAGAGCAAAAGTAAACAAAAGCAAACAAACAGAAAAGAGGAGAGAGAGAGAGAACATTTCTATAAACAGAAAATAAATTTTTCAGTGGATACACTGACCTTCCTAATGTGTTTCCTTTTGTTATGCTTTTTATAACTTTACTTAGGTCTTATTCTTTTTAAACTTAGTATGCTAGAGATAGCTTTATTTAAAAATATGATTTTTTTGCCACTGGCCATATGATATTGAATATATGTCAAATTTTATTTTATCCCTCACTAGTAAAAGCATCTTTTTACAATTTCACAGGATGTGTTTCCTCTGTTATAGCCTTGTAAAATGCCGAATGTTCATGCTCCAATCTAGGGCCCTCTATGGTGCATATCAAATGCTTACTCCTTCAAATAAGGGACCTTAAGCATCTAATCTAGCACTGAAGTTATACACATCTCTATTTCTGAAGAGCCATTCCTCCTGTGATGAATTGGGGAAGTGATCTAGAGGCCTGTGTGTAAGGAGTTAAAGATAATTAATAAAACAGATGTGTCCACCTGGAATGTCAGCTCTCGCCTCAAGGAGGACTTAGCTTAGCATCCCATAATTGTCTGAAGGATCATTTTGTCATGGCACACCTTCAATAGCTTCTGTACCTGCACATCTCACAAAGTTTCTAAGAAATATGAGTCTTTTAGAAGCTTAGTATAAAGGATAAATCTGAAGTTGATTCACCCAGAATATCACTGCTAGTATGTCTGCTCCTAGAAAAAAAAAACTACAGTATAATATAGTTTTTATGAGCCTGGTGACCAAAATTCCATTTTATGTTTCATCCAAAAGGAATGACAAACAATCTTGTCAACAAGTTCATACAAACCAGATCAGGAACTTTATGTAAACTCCGATTATGTTCACACTGCTTTAAAAAAATTTCCATTCCAAGAAGCATTTCCCTTATTATTAATAAACAGATTGGCTTTTCAATATGGGTTATAAATAATAAAGTTGATAAATTGCGCTCTGTTTTGCTTACTCCTAAGCTCTCTCCCACCGCAGAGTCTACTTACCATGCAGCTTATAATAAAATTTGTGTGTGCTGCTCATTCACGTTTCCATATTATTTTGTTTCTGTTCAAGTCAGCGAATAGAAGACAAATTTACACTACAATAAGAGCCCAGGCAGATGCTATCCATAATGCTAAGTACTTGTCATATGCAGAGATGTATTTCTTTCTTTGGGGAATAAGATTTGCCCTCTCTTTACCACAGAGTGGTAATGCTTATTGTCTCTCTGCAAAAGCTCAGAGGCCCTCCACTGGCTGGGGTGCTCTCAGAGGTGTGCCATACTCTCCGATGTTTCTCCGTGGTATCATCTCTGCCTTTAGCCTGTGTGCCAGAGGAGTTCAATTTATGCCATTGTGGTCTCCACATTCCTTAGGATCTCCCCCGTATCAAAAGACTTGGTTATTCTTTTTTTTTTTGTTTGTTTGTTTGTTTTTCGAGACAGGGTTTCTCTGTGGTTTTGGAGCCTGTCTTGGAACTAGCTCTTGTAGACCAGGCTGGTCTCGAACTCACAGAGATCCGCCTGCCTCTGCTTCCCAAGTGCTGGGATTAAAGGCGTGTGACACCACCGCCCAGCCTAAGACTTGGTTATTCTTAAAAGAATGCCCCCGGGAACACGTTGAGTAGACTTTAATGACAGAGGCCAATTGATAAGAAAAAGAGCCAAGTGCTGTTTGATAGTCAACCCTTATCTTGTGGTCCCTAAACTCAAGTTTGAGGTCAGGTGTCATTTTTAGCATTTCTAGAAAATGTTCTTACTCACAGTTGGGGGCTGTCTTCACCTATCTGTCTTAATTCCTCTCGGTGGTTATAGGGGGAACAGAAAACTGGTTTGATGAACTAGCTTGAGCTCATGAAGGACTTTGGGGATCTAATGAGGGTGAGTGTCAGTGTTTTGTGCTCCTTTATGGGGACAATGACAAATTAACTTCTCTGACGTTTCATAGCCATGTGTACCTGGTGGATACTTAGACAACACTAATTTGTAGCACTGTTGTCTGTTCCTGGTCAGGATTTTTAAAATCAGGGATATCGTAGACCTAGAAATGAGGACACTATTGGCTTAAACTTTTGTCAGTAAAATGGATGTAAATAAATTTTCATGGAATCTGTTGTCTCTGAAACCCAAGAACACAAAGCACATGGTTTGCTTTAGCTGTAATTCTATGATTTGAGGGCATTAGTTGTGTGTGTGGCAGGACAGAAAGCAAGAAAACAACAATGATGTTTAAGCTGGGGAACTTTATTTACAAATCCCTACTCTATATCTACTAGGAAAATGGACACAACTGGGACCTCCATATTCATTTGTAAAGAAAGGGCAAAAAGGCATCACTCCTAAGCCATTGCATTAAGGTAAAAATATAAGGAAAGGAAAAACAGGACACAGTTACTGGTAGCATAGGTAAACTAACAAAAATGGTAATTTTATTCCCATTGGTCTAAGTGTTTTTATATAAATGACGGGTAAGCAATTATTCAGAAGAATTATACATTGGTATTAGTAATTCCGGCTTTAAATCTTGTGAAGTGAAGGGCAGTGAAAGTACAATGTGCCCAAGTTAATGAAGTGAAACCAAAGCTGTACTTGGAAGAACAAATAAAGGCTAGGGTTGACAAGATGGCTCAGTGGCTCAAGGAGCCTGCCAAGCATGCCTGGATACTGGGGTTTGATCCCCAGATCTCAGATAACGGTAGAAGGAGAGAGTAGACTTAAGAAAGTTGTCTATGACTTCATACAATGACATGGGATACACTCCCACATATACACCCCAATGCACACATGAACTGTTAAAGTTTATTTTAAAATTAAATTTAAAAAATACAACAAAGACAAAACTAATTATTTTGGAATCAAAATGAAGGTGTTAGGAAAAAGGACAATGCCGTGATGCTAAGGGAAAACAAACAATAAGAGTGAGCTCAACTGAACAGAAAGGAATTATACAACAGAAAAACAAAGAACATTCACTCTTTAATTAAGAGGAAAGAAAGTATTGTTTATGGTGGAAGTGAAAAAATGAGGTTATTCTAAAAGCCATAACTATTTTAAAATAAGATATTTTTATAGACTATAATGTGAACAAATTAAAATTTTCAATTACATGGTCACATAGTTTAAAGAAATGGAAACAAACCAACTTTCTCAGATAAGAATGAAAAAGATAGATAAGGCTTTACTCAAGTAATATTCTAAGGTTTCTGGCATAAATTTCTGTAGTCACATGGAAGATTATAGATTAATAAATTATAAACATAAACATAAAACTTTCAATGAAATATTAAGCAGCTTTAAACAATCATATTGAATATCTTATAAAAAATTAATTTTAATTGACATTATATGCTTGGTGTCTTGCTAGCCCCATAATGGCTTCCTCAATCAAAGTATCTCTCTCTCTGTCCTTCCCTATCTCCACTATCCTGTTCCCTCAAGTTCTCCTCCTCTCTTCCCTTCTCTCATCCTTCTCCCCTTTCACCCTCCCTTCTCCCCCACCCCGATGCTCCCAGTTTTCTCAGGAGATCTTGCCTATTTCCCCTTCCAAGGGGGTTCTATATATTTCTCTTAAGGTTGTCCTTGTTACTTAGCTTCTCTGGGGTCGTGGACTATAGGCTCGTTATTCTTTCCTTACAGCCAGTATCCACTTATGAGTGAGTACATACCATGCTCATCTTTCTGCTCGTTATTCTTTCCTTACATGAGTGAGTACATACCATGCTCATCTTTCTGGGTCACCTCACTCAGGATGTTTCCTTTCTAGTTCCATCAATTTGCATGCAAATTTCAACATGTAATTCTTTGTTCTGCTGAATACTACTCCATTGTGTAAATGTACCACATTTATTTATCCATTCTTCAGCTAAGGGGAATCTAGGTTGTTTCCAGGTTCTGGCTATTACAAATAATGCTGCTATGAACATAGTTGAACAAATGTCCTTGTTGTATGATTGAGCATCCTTTGGGTATATGACCAAGAGTGATATTGAAATCTGGCACTAGAGAAATTCCCAGGAATCCAAAAGGATGACCCCAGTTAAGACCCTAAGCAGTAGTGGAGAGGGTACCCGAATTGGCATTGCCTTGTAGTCAGATTGATGACTATCTTAAATGTCACCATAGAACCTTCATTCAGCAACTGATGAAGCAGAGGCAGAGATCCACAGTGGTGCACTGGGCTCAGCTCCGAAAGTCCAGTTGAAGAGAGGGAGGAGTGAGAATATGAGCAAAGAGGTCAAGACTATCTATGATGGAGACAGCACTAAAACAGTCTGCATGAGCCAATGGGAGCTCACCAACTCTGACCTGCCAGTGAGGGACCAGCATAGGACCAAACTAAACCTCTGAATGTGGGTGACAGTTGTGTGGCTGGGGCAGACTGTGGGGCCACTGGTAGTGAGACCAGGATTTATCCCTACTGCTTGTACTGGCTTTTTGGAAACCATTCTCTTTGGAGGGATATCTTGCTCAGCCTAGATATAGTGGGGGGCCTTGTTCTTACCTCAGAGCAAGGTGTTAGACTTTGTTGACTCACCATGGAAAGCATTACCCTCTCTGAGGAGTGGATGGGGACTGAGATAGGGGAAGGTAGAGGGAACAGGAGGAGGGGAGGGAGTGGGAACTAGGATTGGTATGTAAAATGAGAAAAGATAGTGTTTTAAAAAGTAAATTAAAAAAATTGAATGCATGCTTAACATTGAAAAGTTAATCAATAGGACTTATTATACAAACAGGATGGAAATAAAACCAATAGACTTACTTAAAAAAATGCATGGTAAATCCTAACTACCATACTCAATAAGTATTAGTTAGTACTTGGAGGTAATATTTTAATCTGAGAGCCATGTAGGAATAACATACCTAGTGGCATCCTACAGGTGAAAGAGCTGTTTCTATTTGTAATCAATAATAAATCTTAGATATGAACGCAGCTCAGGAAATGAAAATACTAAGAATTTGAAAATATGAACTTAATTATATTTCTTACATGAAACCTTAGTGGTTATATAATAAGTATAAGGAAATCTAAAAAAAAAACCCAAAAATACCTCACACAAAATCAAAAGGAATGCACTTATTTAATGATGCCACTCAAGATAATATACAGTAATTAATCATATTTCTGTGTATCACATGACATGAGGTTGATTTAAAGTTACAAAAATGCTTGGAGTCTCAGCATAAACAACACAGGGATTTAATAATGGCTCCAACAAACGTAGCTGTGGTTTCTACAGTGGGACCTGTTTCCCGAGAAAAATTTTAGACTGAAATAAGGAAATGAAGTGACTGTGCCCCAGACTAAGGGTTCCATGTCTTCAGAAACTCATGCACCCCATGTTAGTCCTTTCAATACACAGATGTCTTGAATTTCCAGATGAGTTTGTATTGTTATTGTTGGAAACAACATTTGGCTTTAAAATCAGATGGCTTAGCAGGAAAGAAGACTGGCTGCTCTTCCAGAGGACCTGGGTTCAATTCCCAGCACTCACATGGCAGCTCCCAAACTTCTAGAATTCCATTCTAGGGCATCTGGCTCCCTCACATGGACATACCTGCAGGCCCAACACTAATAAAGTATAAAAAATAAATTAATACAGAAAGTATAAGGCCCAAGAAGAGTTTGCAACACTTAAAGAGAAAAAGAAAGCAAACAAAACCTGACATCAACAGGTGCCAGGATATATAAGGCTTCAACAATTAGAACAAAGGGTTGGGAGTACAGGAGACACACATTCTCACTGGACAAAGAAAAACCACCACTAAAAAGAAGTGATTTTTCAGAAAAACATTTAAAGTCTATCAGAAATCAATGGGGGAAAATGTTTCCTGGGTCTTACCACACACTTCATGCCAAACTCAGTTCTAAGTGGACTCTAAGTCTGAACATGAACAATGTTTTTGGTTATTTGGCAAAACACAAAACGATGATTTCAGAACAAATAAGGCTTTTGTTACAATTCCAACTTGTAAAGTAAATGATTTAAAGAGAAGCACTCATTAGATTATACACTTTAACAATTCTATTACTAACTTTCTACTTGAAAACTGTCCAGCTGCAGAATGAAGGAGGAGATTTGCAATATGCCTTTCTTAAGAGATTCATACTCAAAATCAATTTGAAAATATTTAATGGGGGAAAAAGGCCACGGTCTTAGAAAGGGCAGTTCACAGAAAGACTCTCGATATGGCCAGTAAATGCATCCAAAGTTACCCATTGTCTCAATTCTCCATGGCTACGGAGTCATCTTCAATAACATCCTCAATAACATCCTACCAAGCAAGGGCCACTTCTGACTGTCACTTTAGCTGGAATAATAAACACCCATGGCACTGATGAAGCATCTTCAAGTGGTCTGTGGAGGCGTTTATAGAGAGGTTTAACCTAAGAATCGCAACCCAGAATGTGGGTGTCACCATCTCCCAGGTTGAGGTCCCATTCTGAATAAAACTGGAGAAGGAGATGCTGGACTGAGGACTCTCTTTGCTCCCAGGTTGTGCCAAAGCCAAGCTGTTGTCCCCTCCGCGCCTTTAAGGACACAGTGGGTGTCATCCTGTCATTGTAAGTCTGAATTAACCCATTGCCCCTTCAGGTGCTTTATGTGAGGTATTAGTGAAAATAATGAAAAAAAAAAAAAAAAGAACTAATGTACACCACAAAAGTTTAACAAAGTTTAAAATAAAAAGTTTGAAAATTTCAAATGTTGGCTTGGCTATGGGGCAAATGCAGTCTTCATTCAGTGCTGGTGGGAATGTAAAAAACAAGAAAGAGAATTCCAAATTAACAAAATTAGAGATGAAAAGGGGGGACACAACAGTATACATCTAGGAAATCCAGAGAATCACAAGTACATACTCTAAAAGCCTGTATTTTTCCAATAAAGAAAGTCTAAAAGAAATGGATTAATTTTGATACATACCACTTACCAAAGTTAAATCAAAATGAGATAAACAATTCAGATAGACATATATCACCTAGTGAAATAGAAGTATATATTAGAAATCTCCCAAACAAAAAAAAGCCCAGGGCCAGATAGTTTTAGCATAGAATTCTAGCAGACTTTCAAAAAAGAGTTGATGCCAATATTCTGCAAATTATACCCCCAAAAAACAGAAACATAAAAAAAAATTGCCCAGTTTGTTTTATGAGGCCACAGTTACCCTAATTGTCAAGTGTTGGGGAATATTATTATTATTATTTTGAGACAGGGTTTCTCTGTAGCTTTGGAGCCTGTCCTGGAACTAGCTTTTGTAGACCAGGTTGGCCTTGAACTCACAGAGATCCACCTGCCTCTGCTTCCCAAGTTCTGGGATTAAAGACATGTGCCACCACCGTCTGGTGGAGAATATTATTTAAAGGTGTGTGACTTTTGTTCATGTTGTATTTGTTTAACTCTGTGAAGCTGTGATTCTTTGCCTGTCTAAATCACCTGATGGCCCTATTAAAGAACTGAATGGCCAATAGAGAGGCAGGAGCAAAGATAGGCAGGGTTGGCAGACGGAGAGGAGCTAGCAATAAGCCAAGCGTAAGCCTGGTATTCATAAAAAGAATAAGCCTCCAAGTGTGATTTATTTGGAAGCTGGGTGGCAAGGCCCCCGAAAGAATAAAAAGAGCAAAACAATCAACAAAAGACAAGCTGCATAAAGAGTCACTAATGAAGAAAGAGAATTACAGAACAATTTCTCTTACAAACATGCATACAAATATTCTCAATAAAATACTCACAAACCGAATCCAAGAACACATCAAAAAGATCATCCATCTTGATCAAGTAGGCTTCCTCCCAGAGATGCTGGGGTGGCTCAATATATGTAAATTGGTTGATTAATTCTGTGACTCAACTAGGATTTTTTTTTTATCCCCAAAACAACATATACTCTTAATCATATTTTTCTATTTTTAAAATAGAGGTGAATGAAGAACTGGCTCACAGAGTAGAACAAAAGACTGCTTTTGGCTTCTTTTCTAATCAGCATGGTTCAATGATCAAGAAAGTTCTAGCTGCATGGCAAAAACAAAAAAAAAACAAAAACAAAAACAAAAAACAAACAAACAAAAAAACAACAACCCAACAACAACAACAACAACAAAAAACCAGTTTCCATGATCTGAACAGGGATGGATTTTGCTTGAATGCTTGTAAACATGAAGATAAAGACCTCATCTGTTCTAACATAAGGAAATTTCTCTTTGGCTCTTCATCCACGAAGTTGATAAAAGGCAGTTGACAACAGTGCCATTCATACTTGGTGATGAGGATAAAAGCAGTTTTAGTCCCCGACCCCCCCCCCCCCCCCCCCCCCCGTACATCTTGGAGTGGAGAGTAGATATGTCAAATAGTCGCGACACAGTTGAGAGCAACGATTGCTAACTGGTGGCCAATCCCCAGCACTTCTGGTGTCCATCTTGTCTAGAGTTTGTACCTGAAGAGAATCTCCTACACCGTGACAGTTTCAAGGCTCCTTCCTAGAGGGTCTTCAGGTCTTGACTGTATTCTATATACCACAAGGGCAAACTGCATAGCCACGGTATTGGGACACAATGCTGCCTGAAAAGGGTGAAGAGAAGTTCAACTCTTATGCCCTAAGGCTGATGTATCTCTCAAAGCAGCGAGATTCTGATGACTAAACTGATATTGCTTCATATCTGTTCCCCAAGAAAGAGGGAACTCTTGCAAAACTTCTGAGTTCCTCTCACCATTCAAGGTGGACGAAAAAAGAAAAAAAAAAAAACCACTTGGGGCTAAAACTCAAGCTCAGTCAATCTGTCACCATGTCCTTTAAGGAGTATGAAAGACTTTCTCAGTAGAGACAATTGACTTCGCTATCTTAATGTATCTTACTGGTTGCTAAAGGAAGACATGAGAAAATGTGCCTGGTCAGTTAGTCTCATGGCTTAGCTCCAGATCTTGTCGATTCTGTTGTGATAGAAGGGTGATACAGGGATGCAATTATCTCAGAGAGTAGAAAGTAGATCTTTGCAGATTATGTCTGATGCCATCAATGCCTCAGTGACAGCTGTTTCAGTAATAGTAAGAAGAACACTGGAAATATCTTAGCAGGTAGTCAGGGCTTACCTTATGTCGGACACTGCTTTTCTTGTGTTTGAAATGATCTTTTCTTTGCAGTCTTCCAAATGATGTACTTAAACAATGGATTATATGGTATAATTCAAATGGTACTAAACTGCTTATACTATAAGGGTGTACAGGTTTAATGAGCTCTGATATAGGTATAAACCCATGAAGCCATAACTACAAAAAGATAAGAAACATTTCTCACCACTAAGAGTGCCCATGTACTTTCTAATTCTTCCTTATCTACCATCCATGTCTGATTATTGATCTTTTTCTCACAATGGATAAGTTTGCATCATCTAGAATTTTACATCAAAACAGTTGCCACAACCAATCACAGATATAAGTAAAAAATAGGTATTTTATTTTATAAACAACTAAAATTTCTACTTTTTCTGCAACAGAAAAGATAACATATACTTACACATGTCATAAACATTTACACACACTACACACACATATACACATGGCTGTATATTTATGTTTATTTGTGGCTTTCTCCTTTATTCTGAACACAGTTGTTCAATATGCTAGGAAGAAACAAGTTTTTAATTCCAGAATAACCACTCATTTACACTCTTCGTTGTATCTTGGATCTTAAGTGGAACTTAGTAAGAATACAGTGTTATTTGTTCCTATAGACTTAGGCTCTTTTAAATTCACAAAGGCCAGGAAATTAAAAGAATAAATAAGTAGCTGACCTGTGAGGCAAAATCCATGGTGGTCTTTGCAAAATCCCTTGTATCTGATAATTATGCCTTTTGAGAACCAGAGTGACTGCCACTGGCTTCGTCATCCCTAGCTTTCAGAATCTTATGTTCAGACCTGATCAAAATATGCAGCCAACCTAAAATTCAAGCCTGATCACTCTTAGGCCGGATTTCCTGTGGAAGATAACTTACAGAAGGTAGACTTATTTGGAAAAGAAATGGATTGTTAAAAACAGTAGTTCTAAAAAGGAACAGAGGTAAAGAAAATGTAGAAAAGAAGTGTATATGGGAAAGATGGAAAGTGATAGGTAAGGAAACAAAACTAATAAGAACCCTAAATCCGAAAACCCCAGCAAACAAAAATCAGCTATAGAGATTTCACTACCTGTAGAGATCCACGTTGGTGTGTGTGCATGTGTGCAGCGAAACAAAGCTGCCCATGCCAAGGTAGGCTGAGCCTGATGTTGGCTAGGTGTGTGTGTGAGTGTGTGTGAGTGTGTGTGTGAGAGAGAGAGAGAGAAAGAGAGAGATAGAGTGAGAGAGAGAGAGAACCCATGCCAAGGCAGCTTAGCCTGAAGTTGGCCAGGTGTGTGTGCCAGAGAGAGAGAGAGAGAGAGAGAGAGAGAGAGAGAGAGAGAACCCACGCCAAGGCAGCTTAGCCTGAAGTTGGCCAGGTGTGTGTGTGTGTGTGTGTGTGTGTGTGTGTGTGAGAGAGAGAGAGAGAGAGAGAGAGAGAGAGAGAGAGAGAGAGAGTGAGAGAGAGAGAGAGAGAACCCATGCCAAGGCAGCTTAGCCTGAAGTTGGCCAGGTGTGTGTGTGTGTGTGTGTGTGTGTGTGTGAGAGAGAGAGAGAGAGAGAGAGAACACCCATGACAAGGCAGGTGTGTGTGTGTGTGTGTGTATGCATGCACATGCATGCATGTGAGCATGAGTTAAAATCTTCTGAGTCCTGTGTTGCAAGCAGATGCTAGCCTGGGCCAAAAGCAGAGAGAAAGGCCCTAGAGATGTCTTTAGTTACTTCCTCATCAATGTGACAGAACACCTGATAGAAACAATGTCAGGGAAGAAAGATTGGTTTCCCTCACAGTTTCACAGGTCTTGGTTGTCATGGGAGGCAAGGCAGGGCTGTGGCAATACAACTGGAAACACACCACAGGTAAGAATCAGGGACCACAAGCTGAAACCAGGGCCTGGTGTGTCCTTCAGAGACCCATCCTTAGGAGAGACTTTCTGCCCAGCGCTCTAACTCATGGATGCTTTACAACTTTCAAAGTGCCCACATCTGAGGGGGAAGCATTCAAACAAGATTCTGCGAGGGACATTTCAGTCTCAAACCCAAGCAAGCTGACTTCAAGAATGTCTCTGGAATTTCTTGTTTGGGGTGCAAATCCAACTCATTCCTGAATGTAAATTTGACTAGCAAGTTAATAGGGAAGTCAGCATAGTAAATTTCTTTAATTGGTACTCTTCACCTCTGATCTTTTTTGTCCTCCTTCAGTACTAAGGATTAACAAATGACCCATGATATTACAGCCTTGAAATACATTTTACTTTTAATTCTTTCTAATTGTGCTTTTTTATTAAGTTGTTTGTGCGTCGCTGGGCCTGGACCTGAGGCCTATGCAGTAGGTGCTTGAATTCAAAGGAAAATGCAAAGCTATTGGCGAACTCAGGGACCTTAGTCTATAAATAGCGCAATTTCAATAAACCCAGCTTAATAGTTTTCTCTTTGAACCCCATTATATCCTTTAATGCAACTCAGCATTTAGCTGTTTTTATTTTTAGTAATCTCCCTGTGTGTTGGCGAATTAAATTTTCAGCCAGTTTCAACCTGAGCCTCCAAATTAGTTTTTTTTTTTGTTTTTTGTTTTTTGCTGTTGTTTTCCCTTTTGGAGTTTAGGTCACTGACATAATTGCTGGAGCTTACCAAGTTTAGGTGGAATCATTCCCTGAATTATTCTCTACTGCAAAGTAAATGATGACAACTTTGTTTGCCTTTCTGAATGAATTTTGATTTAAACAAATGCCTTAGGAAAATAAACTGTGTTTATCACTGGCATGCCATCTATGCTTAGAGAAAAGTCTTTAATCTCGGGAGATAAGCAAGGGCTGCTGAGTCCCTCAAGGTGGAAATGTTCCATACGGTGGAGTTATAATAACAGCAGCAGGCTCCTGTCTGTCTTTTTCATCTTTTCATTCCGGCAACTTCTTTGAGAAAACCGTGGCATTCAATAGACACAAGGCATGTGTGAATTCAAGCACTGTTTATTTATTTATTTACTTACTATTTCTTACTTTTATTAAATATGTGATTTTATTTTTTCCTTTATTTTTTTTAAAAGAAAACAAGCTATCTCTTTTTTCCATTATGCACACCAATCCAAGTTCCCACTCCCTCCTCTTCTCCTATTCCCTCCACATACCCTCCCACCCCATCCCCATCCACTCCTCAGAGAGGATAAGGCACATGGCTTTGGGGAAGGTCCAAGGCCCTCCCTACTATATCTAGGCTGAGCACGGTATACATCCAAAGAGAATAGGTTCCCAAAAAGCCAGTACATGCAGAAGGGATAATTCCTAGTTCCACTGCCAGTGGCCCCTCAGTCTGCCTCAGCCATGCAACTGTCAACCACATTCAGAGGGACTAGTTTGGTCCTATGCTTGTTTCTTTCCAGTCCGGCTGGAGTTGGTGAGCTCCCATTAGCTCAGGTAGACTGTTTCAGTGGGTGAACCCATCATGGTCTTGACCTCTTTGCTCATATCCTCACTCCTCCCACTCTTCAACTGGGCTTTGGGAGCTCAGTCCAGTGCTCCTATGCAAATCTCAGCCTCTGTTTTCATCCCTTGCTGGATGAAGGTTCTATGGTGATATTTAAGATATTCATCAGTCTGAATTCAGGGCAAGTCAAGTTCTGGTCCCTCTCCTCTATTGCTTAGGGTTTTAGCTGGGGTCATCCTTGTGGATTCCTGCGAATTTCTCTAGAACCAGGTTTCTTGCTAACCCTATAATGACTCCATCAATTAAGATATCTCTTTCCTTGCTCTCATCTCTGTCCTTCCTCCTTCTCGACTATGCCATTCCCTCAAGTTCTCCTCACCACTTTCCTTCTCCCCTCCTCTTCCCTTTGCACCCTCCCTTTTTCCCTCACCCACATGCTCCCAATTTTGTCAGGCAATCTTGTCTGTTTCTACTTTCTGGCTTTCCGGGTGGATATCTCTCTCTCTCTCTGTCTCTCTCTGTCTCTGTCTCTCTCTCTCTGTCTCTCTCTCTCTCTGTCTCTGTCTCTGTCTCTCTCTCTGTCTCTCTCTCTCTCTCTATATATATATATATATATATATATATATATGGTCCACCTTATTACTTAGCTACTATAGGCTCAATATCCTTT
Organism: Chionomys nivalis; assembly: GCF_950005125.1. NCBI lineage: Eukaryota > Metazoa > Chordata > Mammalia > Rodentia > Cricetidae > Chionomys > Chionomys nivalis. Next base: position 45,442,502 of record NC_080105.1, on the reverse strand, counting down.
GTTTATAGCTAGTATCCACTTACGGGTGAGTACATACCATATTCATCTTTTTGGATCTGGGTTACATCACTCAGGATAGTGTTTTCTAATTCCATCTATTTCATGCAAAATTTAAGATGTCATTGTTTTTTTTACCACTGAGTAGCACTCTAATGTGTAAATGTGTCCCATTTTCTTTATCCATTCTTCGGTTGAGGGGCATCTAGGTTATTTCCAGGTTCTGGCTATTACAAATAATGCTGCTATGAACGTTGAACAAATGCCTTTGTAGTATGACTGAGCATCTTTTGTGTATATGCCCAAGAGTGGTACTGCTGGATTCTGAGGTAGGTTGATTCCCAATTTTCTGAGAAACCGCCACACTGATTTCCAAAGTGGTTGCACAAGTTTGCATTCCCACCAGCAGTGGATGAGTGTTCCCCTTACTCCACATCCTCTCCAGCATAAGCTATCATTGGTGCTTTTGATTTTAGCCATTCTGACAGGTGTAAGATGGTATCTCAGAGTTGTTTTAATTTGCATTTCCCTGATGGCTAAGAATGTTGAACATTTATTTAAGTATCTTTTGGCCATTTGTAATTCTTCTGTTAAGAATTCTCTGTTTAGTTCTGTATCCCATTTTAAAATTGGATTATTTGATCGGACTGTGTTTTGTAGTATTACCTTTGGAGATTGCACTTGGCAAGTGAAAAGACCCTGAGGGAGTCAAGCTGGGTAGACAAGATTGACAGCACGGGACAAGGCATGGACACACTCAGAGCAGATATGTACCATGAGGGGAAGGCCTATGCCATGCGTGATTGGTATGTACAGAGAAGAAGTAAATAAAAATAAAAATTATAGGGAATTTAAAAAAAATAAAAATAAATAAATAAATAAATTGGATTATTTGAAAATTTGATGTCTAATTTCTTTAGTTCTTTATATATTTTGGAGGTCAGACTTTGTCTGGTGTGGGGTTGGTAAAGATCTTTCCCCATAACCACACATATATACACCACACACACATGAACACATATACACAAACACACCACACATACCACACACACACCACATATATATACCACACACATGCATATATATATATATACACATACACACCACCAATACCACACGCACACAACATATATACATCACACACACATGCACACATATACAGAAACACCTCCTACCCCCACACCACACCACAGGTATAAAGACCACACATGCATACATATACACGTGCACACCACACATACCACACACATACCACATACATACATCACACACACATGCACACATATACACATATACACCACACCACACATACACACACTACACCACACATATATACACCACACACACGCATACATATATACATACACACCACAATACCACACACATGCCACATATATATATATATATCACATACATGCACACATATACACATACATACACACACAGACACACACACCCCACATCATACTCCTCCTCCATGACTTTTCCAAGTTGTATTTGCATAGCAGTAAGTTTGGGTGACTGTAGGTTGGTTGGTCTACTGAGGAGTAGAACATAAAAGAAATTTCAGATCCTCTGACATTTGAAAGAGAACTCTGAGAAAGCCCCATCTATCCTGGAACCACACAGCCCAAAGAAGCCAAAAGTAAAGAAAATTAAAGTGTTCTCTAGATGAAACCAAAACTCAAGTTCCCAGCTTCCTCCTCTGGTGGGAAGCACAGATCATTAATATTGGTAATGTCCTTACTAAATCTGCTTGGAGAAAGTGACAAGTCTAATTTATTACTGACAGAGCAGGCTGGGAGTGTGTTGAAAATGCATAGCTTTTGCTCCTTTTGGGTTGCTGTGTGGCTTCTGCCAGGCAGGCGAGGTGTTTGGTTAAATACCACCTGCAATTTCATCTGTCTGCTTTGAGTCCCCCAGAGGAAGAGCTTTGACTTGCCTTAGGTCTTTGCCTCCTTCTCCAGGTAATAGCCGAGGAAGACAAGCCTGCCAGTGCTGTGGTTTGAATTCCAGATCCCAGGACTTCTGAATCGAGTAATTGTCACTAACGATCAATAGCTTTCAGCCTAACAAATAATTGTGAGTGATTTGAATGCGACCGCATTTGTTCTTTGACATATATGTGTGTGAGGACTGTTTTTCTTAACTAGAAAATGTCTTTGAGGCTCTCTTTGGATATTCTTTAGAGTGACTTTAAATTGAACGAGGTAGAATTTAGAAACGCAATGCAAATAGGGTCTGAGAAATAGGATAAAGTCTGTTCGTGAAGAAAAAGCTTAAATCAAAACCTGTGGGCTGAATTGATAACACAATATTAATATTATGTGGGAGGGGTGTTATGAGCCTAATGCCTAGCAAACTCAGAGCAATTTAAACAGGTGTTCAGTACCATTTAGAATATTTAGACCATTCTCAGGACAGACTTTCTCCATGGTGCAGGCACTTAAAGTCACAGGGGAAGTAGAGAAGGGTGGGACACCCCCTGGCTCCACTGTGTCCCTCATTTCCAGCTGGAAGTGAGTGTGGACTCCTAGGGAACTACTCTGGGATGACTGGCAACTTCAGAACTGGAAGTTATTTTCTAAAACCACAAAAATTCAAGTACTTTTTGAGATATGTGTGGGTTGTAATTTAGAGTAAAATTCATATTTTCTTGGTTTTTCACATTTATTTTCCATTTACTCTAACCCCATTGATTTCTCAGTAGAAATCTTATGTGCATATTCCCTGATTAATAAGACCCAAAAGTTTGCACATCATGAAAATGTAATATAAACCATAAATAAACAAGCCTCATGTCTTAGGGTTTCTATGGCTGTGAAGAGACACCATGGCCCGGCAACTCTTATAAAGAAAACATTTTAATTGGGGTGCTCACTTACAGTTTAGAGGTTCAGCCCATTATCTCATGGCAGGGAGCATGGTGGCATTCAGGTAAAAAACATGGCACTGACTTCATCTTGGCTTGCAGGCAACAGGAAGTTGACTGAGACACTGGGTGGTATCCTGAGCTTAGGAAACCTCAAAGCCCCCCACCCCCCTACAGTGACACACTTTCTCCAGCAAGGCCGTACCTATTCCAACAAAGCCGCACCTCCTAAGAGTGCCACTCCTGATGAGATTATGGGGGCCCATTATATTCACACTACCATACCCCGCCTCCATATACTAAAATGTATATATTATCCTGTTCAACTCATCAAATCGCTGAAGTCTTTATTATATCCCACAGGGTTCCCAGCTAGGCAAGAGTGTTGGTGACTTTTCTCTCTTTACAGTATGACAAGAACCTTCCCGCATGGTGCAAGCTAGCCAGTGTAGGTGAAGCTTCAGTTGAGAACTGGCTTTCCATGTCCTCTGGCTCTGGTAGGTGGTCTTTCAGCAGTAGGGCGTACCATTCAGTTTTGGAGGGTAACCAAAAGCAATGACAAAAGTCCACAATGTGTGTGGGATGTCTATGGGAAACAATTGACCAACTGCATGAAAAGAGATAGCCCCTACCAAGTATTTGGTTTTTATTTGATAGCCCTTGGTTTCTGGGAAGCTATTGTCCTCTCAGTACAGGGTGCCTTAGGGTTTCTACTGCTGTGAAGAGATACCAAGACCACGGCAATGCTTGTAAAAACAAAACAAAACAAAACAAAAAAATAAAACAAAACATTTAAGTGGGGTGGTTTACATTTTCACAGGTTTAATCCATTGTCATCATGGTGTGACTTGGTGGTGTGCAGGCAGGCATAGTGCTGGAGAAGGAGATGAGAGTCCTCATCTCGACCTGCAGGTAACAGGAAGTGAACTGACATTGATTGTGGGTTGAGCATATATATTAAGCCTCAAAGTCTGCCCCCACAGTGACACACTTCCTCCACAAGGCCATACCGACTCCATCAAAGTCACACCTTCCATTAGTGCCACTCTCCATGAGCTTATGGGGACAATTACTTTCAAACTATCACACGGGTGTGTAGCCCAGGCCGGGTTCAAATTTGTGATCCTCCTGCCTCCACTCCATCAGGAAATCCTACTAGTGTGTGCCACCACAACAGGCTAAACTAGTTTTCTATGTGTCTGTATATATAAATTTCAGGGAGCTTCTACATTAGTGGATTTCCATACAGATTTTTTTTTTTTTTTTTTTTTTGGTTTTTCGAGACAGGGTTTCTCTGTGGTTTTGGAGCCTGTCCTGGAACTAGCTCTTGTAGACCAGGCTGGTCTCGAACTCACAGAGATCCGCCTGCCTCTGCCTCCCGAGTGCTGGGATTAAAGGCGTGCGCCACCACCGCCCGGCTCCATACAGATTTTCAAAGGTCTTTTATATTAGTTATCTTTCCCCTCTTCATTGCCTTCCCACTCCCACTCCATATACGCTATCGTCTTCCATCATTCCCTTCCCTCGCCCTACACAGCTTTGTATTCTATCTTCATTTCTTTGAAATTCTCCAATGGTCCCTTACAAGTTTCCTGCCTTCTATTGCTATTCCAATTTAAATGCAAGTATCTAAATACTCAAAGCAAACAACCACATATGAAGGAGCATTCTGTGTTCATCTTTCTGGGTTTGAGCTACTTCATTCAGAATGACTATTCCAGCTCCATCCATTTAGAAATAGGTTTCATAATTTCATTTTTTCTTTATAGCTGAATGAGACAAGAAAAGAAGATAGAGGAGAAGTAAATGGGAAAGGGAGACATAAAAGTATACTCATTTGCAAATGATATGATTCTTCACATAAAAGACGGTAAAGACTCCACCAGACATTCCCTAAAGCTGATAAACACATCCAGCAGAGTACCAGGATGTTAACATACACAATCAAAAGTCTGACTTCATATGAATTTCAAACTTACCAAGAAAAAAATATAGAAAAAATCACAGAATAGCTTCAAAAATATTTGTAATAAATATTATATTGCAAGTGAAAGACTAGTACAATGAAAACTTTAAGACTCTGAAGAAAGAAATTGGATAAAACACCAGAAGATGGGGAGGCCTCTCATGCTCATTTCAATAAAGGTACTTTTTATGTTCCCCTTTCCCACTTATTTTTTCTTTATCTTCTCTTGTCTTATTTCTTTATCTAAGACTTTATCTAAACCAGAAGTGTGGACATCGTTGTGTTCTTGATTTTAGTAGATGTGCTTTGAGTTTTTCTTCACTTAGCATGATAGTGGCTGTGGGATCTATTGCTCATATTGTGCTGAGATATACCACTTCTATCCTTATACTTTTAGGGACTTTTATTATGAAGGCACACTGGATTTTTCTCAAAGCCCTCTTCTGAATCTAAAGAAATGATCATATGGTTTCTGTCCTTGAATCTACTCATGCTTAAGATTAAATTTTTAACCAGAGTAAGGCCCATTAGTGCTTGGAGAGTTCTTCATCTTGCAGATATATGATTTATTAGGTTGGCGTATAGGATATGGTCCAACGAGTCCAACAACGGATGTCTCCTGCTAGAAAGTCCAAGAATTCAGCAGTTGTTTAGTCCATGAGTCTAAGTGTCTCAGCTGTTGTTCAGAATATGCCAGAATTCCAAAGAAGTAGGCTGTAATCCTAGTGAACAATGAACTTCTCTGTGAGAGTAAGGGCAAGAAGGCAAAGATCAAGGGCTTTCTTCTTCCATGCCCTTTATGTATGTGCTTTAGTTAGGATTTCTATTGCTGTGAAGAGACCCCATGACCACGGCAATTCTTATGAAGAAAGCATTTAATTGGGACTGGCTTACAGCTTCAGAAGTTTAGTCTATTGTCTTCATGGTGGCACACAGGCAGACCTGGTGCTAGAGAAGGAGCTGAGAGACCCACATCTTCATCTGCAGGCAGCAGAAACAACCGTGTCCTGCACTGGGTGTAGTTTGAGCAACGGAGACCTCAAAGCCCACCTCACACTAGCACACTTCATCCAACAAGGCCACACGTACTCCAAGGTCACACCTAACAGTGCCACTACCTATGGGCCAAGCATTCAAACACGTGAGTCTATGGGGGCCATTCCTATTCAAACCACCACAATAAGTTACCGCCAGAAGGTATGGCCCAGAATTAAGGTGGATTTTCCTACCATAGGAGATTCAATTAAAAAAAAAAATCCCTCGCAAATGTACCAGACGCTTGGGTTTTAGTTAATTCCAAATGTACTGGATTTTACAACCAAGAAGAGCCATCACGTACAAGCATGTTTAGAACTGTATTATCTTCTTGGTGGATTTTTTTTCTTTATTGAAAGTGAAGTAACTCTCCTTATTTCTTCTAATTAGTTTGGTTTTAAGTTTCTTTTATTAGAGATTAGAATAGCTAGACCTAATTCTTTCTTGGTTCTATTTACTTGGAATATATTTATTTATCCTTTTACCATAAGGTTGTGTCTAACATTGGATGGTGAGGCCTGTTTCTTATAGGTAGCAAAAAATGGGTCCTGGTTTCAAATTTAATATGCTATTCTGTGTCTTTTTATGGGGAATTGAAACCACTATTATTAAGAGCTATTACTAAACAATGTTTAATTCCTGTCATTTTGTTTTTTGAAATATTTTCTTAGAGTTCTTTTTGTTCTGAAATTGTCTATTTCTCATGACTTCTTAAATGTTTTTATCCATATCCTCAGACTGAAATGTTTATCCTGTGTCTTCCTTAGAGTTGATAGTCAGTAGAAAGTTTTCCTTCATTTCGTTAGCTTAGGCCAACAGCTGTGGTCTTTCAGAACTTGGGATATGTCTTTCTGACTTCAATATATTCTGTAGAATAATTAGGTTTATTTACAAGTGACTTAGTTTTTCTCTCTTACAAGCTTTAATAACCTGTATTTATTCTGTGTTCTTAATATTAGATTATGGGGAGTTTTCTCTTGGTCCTATCTGTTTGGCATCTTGTAGGCTACTTGTATCCAGATGGCATCTATTTCTCTAAGTTTGGATTTTTTAAAAATTTTTACTGAAAATGATATTTATGCCTTCACGGTGGTATTATTCTCCTTCCATGCCCCATCTGAACATGAAATCCTCTTTTTGCTTTTCCAGAACTCTACCACTTTCTGTTCATATGTCTTTTAAAATTTATCAGCGATCTTTACTGAGTGATGTAATTCTATCTTGTCATCCCCAATGCTCTGTTTATTTATTTTTTTTTTTACATAATCCATTCTATTAGTGAAACTTCCTACTGAAAACTTTATTTGGCTTATAAGGATTTTCACTTTCAATATTATTTTAATAATTCTATCCTTATTTTCATAACTAAAATTGATTTCATTATTTAATTCATCTCTTCATTTTACTTATCTTTGAATATGTTCACATTTCCTTTGAATTATTTGAACATAGTAATTGTGCTTTTGAACTCTATGTCTGGAATTTCTTTCAGGTCATTTTCATTAAGTGCCATTATTATGGGATTAGTGATTAGTGAAGGAGTCATGATATATTAGGTTTTCATATTGTTTCTATTTCTGTGCTGGGACTTGAGTATCTGGATTCTGTTGGTTGAAATTTTCTTTCCTTTGTATGTGTGTGTGTGTATGTGGGTGTGTGTGTTTGTATGTTTGTGATGTTTTCAAGGTCAATGGAAGACTAATTATTAATAAGGTTAAGTCGTCATTTCCCTCTATGCGACTGCAATTAGAATGAAAGTCTCTTTATTGTCTTCCTTAGTGATCAGTTATTGTCCTGTACTAATTAGTGTCTACTGTTTGGCTTTTCAGTTTTCACTGAGATATGGAACTATTTATTCATATATGCTTATCCAGAGTAAGATCTAGTCCCCACCATGGTTTTTAGTGTCTCTCAGACTAGGTGGAATATGTGATACTTCCCATATGTCTAAGAGCCTAACTTGGAGTTGAAATAAGATCTGCAGCTTCTGCTGAGGCTACTGAAAGATGTGGAACTCTTCAAGCACTAGTCGGACTTACTCTGGCTCAAGACTGGTCCTACCCAAGTTTTTAGGTTCTGCTGAAACAGCTGATAGATCAAGAGTTTGGTTCATGCAATAGTGAAAGGTGCAGAGCATTGATGATATTGGTTCAGCGTAGAAGACGAGGGAGGGTTGCAAATGAGACTGTGGTGTTAAGTTGGAATTAGGAGTTCAAAAGTTCTGGTCTATTACATTATTAGAAGACCATATAGAATCCTGAGTCGTATTCTTTATTTGTCTCCCTACTGTGTTCAACTCCCTGGTTACTTTTCATTTACCTTTGCTTAAAAAGACATAGTGACTGGATTTTGTGGAATGCGGAAATTTACTGGTGGCATAAACCCAATGTATGGGTTCATCTAATTGCTGTACTGGAGAAATCTCTCAGGTTTGAGTATGCATGTCAGGACACTTGTAACCCTTTCATCTCAGTTCTTGATGTCTAGAAGATTTATGCTTATCTCTGTATTCATGGATGACCTATACTAGGTCTGTGTAAATCTGAAAAGTCTGGATATAATTTTCTTCCCATCAAACTGATAACAGGATATCTGCTGATATCTGGATTAGGAGACAGAGGCCATTTTAAAGGAGACAATAATCCTTCATCTAGGTAGATACTCAGTGGCAGGACACTACACTATAGGATTTTTTTTCCTGCAAGGCAGAAAATATTCATATAGCTCTCAACAAGTTTATACAATCAAATTTTTAGGCAAGATCATTCCAGATTAATAGTTCTATATAATTGATCTCATTATCTTAAAACACAGTAAGGTTTTTGACGATGGAAGTGCTATTGTAAATGCTGAATTGTCTGTCACGGCAATTTATAAGGAAAAACTCTATGGTGAACATTACAACAAGCAGGTTTTGGATTATTTCAGACTCAACAATTCTCTTCTGTTTCATGGCCTCTTATAGTACTGTGACCAATAAGTGACCATTTACCACTATTTTAAAGGATTGTGGATATATTTACATATACATATGTATATAATATACAATTTTATATATTTAATTTATTATAATATATAGACAAAGAAGCTTGAATATATGAAGATTTGGAGAAAACACATTTTTTTTCAGGACCAGATGCTATCTGAGTACTAAAAGAAATAACTAATATGACCCCTGCTTACCTTATACAGTAGATGATACAGTGCTTCTTCAAGTGGTGTGGACTAGACCAGACTTTTTATATTAATAACACTGATGATATCAGTGCTCACTCTCACTATTTGCCTTATTTTCAGAGGTTAGCCTGTTGGTTCAAGAAAGAATTTTATAAATACGATTTATTTTAAGTCCCTGAGATGTTGACCATAAATTTACTCTCTTTAGTTCTTACCTTATCTCCAAATGCTGAACAAACAGGTCAAGGTGAGGAATTAAAAGATTTATACATGGTCCTGGCTTGTCCAGCCACTAATCACGGGCCCCAGTGTTAGCCATACCACTTCTACAGATCTCATATGACACATCTTTAAAAGGAAGATATCTGAGGAAAATGTGCCCAGTTTCCTGTTTCTATTTCTTCTTATATGAATGTATAAATCTTATTTGCCAAAGTCATCTTCCAAGAGAGAGCTGTACTCTAAGATTGAAAATGGACACTGTAAAGTAATCTCACACTGGCTCAGAATTGATTATAATAAAGGGTTCTTTATTCAGGGGTAGATTCACAGATCACAGTCCACTGCACCAACAGGGAACAGGAACCAAACCCAGCAGTGAAGAGAGAGCATGCTCAAGCTTTATGGCTGCATTTATAGTATAAGAGCACGCCCAAGTGGGCTGGTATCTTAAAGGCTATTGGCTGAAGTAGTTCCCAGAGCATAGACCATTCATTAATATTGTTCTTGCCTCTGGGACATTCTTCTAGGAAAGTGGGGTACTGGGGCTCTTTTAATTAAGGCGCCATTCTTCAGGAATAGATAGAATTACAAAAAGTTGCTTTAAAAACGTATTTAAATGGTTGATGCTTGGCTTTGAGATAAAACAAAACCTACAACTAAAGAGCAGTTTTACCCTCTGGAGGGTTGATGAATTTTCATTCCAGCCTTTCGCTTCCTCATCTGTCACCTCAATGTCACTTCATGTGACACTCAGACGTCACCTTGGGTATCACAGGAAGATGTTCCCTCTCGGTGGAGTTAAATACAAGGACCGCCATCAGTCAGGCTGCTTCATGTTTACTCTTGGCCCTGCCCCCACCACTCTAGCTATGTGGAGAGACGTTTGTTTTGGACAATAAGTATAAATGTAGGTACACTCTGCGAGAGTCTATTCATATTCGCGGCACACGTTGGTGTGATTGTGCATATTAATAGCACCATTATTCTAGTGGTTTTTCTAGGCATGAGGGCACACACTGTGTACAAGTCGTTTAGAGTTCAGTTGTGCAGAAAATACTTAGATAAACCCAAAGCAGAAATCTCATAAATGCAACATTGGTTCTTAAATTATTCTAGTATTTACTTTAAATTCTGAGCTCTGAAACTTTCAACAAACAAACAAGAAAAGCATAGTGTGTCTTGCTAAGACAAGTGCTCAAAGAAAAGATAGCTTGAAGTGTATGGGCGGGAGTCAGCAGTACGCTTGCTGACAGTGGGCTTTAAAATCCCTGCAAGAGTATCAAAGTCAGTACAAGAGATCAAGGGCAGGTCTCCCCTGACTTTCTCTAATGCAGAAGAATGTTGGGCAAGCATACTGTCTGTGGTGATGCTAGTAGAATGAACCGTTCCAGGGTCTCACTTTTGGATCAAGAGTTTAATTTTTCATTCCTTTGATCATATCTGTTGTCAAAATGTACCTTTTATAGAGGATCGTATAGGCGTTACTGATGACCATTTGAATATCATTTTAGAGTGGTAGTCTGTCTGAGGTGTGGTCCAAGATATAGCCTTTTTTTTTCTGTTTGTTGTTTTCCTGCCAAGACCAGGCAGTCTATATGCAGGCTGTGGAACCCACGTGGCCTTTGACTACCAGTTAAAGACTACCAATGCCGTGCACAAACAGCCTTACATGAGACACACATGAATTGCTGTGGCTGTGTTCCAGAAAAACCCTCTTGTCAAAAGGAGGGGCAGAGAGTATTTGCCTTGGAAGCAGCAGTTTGTTAGTCCTGTTGTAGATCAATTAGCATTTCTGAAGCTTTAGTTCTTCAGAATCACCAAGAAGCCTTGATAAACCATAGGCAGGTGGTCTCATCCCCAGAATATCTAATTCAAGGAGTCTGGGGAGGGGTTTGGAGAATTTTTACTGAGACAAATTTCCGTGTAATGTGGATATCCATTCAGGACAGAGGACTCTGAGCATCAATGTACAGATCACTTTCCCTCAAACTAAACTTTATTAGCATTAATTAATACTAATTAACATTAATTCGCAGGACCATACATAGTTGCCACAAGTCAAGAGATGCCATGGTTCTTGTCGTAAGGATAATGGAACATCTGACACTCTAAACAAGCCATCAATTAAATAATTTTATTCATAAGAGTTGTTTTGGTCATGGTGTCTCTTTACAGCAATAAGACATTGACTAAGACAGATTTATTTGTTTTATGTGTATGGATGTTTGGCCTGCATGTACATGTGTGTCCTATGTGTATACCTAGTACCTGTGGAAATCAAAAGAGGGTATTGAGTCCTCTGGAGGTGTAGTTATAGGTAGTTGTGGGTTATCACGTGAGAGCTGAGAATGGAACCCAGGTTCTCTACAAGAGCAGCAAGTGCTTTTAACTGCTGAGTATTCCCGAAGTCCCATGTTTACCATTGCTAACCCCATCTTAACTATAAAACAAACTGTACTGAGATACTAGAGTCACTAGATATCTTATGGTGTGCCTATTTACTCATATTTACTTGAGAATTATGAAATAGTAATGATTTATATAAAGTAAAAGAGTAAAATGATTTTTTTGTTTGTTTTTGCCCAGCAATTATGGCTTATTTCATGTTAAACATGAAAGCGTTAAAAATCCCCCCCCCCCCCTTTGAGACAGAGTTTCTCTGTGTAACAGTTCTAGCTGTTATGGAACTAGCTCTGTAGACCAGGCTGGCCTTGAACTCACAGAGATTCACCCGCCTCTGCTTCCCAAGTGCTGGAACTAAAGGTGTGCACCACCACCGCCCAGCTTAAAAATACCTTTGATGTTCCTGCTCTTCAGGGTACCTGAGGTATATGCTGTGTCTGCTTGATGCGACTCAGAACTGAGTACAACATCCTCTGTCTTCAGAGCAATGACATTTGTCTTACCCTGGATTAGGAAGGAGAATGATGACTTAGATCCAACAAACACAGATCAGAAGGGAAGATGTTTACAGAGCAGAATGCCTACAGCAAGGAAGACTCAGCAGGTATGGACTGAGCAGCCCTGGATCTCCGGGGCAGGAACAGGTAGAGAGCTTCTCAGGGTCTGGGTTGTGCTGTGTGCACAAGGTTTGTCATTGCCGAGCCACGTTTCAGGAGATAGTTGATAAGGTCAGTAGCTTTTCCTCTTGTAGTGAATGTAAACCTAAAGAACAGCAGACATGTTTCTGCTCAGCACATCTGGCAGTTCAGCAACCCATTTAAAATGAATGCAATGGAGAGTATAATTTCATCTTGAAAACAAACATGAAAACAAAAACACCAAAATATCAGTCTGACCTCTGTCTCCTTCCCCATTTGGGGCTGTGACAGCCCACTGGTCTCAGAACGGGTCCTGAAATTTGGGGTAGGGTAGTGTTTACATCACTTTTCACCTCATCTGCATACTTTCTTTAGCATCAAGACTAAAGGCTACAGGGGCCTGTGGTTTCCTTGGATTTAAAGTTGAAGTCATGGCCTTGGAGTATGATGGGAATGGTACTGTGCCCAAGGTTCATCCGAGGGATCTAAAGATACCAACATAAAACATTAGAAGGAGAGTAAGCGAAGGAGGAGAGGAAGAAAGATGAGGATGGGGATGAGGAGGACAAGGACAAAGAATCATAAACTAATCAACATATTCTAAACATAAAAATTAGCAAGGGAGAATAGTGTCAGATAAATTGTGTCCCACATAAAAATCAAATGCAAATGAATAAACAGAATGAAAGTAAGAAAGAATGGGAACTAGGAAGAGTGGAATTAAAGGTAGCAATTATGATAATGTTGAATTTCTGAGGGGAGGAGGAAATGAACTTAGTAGGCTGGCTAATAGGCATTGAATCAGTTACGATCATACCTTCTCATAGTGAAGAAGATACAATGGATGGGCTATGCTATTTGAAGCTTACAGTGTAGCTTGCTAATATCCAGTGGATCAGGAGAGCATGGTAGTATAACTGGACTGATTCATAATCCTCAACAGCTGACGCCAAGACCTGCCCTTGTCTCCCAGGAGCCACCTCCCAAAGGCTTTACAACTTCTTAGTTTAGTGCCTCCAGCTGGGAACCACGTGTTTGCACTCATGAACCTGTGATGGACAGCTCATATTCAAGCTGTAGTAGCCACAGGATAAAGGGATACAATAAAAGGAAATAATGCTAGGTGTTATGATATGTAATTGAAGTGAAATTTGGTTTGTTGAATATCCTGCCTTGGAACTTCTACTTTTCAAGACCTCAGATCAGGGGAGATCACTATGGTAGTTACTTGTAAACTCCAATAATTTGCAAAAATAAATATATGGATGAAACATTCTCTGTTGTATCTAAGAAACAATTTCAAACAAAGAATAATGGGAAAACAACATGATCCTTATTGCTAAAGGAACATGTTTACCCATACGTTGAACAGGTTATTAATAATTCTCATATGCTGATTTGCATCAGGAATTTTTTCTGTTCACATTGACACATTACAAAGCAGAAGCAGCGCTGACTGCTAAAGACATGTCAAGGGAACCGTGGAAGAGTGTCTGGAAAGCGAGGCTGGAAGTCAAGTGCTGAGAAGGGGAAAACATGTATTCGAGTTCTTGCAGATGTTCTCAGATCAAATTATGGTGTTGAGAAATTGTATAGTGTGCTCAATGGCGCATGTGAGATAAAAAGACAGATCAGTGGCTTTGTAATCTAGATAAAGGAAAGTCTTAGAGCTGTGCTTATGTAGGGTGTAATTCACAGGTTCAGAACTGCTAGTGCTGGAGATAATGACAAGGAAGGCAAAGCACGCGGCTATTGAAATAATTCCCACATAAATTTACATATAAAATATGGAGAGCAGACCTTCCTGCTAAAATTCTTACATTTTTACCTCTGCAGAGTTAATGCTAAATCTTTGACCTTCCGGGATCTTTTCAATCAACCACTACATGTAGCTACACATGGACTGTTTCAAATATTCGATGGGCTTGGGTTAAAACCTGGTGCACAGCAAGATTGACGATAGTTAGGAGGAATGTATTATAAGTCCCCAAACTGCTAACAGAGTAGATTTTCAACATTCTCACAACAAAGGAATAATGGATATGTTAATTAGCCTGGATTGCTTATTCCATGATGCTGAAGTGTATCAAACAACTCGTTTTACTCCACAAATGAATGCAATTATCATTTGTCAAATAAAATAAAACAAAACAAAGGAAAATTTCTCGGATGAAGGGAAGAAGATGAGTGGCAATTCAAAGGATTTCAGCATGTGAATGATCTTAACATCACATATGTTTTTTCTTCTTAATTTTTTTTCCCTCCAGAAGAGTAAGGTGGCAAACCCTTCTTTTTGAGGGCTCTGTTTGAAATGGTAGTATATAACTTCATGATGCAAGACTTCAACACTGAGTTACCTAGGTTTGTGACAACTTAGGAGAAAGACTTTGGATGTTTCAACCAGTATTCCGTTAATTTTTAGGAAAATGTAGCTTGAGTAAGCTATTTGTTCATTTGGTATGGTGGTGGTGTGGTGTTTGCCTATAAAGCTGGAGCAGAATAGGATATTCTCATATTGTTACAAGTCTGTATTTAGGGGGAGAATATTATTCTTTCGGTAATTGGAAACACATTTATAGTCACGCTCTCTAGTGTCTAGGTCCTGGAAATAGAGTAATGAACAAAGCAGTGGAGGTTCCTGTCCTCATCGACTTCTTATCCTCATAGAGGTGGGCAACTAGGGAAATAAGGAATCAGAAGTAATACTGCTATTGAGAAAAGTAAATGAAGAAAACAAGGACTCGGGGGATATTGTGAAATGAACTGGTCAATGTAGTGACTGTTAATAGTCAACTTGACAAAATCTAAGAGTCATCTGAGAGGTGGCTTCTAAGTATGCCTGATGCATTAATGCAATACCTGCCCACTGTGGGTGGCACCGTTCTCCAAGCAGGAGATCCTGGGAAATATAGGAGCAGACAAAGTAAGGTAAACAATAGTAAAGCCAGTATTTATTGTTCTCTTCATTTGACTGCAGATGTTACGTGATTAGCTACTTCAGTCCCTGATGTCCTGACTTCCCCACCATGGTAGACTGGAACCTAGATCTGTGAGTTAAAATAAAACCTTTGTCTTTTGTGTTGGTTTTGGCCAGAGCATTTTATCACAGAAGCCGGGGTGGAAACCAAGACAGTGATGCTCATGCACAAGGGTGAAACAAGAATGGCAGCCAGCTGTGTAGACAACTGTAGCTAGAACATCCCAGTCTGAGAGAAGAGCTGCTAAAAACAAGCTGTTGAAGTGTTCCTTTTTTTTTGTAATGACTTCAAAACCCACATCATCAAGATTGGTTTTGAATAGTTTCTACATTAAGGAAGTAAGGAGAGTGGCTGACATTTAGTGTCTTTCTTATGAAAGGCTAGAATATTCTTTGAGGTTAAAGGCAAATCCTGCAAACTATGTTGAGATATACAAATGACTTGAGAAAGTGTATGAATTTAATAAATTGTCTGTTTGAAGATGGTGAAGGGAAGCCTTTGCTGAATTCATGTAAACTTTAGATTTTTTATGTCAGCTACAATCTGCAGACATATTTGGTGTGTAAGTTGGGATATTACTTTCTGACAGAAATATGATATACCCGTTTGATGTGTCATAGCCAGATCCCCTTTGAAGAAATTAATAATTTGCTATCTCTAGTTCATAGGAGACTGGAAATTATATTGATCAAAGATATTGTTAGTATTTTTAGCATACATACAAATGTTAGCCCAAGTGGATTTTCAGCTGGGTTTTCACATCAGTTAGGTGTCCAATACCAAATGGCTAGCCCTGAAAATGTACATTCAAGTAACATTCCGCAGACTGAGAAGGTTATATTTATGGATATATATAAAAATAGGAAACTCAGAGCAGCAAGTCTTGTGTCATGAAGTTGTACACTCATATCTTCAGCAGTGCACTCTTAATGAGGAGCTTGCAACCTTACTTTTCTTGTGTCATAAAAAAAATGTAAAAAGGCCAGGAATCATTCATATGCTGAAATTCCTTGAATTGCTAGCCATATTCTTCACTTCATCCAAGAAATATTCTGTTGTTTTACTTTATTTTAATTGACAAATGATAATTGCATTTATAATACATATGTTCATATAACAACAAAATTAAAAGGAATTTGATAGAGAGTAAGTAAGGAAATATGTTTAGAGGGAAGAAAGGGAAGGAGCAAATTATATAATTGTATCATAATCTTAAAAATAAAAGAAATAATTAAAAATAAGTTTAAGAGTAAATCATTTAAAATGTCTTCCATGCGAAGTGTCTTTTAAGATAAATTTAGAAAGGAGACAGAAAATCCAAATGGGAATGGGCAAAACTCGTTATAGAAATGATGAAACACAGACTGTTGAGACATCCTAAATTAATTGCAGAGGCAGAACTATGGAGAAGGAAAGAGATGAAGCAGTATGGGGTGGGATCTGGAAGATAGCTGCTTTGGGTTAGGCAACACCAAAGGCTCCTGTGTTTCAACCTTGCCCTGAATCCTGTCACTTCTGATCATATGGGTCAGCATCATACCCTGTTCGGACATGAGCTTATAGGCTGTTAATTCTAGCAATCAAGAAACACAACTACGCTGGTGTATGGGCATAGCATAATATCATTAGGAATCATTTCATTGATTTTTTTCCCCGGTTTTGTTTGGTAATCATCATCACAGAGGCTCTGACCAGCAACTGATAAGAATAGATACAGAGACTCATTAGGCAGAGCTGTGGGGAATGCAGAAGAAGGGGGAAGGAAGGATTTTAGGAGTTAGAGGGATGAAGGACACCACAGGAACATGGCCTACGGAATCAACTTACTAGAATTCACAGGGGCTCACAGAGACTGAAGTGACAAGAAGCCTGTATGGGTCTGACTTAGGTTTTCTGCATAAAAGTTATTGTGTATCTTGACATTCTTGTGGCACTTTTTAGAGTAGGAGCAGGGGCTGTCTCTGACCCTTGTCTGCTTTGGAGACCCTTTTCCTTCTACTGGGTTACCTCGCCTTGATACAAGAGTATGTGCCCATACTGTATCTTATCATGCCATGTTTGGTTACTCTCCCTGTGAGGGCTGCTGTTTTCTGAAGGGAAGTAGAGAAAAAGTGGATCTGGGGAAAAGGATGAGTCGGGGGAGGGGACTGAGAGAAGAGGAGGGAGGGGAAACTCTGGTGGAGATGTAATATATGAGAGAAGAATAAACGCACACACACATGCACACACACACACAAATATTTTCTGCTATGAATTGTCATCTTATCTCAAAGGTCTCTCTATAACCTATAGTCTGTCTACTTGTACACAGCCAATGCAGTTCAAATGCTTTTCTTTCTAGAAGTTTATGGAAAACCTTCTCAGTTCTGACTCACTGTAGACCCAGTACAACTGCTAGATCCCTCTGAGCCCTGGGAGTTTCTAAACCTGCTTCTTTCCTATTCTGACTAGCATCTGCCATGATTCAATCAATGCTTTACTCTGCTCATTCGTTGGTCACCAAGGTCTTAATTTAACACATGCGCACTTGCTGAGTGGTTCCTGTACATTAAAGTCCACTAAGGTGTGATTCAATTTGCAATTTCTAACTTACATTTCACTTATGAAATACTGTTGCGTACAGGGGAGCGCACCTTTGGTACGCTGATGATACACGTAAGCTTACTGAGGCAATCAGGACCCTTTCAAAGGATGGAAATCTGATTAGTCCTGGGGCTGTGTGAGGTGGGGCTGTGTGAAGCCATAGCAGCTATATAAAGCCATAGAGGCATTATGGGACAAAAGCTCCCATATCACACGGAGGGATTCAAGATAATCTCTTATGATGTGTCCCTTTCATCTCTCTGTCCTGTTTTCCTCTTTCCATCAGTATTATCGTGAGTATAGTGGACCATGACCGGCATAACACAAAAGCTTTAATATCATTTTTATTAATATTTTTCAGTAGTAAAATAATTCAAAAATTTAGTTTTCATATGATTCTATTGGTTACTTACATGTCTGTTATGCTATTCAGAACTCAGCGGGTAGTTAGAGCAGAGTTGTCTGTCCCTCACTGGATCATTCGGTGGAAAGAGCTCTTCATATTCTTGGAACTTCAGCTTTCCCATCTACAGAGTGGAAGGTACCAATGCCTTCCTTGTGATAAAGAAAAAGGATGAGGTTATATTTCTCAGCAAAAAACAGAATTAATCATGGATGTTTAATGTATCAGATTTTTCTTGGATGTAGTTACAATACCAAGCAACAAATTATATCCTGTAAAACATTAACATATGTAAAGGATACTTTTGTAGTATAAGTGTTTGGGTGAATGATATTTTTAGAAGTAAATTCCTAGAAATCAGTTAGTTCAATGTTTTTATTTATTTTGTTGGAAAATAAAATAAAAATAGAAAGAGAAATATATGTAAAGCACAATTAATAAAAACTCAGGGTCAGAAATTGGGGTTCAACCTGAAGATCCAAAAAGTAAAACAGCCAACCACTGACTCTTACCTCAACCTCAGATCAAAAATGGCGATCCTGCCTCCTGGAATCTCAGAAGGAGACTGCGTCTGAGAGCTGTCTCACCCCATCTTATATTCCTCTCTAGGGCTGGAATGAAAGGCGTGTACCGCTGGGATTAAAGGCATGCACCACCCAATTTCTATGGCAACTAGGGTGGCTACTGGGATTAAAGGTGTGTTACCATAATCAGGTCTGTAAGGCCGGCCAGTGGGACTGTTTTACTCTCAGATCATCAGGCAGTCTTTACTTATTAAAACACATTAGAAAAATGCCTACACATATGCTTCCAAAAGTTGTTTGGTTTATGTGTGACATATCCAAGACCAGTTTTCTGACAAGCAGATACTAGCTCTGAGAATTTTCTTTTGTGATCCTACAAGATGGTTCACTGGGTAAAGGCAATTGCCATGCAAGCTTGAGAACTTGGATTCAATTTCCACACAAAGGTCGAAAGAGAGTAACAACAGTCAAAAGATGTCCTGTAATTTCCATCATGCACATAACTTTCTTTCATAGTTATTCCTGAATGCATTCCTTAATGCAACTAAGGCATGCAGTTGCCCACCATCCAAGCAGCTCACTGCAGCTCTTTGTTTTACTTGTACGAAATTGGACTCCTTATTTCTTCACTTCCCATTCTTTAGCGTTTTTTTTCTTTGAAAATATCATGTGATGCACCTTTACGTGTCCCTCTATCTGACTGGGACCAGGGCAGAGGAGAATTTGAGGAGGATGCGATAGGTCAGGAAAATGCTTGGAAAAGAGATAACGCCCAAAGTCCATTTTTCCTATAGCAAGAGACTGGAGTATCAATGCTTCACGAATTGTTTTGCGAATATTATGGATTTTCTTTTCAAATCTTAGAATTGAGAGACATGATTAGTATTTCTGGAACTAAGAGAATTATTTATAAACTGCAGTTTGACATATTTGTATTTAATGCTTAGATCCTAGTTCTGAAATGCGTGGTAAATGTGACTTGAAACCACAACTCAAACCCCAAAAGGGAATAAGAGGCTATTGTGCCAAAAATATGAATGACTATGACCTGGGGACACAGACTCAGTTTCCCCAAAACACCATGTTCTAAGGTGGCAGCAGCTTCATGAAGTTTTATGTTGGTACAATAGAGGAAGTCATAAATTAAGGCATTAACATATATGGGTATATGCCTTTGGAAGCTGGATTAGAGTAAAGCAGGAGACTTCACTATATGATTCAGATGCTCTCTGGTGACATCCCTAGGTTTTGTGCTGGTGGAAACGAAGTGTGTATTTATACGTTCCAAAATAATTTTCCTAATCATTTTAAGACTAGGTTGTAGGTCAAACACATAGGTTGGAATAAATGGCTCTTAAGAGAGTTAAAGATGGCCCCAAATAGTTTGACTGTGGACCTGCAATGTTCCAGCTCTCTACACTCAGAAAAATTCTAATTAATTTGTCAGCCTTGCAGAAGCATTAACACAGGTGTGCCTTTTATTCCTGGGAGCTTCATTTTGCTTGAGATATAATGATACGTTCAGTTTATTGAATGGCTACTGTTCTCTGCAACACCTGTTCATTTATTTACCTAATATTCCTGTCTGCAACCAAGAACTACGAAGTTCAATTCAAGGAAAAGAAAGAGAACATCAACCATCTTGATCATTCCTACCACTCTTCTCCAGGAAGCCGAACCTATTTTATTTTGAAACTCAGTAGACAACATTATACTTTAGTTGAAATTAGTTTTCTATGGTAATCAAAATTCTGATATGAATGTCAGCTAATTTAAATTCTCTGCTTTGCAAATCTAATTATTTTACAGTTCTGTTGAATAGAGTACATTTGAATTATGAATTCTATAAAATAGCGAGTATTCAAGTCATTGGTATACTTTCAGTGTAACAATACAAAGGTCAGCCTAGTACATCTCGAGCATATGCTATCAAAAAACTTGTACATATCAGATATAGTACTATCCATATGTGATCCCAGTATTTGAGAGGTGAGGCAGGAGGATGATGAAGTATGATACCACACCACTTAAAGATAGAAAAGAAAATTGAATGAATTCTGAAAGAATTTGTTGTCAGTGTTCATCTATTAGGCATTTATTATTTTCCTCAATTCTTCAGCTACGGTAAAGTAAATTAATTTTTTTCAACTGAATGTATGGGTTAGATACCAGAAAACATTTCCCTTACGAAAAGTATCAAGCCATACAATGTTTGTTTGTGGGAAAACACTTCATTTCTGCAGTACTTTAAAGAGAAAAATGGGCAGGATAATGGTGAATCATTGCAAACAACTTGCAGCAAACTAACCCTGGATCTCAGTTCGGTAACAAGCTGGTCCATTCCAAAAGTCTAATAAATGTTGAATTATAAGTAGTGTTCTTGCATAGCTCCTGGGGGAGGATTCTCAGTTCTAATAAGACTTTTTTTCTAACTCTAATTCACTTGATTTGCTGCAGTGTAGGCAATAGCCAGGGATTCAACACAATGTATAAATGCAAAGTGCTTTGTGGTCTCGATATCATAGATGAGATTTCATTGTTAGCAGAATTAAATAAAGACTGATTAGTGCTTCTGAAATGGATATCTAAAGATGGTCTATAGAATATAATATAGAGTGAGCATGGTGTTTCTGTTAACCTAAGTTAGTTTTAAGGTTAGATAGATTTGGAAGTATAATAAAATAGAAATAAGAAAGATCATTATCCTTAAAAAATGAAGACTTCTGGAGAATTTATGGTAGAACAAAAGCAGAAAGGAACAGAACTAGTGGATTAGGTAAAAGTTCAGTATATATCAAATTGATCATTTGGCACTAGTAGATGTCTGCTTTAGACAGTATACAAAAGAGCATAATGCATATAGATAGTAGCATGGTGTGCGGACTGAGGGAGGGATTCAGAAAAACTGAAGCAGAGGTGAGGTTAATGCATCTTCGGGATTAATGTGGCCACAACATAAGAGATACAAAGAGTGAGTAGGTCATGAATTGCTTCAAGGGAATGGGAGGGCAATAGGGGGCCCAGGCAGACTCTCTGAATAATAGTTTCAGAGCATCTGCTATGCAATATGGTTTGAACTTTCTGAAGCCCCTCCGTATAACTCACTTGTCACTAGGCTTGAGAAAGAGATGACAGATCTGCCAGGAACATTCAGGGATGCCTTTCCTCCCCAGGAAAGGAGATAAGCCAGCTGTTCTTGTGTTGATATTTTAACAAAGGCGTTGGTCTCAACATTCTAAATTTACTCAGTTTAAATGTTTCATAAATAAGAGGAGAAATAGTCTCTGCACCTAGGTAAGGGCCCCGTAGGCACAGGATGAAACCTGGCAGAAGGATTTCTTTAGATAGCACAAAGTCATTTTACAGATTGGCGGCACCTTGTTTGATTCCCACGTTACGCTTCATTATCTTTTGTCTGAGTTGCCCTTCATCTCACGAAAGGAATTCAGAAGCTTGACCTTTGCAGACTGTGTGGAGGGATAATTTTGCTAAGGTACCAGATGGGAGAAAATTCAGCATTTGTGGGGTTGGAGGTGCTACCTTGGCTCTCTAATTTTAAACCCAAGATCACCCCCAAGCCACCCACTACCATCAAAGAAGGGATCCATTTATGCTTAAAGTTATCTAAAACTCCTGGGCTGTTACCTTTTCTAATCTTTCCACTTTGCAAGACATTGAGTAGATTTTCTTCTACATAGTATCTGGATATACTAATACTTTGTTTTATTTGTTTTTAAGATTATTTAAATTTTTATTTTTTAATATATGGATGTTTGTCCTGCATGTATTTATGTGCACTGTGTGTGGACGGTGCCCACAGAAATCGGACACATTACATTAGATTCCCTGAAGCTGCAGCAGCCAGTACATTTAACTTTTGAGCCTTCTCTCCAGACCTACTAATGTCTTTTAAAGAGCTGATGACCTCTTGTCTTTAGTCCCCTGAGTGTGGTTGTTCATGCCTCAGTTTGAATCTTATAACTGTTCCTCCAAGAACTAGGCTCTGGCTTCATGTCTGACCTTCATTACTCTTGTAACTTCGGGCTGCATTCTCTGAGCTGCACCCCCGAAGTTCTTTCTTTTCAGTCAGATTAAGTCCTGCTTAGTTTCTCCTTCACCTCTTGACTCAGCTCTGCCTTTGCCTCTTCTGGAACAGCTTTCTGGAAATCAGTGTCCGTGGTTCTAGTCTATGTAATTTCATGGCTTTCTTCCTTCCTAGCATCCATGCAAACCATCAGTACAGTGATTTCTTGCTATGATTGTTAATGATCACTTTTCTTTCAATGTGATAAGCCTAATAAATAAAAAATTATAGTTTATTGATGTCTGAATCCTTAAGATCTGGCTCAACCCTTACCCATGAAACATATTAATATTTCTTGAATACTTATTGATTGAGCACTCTCCCAGCCAAATGTTTAGGGCTTGCATTTGGAGATCTTGGGTACAGTTTCTTTCACATTTCCTTTCTACTATAAGTCTCTCCTACAGAATTCAGATGTCCAATGTAAATATCATTTGTTTACATATCTATGTGCTGATTTGAGAAATACTTAAATCTTATATTGTTTTGTATAACTCCTGTGACAAGTGCTTTAAATGATGGCAAATAATCCCTTTCATCCTGGGGACCAAATTCCCTACTGTTTTCCTGTTCCCATTTCTTTTTATACATTTCAAATGCCAACCATCACGAGTCCCTCCTTGAAGACACATATTCGCCTTTGTTATTTGGAGATGATCCATTTGCTTATTCATTGGGGAATTTGTCACTGAATGCTAAGCGCACCGCAAAGGGATATAACAGAGGTCTGTTATCTTAGAGATTACCGTCTGCCTGGAGATAGAAAAAGTAAGCTGACAGTATTGATACAGTGTGATGGTTGCTCACACACAGAAAGCAGTGGTACAGGGAGCACACAGGTGTTAAGTTTGCCAGGACTTAGGGAATGAGAAGACACTTCCTCCAGGAATTAACCTATGCAGAATTCTGAAGATCATTCAAGTCAAAGGAGGGAGAAGCACATGGCAGGGCCATAGAAACAAAAAGAATATTTAACCCAGACTTTGGTAGGCTATACTAAGACAGGTCTCAGAACTCAGCAGGAGTTTAGATTGACTTGTCTTGGAAGCCAACGAAGCACTTGAATTTTTCAAAGTGTCAAACAACAAAAAGTGGAACTAATAATTTATACTTCAGGAAGACTGATTGGTCTGAAGCTTGGTAAATGAGTCGGGGGAAGGGATAAATAATGCTAGAAAAACAAGAGGTCCTAGCTAGCATTAAGAATTCAGATGGAGGTGGGGAATTAGGAAGCTATGCGAAATGCTTATGAGCCAGTATGGTTCCCTTATCACTGGTTAAATACGAGGAGGAGAAGGGAGCGAGGAGAGTTGTGAGTATTTTGGAGTCCACAGAGATGCTTAGGTTTCCATATTGGGCAAATAAGCAGAGAGTGACACCATTGACTGTGGTAGCTGAAAATTTAGGGCCAGATTATATGGAAGATGATGAAATAACACTGGATGCTTTTCAAGGAGTTGTCTGTGATCAGCACCAGTAGACTTAGACTGTGAATCTACAGCCCAGGGTTTGAAGCAGTTAAGTGGTATTAGTGCTTTGATAGGATTGAAATCAGGGGATCAAGTGATCTCTCCAAAGAAGTCAAGAAATCTTAGGACAGAGCTGATGGACTTGGGACACGATGGTGCAAGGGAGACAAATGCGGTATAGAAGCACAGCTGCAGACATCCAAGTTCCGTAGCCTAAAAAGTCAACATGTTTGGAAAGAATGTGGCTGCCACTGTGCATGGATGCAGACGTTCAGTGAGAATTTTTGGAGAGGTAGACATTTAATGTAGTCTTAAGGTGGATATTTAATGTAGATATTTAAGGTAGACATTTAATGTAGTCTTAAGGTGGATTTGGCACTAGTAGATGATACAGACATGTGTCAGATAAGAATGGGATGAATTATGGATGCAAAGTGAGGGACTGAAGGTAGGAGGGGAAAATTTTAAGAAACTGAGTAAGGAATTCAAGTATAGGAAGGAGCTCAATTCTGGTTTTCACAGGTTTTATGGCTGCGAGACTCTCCCAGTTCTCACTACTTTGATTCTTTCTTCATTTTTTAAAGTTTTGTAGCTATTTAAACTCAGGATTTTTAAAAACTACAAGTTCACCCAGCCTAGGATGGGATTAGAAACTCTCTACAAGGCCCCACAGGCACCATTTTCAGATGTGTTCAAATGTCTTTTCAGTAACACAACGGTTTTTTTATTCTCATGAATAATTCTAATATATTAAAAGTAGTTTGGCTCTGAGCTGCTCTGATTTAAAGAAGTATGGTGGTCCTGGGGCCCAAAACTCAAATCCCCTAACTGAGTTTCTGAGATCTCACTATACCAGAGCCCCGTGGATTCAGAGAATTGCTTTCAAAATAACCTCTAACTCTTAGGCTGTTTGGACAAAAATAAACTGTTGACCCGTTGATTTTACAGTTTTATCTCACAGTCCTGTGGAAAGTTTCTGAGAAATGTCACTTGTTGTCAGAAAATGCCTTGAGATGGAATAAAACATTGAAATTTTAAGATAGCAGAGATGTTATTGTACGCTAACTTCAGCCAAAAATTATGTCAATAGTTCCTGGGGGTCAGATGTATCATCTTGGCAGGCAGCTCATGTTTTACAGTATATTTTGTGCCATGCTGTTATGGCTGCTACTCTGCTGACCCTGAAAGGACAGGACAGGAAATGATAGACTGTTGAAGTGAAGCCACCACGATGCTGCTTATGGCCTATGCAATGCATTGCCTCCCCGCCTCTTCTCACATGCTCAAGCATGCCAGAAGGTGGAATTTGACTAGATTCCCCATACTGATAATATAAGCTGTGTGGTGTCTTAAGAGGAATGGCAGCTGCCTTAATAATAGAAAATAACAGATATGTATGCAGCACAGAGGAGATAAAAGAGCTGTTCAAACTGAATGGAGGCGAGCATTCAGGATTTCTTCCTGGCAGTAATGGCTGGCTGGCGAGAACAGGAAAGACCCGGATGGAAAAGCATCCTCTCAGAAGCACAGAAAAGACCCGGATGGAAAAGCATCCTCTCAGAAGATTTACGTAGGTGCCATTCTTATACTACAGATAGAAAGTGAGGTGCAAGACTAGTTGAATGACATGCTTAAAGTCACAGAACTGGCACAGGCAGAGGCTGGGATTCCCCCCTCCCCCACTTCCATCGTTTACAAACTACTCTCATTACAAAGGTGAGGTTAGAGAATAACACTCTCATCAAGAATGTGTCTAACCACGTCCTATGGTAGCACAAGCTATAGACTTACTTTTCTGTGAGTTATGCAAACATTGTTTTCCTTGCGTTGGTTAGTGGAAATATGGATTAGCTTCAGTGTGTTTTATTTGTATTTTGTGTTTTAATAAAAATAATTGATCCCTACATTTAAATGCCATTGTTGGATGTGATCAGTGCTAATCTCTGCATTTTTTAAGTTTTTGTGCATGTGTCACAATAGTTACAATTTTACATCTAAACTCTTAAACAGTAATATGAGGTTGATGGTCACTTGGTGATGTGTATGTATGGCCAGAAGGATGCTTTTGACACTCCCAGGCTCAAGCTAAAAATTCCAATTGTGCCCATACTTTCATGCTAAAAGCTTGACTTGTAGCTCATTGTCTTCAAAAACTACTCTGAAGGTCTCTTAGCAAATTCTGATGATTAATATTTCGGGCAGAGTTTAGTGGTATGTATCTATTTTAAAAATCCTAGCTTGGCAACACCAAAGCCAAGACCAAGCTTTGTAGTGACAGAAAGTGGGCTTAAATGGAACTACTATCTGCTTTTGAAGATCCAGAACTTGTATGTGAACAACTCACGAAAATACCTAGTCCTGTGATCATGGCAAATTGAGGTGACTCTTCACATATTTCCTTGCAAAAACCTTTTAAAATGGCTATCCCCTAAAAAGTCACTCCCTGTGACTGTTTTAACTGGAACTTGTCAATGTGAAAAGGTTGGGAGCCCATGGAAGCTATCTGGAATGTCTACCCAGACCTTTTTTTTTTTTTAAATTTACAGGTAAGGGAAGTTTAGCATCTCTCTCAGCTGCCACTGCCACTGTCCAAGGTGCTGATACATTTTGCTTGGACAATCGTGAATGCCAAAACAAACCTTAGGGGACTAATCTAATGCTACTTGGTTGAGATCATCTGTTCTAGTCTAGACTGAAACATTCTTGTTAGCATACTACTTAAGTTAGAACTGTGAAGGCTATCCAACAAGATGGTACTCTTTTCCTTAAGTGTCTTCTGCAATGTCTTCAGCATTTCTGATTGCCATAGCTGGGGTATCATGGAGGGTGAGACTACTATAGTATCTAGTGATTAGAGACCAGAATTCTGTAAAATGTCATGAACAGTGAAAGCAAGCCCCCGCCACAATGAATCATTTACTCTAGAATGTCAGTAGTGCCATGTTGATGAAGCTTTTTTATAAATCCAAGAGAAAAAGAAAAGAACATTGCTGTTTTCTTTCTTATTCTATAAGAAGCCAGCAAACTTTTAAAGGACTTTGGTTAAGAGTTTAAACAATGGGTCAAACAGACTGAATTCTATTCTTTCTTTTATCCAGGGATAAACAGACTCATTTCTTATAAAATACATTTCAAAACACAGACCAATTCTGTGTCTCTAATGTGACAATATTCTCCCAACAGCAAGAAGTTAACTCTACAATTAATACCATCTGGGTATCCTCCAAACCGTTTCAGAATTGACAATACCTGGAGATAGAGGCAAATCCTGCAAGTTGAGACTTAGCCCTTAGGATAGCTTCTTGTCATGTCTACTTCAGCTACCAATTATGGGTTCAGTTTGCTTTATCTATTAATCTGACAAGCCAGTTATCAATCAAGGCTTCACCATTCCCTTCTAAGGTTTAATTAATATGCTAAGAAGCCCAGAGACTTTGTGGAAATACCTATGCTCAATGATTTATTATAGATGTTATTATCAAGTATACTGATGAACAGCTAATAAAACAAAATGTGGGGAGAGGTGCCTGGAACATTTACTTCCTTTCTTCATGTGAAGGATCTGATACTATTTAGCTATCCTGAAGTTTTTAAATGTTGTCCTTTAAGGTTTGGGGAATGCATCATCTTTATAGAAGTGTGTTTCATCAAATCACTAAACAGTTTTATTTTTGACCCTTATCTCTCTGTGGGCTTGGGGTAATGGACCATCATGGGTAATCTTCAATTTCTGCCTTGGTATTTCTGCTGACCAATTCTCATACTGAAGCTATCTAGAGGCTATTAGGCACAAGCCAACTCATTAACATACAAAAAGTCAATTTGAGTATTCCAAAGACCTTAGAAATTACAAACAAGAAGCAAGAAAAATATACAGTTCAAATATCATATTTCCAAATTTGTCATATGTGATCACAAAAGGCTCACCTAAGTTATAACTCTTTAGTCTTCTTAGCTGGAAAGGGGGTTTGGTATGAAGCATTATCAAATGTGTGAAAATACTTGGTAGAGGTGCTAATGAACATATCATGCAAGTTTTGGTGATGACTGGACTTCAGTGAGTAGTCCAGCAGCTTTGTCTTCCATGTACTCAAGCAACAAAAGTTAAGTCTTGATGTCACGGCCCCCTCGTCCAGCAAGGAAGACACGTAACACCGGAGCTCTTCTTGCTAAGCAGTTTATTCAGGACTTTATTCACAGCTTCCTTCTCTTTCCCTTTCTCTCTTCCTCTCTCCTCTCTCTCCTCCTGTCTCCCCGGGCAAACCTCTCCCAGCCCTTAAGTAGGCCTGGGCCGCCAACCCCAGATTGCCAGGTGGGCACTGCCCATAGGTCCATGCATATGCAAGCAGCTGACAATCATTGCATGATCACAGCATAAGTCAGGTCTTAGCCATAATTGGGAGCTGATTATCAGATGTGGCTTCACGCAGCTTGCTACATCTTGATGCGTGTAAGATCCATCAACAAGAGAACAATCTTTAGAACATATTCTAGAATGAACCCACGTTTCCATGCATGTTTCCAAGAATCTTTTCTACTGTAAGTGGGAAATATAAGGGGAGAACCAGCATGAGCAATGCAACTGGTCCCAACATTCCTTTATTCATCTATCACACATAGCTTGTGTTTTGCCAAGAGTTTAAAAAAAAGTAAGAACAAGTGCATTGACTGCTAAGCTTTAATGAAGATGATTAAGAGTTGCCTTTTGATAACAGATTCAAGATATATTTAGTATGAGCAAACTAAGTCATGGACAAGTGTTGATGCAATACAACTCTGGCTCCAAAAGGAACAAGAGACAGTTCATTCTAAACCAATAGGAATAAGTAGAGCTCAAGAATGTGCACCCATAAGACACTAACTGACATGTTCTACTCTGAAAAGATCACATGGACTTTTATAGTCATAGAGCAAAGAGAAGTTACAAGTCAATTCCTTCACCTCATATAGCTGGAGGCATTATGTTGAAAGGACTACAGAGGAATAGGAAAATGTCTTCTTGGTTTCAGATGTTATTTAATTGTCTACTTTAGGTTTGGTAGAGTCTACTGGGTTATAATGTTTAATAAATGTTATAGTTTATATTTGATAATGCCATAGATCTTAGGTCAGGTATAGAAGTTGAGTTTGGTTAAGTGAGGAGTGAGGGACTTGACGGGGTTGTACCTTGTAACTTCTAAATGCTAAAATTTAAGCAGTAAGTTTCAAAGTGCTTATCACTATTCACTTAAAATGGAATAAAAAAGATCAAACAAGGACTTTAAACTAGCCACAAAGCAATAAGGTAAAACAATGACAGTAAATACTTGTTGACTCAAAGATAATAAAACTAAATGGTGAACTTGTGATACCAAATTTGGTCAGGCATTTCCTGTCTCAAACATCTACATTTTGGAGTCACACAGAATAACCCTTGACTGACTGAAAGTTAAAAAAAAAAACAGTTATAGAGTCTATTTAATTATTAATATCTCTGTTGCATGAGGAGCCACAGCACAAGTTTGTATGCAAAAATCACTTTCCAGGCAGGGTGCATCTTTTATACCTGCCTCCACAATGACATCAGTGATCAAGGGCTCAGAGTGGCTCATTCTGTGTTATTTTCCTGGTTCACCCATCTTGAAAGGTGGACTAAAATTTCGGTAAATGCTGGCTTTGTTAAAAGCTCTGCAAACTTCTTTCATGCTCTTTAGCTCTCTGTCTTGGAGGATGCTCTAGGAGGCTCTATCCTTACCTTAAGCCCATAAGTCAATGAGAGTGATTGCTGTAGTCCTCTGGTAGCAATTAGTTGTGAATTCTTATCAAAACGATTGCAGATAGCCCAAGATACCTTTCAGTATTGTTATTCTATATCTCTACAAACATGAAGTTCTAGGCAGGCAACAAGAATTTCAACACAAATGTGGCTTGATCAGAGATCATTTCAGATGAACTGAATTTCATACTAGAAACAAAATGAAAACAGATAAAATTCCAGAGAGATGAAGCCAAAGTGAGAAACCTCCATTGCAGTTGCAAAAAGAATTGGTCCTTTCTGGGTGAGGGAAACCTAGAGGAGGTAGTCTTGAAAGTGTCATGTTGTTTTGGCATGTAGGGATCAGAGCAGTCTATCTAGATAGAAAGAATGGCATGAACGATCACAGAGGCGATACATCATGATAGATGTTATAGATGGGAAGATAAGGCTATGGTAACAGGAGAGACTGGATGGTAATGGGTATGGGCATGGTTTAGTCATTACTCTTATTGAACTTAGACTCTGCACCCAAACAACCCCATGAAGAAGTTAGGTACTACACTAGAGCTAAGTATAGCATCCTGTGAGAGAATAGAAGAAAAAGCATTGGCCTCACCCTATAAAATGACCAAGGCTGAGGTTCAATAAGAAGCATGTAATCCAGAAAAGGATTTTTGGGGAGATGTAGAAAGCTGAGCATGTGAACTAGAATGATAAAGCAGAAGAAACGGAATAAATAATGAGTGAGCAAGGAGACTTATTTGTGGCATTTGAGCTATGGGTATAAATGTGGCACAGGATGGGATTACAGAAAATTTGCAGCCCTATTAAAGGAAATGACCCTATCTCTGCAGTGAGGGGGAGTTCTAGGGCAGGTTAGAGATGCTAGCAGTATGGCGAGATTTGTTTTTTAGTACTGTCTAACTGCCATCTCTAAGAAGAATGTGTGCATTAGGGAAAAGGAAGCTAGTTTGGCACATATCAGTTGCTATAGTCTCAGGGGGAGAGGGCAAGGATGAAGGTAACATTTTCAGGCTGCAAAATTCACCTGACTTTGTGACTGGCAGTTAGAGTGTAGGAGGAGCTGGTGAAGAGAAAGGAAATGGAGATGATGCAGGCAAGCACTATGATATTTATTAGACAGGCTTCAATATCAAAGGAAATGGATTCCAATATTAGCTTTGTCACTTGCTGGTTTCCACTCTCATCAGGCAAGTTGCATCTAGTTTCCTCTTCTTAAAAATATCAGCACAACTTCTTATGGTTGTTACAGAGTATAATCCGAATAAAATTCTTAAAGCATATTGTATGGATGTGTAAATATTACATTATTTCTGCCTTCTTATCCTTTCTATTGCCATAATTGCTTTTATCATATGCTTCAACATTGTCAGCTTCGCCATTGCTCGAAAATGATTCTGGCTCAAATGGCGGGATGCCGATGGCGTCTTGATATAAACAACTGCAGTAGGAGGTGCAAGTCAGAACCTCGTTCTGGTCCCTTTCCAGTACAGCTATAATCTGACCATCTGCGGAGCCCAGGCTGTAGTATGGCTTTCACTTGGCTCTAAGATTTTTAGGAAGACTAAATTTACCTTGCATGTAATTTTGACTTTCCTGAGTTCAGTTAGACACTCTTGAACAAGGAAGATAGCCAAGAGAAGGCTAGAAAGTGTGAGAAGGAGGATCAAAGATAGTAGAGCTCGAGTGACCCACTCAGTAAACATTTGAGACTGGGGTAGAGACAGAAAATGAGTGTCTAGCTACAAAGAGGGCCATCTGGTGCTAGCAGGAATTCTTACATACGAAGCATCCCCATTGTACAAACTGACTCTGTTATCTATGGCCAAACAGAAGTGCAAACATCTCATTCAGTGCTGGTGAACACCAACTTGAGGTGTTTTCCCCCCAAAATGTATGTTATATTCATTTTATGAGATGATATTAGAAGCTAACTTCTGCATAAAATTTATTCTACTCTCTGTTAACTTTGATTTTACCTTGGAAAATGTTTTTATCCATATCTTTCATCCATCCATCTTTTATTCATTTTTCTGCTTAAAGATTCCCGCCACAAATGACATTCGATACATGGCTGTTGTACGAAAAATATTCATGTTCTGTGGTGCTTGAAGTGAGGTGATTAGACAAATACTCATGTAGGGAAATAAAACTCAAAAAAATACTTTCTTGCCACACAAATGGGGACGATGCAGACTTGCCTTATGATGATGATTAACACAGATGGCATTTGAGTGTGAGCTGTAACAGTTGCTACTTCAGGCAGCTAAGATCCAGACATATTTAGCAGTGAAAGTTTGGAAAGGAAGGCAGGGGTTAGGTGGTGGGGTGGGTTGTATTAATGACAGCAGCATCTAAACTTTCTCTTGTCCATCCCTAGCTCTAAGACTTCAAAAGCCGACTCTGCCAACTTGAAACAGTAAGAGACCCATGAAAATACCATGTGAGCTAAATACAAACTCTCTATAAGCACTGTCTACTATTTGTGATACTTGTTATATTTGGTCTCTTAGAGGCTTTAGTGGGAACACATAAAAGGTGGACCATGGATCATAGAACTGAAGTGAAATCCATCTGTCTGGTTACGTTCAATTTGGCTCAGAGCAATGAACTCCTCCCCAAATCTACGTCAGCACTTCCTTAATAGAGACTCTTACTTGCTCTCTCAGGAGTTTCCCAGCATTTCATGATAAAGGACACAGTTGTCAGATATCTGTCTGGTTAGTCTGCTGACTAAGAAGATAATCCAAGTGGAAATATGTGGTTCAGTGTTGCACAATCACCAGATTCTCTAGCCCACCTCGTGCTTTGCAGCTGTGGCATACTATGCGAAAAGTTTGATTTCTGACTATTGAGAAGACCAGAACAGGTTTACCATGTAGGCTGAATGTGTCAAAAATGATCTGACAATTTCTTTGGCAAGGCTCATTGGTACCCTCTGTTGGATCATGAACTAGCAGTTTCAAGTCTAGATCTGCCTGTAGTTTGAGACAGAGACTTGACAAGCACCTGCTGCTTGGTTTTTAATTTGCTAAGGATGTAATAGCAATTTGTAAACACATTTGCTTCCTTATTTCTGCAACAGCATCCCTACCTGGAAATTGACATTGAATTATGACCAAGCACATCACAACCCCTGGGAGAAGGGCTCTCTCTCTTTCTCTCTCTCTCTCTCTCTCTCTCTCTCTCTCTCTCTCCCTCAATTTTTTTGGCTAGTGTATTCTTATGCATGTGTGTATGTGCACTTTTTATCTCCCTCTCTTTTTCTCTTTCCTATACCTATTGATAGTCTTTCTCCTATTCTGCCATGTTGTCCCAGGAGGCTAGGTTTCCTTTTCTCATGTTCAGCTAATAGTGTCTATAATTCTCTTCCACCGCGGAGCTTCATGTGCCTTGACTATGATATACTTCCCTCATAATGCCCTCTATCTTGTCATCCCATCATAGCCCATGGAGTATCAGAATTCTCCTTCCTAATAAACCTCATTTTTAAGATTGATTTTTATGTCAGTTCCTGTTATGAATAAACCTCAATCTTTTTTTCCTCCTTAACACCCTGAAAACCCACTAATACCTCTTCAAAATAGAAGAACAGATTTCCATTTTGTTTACTTTGTGCGTGTGCATGTGTGTGTAATAAGTGCATACATAGCTCAGAGCACAACCTTGGTGGCATTCCTCACCTGCGGTCCATGTGTTTCTGAAGCAGGTACCCTCCCTGGCCTGGTTTGTCATCTCACCTATGCCAGGGTTATGTGGCAATCTCATCTAAACTTAAATGTTCCACGATGGAGGGAAGCTCCCAAAGACTCAAGAAGTTCTAAAGGGAAGTTAGTTAAGATTCAGGAAGTAAAAAACTTATTAGCTTCAGGAAGTTCCTGAAACTGGCCAGATGCATAAGACTACTGCCTCCCCAGGTTATGCAAGTAGTCAGACTCCTGAGGAGTCTTGGACAAGACAAGCTGACTGGAAGAGGATCTATGACCTGCTGGGTTGCCTGTAAGTCACGCAGAGAGCTCCAAGGTTCCAGCTCATGTGAGTGGTCACTGCTGCTGGATTGGGCTTTCACTAGTGCAGCTTCTTTTGAGCTGTCCCTGCTTCTGTAGGTAACCCCTCACCTATACTCCTATAAGGATCCCCAGTCAACACATTGATTCATCAAGTTAGACTTTGGTGGTGAAAAGTATTTTGTTTATTGGAAGGTTCCCTATTAGGGGTTTGGATATTTGCAGCGTGCCTTCTCAGGAAAAGTGTCACGCAACACTTGGCTGGTCAGCAAGTCCCAGCCATCTGCTCTGTCCACTTTTGAAGTTTTGGATTGATAAGCATGTCCCACCATCCCTTGCGTGTATGTCTGTGCACCATGTGTATACTTGGTGCCCACAGAGGTCAGAAGAGGTCATCAGAGTCCCGGGAATCTGAGTTGTAGTGCTTGTCCGTCACCATGTGGGTGTTGGCGGACAAACTTAGGTACACTGCAAGATCAGCCAGTGCTCTTAGCCACTAAGTCATCTCTCCAACTTCTGTTTCGTGTGTTTTCTGTGGATTAAAGTCAGCTTCATCGTTGAAAAGCCAGCACTTTACCAAGTAAGCTATCCTCCCATCCTGTTTCCTTCCATAAATTGAAGAAGAATTAAAGCTCATGATTCAGACACCTCAGATGTTTTTCAAATTAAGAAATTGTATTGATTTCGTAAATAGTAAACAGCAGTTATTCTTTTAGATTCTTCTTCACCAAATTTGAAAGAATTACATTAATACTAAACCAGGTAATTAATTCGTCTAACTCCAGGAACCCTCTTTTCAGCTTAGGTGGCTATCAATCAGGACTATTGGTAATTTTGAGAGCATTAAGCTCGTCTTTGCTCTATGATTTTGCTTGTCTCTGAGAGTCAGCCATCTTCATATGCAGCACAGCAGAGAACGGGACTAGAAGTTGACTTTAACCTTAATCTGGATCGTCTCTGAGCAGTGCTCCAGGAGAGTGCATCACATCATTGGCTGTGGGGCTAGCCTTAAAGTTGCGGGTTTCTAAAACTGGTCATAGAGATTTCCAATGGCAGGTAGTTATTTGGACCATGAGCAGCACACCCTTGAATAATAGTAGAACATTATCCTAATTAAGTAAGACTTAATAGCTTCAGGCCAATGGGCAAGACTACAAAAAGGAAATACCATAGAGACTGTAAGTATAATTCAATAAATTTATGTTATTGCAGTGTGAGGTGTGAGCTCTGTCTCATGAAGGGGGCCTTATATCTTAGCAAAAAGTGTTTGACTACACCCTTAACATTTTGCCATTATTGCTTCAACATATTTTTGCCATTATTGCTTGAAGGCAGGTTGCTGTTATTGTGTCTTACTGATGATTACCTGTTGGGATAATTTTTTGTACGCTGTGTGAAGATGTCTCTCTGTTTAGCCTTACCTGCAAAGGAACTTTCTGTTTAATAAAAAAATTAATAAACACAATTGCTAGGCAAGAAAGGATAGGTGGGACTTCCAGGCAGATACAGGGACTTTGGGAAAGAATCTGAGGCAGGGGATTCTCCAGCCAGATGTGGACATACTTACATAAAAGTCAGACATCCAATATTGAGGAGAAGGCAAAAGCCACATGGCAGAACATAGATTAATATAAATGAGTTAATTTAAGCTTTAAGAGATAGTTGGAACAAGCCTAAGCTCTGGCCAAGCTTTCATAATTAGTGAAAATTATGATTTTTATTGTCATGCCATGATTCAGGAGTTGGCAGTCCAAAGGAAGACCCGTTATAATTGTCTTTTTTTCCTGTCGTGTGCAGAGTACTTTTCATACCATGAATATGGGTTAGTAGAGATGAAATTTCTACTAGCTGATTTAAGAATCAGCTTGACTCCTACATATCTAATGATGTAAATAAGAGTTCTCTTTAGCAACATGGCTTTACAATCAGGTTGGAGAGAGCCTTGGTGATAGTTTGTGATATTTGTTGCGGGTGTGGGGGGGCTTTGGCCACTGACTTAGCAAAACACTCATTCCTAGCACTGGAGGTTTTATTGTGTGGTATAATGTGTCTACTTGGGCTGTTATCCTCTCTATTATTTAGTAATTCTATTTAGATTACTTTTATATATGTATGTATCCTAGGAAACATCTATAATAGTAAGCTTCCATTTAGTTTTTCAGAAGGCCTTTAGCACCCTCCCACTTACCATTTTCTCTCCCTCCCCATTCAATCTCCCTATTCTAGTTCCCCCTTTGTCTCTCCACAACACTGTGTCTTATTTCCCCTTCCTTGGGAGATCCTCTCCCCTACACCCATCTCTTACTAAGTATCTAAACTGTGTGGTTATTTGGACTGTAGCACACATATCTAAAGCTTAAACACTAACATCCATCTATAAGAGAAAGCATACAATATTTGTTGTTTGGGGTCTGGGTTACCTCACTTTGGATGACTTTTTCTTTCTATTTCCATCTATTTATCAGTGGATTTCATTTTCTTAACAGCTAAATGATATTGAATTGTATAACTGTATCACATTTTAATTATCAATTCATCAGGTTGATAGATATCTGGACTGTTTCCAGCTTCTGTCTATTAAAGAAGCAATGAGCATGAATGAGCAAGTATTTCTGTAGTAGGATACAGTTTCCTTTGTGTGTCCAAGAGTGTCAAAGCTAGATTTTGAGGTAGATCAATTCCTACCTTCCTGAGGAATAGCTGCATTGATTTATATACTGGTTATTTTAGTTTGTAATCTTACCAGCAATGAGTAAGTGTTCTTTTTTCCTTCATGTTCTCACTCGTTTTACTGATGACATCCTGCTGTACCTATAAATCAGTGTCTTCACTCAACCCACATCAGAGAAGCTTCTTGTACTACATGGGAATTAACACAGAGACCCACAGACAGACAATGTGCAGACATTGAGAGATTTTGGAGCACTATGTCCTAAAAGGGCTGTCTTCATCAAACCCCTCTCCTCAGGATTTGGGAAGTGTAGGAGGAAGCCGCTTGTTCTTCCCGGTTGCCCTGCTAGCTTAGCCCCAAAATAATCACACAGAAACTGTATTAATTAAATCACTGCTTGGCCCATTAGCTCTCATTTTTTATTGGCTAATTCATACATCTTAATTTGACCCATTTTAACTACCAGCAAAGTTTCAGCATGTCTCTGGCGGCAGATCCCTGGCATCTCTCTGACTCTGGGCCCTTCTTTCTCCTAGCATTCCATTTAGTTTTCCTCACCTCCCTAAGTTCTTCCCTATCAACAGGCCAAGACAGTTTCTTTATTCATTAATGGTAATCACAGCACACAGAGGGGACTCCCACATCAGGGAAATTTTAGATAAGAGGAGAACAAAACATTGTAAGAGCCAGAGAAAAAAGATAGGAAAGAGTGCCCTTCAGATACAAGACTGAACTCACAGAGACTATGACACCACACACAAGACCTGCACAGGTGCAAGCCTGACAGGGTCCTAGCACTGAGAGGGAGAAGTAGACACTGGGCTCCACCCCTAATCAAGACACTGTCTGTAATTGGTAATCATTCATAAAAGAAAAGTAAGTTTCCTCCAATGTGCCCTCACAGGTTATAACAGCCACAGCCCAGGACAGGCTACGTGCCCAGGAGTAGTTGCCCAACACAAAATTAACCCAATGTTTGTTTTTGTGAACTTTTTGCTTTGTTTTCCTGAACTTTTTTTGGGGGGGGGTGGCATTGGCGTCATTGTTTGACTTATTGGTCTTTTGCTTGTTAGTTTTGATTTCTGTGTTTGTGGGGTTGTTTTGTTTCTTAATTGTTTTTATTGTTTGAAAGGTAGAAAGAGAGAGAAGACATAAAGTTGAGTGAGTAGAGACGTGTGTTTTGGAAAGAATTGTGGAAGGGCTTTGGATCTTTGGACTAGAAAAGAGAGTTGGGAGCTTGCTGGGAAGTTCTTTAGCAGCTTGGAAGACAAGAATGTTGAGAGCAAGGCAGAAGATGGAGGCCTGGCGTGTGAAGTTTCAGAGGGAAGTTTAAAGACTCTATTGGGACAATCTGATTTGTTTTGAATGAAGATTTTGTGGTTCTTGTTAACTGGGACTGAAGAATCATCTGTAATTAACAAGACACCAGAACTACCAATGTGACACCTTGGCTTTGCTGGGATATTCGATGCTGGTGAGCTGGGGCTGAGAAATTAGCAGTATTTAAGAATAGATCAGCAACAATGAGGTGAAATCTTCTCGAAAGTGTTTCCTAAGAATCAACACAGAGAATTTGTATTCCAGACATGGCCAAAGTTGAATCTTGTGCTGGCAGCCAAATTTGGAAGTGTAAAAGTCACCTGGGTGGTTTTGGTTTTGAAAGGGATCACTAATGGCAGCTGAGGCATGGAGGGTTGGAGTCCCTGAAGAGGGTCCAGGAGAGACTATTGGTGAAAGTGCAGCCCATTGGCAGCAGGAGATCTCAGACTTCTGGAGATCTCAGTACCATGGGATGCCCATCAGGAACAGCAGCAGTGGAGTGGAACCAGCCAGAGCCTAGAACACAAGCTCTATGAGCTGCAAAGGGCCAGGGAAGTGCCAGAAGCCCTTTGAAGGAGCTCAAGAGATGGAGAGTGAATCCCAGATAAGGGGCTATTGAGTTATTTACACTTTTGGAGTTTGGTTTTGCTTTGTTCAGATTGTGACTTCGCCATGATTCTTTCCTCCTGAAGTAAGGAAATGTTTAACTTAATTTTGATTTTTACAGGAGCCCACGGGTGAGAGATTTTGAACTTTTAAAAGAGATTTTAGATTTTTAAAAAGACTGGATATTTTAAAGGAACTGAACTAATAATGTGCTTAAATTTGAAGTTACGTTTTTAATGTGATACCTTGGGGGTGAATAAGAAGGGATTGTGGCTTAACAGTGATGTGTTTGTGTGTCACGTTGACAAGGGGTCATTTGTACTAGCTTTTTTAAAATGTCAACTTGATACAAGCCAGAATCACTAGAGAAGAGGAAGCCTCAATTGAGAAAATGCCTTCATAAAATTGGGCTGTAGGCAAGCCTGTAGGGCATTTTCTTAATTAGTGATTGATGTGGGATGGCACCACTCATTGTGAGTGTTGCTTTCTTTGGGCTGGTGGTCCTGGGTTCTATTAGAAAGCCGGCTGAGCAAGCCATGAGTAGTAAGCCAGTAAACAGCACTCCTCCATGGCTTCTGCATCAGTTCCTGAGTTCCTGTCCTGACTTCCTTCATTGATGGACAACAATGTGGAAGTGTAAAGGAAACAAATCCTTTCCTTCCCATGCTATTGGTCATGGTGTTTTATCATAGCAATACTAACCCTGAATAAGATAGTGACTGGCTTAGTATTTGAAACAGGCATGAGAAAGCATCATGAACACTTGTGCTTACATTTCTAATACTCAGACTTTATTGAATCCTTCCATTATTATGTTGGTTTAAACACACAGAACAGTACAATCTAATGGCAAAGATAACAAGTGTGCCTGTCTCAATCTTAGGTTATAAAATATCACAGTTACTTTGGATATGGACCTTCCAGAGATATGGGATACTTAAGAAAGAGAGTAAATTTTGCATTGGGGATGCAGTCGTTGAGTGGTTGAGCATTGACCTGCATGCACAGACATTGCAACGCTGAGCTTGAATCCTAAAGCTGAAAAAGAAAACAAAAGACATTATCCCCATCCTTTTTATGTGAAATTACTTCTTTAATTTTGGAAAAATAGAACTGCTTTATTAAGTTATTTTTCAGGCATGTATTGTGTAGTGTCATGTTTTACAAATTTGATCTAATTCTATTTTGACAAATTAACAGATTTATTATAGGATTTTTGCATAGGTGGGATAAAACTTACTTGGTTTTAATGTATTGTTGCAATAAACTTCTCAGCTTCATTTATCAAGATTAATCTAGAGCAACTGGATCTATACGCATATGGATGATTTAAAGTTCAATATTTGTCAGACTTTGGAATTGAATTTTTAAGGTATTCATTACATTTTGAGATTCCTTGTGTATATCTAAAGGAGTTTACATAGTAGAGGAAGAATGTTTCTCAGCAGTTGAAATATTGCGTAAGTCTGTCTGGAAGTGGCACCTTTTCTGAAAACAATAACCACCATTTTCTCTCTCTCTAGGTCACTATTTCTTTCATGTCTTCCTCTGACTTTCAATCACTTTAATATTCTCTTAGAAAATCATGTATTTCCTGTAGAATTTGCTTTTAAAAAGAGGCAAATAGAAAGTCAGGTTGTTTCTGCTTGGGATACCTTTGAATGTGAGTCTCATTTCACTGACTGTAACATAGAGCAGTCGGAGAGGGCTCTGCCTCTTGTCCACTCTTAACTTTTACTATCTATATCTGTGCTGTACGAAGTAAGACAGTTCAATTAAAAAATAATTACAGTAATTTTTCTTCTGATATTTTCCCTCCACCTTTTCAATATAAGTACCATCATGTTTCTTACCTCCTCCTTTTGAGAAACTCACAGTTGATTTTCACCTATTAAATATTATGTCTTTAATTCCAGAGCCAGTTCGCACAGCAGTGCTGTAGGAATGTGTATTACCTCTGCCTGTCAGGACTTAAAACATCCATTTTCCTAGAACCCAAAATCCCACGATTTATCGAATCTTTCAAGTCTGCACTAGTGATCCTTTTTTACTATCATGTCCCACATGTCACTTTTCCTCTGTCCCCTGGGACATGACCTGTACTATACTGTATAGTCATCTTCTCATGTGGACTCACTGATGTAGGTTACACATGTATTCTGATTATTTGGTCTTCCATGGAGAAAGATACAATACTTGTTCTTTCAAATCAGACTAAGGTTTCAAGGCTGGCGATGGAAATGATTTTCACATAGGCATATCCTAACTATCTCAGGTCTTATTCATTTTTTCCCTCTTTACCTGTTTTGCTTTGTTTCTTTCTTCCTAATCATCAGGGGTATCTGATACTCGTGTGAGTTCAGAATTCTTCCTGATTGCCTCATAGAGGCGGGAGACAGGCTGTTATACTAAAAAGACATCTCAATGGCACATAACAAAATAGAAACTAGTACAAAAGTTACATCTTATTGAAGTTCCCTAGTGATTAAACTAACAAACAAACACCCTTCATAAAACATCTCCATATAACCATAGCTTCTTTCTGTGATGTCTAATTTGGTTACCAACTTGACACAACTGTGTAGAGGGATCATCAGTTGAAAACTTGACTCCATTGAATTGG
Organism: Chionomys nivalis; assembly: GCF_950005125.1. Taxonomy (NCBI): domain Eukaryota; kingdom Metazoa; phylum Chordata; class Mammalia; order Rodentia; family Cricetidae; genus Chionomys; species Chionomys nivalis. The sequence goes on along the minus strand of NC_080105.1, from coordinate 45,401,166 downwards.
CCTGTAGACATTTCTGATTACTAATTGGTCTTAAAGTTCCCAGCCCACTCTGGGTATAAATCACTATACAGGTGAGTGTGGGCCATATAAGAAAGGTAGCAGAGCAAGCTAGAGGGAGGAGCCTAGTAAGACGCGTGCCTTTGGGGTTTATGCATTAATCTGCTGGGTTGTTTTCCCTTGATGATGGCCTGTAACCTGTAAACTAACTAAACATATCTTCAAATTGCTTTAGGGTGTGTTCCTCAGCAACAGAATGAAACCAGAACATTTTCACTAACCTGGGTGGTCAAGAATAAAGTAATTGGAGGAAGGGTTAAGAGTTTTGGAATTGAGATTAAAAAATAAAACAGTAAGATCAAATAACTCTCGCGGACACAGCAGTGTCTAACATGCCTATACATTTGCATAATAAAAATGATTCCTGAGAGTGGCTGATGAATTAAGGCTAGAGCCCCTCTTTTATTCACCCATTACTTTTTCCTTTTTCTCGAGCTGTGGACACTGTGTAATTACTCTGGCTGCCTGGCTATTTCAACAGGGCCTAAACTTTCTCTCTCAGACTCCCATTTTATGTATTCTTCATTCAAAATCCATATCCTTAGAAGGCTGACTCTGACTGCCCTAGTTACTTTCCATTGTTGTGATGAACAGCATGACCTATAGCAAACTGAGGAGGAAAAGGCTTATTTAATCTTTATGGAACATCATGATGAGCAGCCAGGGCAGGTATTCAAGGGTAGGCTGTGGAGGAAGCTGCTTTTACTGGCTTTTCCCAAGGCTTGCTCAGCTTGCTTTCTTATACAACACAGGGCCACCTGCTGGGATTATCACCACCCACAGTGGTCCTTCCACATCAGTCATCCATCAAGAGAAGGATTAGAGACTTGCCTACAGGCCAGTCGAATGGAGACATTTTTCCCTATTGAATTATCCTCTTCCCAGATGGGCTATACTACAAGATGAAATACCGCTTTTCCTTCTTGGATTGCTTTGGGTCATGCTGTTTGTCACAACGATGGAAAGTAAGTAGGACAGTCAGAACGAACATCCTAAGGATGCGGATTTTGAGCAAAGAATAAATGAAATGGAAGTCTTTTCCCATTACTCCAAAATGCATTTGAACTAAGCTGTAGTTTTCAATGTGCTCTAAAAATGTTCCATGTACCACATTCTATCTTGTCTCACCTTATATCTTATGCCATTCTCTTATTATAAGGAAATTTCCATTTCCCTTTGATTGCACGTAAGTACTTTACTCTGAGTTCTTGAAGAGTTTTGTCCGCATCTTTTTTTCATAAACTTGGGTTACTTTGCCTACTCTCTAATTCTATCACAAAACCAAGAATGCATGTTCCTCATCTCTGTGAGGCTCCTGTAGAGCGAAGTGCCTTACCAAAGGCTGCTGTTCAGTTATTGAGCACCTGCTGATTGCCAACAGACTGTATAAGGACTGAGTTAGCAATAAATCAATACTTGGCATAGAAACTATTATTAATTCCATTGTATGGATGAGGATAGGGTCTCACTAAAAATAGTTGTGACAGAGCTCAAAATATAACTCCCTTTCATTAGCAAATACAATGATGAGGCCAGGGGAGAGGAGCAGGACCTTTGTGAAAACCAAGGTAACCTTACAATAAGGACACCATCAGAATCTGGGAGACACTGTCTGAATATTTGGGATGAATTTTGGGAATTATAGCATTGTTTTCTGATGACTGGTTGGGCTGATTTCTGAGCTTAACACATCTGTGTGATTTTCTATCTTTTTGATGTATTATCCAGGTTTGCCAATTGATCTGAGAAACACAGTCTATAAGCCATTCATTGAGTCAGCTGAAAGCTTTAGACAGTCAACAATACTCGAGCAAGTAAGTCGTGGGGCCAAGGAATGGGTAGTGAGGAAGCCTGGGCAGCCAGCGAATACATGACATTTATGAGCATATTCTGGGAACATCACCACAAAAGCCCTTTAATGAGAACAGAGACTATTTGTTCTTGTCCATTAAACATTTTCAGTAATGTAAATTTATGGTTGGCTTGTATAGCACCTGGCTTTTGTTTTCAGAGGCCACAGGGAACATATATTATATATATTGTTGTATGGATCACCTGGGAAGAAGAATGAGTTCCTCAGGGTATCAGCATTTTTGTGTTCTTGGAATCCACGCTAATCTTTTGAAAGTATTTAGCACATTTATTTTTGCCATATTGGCTATTGGGACAGATAGTAAATTTAAAATTTTCACTAGTATACAGTCTGGGAAAGTGGTTTTTTTCCTTTCTGGTATAAAATAGGGCATGATAGCTTAGACAAAATTTTTCCTAAACATTCTGAGTTTATGCTGGCCATGCCGAGATATAAAGGTTCAAAACTGTTCAGCTTATGAACATCTGGATAAGCTATGAATAGAATTTCCTTATAGGAAAAAATTCCTAAATTCCAGGAAACAATGGTGAATATGTGAAACAATGTCTTTGGTCCTCAAATTATGAGTAGTAATTCAATTAGCATTCTCAAGACAGAATTTTTGAGGATATTTTATGAAGTGAAGATTTGTGAGCCTAGTTGATTGTATTGTTTTCCTAGGAAGAAATATATATGGCTAAGCAGAGACCTTGGAGGAAAGATTCTTACTGGATTATTCCCTGTGGCCTTCTCAGCCAACTTTCTTATAGAGCGCAGGACCATCTGCCTGAGTGACACCACCCCTGTGAGCTGGGTCCTCCTTCATCAATTGTTAATCAATAAAATGCCCTCTCCCAGACATAGCTACTCTTTAAACTGGGTTTAGTGCTTTGCAGATCACGAAATAAATTGTGTCAACTTGACAAAACACCAAGTAGAACACAAAGTGTGTTTAGTGTTTTCTATCATTTTCTCATTCAGGCCTTCTCTTGTCATGTTTTTTCTTTTTCTTTCTTTCTTTTTTTAAATTTTTTGTGTGACTAAGTTTTTATTTCTCTAGGACATGTACCTGAGACTCTAATTGTTGTTTCCACAACAATAATAATACTCGTACATTTAGTATTTTTACAGCATGGCAAACAGCTTTCCATTTTAGCAATGCATACAGTTTCTTTGCATACTTCTGAGCATTCAGGATTTACATATATACATATATGTGTGCATATATAAATATTAACTTATTTTTGCACTTTGGAGAGTTGTGATGTTATTTCATTGTGTTTTGAGTTTCCACTGATGTGTTTATAACTAAATAGCATCCATTCTCCATATATAGTTTTTAGGGATGCAAATACTATGTTATTTTATTTTGTTTATTTATTTTGTCAACTATTAGTTGAGCACATTTAGGTGTGTAAGTTCTCTATTTGGTTCCATTAACTTAATTTTCCACCAAAATTAATGCTGCCAAGTTTTCTTTAATATTGTGTAGAATAATTTCTCTCCACTCTGCTTTGTAAAGGTTATTTAGCTATTTTAAGTCCCTAAATTTAGAAATTTAATTATAAGGTGGCCTATGCCTACAAAACACCTTGCTGTGACTTTGATAAGAATAGCGTTGCACAATTTCAGACTACTGTAGGGAGATCTTCCGTGTTGGAACTTCAAAATTATATATATATATAATTATATATATATATTAAAAAAACCCTCTGTCTTTGCTCTTGTGAGTTTTTTGTTGTTCTTGTTTTGTTTTTGTTTTTCATTCTTATCAGTATTTCCTGATTTCCAATCTACAGAGACTTTGCTTACATGCTTAGTTTGTTCCTGAGTGATTTCAATTCCTAGAGCAGGCTTATGAACAGAATTATGATCTTAATCTCATTATCTACATGTGAATTGTTTGAATGCAGACATGTAATTGATTTATGTCTGTTGATCCTAGGGCCTACAAGAATCTGGTTATTTTTAGAACTTTTGTAGAATCCCCAACTTCAAAACTAGTATGAAAGCAACTGGTTTCCTTGAAGCTTTTTTATACATACTTTGCTTCAGTGGTTTCTCCTTCCTCTGCTTCTCTGCACCATTCATTCCCTTGTTTCTCGATGCATACCCATCTTCCCTAGTCCTTTCCACTTTCATGTCACATGTATTCTAGCACATTCCCCTATTCTCTGATCTAGTTTCTAGTTTCATGGCACCCACATAAATACAAATTAGGAATAGGATCAGCACAAGAAATAAAACAGGTAGTACTTGTCATATTTTCCCTTGGTTTTTGGTTAGTCCTATTTAAAATACTAATTTCCAGACCCATCAATTTAAATGCCCAGTTCATTTTTCTTTGCTGAGGCTAAGTAAATTCTGTTGTGTATGTGTATTGCATTTTCATTATGCATTCATCAGCTGATAGAAATCTGTTGTGTTTTTTCTTCATAATAGTCATTTTGACTGGAGTAAGATGAAATCTCAATGTAGTTTTAATTTTCAATGAACTCTCAATGTATTTTAATTTCCCTTAGGGCTAGGGAAGTTGCATAGTTCTTAAAACACTGTGTGTGTGTATATATGTGTGTAGACATGTGTAAAATAATGTAGGTATATGTGTGTGAGAGAGGTAGGGGCTGGTTTATTGAGCCCAGTTCTCCAATGGGTTCTGTGGATCCAATTCATGTAATCAAGCTTTGTTAAGTGCCCTTACCTGCTAAGCCTCTCCCTGGCTGTGAACACTTTAAAAGTATCTAATGGTAGTCTATGTTTCTTCTTTTGAGAGCTGTCTATTCAGTTCCTTGGCCTATTTATTTATTGGCTTGGAGGGTTATGATGGTAAGTTTTGCAGCTTTTTATATATTGCAGATACTAATATCTTATCTGATGTATGCCTGACAAGGACATTCTTCTCCATTCTCTAGGCGGTTTCACTCGCTGCTACTTTCCTTTGTTGCACAGAAGCGTTTTAGTGTCATGTAATCCCATTTGTCAACTCCTTGGGTTATTTCCTGTGTTGTTAGAGTCCTATCCAGAAAGTTTCTGCTTATGCTGATATTGTAAGCTGCCTTCCTCTAGGTGGTTTGTTGTTTCAGGTTTTAAATTAAATCTTCGATCCATTTCAGGCTGATTTTTGGTAGATGAGAGGTAGGAATCTAATTACATTTCCCCGAAGATGGATATCCAGCATTGCAAGCCTCATGTGTGGAACAGGCTGTCTTTCCTCCAGGATGTGCTCTTGTTGCCTTTGCAAACAAATAGGTATCCATTGCCATCTGGGTTTATTTCTGGGTGTTTGTTTTTGTTCTGCTTGTTCAAATGTGTAACTTTTTTTTTTTTTTTGTGCCAGCACCCTGATGACTTTACCACTATGACTGTGTGGTATAATTTGAGGTCAGGCACTGTTACAGTACCTCAGCAGTGTCTTTATGTGTAGGATGCTCTGTCTACGAGTGGGCTTTGTTTCCATATGAATTTTAAGATGGATATTTCTTGTTCATTGAAAAATGTCATTGAAAATCTGATGGGGATTGTATTGAGTTGTAGATTCTTTGGGTAATAAAATAGGTATGTATGTGTGAGTGTGTGTGTGTGTGTGTAAAACTCCAAATTTGCTTTGCTCCATCTCCCATGCTGGTTATTAAATGTGTGAGTTATGTGTCTTATCACAACCTGGCTCCAGTATTGATTTTGTTAGTCTAGGAGTATGGACAAGCTTTCCAACATCTAAAATCTTGTCAGTTTACTTTTTTTCAGGGTCTAAAGTTTTCATCTCAGAGGTCATTCACTGTCTTGGCTGGATTTATTCTTAAGCACTCTTGTTGAAACTATTTTGAATAGGGAAAGTTTCCTAATTTCCTAATTTATTTTTTCAGTTACTGATCTTTGTTGATTTTATACCCTGATGTTTTGCAGAAAACATGCTTCAGATCTAAAATTTTTCTTGGGAAGTTTGTGGGATCATTTAAGTAGAATTGCTTCTGCAACTAGGGTTTTTTTATCCTCCAATTTTTATTTGTATTTCTAAGCTTTTGTGTGTCTTCTCTTGTCTTATTCCTTTACTACGAGTTTGAGCCCAGGACTTAACAGAGTTTTTCCATATTTTAGAGAAATGTTTCAGTTTTCTGCACTTAGCTTAATGTTGGCCATAGGTTTGTCATTGATAGATTTTACTAGTTTTTTTTTTTAAATTTTAAGTTCTTCAGAATTTTTTTATGCTGACATGTTGAACCTTTGTAAAACACCTTTTCTTCGTTTATCAAGTCAATAGTATAATGTATGTGTTTAAATCTAACCAGATGGATTATATTATTTTTTGATTCATGTATGCTGAATCAATTTTGTATACCTGGAATGCAAGTAATCTTGTTTTAAGATATATTTTTAATGTATTCCTGAATTTTGTGTACAGGTATTGTGTTGAGAATACTTTTAATTATTTTACTGTAAGGAACTCGCAAACAGGACATATCACATGGCTAGATTAACACAACCACTAAAACATGCACTATCCCAGTTGCAAAGTTGCAATAAATTTCTCTGCAATTTGAACTGCCATACTGAAGCTGTGGATCTTTGTTTTGGATTTTACATATTCACTATCATTTACACTTTAGGCACGTATTTACAAATAACACTTTAAATATCCATGACAGAGTTAAAAACCAGTAAAACAACTGGCTTTATTCCCCTTTACACAACTCATGTGTCATTTACCTCATTTTGTCGTTCCCCATCACCTAGTATTATTTTCTTGTTCTCCCTTCTACCTGTCACACTACACACATGTGTGCACTGATTTACTTATGTATGCACATGTATACATGATAGGATAGGATTTGCACAGGGGGAGAATATACATTTTTCTGAGGTTGGATGACCTTGCTTAATTATACACTCTGACTTCACTCATTTTCCTGAAAATTTTTGTGATTCCATATTTCTTCAGGGTTCAATAGTATTTCATATTATATCTGCTCATATTTTAATTATCTTTGCATTTGTTGATGGAAAGCTAGGTTGATTTAATTTCCTTGCTAAAGTGAATCGATCAGCAATAAGTATGTGGATACAAATATCTCTGGCATAGTAAAATAACTAGGTTATTTCCATAATGGCTTGCATTAATTTGTACCCCCAAGCAGTGAAAAATAATTCCTTTTCCATACCCTCTCAAATATTTTTTTGAAAATTTTCACATCAATATTCAACAAAAATTTCTTTTGTAGCTTTTTATATCTATCTGTTTTTTTATAAGAGTAATACTGAATTTCTAGAATGTTTGGTAAATCTTCCTACTTTCTGTTTCATTGAAACAGTTTGCAATTGTTGATGTGAGATCTTCCTTCTGGGATGCAGCCCCAAGTAAATTTCCCATGCTGCAGTAGACAGTTCTGTAACCATGAACACACTGGGAACATGAACTGAACTCAGTGAGTAAAAGAAGGGTTCATATGGTTGGGAAGGAGATTCAGTGGGGGATCAAAAGAAGCTGATTGGATTTGAAGGACGGAAGTTGGATTTGATCAAATCTCTTTCTCTCTCTCTCTCTCTCTCTCTCTCTCTCTCTCTCTCTCTCTCTCTCTCTCACACACACACACACACACACAATTCAGCAGTGACCCCATAGGTCCTAGACTTCTGTTTGTAGGGAAATGTTGTCTTGCCTTTTAAGAAATTGTTTGAGAATTCTATAAATGCATACAATGTGTTTGGATCAAATTAATTCCTTTTCTAATTCTTGCCCTATATGCCTCCACCAGTTTTCCCTCCCAATTTAATTTGCTCTTCTAAAACTAAAGACAAGATGAGGACGAGATGTGGAGGAGAACCACCTTGTAAGATGCTGGACAGAAGGCTCAGTGATTAAGAGCACTGCTAACTCTTTCAGATGACCAGGGTTCAATTCCCCAAACCTGCACAATGACTAACAAAAATCATCTATAACTCCAATCTTAGGTTATTTAATACGATCTTCTGGCCTCTGCAGACACCAAGGGTGAAGGTGGCTCACAGACATACATGCAAGCAAAGCTCCCATACATATAATGAATTAAAAAAGAAAAACAAACAAACAAAGAAGTCCTGTAAGTCCACATAGTCTGACTGGTACCTGGGTGGGTATGGAACCATCTACTGGATGGACCATGAGTAGACTCCTAGTGACTGAATCTCTGAAGAATATTTACCCCACCCCATCCCACCCCCACCATTCCCAACATCCACAAAGTGCCAATAGGGATTTTGTTTGTCTTGACTGTGTGCCGATCTTGGGCATTTAGTCACAGATACTATGGGTTCTTGTATGCAGCTAGGCTGTCCTGTCTGGAAACACTGTTTTGCTGTATGTAATCATCCTCTGCTTCTGGCTCTTATAATTTTCATAGCCCCTCTTCTGTGATGGTCCCTCATCATTAGAAAGAGGTGATGTGATATTGATGTCCCATACAGGGCTATACACGCCACAGTCTCATTTTCTTTATGTTGACAAGTTATGTATCTATGCTGCCTAGGTTTTTTCCCCTTGACTTATCATAGACTGTGGTCATCTGGGAAAAGGGGACTTCAGTTGAGAAGCTGAGTCCATCAGACTGGCCTATGGGCTTGTCTTTGGGACATTTCCTCAATTAAGTATATATGTGGCAGGACCCAGAGTATTCTGAACAATACCACCCCTGAGCAATCTTGTCTTGGATACAAGAAAGCAAGCTAAATATGAAAACAAGCCAGTAAGCATTCTTTTCCATGATCTCTGCCTCAGTTCCTACTTTCATTTCCTATCTTAGTTTTCCTAAATGGTGGATTATAACCTGTAAGCCAAATAAACCCTTTTCTCCACAAGCAGGTCTCCGTCACAGCACACCAGAGCTGGATCTCTGTAGAGCGGCATTTGCCGTGGACAGAAACTTCCCCAGATGAAGACTGAGGGTTGCACTGATCTGTGAGTATTAAAATCATGGCTATGTAGATACTCTTTTCCAAAGAAGGTCATGGTTTACTTTTACCTTGGTGACAGAGTGTGTTTGCTTGCTTTTTAGTGGTGAGCAGTTGTTGCCTATTTTCAAGGGCTTTTGCTTTGTCAGTTGATATGATGCTTTCATTTTTCTTCAGCTGATTTCTCGGTAGCTCACCAATAGACTCTAACCCTTCCTCTTCTCATCCTCTTCATAAGATTGTGTAAATAGTCAAGCTTTGTGGCATTTTCTTATTACTCTCTGCAGGTATGCAGAAATTCAGTTTTTAATTTTTATTGTAGCCTAATGTTTCGTTGAAATTATTATGTTTTCCAGCTAGAAGACTATCTTTGTGATGGAATTTCAATATTAAACATCTAATAGTAGTCTAAAAGGATGCTCTGTGATATTTTTACACTGGAGAATGTTTCATGAATTTCTGTGAGGCCTCCTATCTGGTTAAGCCAAGTGACTGAAGACAAGATTTCTATTATCAAATAATGTAGCTCGATAAATTTTATGTCCACTTTATATTACTCAGATTTTGTAGATCCACAATTAACTCCTTGTGCTTCATTAAACCTTCATCAAACAATGTAAATTAGATTTCTCACAATAAATGTTTTTGCATTTTATCAATATATTTGTTACTGTAGCTTTTATATTTCATATATGCCATATTGATGATAGTTTGCAATCAGATGCAAGAGACTTTAAGTTTTAAACAAATGAGTTCCCCCATTTGTATGTTCTGCTTTGGTGCATGAATCTAGCTTTATCATTATGTAGTAGTTTATACAATACATTTTCTGTATGGTACAGAATTTGTCTTGCTTAATTGTTTTATATATGAGACTGTATAGTGGTTGATTTCTGTCTTGAAATATACTTTCATGTCTGTTACTTAATTTATCACATTTAACTTACATGTTTTATACATTGTGTTTCTAACCTTTTCCCGTTGTCAGCACCTCCCTGTCCAGATCTGACTGCTTTTTCTGTTCCTTACACTCTGCTCCTTGGTAGCTTCCCATCACTTGTTACCAGTCCTCTAACAACGGTTCTCAGATTCGCGTCTTGCTTCACTAAGCTAGGCCTTTGGAAAGTTTTTAAGTAAGTGTACATGTAATTATACTTTTCCAACTCTTGCTTATTAATATTTTTCCTTTGGCAGGGTATAATGTAATCAGTTAAAACTTCATTTCTTTGAAGAATTAGTGGGGACTGGTTAATTTTATATGTTGATGCTTATGTCTGTGTGATTATATTCCCTTCTGTAAAGAACAATCTTTTTGCTTTCATACTCAACGTTGTTTACTTAGCTTTGAAAACAGGAACTCTGTCATCGTATGCCAATGTGGTGCTCATTTTGTATTTTTCCTTCTACACAGTATGCCCTACTTCAAGTCTTTTTGCTTATAATCTCAATAATGAATGGAACTCTGTCTCTTTTCATTTGTTTACTCATTTATAGAGAAACATTAATCTTCGCATGCATACACATATTCCAATTTTCTTCTGAAATATTTTCCACTATTACCCATTTCATTTGCTCACATTATTCAATTATATCCACTGTACACATAGTTTTATTTCCACAAGTGTCTTTCTAGTTGCCACAGAGATATATGTAGAGTCTTCTCTTTCTTTGTGCTTGGTTCTTTAGCTCAACCAGCTCACTTTTTTGCTTTTTTATCTTTTTGAATTGATTCCTCTCAAGACTTGAGTTTCTTCCTACAGGAGTATGTCTTATAATAATACTATTTAAATGACTAAGATTGCAATGATTATCATTAGATATGTTGCATTATAACTCTCTAGCTAACATTTGTTTTCTTTGACTTTTAACTCTTAGAAGATTTTTTACATTACAGCTGGGTGGTGGCGGTACATGCCTTTAATACCAGCACTTGGGAGGCAGAGATAGGTGAATCTCTGTGAGTTTGAGGCCAGCCTGGTCTACAGAGTGAGTTCTAGGACAGGCTCCAAAATCTACAGAGAAACCCTGTCTCAAAAAACAGGAAAAAAAGAAAAAGAAAAATATTTTTTACATTATGTTTTCATCATATTTTATGTTTATTAGTTTATTTTTTTAAATGTCATTTTGTTTTATGTGTCTGAGTATCTTGTCTGTCTATAGGTATGCATGCCATGTGCAAGCTATATCTCCATGGAAGCCAGAAGTGGGTGCCAGATCTATTAAAACGGGAGCTATGGGCGGTTGTAAGCCACCATTTGGGTGCTGGGAACTGTTATATGACATTATGTGTCCTAGCAAGACTTGAATAAATGGGGAAATACCATATAGAAAAGTGACAATAGACCTAAGTATGGATACCACCAAAGTCCAGATTAGTTTGTTATGCTCAAAATCCAGAACGTGAATCACCGCCACAAGACCAACTCTGAAGCTAAAAAAAAGAGTCTTCCTTGCGAGTTAACTCAGGTCCCTCCATCCATCTGAAGTGACAGCAGCAGCAAGAGCAGTGACGACGACAAGAGCAGCAGTGATGACGACAAGAGCAGCAGTGACGACAAGAGCAGCAGTGACGACAAGAGCAGCAGTGATGACAAGAACAGCAGTGACGACAAGAGCAGCAGTGATGACGACAAGAGCAACAGTGATGACGACAAGAGCAGCAGTGATGACAAGAGCAGCAGTGACGACAAGAGCAGCAGCAGCAACTGGAACAGTGCAGAAGAGACCCACAGTGGAGCAGTGGAGCATGAGCAGAGGGGATTTACATAGGGGAAGAGGCCTGGGGAATTTCAAGCCTCTGGGCTTGTAATTGGATGCCTCCTAGTTGGGTGAGGGAACTTCCAGGATTCCAGGCTTGGGATTGGCTTCCCCTATGGTGTAAGGGGGCTTTCCAGGCCTGAGGAGAATCCCAAGCCTCTGGGGGCTCTGTGATTGCATGGCTTTGTGTCAGGGGCTCTCCCACCTCAGTGAATACCTGTTTTTGTTCTATGCCCATGCAGGCATTGGTTGTCATTTGTTTTTTTGTCTCATGTTGTTGATCTTAGATGTAGCATGAAATCTTAAAAGTTCTGATTTGTATTTTCCTGGTAGCTGAGGATAATGAACATTGAAAAGAATATAATTTTCAGGTATTTGCAATTCATCTTTTGAAAACTCTTGACCCATTTTTAAAAAATTGTTTTCTTGATGCTTAGTTTTTTTATTTTTAGTTCTTTGTACATTTTAGCTAGTAACCCTCTACTGATAATAAATATATTTTCCCATTCTATAGGTTATCTCTTCAATAAAATGATGGTATCTTTGCTGTATAGGAACTCTTTAGTTTCATGTAGTACAATTTTAATTTTTGGATTAATGCCCATATATCTGGGGTTCTGTTTGGAGAGTTCTTTCCAGTGTCTATAGGTTCAAAAGTAGTGCTTGGAAACCATTCATGAAAAGAGAAAGGCAGAAATCTGTTTATTATGTTGTTAAATCTGAAACCCATCATTGTTATTGCATCTAAAATAAGGTCTGACCACAAAGTGTTTAATGAACTAGAGAATTTCGAGCCAAGAACATTTGGGATGCTTTCTGATCTGATCAAAAAGTTAACATAAAAAATTCTTGCTTCATCTTTCCTAATGACAGCTATGTCCATTTTTATTTTTCATTTGGTTCTTGTTTCCTGGGGTTGGGAGGATCTATCTGTCATCTTGGGTGTTCAATCAGGTATAAAATAATGTGCATTTATTTCCTATAGATTCAAAAACACATTGCTATCAACTTGATGACAAACAGATTTATTGTTTCAGCTAGAGGCTAAAAATAGGCTCCAAACAAGAGTATTGACAAGACTGTATTCCCTCCTGGAGGCACAGAGGAGTCTGTTTGGTGCTGTCTCTAGCAATGGGATTTTGAGATTTCTTGGATTTTGGCTGCATCATTCCAATCTTTCTCTCCGTCTTTACAGTGCCTTCTTGTCTGAGCATCTCACCCTCTGTATCTCTCTTAGAAAGACACATGATTGCATTTAAGTCTACAGAGATAGTCTTGGACATCTTGCAAATTTCAGTATCTTGAACTTACTAATACTTGCAATGACCTCCTTTTCCATATTTACAGGCTGTAGTGATTATGATCTCACCTTTTTAGGGGAGCCGTTACCAGAATATCATACAATGAAAAACGCATCTCTAAAATCTCATTAGTTCATAGGTAAACCATATCACTGCACAAACTATGAAGATTGCCTCCCATTGATCTGCATCTACCAATGGAGCTCACAAAGCATTTCAACTAGAAGCACTTCTGGTTTCAATACCACATCATAGGAGCTAAGAGAGAAAAGGGAACTTGTAAGGCCATGTGCCATCTTTCTCCTCTGACCTGTAGCCATTAGAATTTAGTTCTTGTCTGAGGTTGTCAATAGGGCAGTAGAAACAAACACAAAGGAATGAATATGTGTGAGGGATATTGGTTGAACGTCATTTAGAGTTAATGCTTTGAGTCTTGAAGACAAACAGCGATGTCCAGCTAAAGCAATTAGGTAGATGAAAAGATTAGTGCTCGCAATAAGATAGCTCCCTCGGTCCTCTTAGTGTCACCAAAGTGGAAATTGAGGATGGCATAAAGCATAAAACCACATGACTTGTCCAGTCACTCAAGTGAATAAAACTTGAATATAATTTCAACATAATTAATTGCACGTATGTGAAATTATGACCAAAAAATGTGCCTCTTTTTAAAATAGCTTGGAAGGCATACAGCACATGGAGGCCTGTAATGAGAGGCAGTAGGCATGAATTTTCGTTAATAAACAACTATGCCACTTATTTCTCTGGAAGTTATTTTCTTCTCTAACATATAAGTTTGAGAAAAGAACTACAATGAATTAGAAAATATAATCCCTGCCTATCCATTCAGGTTACAGTGATAATACTATGATTCCCGGAGTTCATCATACCTTGCCTAAAAGAATGAGTTTTGGAGCTTTGGAATTTATATATTTAAATATTGGGTGTAATGTTTCAGTTAGTAGGGTCCTAGAAGAGGCAATTGCATTAATTACAGCTTTTATTTCTTCTACTGATTAAAGCCCAGTGTTAATTGAGGTCAGTAATGTGGGTTCAATTTCTCTAAAGGCCAGATGGTTTTGCTTAGCTAGGGGGCAATAGGTTGCTACTCTGGTCCCCTAGCTCCCCACCCCACTCATGAGCATCATTGATCCTGTAGGAGAGGAAAACAAAGCCTGGTCTCTTCCTTGTGAGCAAAAGGTCATCATCATTACAGAATCTAGCATTCACAGATTCCTGGGGTTGAGAGAAATTGTGTGACCTTCAGAAAGGAAAAATAAGTTTCATCATAATTATGGTGCTCAAAAAAATACTAGTAGCTTTTGGATTATTAATAATCCCGCATCTCTTCTTTAAATGGTAAATTACTTCTGTTGGGGTATGTCAGTTAAGGTTTCATCAGAAAACCAAGGTGGTTCTGGCTATGAAACGCGGGAGCAAGGGCTGATGAGCGTTAAGAACGAGATGGGTGGATGTTGGAAAGCACAAGAATGAGAGGACCAGCAAAGTGAGTGAGAACCTGCATCTCACACTCACTGCCTCTACGCCTGCTACTTCTTTGCTGTGAGTAACCTCCTACAAAAGAAGATGGTGTCCTTCTACCTAGGAACTGCATACAAGCCTGGCCAGCATTTAGCATTTGGAGAAATCTATGAATGAGGTCTACTTTGAGCTTGAGGGCTCAGTTTGAGTCTACGGATTTGACTATTGATTTATATATAACAAGACTGAGTAAGAGCAAACATGAACCCTAGACTAACTGGAGAGTTTGTTGACTATTGTAGGTCAATGCAAGGGTCCATTTCTCTCCAGATCTCATACAAAATGTCTTTTGTGACCCATGTTAAACTAATTTACAAGAAGGGCATTCTGGGAAATATAGCTAAATTGGCATGGCACAAGTTGGCATGGAAGAGATTTTAATTCTAAGAGACTTGTCAATCAAGTTCTCTCTCTATATTTATGTACATACGTAAGCTATATACTAGTATTAATGGATATTTTGTGTTTGATATGATTATGTAGTTGTGTACTGCCTAATAACATTTCCTAGGTGAGGGGTCACATATGAGAATGAGCGATTGGTAACATCACGGCCATAGTCTGTATAAATATACTCTGTTTGTACAAGGACATAATGTACCCAGGAAATAATTTCTGATCATGCATAATATATGGATATATATATGTGTGTGTGTGTGTGTGCTTATACACAACACTCACACACACACATACACCAAACACACACACACACACACACTTAGCAGTACTTTCTTATCAGGACCTCCAGCTCACAAATAACGACACTGAGACATTATTATTTATGAAAGCTTAGTCTTATCCTCAGCTGGGTCTTATACTTTACCCATTTGTAGTAATCTGTTCTGCCATGTGGTGTTACCTTTCTTTTATCTTGCACCTGCTGTTTTCTCCTTTGTCTCCCTGGAAAATCCACCTTTTTTCATCCCTGAAATTCCCCCTAGACCTCTTGCCTAGCTATTGGCCATTCAGCTCTTATTACACCTAACACAGCAATACATATCCACACAGTGTGCAAATATCCCACAAGCCTATTCTTTTAAGAAAAAAGTATATTTTTCCTAGGCATCTGACAGTTGAATCTCTTACCTGGGGCGGGCGAATAATCAGTGTATTTCTTTCACTTAAATAAAACAAATGAATTAGCAAATGATAATCTAGAAGCTAAAACTGATTCACTCCCCATATCAGTAAAAATGGTTTTTTAGTACAAACAACCACCCTTGGCTGTTTTTCACTCATTGCTATTTTTCTATGTAAATATCTTAGTAATTCAACAAAGACCATATTTCCTGAAGAACCTAACTATGCACTATCTAATGTTTTGCAGGAAATGTCAGTGAACTGCTACTTTGAAGATCAATACACCAGTACATTGTTTTCAATGGCACAGTTCTAACTCTGTCCTAGACAGCCCCTATTTTCTCACGCTGGTGACAAGAAATATTTAACAAAACAAAGCTCTCTTACACCAGATTTCTCTCCCTTGAATCCAGTCATTTTTTTTTTTTGTTAACTACAACTAAAAACTCCATGCTGAGATTAAGAGACACTTCCAGAAAGACTTGACACAAAGCCAACAAATCACTGGGTTTTACATATTTCTATTAAAGGTGGTTAGATTTAATTAATCAAGTTGCGTACTAAGTGCAGGCCTGAAGCAATAACACAGAAAAGGTACTGGCATTGGAGATGCAGGGCCATGAGCTGGTCAGTTTCAATCTCAGTTTCTTGCTTGAGCTAGCTATTTATGCTTGACTTATGTATCTTGTGACCACCTTTTGGAAGTTACTTCTCTGTGTCATGATTTTACTAAGGACAGGCTGCTATGTTTTGCATGTTGGCTTCCAAAACTCATGGGTTTGAAGAGTGATTGTCAATACAATGGAGTTGGGTGTAGGTGTTTTCTCACTATGCGGGTTGATTAAGGCCATTATGATTAGCAAATCATATATCCTGAAAGCAAGATTGCTATAACTCCAGTCAATCTTCAAGCTCTGCCTTTCCCTTCCCATCTCACCCTTGCCCTTTTCTCTGCTGTTTTGTGATCCTGAGGGCTCAGGCTTTCTTGAGATGTTTGCTACCATGCCCTTTGACTTTCTAGGGCTGTCGCGGCAACACAGAATGGACTGAGAGACCAGCTCTGATGAGGGACTGTTTTCTTTCACAGAAAATGCCAGCTACAAAAATCAGTCCAGTAAGACTCAGAATTGTAAACAAAATTTTCTAACTTGTATCAGACCAATTAAGTCAAGCTGTCTGCTCCCAGGCTAGACCTATGTCCACACGTTTGACAAGTGATCCTTAACTCTGTCAACTTCTTGGTGTAATTGAGCCTCTAAATGTTTGCTAAGGCTAGTTAGGTCACCCAGAAAGTCAATGGTCGCTCATTCTCTGGTTTCCTAATGGATCTCTGTGACAGTCACTATCATCACCTTCCTTTCATTTTTATCTCATTCCATATGCAGCCTGGTCCCTAGTTTAGGTGTTTGAGTTTCTTTTTGTAAATAGAATA
This sequence comes from Chionomys nivalis, assembly GCF_950005125.1. NCBI lineage: Eukaryota > Metazoa > Chordata > Mammalia > Rodentia > Cricetidae > Chionomys > Chionomys nivalis. The sequence goes on along the minus strand of NC_080105.1, from coordinate 45,384,227 downwards.
CTTTATGAATAAGACACAGGTGAAATCTCTGGAGCGTTCCTTCTGGGAGATGGCATTCTACACCGAGCAAAGTTAACAACAGTAAATAAAGGTTATTTCTGGCAATAGGGCAAAAATTAGAAAGAAAAAGGTCCCAAGTTAACTGCTGCAGAGGCCGTTTACTGTGTTTGCACAACTGCTTTGTGAACGACAATGAAGGCTTATGTCGCTTGACTGTGCAGCTCAGTGTGTGCGTTTTGAGTTCTATAATAAGTACTTCCACTTTTGCTGGCTTTCTTAATCAGCCAGGTCCCTTCTACTTGAATACTTATTCTTTCAGCATTTTATTTCCAGCTGCTGTGGTTCCCTGTCTTACACCAAACCACAGGAGGAAAAAATGTCCCTCCAAAATGTGTGACGATCTGCGTAACTTCTAACAATAGAAACTGTGGTTTTCTGGGGAGTAAAACGGCACAAAGTCACCAAACTTTCAAGGATGTCACACGTAATCCAAATAATCTCAAAGCAATCTACTTGGAATTAATTATACTTCTCTGGAGGAAGCTGCACTGGTGCTTGCTTGTATTTAATTGCCTCTCCTTAGTATTTTTGTGTTGTGCTTGCTTCCGACTTTGTTCCTAATCGAAAGGTCCCTTGTAATATTTGATTTAGCTTTTCAGATTAACCTAGGGGATTGATTAGTTTTGGGTTCATACAAAATAAGTCAAGCTAGTCCTGATACTGTGTATGTCAGGAGTGATGTCATTTTCTAGAAATCATCACTTTTCTTGGTCAGAACACATGAGGTGTAAATGAACCAGTCTGTTTTGTCACTATTTCTCGTATTGTATTTAATGGTCAACATGGCAGATGCTCAAGAAATGATTCCTTCTCCACCATGCCATTTGTAACAGAGCAATACCCACCTAATGGTTAGATGTTGGCCCACATCCTTTTCTTCCACAGCAATAACAGGGTTATTTATACTTAGTTAGAAATGCCACATTTACATATCACTCCTGTTAGACTTTTTGTTTGTTTTCTCTAAAGTTACTGGATGAAGCTTAAGACTAGGTGTTTCTTCTTATTGCTGGGAAAATCATACCCTGGATCTTGAATTTGAAGTCTTGCTGATTTGGAAAGATGACGACATCACATTTAATAATACCATTTTTCTCATATCTTGTGCTTTAAAATCAGGAAGGAATTGCACTCTATTTCTGGCTATTTGAACTTTGCAAATGTTCTTCTTTTCCCTGGTGTGTCTACTCAGGTCATTTCTTTGCATTTATTTTTTAATATTTTAATAAGTTATTTATGTTATTATTTTATGCATATATGCTTTTGGCCTTTATGTATATGCATCATGTGGATGCCTGGTACAAGGATAGACCAGAAAAGGATACATCGGGACTGGAGTTACACATGGTTGTGAGGCTCCATGTGGGTTCTGGGAATTGAACTCCTCTGTAAGAGCAACACACGCCCTCAACTACTGAGCCAACACTCTAACCCTGTTCTTTAGTAGAACAATTTTGCTGACTCATCCTCCTATTCAACAACCAGAAGGTGAAATTTTCTTAATAATGAGATTCTCTAAATTATAAGCACAGTGTCAAACTCATTTCAAAAGTATAATACTGTTGGTTAAATTAATACACAGATATCAGCTTTGAAAAAGATAGTCACTAAAGAACTACAATCTCCTCTTTTCAGGAAAGAATATTATAGTTTGTTAATTTCCTTTAAGGGTCATCGTTAAGAAAAAAGAAACAATAGCAACAACAACAAGAAGTGAAACAGTGAGTTGGGAATAATTGGAAATGAAAATGATCAAGAGAGACCATGTATTTTATGAGCTCAGTTTAGTAAATGATTGAATTTTTTTTTTTTGCTTTTAAAAAATAAAACCCTTCTTTTGAAAGTGAAACTTTAAGCATATATCTTAGACTAGTCGTCAACCTAAAAAAGGAAGAAATGCATTTTTTTGTTGCTATGTAAATTTGGTACAAATTTAATGACTTAATATTTAGAAATTTAGTATAGGATGCTGAGATGGAAGAAACATGTGTCTGGGATCAGTCTGGGCTATGTGGGTTTGCCTGTGGTGCCTGTGGTCCTTCCTTAGTGCTATCTATATCTCTGAGTGCCAAGTCACTGTGATTATTCTTATCTAAGCCCACACCCATGACTAAATCAGCAATTAAAGAGCACCATCTGCATCCACTTAGAACCTCAAATTTCTTTATTATAAAAAATGTCCCGAATCCTATGGAAGCTGTCTGATGAACAAAGTCTTATCTATACTGATCAAGTAATGTCCATGTTACCTTTTGTCCTGGTCAGGCTAGCAATGCTCTGCACACTTCTAGGGCACAATAGCGGCATCCTTCCTGGTGTTGTTATTAGTCCTAGTCTACTCATTCATAAAATTTGTTGGGACAGGAAACCTATATCCTCAGTTTGGTGGTGGCTCACTTGCATGTGGTTCTTTCATTCTCAAATGTTCCTTGTGCTTTTTGAGTTCTATTCAAATTAGTCTTAGGATCCCACTATTGCAAGAAATCCATGGATTCTTGGGAAGAAAACTTATTTAACCACATACGAATACAATGGGAAGCTACGCCATTGCCCTTTTGTCCACCGTGAAAGGATGGAGAAAGCTCCAAACCAGGTCACAAAGAACATGTCAAGAAGCCTTCCATGTTCAAGCCATGTTCTCATGGAAGCCTTTCATGAGAGCCTGTGAAACCCCGACCTCATTTCTTATCTGGTCATGTAGAAAAAACACACCCATGGCAAGTCACTTCCAAATGTCATTGGTCAAAAGGATAGAGCTCCCACAACATCCCACACATAAAGTAACCCTTTGGGGCACTCCCCTTTTAGAGGAGGCATGGCACTCTTCCACAAATGCTTACTGGTTCCCTGTAACAGTGCAAAACCTTATCTACACACCCTGCACAATGCCTCTTAGACTGATTGCCAGTCTAGTAAAGGGAAAAATGAATTTTTCATGGCTATGTAAATTTGTCACAGGTTTAGGGACTTTACATAATTATTTTTTTTATGTGACAATATCTGTAGGTCAGAAATTTTGACAAGGTTTAGTTCAGTTTCCTTTTTAGAGTCTCATTTAGCTATGCTTGGCATACGACTTCATATAAGCTAAAGTCATCTCAGAAGAGAAAGACCTCCAATTGAGAAAATGCTTCCAGCAGACTGGCTTGTAGGCAAGCTTGTGGGGGGGCATTTTCTCAGTTAATGTTTGATGTAGGAGATCCCACCTCATTGTGGGTGGTTTCTACCCTGGTCCTGGATGGTATACAAAAGCAGACCAAGCAAGCCCCTAAGCAGTGTTTCTTAATGGCCTTATCTTCAGCTCCTGGCATGACTTCTCTTAGTGGCAGACTGTAACCTGGGAGTCATAAGATGAAACAAACCCTTTCCTTCCTCTAATTTGCTTTTGGTCAGTGTTTTATTACAGCAATAGAAGGACAATCTAAGATAACAGCGAAAATCAAGTTTTGGGCTGTAACTACAATCTCACCTTGGGCATAAGATTGTATTATAGCCCTTTTAAAAAATCACCTTTATACATTTATACTGAGGGAACACACATGTGTCATGGAGTCTGTGTGGAGGTCAAACAATGACTTCTATGAGACAGTTCTCTTTTTCTACCTGGTGGATCCCAGAGACTGAACTCTTATTGAATTTAGATCAAAATTAGGTTGTAAGGTTTGATGGCCAGTGCCTGATGAACCATCTCACAAGCCCAGGGTTTTATTTATATCTCATTAGACTGTTAGGAAAGTTCAGTTCCACGGGGCTATAAGGGTGGCATTCCCTGATTTTGATGGCTATCATTTGGAGGTCATTGTTATCTACTTGGGGATGCTGACAGGTTGATGGCAGGTCTTCCTCCACAATGTGCTAGTTGGCACTTTCAAGGTCAGCACGGGATATAGTGCTTCTAGTGTAAATGTCTATTTTATGTGTTTTCGGCATCTAGATACAAATGTAAATAATTTATGTTAACTTGAAGGACTCTTGATATTAGAGCAAACATTTTGGATATGTCCCTTTCTCATTAATTTAGTGTTAGCTGATGAGTAAGCTCAATTACATTTGTGGAATCTCTTTTTCTATGTAAGGTTGACATAATTATAGCTGCAACATACTCCCCAAAGCAAAGGGAGAACCTCTAACAAGAGCTTCCTACTAAAGTTAAGAAAAGATAGGCATACCAGGGCCACCTTGGAATTGGCTTACCTTGGGGAAGTTTGAGATATTTAAATGAGTCCTTGAAGAGTCAATTTCTGGCTAATGTGAATAGCAATATGACCCAATGACCCAATGTGAACTGAGCCCCTTTCTTCTGCTCTTGTGAAAAACAGGACAGCTGCTAGATGGAGAGATGAGAGGAAAACACCAGAACCTGAGAACAACCAGGTCAGAACTATGGCTCAGCTGCCCCACTGAGTCTTTCTCCCTGTGACCTCCTGAAGACTGTGGAGCTTTGTCCCCTCTGCTACTTCCACTTAGCAGGAGTTAGTGAGAAGAAACGCATGGAGGACCCAGGGATTTTGATTGATTCCATCTTGACATCCCATTGTCAACCTAATTGGAAGTCCGTATTATCGAAAGTTATGGGAAACAGTCCAATGGATCATTTTCTCTATTAAAAATTCAAGTTCTTTCTGTGCTCAGCTTCATTCATGGCGTTGCTTTCCTGTTTCCCCGTATAGTCATGGAGAAGGAAGTTAGAGTAGTTAGGCACATGGATAGTTGAGGGGGGCATCAATCTGTCAGCCAGAGCGTGATCTAAAGAGCTTATCAGCTCCACTTGATGGAGAATGCATAGAGAGGAGAACAAGAGGGCAGCGAGACAGGGAAGCGGCTCAACCTCCTGGCATTATCATCATGCCTTTCAAGAAGCTGGTGAACTCACCTAGCATTTGTTCAGCTGATCTGTGCTGTCCAGAAATCACCATCTTCCCCACTTACAGACAAAAGGCATCTCCCCATATCATGTTTTTTTCTGACAGCCTCCTGTCAGACACTTGCAAAGCTCATCAAGCCCAGCGACAGGAGCCCTTGACAGAACAAGGGTGACATTTCAAAGAAAGAATGATGATAGGGTGCCTACCAGCGCGCAATGGAAAAACGCTCCTTTGAAAGGTACAGAGGAAATTTCAGAGCATCAGCCGTGTAGTGCTCTGCACCAAGTTCTTTCATGTAGCTCGACATGAGTCAAATTATGTAGAAGTTGCAAATGCCAAGTCACCGAAAGATGAATTTAAAATTCTTACTTTACAGTCTCAAATTAGTGTGGACACTTCCCATCAAGAAGGGCATTTGTTTCACTTGAATTCTTGGCACAAATATTGCTCTTTTATGAACAAATTGCTCCTGCAAAAGTGATGTTCCCCACAGGTAGGAGAAAGGATTGCTTTTACATTTCCAGTAACTAAATGAATATGTATTCTTGATAGGCACTTTAGAAATTCCTTCCTTGCAGGGTGCAAGAAACTATAGTTACCACTATTTGAAATACTAAGCCTTAAGTACCAAGAAATAGCTTGCCCTTTCTGTAATGCAGGCTTGAGCAGCAGAGTCAGATGCTGTTCATTTCTAGATTGCCAGTTTGGGAGGAATTCAATAGTGTGACTGAACATGATGAGGGCAGAATAAACCCCCTTAGCCGTTTGCTTCACCCTGGAGTGTAACTTTTGCAGATAGGCTCCTGCCTGGTGTTGGCACCATCATACAGCAGGCTCCTGGTTGCACAATCATTATTATACCTACTTCCTACATTAGTGGATTCATACGCACAGAAAATGAGACCGTACACCATACATTTCCTTTCGAAAGACAGGGTGGAACTGACCATCTTTGGAAATTTTGCAGCTTGCTTGAGATTCAGTTCTTAGGCCAACAAAATGGAGAAAAAAGAATGAACCCATGTGTTCTAGAATATAATTCTTTTCTTTTAGGGTTTGTGCTTCATAGCTATTGCTATGCCTGAAGCCCTATTAAATCAGGACTCCTGTGCTCCTACAATACTCAGTCTTCTTTTCTTTACTCCAAACATGAGGGTCTTCTCGATGTGTTTCAGGGTTGCATAGCATAAGCTTCTCTCTGGGATTCCACTTTTGCTATTCCTGTGCCCTGGGAGGGTCTTTTCTACGCCCTCTTCTTTGACAGTCCCTAACTATTGTCCCTTTCTCTTACAGGACTCCTCTCTGGTTCTTTAATTTTCAAGGTAGGATGTATATATTTAGCATATGAAATATTGTACCTTTAAAGAATATGTGTATAGGGCTTGAGGGATGGCTCATCCATTAAAGGCTAGACTCATAATTAAAAATATAAAAATGTATGTATATATGCACGCATTTGTTTTATTCTCTGTCTCAGATGAAGGCTAATGTCTGATATATAATAGCTGTGGGACAAATACTTTAAATGGCCATGTTAGATATTTTTGATGAACTGAAAGAGTTACCTTTTATCACATAAGGGTTTAAAAATAGATAATTTTAGTCTTTTTTTATACAGGAGGAAAATGGCGTTTAAAAATGTTGGTTGTCAATAGCTAATCTGTGGGCAGCTAGAGCATGTCTACCATTTTATGAATCCAATTTCTTCCTCTTGACATTATGTTATTTTGCCTCCCCAGTTTTCAAAAACTATAGGGGATAATTTAAATTTTGCTTTGAGAACTACAAAATTCAAAAACTCACCAAAATAGTTCCACACACATTATGTATCTTTTTGTTTCTTTCCCCTTCGATTTCTCTCTCTCTCCTTATTCTCTCCCCTTGTTTTTGTTTGATTGTTTGTTTTAATGAGAACACAAGTCTGAGCTGATTGTTGGAATTCATTTACTTTTTTTCTGCTTTGATTTCAACAGCCATTAACTAAAGTGTATCCCTTATCATGTCCTTTAAGTCATTAGTAGGAGAAACCAGAGTATTATCTGACGTAATAAGGAAAGATTGTCGAGATGAAATGAGGAGGAACATTGGCTAATTAAGGTTGCCTCTTATTTTCCGTTTCCCTTACCAGTCTAAGTTCTCATCCTCAGTTTGTACCTTCATCTTTGTTGTATCTGGTCTCTCTTCCAAGTCTCAAAGAGACTAAGGACATTCCTTGGTATGTAGCATCGCCAAGACGGGGAGTCAGGTCAGCCTTTCTGTAACCTTAGATCTGAGTTCACTATTCCCATTGCCTTCTTCATGCTGATCTCTTCATGCTGATCTCTCAGGCTAGCATTAGATTTAGCTCTGGGATATGCCTGAGGAATAGTCAACACCTATTATCATCTTATTAATTTGTAACCATTTGTAACCTAGCAAATGAAGGGCAGAGTCAGTCATATTAAGAAACTGAAATTGCAAGTAAATATATCCCTGGCCTTCATAGGCTCATGGCCATACCATAATGCAAGTTCCACTTCGTCCAACTTTAAGAGTCCCCACAACCTTTAACAGATTCAACACTGTTCCAAAATCCAGTCTTTTTTGAAATTTAAGGCAATCTACTAACTGTTAATCATATATTTCTGGCATACAATGATACATAATATTCATTCTCTTTCTAAAAGGGAGGAATATGAGTATAGTGAAGAAATAATTGACCAAAGAAAGTCTAAAACCTAGCATGACAAATAATAAATCTTGTCGCTTTGATGTCCATTGTCTGGAACTTTAGTTTCAAGGGGTTTAGATGGCTCAGCCTCTTTACCTTTGTCTCCTAATCTGGTTCCACTACCTGTGTGCAGTTCTCCTTGGCGTATGGCTCATGGATCTAGTATCACCACCGTCCTATGATCTGTGTGTAAGCTTCACTTTCATAGCTTCACATGGTAGCATCATGGCTTTCTAATAATGACTCCAACACTACCACACAGTGCCTGGCTACATCAAGTCTCAGAAACCAAGGAAAAAGAAAACACGATGCCCTCACGCTTATATTTCATACCTCCAGAGCCAGTACCATCTGCATAACATGCCCAAGTTTGTCTGTTAGCTGGAATGCCTTATCTTCTCCCTTTCGCCCCATTATTAGGAGCTTTCCTATGTTGTTGTAATAAGAGCGGCGGGGCTGTATCCCCGCCACCCGGCTGCCCGCCTAGGCAGTTTCTTTATTATTTAACCAATGACCTTCCTCCATCACTATGTTAAAGGATTTGTTTTCTAGGAGCAAGCAACACATTAGGTGTAGTTGACTTTTTCTTTGAGCCACCTACCAGCTCCCTAGTAAAGTCACAGGGACTTATTATTAATTATGTGTGCTTGGCCTTAGCTTAGGCATGTCCTAATAGTACTTTTAACTTAAATCAACTTGTTTCTACTCATCTACATTTTGCCTTGGGGATTTTTAACTTTATTTCATTCTGTATGTCCTACTTCCTGCTTCCTCCACGTCTGTTTGTCTGTCTGGCCCCTGGTGTCTCTCCTCCTCCAGCCTAAATTCCCATTTATTCTCCCTGCCCTGAAGTCTCACCTATATCTTCTCATTTGCGATTGGCCATTCAGCTTTTTATTAGACCAACCAGGTGCCTTCGGCAGGGAAAGTAAAAACAGCAACACATCCTTACATAATTAAACAAATGCAACATATTTTCATATAGTAAAATATTCTGCAACAATTAGGGTTTATCCTTTCACAAGCAGGATACTTGGCTGGAAGGGGACTTTTCCAAAAGGCACTCTTTCCAATATCCCAGTGAAAAGCAGGATACTTCTCCTTAATGTCAACAATGTCCTTAAAAATCACAGCCTCTATGTCAGGACATGCCTTGGCTGTCGCTTTAAGTTTCCTAGTGCTCTTTTCCTCTCCGGATTGTGTATTTTGTTCTACTCAATTTCTTTGCTTCATTTCATCTACGTAAGAGTTATCAATAGTAATCCCACCACAGAGTCAATGTTATGCAGTCCAAAGTTTCTTTATTCTCGCATCAAAAACGTATGTTCATTACCTTTTAATTTAATTGTGAGACGATTCTCAGGACATTGAGAGATAACAGCCAAATTCTTTGGCAAAATAACATGTGAATAGCTTCTATCCCAAAAGCTGATACATCTTTTGCATTTCTCTAATATTCAGTCAGACATGGGCCTTCGCAATTCACATTACTTTCAACACTACTGTCTTCCAGGTGCCCACTATGGCCAATTAAGCTTGATTTGCAGTGTCCATCTGCATTTCTAATCCAAAGTTCTAAAGTCTTCCACATTCCTTTAGAATAAAAGCCACCCAAAACAAATAAAAACAAATAAACCAACAATAACAACAAGAACAAAACCCATACATAGATCTAATCTACATGGGAAGTAGAGAAAGACAAGCTCTCCTGAGTAAATTGGGAGTGTGGGGACCTTGGAAGAGGGTTGAAGGGGAAAGGAAGGTGGGGAGGGGAGGAGAGAAAAATGTAGAGCTCAACAAAAATCAATAAAAAAAGACCAATGTGTTCATGTTCTTTGTAGAAATGTTACAAATCTGTTAGAATCTTTTTGTTGCTATGATAAAATGTTCAGATTAAAGGGAATGTCAGAAAGTGGTAGTTGAGCTAAACTTAGAATTCTAGAGGGAGAGTTCATAATGGCTGAGACATGGCAGCAGGCACAGCATGAACTTCAGAGATTATGTCTTAGCCACACAAAGAAGGCTGAGAGGGTGAACTGGAATCTGGAAAACAAAGTTAGAAGGTCTCTAAGCCTGTCCCCAGTGGTATATTTCCTTCAGCAAGATTTCATATCCTAAAAATTCCAAAATATTCCCAAACATCACCACCAAGTGGGGATCAAGTTTTCAAATAATGAGACTATGGGAACATTTCTCATCTAAATCACAACAGACATCACGCTCAACAGTTTTTATAAATTTGGATTTTTCCTACATTGCTTATGTTTGAAGTTAAGATCACACATATTATCTCATGGGTATGTTTTCAACTTAAAACCTCATATTTACGGAGCAAGACCAGGAGAAGTGAATGTCTAATTCAAATACTTGGGTAGGAAAGGGGGAGTTTCACAGGAGTGAGAATACCTTTCAGTACTCTATCAAAGGAGGTGCTCAAGTTCTGCACTGATCAAAGCACACAAAAAACGTTCCTAGAACTTGGATTTGACATTTAAAATAAACATAACTAGAACATCATTGCAGCAAACAGTAGAACATGAGATGAAACTAGAATTGGTCATGAAATATAGTTCCATTTATGAATTAAAACAATTTCTTGAATTAATGGTTCTAGAGTGTGAAGGCAAACAGCCTACCATAGAACATGACTAAAGAAATGAGGAATCAAGGTCCTGATTCATTTTATTTTTCTACATGTTCATTCAGTCCTTGTTAACATCTCTATACCTTTCCCCCCTTTTATTTCTTTTCTTTCTGTGGTTCCGCTCTGGGAGATTTTCTTTCTGAGGGTTGGTCATTTTTTTGACTACTGATTGACGCTTTTAAGCTAGTACAATTTTGACCAAAGAGAGGAATTGAAGATGGTTTTGTCTCATGATCTTGATAAAGATTGTTTAGTGGAGATAAATGTGGCAAATTCCTGTGTATACTGAAGAGATTAACGTTTATGTGTCCAAAATGACTTCTAGACAGGATTCAAGTATTGGTCTCATGGAGAAATCATTTGGACACAGAAATTTAACTTTCCAGCATAGAAGTAGTTCCTTTTAGTTTCAGATGGAAAGGAAGTGTCACGAAAGAGTATCCCAGAAAGTGGGTGAAGACTACATCGAGCACACTCGTTTCGATTTACAAGGCCTGATTGGCCTTTTTGTAGGAGACTTGACAATTGACATTCTCTTGTCTTTATTGCAAAACAGATCCTTCACTCAACTTTGCTAAAAACAGGAGCTTCCAAGCATACTCTGTACTTTCCTGCCTGTGACTAATTTCTGATACTTTCCTCACTTAAAATGCCTTTTGTTCACAATATCAAATATTGAAAGTTTTTTCATAACATTAAATAGAGTTCAAATCATCTTTTACAAATAGCTTAGTCTATTTCACCTAATATGAAGAAGATATAGCATTTCCCCCTAAATTCTTGTGGTTACTAGTGTCTCTGTAAGCCCCATGCGTATACATTATGAAATTATAAATTGCAGATGTATTTTCATGTACTGTGTAGATCTGCAAGATTGTAACTATGAAAGACCAGCTATATTTTGATCTTAGCATTCAGTGATAAGCCCACCCTTTTTTGATGTTCCTATAATTCAAAGTCCATCAATCTGCGTTGATGTCCCTCCTACCATAGTGGTTCTCACCACCTCCATACGAAGCTTGATTCTTTGGCGTGGATTTGGGATTTCTGACATTAGTGAGCCAGGAACAACTATGGCATCAGAGCTGCATCAAGGCTTTTGTTTTGGATGATTTTTTTAAGTCCTACTTTAACAATAGGACAGTGATGGACCACAAAAGGATTTTGTTCATTGACAACGGAGGGAGAAAATGCGCTATAATTACAAGGAGCTCCAGGGAAAATTCAATGGTGGAAATGGTGTTTCAAGCGATTAAAGGATTTTTTAAAATCATCTTTCCTTTTTCAGGATTTGGAACAGCTTAAGTGCATTGAGCAGGTTTTTATGAGGAGTTTCTTTTGGGGATGACTGTTGGGGCTACAGTCCCAAATGTTATTTTTAGTTGTGTCTCTGGCTCTGTGTTCTCACTGACCCTTTGTCCTAACACCTACCATCTTTTGCGGTAATTGCTTGTTCAGTGTGTATCTTCAGCACCAAACTGTGAACCCAGAGCAGTCAGTAATCAAGGCTGTCTTGTCAATCACTTTATTCCCAAGGCTGGCAATTATCTGCAGATTGGGTAAATGGCTATGTGTGGTAACAGTGTGGGGAGGGTTAGTTGGTGTTTGGGGAACTCGTGTGCTATTTTCAAATGAATGCTTAACAAGAAACGTGATCTCCAAGTAAGATTTTTTAACAGAACTAGTCTTCCTTTTCTGTTAGATGGACAGTATAAAGTGCTACCTTTTAAAATTCTGTTTATTACATCTGTTGATGTATTAGAGTATACATCAATATGAAATGATGAAAAAGTAACAGCAGCTGGAAAAGAGGGCAGGGAAGGCTGAAACTATATAGGCATTCAGTTAGATGTTTATTAATTAACATTTTTTTCTAATAGCCTCCTAAAATCCAGGAGGGACAACGAAAACATAAGATGTGTTTGGAAAGCTCAATAATACAACCCAATAACAGAGTGACTAATTGCTTTGTTGATTGATCTTTTGAAAGAACAGTGAGCAGATAGATGGCGATGGAGTAAATATATTGAATTATCGCTTCCTACAGTGTGAATTGATTAAGCAAATATTGAATGAGTACTTATTAGGATAGACATAGCAATAAATGATTAATTTGATCTTTCCAGAGAGTCAATTGGTTTTGATTTTACAGAGGAAAACAATTAAAGATCAATTATGTTGAAACATTTGTGAAAGAATACATAGCTAGCACTTATCAGAGCTGCAGTCTAGCTTCACTTATGATCTGGCTGAAACCCAAATGGTTTTTATCAAATCATCATGGACAGGGAAGAACATTTATATATAGGAAGAGTCAGGGAATGTTTGAGGAACAGGAAGATATGTTGTATAGGTAGTGATGGTGGAGGATTGGAATGGGTATTAAAAAGGCAACATAAGTTTAGGTTCATATCAGAAAGTCTCCATATGGTGAACATGGGCTATTCATAAGAAGGAGGAGGATCCTTTTTGATTTGTTCTGTAGATACATGTTTTTTGCTGTGATGTCAGCAGTAGGTAATGGATAAGAGATGCTGAGAGCTCGGGTAGTTCTGGGGAAGGATAGGTAAAACTAGAGAAATTTTGCAGTTGATTAAAAGACTACCCCAAGTTCTACAAAGTTACTCACATCACAAGGTAGAAGGAGATCTTTATTCTCATGAGAAAATTAAATATATGGCTCTAGAATGTAATTAGACTGCAAAAGACCATGTGAAAACTTGGTTTTATGAACAGATGAGTCCTCTATTTAGAGTTTGTTCATGGCCTATGATATTGAACCCAAATGGACCCTCCCTGTGATATTGAACCCAATGGGCCTGGCCTATAACATTGAATCCAAATGGATCCATCAAAATAAAGTTATATGAAAAGGACAACATGAACATATGAGCAGTTTATTTTTTTTCAGAGGAATTATGGGTTCTGATTAGCTGTCTTAACATCTTCCTCAGCTTGAGCATACTTTCTGAAAATGTAGAAAAGGGTTGAATATAGAGCCCGGATCGGTTTCAATAGCAGGTGATGTTGCTAAGTCTACTAATGCGTTCGTGAGCTGGTTCTTGCCAACCATAAGAATAGGTTTTAAATTGTCCAGTTGGTTGAAGAGCAAAGCTTTTGTTGTATAAAGCACAGAGAGAACCACACAAGACACTCCCCCTCCTTATCCACTTATCGTGATCTTCCTCACTTTCTTTTTCTCTTTCTTTGCAATTCTCTGGACATGTACAAAACATCATGTATGTATTTTTAAGAACGATAAATCACTCTGTAGCAATTCTGTATTATATGTCAGTTCACTTTTCTTTAGTGGTGGGTAAATGGTTTATTTTAACACGCAGTTCAGAAAATGCCACCTCTCAGCTGATGAAGTTCGCCTCTAGTCCTTCTTTACTGAAGGCTTTCAAGCACTAAGGATGCTGCATTTTGTGAAATAGTTTTCAATGTCAATTGACTTGATGATGTAAGTTTTCCTCTTTAGACTGCTGACCCCATTCATTAGTATTTGAATGTTGAGTGAGCATTACATCCCTGGTAAAAGTTGACTTTGCTGTTATAAAAATTCTTTTAGCATATTGCTTTGTTAAAGAGTTTTTGCATCTGTATTTATGAGTTATTGATTTGCAGTGTCCTTATTTCTTAATGTCTTTGACTAATTTTGGTATTATTATAATGCTGACCTTGTAGGAAAGATAATAATGTCTTTTTGGTCTTCTACTGTCTGAAAAAGGTTACAGAAAATGGATACATTTTGATATGTGCCAGCCTATACCTATTTGAACTTGGTGCTTTCTGATTAGGAGGCTTATAATTATTTAACCTTTTCTTTCCTTTGACATTTTATATTTTATGCATATGGGTATCTTTGCTGCATGTACTATTTGTGTACTATTTGTATACTTGGTACCAATGAAGGCTAAAAGAAGACATTAGATTTCCTGGAATTCAAATTACAGAGAGCTGTAAACTGCCGTGTGGGTATAGGAATAAAACCTGGGTCCTCTGGAAGAGCAGATAGTTCTCTTAACTGCTGAGCCATCTCCCCAGCTCTTCTTTGCCTTTTTAACCTGGCAATAAATCTTGTTTATTTATGAACACATGAACATAGTCACGCTATATTACCTATTTAAGTTGCCACACTGTATCATCTCCTAAGGAATCCTTTTTTTCAAATTTAATTCAGTTTCTAAGCAACATCTATTTGCTTATATGTAGTCATGGCTAACATCCTTCCTACTAGTTTTAGTGACAATCTCAACAGGTCCTGATCCACAGCTTCTTGCCTAGACTTCTGAAATGAATTCTTAATTCATTAGGTAAATTAACAAAAGATTAGAATGTAATAGTCTCACACCAAAACAAAACAACAACTTTCAAAAGACAGTGATAAATCCAGCAAAAAGCAGGAGATTTGCTATGCTGTCCCTTAGACCTGTATTCCTGTAAAATAGTAATAAAGGAGAAAGTTTCCCTTCTTCCCTTCTTCCTCTCTTCCTTCGTTCTTTTTTTTCTTTCTTTTTCTTTCTTTTTGTTGTTGTTATTGTTTTTGACCAAGAAATAGCTCATGCCAAAGATTCCCCTTCTCTCTATGCCTCAGATAAAAATGACAGGTTTCATCCATTTAACACAAGTCCAGGATCTGGTTGTTCATTTCTTTTCAGTAAAAATGTGATTAACTGTGTATCTATTGTTCATTCTAGAGAAAATATTTGACAGCTTGATTTACCCACCTTTATTCACACCTTTCCTTCCATCAGACTCTTAGCTCTGACCTTTGGCCTTGCCAGCATTGTGGTATGGAATAATCTGTCTATAGCGACTTCTTTAACAAAGCTGACCTTTTTAAAAAAGACATTTGCTTCTCATTTATCCTTAATTTTACCTGTTTGTCCTATTTCCACAGGCTGAGTTCTTTGCAGCTTTGTTTACTTCTCAATAATGAGAAATCAGTTTCTGCCTGATTTTTGAGACATTTAGATGGTAGTGTCTGAGATCACTCACTATTGAAATTATCCTTCTCCCCCTCCCTCTTCAAAACTCTTTAGAAATAACATTTCTCCTTAATGAAGACTGGACGTTTCCTTTGTTTTTGTCCTTTTATTTTGCTCAAAAATATGATTAATGAGGAAAAGTTGGAAAAAACAAAAATAATATAATGGACAAAGTTCTACCTTAGAATAATTAGAATAATCACAAGTGGATTAATATGAAATTAAAAAGAACACTGCCAAACACTTGAGCCATAAAGAGATATGAACTATTTCAAGAAAATGAAACTTAAGAAAGCTGTCATCATAGCTCACTAAATAACATTAAGAAATAGTCTGTGAAAGATATTATTTGAAAGATTAAGTTCTTCTGCCAACTGCAGAAGGCTGCTGTGTATGCCCGTGGGCCTCAGGAAACAGCTGTCTGGTCCAGCCGTGGTCAGAGAGATAACAGACTCTGCTACTTCACAATTCTTCTATAATTAAATTATTAACCAGGTAAAGGAAGTTTGAAGACTAAGGGACTACTAATAATCTGTATTTAATGATGACAGTATTTCCTGTCAGTATATATATATATATATATATATATATATATATATATATATATACTTGTGCCATATGGATACCCAAAGGAAAATTCGATAGCTTAAAAGAATCAGTAAGTTGTAAAGTGTAGTAAGTTTAAAACTGAGATAAGCTATTAAGCAATCCTTAGGTTTAAAATGAAGCATTAAGGAAAGTTAACTCTTCCCATTTAGTGATAATGAACATGTTAAAAGTCACATTGTGGGTAGAGCAAAAGCAGCGCTTAAAGAGGCTTGGAGAGTTACAGGAACAATTATTAAGAAAAATATCACTGAACATAGACAAATCAAAGAAATTAGAGAATCAGGAAATAATCAACAAATAAGAATCAAGAAAATAAGAGCAAACACAAATTTATAGAATAAACAAATATGATTAATATGTAGAAAGCTGATTCTTCTACAAGATTATTAAAACACATTTCTCTGATCAGGAAGAATAAAATAAAATACTCCCAAGGAGGATGAACTAAAGAGGAGTTCACACCATAGAAATTCAAAGACAACAGCAAAGGACAATTTTTAAATTATGGTTAGGACTTAGCATGAGTGTGCCGTTACTCTGCTGATGTGAAAAACACTAGACAGAAACAACTCATGGGAAGAAAATGTGATTGTGGCTCGCTCATGATTCCAGACATTTAGATCACTGTGTGTAGGGATGGTGGAGTAGAAACATGGGGATCATCAGGAAGGCCTTTTCCTGGGAGAATGGAAGCCGAAGTCACCATCAAAGGCTCCCTCCTGATGACAGGTGCCTGCCTGAGAGGCTCCATCTCCCAAAGCTTTCACAGCACCACTAATTTAGGGACCAACTGTTCATGAGCTGTGAGAGGCACTTCACACTCAAACCGTAACAATAAGCAATTATTCTGAAATCCACTGGAACATTTCTTATTTATGTTCCTTAAAAATATGTGAGATTTAAAATGATAAGGATGGGCTTAGGATAACCCAGTGACCAAAGTGCTTGCTGCCCATACATGATGGCCTGAATTTTGGATCTCCAGCATCCATACAAATGCCAGCAAGGAAGGGTTTAGTGGGCACAGATAACCTCAATGCTGGAGGTACAGAGACAGGATGATTCCAGAGGCTCAGTGGCCAAACAAACTAGTCAAAATCATGGGTTCCATATTCTCAATGATAAGTAGAAAGTATTTGAGGGAGACATCCTTAGTTCCCACATGTGTTCACAAGATCCTGCACACACACAGGCACACACACACGCACACACACACACACACACACACACAGAGACAGACAGACAGACAAACAGACAAAGACATTTAAATGAGACTGTGCACCTGAAACATTCTGAGTGTGCGTCTTTGGATTTTCCTTTGCATCTGGTTTCCAACAAGGATTCTAATTAGTTGTTTGAATAAAAATAGTAAACAAAACCAAGTGTTTCTGCATTGACTCCTGCAATGCCGAATGACAGTGACATAGCGGTGTGGTGTTGAAGATGAAACGATAGAAACAGAGATAGCTGAGATTAGGTTGAAGAAAACAGTGGACAGCGTCCTTTCTGGAGGAGGGGAAATTCTGGAGTACAAGACTCTCAAGTAGCTCAGTGATTTAAGGCCTTCTTAAGAGTAGACGTGGAGGAGAAGTAATTGTTCATCGCGAAAAACAAACAAACAAAATTCTTTCTAGTGAACTAATTTAATCTGGGGACAACGAAGGTAAAATTTTCTTTTCTGCCTTTGCAAGCACCGAGTCCTAAAGACAATTTCCATAATATTAATAGAACAGAATTACTGAAGCCAAGGCAGTTTCTTTTGGTTAATGCTGAAATACCTGGGGGGAATACGAATAAATAAGAAAAGAGAGATAAGAATGACGTCAAAAATTTCTCATTGTTAAAAGACAATTGCTTCTGTACGCAAGAGTGATTCTGGAAAAGAAAGACACTGTTGTGACAATATCTTCCAGGAAGTTGGTTAATACGTTCAACATAATAGATTTCAGATCAAATGAAAGGAAACTCCGTTTAGCGGCATAGCATGGCTTCAGCAAGGACTTTCTCCACTGGCACCTTCACTCATACTGGGAAGGGTGAGTATTCTCTTGGCATTGCATCTGTTTCTGTGCCAGGCTTCATGGCACAGCTGATCCACATTACAAGCTTGTACCTGCAGTAAGGAGCAAGTTTGTTGACACAAAGCTTAGAATCCTCTTCCTAGGCCTTTTGGTTTTGAAGACTTTTTTCTTTGTTTGATAATGTTATTTCATTATTAAGTTATTTAGCCAATGAAAGAAAGGGGGGCATTGACTGGGCTGAGGTCAGATTGATGTCTTGCCTCTGCTTGTTTCATTACTGATGTTGGCCGCAAGGAATATCTTTTCTTCATTCATCTTATGCTCGTGGATGGGACACATAAAAAGAAAAAATTCCCTCCACAAAACAAACAAACCCACTCATTTTCACAATTTGATGCTTTTTGTGACAGGAAACTCTCATAAAGAAATGAACACCCAAGCTAACAATTAAAATTGTGTGCTTTCAGGAGACGTTTGATAAAGAGGAGATAGTCATGGAGAAATACAGTCAGACAAAGTCAACGGTACTGTGCTGTGTGGGAACCACAGCTTGTTTCTTCAGACTCTTCCTTGTCCTGTGTTCTTAAAGACTAGGATACTTCTTTTCTCCACAAATAGGAGCAGGCACTCAATGTAGGGACTTTGACTTGCTTCAGAGAAGGTCTGAAAAATCCTAGGTTTGATCAACATCTTCAGGGAGGAAGGCATTGGGGAAGGTGAAACAGAGTGTCTGTGTCCGTTTTTTTCTCAGATTCCTTTAGCTTAAACCATTGAAAATGGTGGTTGTGTCTTATTTGGGGGTAGTGTGTGCTGGATCCATCACTCACTTTGCCTCCAAAGATCTCCCTCTTCTTTCCCAAACCAATGTGTTCTAGCTACAAAGGATGCTTTTCTTCTCTCTCACTCTCTCTCTCTCATTATATGACTTTTTATTCTTTTTGGCTTTTACATCATGCATCCCCTTCATTTCCCCCACCCACCCTTTGTATCCTCTCCCTACCCTTGTAACTTTTACCCAAATTAAAATAAAATTTAAGAGGAAGGAAAAATAGAGAGAAAAATTTTGCTGTGGAAGCTGTAGTGTAACATTGTGAATGACAGTATATTTTTCATATATCTCTACTTGTGAGTATTCATTGCAGAGTCATTGGTCTTTTCTTTCTTAAAGGTATGTTATAGACAGAAGCTTCTGTACCACCTAGTTTTGCAGGCCTTCAGTCTCAAAGAAACACATAGAGACTTACATTAATTATAAACTGTTTGACTTATTAGTTCAGGCTTATTATTAACTAGCTCTTATAACTAAAATTAGCCCTAATTCTTGTCTATGTTTAGCCACATAGCTTGGTACCTTTTCTCAATAAGGCATTCTCATCTTGCTTCCTCTGCATCTGGCTGGTGCCTAGCTCTCTGTCTTTTCTCTTCCCAGCATTTTCCTAGTCTGGTTTCCCCACCTATACTTCCTGCTGGCTACTAGCCAATCAGCATTTTATTAAACCAATATGAGTGACAAATCTTTACATTGTACACAAGCATTATCCCACAGCAGTGGGCCCTCCTTGGGGCTCCTCTTGGATATCCTGTTGTTGTCCTGTGTCATAGAGATCCTGCAGCTTTAGACCTGCAGGACTGGCCCCTTCACATGCTCCAGCAGATCCTATATGGGATGAATGTTGGGGTGGGCCAACCCGTGACCCTGGTTCTTGGCCTGAGTTGTTGCAGTGTTGGTTAGCATGTCAGCTCTCCCCTGTCCTTGTCACCAGGGTGAGCTTTTCTGCATTGCCCCAGCTAGTTCAGCCCTTGCAGTGATGAGAAGGGGCAGGACTGGTTCTCCTGCTTTCAGGCCCTCAGAGCCAGCTCGCCCACATGTACACTACCAGGGCCAGCTCTACTGTGAGATTTAGGGCCCACTCTCCTGAGAGTTGCACTTGGTGGGGGACAAGAACAGCTTTCCCACTCACATGACCTCAAGGCCAGCTCCCCTACATGCCTCCAGTGGTGAGAGGTGCCACCATATGGAGGATGAGGGGTGGGACCAGATCTCCCATGCCTATGTTCTCAGAGCAGCTCATGCACACCTCTTCTCTGCTGCCCAGGTGAGGGGCAGGCCCCTCTTCTTAGTGCTGCAGCTGTTAAGGGCCTAGGTCAGCTCTCCCCTTGCAACAGGTGGCAAGGGGGGAGGGCATCTTTTCCTCCCCCACACCACCACATGGCACACGAGATGAATGGGACCAACTCTTTCATCCTCATGCCCTCTGGGCCAACTTGCCTGTGCCTGGGAACAGGGTCAGTTCTACTGTATTGCCCAGGTGAAGCTTAGGACCCTCTCTCCTGAGTGCTGCAGCCAGTGAGGGGCAGGACAAGTTCTCCCTAGTGTTGAAGACAGTGAGGGGCAGGGCCAACTCTGTGCAGCCCTAGCCTCTTACCTTAAGTGGTAACAGGAGCCAAGGACATCAGGACCACGGACCCAGGTATGGACCTTGGCAGCAGCCCAGGCCAGAACATCACAATGGTCCCAGATGGCAAGCAGGCCACCCACCTCAGCCCACTCCTTACCACCCTCACCTCTTCAGACCTGCCTCTCTCCACAGGACTTGAACCATTCTTTCTTTCTCTCTCTCTCTCTCTCTCTCTCTCTCTCTCTCTCTCTCTCTCTCTCTCTCTCTCTCTCTCTCTCTCTCTCTCTCCCTGCCATACCACAACATGTATTTGCTCACCATAATTATGCCACAAGGCACCAGGCAGGCCTGTGTTTTCTCCTCACCTCCCAAGGTAGGATACCCTGCCCCAGACAGGCATGTGGATCTCCTGCTCCTATTCATTCTTAATCAAAGGATATTTTCTTCCATTTTCCAGCCTTACAAATATTTCCAGATATGTTTTTTCTTCTCTATATCTCTTTTGTTTTGACACTGACTTTCATTCAGATAATAGACTCAAAACATCTTTTGGGATTTTATTTTAGTGTATATGGCTATAGAGAGGAGATGTGTGCAGTTAAAGCTGCAGGCCAGAAAGTGTCTGCTATAACAAAGATGGTTCAATACTTAATTGGCTAAAGATTAATTACTGCTTTATGCTCAGCATTTGTCTTCTCAGCCATGACTGACCTCAGGAAGCCAGCACACTTAGTCCTGCTTGCTTTGCTTTATAGAATGTTACTTCTGGATCTGGGAGATTCCACTTCCCTTTTACTGTGTTGGAACTCCTCTCACAAAAGTTCCAAATTCTCTGTGCTTTCCCTTTCCCACTGAGGTCTGTGTCCAGGGTGCTCTGCTACATGTAGGAAGATACATTTTTCTACTCCACCTTGCATTTGCTCTTTGGTATCACAACATTGATTTATAGGTAAGTGAAACATTTGCAATAAGAATCATAGGAAAACACTTAATGCATTTAATATGCAAAAGTATCATGTCAATATGTTTATTTAACCTACTAATAGGTAGGAGAGGATGCATCAGTGGGAAATCAAGTCAATCCCTATATCAGTCCTAGGCCTGGCTTCCCTACCTGTGTGATGGAGGAGAAACAATACACCGTAAGATGCCATAGGCTGTTATTGTAGGTAGTTTCAGCGAGAATAAAAATGTGAAATTCATGGGGGGAAAAGAAAGTATATGGATAAATGTCACTAGAAGAGTCCTTGTGTTTTCTCCTCAAAATTTGGACTTTCTTCCCTCAAAACTCGAAACCAGGTGGGACTAAAAGTAGACCCTCAGGTATTTGCAATGATGTCACTTTAGTATAAAACTCAACCCAATCGCCATACCATACCTAAGGGCTTTAAATGCAAATTAGATTAAAAAAAAATCTTTGTGTACTTCTGTCACTTGTGGTGTTCATTACTTCTCTTGTGGTTGTAACAAAATTCCTGGCAAAGCATTAGTGTAAGGGAGGAGGTTTGGGAGGGGTTTGTCTACCTTGGTTCCATGATAACAAGCGCCTAGGGCAGCACTCTCACTAGGGGTGGATCAGCGACCAGAAAGAAGGCTGAACTATGGTGCTCAGCTTTCTCTCTTTCCTTTTTTTCGTTCAGCCTGGGAACTCAGCCCATGGTGAGGTACTATGCACATTCAGGGTGGAGCTTATCCTCCTGGTTCTCTCTGGAAATACCCACACCTGAGTATGTCTCACTAACGCCCAAGGGAGTTTGAGCCACTCAAATTGACAATCAAAATTAATTATAATGCATGTCTTTAAAGTTTAGATTTTTTTCTTTCAGGGAGTCGAGTGTGCGTGCGTATGTGTGAAAACTTTGAAAAATGAGCAGTGAGAAACAAAAAACCACTTCAGTCAGCACGTATATTCTATTAAGGCAATTAATCAAACCCATACTTTGTCAACGTCCCCTTGGTTTATTTTGTTTTATGACTCTATTATTATTTCATCAACACAATAAAATAAATTAATCTCCATCACATGGAAAACGCTTGGGTGACAGAGTAAAGGAACTGAGCCGCCTGTGCCTATCTTCGGGCTCTAATCAATCATCACGCAGATTGAATTATTTTTAAGTGTGATGCATTCATTAGCCCTTATTGGAAACATTTTAATGCATTGTAGAACTTCCTCTACTGTCAGAATACAGATCTGTCACTCGGCATGAACTTATTCAGCAACCCAGACGCCACGCATTAGCGGCCTCTTCTAATAGAATATGAAAATTTCCGAAATTGATAACAAAATAAGCTACATCTTGACATGCAATCTTGTAACTGATTTGAGAAAAGGCACACTTGTAAGTTTAGAAGAATTTTTCAAATATGGAAATAATACAAGAGGAAACCTGAGGGTTATTAAGAGGAGACATAGACCAATGGAATAAAGACCCTACCATCAGGTTGTATGACATGCATGAATTTTGTATTTGACAAACCCAGCCTCTTGTTTCAAATAAGAAAGGACCTATTTTCATCAATAGTGGCAGAAAAAATGAATCTTGAGAAAAATAAGACCTTGGTTCACATTAGAGAATAAATTTTAAGTGAATAGTATACCGAAAAGTAATAAACACGATCATATACTTATTGTAGTAAAACCTGGTGTTTTCTCTTTAATAATACCACAGAAAAAAATCTACTTAAATTTAAAGTAACATCAGAGTGATGGATATGATTGTGTACTGCATTTGAAAGAGAGGTTCTACATCTCACTGCCCACAAACTGCAAAGTGCCCCAGGAAACTGGGAGGAAGTATTTTAACTCACTCCATTGTTGTGTTCACCCCAATGATGTGTGTTTTTAGAATTCTTACCACTGAAAGCAAAAACTTGATAGAAAAATGAGGGAATGCATTAACAGACCATTCAAATAAAAAGATAGTTAGCCCTAAATATGTAAGTATATATTGCACATCACTGATAATTGCATAAAAGCAAATTAATATTATATTCAAACTATCACTTATCAGACTGGCAAAACGTTTTTCAAATCTGACTATATTCTGCTGTGAGGTTTCATGAACAGACTCTGTTACATTGTTGTGGAAATGCAAAACTAAGTAAACCAAATGGGACCAAATATGCAAAAGACTGGCTCACTCCCACATTACTTGTCAGAGTATAAAGTAGTGTAGCCACTTGGAGAAACGTTTTAGTGAGTTCTTTAAGCCTTTACCTGCTCTTCTGCTTCTGGATATCTCCCACATAAATAAAGCATGTCCTTTTCCCCCTTTATTTATAAACACACACACACACACAACTAGAAAGAGCAAAAGAACAACCACATATACAATGCATGTACATATATATATATGTTCATATATACACATGCATAAATATAGAGAAAGAAAAATTACCTGGTTGATGCCGTGTAGCTTCTGAAAGTCCTAGAGGAATCTTTTGTCCAACATTTGGTTTTGATTGCTGTTGTTTGCACAAGGTGTATTACCCTTGCTTTTCGCCTAAAGAGACTATGACTACATGGGAACGCCCAGTTAAGCTTAGTATGCCGACTGGTTGCCGGGAGGGAATGACTATGACACCAGCGTTTGAAACTTTGTAAGGTCAGAAATGAGTTTTTAGCAAAGAACTTTGCTAATCTCATGTGACACGCTTCTTCAAATTCCAGTCAACATCAGTGATGCACTGTGACATAATGCCATCAAAGGAGGAGACGGGAATACTGCAGGTGACAGGATTGCCTGCATCCAACATCTAAGGAGTTCACAGAATAAGCACAGATACAGAACCAATGAGTTCAGCTACCATTACAAGGAACATAATAAACAAACCGAAGGCAATCAATTAGAGATCAATATGCCAGCACTAAGTTGTGAACACCCTGGCTGAAAGCCCATTGAGATCTATAATCTCAAGAAACAGAATAAATGAAAATTTAAAATAAACTAAGTCTGTAATTTGTATGCTGATAACCTACAGTGAAAGGAACGTCATGTACTCATGGCAAATAAGGGCAGGAGGACTTGGTACACATCTCTGTGATAGGATATTTTCCTGGCTAGGTATAAGGCTGTAGGTGAGAGCCACAATATGCAAAACAAACAAATAAATAAAAAGCACAAAGAAAAAAAACAACACTTAAAAAGATGAAAATCATCACCAGGTATAGTTTGATTTTATTTATTTCTAGTCGTGAATGTGAGTGCATGTGTCCTACATCACATCTGGAAGTTAGAGGACAGCCATGTGAAGCTTGCTCTCTTCTTCCACTTTGGCCTTGTTTCTGAGGAGATTGGGTTTAGGTTGCCAGGCTTATGTAGCAACTCATGGATCCCCTAAAGCAACTTGAAGCTGTGAAGAGCTATTGGTCATGTCACATGTCTGTCACTTAAATAAAAAATGGTGGGACTAAAAGATGCTGGTGAGTAGAAGGAAATACAGGCTCTTTGCCTAGGATACATGCCAGAATGCAGTACATTGTTGAGAAGCAATAGCCACGTTGAGAAGCAGTTTGGCATAAGTACTTTTCCACTTCGGGGCCCTTCTTTCATACACATACAAATGGATGCACACAGCAGAGGTCGCATAAGGATGTCCATGTCAGTTTGACTCTTTAAAGCCTAGGAAAACATTATTGAGCTGACAATGTCATTGACACCGTAAGTGCATTTATGTTGGTCAAGAGGCAGATGGGAGGGGTGGGATGGGTATAAGAGGGCAAAGGCAGGGATGATTGGATTCACAGAATGTGCTGTGTCTTGGATGTATCCGATGCCAGCATCATGGTGGTGGTACCTGGAGTTTGGAGACACTACAGAACTGAGTGAGATTAAGGTTGTTTAGGGTAATTACACATTGTCTAAGAAAGAAAAACAAGCAAACAACAACAACAAAACTAAAACCTTTGTCTTGGATCTAATCCCAAACCAGAAACAAAAATAGTGACTGGAAATTAGTGAAGTTTGAAGGCTGTAGATTAGGTGATTTTAACATCCATTTCCTGATTTTCATAACTGCTCTGATTTGGAAGAATCTGGGTGAAAATTACAGAAATTTTCCTTTTTGGTGCAGTTTTTCACTTTCCTGTGAGCCTAACATTATTCTAAAATAAAAGAATAAGTAAATTTAAGTGTCTGAATTATAAATTGTGTTAGACAAATTGATGAGAAAAATAGACTTGTTTTATATTGCTTGATGTTTTTATTGTTTACAGTATGACAGACATATTGGCAGAGATAAGTTACCATGGAGATCAAGTCAAACTGAGGAGTGGCCATTTGAGCTTTTAGTTTCATTTGGTTTTATATACATAATAAAATTATATATTTTTATTTATTATATTTTTATTTAATATTTATTTTTAAAATTTTATTACATATTCATTTTGTGATTATATATATACAACAGTGAATCATATATTTTTAAACAACTTAGTTATATAAGTTCATAAACATTTTGAACTGCAAGATTGGCTACAATGTGCATCCTTTCCTAACTGTTCAAGTGATTGTCTTTTCTTTCCAAGGGAAAACTTCCATCCCAGTAGGTTGCTGCTGTGACAGGCATAAGGCTGTGGCCTCCTAATATATCCTGGCCTGACAGAAGAGAATCGGGTCCCTTCTACCTGTCATCTCTCCTCTTTGGTTTCATTTGTTTTCCCATCCTGCTTCTCAGTTCCAGGGCAACAGCAGCCAGAGCTCTTCCATCTCCAGCTGCAGTCAGAGCAGCATAAATATTAGTGATAATTGTATGGTACAGTAATTGCAAATAGCGGTGATTAATTCTTACAATAATAACTGTCCCAAGAACAATTGATTCCCTTCCAGTCATGCCCAGGTTTCCCATGAGAAAGCTTTAAAACGGTTATTATTTTTAGTTTAAGCTTTAGGTAGAAAAGAGAAGAGGAAAAGAACAGTGATTACTCTGGAGTTGTCAGCATTGGTTCTGCATTAGTGGGAGGGGCAGGGGCATGCATGTCACTGCTTGTAAAAGAAATGACCTCGCTGGCCAGAAAAGTCACCACTTGCTAAGTGTGGCTCAAACAAGCATGATGCCAAGTTTCTGCAACACTGAGATAACCAAGTGCAGGAAATTCTTACCTATGTTCTAATCCCCCTTTGCCTAAGTCTTCTTTATTTTTGAACTCTTTCTGATGGGGCTAAGTAACGTCTTCCCTTAACATATACTAATGGGTAGGAACATGAGACAGTAAATTGCCTCATTCAGACGTTGAAGAAGGGAGTGTTGGACCTGGAATTTAAGAGTAAGTAGTCACAACTGCTGCGTTTACCAGCCAATTAAGAAGCTGAACTAAAATTTCAGGGCTAGTTTCCCACTCTGCCACCCACCCTTCTACTTGTCAGTTAATTCCATGTTCACCAGTACCATATACACTGTATCATCCTGACTTTTGTACTCAGTAAATGCATTTCAAATCACAGTCTCCTGTAACTCCAAATCCAGAGACCTGATACTGTCTTCTAGATTCTGTAGGCACTTCACCAATATACACATAGAACACACACCTATATACATAAATAAAAATGCAAAAATAAAATTGTTTTAGGAATAAGTGTAATATAGAGATGAGGCAGGAAGCAATAAGAGGGGAATACTCATCAATTGCCCAAGCTTTTATTTTCTTTGAACTTTCACTTCCAGCAGGAGTTGAGAGGACTTGCTTGGGCAGTGTGGAACAAGTGGTAAGGGTACTTAGTAAATTAGTAGGATGAGTATACAGCTTATTGCCCAAAGCAGGTTATTATTTAGAGCAAACAGGGGTGCTATTAATAACTATGCCGAAGTAGCAGGCATAAACTGAGGATGAGATTATTCTAAGCATATATTCGCCCTGTAAATTATAATCATTTACTTTGGGCTACTTTTACTATGAGGAGCTTAGACTCGGTGAGTTTTGTAAACAATTTCTTCAAGTTTGCTTTTTGTGCATTCCACATAACTAACTATCCTATGCAGGAAAAACAGAAGAATATGGAATAAAGCAGGCATCACAGTGAGCTGTCTCCTGAAAGAAAAAAAAAATCATAGCCTTTTCAGGGAGGATTGATTTGTAAAGATGTTGTCTAAGAATTCAGGCTGCTCTCAAGGAAATTGCCCATCATTAGGGATTTGAGAAAATCCTTTACTGCAATTTCCCTTATATGAGTAGCTCATAGAAGGTCTGTTTAATTTTGCAAAATTTCTTTTCATATGCATCTAATTAAAATATCTTTTGAGTTCATCATGTTGTGTTCAAGTTAATTGAATAGAGCAAAATTTAATGTCTCTCTATTAGATTTTCCTAGTTAATGTCATAGGCATCCATTGATTTTTTTTAATTAGAGATTTTTGTTAATGGATTTTCACAAATTAAAGTCTGCCTAATAACCAGAATTTCTCTGGATGATCACTGGATGCTTGCTGGGAATTTGGCAAGACCACATGAGGGCATGTTGGGGAGTGTGCCTTTTCAATGTCAGTTTCCTACAGAAGTTGAAAATGTAATTAGAATGCCTGCTGATAAATTTTGTTGCTCCATGGCTTTTTCTTTCTCTTGCAAATAATCACAAGCTACTTAGGAAAAAAGTGTATAAATAGTAACATTTACTTGCACCCAAACACGGACTATCTGGCCTCCTTCCTGGGAGCCCAGGTGAGTTGTCCTAACTCTGGGTAGAAAGTCACACTCCTTATTTCTTCAGGCTATAGTGATAACAAGGAATTGTAGTAGGCTTTCTTATGGGCCACCAACCAGCTCCCAAATAAAGACATGGAGACTTATTAGCTATGAATGCTCAGCCTTATCTTATGCATGTCCCACTAGCTTGTATAACTTATTTTAACGTATTTCTCTTCATCTACTTCATCTACATTTTTGTCCTTGTTTTCCTGCTTCTCCTCTCTCTCTCTCTCTCTCTCTCTCTCTCTCTCTCTCTCTCTGATTGGCCCTAGGCATCTCCATCTCTTTCTTCCTTGTTATCTCTACTACAGCCTAGATTCCTCCTCCTACTTATTTTCTCTGCCTACCATCTGCCCCCATTCTTCTCCAGCCTAGTTATTGGTCATTTAGGTTTTTATTAGACCAATTAGATAAAACAACACATTTTTTACATTAATCAAATGCAGCATAACAAAATGTAACACACCTTTAGTTAAAGTAATATTCTGAAACATAAATGTATTAATCTTAATATAGTTAAAGTAATAATCTACAACATTTCCTCCTTTTTGTCTAAATAAAAAGAAAGATTTTAACTTTTACATAGTAAGGCTATATACAATAAGAATAATTATTAAATAAGAATTATGTTACAATGTCTAGTTCATTTGTATTTTGCAATTTCAGAGACAATTATATATCCTATTTTGGTGAGTCCAAAGTTTTGTACCTAATATACCTTCTGTCCTAACTAAAGAAAACTGTAACTGTAACTATCTAGTCGTCAACTCCATTAAAGACCCCAGAAGTATATATTACCTGAGTAAACAGGAAATACAGTGAAAGCAACTTCCAATACTATAGAAATGAAGAGATATCTGGCTGCCTGGACCATTATCAAAGCTTCCTCTGGAATGTTGAGCATCTATCTTTAGCCTACAGGCCTAGAATATCTGACAGACTTTCCTGTGAGGCAGGAATTTTGCAGGATTGTCATACCTTGTCTTGGCAAAGTTCAGCAGTAGCTTTCCTATGTGTCAGGCAGATTATCTGGTGGACTTTTCTATGAAGCAGGAATTTTGAAGGACCAGGCCACCTGGTCTTGAAAAAGCTTAACACTTGTTTTCTTTGTGTCCTGCATGTCCACTTTGGATGGTATATTGTTAGCAAAGGAAAAGACAGTTGCTTACCCAAATGGCTAGCTTTGCCACAATAAACTCAAACTCCACATGGGGGTTCTTTGGTACCCATCATCCTTTTATGAATTGGTGCTGCCAGGAGCAGACATGTCTCACTGTCATGAAAAGTCTTATGTTAAACATTTACATACCATATTTTGTAGGTTTTTAAAGTCTTTGAAGACCATTTATCTATCTAAAATATATTTCTGTACGATCTTGAAAGTATATTTAATATAACTACAAGTTTTTATACTGTTATATATGACTATCATATACTAACCTGCGCTTCTTAATTACCCTAAATGGTTTATAATATTAACTTTCAAGGGCTAAAACTTTGCCTTACATTTTTAAATGAACTGCATAAGTACAATACCTTAAACAAGAGTAGAAACTTGTATACAGTATGTTATAACAAAAATAACCTTAAAAATCCATGCAAATATAAAATATTTGAGAATAGTTACTTTTTAGTTTAAAGTAGATTTAATAATCTATCTTTTTATCCTGTCTCCTATATTCCCCTATTTCTCTTCAGACAAAGTTCCTTGACTCTAGTCTTCCTTGCTTAGTTTCCCAACCATGACCAATAACAATTTGCAACTAATCCCCCTAAGTGATGACAAACATCCAAAACCACTAAAAGATGGAAATCCACCCATTCCACCTTTTCTGACTTCCATTTTAAAGTTAAGATATCCCTAAAGTATCTAGGTTGGTTTAATCTAACAGTCTTTTTTTATAATCCCATATCTCTCTGCAGCTGTTGTTCATTCATCAGCACTCAAAAAATTCAAAGTCAGCAAAACACTATACAGGATCCAGACTCCCTGTGTATTTCCCATCTTTATGTGACTTTTCCTTTATATTACCCTGCTCTCTTTTTAAAAACTTTACTGCATGTCTCCAGCCTTTTCTGACTGAGTCAAAGCTTAAACTAAACATTCAGGCCTTCCACACAGCTGCGGTTCTTGAAACTGGTTCTGTCCACTCCGTAGGTTCATAAAAGCCAAACCTTAAGTCCATCTAAGCAGAAGTTGGTGCCCACTGTGGCAGTCTTTTTTTTTTTTTTTAAAAAAACTAAGAGCTTGCTGTTTCTACTTAACTTATGTACTACTCAAGGGCATGCTATGTGCACTTGAAGCCACAAGTAGCCTCTTAAAGGAGCCCTATCTTTTTTTCTTTCCTTTATCCTTTCTTTCTTTCTTTCTTTCTTTCTTTCTTTCTTTCTTTCTTTCTTTCTTTCTTTTTTTTCTTTCTAGTTTTCAGCTATCTCAGGTCCTATATGGAAATTTGGGCATGTTAGATGCCAAATGTAGTAGGCTTTCTTTTAGGCCACCAACCAGTTCCTAAATAAATGGAGACTACTATTAGTTATTAATGCTTAGACATCTTTACATAATTTAAGTAATACTCAACAACAAGGAATAATTTGTCAGTGTGGAGTTATCAGGACTATAATAAAATGAAAAAAATATATATCCAGGGTTATTAAATTACATTCCACTCTGTGCTTTCCTCTTCACTTCAGTTTCTGGAAAAGAAAAGAAAAGCAACAATAATTTCCCAAGGCTTTGAATTAGTCCTTGAGAGGACTTCTGTTTGTTTTTCATTTTCCATCCTTGGATGCATGCACCACAACTGAGGTCTCACCAGTTTTAAAGCTTTAAGGGAATAAAGGAGTAATACCACCTTTTTACTGCAACGGGTTTCTTCTCAACAAAAGATATGAAAGTCTTTCTGAATTTGATGTTCTCTGTCAAAGAGAAGCCTAAAGGGTGCTCATGGGTAAAGCTTAATCTTCAGTTCAGCTTCTGGCCTTGAAGAAGACAAAAGTTGAAACCTCAGATAAAGGAGAAGGGAGAGAGATTCCTTTGTGGGATAATTGTCTCTGTAGTTCTCAGAGCAACATCCACCCTCAGCTTCTATTTCAGGTAACAGGAATGATAAAGGTCTCCTGAGATACCACATTCTCATAGGACCAGCTTATGGAAGAACTTTAGTTATCAGAGGTGGCAATCTACTAGCTCCCTTTATTAGGCAACCAATTATTACTTTATCATGACTTCATAGATGCAGCCATATTATCTTTATTCAAGGAGAAAATACTCATTAAATTTCTTCCATTCCTTTGAATGATCTTCAAGGAACAAAACTCAAGGTATTAGTAACAAAATAAAGCATGCCTACTGCATCTCACATTTTCCCCAGGAAGACAGGAATCCTCCCATTTCTATCTTTCATTTCGATCTCTCATACTGCATACTATCTCTCAATTCATCTACTTGTCATTTCACATCATGGATTTCTATAAAAATTGTCCTGGAAGTTGGAGGGAGACAAGGAAGCCCTGTGTGGAATGTGTATGGTGAATAATGACCAGAGTGAATATGTAAAAAGTAAATGAAGTTTTGAATGAATGAGTGTTGTTGGCACACCCACACTAAAGACTAATAATGGCTTAGATGCATGGGAAATTGGCAAAGACTTCCCCAGAGGTCACAGGTCAAGATCACAGGGAGGGATATTTCCCCCTCTCCTAGCATGACTGTTGGCAGTGTAGGTGAAAACTAACACCTGAAGCTCTTCCTGTCAGGTGTTTACAGCCTGAGAGTGCTCACCTACAGATCTCTTATTGAGATTATTTCACCTCTTTTTCTGTGCTGTATGTAATAAACAGCTGAGATTGAGGGCTGTTGTTGTACTTGAAGTGGCCCTATCAGAACATGAAGGGCCTGCCTGACCCTGGCTTTTCTGTGTATGTGTCTTCCTTTCTTCAGTGTCTGTCTTTTCTTCATTTCCTGTGTTTCTAGTCAAGTCACCAGGACATGTAGGACAATGCAGAGAGTACTACTAAAGGTCATCTCAGATCTCTGTGTCTGAATACTGGAAATGTTTTCAATAGTAAGAATGAAATGTAGTGCTTAACTAAACATTGTCTTTCATTGCTTTTTAGCTATTTCCTA
The DNA here is from genome assembly GCF_950005125.1 of Chionomys nivalis. Lineage (NCBI taxonomy): Eukaryota > Metazoa > Chordata > Mammalia > Rodentia > Cricetidae > Chionomys > Chionomys nivalis. Next base: position 45,352,118 of record NC_080105.1, on the reverse strand, counting down.
TAACTATAATGGAAATAACACTCTAGAAGTCCATTTATTCAACTCTAAACTAGTCACCATTTCTACGGTCATTAGTTGCCAGTCAGTGTTGTCTGCATTACTTATGGTTTAAACTGCAGGTCTATGAATGTAGGTGCATATATTAATGTCCTATCACCAATGAGAATGCTGAGGAGTATAGAGGTATTTACATAACCTTCCAAATAACAAATCAAGTCATAGGTAGTGTGGCCTTGCTTTAGAGCTCATGGCTTAGTTCTTCCACCTCATAAGAGGAGTTTTCATTATGCTCTTGATATCAATATTGGATTTATTAACAAGTTACAAGTCTGATATACACTTTATGTTAACAGATGAGCTTCTGTTTATTAGCCCATGAAGCAAACTGAAGGATCAAATGCAAAGTATTTTGTGCTGCTTGGAGAGGGTAGCCATCTTGTCAGCAATGACATGGACGAGAAGTTTATTTTCCTACATAGGATGATCTAATTCAGAGGAAGTTCAAATTTTGGTGTCTTTCCTTTTCAACCAGATGAATTTTAGGAAAATATAAAATAAGAAGGAAAGAAATAAGATGATAAAAACGTCGCTTCTGTTTGAACTGAACTGATGTTTAGGGTAAATCTCCCTAAACAATAACAATAAAAAATAGAGAAACAAGGCAAGGCTAGTGTGTTACTTTTATATCTTGGAATTTTCAATAATGATAGGAAAATAATAGCCCTTAATCCTGGTCTACGCCCCATATAGTATGGGAATGATGGTTTAGGGGGATGGGGAGAATATAGCGATTGTGAGTCAGTCATGCTTCAGGCTTCTTATAGATGAAACTTGGCACACAAATTATAGAAAGCTCATATGTATTCCCAGAGGAGATGCAGAGAAATTGAGAACAATGATGGATAAGACATAGCCTGGTTTAAGAAAACATGCAGTTCTGAGTGAGACTGATATGGGACATCTCTCTGTATGTTTGCAATTTGTTATTACCATTAATTAATAAAGAGGCTGATTTGTCCAGTAGCCAGGCAGAATAGAGCCATGTGGGAAATCCAAACAGAGATACAGGGAGAAATAAGGTGGACTCTAGGAGCTGCCAGCAGCCACTGGGGAATAAGATGTGAGGTAACAAGCTACAAGCCTCATGGTGAAATATAGAATAATATAAATGGGTTAATTTAAGTTGTAAGAACAAGTTAATGATGAGCCTGAGCTAATAGACCAAACAGTTTACAATTAATATTAAGACTCAGAGTCGTTATATGGGAACTAGCAGGAGGGAGAGAGAGAAACTTCCAGTTACATGAGACCCCAAAAGAGGCCAGTAAAAATGACACTAACACTCTTCAGAGATTAAAGACCCCTTGGACATCACTGGTACTAGAAGAGAAAAATAAAATGATCTGGTAGCCTCACATGGGGACCCAGGAATGATATAGAGGGAACATAGGTAGTATAGGGATCTTTCTTATGTTCCTCAACTTCCATGAAATCTGAGTTCCCCTCCAACATCAAGATACCACTTAGATAAAATAAAAAAGGATGAAATCTAAAAGACTAAGCAATCTTAGCATTATCCACTGTTACTTCTAAATCAGTCACACTTGTGAAAATTACTTTGCATAGAACGAGGGAGAAACCTGGTGGGAGAATTTACATGTTTCTGAAAAGATAGCAAAGTTATTGTCTGGAAAAACCAAACCCCAGCAGGGTTGGGTTTGTCACAAAAAAATCCCTTGTTTAAAATAAAAATATTAATGATATTTTCTTTTACATTTGTTTCTTGAGCAAACATGGAATAATAGTATATAGCTGAATGATTTGGTATGTTCTTTTCAGCAAGCTAAAATCACTTGAACTTGGGAGCTGTAATGCTGATTTTTTTTTTTTTGCATGTACTTCTGGCTTGGCTCACAACTGAGCACAGTAGGTACCTAAGAATATCTTTCAAAATGCTGCCTTAAGTCCCAGAGAAAGAGAATGCACCTCTCTAGAACTTTCTCGCAGTCAATTAAAGAAAGACAATTTAACACTGTATGGAATTCTTTTTGGATCCATATCCTGCCCTCACAGCTGTTTTCCTGCTGAGAACTGGTTGGGGAATCGGGCCTGCACTCACTGCAGCCTCCTCTGACTGTGTTTAACCCAGGGAGCAGCTTGAAAACAAGACAGGCCAATTAGTAGTGCATCTAATTTTTGTAATTTCCAAAGCCTTCCATCACAGCGAGGCTATTACAGGAAAATTAACCTGTAGCAGCTGAAATCATTCAGTGTGGTGCTTAGCCATGGGCAAAAAACAAAACTGAGATATTCACGGGAAGCTCAGATCTCTCTTTCAAATCACTGTGAGAAAAGTCAGCCAAAATGTGAAAACCTTGTTGTTCCACTGACTCTCCCAATGCTTTGGGAGACAGATGGCTAGGGACAGACATAAGCAAGGGAAGCGATACCTTGGGATTGGCTTGGAGGTACCATTTGTTACTCAGTGGCCTTGAATAAATGGGTGTGGAGGACAGAGAATCAGATAAAGATGTGAAAACATCTTCCACAGCAAAGTATAGTCCAGGAAGGATCATAATTGAATATTTCAATGGATGAATAAATATTTGAGGTTGGTGTCCGATAATATAATTGATGTAGTCTTAGGGTCAAGAGTAAGAAGATTTTTCTTTAATAAGTCAGATATTATGTCAAACATTGTTAATGAAATATACTAAATTACTATTTTTTTTTAGATTACATTTATATATTTATTGTGTATGCATGTGTGTGTGCTTGTGTGCATGCCATAATATATATCTTGTGGTCTAAGAATAACTTTTGGAAGGGAATTAGTTCTCTCCTCTCACTGTTTAAGTTCTTGGGATATAAGTCAGATCATCAAACTTGGAGGCAGGCACCTATACTCACCAAGCCATCTCTCTACCCAAGTTGTTATTCTTTATTAAAGAAAGAGAAGTAACTGATGGAATTATTTTGCAAATCTGTGATACCCTTTTTTTAAGGCAGCCCATTCAGTGACCGCTTACTAGGAAACAGGAAGATATCAGCAATGGGTAGAACCTTCTGAACCCTGGACTAGGGCAAGAAACCCTCTGATGAGTGCTTCTTGAGACAGCCAGAGGGAGTATTCTCTTCCTGTCTGTGCCTTCATCTCACTTAAGTCGGAATTGTAGAGATATTGTGCTTTCTTCTGTCTCATGAAGTCTTCTCCACTTATGTAGCCTTGTCAGTGAAACCCAGGGACTAAACACTATCTTTTGTTTTGGGCCAGTGATTAACTAGACTCTTTATAAATACACGCATGTAAATATATTTGGGAAAATGAATTCTGGGTACACAGTTCTGTGTGGAGATAACAGACAAAAGAATTTATAGAATTCACAAATTCTTTCTTTCTTTCTTTCTTTCTTTCTTTCTTTCTTTCTTTCTTTCTTTCTTTCTTTCTTCCTTTCTTTCTTTTGTTGAAAAAATTTCTGCCTCCTCCCCACCTCCCATTTCCCTCCCCCTCCCACCACTCTCTCTCCCTCCCCCATTCCTCTCCCCCTCTCCCCACTCCTCTCCCCCTCCCCTCACTACATTCCCCCTCCCTCTTGAGTCTGAAGAGCAGTCCTGATTCCCTGCCCTATGGGAAGTCCAAGGTCCTTCCCCTTCCATCCAGGTCCAGGAAGGTGAGCATCCAAACAGGCTAGGCTCCCACAAAACCTGTTCATGCAGTAGGATCGAAACCTAGTGCCATTGTCCTTGGCTTCTCATCAGTCCTCATTGTCTGCCATGTTCAGAGAGTCCAGTTTTATCCCATGTTTATTCAGTCCCAGTCCAGCTGGCCTTGGTGAGCTCCCAATAGATCAGCCCCACTGTCACAGTGGGTGGGTGCACCCCTTGTGGTCCTGACTTCCTTGCTCATGTTCTCCCTCATGGGATGTACTCACTCATAATTGGTTTCTAGCCATAAATAAAGGACATTGAGCCTATAATTTGTGATCCTAGAGAAGCTAAATAAGAAGGTGAACCCAAAGAAAAACATATAGTCATCCGCCTGGATATGGGAAGTAGACAAGATTGCCGGGCAAAAACTGGGAACTTGGGGGTGGGGTGGGATGGGGGTAAGGGGAAACGGGGTGAGAAAAGTGAGAAGGGGAGGATGGGGGGTGCTTGAGGGAATGGGATGGTTAGGATAAAGGAAGGGTGGATATGGGAGCAGGGAAGTATATATCCTAATTAAGGGAGCCATCTTAGGATTGGCAAGAGACTTGACTCTAGAAGGGCTTGCAGGTGTCCAGGGAGATGTCCCCAGCTAGTACCTTGGGCAACTGAGGAGAGGGAACCTGAAATGACCCTATCCTATAGCCATACTGATGAATATCTTGCATATCACCATAGAACCGTCATCTGGCAATAGATGAAGATAGAGACAGAGACCCACATTGGAGCACCGGACTGAGCTCCCAAGGTCCAAATGAGAATTCACAATTTCTTTCTAGAACTCATGGAGGTTGACATTAAAAAGTACAGATTTCCTACATCAATGGACACTCAAAGGTCCAAAAGGATCGGTATTTGCTTCAGTACTGGAAACTGAACTGAGATCTCAGTGAGCACTAGGCAAGTGTTCTACAGAGCTACTCCCACGGCCACAGCAGCCTGCAAACAAAGCCGCTTTGGATACAGAAAGTCTGTTATATTGCAAACACACTTTAAGGTAGTTCTGGTGGTGCTGGCTCACACTCCACAGCTAGCAAGGGATGACACAGTATCACACTCACTCAGAATCCAAAATAAACCCAGAGAGCTCAGTCTCTACACCCTTCCTTGCTATCTGTGTAAGTGACATAAATGTCAACTAAAGTGCATTCTGCTCAAGTTGCAAACAGTTGTGGTTCTGCATGGGCGTTGTGGTTTAGTGTGGGAGTGAAAACCAAACACACCCTTCACCAAGTGGTGCAGAGTTCTGGGTTCCTGATTTAGGACTACATCAGCTGCAGGTCTGATGTTCACAAATGTGCTTTTGCCTTTTAAAAGGCACTGGTAGAATGCTACTGAGAAAGGTCTTAATCAGAAGTCCACCAGAAAAGTTTCTAAGTGACTTCTCCCAAGAACAGCAAATAATCATCACTTTTCATTTTGTCTCTACCTAAAGTTTTCATACAACTTCATGTACTTTAGACTGTGAACTTTGACATTACTAAATAATAGAATGGAAGACAAGTACTTCAGTATTGTCAAGCCTTGTGTCTAGGTTCTGATAGAAAGACGTAAATATGCAACTGGGCCTGCTCACTCAATAAGGTCAATAGCTAAATTATGAACATGTGATCAAGGTCTGGGCATTGTAAATCAGAGATCCTTTTCTGAAAGATGTATTGCATGAATCACTCCACAGAAACAACTTTAGTTAGTAGATCCAGACAGCTGGCACTTAGTAAATAGGTAGGTGAAGGTTGTACCTGTTTGTACCTTTGTTGTGAGTTAGATATAGCTTGTGTTTATCGATGATGATGATGATTGGTGATAATGAAGATGCAAAGACAAATAGTTTAAAGAAAAAGTAAATGGACTTCAATGTTATTCAGAAATAAGCTTTATAATGCATAGAAAACTTCATATATTATGATTATATGATTGTGCCTCATGTCTGCATCTTTACCTCAAATAACAGCTTATGGGTTCAGATTGTAGCTAAGTAGGAGACTACTGGCTTACAGTGTGAAAGGCCTCAGGCTTGATGGTTTGTACTTCAAGACAATAAAAGAAAACAAAAAAAATTATAAAAGGTGGCAAAACCAGAAATAGGATAGTTTTAGACTTGGAAAGAGAATTCTATCAGCAAAAGATGGTCCACAGATTAATATTCTCAGTCTGCAAGTGCCTTGTTGCTGTTCTTTAGTGATTACAAAACTGGGGAGAAATCTCATGGAACTAAAAACAATAAGAAGAGAAAAAGATGAAGATGAGGAGGGAGAGGAGAGGGAGAAAAAGGTAGACATGATGACTCACACCTATACATCTATAATTCTAAGGCAAGGTGTGCTTTGGTTACATAGTGAACATCTGAGAGTGGGGGTAAGGAGAAGAGAGACAGGAAGAAGGAGATGTACTGAAATTATAAATTTAAAATATGTTCAACAAGAGATACTACAGAAAAACAAATTTAAAAATATATCACATTACTCCTAAAATTTTAAGAGATAAAGTCTCCACAGAACAGGAGATAATAAAGCACAAAATTGATGTTTCATATGAAAAGGAGGCTTGCTGAGAAGTAGTTGTAAATTTGAAAATGAAAAATTAAAGAAATTTTTTTTAAAAAAACTACAACTATAACAACAGATTTGATGTCATCCTCAATGAGACTCTCTGAATGTATGAAATAAATTATGTGATGTGGGGGTGCAAACTTGAAAATATTTCCAATTTCCTTAAATATAAAAATTAAAAAATGAGGTGATTTATATCGAAGAGAAAGAATAATATCCTTCTAAATAGTTCACTGTTGGTTGCGAGGACGAGAAAAATCAAATGGGAGAGATAATTTAAGATGGTATAGACAAAATCTGCCTGACACTGAATCCATTCATAATCCATAATCCTGCAAACAGCTTTATTCATTAACCAATAGAAGTAAAACATAGGCAGAAGGACTTCCCACACTGGTGAACTAGCCTTTAAAGAGGATTTCTATCTTTGGTCTTTCTTTCATGTCTTCTACACCCCCTTTGATTTCTCTGTTTACCTTTTTGATTATTCCCTATTCTGTTTATTGTAATAAAATTAGAAAGGCCTATCATTCTCTCTCTCTTCTTATTCTCCAAAACTGGCAGAAGAGCATGAGTAAGTCAAGTAAAAAAGAACAAAAAGAGAGGAAACACATGCATAATGGACAGTCACAGAGGTCCTCAGATCTGCCCCATATTCCAGAGCACATTCTCACTTCTTGGTTGGCAGGAGGGAGATGGGGACAGATCTGATCCCACTAGCTAGTCATCTGGATGTATGTGAAGGCATTCCGTCATTGCTGCTTCAGATGCAGATTAGGTGTATGAAGAGAATGTCCAGGAAGCATCTGCCAGAAAAGGGAAGGTAATTCCTGCAAATATTCAGCTTCTTGAAGAGGGGATGGAAGAAGCCAGAGAGCGAGTATGTATGTGTAAGATCAAAGATATGAGTCAGGATAAAAAAATAATTAGGAAGACATATGTCTGATCCGGGGACTATCAGTGTTGTCGCACTTCCCTGGAGACACGCACAAGTCTTCCTCAAGTCTTTCACTTTCTCGGCATTGCTTCTTACTAGCCACCTTATATGAACTGGAAGCCAGTGCTGAGTCAGCATGTGTGTGATGACATGCACTGTAGAACTCTCCTGAGGGTTATCATTTGGAATGAGTCACACTGGAATACTTGGCCAAACAATGACGAAATGCCACATTGCATACACTGCCTAATCATCCAGAAACACAGATCAGCTCCCCAAATGCAAATTTTTGTATTTGAGATTTTTATTGAATTTGATAAGGCAAAGGATGCAAGTTTCTACCTTTATGGGTTGTGGCTGGGTAACGGCAGAAGCACAAGTGGGTAACAGTTTTGGACAACTTTCTTCTGGATTCAATTAGAAGCCTCTTTCTTGCTGCCCAGCTGTGTTAATCTTTCAACCTTTTTATTCCATTGTTTTGGCCATGGGGCTAATTGCACTGATGAGGAAATGGAGATAAAAACAATTAGAAGATCAGAGCATAATAAGTCAAAGATGTTGGATAAGACAATCTCCCTGAAGACCGGTGCTGATGAGTCTGGATGTGGGGCAGATTTGTATGTGCGTATTTGACAGCATTGTACATGCATCCATATGTATGCATGTCTACTGTATACATACGTTAGTTCATGAATTTACCCTTCCCTTTACTACTTTTCTTCAGTTTCTTTTTCAGTCTTTCTACCCTTTAAAGATGTGCAGATGCTGGTTGCAAACCAGTTAGAATTCAATTACAAGGCTTGATCCTCAATTAAAATTTTAGAGAAAGAAAGAAAATTCTCTTAGAAGTTGTTCCGGCTGCCGGTATTTCCGAGCTTCATTAAAACCCCACGTGAGTGATGGAAACTGTTCTCTAACAATACCTGCAGCCCCAAGTGCTAATTAGAAAGGGTCAGGCTGAAATCAGATCACACAGCAGGACAAGAGTGTGCAGTGGAATTTGCTGAGAGAGGCAAGCCTGACAGCAGAAAGTGATCCCTAGCAAGTACATCATGTCGGAAACGACACCAGCTTCCAAGGGCACTTGGCTCCTCAAATGTAACTGCTGGCTCTGCCTGCTGCATGGATCCAGGACACTAATCCCCTCCCTATCACCCTACAGGGTCCCGAGACCGGTGGGATTCGTGGGAGGAGAGATGACCTCATGTTCCATGCCAGCCATGGCTATTAATTTTCTCACCACCAGACTAAGTAAGTTAGGCACCATTACTTTTCATGACATCCTTTTATTTCGGTCACACATGCTTTACAGATTTTGACTTGTCAGCCATCATCTACCCTTTGTCAAGAATAGTCCTCACTTAATCTAGAGCTTGAAATAATGTTTAAAATTGTAGCTAACAATAACATGCAGGAAGTGATGAACTCAGAGAGATGGATGCATGGTGAAGAAATAAAGGGAGAGAGGTAGAGAGGTACAGGACATAAAAGCATGTGGAGGCCTTCTCATTAGTACATGAAGTCAATATATTATTTTATTGCTTCTAAGGTCCCATTAGAAGAGATGGTACTTGATCTTGTACAAAAGGGGCTTTTGGGAGGCTGACCTACATTTCCTGATGGAGCGATGTGACTGGGTAGAAAGACTCACAATCATTTCAACTGGAGCGTACCCTTCCCCTGGTCCTCACACAGGCAAATCCCACTTCATATCACAGAAATCACCGCTGAGGATGACCAGCCACACTTGGCACTTGGCCTTGTACTCTCAGACTCAGAACGCCTCTTTCCCCGAGCGTCCAGAAGCCCAAGGGAGTGTCTGAAAGTGAATAAAAGCAAAAGCAAGATGCATTTATGAGAACTTTTCTAGATTACCTGCTAGACCAGGCAAGCATTCCCTTTGAAACTAAGGTTGGGATAATGAGAGAGGAGAGGAGAGGAGAGGAGAGGAGAGGAGAGGAGAGAGAGAGAGAGAGAGAGAGAGAGAGAGAGAGAGAGAGAGAGAGAGAGAGGTGGAACTTCGAAGGAAGACTTAATTAGGTACATCACACAAGGAGGAAAAACATAAGATGTGTACTTAAAGATAATGAGGGCTCCAGGCTTGATTAAAAACCCATGCTTCACTTTGCTTCCTCTGCCTTCCCTTCCTCTCCTCTCTCTGTAATCACTATTCAGACTGCATCCACACTTGCCAGATTGGGACTTTGTTCTTCATTGGCTCAGACATGACCTCTTTTCACAGGATTCATCTCCGTGAGCTCTCTATGAAATCTACTTGGTGTTTTATGATTGTTACTTAGTGTTTTTGTGTAAGGAAGCTTCCTATTTATAATTGAAAACAAGGAGAAACCTGGGTTTTTTTTTTTTTTTTTTTTTTTTTTTTCCTGCGGTTTGGGAAATGCTGCCTGGAAGAGGAACCCTTTGCCAGGTGCTAATTGCATGCCTATTGTTATTTTGCCTTCTTGTTTTCCCACACTAGGGAGAGGAAGGGAGGTGGGGGGCATTTGAAGATAATTGAACAAGGTGAAAATGAATGCTCATTAAATTCCAGAATACAGGAGAACTCATTTCATAGGAGAGGGCTGTAAATATGACTTTTAATGAAGTTATGACATGGTGGCCAATAAAAGTCATTTACTCTGCAGTATTAGAGTTAATTATACACAGCTGGAGTCATTTATGGCTTGTCCCTTGTTAACTTTGCCTGCCTGCATGTTAACCCTTGCAGCATGAAGTCAGCCAGGAGGCAGGCAGTTTTGCACATAAAGGAACACTAAATAGATGCCCCACACATCCACAGGACTGAAGATAATCATCACTGGCTCTAAGAGAATAATACCTTCCTATCCCCTTATCCCCTCAGTACTTCCATTCCAGAGAGCACATGGAGATGGGGAGAAGGAAGAATGTTTCTCTCTTTCTCCTCCCCCCATCTGTCTCTCTCTTTCTCTTTTCTTTTGGTTTTCTTGGCTGTCAAACCAGTGAACTCTAGTGAAATTGCTATTTCTGGTAGGTATAGATTGCACCCACCCCCACCCCTACACACACTTCTCTTCCAGTACTGGGGATCCAGGGGCATGCAGACACACCCAGACTTTATGTCGGAGCTGGTGGGTACTTGAACCCAGGTCCCAGTGTTATTATCTACTCAGCCATCTCCCTTCTTCCTAAAATGCTCATTCCTCAGATTATGTTAGATAGAAGAGAGAAAATGATATTTACTCTAGAAAAGGATATTATTCCCTCCCTCCTGGAAAATAATTAGACTTCTTTTGGGGGGGATAATTGATAGACCTAAGCATTTTAGTTTTATTAATAGAAATGTCTTAAATATGTTTCACAGCAGTTAAAGCAATGGTGGAAAAGTGTAACAACAATGCCAGCAGTTCCGCAGTGCAGGCAAAGAGCCTGTCCCCAGCGCAAGCAGGCACTGGCTTTTCTCCTTTGAAGATACCACATTTTGAGGTGCATCTACAGGTGAATAGCAGTTTCAAACAGCAAGGGTATCCCAGTTGGTTGTATTGGAAGCCAGGTTAGAGGCACTGCCTAAAAGCCCTGTTTCTCAGATGTGCCATGACAGCAAAATGGAAACCTTGCTGTTGTGATTTCTTAAAGTAATTCCGACCCCAGCTACAGATCTCCACCTTCATTCTAGAAACCTGGCCATCCTGAGACTAAAGGAAGCCTGCTTTGAGTCTTTCTTTGTGTTAGTATAGGAAAGGAGGGGCTTACTCACTGACCGAGTCTGTTATAAAATTCATTAGATTGTGATGCCTGTGACCTAATTTTGTCCCCATGAGCATTCAGCTTTTTCAAAGCCACCGGGTGCAGTGCTCAGTAGTGGCTCTGTGTCATTCTTCTGCCTCTGTGACAAAATATTTCAGGGCAATAACTGAGGGGAAAGGGTGACTCCTGGTTTGAGGGCTCCCAGTGCACGGTCACTTGGTTCAAGTGTTGTGTTCTTATGTTGGGGTAGAGCCTCATGGGAAGGAACTCATGTTAAAACAAAGCAGTTCACCTCGTGGTTAGCCAAGAAATGGAGATAAAGGAAGGGGTTAGGACAATATCCAACCCTTGCGGTCATAGCCCCAGTTACCCATTTCCTCTAACTGGCTCCTTCTGTGAATAGCCCATAATACTATGAGCGGAACAGTGAGTCAGTCCATTGATAAGGTTGGAGCCCTTGTGATTCATGTTAATGGCTCTAGCCCTAAACTTGGCTGTTCTAGGCAATAAGTGTATAGTAAATGAACCACTAGGGATCTTCCAGACCGAAGCCGTATCAGTACTATAGAAGTGTTTTACCCAGGCCCACCCTGGATCTTAGAATGAGCTATCACATACAGAAATGACATAATCTTGCAGAATCCGTTTCTGGAATATTTTGGCTTATAAACTCTCTGCTATTATATGGTTCTGTTTCTACCTTGCGAATAAATTATTTTCATTATCAATTAATGTCTGTCTAGTTTCTCTCCACAAGCTTAGGTGCTGAAAGATTGATTCTGTATTGCCTATGCCTGTTTGCCCCACACCCTCATTGATTCTGCTGTCCCCTTGCTCTGTACATTTATATATAGGGAACCACTATTTTGTGATATCACTGGCAATTCTCAGCACCAGATGGAGAAAGTGGTTCTAAGCCATGTTAGATGTTACTAACCTTTTCCTCTTTTAGAACAGGAAGGCAGCATGAGCTAGAAGAGAAGGGGTCCTTGAAGAGTTCGCTTGTGCTCTTCCTGCAGTGTTTTGATTATATTTGCTTCTATATAAATTCCTCTGTCTGTTCCTAATGGAAGTCTCCCCTCACTCTGTATGGAATAACTAAAATGATAATAAATGATTTATTTCCAGTTATAGCTCATTTCCATCTGTAACCAGATGTTTTAGTGAGCATGGTAAGACATTAGTTGATCATGGAGATCTGTTCTATCCATATACTCTGTGAATATCACACACACACACACACACACACACACATATCTGCCAGGAAAGGGAAGAAATTATCACTTCGGCATGGCGGGGAGAACAGACAGTCTGGCTCAAATCGCACGGATACCTGTCGATGAACCTTCAGGGTGATGGGGTAAGAATATACATGGGATTCAAAGAGCTTATCCCAAGTCTTATTGTTTTGACTGACTTCTGGGATATCTGTATATCTGGCCTCTCCTTGTATTTCACCTTGAAAGGTATCAAGTGTAATACACCTGAGAACAAATTCAGAATCTCTGTATTAGTAATTGGTACTGTGCTGGCTAATTTTATGTTAACTTGTTACAAGTTAGAGTCGTTTAGGAAGAGGAAATTCAGCTGAGAAAACAACTCCACCAGAATGGCATGTAGGCCAGCCTCTAAGCCATTTTCTTTGTTGGCAATTGATGTGGGAGGGCCTAGCTCAAAGCAAGTCTTGAGGACCAGGCCAGTAAGCAGCCTCCATAGCCTCTATATCAGTTGCTACCTCCTGCTTCCTGCCTTGAGTCCTGCCCCGACTTCCCTGGATGGTAGATTTATAATCCATAAGGAGCAATAAACCCTTCCCTCCCAAGTCGCTTTTGGCCACAGTGTTTTATCACAACATTAGAAATACTAACACAGTAGTCAAATATTCATACCTAAAAAAAGAAACCTCTTTCCAATAGACAAAAATCACACAGAAATTGCCCCACTTGTTAAGATTTCAATACTCACCGGGCGGTGGTGGTGCACGCCTTTAATCCCAGCACTCGGGAGGCAGAGGCAGGCGGATCTCTGGGAGTTCGAGGTCAGCCTGGTCTACAAGAGCTAGTTCCCGAACGGGCACCAAAGCTACAGAGAAACCCTGTCTCGAAAAAAACAAAAACAAAAAAACAAACAAACAAAAAAACAAAAACAAAAAACAAACAAACAAACAAACAAAAAAACCCAAAGCGATTTCAATACTCAAATTAATGTATAATTTGCACATTTTTTCTGAGTCTGACTCTGTAATACCTTTGTGGAACTCTGGAAATTAACATATTGAAACATCTTACATTTGCAGGAGAGAGGGGAGGAAGAGAATGCCTTATGTGTTCAATGTGTTGGGTCTTTAGGAAATCTTTATCAACTCAGAAAAAGTCAAGCTGTGGTTCCAATGGAGGATTGCTAGATTAAAAAAAAAAAAAAAAAAAAAAGATGTGCTAATGCATACCAGCCACAAATAAAGGGTTCAGAAAATGCCCTCTTTCAATACACTTTTGATAAATAAAAGTGGGATTATTATTCCTGGGTATTAGCTTATATAATACAGCCCTTGAATTAGACATGTTTGCTAGATATAATAAAGAAATGATTATAATCAGTGTGTATTTTTTGCATCAGGCTCTCATTGTGTCAAGCATTATGAAGTAGTTACATGTTATATTACCCCACAAAGGATTGTACTAACCTTTGTTTTCTCCTTGTTGGTCACTGAGATGAACCAACTGCAACCCTTAGGTTTTACTATCAGTAAGTGATTCCTGATTTGCCCACCAGACTCTACCACAACCTTAAGGTCAGAAGTGACTTCTTATGGGAGAAACTTCACAAGAACCATAACTTCTTTAACAATATACACTAGACTCTTTGACCTCTGAGTGTAGCAAATGCTCTGATGCTTTAAGATGCTGGACCCATGAATTTAGAGTCTCTTGAATAGACTAGCAACAGATGTGTCTATTCGGTTGTTTAGTTGGTTAATTTGGTGTTATGTAGCAAAGGCTGTTCTTGATGTTGATCTTTCTACCTTGTCTTCCTGCATGCTAGGGTTAGAATCATAAAAACTTACCTGGTAGACATACAAATGCCACATCTCTCTGCTTCATACTTGGCTGAACCACTGAACTTTCAGCCTCCAGATGACAGGTTGATAGAAAACTTTAAAGAGTAAGAAAGACAAGTTTGTTGGGCAGTCTCTACCAAAGCATTCCCAGGTCACCTTTCCTTTTCCTTTTATCTACCTTGCTTTAGTCTCTCTAATCTAATTAAAGAAATACCTTGGGACAGCTCTGTCACACTTGTTTTTAGTGACCATAAAGGTCAGGAAGAGCTGTCAATAAGGGAAGAATCGAAACCTGACTGGACTAACTGTAAAACCGATTTTAGAAAGCATTTCCTTCCAACCAGTTGTGTGAACTTTGTCCTGTCAGATGTGTATGTCCTTCTCGCTGAAATCAAGGGAAATCAAGCTACTTTGTGCAGACTGTCTAGAATGCTATAATCCTTTTCGATGACTGTCACATTGTCATTACAAAAATCAGTGGTGGCTTGTGTCCCCCCACCACGCCAACTGGAGCTCTTCATATCTTTCCATTTACATCCTGACCTGCTTCCTGTCCTTATAATGATTTCTAAGGGAAATTAACTGGTTCCTTTGATTTAGGAGATTATCGCTGTTCACAGAGCTTCAGCATGAACTCCAACACTCGAACACTCTACTGAATGACTAGAAAAGGAAGCTGCTTGCCCTACTCAAACTTAGGAGAAATGTTTATCAGGTGGCGTCTGTAGCAAATTCGGGTAGAACCCCGACACTGAGCACAGCCCTCAGACTACCTTGCCAATGCTTTGTGTTCGTCCCCCCAATTTGCAGATCCTGGCATCTTCCTGCTTGAGGGCTGCCTGAGCTGTCTGACTTACATGTCTGTGGAACCAAAGAGCCTGGCTGATTATGTCCTCCCGATGGCAATTCTTCATTTCTGATTTCATCTCCAGCTACAAGAGCCCCATCGGGAAAATTCTCGACAGCAACTTCCTTCCTTCATTGGGAACACTTCTTTGAAGGATTGAAATAAGTCGAATCTGGACCGTTCATCTCCCTCACTTACTTTCTCTCAGTCATTTCCAAGTCTCCCTTCCTCATTATCCTGACTTCTTTTTCTAGAACTATTAAATCATGTCACCTTAAGATAGTATCTCCCTATCGGTGCTTCGATTCTATCACCTCAGCCTCCCAAGAATCTCATTTCATTATTCCATGCTGTTCAATGGTCCAGTGTCAGCTTCTTTCTTCTTGAAAGAGGAGATGGTTTCGGCTGTCCATCCTCTCCAGCATGCTCAAAACCAATCATTTAATGTCCAGGGAAAGGCCAGGTTTTGCTGATTACAGATAATAAAAGATGGAATCTGGATCCAGATTGGGAGAAGCAACGTCATCAAGTCTAGTTCAGTCTCCCCGCATAAAAATTTTATAGAGACTGAATTGCCCCCAAAGCTCTCTGAAAATTAGCACCTCTAAACAGAGGAAAATCCTCTCTTTTTTCTTTGTCATACTAAGAGAGAGTTCAACCTAGCTTTATATAGTGAAAAAACATGTTTATAGAGACATGTTTAATCTTGGTCCTGAAAAGAAAATGCAACAAAAATGGTGTTTTAAACTTACATGAGTTTTACCAAAGCTTTATTTGTAGCTGACAAATGCATCGGAATCCATTTTGAACCCTTTATGTCCATTATGAGTATGGACTGGAGGCATGTACGTTTCTCCATGGTGAAGTAAAGAGTTGTCTTTGTAGTACCACTGGACACTCAAAACCTTGAAGGAGGAACTGCTGAGTGATATATTTGGAGAATTATGTTCAAGCACACTGAGGAGTGGAGAATCTTGAAAATAGCTTCTTTTATATATTTTGGTGCACTAAGAAAGTGAAAGTCATTCTGAACACCAATCCTCAGATCATAGAAGTTGTATTTTTGCCAGTATGTATGATTAGGTGGAAACAGTACCAACCCTAACGCTTAATCTGAAAATTATAGAGGAGCTAATAAATCCAATCCTGTGAACAATTTATTTTATTATCAAAAGCCCCCTGCCAGCTCCTAATATTGTCCATGAATAGCTCTTACCAAGATAATCCTATCAAGATAGGAATTTCTCTCTCTCTCTCTCTATACACACACACACACACACACACACACACACACACACACTTTGAGGGTAGAATTTCACTAATCAACCCAATTTCAATAGATTAATGTCTTGGCCTTCATGGAAGCTAACCATGGTCAAGAGCTACTGCTCCCCACAACCCCCGCTCAAAAGAACTGGAAGTCATTATGTGAAGCTTCCAAGAAAACATGCAAGAGGGTGACTAGTCAGTGGTGTCCCTTTCATTTTAACTTCCTTCCTTTGTGGGTGGATTACAGATGCTTGTATGGTGTGGCCATGATTCTGCCCTATGGTAGCAGTGGGAAGAGGATACACTGGATGACAGAGACCTCACACTCTATATGAGCTGGTGCCTGCTGATGTTGCAATTTCATGAAGAAAAACAAGCCCACACTATGTGCCAAACTTTAATTTTGTTTTACATTTGAATTTTTTCCCATAGCAGATCTTAATTTCTTATCCTTATAGCCGGAAAGTATTTGTCCAGCTTTTGTTCTGGTGCTGTGGTTTGAACATGGCTTACTATCTAGGAAACATTCTTGAAGCTTGGCCACCAACATGGTGATGGAGGGCTTAGCAGAAGTTGTTATGCCCAGGGAGGCAGAACCCTTATGAGTGAAGAATATCTTTGTCTAGGGACTGGTAACAGTGAGAGCAGGTTAGTATGAAGTAAGCTTACCCTGCAGGTTCTTCTCTATTTATGCTCAATGGTCCTGCCAATCTCTGCCATGAGTTCATGGGCCAGGAAGCCATCACAAGAAGCTAAACATGTGCTTTAGGACCTCTCAGCTCCTGAAACAATTAGACAGATAAACTCCTTTCTGTATATCTTATGTAGTCCTGGGTGTTTAATAAGAACCACAGAAAATAGCCTACCATTCTTTGTCTATCTCTGCCCATTTTAATACACCATTGACATTTCCATGTTTCACAGTATGTGATGAAAATAATGAACCAGGAGATAGTAGAGCCTTTAAATCCCTACAGTCCATAACTCTGACATCCACATCAGGTTGATTTCTGTGTGTCAACGCGTTCTTTTGCATAAATGGCATCATGGAAGGAGGGATCAACAGAATTTCATTCTAGAGCAGTATCCTTTTATATGAAGACAGTTTTTTAAAAGAATGGCAGACTGGAAAGCAGCAAGGAGCACAAAGGTTAAGCAGATGCTGCTAAACCAAGAGGGGCTTAAAATATGAATTTATGCCATCCTAACTGATGTGTTTCCATGTAATATTTCCAACTTCCTTCAAATTCCTGGTGATAAGACATGCATCTTTCAAACATTTTATCTTACTAGTCCTGTAAGAATTAACTCCTTACAATACCTGGTGTCTGCTCTTAGATGCTGTTGATCCAGGAGGATTAGCCAGGAATGTGTCATTTAATGGTTGTGGATAATGGGGCCACGGAAAGGCTGATGAGGGCTTGAAGATCTGCAAGTGTTCACTCAGATGTAGAATCTGAGACAATTATTCTGTGGCTGCTGTGCAGTGCAGGAGAGTCCCCTGCCTCAACACAGGCAGTGTGATATGCCGTCTGTCCTGAGGAGCCTGGTTTACTCCATCTGTTAGGGTTTTCACGGAGTGAAGAAAATAACAACAACAACAACAACAACAACAAAATCCTATGAAAAACGACCCTGGTTTTGGAATTAGAGTAAGTCAGCATAAATTCCTGAATTGCCTGAGCTGTCCGGATGCACAAACCCTGGACTTTTCTGCTGAGAGAGAGAGAGCCAACCTCCAGAGTTTGCTCTGAGGATTTTGATTCTATTTTACTTTTATACATTTTTGTATTCATTCTTTGGGAATTTTATGCATGAATACAATGTATTTTGTTCATATCCATCCCCACTCTTCCCTTCCCTCTCAGAAGCAGCAGTGTCAGATCCAGAAGACAGCATTTCACAGAGCTCTTCTGGACCCACCTCCTCAACTTGTTTCTGCCTCCCTTTCCACAGTGTTCCCTGAGCTTTAGCAGGTGATGAAGAGGTTGATCCAGATGCCCCAGTCAGGACTGAGCCCTCAACAGTCAGTTATTCCCAGAACATTGACTGTTATGAATCTCTTTGTTAACTATTACCTACTGCAAAAAGAAGCTTCTCTGTTCACGATGGACTCCAGTACAAAAATGGGTATAAATATAAATATTTATAAGGCAGTTTAACTGTATGACCACTTAGCAAAGCAACAATAGCATGTTCCCTACTGAGGCCTATGACCTCTCCAGCCATGGATTTTTGACTAGATAACAGCACTAGGCATGAATTCCCTTCTGTGGACAAGGCTTTGAATTTAAGCAGAAAGTTGTTGCCACCATAACAGTCATGCTACTAATGCACCAGTGGGCACATCTTGCCTGAGGAGCTTGGTATTATACAAGGTCCAGATCTGAATACACCCACTGATAACTTTTCTCCTCCAGTGGCCTGCACAGCACTGTCTGGCACTATGAAAGACAGACAGACACAAGGAAGTTTCCAGTCCAATTCCAGCTTGAGTTCTCTATGTCCTGCAACCAAAATGTGTGATGTCTTCTGAAACATCACTCCTTAAATATGGTGGATAATCAGGTCCAATAGTAATTGTCTTCGTCATTTCAGGGCCTCTGGGACCTCCCCGATCAATTTTTTAAAATAAAATGAAGCATCACTTTGCTGATTGAATTATCTCCTTAACCCACTTTCGTTCTCTTTATTTCTTTTTTATGTTACACACAAGCTTGAAACTGAGGTCCCTACAAAGTTTCTTTTATCAAAGGGAAGAAGCCTTGAACCCAAGGAGCTCACTTGTTTGCAGGTGACATAACCACTACCTCAGAATACATAGGGTTTGCGGTGGATGAGGGTTTGTGCTTTGTGTCCTTGGTTGCAGATAGCAAAGTTAAGACGAGTAAGTAGAAATCAGAGATTTCTTCAGATATTAGAAAATTTGCAAATAAATGATGTGTTGAACTGTTAGGCCTTAGGTAAACTAGCTTGCCTGACATGGGAATGCATACATGTGGAAGAGCGGGAGGAATGCTTGCCGTGTGGAGGACTCAAGCACGAAGGGTTTGAACTGGATGACTTCTACTTTGTCCACTTACCTCACAGAAAGTTTTTGTTTTCTGCTCAGACATCTCTAAACTAATACTGGCCTAAGGTTATGAATTATTACAAGAGATATTTCCCAGTCTTTCTAATATGTTTCATATCTATCAGGGAAAAGGTAAGTTTTATCTTTGTCTTCTTTCTTGCTGGTGGAAGAGAGATAGTGGAAGCTCATTTTTCTGTTGAGTGATAATCCCAGTTTTATGCAGGAATGTCAGTTCTAGGCCCTATTCAGTCTTCAGTCATTTAAATTTGAGGTTCTGAATTCCTTGCCTATGATGACCCATGGGTACCTGTTGTATTGTGAGCATGCTGCTAAAATCTGTGTGTGTGTGTGTTTGTATTTATGTGTGTGTAGAATTTATAGAGTGAGCTGATAAATGACCTTGGGTTCTATGCTAATTTTCCATTGCTGGTAAAACAGATAACCAAAGACTTCATCACTTATACCTATAAAAATTTATTACTTATTGGTTCTATGGTTTAGAAGACAGACCTGGCCCTCAGTGGGTTGGAACAAGGTGCTGACAGGACTTGATTCTTTCAGGATGCTTTAGGGAAGAGGCTGTTTACCTATCGTCTCCAAATTTTTGATGGCTCTGGTTCCCTTCCTTAGTTTTAAAGCCAATGACCATTTAGGAGTTGGATTAGAAGAAAGGAGAACATAATGTCTGGTGTTCTTTTGTATCCTGTTCCTACCTTTTCTCTCCACCTCATCTCTTTTCCTCACTCTATAATACCTACACCCCAGAATCCGCGAAGCACTCAGATTCTAAGGTTCAAGCTCTCAGAGAATTTAGGAGGACAGAGAAATATCATTTGTAAGAATCAAGCAGCTTCTTGAGCAATCAAGGCGATTTTAAGAACTTCTGCGTGTGAAAGACAATGGGAGTCAGAGGCTGCACAGTGATATGCATTGTAGGAACAAGAGCCCATCAAATTGGAGGTTTCTTGCTAATCATAATTCTAGGGAAACTTACAGTATTTTAAAAAGGAACTGTTCACATAGCCAAGATACCGACCTTACTTACTTGTAGAAATTCCATGGTATCGGGCCTTATGCTATTTGAAGCTTATTTTCTTGTCTCAACGTCCCACCTCTGTATTACCACCTACTAGGGCACACAGACTCTTCTGTGTTATGATGGTTTTGAAATGTATGCTGAAGAAGCCTTACAGGAGGCTGTCATAAAATGAATTAATTTACCTTTTTGTTGCCTACTAAGTGAGATGGCCGTCTTTAGGGGCAAACAAATGCACCTGTAATATATCTTTTCTTATACTTCACACTGTCATGTTTCCAGAACTTGGTAATGCTAACTGAACATACATAGAAGTATTCCTGTCCAGCCTTTAACTTTTCAAATGTTTCATGGCCTTGAGTAAGAATGCCCAAAGTGTATGCGCCATCTTCTTAAATTCTGACTTCACACTAACATGCTCAGGAATGATTCTGCCACACAAGTGCCTCACTATATGAATGCATGTGGGTGCCCCAAATGAAATCCTCACACTTTCTTGGCTCAAGAAGGGCATCACTTTTGAAATAGCTCGATGTCCTTCTTCTCTGCTGCAGGCAATGCATCTTTTCTCACTCTTGTGCCACTTGCAATTGCACTCACATGCAAACCTATCACTTTTACTCATACTGCAGGATCCTTCTGAAGGTAGCATCCACCACTGAACATATGTGTAATCCCTTGCTTTTTCTGAGTTTGCTCAGAAAGTACATTATATGTCACATACATTTTTTACATCATAGTCAATGTTAAAACACTGAGGGATAAGCCTGCCCATTCTCTTGGGGGGTAAATGTTTCATTCCATCCCTTCACCTTCACCTTGACCCTGTCCCAGGGAGGAAAGCCAGGACTATGCTTTTGGAATTACCCAGCAGCAGTCACAGGTTACAAGCTTTCTTTGTTGATCCAAAGTGAAGGAAGAAGAACTTCATTTTCTTCATCCTTAAGGGTAAGATAACAAAAATAAGCCACCATCTATCCCCAACCAGCCTCTTCTCCCCTTTTCCCTTTGATGACCCTCATCGCTTTGTATATCAGTTAGAAGATTTTCATAGTCAACTCAGCTCTTTACAATTATCTAGTTCTGTGCAGTGGTCTCACAATACTTTTTGGTACCTGGTGTTCACAATCTCAAATGATTATTAATTATATCTTGGTACTTTATTGTAGGAAATATGATGATGCTTCTAGGCAGTCCATCACAATTGTAGGTTTGGGTCTATGAACTCAACTGGTTACCCACAGATAGAAATTCCTTACTGTTTTAAAAACAGTTCTTGACCAAACAGAATGTCTGCCTTTCATCTTGTATTTCCCGCTTTGTTAGTATGTGTGTACACCTTAATTTTAGCTTAGTGCTTTTAGTGATTCATCCAGCTTGGTCTGTTTAATTCCAAGTTTGGCACAAAAACTAGTAGACAAAATCCCGAAGCACATGTTCCTGGGCAGAATGGAAAACCCATGATCATGGGAGACACAGACAGTACATTTTCTGAATATCTTAGTGATCTGAGGTATGTTTTCTATGAACTTACAGCATGGAGACTTTCAAAGTGACAATAAAAGACCTGGAACAGCCTCATATGCCTCTTCTCTCTCAGGCAAAATGTCCCCAAGCACTTTACCTAATTAATTTCTAACTTGCTGGCTGTGGAGATATTTTCCTTTCCTTTATTTGAGAATGAAGTTTAGAGTCTCAAAGTTTCCTTTTTCCTAGAGCCTTGTAATTATTATTTTTGAGTCCTGTATTATCCTTGTTATTTTGAAATTTATAAAGTGCACAGAAAAACTTACCCCTTCCCATTTAGAATCAACGTCTAACTTCCTAATTTTTTTCTGCCTGCTCATGCAGAACCAATAGAAATTAGGGACAATATTAAACTATCAATGATTGTGAAAACACATTCATGTATTTGGGGACATGTGGACAAATTTGAGAACACAATAAATCATTTGCTCCAGAAATATTAAAAATGTAAGCCCATATCTCCCTCACTGTGAGAAACATATTAATATGTCTCACAGTATGAGAGACATACTAATCTGAATGTTACAGAAGAAAAATTTCAAATGTAAGAAACAGAAAATAGTTCAAATGCATGAGATACATGGTTCAGAGTTCACTTTTTTATGTGTTTAATTAGTATTAGTGAGCCAGTTTTTATGGGTCAAGTGTGTGCTTGACACCAAACAGGCAAAACTGAGCAAGCCTATGAGGGGGATTGTTTTCTTTTAAAAATGTTCTTTCTACTCAGCCCAGGTAGGCCTTGAACTCGCCACCTTCTTGATTCAGCTTCCACAGTGATAGCTATGACATCTTCCTCCTATAGTGTTTTCTGGGTGTCTCAGCTTTCATCCCAGTGATCTCATAGTGCTTCTGAGTAAGCTGTGTGTGAGAGAGTTGCTCCAGCAAAAAACTCAGTGTCTTTGGCTGTGTATGTGTCACGTGGGCTTTTTCTGCTTTGAAAATGTGTTATTGTCAAATTTTCTTTCTGAAGACCTGTTATAATGGACACATTGATAGAAACATTAAACCCCTCCAAACCAGGTTTAGGGTAGCTTGTGGCATTAAATAACCAACCCCCACTTCCTGCTAATTCTGTACTATTATTTCATAGGAAATTCGAGACAAGGGTCTTAAATGAAGATATTCCAATGCAACCTGTGTAGTTAGACATTTAGGTTTTTCCCTCTGTGTTGCTTCAGTACGGACAATAGTTCTTTGGAATCTGAGAACTGGAAGTTTCCCATGCCAACCAGGTGCATGTGTGTCCTTTCTCTCAAGTGGCCATCACATTATTCCAGTATTCTGAGATATTAAAATCATCTTCCCTCAAAGAAGAGCCTCTAAGGACAGGCTGTCATGTGTAACTGGCAACACATTTTCTGATTGGCACATTTTACTTCTCATGCCCTTTGAAGTATGAAAATGAAAGTAGAGAATAAAATATAAAAAGGCAGTACTAAGAAATAATTCAAATATTTCTAATATGTCATTTAAAAAGTTTATCTGTGCTTTAGGATTCAGAGATTTATATTTTAAATTTCTTATCTAAGATCTATCCTTCCATCTTCTCCATAAATTATGCCATCTTAAAAAAAATACTATTTGTTTTTGCTTCATTTCTGTTGGTATCACAAGGTGAGACAAACGTCTGTCTCAGCTGTGTTTCCCTTTCTATATTACAGAAAATTTGTTTGTTAAAACATAATTTGTTTAAAGCTATAAAGAGGAAAAATGCCTTACTTCCAACAAGATCACAAAACATTTTAAACCCGGCAGCTGTAGCCCTGAGAACAAGACCTCCCTCGAGGGGACCAGGTGTGCTCCCTCTCCTTTGTTCCCATCTGGTAATCAGGTGAGGGTTACAGCGGCTTTACTGGTTAGTGTATGATTTTGAAAAGTTGAACAGTGTGATTTTCGTGAAAATGTTATCAGGACCTACTTGAGGGATTTGTTGCAATTAATTAATAAGTAAAGCAATCACTAAGATGTTCAGGCTTGGACAAAGCATTTCGAGGAATTTTGGGTCTTCATGAGCAGCTTGAATGGACAGTGGGACCAGCGCCTCACTGACAAAGCTCCATAGGCACTACCTTTCTTCCTGATAGAAACTGTGTGTGTTTCTATTGAATCACGTACGCTGTCTGGTAATATACTAAGTATTACTCAATAACCAGCAGTCAAAAATCATCATATTCTCCCAGAGTGAATGATCCTTGAGTGACCTGCTAAACAAAGCCTCAGTAGAACAGTCAAAAGACATCCTATTTATCTTTGTACCTGACTCATATTTTGAATCATATTTTTCTTAGACATTAAGATAGCAGTTTCAAAGTAGCATGCCCTAGGAGTTTCAATGGTAAATATCGCAGGGTTTTTAATGAGAGCACGGTCCTCCTTCCCCAGGTTGTTCTCATTGTATGGCTATAGAAGTGCATTAATGTGCTGTTGAAACCTGAAGTCTAGCATGACATTTTCAATGTGGAAACCTTCTTACTCTCACTGGAAAAAATAAAGTTTGCTTCTCAGAAAATTTAAACTCCCACGATCTTTACAACTAGCCTTACTGCTTTTCTGCTCTTAATCATGGCCCAGGCTATTTCTTATCTTGGAGCAGTGGCAATAATTGAGTCAAACTGGAATGTTTTTGTGTGGCCACTTGTGGGGTACATTTTATACTCTTCCCTCATTAATCTTTCCATTGGTACTCAGAAATTCAGGAAATAAGGAAGAGGGTTCCAGTTCTTTGCCAAAGGAAGGACTAAATTTCCTCTAACACTAATACAGCTTTTTTTTCTTAAGAGAGACAGAAAGAGAGACACAGAGAGACACACACAGAGAGAGAGAGACAGAGAGAAAAAGATGCCTCTCTCTCAGAGGTTTTCTGCCACAAGGAGGGGAAGTCGACCTTGATTGCATGCTGCCCAGTCCCTTGAAGAAGGGGTTGACAAAATGAATCCAGTTATCGGCATTGTGCTTCCATCTCCTAAAGATTTCCTGGAAGTTAGAGAACTCCTAAAATACAACGATCCTCTCACACTGGGAGGAACCATATGATATTAGGGTCAACTCTACACAATGCAAATAGTAAGTTTGGGGAACATTTTGAAGTGGGGTAACAGACTTGAAATCTATTTTCTACTAGAGGATATAGAAAATAGAGAATCAAACCTTTTGGAACAGGGTCAAATCTGAGTCTTAATGTTGCCAGTCTGCAGGCGTGTTATTACATCTCATGGTGGTATTGTAATTTTCTCCAATTTGCTAACGAAGACTAATTATCCAAATAATTCATCCTGACTGTCTCCTCTTGACCACTGCACAATCTCCCTGCTGTTCCTCAAAGCTCTGTTTGCTCCCCATTTCTTCCCCTGTTTTAAACCCCTCACTGTTTTGAGTGCCTTTTATTTAAAGAGAAATTGGATACCTACTGTGTAAATTTCTGCAGGGAGTCTTTTAATGTAGACTGTTGCAATTTTCTCCAGGAATATGCTAATAATTGCAATGGCTAGGGACTTGGACTTTGTTATCTACAGAGAAAGAATTATGTAGGAAAAAAACGAAAAAGAAAACCTCAACTTTCTAAACCAATAGAAAAAGAGTAACAAGGAGGGGGTGAAACAAAATTATTTGTTATAATACAGGCTAGAAATAAATTGGCACAAACGGATAGCAACTGTGGCCACTGGCCTTTGGGCAGCCTTCTAGGAGAAGCCAACCAGAAGGGAAGAGAGTGAACTTTGGTCCTACAGGGCATTAAGGTGGAATTCAGCCATCTATAGCCATGGCAACTGACATCTTGCAATTTCTGGAAACAGAAATAGGATCCAGTATCTTCTGTTGCTATGTTTGAATGGCAACCACACCTTCCTAAACTATTGGTTGTGATTGGCATAAGAAGCTGTGTTTTGAATAGCATAGTCATACTTCGGGGGAAAATTCTGGAAGTAAATGTATTTATCTAAGAACTAAGAATCAATATGTTAAGAGACGATGCATTCACACACAGGAAGGGTCCTGTCCTCTGGTCACTTTGCAGGTGAGACACTGAAATGAGCCGGAAATTCTCTGCACTCTGCATTTACTGCTAAGCAGGATGTCAGTGGCCGCAGGTTGCCCTTGGGCTGACCTTTTGTCACAAGATTCTGAGCACACAGGCACATCAAAAGCTTGTTTCAGCCAAGATAAAAGGGGAAGAGGGTTCCTTTTCAGAATCTAAATGTGCAATGAGACAAAATGATTATTTCCACACCCTGATACAAAAATTGAGGTGTTGAAAGGGGGAGCCCTGACAAGACCCAGAAACTTTCAGTTCTCAGCTTATGGTTTTAGGTTGGTCTTTTGGAAGTCTGGCTTTGTTGTTGCTTTAAGGTTTGTTTCAACATTTTCAGAAAGTCCACCAACTAAAATGGGACATGAGGTCCTTATGTTAAAATAGTAGCAAGGTCAGACACAATGATACACATTTTAGTCCCAGCATTTGGGAGGTATAAGTAGATAGATCGCTGAATTTAAGACCACTTTTCTATATATGGTTTCCAGGACAGCTAGGGTTATGCAGACAGGTCATATCTATAGTAGTAGTAAAAATCTACACCATCATGGCTTTTTAGAGTATTGCAGAAAAGGAAATATTTGAAAACAAGTAACAATGAAGATAATAATAATGTTACTATTATCAGTGGCATACACATATTATTATCATTAACTATTGTCTCTAGCTTAATGCTGAGAAAACACATAGTCTGTAAGGATAATCTCTAGAGTCATACAGCTAATGAATGACTCACTGTCAGAATTTAAACCTACAGTACCTGATGCAAGGGTCCAAGTTCTTAAACACTGTGACAATCTACTATATTTACACAATACGAATTAAAGTTGCACACAAGATTTATTTGCAATAAAAAAAATAAAATACATGGGGCTGGAGAAATGGCTCAGTGGCTAAGAGCATTGCCTGCTCTTCCAAAGGTCCCAAGTTCGATTCCCAGCAACCACATGGTGGTTCACAACCATCTGTAATGAGGTCTAGTGCCCTCTTCTGGCCTGCAGGCGTACACGCAGACAGAATATATTTTATCCATAATAAATAAATAAATATTTAAAAAATGATTTAAAAAAATAAAATACACATACAATGTAAGATTATTTTGTGTGTATATGTTTGTGTGTGTGTGTGTGTGTGTGCATGTGCATAACAGTGTTTATGGAGGGCAGAAAGGGTATTTATGAATTTTCTGTAGCTGGAGGTAGTTATAGGTACAGCCCTAAGTGGGTGCTGGGAACCAAATTCCAGTTTTCTTCAAGAGCACCTTTTATATACAAAAGGGAAATAATAGTGGGGGTGAGGCAGTTTTGTCTAAAGTTGGAATGAAAGTGATCACATAACATACAATTTCCAGGTCTCAGGAGGGTCATCAAACAGATGAACCTATACTTTTGGGGAAAGGCCATGAAAAGGAAAATAAAAGGAGAAAAACTGAGACTATATAAAGAAGAGATGTGAAGAGAAGAGGTGGGGGCAGGGATAATTTGTCCTGCTAAGTTGGCAGTCAGTATTTTTATTTTAAGTGTGGAGTGATTCTGGAGAGCAAACAGGTAGAAGGAACAGAGGCTGAATGCAGTCCTCTGGTTGCTGCTTGTAGCCTTGTTTCTTTTGCATTCCTTCTGGGTTTCAGCAGGCCTGTCATATACCTGGACAGTGTTTTATTTATTTTTTAATTTATTAATTAAATTTACTCACTTATATTCCAACTGTCATTTCCCTTCCCTTCTTCCCTCCACCCCTAAACTGATGTGATTCTATTTCAATTAAAAACATTTTTTTGTTTGTTTTTATTGATTTTATTGAGCTATCCATTTTTCTCTGCTCTCCTCCCTGCTTCTTCCCTCCCCTTCAACCCTCTCCTGTGGTCCCCATGCTCCCAATTTACTAAGGAGATCTTGTCTTTTTCTACTTCCCATGTAGTTTAGATCCATGTATGCCCTCTTAGGGTCCTCATTGTTGTCTAGGTTCTCTGGGATTGTGATTTGTAGGCTGGTTTTCTTTGATTTATGTTTAAAAAAAAACACTTAAGAGTTAATACATGTGATAATTGTCTTTCTGGGTTACTTCACTCAATATGATGTTTCCTAGTTCCATCCATTTGCCTATAAATTTTGAGATGTCCTTATTTTTTTCTGCTGTGTAGTACTCCATTGTGCAAATGCGCCACATTTTCCTTATCCATTGTTCTGTCCAGGGGCATTCAGGTCAAAGATGATAGTCACATGCTGAGAAGTCTTTGGAGACAGTATGAAGATGCTGGTACCACCCCCATGGACTCTACTTGAAATCTAGTGGCTGTGTTGTGCTGCAGATTCCTCCTCTGACCAGATTTCCACCACAGTAAACCTGCTTATTTGACTCCGCTATGCACTAGTATTGCTTTTTAAAAGCAGAATCTGAATTTTTTGAGCATTCTGTCTATCTCATCATGTCTGGTTTCTAATATTAAGGAGCTTTTTTTTTTATGAGTTTTGGAGACATTGTTGCTATGCATTGTCTAGTATTTTTGTGTTTCTTTGTTGTGTTTAATGTATCTGTAGGCCCTCCAGACTTTTAAAAAAATTACCTTCCACTCTTTTACTCTATCTATCTATCTATCTATCTATCTATCTATCTATCTATCTATTATCTATCTATCATCTATCTATCTATCTATCTATCTATCTATCTATCTATCTATCTATCTATCTATCTATCTATCTATCTCACAAAGTTTCCCTGAGAAGTTGTACTCTCTTGGTACATGTTCCTCACTGCTACTTAGCAGAGGAGCTTTCTGCAATATCAAATTCAATGCTGATAGAAGTGTCAAGTTGCAGAAACTTGGGCATTTCATTTGTGTCCCTGACAATGTTCTGAGACAGTAGAAACAGGCTACTAACTGGGGAAGATGCACTTTGTAGATGTATTAGAGCAAAGGGTGTTAATAATTAATCAGCAGATGAACTATGGAAGAAAATAAAAGTACACAGATTAGAAGAGGTACAGGAAATTAGAGAATATATTATACAGTAAGTAAGGGCAGAGAAAAATAACCATCACAAAAGACCTTTGTGATGTTGGGTAGGTATAAACACAACAATTAAAGTTCAGAAGTTCACATCAGTGAGATAAAGCAGTTGTTGTTATAACCTTGATCAGCATTTGGGATAATACTATTCGTTTTTCTTATTTCTCGATTACTGTTTGATGCAGACTCTGAAGGAGGGGAGGGAGATGCTAATCCAAAACCTGAAACAAGCTAAGGCTGTGTAACTTCCCTTCTGAGCGAGGTTTTCCTGACCACTTCACTTCTTGTGAGAGTGTGAGTCCTTGGTCTGTTGCCCTCTCTGCCTGTTATTGACAATTTCATCTCTGCTATCTTGGGAATTTTTTTCTTTCCACACGCAGGCTCAGACTTGAAAGGACCATAGAAGGACCACATACTTGTGTTTTCTTTTGTCAGTGACCATCAAACTGGACCAGCTTTTGCATTCTTGTGTAGTTCACCTCAATATTAGTCAAGGTTTCTGCTTTGGTTAACTAATTCAGCAGTGCCCATGCTGAATCTCAGTTTTAGGCTGCTACCTCATATTTCTGTCTCCTTGTCTACAACCTATTCTGGTCCAGTCACTTCTTCTCCTATGCTCCATCTAGACCCTGGCCATTTCTTCACTACTTGGACAGTTTCTTTCTAGTTTGCTGTTCTCAGAAGGACATGACAACTCCTTCTCTGTTATCATTGGTCCTGGTTTGGAGTAAACTGTGTGGTAAAGGTGAACACTGACTTGATTGCCTTTTTTTTTCAAAGAAAATCCCGTTTATGCTTTTTTTTAACCCCCCCCCTTTTATTGGAGTAGTATCTACACTTTTATACTGACTCTTCTTTCTTAGCAGGTAACAGAGAGGTGACTTCTAATGTGTCACCTTATCTAGAAATTGTGTGTTCCTCTCCTTGTTATTACAAAGACAAGAATATGCACATATTTTCCAAAGTGTTTCTGAGAATATTATCCGATCATAATATTTTGTACTCTTTTAGTTTGTTAGAGACTGATATCCTATTTTCTCCGGATGATAAATAGTTTACACTTTACTTTATATGGGATTGTTCTGCCACCCTTACGTCCTCATCATTACTTGATGTTGATGGACTTTATTTTTAATTTCTAATAATATGATTGGTTTTAAGTGGTCTTTTGTAGCCTTTTCATCTCTCTGACTATTGGTAAGTTTGGGCATTCTTGTGAGAAATGCTTATTTATTAACATGCCCTGTTCTGTGAATCATTGTCCCAAGCCTGTTTATTCTCCATCCATTTTCTTTTCCTCAAAGCCCTACAACAATAGTTCTGTCTAAATCGATTGTCCATGCATGTGGATATATCTCTAGGCTCACTGTTGCGTTTTTGTTTCAATTTATGTTTTCCCATAACAATACTGTATATATCTTAATTTCCATTAGGGCAAATCTCATTCCTTTGCTTTTTTAATAGAGTTTCTTACCATTCTTGTGTCATTAATCTTCCCTATAAATTTTCAAATAAGATTGCTAAACTCTTCCCACCTCTGTTGTTATTTTGATTAGAATTGAATTACATCGCTGGAACAATTTGATGAGAATTCACATCCCTACAACTACTTCTTATTAGTTTGCAGAACTTGTGTTGTACTATGGTTTCTATTTATTAATGCTTTGAAAAAAGTTTGCCCCAGTATAATTTCCAAAATGCAAATTTTGTACATGAACTGCTTAATTCGCTGCTAGTTTACCTTCTTTTTATTTGAAACCAATTTAAGAGACAAGTTTTAGTAATTACTTTCATAAATGCTCCCAACTGCAATTTTTTTCTTTGTAAATAAGATGGATTCTTCAGAATTGCTTCAGTTTCATAGAAAACATGTGGATAGCGCATAGTGTTCTCATAAATATTATACCCAAGTTCCTCTATCATTTGTTTCTTAAATTATTATAATTTGCAGTTGCAATTAATGAACTTATATTGATAAATTACTAATAACTGGAGCTCAGACTTCATTAAAATTTCCATAGTTTTTACCCAACATGCTTTGTCTATTTTAGGACTGCACTAGGGTACCACATTGCATTTAGATACTGCCTTTTTGAAAGTCCAACTGGCCCTGAAATTTTCCAAGTGTTTACTTAGTTGTTGACCTTGACAGTTGGAAGTGTATAGTTAGGCATTTTTTGTGAAGCAATCAATTAAGATTTAACTGGTATTTTTCTTGTTACAGTGAGTTTAGGGAAAACACAATCACAAAGTGAAGAACCACTTTTATCCCTTTTTATCAAGGCTGCAATGTTTGGAGCTTGACTTAGGTCCCCTGCCATAGGCAGTGCCTGTGAGAGCTCATCATTAGAAAGTCACACTTCCCAGCCACGTTCCAAAGCTGCATTTTCTGCACTAATATGCATAGTATGATCCATAAGTCCTCCATTGGAGGGGGTTACCATGCACAACGTAAGCCTGAGGCAAAGAGAGTTATGCTACTCTGCCTTGAGGGTGAGGTAGATACACAGACCACTTAGAATTCTGAACAAGTTTGTTTCCCTCCATTTACTTGTTTTTTTAACCATTTGCTTATAGTAACCTTACTATATTAATGTTTAATTTATGCTTTTAACTAATGCTTGCATACTCTATCATAGCATCTTTGGCTCTTGGGAGCTTGATTGGCTACCATGTCCTTTTGACACAACCCAACACTGCCAACTTTTAAACCATTCTTTCTGCTTGAATAACTTAGTTATTGACTACTCAAAAATATTGATTTGATAGCCAGTTACTAAGCTAAAATCCTTTAGTAACTCGAATAATTTATTTTGTTTTCTTCATAACCATGTTACCTCTAAATAATGTCGGTTTATCTTTCGTTCAGAGTATTAGAATTTGCTTGTTCTTGTTTGTCTGATTTCACTTGACCAGGACCTCAGGTGTGATCCTAAGCTGGTGATTATGAGCACGGTTGACCTTCCTGCTGGTGCAGGAAATGGGTTTTTATTTTACCGATGAGTGTGTTATTTCCTGTGCTTCTTCTTAAATGTCCTTCACCTGGTTGAGAAAGTTTCCTTCCAGCCTTAGTTTGCTGCCTCTGAAACAGACACCGAAGCAAGACCTTAAAGGCAGTAGTTTGTTTGAAAGGAGACTTAAGTCAGTGCTGTAAGTGCAGGCAGTTAAGTAAATTACAGAAAAAAAAAACAATAAAAGGTGCTTTACGCAGCTAGTTACCACTGGCAGCAACTAGATCTCCTCAGAGTAACTCTGGAAAGTGTGGGAGCTAGTGTAAACCCCATCCCTTAAGTGTGGTTAAAGTCAGGGCAAAAGGGAGCTGGGGGGGAGGTCATTGGTTAAGGGCTGCCAGTGCAGGCTCCTTTCTTTGGGACTTAGAGCTTACTTTGTGTGTCACAAAGCAAGAGAAGGTGCACATGCAAATTTGACAGGTCTATCCTGAGTGTACAAAGGGGATCATGAGGCTACATGACCACCAATTGCATCTGCTGCAATGCAGAGCTTGTATTTTGTTACTTTTACTATATATAAATGTTGAGTTCATCTAGGAAAGTGTCTCAGCTGATGGACCCCTTAAGTTTTCTGCTGCAATCTGATGCTTTGGCGAATAAATTGATAAATGGTCCTTGAATATTAAATGATCTTATACTCTTGGGATAAACATGTTTAAAATTTTTTGCATCTGTGTTTAGAATGATATCAGTTATTTGTGCTCATTTTCATATCACCTGTAATGGGATTTTGTATCAAGCTTCTGGAAGTCTCTGGACTTATGTGTTAGGACGGATATAGTTTAAGTTCATGGCCATCACAGCCATTTAGTGCTTTCCTTATGTCCTGATGACAGTGACATGCATAACTGCAATGTGCTAAGATGTCTAAGGATATGGATGATAGGATCTGAGATCATCATAAAGGCATCATCCCCCAGAGCATTAGTGTGAAGAACAGGTATCTGTGCTAATGATTTTTTTTTTCAAAAAATGTGTTTTTTTTAGATGTTGATATCTTTTCTTTAGAGAATCTATTTTTAATTCAGATTTCTTTCTCATAAATTGTTGGAGCTAGGGAGATGGCTCAGCAGTTAAAAATGCTTTGTCTGGCAGAGTAGAGCTAGGCAGGGAAAACTAAACTGAATGCTGGGAGAAAGAAGGAGGAGCTGCAAGAAGCCATGTAGCCCTGCCAGAGACAGATACTGGATGGAACCTGGCCAGTAGGTCATGATCCTAGTGGTGAAATATAAAATAGTAGAAATGGGTTAATTTAAGATATAACAATAATATAGCAATACACTTAAGTGATTGGCCAACCAGTAATTTAAATAATATAGTTTCTGTGTGATTATTTCAGGAGTCTGAGCGGCCAGGAAATGAACAAGCAGCCTCTGTCAACACACATAAGAAGCTGGATGTATTAGAGTGCTCTAAAGAAGCAAAAAGGGCAAAGGGCAAACAGATGCAAAGCAAAGTCTCCTTCATCCGTGTTCTTTGATCTGGTCTTCTACCAAAAAGTGCTGTCCACATTTAGGTGGGTCTTCACATTTCAAATAATCTGTTCAAGGAAAGCCCTCACAGGGGGATCCAGCAGTTTGTAATAGATTTCAGATGCAGTCAAGTCGATAACCAAAATCGTCACATGAGGCATGCCTGAAAACACCTCTAACTCAAGCTCAGGGAGGCAAGGACAGAAGGACCACCAAGGCTTGTTGATTTTTACCCTACTTGAGAGCAAGTTATGGAGAGATCTTGCCTCAAAGGAATAGATGGAGAAGGACAGAAGAGAATAGCCGACATCCTTTTCTGGCTTCCTGGCATATACACAGGCATGTACGCCTGAAGGCCTCTATCCATAAATGAATGGCTTTCTTCAAAATGTAAATAGTCTTCCAAATTTTTGTGGGACTGCTTTATTTTCTTGCTTTTTCCAAACCCACACCAATACCTTCACTCAGCCTTTTAAATTATTACGGTAGTTTAATACCGTCTGATGAAGAAGTACACGTGGCACACAGTCATGCCAAACACTTACCAGAGACAGTGTGTGTGCCATTTGTTCTTTAGCCTTAAATCAGCCACCACTGAGTGTCTACGAGAGGTGCTACCATGCAGAAAGCACATTCGTCCTACATTTCTATTTCGGGCACATTCGCAGCGGCAGTTCTGATAGTCACCACAAGGGCACACACTCACCTGCTATTGTATTCTCTCATCATATTTTGATTTGTACTCAAGAATCTGTCCTTCTAACAAGCACCCTGGAAGCTCTGATGTACCTGCCTTACC
Source organism: Chionomys nivalis (assembly GCF_950005125.1). Lineage (NCBI taxonomy): Eukaryota > Metazoa > Chordata > Mammalia > Rodentia > Cricetidae > Chionomys > Chionomys nivalis. Next base: position 45,318,069 of record NC_080105.1, on the reverse strand, counting down.
CAGCAGACACTTAGAAACCCCTGTGGCATTGAAAGAACGATGCAATGCTTAGGAAATTGTGCTCAAAGGAAAGCATCAAAACATATCTCAAAAAGGAGAAAAAGAGGTGGAGTTTGTCTCAAACATTGGCTGGTGGTCTGTGAGCAATATGGCACTAACGAATTGATTTTGGTATACTCCACTTCTTCCTGCTCTAGGTTATATAGAAGAAAGCATGTGTATGTGACCTCCTTGGCCCTGATCTCTAAGAATGCTAAGGAAAAGCTCTAACATGGTTACAAAGATAGCAGGGAGCTTGAAGGTAAAGATTTTATTGTCATAGAGTTGACAGCAGTTGTCTAAGGGATTGTTAAATTCATTTCCTGGCATGTTGTTGTCTGTTTTACTTTCTAGGCTTTAGGCTTTTGAGGGGGCCTGACACCCAGCTCCCAAATAAATCACACACAGGGGTTTATTCTTAGTTAAGAAGGCCCAGCCTTAGCTTGGATTGTTTCTTGTCAGCTTTTCTTAACTTAAATTATCCCATCTATATTTGGCCTCAGGGCTTTTATCTTCCTCAATTCCTGTATTCTTTCTTTCTTTCTTTCTTTCTTTCTTTCTTTCTTTCTTTCTTTCTTTCTTTCTTTCTTTCTTTCTTTCTTTCTTTCTTTCTCTATGTCTAGCTGTGTAGCTAGGTGGCTGGACCCTTGAAGTCCTCCTCCTTCCTCTCTCTTCCCCAAATCCCTTTCTCCCAGATTTCTCCTCATAATTATCCTCTCTGCCTGCGGGTCCTACCTATTCCTCTCTCCTGCCTTGCTGTTGGCCATTCAATTCTTTATTAGACCATCAGGTGTTTTAGTCAGATACAGTAACACAGCTTCATGGAGTTAAACAAATGCAACATAAACAAAAGTAACACACCTTAAAGCAATTTTCTGCAACACTAGCATGAAAAGAAGTGAATAATTGGGAAAGACAGATGACCAAACCTTGGGAAAAAGGGAAAATAGAGCTTTTTGCATTTGGAAGTGGAAACCTAAGGCTTGAATTTCACCAATCAGATTCTGACTTGGGTGTTTATAACTATAGAGTCCCTGTGTTGTCTTCTTTCTTCTATTTGTTCTCTTTAGATACCCACCCTATGTCCTCCCACTGTTTCTTCCAGAAATGTTTTCTGGGGACAAGGAGCAGCCATTGCAGGAAGCCCCTTTCTCTTCTGTAGGCTACCCGTGTCCCTCTAGGTCTCTCATGGCTACCTATATGGCACCATTTCACCTCAGCTTCAGATTGTGGCGACTCACTTCTGACACTAACCACTTGCATTCGGTACAGAAGGACTCAGTTTTACGTAAGCCTGCATCACCTTCAGAGTCCAGCCACAAGTGGGGTCTCAAGACTACACTTCTGACAAGCTGGAGAATAAATTAGGGATTTTCATGATGACTTCAAATTTAATCACTTCCGAAAATGGCTAACAATATGACAGTTCTATTATTAAGGATACACGTAGGCTGAGATCTCAGAGAAAGTGCACCACTTCCATGAGCTATCTTGTGCCATTTAGGCATGTCATGCCCATTGGCAACCCAGCCTGATACCGAGCAGAAAGTTCTATGCTTAAATGTCATTATATAGCAGATGACTGGTTAAATCATTAATTATATAACTGGACTGGCTCTTTAGTCTCCTCTGCAGGTGCAAAGGTCCCAGTTCTTACCCTTAAATCATGATTTTTATCCTCATGATGATAAGCCCCATCCGGCAGCAATCCAAGAGCCTACCATGAACATGCATAAAAGTCATTGATATCCCTGTAGAAATCTAAGGGCTTTTGCCATGGGCTAGAGGACAACGATCAAATACAGACTATACTATACTATTTAGGGAATGCAGCAGTGTGGGTAGGCAAATGTGTGTTATATCCCCAAGCAAGTATATCCTCTACCTACCTCTGAGGTCTCAAATAAGGGATAAAGCTAATGGTGGGGTATGAAGAATTCTCCTGGAGGCCAAGAACCTGCACTGTGATGTTTGGGAGCATCCGACAGTCATTCCAAGGAAAGCTCGCATCACCCAACAGCATCCCATTTCTGATTCTCAATTTGCATTTCCTTTTCTCTTTCTTAGAGGTTTCCTGCCTTTGGCTTTTGCTTTAGTTGCTATAATTGGTTGGAACAGATTGAAAAACTGTATGAGCCCATTAGACCCTTAATCACCTGTTAAAGATGAGAGCGGCCAGTGAGGGACAACGGTGCTTAATTCCTTGAGGGAACTAATTGAAAATCTCTTTTAAATCTATGCCCTAGTAGGCTCAGTGAAGATGCTCAACAGAGGAAGCTCAACCCTAGACTTGAGCAATAGTAACAGGCTCCTAGATGTGTTAACCAGGAGGAAGCCGCCTGCTGAAGGGATTAAGGACTTCAAGTCCAGATCAGTGGATTTCTTTCCTCCTGAACTGCAACCTGTGTATATAGTAAATGTTCAGAATGAGAAGAACTATGTCAATTTAGGGAAATATTATCATAATTGCTTTTGGCATAGAAATATTTTTAGCTAATGTTATTTTAATTAGAGTTTCTGTCAGGGGGAGGGAAGGCAAATCAAATAAAACAAAAATTTCTTCTGGTTTAATGTCCCTTTGCTTGTTGTGTCAGACACTTGGAAGCCCCCTGAGAAGTCTGTTAGGGCACTGTGGCCATTGATCAACCCTAGACACAATGGTGGTTGACTCTCTGTGCCAGACATTGGCACTAAACTTTATAGGCATTGAGAGGATATAAAGTGGCTCTCTCTGTCCTTGAATGGGTTACAGTTTGAATGAGGTCATGGGAATCTGAAAAGCTGACAACACATTCAAGGCAGAAAGACAGTCGGGTCCAAAGTTTCTAAGCGCAAAAGTCAGAACTCCATCGACTCTACAGAGAGATAAACAATATCAATTCCTGGGGCATTAGCGCTAGAGCAGACACAGAACAAATATGTGTAGAATTATTTGGGATAGAGCAAAGAGTCTGAGCAGAGGAGGGGATTAATAAAACATCACAAATAAAATATGTGAATATCACAAAGTTTTACTAACAAGAATAGTTTGAGAAAGGGAACACTTTCAGGAACAATAGAGAGAAATTGTTGGTGTTGGGAACAGTTTCTAATCATTGCCCCAAACTAACAAATTTTTAAATGGGTTCTCTAGGGCATCGACATGAGTAACGGCTAGCAAGGCTTTAGAAATGCGTATTTCTACCTCTACTTGATATACCATGGTTAGTCAACACCCATGGAAGGTCTGGCCCTTTCTGAAAAGAAGCAGATGAAGAATGGTTTGAGGAGGAGGCATAAGGGAGGAGGAGAGAGTGGAAACTGTGGTAGGGATATAAAATAAATGAAAAAGTGTAATTAATAATAATAAAAAAGAAATACAATCTTTCATATTGCCCCTTGAACCTATCATGTGACTTATCTTGGGAGGGGTCCAGCACAGTGCATTTTGACAAGCTCCAGCAGATGGTTGGGGTTTGGGGGCATGGCAGTGTTTGAACTCTGTATGGTATTGCTTAGTCACGGTGGTCCTGCTTGCTGGTTTTGCTACCTTCTTTGATCATGTGGGTATTTCAGTGCCTCCTTCTCAAGTTTTCTGTCTCTGCCATTCTTGCTTTCATCTAAAAACTTACTATGAAGAAGGGGAAAATGTGGTTCGGGCCCGCACTTCTATCACAGACCATCACATCCATCAAGGGTCTTCTGTGCCTCGCATCCTCTATTTCACAGGGAAGAATGGATCTCTTCCTCAGATCCCTGCTGATTCTTGGGTCCATTCCTCCATGAAGCCCCCACCTAGCTGCAGTAGCTGTCTTCTGTCCTTCTTCACTGTAGTCTCTCCTTAGGAGCATAGTGGTCCCCAAATAAGCAAATAACAGAACAAATCAGAACCAACAGCACAGACATTAAGGGCAACATTGAATAAATGGGACCTCCTGAAACTGAGTAGCTTCTGTAGAGCAAAGGACACTGTCACTAAGACAAAAAGGCAACCCACTGACTGGGAGAAGATCTTCACCAACCCTGCAACAGACAAAGGTCTGATCACCAAAATATATAAAGAACTCAAGAAACTAAACTTTAAAATGCTAATGAACCCAATAAAAAAATGGGGCACTGATCTGAACAGAGAATTCTCAACAGAAGAAATTCAAATGGCCAAAAGACACCTAAGGTCATGCTCAACCTCCTTAGCGATAAGGGAAATGCAAATTAAAACAACTTTGAGATACCATCTTACACCTGTCAGAATGGCTAAAATCAAGAACACCAATGATAGCCTTTGCTGGAGAGGTTGTGGAGAAAGAGGCACACTCATTCATTGCTGGTGGGAATGCAAACTTGTGCAACCACTTTGGAAATCAGTGTGGCGATTTCTCAGGAAATTTGGGATCAACCTACCCCAAGATCCAGTAATACCACTATTGGGAATATACCCAAGAGATGCCACATCAAATGACAAAAGTATCTGTTCAACTATGTTCATAGCAGCATTGTTTGTAATAGCCAAAACCTGGAAACAACCTAGATGCCCTTCAATGGAGGAATGGATGAAGAAAGTGTGGAATATATACATATTAGAGTACTACTCAGCAGTAAAAAACAATGACTTCTCGAATTTTGCGTGCAAATGGATGGAAATAGAAAACACTATCCTGAGTGAGGTATCCCAGACTCAAAAAGAGGAACATGGGATGTACTCACTCATAATCGGTTTCTAACCATAAAATAAAAGACATTAAGCATATAATGTGTGATCCTATAGAAGCTAAATAAGAAAGTGAACCCAAAGAAAATCATATAGTCATCCGCATGGAGAGGGGGAAGTAGACAAGATTCCAGGGCAAAAACTGGGAACTTGCGGGTGAGGTGGCATGGGGCAAAGGGGAAATGGGATGAGAAATATGAGAAGGGGAGGATGGAAGGAGCTCGGAGGATTGGGATGGTTGGGATATAGGAAGGATGGATACGGGAGCAGCGAAGTATATATCCTATCTAAGGGAGCCATCTTAGGGTTGGCAAGAGACTTGACTCTTGAGGGGTTCGCAGGTGTCCAGGAATATGTCCCCAGCTGGTACCTTGGGCAACTAAGGAGAGGGAACCTGAAATGACCCTATCCTATACTGATGAATATCTTGCATATCACCTTAGAACCTTCATCTGGCGATGGATCGAGGTAGAGACAGAGTCTCAATTTGGAGCAACGGTCTGAGCTCTTAAGGTCCAAATGAGGAGCAGAAGGAGGGAGAACATGAGCAAAAAATCAGGACCACGAGGGATGCACCCACCCACTGTGACAGTGGAACTGATTTATTGGGAGCCCACCAAGGCCAGCTGGTCTGGGACTGAATAAGCATGGGTTGATTCCGGACTCTCTGAGCATGGCGGTCAATGAAGACTGATGAGAAGCCAAGGACAATGGCACTAGGTTTCGATCCTAATACATGAACTGGCTTTGTGGGAGCTTAGCCTGTTTGGACGCTCACCTTTCTGGACGTAGATAGAAGGACCTTGGTCTTCCCGCAGGGCAGGGAATTTGGACTGCTCTTCAGTAACGAGAGGGAGGGGGAATGGAGTGGGGGGAGGAGAAGAGGAGTGGGGATAGGGGGAGGGAAGTGGGGGGAGGGCAATATTTGGGAGGAGGGGAGGGAAATGGGAAATGGGGAGCAGGTGGAAATTTTAATTAAAAAAGAATAAAAATAAATAAATAAGTAAAAAAAAAAAAAGATTGGGGTCCTGGAGGCTTTCTGGAGAGCAGTTACTTAAAGCCTCTGCAGGCAGAAAGGAGTGTTTCCTTCCATTATGTTACCTGGTCAGCCTACAGAAATTGTGACCAGATTTGGGGTAGATCATTGTGCTCTAAATAACCTGATTAAGCAATTCCCTCAGGGGAGTGCCAGCAGCCTGGGTTTCAGTTGATTCCAGGTGTAGTCAAGTTCACAAACAAGATTAAAATTCACATCACACTTGCTCTTCCTTACCCTACTCTCTTAGATCTTGCTTCTCTGTCCTTTAAGCAGCTATAATTGTAATTGGTCACTGGCTGACACAGGCAGTTTGGTTGGGCTCAATCATTGACCATGCTGTATTAAATACCCAATACATAAACACTTCAACCCCCAGTAAGAAAAACCAAATTGGTTGTTACTTGGACATTTCTACATGCCGTGTTGGAACTTTCAGCCCCCTAAAATAATTTTTTTTTTACATTTTGATTGATAGCATCTGCTTAATACACGTGTCAGAAACTTAAAAATCATTCCCATGCCTTTCATTCTTCCAAATCCCATATTAATCTTATAGTTACATTCCATAAATTTAAAGTCATAATTTTTGTAAACCGTGGTTTATTCAGTTGCATAGCTGAAAGCAGCATGGCAGATTGTATTGACTCACTAACTCACAAGTAACTCATACATCATCATGACCAGAAATCAGTACAAACCAAAGATTTCAGTTCCCGAGCTCACTAAATTCCAAATATACTTGTGTTTAATGAGTTTCTAGACACAAAAAGGAAAGGATTAAAAATATGGTTACAAAGCAATCAAGAAGCCAACTATGTTGGTAAATATCTATAATCCCAGCTGTGTGGGATGCTGAGGTAGGAGGATACAACTCTGAGGCTGCCATGATGACAGAGTGAACCTTATGCCTGGCAACTCAGTGAGCTCCTGTGCCAAAATTTGAAGTAAAATGAGGATTTGGGCAACCAGTCAGAGGTACAGCTCTTACGTTGCAGGTTTAATACTTGCATTCAACTTCTAGCGCCATAAACTATAGCGAGGAACTGAAAAACTACTAAGATTACCAAGTAGTTATAAAACTGGGCCAAATATAACTTCTATAAATTAAACATATAGTCAAATCCCAAACTTCAAGAGAAGAGTGGCAGAACAGAAGACACTGCCAAAGAGAATTAAGAAGTAGAATACATTTTTGAGTATATTCCTAAGACTGAAGCATGGACAATAAGGAAAAAAAACTCAAATGATTTGAAGAAATAAAACATAGAGAAGGGTCCATCACATTTCTGATTGAACTCTACATGGACATGGAGAAATGAAATAGAATGGGGATCAGGCAATATCTTACCACACCCTTGAAAAGGCAGAAATATTTAAGAATTAGAATCCTTAGATTCAGATTCAATGAGTTTAAAAATAATGAGTAGAAGTTAAAAAAAAAGAAGTTAAATATCATAGTATTATAGTACTATAATATTTACCAAAAAGAAAATGATGTAATCTGAACGGTGACCAGACACAGAGATGAATTGCCTCCCTAGGAGGAACGAGATTGACATGATTCTTAGTGAAAGCATTGCCTAAGCTCAACATGTAGGATTCGGTGTCCATTGACCCTGTCTCTCAGCCATCTAGCTTTATCGCTCATTATCAGCTCTCAACTGGCTCAGTTTTACCCTTACAGTCTGTCCACTTCTCTGCCTTATTACTTACTTTTCTGAAGCTCCAAAATCAGTGTCATAACTGAACTTCAAGTACCACCTAATCAATCAAAAACTAGCTAAGACCAGATAATCCCAGGAAAGATACAAACACCCACTCAGTGTGGGCATGCCAAACACTCTTTAGTTAAGTATCAAAAGACTTAACTAAAAAACAAATTATAAATATGCAAATCAATACATAAAAACAGAAACAAAAATCCCAAAGCCATGTGTGTTCCCCAAAATCACTTACCACATAGGATCTCGTAAGTGTCCCTAATGAGATCTAGTTAGTTGGATTTGCCAGATAAAATATTCACAAGAAAAGGATAAATACGTTCAGTAATTCAAAGGCTACACAGATAACTATCAGAATCAATTTAAAGTGAACAGGAATAAACACTTGAATGCATTCCAAGAAAACATGTTTGAAATAAGAGAATAAGTTAAGGACAGAAAAATAAAATTCAATAGAGATGAAAACTCTGTAGAAAAGCCAAACTGAAAAGAAGCTAGAAATGAAAAATTCAATAAGCCAATAAAATGTAGCATATGAAGGAAAGAATGTCTTGAAAGCAAGGTAGAATAATTAGATAATTAGTTTGAGGAAAATATTTTTTAAAAATCTCATAACTATAATATGTGAGATTTTTGAGATACCATAAGAAAACCAAACCTATGAATTATGGACAAAGAAGAAGGCATAGAAAACATTTTCAATAAAACCATGGAAGAAAATTCTCAAATCTAAAGGATTTTTGCATCTATATTCATCAGGAGATTGGACTTTTATACTGTTGGTTTGTATTTATAATGTCTTTATCTGGCTTTGATATCAGGACAATACTGGCTTAATAAAGAGTTTGGAGAGCTTTCCTTCTATCCTATTTAATTTGTTGTTGTTGTGATAAATACTGACCAAAATCAGTTGTGGGGAGGAAAGAGTTTAATTTATAGGCCATTATGAGGGATACCATGGTAGGAACCCACAGCAGGAATCTGTAGACATGAACCGAAGAAGAGATCATGGAGAAATGATGCTCTCTGGCCTTCTCTTCAGAGTTTGCTCAGCTATGTTTGTTATACAATCCAGGACCACTTGCCAGGAGTGGTACTACCCACAATGGTCTGGTCCCTCTTTCTGCAATCCTATATCAATCATTAAACAAGGAAATACCCTATGGACTTCTATATAGTCCAATTTGATGGAAACAGTTCATTTCATGTTTGTTCTTCTGAGATGATTCCACCTTGTGTCAAGTTAACAAAAATTCAATCCCCAGACCTTCTCTCTTATTTTATGGAACACTTCGAATAATATTAGTTTTTCTTTGACATTCTGGTAAAATTCCATAGTGAATCAATCTTGCCATGGGCACTTTTAGTGGGGACATGTTTTGTTACTGTTTCAATCTTGTTGCTGTTTATAAATCTATTCAGAATTTAAAATTTAATCCTGTTTTAATTTTAATGGGGTATGTGGTGTATATCTAGAAATTTATCTATTTCTTTCTAAATTTCCAATTTGGTGACTTATATGTAACCATGATATTAGAAATTATTGATATCCATTGTGATGTCTTGATTTTCATCCCTAGTTTTATTAATTTGGGTCTTTTCTCTCTTGTTTTGGTTAATTTGGCTAAGAGTTTGTCAATTTTGTTTATCTTTTCAAAAGAACCCGCTTTTGTTTCATTAACTCTTTGTGGATTTTGTTTCTGTTTTGTTAATCTCTGCCCTGATTTTGATTATTATTTTTCCAGTCAATTGTTTGGAATCTATTTTGTTTTTCCGAGGCCTTGAGGCATGTCATTAATTAATTTAAAATCTCTCTCTCTCTCTCTCTCTCTCTGTCTGTCTCTTACATAGGCATCTAGCAATATGCATTTCTTAGGATTATCTCATTGTGCCCCATTCATTTTGATATGTTGCATCTTCACCTAATTTATTTATTGATTGATTGATTTCGTTCTTGACACAGTGATCATTCAGTAGTATATTGCATAGTCTCCATGAGTTTGTATACTTACCCTAGTTTCTATGTTTTTGTTATCCACTTTTGTTTCATTATTGTCAGATGGAATATAGGCTATCATTTTAATTTTCCTATATATGATTAGACTCGCTTTGTGTTATGATATGTGACTGATTTTAGGTAAAGCTCTAGGGGTTATTGATTACAATGTGTATTCTTAGTATCTGGCTGAAATATTCTGGGACATTTACTAGGTCCATTTGATTTATGATGTTATTTAACTTTAGTTTTTTGATATAGGCAAAAATTGGTGAGTGTAGGGTTAAAACCATTTGCTATTACTGTGTTGGGGTTAATCTGTGACTTTACATCTTGCAGTATTTTATGAAATTTAGTGCGACTAATTTTTGTACACATTTAGAATTGAATTTTCCTCTTAATAGCGTGTTCCATTGATTAGTATGAATAAAACTTTGTTTCTTCTATTTTTAATTTGAAGTCTGTTTTGTCAGGTATTAGAATAGCTACATCTACTTGTTAATTTCATTTGCTTGAAATATCTCTTTTCATCCTTCTATTCAATGGTGGTGTCTGTGTTGAGGTGGGCTGTACTTTGGAGGTAGTAAAATGACGGAGTCTATTTTCTAATCCAATCTACTTGTCTGTATCTGTTTATTAGGAAATTTAGAATGCTAATATTGAACACTGTATATTAATTCTCATGTCATTTTGTTTATTTGTGTTTTGTGTGTTTTCTTAGACCTCTTTGAATTAAATGTTCTAGGATTGTATATTTAGTATCTGTGACTTCTTAGACGTCTTTATTCTTTTCTTCAAACTGGAGTAATCCTTACAGTCGTCTCTTTAGAGCTGGTAATAAGTTCCATTAGTCTATTTTATTATGGAAAACTTTTATCTCTCCAATTCAATGGATTTCTTTCTTTCTCTCTCTCTCTCTCTCTCTCTCTCTCTCTCTCTCTCTCTCTCTCTCTCTCTCTCTCTCTTTCTTTCTTTCTTTCTTTCTTTGCTGATGATAATAGTTTGGGTTTGAAGCTATAATTTTCCTAGCTAAAACTATTTTTCTGCGTCCAAATGTTTCTGGATTTCAAATGTTTCTGCTGAATAGTTGGGTGTTATTCTTATGGACCTAAGTTTATAGGTGAGTTGACCCTTCTCTTTTAATGTTTTCAATAATCTTTCTTTTTTCTGTGTTTACAATGTTTTATAATACTCTCTGTGAAGTTATTTTTTCTTATCTGTCTACTGGCATTTTTGTAGGATTTTTGAACCTGGCTGTGCATCTTTCTCTATTTGGGAAGTGTTATTCTATGATTATGTTATAAGTATTTTTTATGCCTTCTATATAATATATTATAATAATAATTCTTCTATATCTTAAACATTTTGTTTTTAATGGTGTTCCAACAGTTTCCTCTTTCCCATTCATATTTTTAAAGAATAATATAATTGTTCTTTACTGAACGATCTTCCAGACTTTGTTTTCTATACTGTCACTTTTCCTTTGTTTGTTTTTTTAATTTATTGTTTTGGTGAGGCTCTCTGCTGAGATTTTAACTGGGCTTACTGGGTTTTTCAATTCTAATTTTACTTCAGCAATTCTTATTGAAGTCAATTTCCACATTTTGTATTGACTTTCTTATTTCATTCTACTCTTTGTTTTTATTCTCTTAGAGTGCATTCATATTATCTTGAAGTGGTTGGGTATAGTCATAACTATTCTTTTATTTTTATTTTTTTGTCTGGAATGTCTTCACATTGTGAGAAAAAATGATCAGCGTGTGATAACCAGACTTAAGATCCATTTTCATGGTCTGTGGTGTTCTGGGTATGCTCCTGTCAGAAACATGGCTTTGTGATGATCAGGGCAGAGGGAGGAGACCCTGAGTAGAGATGGCTAATGGAGGAGGTGATGGGACATCAGTTGATATCCATGTAAAAAGCAGGTAAAATCTAAGGAAACGTATCAGCCAGTAACATGCATCTTACCCAAGCATGGGGATCCAAGGGTGATCTCCAGAGCCCACATTTAAAAAAATGAAAGTCAGTCTCGAGTGTACACTTTTAAGCCCAACGGTACTGGAGGGAACAAAAGAGAATGATTTCTGAGGTTTGGGTCATCTTGGTGCCTGTCAAACCAAGAACAGATTTTGTCCTAACAAACAAGGTGACTATCTCATGAATAATAACATCCAAAATTGTCTTGTGATCTTTATACCCACTCACATATACACATGCATAGATATACCTGTCAACACATGCCTACACACATATATCCACATATGTGCTCACACAAGCACATAAATGCATGCATTTCAATGTAATAATAACAACAATAATAAAAAGGATGGTGTGTCATTTACTAGGCCTAGAAATTTTGTAGCTCTGAGAAACACAATCCCTTCAAGGCCACAGAAGCCTATAAGTCACATTATCAGAAAGAAAAGAGAACAAATGGTGATTAATATATAAAACACTGTGCTAAAACACTGAAGCACACACATCAATGGAGGAAGTCTCCAATCTTTGTCAGAAAATAAAGAGATAAAAGAAATTAGCAGAGTGATTTATACCTGGATGGACAAGATACACATCTATTCTAAAACTAATTTAAAAGTTTACTTTCAAAATATTATAGTGAAACAGATCTATGAGGAGAAAAGCTTGGTAAATATGCCTGAAATATATAGCAATATGGATGAAAAAGCAATCAATAGAAATTGATCATGCAATTTAGGTTAGGCACCTGGAAGCCAAAAATAGTCTTGTTTCTATTCTGGCTGAAGGCTAGGAATGCCAGAAGGGGACTCTAGTTTCTATTCTAGCTTCATGTTATGAACGATTTTTTTTTCTCTTTTACACAACCTAGATACTGCTTGGAAAGTATTGTGAGGATACAACCAAAGCTGAGGGGAAACTTGACATTTCATGGATGGTCCAATTGGACTCATTGGACACCCTCCCCAACTTCCTAATGCCTTAATTTCTCCATAAATGCTGTAAAAAGTCCTTAATCCAGTAGTGTCATGTCAACCCACTCCTGGGACCTGCTCTTGCTGTTAAGGTCTCTGTTAATCTCTTGCCATAGAATCAGTAAAGGATTCTTTCCTAAAACATACGTTTCTGTGGTCCGTGGTTTCATTCTTCAAATTGCCAAGACAGAAACCCAGAGGAACTGGTTCAGCAGAAGTGTTGTGTGCCCGTGAGCTTCTGATATCCTAACTCTTGATGGCAAGCCTCCATCAAGTGCCTCACTTTCAACAACATCCAGTCTATTGGCCCAGTTGACACAGTTAAGGATTTGTATGCCAAAGAGTGTTGTGGGAATTCTGTCACAGGTCCACTGACAAATTGCAAGAGACCGCCTGTCTCAAGGGGTGGATTTAGAAAGGAAGATATGTGACCAGAATACCTGAATAACAGGCCGTGGTGGGGCCAAGTTCTCTCTCTTGAACTGAGGAGGTCTTGCTGAGGCCATGGCTTGGTGACCTTCCCTGGACCTTCCTGATGGCCATTGGGAACTAGAGGAGCAGCAACTCATTGGTGGCATTGCAGCCTTGTTCTGCATTGTGAGAGTACTTTATTGATTTGCACCTATTAATAAATTTGACTTGATCACTGAGTTCACTCCACCAATCACAGAGTAATAGTCAATTCGGTTATGAGTTACTATATCTCCTTATGACTTCTGCTTCTTTTCACCATGAAGCTTAGAAAGTCTCATATTTATATTTTCTTTTCTGTTTAAAACAAAAGATAAATGATCTAGAGGTGTTACTCAGTAGTACAGTGTTTGCCTAAAATGTGCAAAGCCTTAAATGCCATGCCCTAGAACAAATTTAAATAGTGGTTAAGGATGATGAAACACAACGTAGTCCAGCACTGGAGAGGCTAATGCAAAAAGATTGTGAGATCAAGTCTAACCAGGGTCACAAAGTGAGACTATCAACCAACCAACCAACCAACCAACCAACCAACCAACCAACCAACCAACCAACTAATCAACCAGCCAACCAACTAAACAACCAACAATCCGTGCTTATTAGAAACACCAGAAGTTACTGTCTGGGTGAGAATGCACGGCTATCATATTGTAGGGATGATATTTTCCAATGATCAGGACTTAGCTGGACCACATCTCCCTACTTTGCTGTCCTTTCTGGGTCTGTATCTCCCCTATGATGTGCCCCATGAAGCAGCTATTCATGTAATTCCTTCTGCACTCTCATTGCTGTCAAGAAAACACATTGTTCACCTCGCCTTGCATGTGCTGCTTTGAATTATCTTTCCGTTTTACCACTTGCTGGAAAAACTGCATCTCAGCAGTGCCCCAGGACCCAGGGGAAAGACATCCATCAACAAAGACCTGGTTTTCCCCCTCAGGTGTCTGTCCATTCTGGTGCCACTTATTAAGCCTCCTAGGTTCCTATTCATCAAAATCAGTCCTCTTTCTGCAGTGCATATTCAGCAGAATGCCAGGGAAGAGCAGCCACATGAGGAATGTGCAAATTAGCTGGGCTATTCTTATTCAAAAGAGCCCCACATGCAAAGGCATATTTTGAAGCTTTAAGTAAAACCTATTCTTGATTCACTGGAAGCTCCACGTTAATCCTTCATGTCATTATTTGTCCAGAGAAGTAGGAAGGTTAATGTTGAGGAGATAAGTGTAGACATACCCTAATGGTGGTCATTCAGCAAAGAAGAATTGTAGGTGGAGACTGTTCATTTGTTTCCTGACTGCCCAGACCCAAATAATTACACAGAAAAAATATTAATTACACCACTGCTTGGCCTATTAGCTCAGGCTTCTTATTAACTAACTCTTACATCTTAAATTAATCCATTCCTATTATTTCATAATTTACCATGAGGCTTGTGGTTTATCAGTAAGTTCCTTCAGTAGCTACCTGGCATCTCCTCGACTCCACCTACTTTTTTACTTTATTTCTGCTTGGAATTTTAGCCTTTTTATTCTGTCCTGTCAAAGGCCCAAAGCAGCTTCTTTATTAATGAAATGTTAACAAAACACATTCAGAGCATACAGAGGGGAATCCCACATCAACAGAGGCATAAGCCTTTGTTTATCTATGCATCCATCTCTACAGTATGACTAACTCATTCAAAATAAGTGTTAATGGAAAATGACTACACAATTTCTAAACATAGTAAAGATCTATGTGCCTTTTGTCACTATTACTTTTGCATGCATATGTGCTTGTGTTTCTTTATTCATTAATGGTAATCACAGCACACAGAGGGGACTCCCACATCAAAAGATCATGAAGGAGTCTGAATCCATATGTAAAAGCAAAGAGCCTTTATTCAAGTTTGAGCTTGGATGTTTCTTGTGTTCAGTATAGCTATAGGAGATCACAAAACCTCGAGCTTTGTTTGGGTGGGGTTTTTACCATTGCAGAGATTGGGTTGAGATGATTTCTAAGGTTCTGGATCTCTGATTGGTTGACATTTGTCTAGGGGTGTCTTGGTGAAAGGGGATGGGTATGTGCTGGGCTAACAACAAAAGACAGATGTAGACCTTATTTCCATCTTCATATAGCCTGGTATTCTGCCATTGGGATTTAGTTTCATGGTTTGGAGATTATACTATTTTCACTGTTTCTGTGATGGCCCAGGTACTAGCAGCATATGAGAGTAGTTCAGCTCTGTTATCTAGAGGACTCACTGAGAGTTATTTGGGGTTGAATCTTCCTGATTATTCTCAATTCAGGCATAGATATACTTTCCAGAAGTAGTGGTGTGTGTGTGTGTGTGTGTGTGTGCGCGCACGTGCACACGTACATGCATGCTGTAATTCTGAGGTGACTCAGAAATGAACACAGTGTTTACAAATAAAAAAGCTGTGATATTTTAAGTCGGATCACATCCACATGGATTAAATGAATATTCCTCAAATGTTCTCCTGTATCCTTTCTCCTAGAACTTAGTCTGTGCCCTGAGATTTTTCCTTCTCTTTTACAGATATTTGTGCCCTTTAGAATTTTTTACCCTGCATTCTGTTCCTTGATAATGAACAAATGAATGAGAGAAAACTGTTGACTTTTCAGGCTTTGAAAGCTGAGGACATAGAATTGGGACAATTATTTTCCTTATTTCTTCCATTTTATTGAGAAAATATGTAGGAAGGCAGTGCATGAAGCCTACCTGAGGGTCTTGGGGTGGGAGGGTCTTAAAGAATCCCTGGTTAATTTGTGCCTTTAATTCTGCTACCACCATTAATTCTTAATGTAGTGGAGTACTCACTATACATTATAGCATGTGCTTGTGTGAAAAATGCAGATATGAGCATAATCCTGGTGTTCTCCCTGGGCAGAGTTGGCAGATGGCTTCTGTACTAATGACCTCTTGCAGAAAATGACTTGTTAAATTCTTCTGTACTCTATGAAGAAAGAAACAGAGCCTATTGTCTGAAAGGTGAAGCTGTCTCTGATTTCTAGCATTTTTCTAATTCAAAAGAATGGTCTCTAAGTCTTGACAGTTTGCTGGACTCTTAGCCCTGAGAGGGCCTGGAGGGCAGGAGCTCCTACTTCTACTCAGTGATGATGAGCATCTGTGAAGCTCCTTGATCAGCCCATTGCTTCTTATCTTTTTCAAATTCTCTTCAGGTGTTGAATGATCCCAGTACTTTGAGTTAGCAAGAAAATTATAATCCACACTTTTGTGACTTCTAAGTGCAGAGGTGTTTCAGGTCGAATGTTTCCATGGGGAAGAAGTACAAGAAACTAGGGAGTAAAACCAGGGCACTCTGTGTCTAGAAGGAAAGTTTTCATAGTGATAGGTACAGTTGGAATTTACTATTTCAGACAGAAAATATTATTTCAGGCCTCAGATTAAGAGAGAAGCTCAAAAGGATGCCTGGCTTCAGTGCTTTTTAATTAAATAGTAAGGAAAGAAAAAGTGAGGGTTTTTTTTGTTGTTGTTTTGTTTTTGTTTTTTGATTTTTAATTTTTGCAGAACTCTAAGACAACATTTGATGTTGCATATTTACTAGCAGAATACATAGAAGTTCTTCTTTCTTTGTGAATTTCTTTCTGAGGGGTATGGTGTGTGTGTGTGTGTGTGTGTGTGTGTGTGTGTGTGCAAGCCCATAGGTGTGTATTTAATCTACCCAAAGATGAATTTACTCAAAAAACAGCTATTTAAATAATATTTTTTTCACTGAGGTTTATAAGGCTAGAAATCAAGGTCTTCTTATTCTCTTTCCCCTCTCTCAACTCCTCCCAGATCTTCCCTGCTACCCATGCAATTTCATGTTTGTTCTCTCTTAAAACAATACAATAAACACAAGGAAGCACAAAACCGCAAAACCACAGAGTCCATTTGTGTTGCTCAGTTGCTACTGAGCACATTACTTGCCCTGGTGTGGTTGGTATCCCAGAGAAAATTCATTGAAGAAAGCAGATTTCCCTTCTCCCAACAGCTACCTATTACAAACAGCTTCTCTATTAGGAGTGGGACTTTGTTCCAACTTCTGATTCTCCATGGAGAGGATTTTCTACAGTCTAAAGTTGTACATGCCTTGTGCATGCTGTCAACGTGTACGTGTCTGTGTGCCCTAAGAGTTATCCACTATCTCTGCTTCTTACAATAGTTCCACCTCCTCTTCTGCATAGATTCCTGAACTGTGAAAGGATAGGTTTCATTAAAGTCAAAGGGCTCCAAAGTCATTTGGCATCTGCATATTTTCCAGTTGTAGGTCTTTATATTATTTGTAATCTACTGAAAGAATCAGTTTCTCTGATGAGAGTTGAGTGATGAACTAATATATGGACATGGTAATATGTCACTAAAAGTGATTTTATTATTATTTTATTTTTGGAAGGTGTCTTAGGGTTTCTATTGCTGTGAAGAGATGCTATTACCATTGCAACTCTTATGAAGGGAACACATTTATTTGAGGTGACTCACATTTTTCAGAAGCTTAGTTAATTATTGTCATAATGTAGGCAGACGTGGTACTGAGGAAGGAACTAAAAGTCCTACTCATAGGCAACAGGAAGTGGTCTGAAACACTGGATGTAGCTTGAGCATATATAATATATATATATAAAGCCTACCTTCACAATAGCATACTTCCTCTAACAAGGCTAAACCCACTCTACCAGAGCCTTACCTCCCACCAGTGTCACTCCCTTTGAGGGCAATTTTCTTTCAAACTTAAATAAAAAATTATTCAAACAAAATAAAAAAAATATTTCCATAGGAATATTAATAATAGATGCCTCCCAGGACCAAGGACCTATATAATAGCTGGTTCTTGGCCTCATTAGCAGTGTTAGGTATTGGTTCCATCTCATGGAACAGGCCTTAAATCCAATAAAAAGTTGCTGGTTACTCCCATGGCATTTGTAATATCATTGCACCAGTGGGTATATTTTGTAGGTAACTCACTATTTTAGTGACACAAAATTTATAGCTGGACTTATTGGGGAATATCATTTTAAGGTATGTTATTTTTGTTTATGCTGCATTTGTTTAACTCCGTGTGAAACACCTGATGGTCCTAATAAAGAGCTGAATGACCAATAGGGAGGCAGGAGCAAGGATAGGCGGGGCTGGCAGGCAGAGAGTATAAATAGAAGGAGAGATCTGGAAGATGGGAGGAGCAACAACAGAAAGGAAAGGAAACCTCAGGGGCTCGCCACCCAGCCACCCAACTACACAGCCAGACACAGAGTAAGAAGGAAAGAAAAGGTATACAGGGATAGAGAAAGATAAAAGCCCTGAGGCCAAAGATAAATGGGATAAGTTGAGAAAAGTTGGCAAGAAACAAGCCAAGCTAAGGTCAGACATTCATAACTAAGAATAAGCCCCTGTGTGTGATTTATTTGGGAGCTGGGTGGTGGGTTCCCTCCCAAAAGTCCAAAGCTGAAGAATAAAAGAGCAAAACATCACACAGCAGTTCCTTTTCTCCCCCAGCAGCATGCATAGCACCCCAGCACTATGAACATTATTCAGTATGGGTGAAACCAGTTGAGCACCAGCTTGATTTCTCCATGTCCTATGGCATAAGTATGTGGTGTCTCCAACAACAGGGTCTTATCTACTGTCAGGTATGGAGGGAAACCAAGAGCATTGGGAATAGACTGTAACAGTTTAGATTTGTGGGACAGCTTTGGCCAATGACTCAAAAAGATGCAATCTATTCTTGGTACTGGGGGATTTATTTGATAGCATATTATATCTGCTTGGCACATTGTTTCCCCTATTATGTATTGACTGCACTTAAATCCTTTTTTATATGTTTATATTTTGTGACTCATTACAATAGTAGGTTTCCATATGGCATTTAGTGTTACTTATTCTTTTCATCTCCCCTCTACTAATTATAGGTATGTTCATACAGACATAGACAAATGCAGATTTGATACAAACCATGTCTATTTTCTTTAACCGAGCTATCATGGTTGACTATTTACACACATACATAATACACCCATTAAACAAGCTATCATGGATGGATATGCATACACACGCACGCACATACTCTCTCTCTCTCTCTCTCTCTCTCTCTCTCTCACACACACACACACACACACACACACACACACACACACACTTAGTCTTTCCCTCAGTTATCTAAATTAATTTGGGGGATGCTGATTTTTAATTTTTTGCTCAGTATGCAACTCTGCTGTCTAGTGGATACCTGGTAGGAGCGGCACTGTGCACTGCCTTCCTGACTACTTCTGGATAGCAACATGTTAAAAACAAAGGTTAAAAATGAACCCCAAACAGGAAGTAGAGCAGCAGCAGGGCATCTGGATCTCTAAGTGTGCTCGGGTTCCAAGATGCCTTGTTTTGATGTAGCCTCAGGAGACTCAGAGATAGTGTATTTTCAGCCCGATGCCTGAGCTCGGCTGTTTGTTTTGGTTTTGTTCAGGGTTTCAGTTTTACATTCTAGGTGTTTTTGCTCTTATCTGAGGAAACTAAAGTATAAAAGTTGTAGAAAGTCAACACTGAGCCTTGGAATCAAGAGAAAGGCCGTAAGTTTCCTAGGCAACCCACAAGTCTGAGGATGCAATTTTGACAGAAAACCACAAGGTCCTGAAACACTGAGAAGCAAAACTGCTTTGTGTCTTTTCTTCTGAACACAATATACCATCTTCCAAATTATAAGCTTCTCGCTCAACAATTGCATCTTTATTATATTTAAGTAAGGGTTTGCTTAAATAAAAATTAAATATGCATGATATTCAGTTCAAGAGTCCATGCTGTCCTTTCCGTAAAGCTTGTTAGGAAGAACAACATTCTGACTTCTCCCCTTTCCCAGTTCCCAAAAGGCAGCAAGGTTCAATTTTTCTTGCAGACGGTCTTGAATTTATCTTTTATTTCCGAAGAGTATACTTTTAGTTTTTTATTGTAAATAACTCATTATTATGAAAATTAGCATTTGTTTCCCACTCTTAGATCAACTACGGATACAGCCTCTACTCTAGGTACAAGCACACCCCGACTACCACATTATGCTGTGGGAATAGATCCATATTGGGACAGATGTACCACAATTAATTGTAATTTTCCTGCAACATATTTTCCTTCTCTGGACCGAATAATCATTTTGCTTTTCTTCCTATTTTCCTTGGTTACCTCTTTTTCTAGTCAATGATTGAAAAATAACCTTTCATCCGAGGGTATAACATGTTCAACAAACTGACCCTTCCACCAATGTCTTAAGTTGGAAGAAGCCTGTCCTGGAGTCTCCTTGTTGGAATTATAAGCTTGCCTCCTAGGGCCTGGTTCTTTTAGCTTGCTGTCTGAGAGCTTTTCACAAAGCAATGAAACGAATGCAAAGCCCCTCATATTTACGTCTTTATTCATTTTGATTTCCACTGTGGCTCCTCAGCTTGCTATCACAGTGTCCTAGGAATATATCTAGAGAGTGGAAACTGTAAGACTCTAAGGATGTTTGACATAAATAACTGAAGACAAAAGCTGCTAGAAAAGACATTAAGACCAGTTATAACCCCTAAGTGATGCATTGAAGTCCAGAATATTCATATTTTAAACAGGAATACTGATGGTTAATTTGCAAAAATGCTCTGAGAATACAAGAGCATAATATATTCAAAGAAACATAGTCAACTCTCTGATTTATTGCATTACCTTCTTCATAAAAATTAAATATAAGCTTCCCTAGGTTATTAATCAATGGGGGTGCAACTTTATAAACTAATAACTAAGAGCTACATGTACTATCCCCAAACATCACTTATTAGACACAATATTTGTTACCAGCAAACTAAATGTGTGCTTTCTTATTTATAATGCACGTTCCTCTTGTTAATTCACGTAAGTGCAGATTGGTGGTAAAGCTGGGTAAAATGTGGACAGAAGGAGTTTTGGTTGGGACATGGCCCCACACCACTGTCATAAACATCGAGCTCATGCATATTTTCAGTTGAACCATCACTGGGAGTGAATGGGGCAAGCCCCACTGCCTTGTGACATGCCACATCAACATCTAGTCTACTATGTGCTGCTGACTTAACGGGGAGGCTTGCATTGGCTCTAGATTTTATAGAGCAGTGGTTCTCAACCTTCATAATGCTGCGACCCTTTAATATAGTTGCTCATGTTGTGGTGACCCCAACCATGAGATTATTTTCATTGCTCGTTGTAACTGTAATTTTTCTACTGTTATGAATTGTAATGTAAATTTCTGATATGGAGGAAATTGATATGCATCCCATGTGAAAGGGTCATTCAACCCCAAAGGGGTCATGACCCCCAGGTTGGAAATCACTGTTATAGAAAGGACAATTCCCTTAAACTTATCTGGGATACAAAATGATAATATAGGATTTTTTAATAAATAGATACCATCGTAGAATACAGTTAGATTTAATTATTGGAATCCATAGATATCAACATTTTTAGGATTAACTTCTAAAATTTTTATTTTAGAAAACTTCAGTTTTGACATCTGAAGATACTTGGACAGAGAGCCAAAGAAGTCCCTCCCATAGCAGCCTCGTTGTAGAGAAGGTAACTAATGCTTGATAGAGCACTCGTGGTTCTGTTGCTCCTTGCACTTTCCCCACGAGAGCTGTATTTCCTGGGTGGGAATGATGAAGCTGTTATTTACAGTTCATAATCTCCATGAAACACCTTCAGTACATCTAAATTCCATTCCTTGTTGCAGAGATACCTCTTTCCATCTCTCAGTTATTTTTTTTTCTGTTAAGTGATTCATATTGTTTCTTTACTGACATTTATCTCTAACCTTGAAGTGACTGTAAATAATACAAAACTGAGCTGCCTAAAATCCACATTCAAGTCAGGATCAAAAATCCCTTACCCTTAACATTTTTCTTCCTAATATAAACCAATGCTTACAGTTCTTGGGGGGAAAATTATGTTGGCGAAACCTTAAAATATATTAACTTTTTGATAAATGAATCTCCAAAGCTTACGATGTTTATTATTATTTAATCTAGCCCATTGAAGATGAATATTTGTTTCTCTTGGTGGGCATGGGAAGGCATTAAATAGCCATCAAGGGCTGTGGGCTTGAGTTCTGTGCTTGTTTGATTTTCCTGGGGCTACTATAACAAATGACCCCAAGCCAGAAGGTTTAAAACAGTAAGAAATTATTTTCTCCAGTCCTAGAAGCCAGAAGTCTGAAGTCAGGTGGTTATTCATCCCTATCCAGAGCTCTGGGGTCTATGCAAGTTCTGGTGGCTAGCAGGATTCCTCGGCTTGTTTTATCTGCTTCTCCTTTCTCTCCATTCTTCCTTCTTTTTTCCTGTTTCCTCTCCCCTTTTGTCTTTCTCTTCTATCCTTTTCTCACTCCCATATCTTTTTTACTCTTTTTTCTCTCTTTCTTGCCCTCTCTCTTCTCTCATGTCTTGCATACCCCCCATCTCCTCTCCGATCTCTGCCTTCCTCTTTCTCTGTGCCACCTTTACACCGTCTTTATTCCAGTTTTTCCTAAGATTCCCCCGCCCCACACCCTTCACTCTTGAAAGGATGGAAGTGATCACTTCTAGGTCAGCCTGAACAATCCAGGCTAGTTTCTTTTGCTCCAGTCAAATCACCTGGTCTGTGCACATTTTCTTCTGACATGAAAAATTTGTAATAAGATTTTTTTCCAGGTGGTATTTGTTCTTCTATGGGCTCTAATTTTGGTAATATGAACAGTTTGATAAGGACATTACTTCTACCATTATTAGCCTACAGGCAGAGCTTACTCCAATCCTCGTTTATTACCCTCAGCTTGTATGGAAATATTTTTTCAACACTATAAATCAATCTGTTGCCTAGTTTTCTCCTTAGGTAATATTTCAGTTCCTTTAAAGTACTGGATTTCCACAGTTTTTTCTTTGCATAATTTTTTACTTTGTTCTTAAAAGATAACACTTCTATTATAATCTCTGTGAGAGACTATCGGTGCTGGATCCAAAATCAGCTCAGTTATGCAAGAAAATTCACTCTTGGAAAATGCGGCTGTTCTAAGGAAAGAATGGTTTTATTGGATCACCAGTTTCAGGATTAATTAAAAATTAAAGAACCTTATTAAAACAAGATAATAATCATTTCTCTCTTACTCCCTGAAAGGCCCAGTAGAGCTTCTTCTGCGACATATTTTAAGGGCCCACCTTGTCTGGACACAGGACAGTTGGACAGTGCCTCACAAATAGGAATCTTTTTAAAATGTAGATTTTGGATTCCTGGGAATTTCCTTAGTGCCAGCTTTCTTGCTAGCCCTATAGTAGCTCTCTCAATCAGGATATCTCTTAACTTGTTACCTAGCTTCTCATGGACTATAGGCTAGTTATCCTTTGCTTTATGTCTAATAGCATTTATGAGTGAGTACATACTGTGTTCGTCTTTCTGTGTCTGTGTTACCTGACTCTGAATGGTCTTTCTTTCTTTCTTTCTTTCTTTCTTTCTTTCTTTCTTTCTTTCTTTCTTTCTTCCTTCCTTCCTTCCTTCCTTCCTTCCTTCCTTCCTTCCTTCTTTTTTTTTTCCCCGAACCGGAAGAGAAACATGCGAGGATCCTCCTGGGAAGGGGAAATAGACAAAATCTCCTGAGAAAATTGGGAGTATGGAGGTGGGGGAGGAAGGGAGGGCAGAAAAGGAGGAGGTGAGAAGGGGATGAGAAGAAGAACATGAGGGAACAGGATGGTCGAAATGAGGAAAGGACAGAGAGGGAGAGCAAGGAAAGATACATGTTGATTGGGGGAGCCATTATGGGATTAGCAAGAAACCTGGCACTAGGGAATTTTCCGGAAACCCATAAAGATGACCCCAGCTAAGACCCTAAGCAATAGTGGAGAGGGTTCCTGAACTAGCCTTTCTCTGTAATCAGATTGATGACTACCTTAATTGTTATCATAGAACTTTCACCCAGCAGCTGATGGAAGCAGATGCAGAGATACATAGCTAAGCCCTGGGCTGACCTTCCAAAGTCCACTTGAAGAGAAGGAGGAGTGTAATATGAGCAAACGGGTCAAGACCATGATGGGCATACCCACTGAAACAGTTTACCTGAGCTAATGGGACCTCACTGACTCCAGACTGACAGCAGAGAAATAAGCATAGGACCAAAGTAAGCCCTCTGAATATGGCTAACAGTTATATGGCTGAGGCAGTCTGTGGAACCAGGATTTATCCCTAGTGCTTGAACTGGCTTTTTGGAGCCCCATTCTCTTTGGAGGGATACCTTGCTCAGCCTAGATACAGTGGGGGAGGGCTTTGGTCCTGCTTCAAAGTGATATGCTAGACTTTGTTGACTCCCCATGGGAAGCCTTATCCTCTCTGAGAAATGGATAGGAAGTGGAATGGGAGAAAGATGGGGGGAGCTGGAGGAAGTAAGGGAGTGGGAAAAGAAGAAGGGACAAAAAGAAAAAATGTGGATTCTGGTTGAACATAACTTGATGTAAGATCTGTAAGGAAGGCCTGAGAAATTTCTCATTTCTAACAAATTCCACTAGGAAACCCTAAAGAACAGAAATATTTATAGAAAAATGTCTTGTTTGGAAAATAATAAACTGATCTGGAGCTTGACCATGTGACTGGTTCCTGGTTTGTGTGTGTAACCCAAAGCCTATGTCAATGTGCATTAGTTTTCCATGTAACTACCTCTTGCCTTTGCCTATCTGGCATTCATATTTCCTTAAGAAATCCTCTGTATCATAAAGCCATGGAGACAAGGACAGATATCAAGTGACCTTCCAGCCCCAGCCTTTTCTCTCCATAACTACTTTTCTGTATTACTGGAGTAGTTTATGTGCCAGAGACAAAGAGATACCTTCCCAGTCTGCGTGTGTGACTTTGAAACAGAGAAATTCTTCCTGGTGGCAGCAGTGAGTTCAACTTTGTTTGTCAAACAAAACAAAATAAAAAGTCATTTTATTCCTGGATTATCCATTCCAAATTGAACCCTTCTGCATAAATTTACAATCTTTCTAAGATATGATTGTTATCTTTTCCCACTTACAATGAAAAACATTTTGATTAAAACATTTGCTAAAATTTTGTCAGTTGCCATAAATTGTTTTCCCAACCAACAAGGACCCAGGCAAAAGCTCCTCTGGTACAACCTTTACAACCATCATGGCAAGCATGAAAATCATCTAAAGTGAGACACTGTGTCCCTCTGTCTGCTGGATTATTGAAACAGCATACCCCAAACAAATGGAGTTTCCTCAGGGATCTCTGGGAGACTGAAGGGAAAGCCTGAAGCTTGACATAACCAGAAGAGGAACTTGCCTTGCAAGAAGTTATTAAATGCCATTCTGACAGCGAATCAGTGCCTACCTTGCCTGAGAAACCCAAGCTTATACAAAGAAGGATCAGTGAATGTCGGGACACTCCTTGATCACGACTGTGTAATTATGCATAGATTTTGCCCTATATTTATATCTAAACCTCACATTAGTGACCCAGGGATGTACTTAGTTGGGGATGGGAGTGTCACATTAAATGAAATGTGGTCAGTCACAGTGAAGAAATCTAATGATTCTTTTATCTATTTCTTGTCACTTTAGTTGGCCATTTGAGGACAGGTGGCTGAACCTAGCTTCAAGGGTTGTCAGGACCCAACCTTCAAGCCTCAGAACTCCAACAACATTTTATTAGAAAGCAATTTCTAGGAAAGGAGTGAAAGGGGAAGAAACCCATGCAACCAAGTGTCAGTTAGGGCTTCTATTTTGCGGTGAAACACTGTGACTAAAAGCAGCGGGGGAGTGGTCCTATTTCACTCAATTGTCCATAAATGAGTTTATCTGTGAAAGCACTTACGGCAGAGATTCAAGCAGGGCAGTAGCCTGAAGGCAGAGCTGAGGCAGAGGCCATGAAGGGATTTTGCTAACTGACTTACTTCTCATGGCTGGCTGAATCTGCTTTCTCGTAGAACCCGGGACCATCAGCCAAGGGTTGACACCACCCACTAGGGACTAGGACCTCCCAAATCAATCACTAATTAAGAAAATGCCATACAGGCTAGCCCACAGCCTAATGTTACAGAGACATTCTTTTTCATTTCACAGTCCCTCTTCCCAAATGATTAACTTGTGTCAAGTTGACATAAAACTAGTCAGGACATGAACCAAATGGAAATAAATAGTATCAATGTGTATTATGGAGATAACCATGGTTCTATAAGGCTCAGCTTATCGCTAACTTATTATAGAATCATTTATTGGGAGGTCATATGAATTCTTGTGTTTTGAGAGTCTGTTGGCTTTGAGGAAGTCAAAAGAATTGATCATTTGTATCTTTCTCCATGTAAAGTTTTGTCGCACAGTGTTGTCTATGTGTGGACATCAAATCCGTTGGTACTTGAAGCTCCAGCAGAAATAGGACCTCAGGAAAGAAAGTGAGCAGAATGGTCCTGATGTGGTGATACATAGATTAATGAAGATGGGTTAAATTAATATGTAAGAGTTAGCCAACAAGAAGCTAGAGCTAATGGGCCAAGCAGTGATTTAAGTAATACAGTTTCTGTATGATTATTTTGGGGCTAAGCTGCCGGGAACTAACTAGCAGCCTTCCTGTAATGAGGAGGGGGAGAAGGGAGTAGGAGAAGGGATAAGGGAGAGGAAGGGAAAGTGCTTGCTTTAATTTTTTTTCTTTCTTAAAAAGGGTGCTAATACATCTTATCATGGATTCTATTCTCGTGACTTTATGTAAACCCTAATCACCTCACAGTGGTCTTTTCTTCTCATGTAAATGTGATAGGTTGGGGTTCTAGCATACAAATGTGGGAAATGTACAAATAATTGGTTGGTGCTTCACAAAATTCGACTTTGTGATCTGCATTAAAAAATAATGAAATTCAAAACAATCATATGCAGTTCTGAGTAAGTGAAGATTTTCCACTGAGGTTTGTGTATCTATCTCCCACTAGAAAGTCTGACAGCCCCAGGGCCATGTGACTCCAACACAATTTGACACGGTTAAGCTACATGCATAGGCCAGTGGCTGTCATCAGGGGCCAAGGTAATTGTGTTCTGAAGGTTTCTTTTCCTTTGGAGATCCTGACCTGAATTGATTCCATCTACCATTAGTGTCAGATTAATTTCTATTGTGGTAGAATGCAAGGGAGGGTGGGCAGAGAGACTGCCTAGAAGCTACTTGTTCTACAGCAAGACATGAAAGAGTAGAGAAAGACTGGACATGGAAGGGAGACAGAAAAGGAAGAGAATGCCTCTGAACTCTAGAATCAACAGCAAAGAGGGAGCCTGGGTGGAGGGTGTGCTGGTGCCGCCAGCAAGTGTGTTGTAGTGAGGCGGTTTCAACCCAAACGCAGCTCAGTGTGCCTATTTCAGGTGCTGATTATTAAAAAAACATCCTTCTCTTTGTATTCCAGCAAGGGCTTCTTCCTGCCTCTAGTCTCCCTCCAGAGTACAGAGTCACCTCACAGAGCAGGTTAGAGATCAAAGCTGGACTCAGAGGAGAGAAATGAAACCCAGAAGCTCAAAGGCAGGCTGGGCACATGGAAATACAGCAGGCAAGGTCCTGGCAGCGAAGCCTCTCTTGGCTCTGAGCTCTGTGCTCCAGCTATGATGTGGTGTAGCAGTTAAGTCCTTGAATCAACGAGGTACTACGATTCAAAATTGACTGATGTTAAACACAGAAGTGAATTTTAGCACATTTAAGGTAGTTTCCAGAAGATGGTGTCTGTCACTTGTTTCTGTTCCTCTGAAGCAAAGGCAAAACATGCATCCCGTCCTGGTACTCAGACTTAGTCTTTGATTTCATCTCTAGCCAGAGGATGTTATCTGTGACTGTTCTTCCCTTAGGCTACAGAAGAAAGACTGTCTCTTAGTTTACTGATGAATGAAAGTATAGTCTATAATTAGGGGAAAACTGGCTACAGAGAAGCAAAGTAGCTACTCAAGTTTATGTTGGGGATAGCAAAGAGTTAGAGGTGAGAAAAGTCATTGCCCATGTGAGGGGGAAAGGAAAGAGATGAAGATGGATAACAATTCTGTTTGGACCAGGTTGTTAGGATGGATTTTAGTATTTGAGAGGTAGAATAGACTTTGGCTGCTTGTATGAGGAGCTAAGCAGGGGAACATTCTTATCAGTGAGTCACAGAGATGCTCCATCAGTGGACTGTGGCAAAGACTTCATTCTAGACTAAATTTGTTTTTCTACTCATTTCTGTTACTACAATGGTTCAAATCTGACCCAGGGAAAAGCTACATTAAAGTCGTAGGGAGGTTAACATCAGTTCTTACACTAGCATGTGGGAAACAAACAAACAACGTTAGGATCTGACACTGTGTATTTTCTGTGCACTGTCTTCTCCAGGTAATGGTCCAGAATAGAGCTGGAAACCCCGGGTATGACTACTCTCAGCCGTTATCCTCCATCAGTGTAGCATGGCTGATAGATGGTAGAGAGCCACTCTTGAAAGTCATAATGCCTTCTGGATGATGGAGGAAGAAAGAAAAGGAAGTCTCAATTTCTTCAATAGATCTCTCCTCTCTGCCTTTTGCCCAGTTCCTCTTGGGAGCTTTAAGATAGGATTTGTCCGCTGGAGTCAGCATCCCTTCAACTTCCTGAGAATTATGAACTGGCGTGGTCCTGGAGCTGTGTAGAGAGAAAGACTGTTTACAAAAGCAACCTGGATAGCTTGGTTTTGTTTTAATGGCATCTTTTTCATCCTCAATCTAGAAGTCTGTCATAAAAACCTCCTATAAATTACTGACAGTGCTCCTGTTTTACCACCTCCAGCCTTCCGGCGGTGATATAGGGCCCATAAATCTTGTCAGGACACATCTCACCGTGCTCAGAGCTCGTACAGCCTCCTGCACCTCTTTTGCGTTTTGCATTCCCTGCACCTATTTGGCTGTGAGTGGGTCAGCCAGGGTAGAAGTTGGGCTGCAGCAGAGTTTAATCAAACCGGGAGGGGACCATGAAGATGGATGGGACTTGAGACCTAGGGTTAAGGCAGAGGAGGGAGAAAAACCAGGTCAGCAGCAATTAAATCTCCAAGGAGCTTAGTATTTCAGAACCTGGGATTGGCTAGGACTGTGTGTGTTTGTGTGTGTGTATGTGTGTGTGTGTGCGTATACTTTGTGCTGACAGACACACAGCACACAGGCCTCCACAGGTTCCAGTAGCTCAAACGAGAAGATGATTTGCTCGTCATTTCCATTCCTCCATGACTGGTTTGAAGTGGAAACCAAAGAAGGAGGGAGAGAGAAAATCTAATCCCTGGGCGGTACTCTGAGGTGTGGAATGAATTAGGATCGTCACCATTGTTTATAAAATAGCACACGCTAGACACTTCCGTTTCATGTAGATTCAGAGCTTCCCCACTATGAAAACACCCACCACACCTGAGACATCATAAACTCTCACCCGATTCAAAACACTTAAAGAAGCACACGAACAATGATATATACTAATAAAACAGTGAATGAATACAGCTGCTTTGAGGGAGGGTGCTTATGGCTCACGGCTGTGTTCTGTCTCTGCCGTCAGTGCTGTCTGGCCTCTCATCTCCGGGTCAGCCCAGAGGACCTCACACATTTCCTACCTACCTTGCTCTGGTTTTTCAGCTAGATCATGATCTGGTGTCATACAACAGACATTTTTCATCTCGTGAGAGGGGACAGAGATGAAAGGTTACAGGGCACCAACTTCCTTGGACTAGTTTGAGCCTTTGCAAATCTGTATTCGTCATGGTTGGGGTGCAGGAAACTGGGAAGCGGTTGAGGAAATGCCGGAAGCTATGTCGCTCTTCTCTGTCACACGTATGTGTGCGCTCCATACTGCCGCCTATGCTTCCCTGGGCACGCTTAGCACTAAACTAATGTGTGACAATCTAGCTCTTTTTCCATCTAACTGAATCTTAATATCATTTCCTGGCCACGGGCTGCAGCCATTTCCTTAACTCCCAGTTCCCATCCAGATCCTCCCATGACTTGTCTTAGTCCATTTTGTGCAACTCAGAAAGAATACTGAAGGTTGATTAGTTTACAAAGGGAAGACGGTCTTATTTCACTCACAGGTCTGGGGTGTCAGGGGCAAGTGCAGAGATCAGCCCAGGTTTACAGAGAACTTATGGCAGACAGATCACAAGGGTGGGAACATGAACAAAAGTGAAGTCACGGTGAGATGGAAACCAGAGAGATTCGAATTCAAAAGGCATAGCACATTCACTTCCAAGAGAATTCTGAGTCCCTAAAGAACAAACCCCTTTCCATTAGGTTCCTTTCGGCCTCACTGTGTCTTCACACCGCATTAGGTCCTTAGCCTTAAGTACCGGAACCTCTGGGGACAAATCAGAACCAAACCATCACATTAGTCATCCCTAAATCCAGCAGCTCCTCTTCCCCTTTTCGAGCACCAGTTAAGTTTTACAGAGGCCCCATCTGCAGTTACCCAATTTCTTTAACACCTCTGTCTTCCTCAGCTCCAGTGTTGCCTCCCTCCCCATCCCTGGGTATTGACGCTTAGATATTCCAGGATCAATACACTCACCTGCAACAGCATGATTGTCTTCAGCTCCAAATCCCAGGGACATGCTTGTTTCTTCTACACTTTCCCACCAACCGCCACACTCTGTAAAATGTCTGAATGTTGTTCCTTATGATCTCTTGCTTTGCCACTTTTATGTACACACCCAAACACAAACATACACAACTTACACACATACACAATCGCACACATACACATATTGTTTCCACAACATGAGATTTACACTCTACTCCATATTTTAATCCACACTGAATACGTACATACATCTTTGGATTCTTCTAATAAACCCTTCCTCACTGCTACAGTGAGGAAAAAGCTCCTGCCTGAGAAAGATCTCCAAAGTTATTGTCCCAGCAGTGACTTCACATGGTATAGATGTGACTATAGATGAGATTTGGGCTGGGTTTTCATTCCTAAGCCTCTCTAAAATCCTGTCCACTTTCCAAGCTAATTTTATGTTTTTCCCATTAATTCAGTGAACTGCCCAATCAATATCCTCTCAGCAAATCTCTGCTTTATTCCAGCTGCCCAGGTGTATCAACCATGTTTCTTGCTTGTTTATTTCATGTTCTACCATCTGGGGTCCTGGAAGACCCCTGATGGCCTATGCCACTCACAGTAGCCATTTCCTAGAGACAGCTAATGACTCCGTGGCAAGTACTCCTTTCATACAGACACCAACCAATCCAGCGCCCCCTTTTGTAGGCACATCATTCATGGGACTCTATTACTTTGTTCTGAGCACTTCAGAGTCAAGTGCTAGACTATAACTATTAACTATAATTAATTGTTGTATGTCCCAGAATAGCCAGAAAATTTACAAACAAACCTATTCTAAGGTGGCTTACTTTACTTCTTCTCCATCCTGTGGGAACAAGAGTACAGGCTTTTAACTAGGTTTTTCTCTCCTTTTCCTATCTCTTCCCTCACCTTGGTCTTCCTCGTGTAGTCTAAATCCCAGGGTGAGGGCATTAAGGTCTAAATCTGCTGGGCCATGCCTCTTCTTTTGAGAAGTATGTCAATATGAACATCTTCATTCTTGATGGTCATTTTTATGCCATGCGTCTTTCCACGCCTAGTTGAAACTAGTCTCGGGTACATTTACAGCACATCATTTGGTATTATTGTTGGCACAGAGACCCAGAAGGCACAATCCTTGTGTTGCTGGGGGTTCTGAGGTAATACAGATAAGAATATTAGGTCTTGGGGAGGGATAACGGTTCAAGAGGTGTATGAGGCTCGATCATCTTTCAGATAAAATGTTCATCCATGGCAGTAGTACTTTGGGATAGGAGGCAAACCTTTATCCATTCAGGAACCGCAAAATGATGTTCTCACAAAGTCTCTTAGGAGTACATAAGGATAGGGAATTGTTGCACTACAAAAAAGTCAGTTGGTATTGCCAATTAAACTACAATGCACTGTATGTTATGTAGTTTGGGGCTGGGGCCTATGCTTGGAAACTCTTATGCAAACCTCTGGATAAAAGAGCACATGGAAAATCCCACAGAACAAAGAGCCTTGTTAGTATGTGACCTATGGGTATGATATTGTGGGATGTGACATATTTAGCCTTTATGGTTACAAAGAAACAAAGGAACAGTTTCATGGAGAAAGATGGCAATGCAGTAAGGATTATGGTGTATTCTGCTGAACTGAGGAACAGTGGATGAGGAGCCCACAAGTATGGTGGGTAGTCAAGAGGTGATCTCATCACAACTCTCACCTCAAGGTGAGAGTTTATTTTGGAGATACCTCAGAGTGTCCAAGGCCTGGGAAAATAGGTTTGAATTCTTCCAAATTCCATATCTGACACTGTAAAAATTTCATGAAGTTTTTATAGCTATAGAACAACAACAAATGCCCCATAAATCCAGATATTTCTCAAATGCATTGGTGAATATACAAGGTAACTGGGTTACAGTAAAGTGGGGAATTTCTTCTATGAGGCTCAGATGGTTTCTGATGATATTCTTAGCTTTGGGGATGGTGGAAGCTAAGGGTCACTTTCTTCATTCCTAAAAAGTTTTTCTGTTTTTCTCACAGCCACAAAGATGCTGAGTTACACACCAAGCTAGACAATAAAAGGCCACTTCAGGGGCTAGGATGGCCCAAGATAATTTGGCTTTGAACCTACAACATTCTAGTTCTACTCAATCATCCAAGTTTGAAATAGCTGTGGAATTTCTTTTTATGTGAAATTTACTTTACAGTGTCCCCCCCCCCCCGTTGAGTAAACAAACCATTTTGTGTATGCAGAGACAAAGTATTTTCTTATGTGCCATGGTGTCAGGTAGGTCATTCTTAGGATTTGAGAGAGATGAGCAAGAAGGAAATCACTCTTCAGGAGAGAGAGGTAGTGGGTGACACCATTAAGGTCTAAATCCAGGGTGACAGCATTAAGGTCTAAATCCGCTGGGCGGTAGTGGTGCACGCCTTTAATCCCAGCACTTGGGAGGCAGAGGCAGGTGGATCTCTGTGAGTTAGAGGCCAGCCTGGTCTACAAGAGCTAGTTCCAGAAACCTTGTCTCAAAACACCAAAAAAAAAAAAAATGTTTAAGTCCTGGTTCATATCAAATTAATGTGTCAGTATGATCTAGGCATGAGTTTTACTCATTTTGTTCTCTATTTGACATAACAGATACATGTGACATGTAGTATGATTATTGTAGCTAGAGTTAAGATAATAAAGATGACGGTATAGCCTAAAGATGTAGAAATGTAGAAAATGAGGTTAGCAGCAATTTTAAACAACTAAAAACCATATTTTAACAAGCTGAGTACACATTTATTTTTAATATGTTTAGCATATGTAGTTTATAACTACAAATATTTATATTTTGTGATATGTTTTGTTTGATGTTTAGAGCACTTAAATCCTTTATCTTTTTATTTAAAAATTTAATTTACTCTTCCAATTTTAAATTTTGTTTTCTGTTTAGTCAGTTTGGTTTTATAGCTATAACCTCATGAGGAAATGCTAGTTCTAAATTTTAAGAAGTTTTTGTCTTTGATAATTGAGTTACTATGATTTTGTAGATAACAATATGATCTGTTGTGTTGTGTTATCTTGCCATTATATTTGAGTTTGGAGAAGTAAATTGAAAGTCATATTGTACAACAAATCAAATAACACCTTAGTATTACTTTAACTTTTATTTTAACAGTTCTTTTCTCTTGAACCAAATATTATTAGTAACAAGGAGTAATAAGATGCCTGACAAGATAGAGATTAGGATTTATAGACTTGTGAGTATAACCATATATTTGTTCTTATTTATAATTACAAAGGGAAATGGAGCCCCAATAGGAGTCACATTGTAATATTTGTGTGTATGTGTGTGTGTGTGTCTGTGTCTGTGTGCATGTGTGTGTGCCCACTAAAACCAGAACAGGGTCTCAGATCACCTGGAGTGAAGGCAATTGTGAGTTGTCTGAAATGGGTGCTGAAAACCATCCTCTGAGCCTTCTCTCTTGTTCCTATAATTACTTCTTGTTGGCAAAATATTAATGCTGTTTAATTGTCTTTTTAAATACTGGCTAAGTTGACTATAGGATATTGGTGTGTAATGCATAAAACACTATGATTTTTATCACTGGAGACTAACTTTTAATACATAATTAAGAAGAGGAGATGCACAATTAAATGAAAACTTAGGGTAAGAAATTGCAGTTCAACCTGAAGATTCAAAAAGCAAAACTGCCACCACTGGTTCTTACCTTGACCTCAGTCTGAAATGGCGATCCTGCCTCACAGAATCACAGAATGAGACTGTCCGAGAGCTGTCTTCCCACATCTTAAATTCTTCTCTAGGGCTGGGACTGAAGGTGTGGACCACTGGGATTAAAGACATGTGCCACCTGATTTCTATGGCAACTAGTGTGGCTACTAGAATAAAGGTGCGTGTCATTGTGGCTACTGGGATTAAAGGTGTGCCTGATCTGTAAGGCTGACTGGAAGCAAGTGACTTCCAAAAAATGAGAGTAATGACAGAAATAGCTGGCTACCTGGGCAGTCATCCAAAATTGGAGCATCCAACTTCTGCCTAAAGGCCTAGCATATTCGACAGACTTTTCTGTGAAGCAGGATATTTTGTTTCCTGCTCATTTAATTAGGACAGCATAATGTCAGCAGTTGGGGCAGGGACATTTTCTTGCCCATTGGCTTACTTTTGCCTCAAAGAAAGTAAACTCCCTGTGAAGTTCCTTCAATGCCCATTATCTTCTCTGAAGTAGATTGGTGCTGTGAGGAACAGACATGTCACATTGTCCTAACAAAGAAGAACCTAGGTTATTAAAACATTGTAAATGCCATATTTTTTAGATCTCTGAAGTGTTTGAAGATGACCTATCTATATAAATTATTCTTATTTGACCTTGAAAACATACAAGTTTGATTATACTAGGTGATTAACTACTAACCTATATGTTTTTATTATCCTAAACAATGATAGTAATAATTTTCAAGGGCTAGAAATTTACATTACATTGTTAAATGAGCTGTATAGGTACAATACCTTGAACAAGATTAGAAATGTATGTACAATACATTTTAACAAAATTAATCTCAAGTTTGTATCAATATACAAAATCGTATATAATATAGAAAAGTAAAACCAATGTAAAACATTTAAAACTAATAGTTGCTTTTAAAAAGTAAATTTAACAATCTACCTTTTTGTCTTATCATATCTATATCTTCCCCTTTTCTTTTCAGAGTAGATTCACTAATCTACCTTTCTCTCTTATATTTATATCCCTTTTTTTCTTTTTCTTCCCCCCTCTCTTTGTTTTTCAAGACAGGATTTCTCAGTAGTTATAGAACCTGTCCTAGAACTTGCTCTGTAGATCAGGCTGACCATGAACTCACAGAGATCTGCCTGCTTCTGCTTCCTGAGTGCTGTAATCAGCACATTAAACAAAAACAAACATCCATAATCCATTTTTGGGGAATGTGCTTGTAGTTTTCTAGGCTACTTGCAGCTTATTCGGGATGCTGATAATCTTATGGGGACCCAAAGAAAACTTAGGATTATGTTTCCTGTCCTTATTTGAATATTCTGTGAGGCTGGATTATTTCAGCCAGCAGTCTGAAAGCTGTTCTGGATGTAGAACTCAGAGGAAACTGCAACAAATGTACTCTGAAACGTTGGATCATCTGGATCATCTGTTACCATTGAAGACTTTTCAGGGGATCTTCCTTGATCAAACATTTTTCTTAACCAAGAATGAATCCACAGACTCTCATTTTCTTTAGAAAGAAAGGCAAAACCTCTTCTTCAAAGTAACATATGTTTTGACTTAAATTTTGAAGTCAAGACATTTTCAAAATGTATAGGTTGGATTAATCCAGCAGCCTTGACAATCAAATGTCTTTTAGCAGCTATTGCTTCTTCCTCAGCAGTCAAACAATTCAAAGACAATACAATAACAAACAATATCTGGATTTTCTGTGTATTTTCCATCTTTACATGGAAGCACAGATGGGATCTGGGAGCACTAGTTTTTCTCCCAAACCCAGGTGGCTAGGTTTGGGTCCAGCTCCTAGAGCTGGAATTCTAATCCCAACTCTGACCTAGGTTGGTGGCTAAAAAACCTCAGGCAAATGGCATTTTTGTGAATTTGTACCCCAAAAAGTTGGGCACCAAATGAAGCACAATTAAATGAAAACTCAGCATCAGAAATTGGGGTTCAACCTGAAGATTCGAAAAGCAAAACAGCCAGCCACTGGTTCTTACCTCGACTTCAGTGTCTGAAATGTCAATCCTGCCTCCCAGAATCTCAGAATGACACTGTGTCTGAGAACTGTCTCCCCAGTCTTATATTTCTCCCTAGGACTGGGATCAAAGTCATACATCGCCTGATTTCTTTGGCAACTAGTGTGGCTACTGGGATTAAAGGTGTGTGTTATCATTATTATCTGGTCTGTAATGCTGACTGTTTTACTCTTGGATTTTCAAGCAGTCTTTATTTATTAGAAACAATTGAAATGCCACTACAAAGAGGTAACTCAAATCTTTAGCCATCTTTTAAAAAAAAATTTATTCTTTTCTTATACGTTACATTTCAACTGCAGCTTCCCCTCCTCCATTTCTCCAAGTCACTACCTCCTACCTCCCCTTTCCCCCAGATCAACTCGTTCTCTGGTATTCTAACACTGGGCTACATCTCTAGGTCTCTTATAATGTCCACATTGTATCTTCCCTGATCTTTTCTACTAATCTTCCCTTCAGCCATAGTCTTTTCTGGTTCTTTATTTTCCTTGACTAACCATTGATATGTATTCAATAATTGTATCTCTAATCTTTCATTTAAAATACCCAGCATGATCTATCTCATGATTGAAAAATAATTAGAGTATGAGCTAAATCTTGATTGGTACTTGCTTATCTCAATGACTCTTTATTGGTTGGAAACTATTTCCAGACACTAGCACATTGGAAGTGGTTGCTAGCATGCTACAAGTAAAAGGGAAGAATAGCCATATGGAGTCACTGGCTCACAAAGGCTAAAAACTATCTGGTCCTTTATAGAAAAACCTGTTAACCAATGATACAATTGGGTAGCTTTCTTTACTCAACAAGTTCAAATTTAGGTACATTTGGTTCTTTTCAGATTTATTCCTCTGACCCATAATGTATAACGAAGTGGACATTATGGTGTCTTATTGCTGAGTTTAAAGAGAACAAAAACACCTCTAAAAAAAAGGAAGAGAAGGGAAAGACATTGATCATCATCTTCTCATTTAGGATAAACTCATCATCTTTTTAATCTTTACTGTGTTCTTCAAGAATTTGTGATAGTTCACCAAATTTTGTTAAAAAAGACTAAGTATCATGGCCGGCACAGCTTCTGAAGGCTTCCTCATTATAGCTATGCAATGTGATAAGACTGAGCAAGTTCCTTTAATTCCTGCCCATTGTAAATCAGGCACAGATGACAGACTTCTGTGGCTCAGTGACCAGAAAGACAGGGAGAGGAGAAAGACGGGCAGATGAAGTTATAGCCCGTGGGATAGTCACTCCCACAGGACAGACACACAGTCGAGTGTGCAGGGTTTCATGGAGCATGCTGACAGATGACTGAGCAGGAGTTAGTAGCTGGGAAAATCCAAGAAATCCTTTACAAGCAATGGGAGAGAAAGCCCGAGATTGCCTTACTTCTCTCCTAAATAATCCACACCACGGAGCTCACAAAGATCAAAACTTAGGTATGAAGTAGTCTGCTCACTGTGCAGAGTTCATGTGTAAAGCTAAAACCCCGGGGTGTGCCAGCTAGGCAGGATGCATGCTCAGGTTCAAGGAGATTCTGAATGGTGTTAGAGTCCTAGAGAGAGCATGGCTGTTCCCAATGGATACCATAGTTTCTTTCCCCTTCTGTTTCCTTCTGATAATCACTTCCTTCTGGAAACTCGCCGATTCTGTAAGTTCTAAGCTTCACATTCTACCATGTAACTTCCTGCACTTCGTTGCTACTTTCTTCTGCTCTTTCTCCTTCTCCCCCTTCCCCTTCTTGTCACTTCTTGGTTTTCCCAAGGAAGTTAAACTCATCACACAGATGTTAAGAGTAGTAATAATGATGCAAACAAAGGGAACACATTCTTGTTTCAGAGGATGCAAGGGGTTTGGTACTAAGTAAACTAGTCTTCAGAGACTGGAAATTCCATCAGTACCACATGCATAAATGAGACCCAGCTTGCATCCACTAGACATTTGCATCCTTAGACAGTGCTTGGGGGTGAAAGAGATGTCCTGGCAGGAATGGTTTTAGTTACTCTATGCCTTTAGGTGGTAGTCAGTACAGACTGAAAGGAGGATGAATCCTCATTTATTGTAGTATACATCACTATTGAAAATGCTTCTTATTCACTAATCACCTAAGAGCCTACTTGACGTTATAAACTATTAAAGGTAAATATTCTAATACCTTGATCTCTACAGATATAGCCTTCTCACCCCCAAATTCAGTGAATGGCACAGAACTGGATACTGGATAACTGATATGAGGGATCAATTACATCTGGTCAGGAATCTAGAGTGGACATTGGTAACAAGCCTCTGCAAGTACATTCTGTATAATATGTAACTGCAGAAGTTGTTTAATAATCAGTATTGCTATTTCTTCATCTGTAAAGGGCCAGGAACTAATGCCACAGGAGGTGTTTTTGAGGGCTAAATTATGAAGTAACATGTAGAAGCAGGCACTGTAACGAATTATTGATTACCACGGTCCCTCTCTCAGAGAGGGTGCTTAGTAAGTGTTTGCTATTATTGCTCAGTTTGCGTTTTGACATGATTTGGAAGAGCTTAATTTTGCCAGTAGTTGACACATTTTTAACTTGTGAAATAGAATGATAGATGTTACACTCATAGGGAAAGTTGAAGATACAAATTAGCTCCAATCAAAATCTTTACAGGGTATTTATCATGGGGGTCTGGCTTGTGATTTGTGGGGAACTGGGCAGTGGGAAGGCAGTTTCCATTATGAGATTTTCTCTTCCCGTGGAAAGTGATCCTGACTACCCATTCTTCTCTTTCTTTGTGTTGTGTTTCTTGTGTTGTTTGCAGTGCCTCTGTGAAGGGATTCTGTCCTCTGGATTCACCTAGGTGTCCAGCTCCTTCTTTTGCAAAGCAGAATTGCTGTAGAAGTAACACTTCATCTGTTCCTTTGTAAATATGCTCCCATCCTATGTCTTAAAGTCCATTTGCATAATTAAGAACTGGTGAACACAGAGCAAATACTTGGCTAACAGTCCCTGTTGCTCTGCAGAGCTGCTCTGATTCCTTATGGATGTGGTATTGAGCTAGCTGTATCTATGATGTCACTGCAGCCCAGCCATCTATCTGAAATAGTTCACCCAGTATGCATAACATTATGAATCAAGGTTATTTCCCGTAGACTTACATTTCAGTGGTATTCACAGCTATGATTAAAAATGGCTGATTTATTCTTAGTCTTTTCTCTATGTTCCCTTTGGAGCACATTTAATATGAAAATAGCGAGCACGGGCCTGAAGATCCCTCCTAGCTAAACTAACTTATCAGAGCATGCTTTCGTCTCTGGGGAGCACCAGCTTCTCTAAATGTAAGCTTCTGATTGATGTGATCTTTGCCTGAGATCAGACAGACAACAGGCACAGCCAATCAAATGTGTTTAGTGTGACTAATATGACTCAGGCCCAAACATCGTGTTAACAGGAATGAAAACCCTGCCAACTGGTCCCAGGGACCTTAATTCCAATGGGTGTCTCTATATTTTCTGTGCAATCACTGGATACATCTACAGGCTCACAAAAAAAAAATAGTTGTCACTTAAAACTTCCTATAATTTCTGCAGTCGTGGGCATGCCTACTTTTGTTTCAAACTTTCTCCCAGCAGAACAAAGTGTGTCTGGCCTTTATTAGAGAGAACAGATTAGGCACTGGCAGAGAATTCTTTTCTTAATATTTTTTTCATTAATTGCAGAAATAGTAATGATATCACCAAGTTCAGATGTTCAGATAATGTCTCCTCCTCAAATATATGAATTAAGATGACTGTAAAACACAACTTAACAGTTATTTTCTGGAATTTCGGTAACTTCTGTGGTTATTTTAAAAGTCATATCACACACACACAGAATCAACCAACAGCAGTTGCCCTTGAACTAGTCTACTGTGCCATGTTTGTTTAGAGATACTCTTCTTTTGATGTCAATAATACGGCAAATGACTCATGTTTAGGTAATTCCTAGAACTAATAAACTTTTTATATGATTCTTGGAAGATAGAGACCCAGCAATAAGGGGATATATCTGGAAGTACTATTAGAATAGATGAGAGACGGGTGTGATTTCTCTAAGGTCATCCTGCTATATCTCCATCCTATTTAGACATATGCACCAGAGAAAGCAAACAAAACATCTTAAATTTTCATTTATAAAATATTTATTTATATATATAAATCCTTACTGATGTGGGAATCCCCTCTGTGTGCTGTGATTACAATTAATGAATAAAGAAACTGCCTTGGCCTCTTGATAGGTCAGAATCTAGATAGGCAAGGAGGACTGGACTGAATGCTGGGAGGAAGAAGGGCAGAGTCAGAGACAGATGCCATGGAGTTGTCAGAGATGGATGCTGGTCAGAACTTTAGCCGGTAAGCCACAGTCATGTGGTGATATACAGATTAATAGAAATGTGTTGCATTAAGATGTAAGAGTTAGCCAATCAGAAGCTAGAACTAATGGACCAATCAGTGTTTTAATTAATACAACTTCTGTGTGACTATTTCTGGGCTAAGCTAGCTGGGCAGCGGGGAAGAAAAAGCAGCTCTCCTCCAACACCTGGCTTGGATTTATATGGCCTATGACAAACACATTTAATGAGTTAGTTAGCTAATTATCCTCTCTCTAGCCCAGTATAGAAGGATGTGGTCAGAAGCATAATCTACATTTGTATCATGAGAAGAAGGAAATTTATTTATCATTTATATATGCCCACAAATGTACTAGTAGAGGGAATTTCAATCATGGCATTGTGATTTTTTAGCATAAGAGGATTTAGTTCTCTTAAAGATTCCTCTAGAAGAGTGGTTCTCAACCCGTGTGCCACTCAAGGCCTTCAGAAACCACAGATATATACATTATGATCCATAAATTAAAGTTATGAAGTAGCAATAAAAATAATTTTATGATTAAGGGAGGGGGTCACCACAACATGAGGAACTGTATTAAAGCATCACAGTATTAGGAAAGTTTAGAACAACTGCTCTAGAAGAATCTGTGAATTGATAAATAAAGTAGAAAACCACCTTACCATATTTGACATCTTGGTTTCAGTATTACATGCATTTTTCTCTGTCCCCATCCCCCAGGTCAATTACATGACATCTGGTGCGTAGAACTGCTTCATTTTATTGGGGCAATTTTTGCATGATTTCAATTATAGGTCATGATACAGATTGACACTGGAAATCTGGAGATATTTGGACCAAACTTCTCTACCTTTTTGGTATTCCTATAAGCATCTCTAAGAACCTGGTCTTTCTCTTTTGTGGTCACAATCTTCCTCCCTCGCATCATCTTGTCTTCTGACCATAATTCTATGAATACTTCTGTTGTGTGATAGTTGCCTTCAAGTTCGAAACATTCTATCATTACCAACTAAGTCACTTGGAAGGACACTTGACAAAATGTTGACTGGCCTGCATGCTGTGAAGTGTGTTCCAGGTTTCTAGCCTTTGTGAGTTGTCAACCATGCTGAGGTGGGTTTTGGTGATATGGCTATCTTTGAGTCATTTCTGCTCCAGTAAGTAACCCCTCACCTATATTTCTGTAACCCCAACAAGTTCATGGTTCAACAAGTTGGACTTTTGTGGTATCTGTACTTTGGTCTCGTGTGGGCTCTGTATCTGGGTGAAAAGATGTGTGTTGGGTCTCCCAAGGAAAAATCATTTTACACAACAACTTTACCCTTCTATATCAAAACTTCTTAAAAGAATATTCTGGCCTTGCTGCCATCAGTTATTGCCAAATTCTATGAGAAGCTTAGTGTGGTTTTTTTTGTTTGCTTTGTTTTGTATTTTTGCTTTGGCTGTGATCTTAATTATGATGGTGTATTGACCATTGATGTGACCTATCACACATGTGATGGAAACTTTCCTTTGTGGTGCTCCTATGTACCCCTATGTCCTCAGGCTGATTGATCCCCGTCTCCATTGCTCGGGCTCATCCTGACCCTTGGTCCTCAGGTGACTCCTGCTTCTACAGGCTCAGGTTCATTTCTAGAGTTCTTTGCCTTTACCCAGAATTGAAAGTTCATATTGTTCAGAGATTTAACTTTATAGGCTCTCTCTCTGGATGATCTCATAAGACTTCTAACTCCAGTGATTTCCAAAACTACAATCGATCCCAACTCCATTTTCATGTATCAGGCCCCTCTGTTACCTATTCTTTTGCTTCATAGAGGTGGCACGGCAGATATAGGTAGTCTGTCCCAGAGGATATCTTCTTCCTTGCACAAAAATTTCAGACAGTCAAAAGGAACTTATAGAATGCTTAAAATGGTTCTGCTCTGTGTCGTTGAGTATCCTTCCTAGTCATATAGAATCAGCTCAGCTCTGTACTTAGAAATCACTCAGTACTGGATCTCATGATTATTTCCATCTTTTGTCTCTGCTGTTTCTTAAATCTCAACTCTAATCAATCTCATCTTTATACTGAACCAGAAAAAAAACTCAGGAACAGTTGTCCTCTGGAGGCACCATAGATCTAAGGTCCTCAAAATGGAACATGAACAACACAATGCACATTTCACTTGGTAATGTGTGTCACTCCCCAGTCTCACTTCAATGCCTTTGTAGTTTCAAAGGCCTTTAGTCTACATGGAGACAATTAAATACTGGAATGACATATAGTTCTTGGCACTCTAATGTATAATTTCCTAGGATTCTTCCCACCACCGAGAAAGTGTTTAAAAATAACTGGCCATTTTAATTAGCTCTGCATTTTGACATTCTTGGAGTTATTTAAGTTTGATAGTGATTAGTGTCTTTTCATGAAATGAGCATTGCAGTAGAAGGATCAATTCAGTGTTTATTAGTGTCGGAGAGAGGAGAGGCCATCCAGTCCTATCACACACATCTCCAGCAGCTAACAGTGCTGCTCGACAAGGGCATGCTACTGAATCTCACTCTCAACATAAGCAAGTGACTTCACTCCTTTCCTGACCATTGTCCTCCTGTGTAATTTACTCACTATGATTGCCCAGGTAGAAGCCATCTTTATTCATTCACTATGTCTACTGTTTCCATATTCTCATCTGCAGTGTTTTCCCCTTTTGCCATTGCTTTGACTCTGCAGAGCCTCCAACACCTATGTTTCTCCTAATAGACCTTTGGAGACAATTTAGGATTTTCCAATGGTGCTTTTAAAGTGCACCCAGTTTCAGTCTATCACCTACTTCTAAAGTTTCAGGTCTTTGTTAAAGCTGGGCTCCATTTCTGATACACAGTTTCTGCTAGATTATTCTTAGGATTTAAATATAAGATGGAACTCACCAAGGCCAGCTGGCCGAGGTCTGAAAAAGCATGGCACAAAACCGGACTCACTGAACATAGCGGACAATGAGGACTACTGAGAACTCATGAACAATGGCAATGGGTTTTTGATCCTATTGCATGTACTGGCTTTGTGGGAGCCTAGGTAGTTTGGATGCTCACCTTACTAGACCTGGATGGAGGTGGGTGGTCCTTGGACCTCCCACAGGGCAGGAAACCCTGATTACTCTTTGGGCTGACTAGGGAGGAAGACTTGATTGGGGGGAGGGGGAGGGAAATGGGAGGCGGTGGCGGGGAAGAGGCAGAAATCTTTAAGAAATAAATAAATTAATTAAAAAAAAAGATGTCCCCTATAAATCTTTAATTGAGATCTTGGTTTCCCTATGGTAGATGGTAGACTGTGAATAAGTTATTGGATCTTGGCATCTCTTATCTAATCTATTGATAGATTCTTACTATCATGCTATTATTTTCAGATAGTACAAACTGGGATTTTGAGGTCTTGTTGGATGAAGGAGATCACCAGGAGCATGTCTTTGGAGACTGTTTCTTGCTCTGACCATTTCCTATACTTCTTGTTGCTCACAATCTGCTATGAGATGAGCAGCCTCTTTCAGGTTCACCATCCACAGCGATGTGCTTCCTCTCCACAGGCTTAGAAGTAATGGAATCACAAGCAATGACCTGAGACCTCTGGAGCTGTAGTTAGTAAAGAGTACCCTTCTTCAGTTGTTTATTTCAGACACATAACACAACAAAACTCTGACTGAGGAAGTTGCTATAGTAAATGACCAGAAGGCAGTGACACATTACTATGACTATCCGTTATTCTTTGGGGGCAAAAATTAAACTGTCAATAATGTTACATTCCTTTGTGGAAACTCAAAGAGATGCAAAATTTTCTTCTATTGTAATTCCTCAAGTCTACCTACATTTGTTGATTCATGACCCACACCCGCTGTCAAAACCACCAGCAGACAATCAAGTATTTCTTACATTCTATCGTGACACTGCTACTTACCTCTTTGTATTAATCTTTCTTTTTTTCTTCGTTTGGTTATTGCAACAAAATAATAAAGAACTCAACTTAAGGGAGAAAAGATTTATTCTGATTTGTACATTCAGATGTTCTAGTTACTGCTCAGCTGGACCACCATGTTTGGACCATGATAATATAGATTATCAGAGAAAAAGGGTATGGAAGAAAAAAAATGCCCACCTCACAGGATCCAGAATGTAGAAAGAAGGAAATGAACTGTGGAGAAGACACGGTCAAAATCGCATGCCCCTAGCAACACGCTTCCTCCAGTAGGTACCACCTTCCACCGTCTACCACTTTTAATGTTTTAGTTAATAATGAATCTATCAGTGGATAGATCCATCAATTAAGTCAGAACCTTAATGATACAGTCACTTTTCAACTTCTCAATATATTAATTAGGTTCTAAGCCTTTGACATGATCA
Organism: Chionomys nivalis; assembly: GCF_950005125.1. NCBI lineage: Eukaryota > Metazoa > Chordata > Mammalia > Rodentia > Cricetidae > Chionomys > Chionomys nivalis. Next base: position 45,273,145 of record NC_080105.1, on the reverse strand, counting down.
TTTAAGGGGCCGTCGTGATGCATTCAATTTATGTGGATAATGTAACATATTTTCTTTGTTTTGATTAAGTGGCTAGTAATCTAAATTCTGTTTCCTTATATTCATGAGCTCTAGGAATTAGGAGGATTGAGTACTCTGCTTAACACAAACCTACTCATCGACAACTCCAATTTCCAATCTTGGTTTATGCATTTTATTTAGATCATTCCTACTGACAATGAAACCAGAACGGAACTTTCATTTCCCTTTCAATAAACACAACTTTGCTTTAAGATGGTGAGTTTGCATGAAGACTAGATCAGTTTTCTTGTACAGTATTCTGTGCTCTGCTGATGAGCTATACTGTTTCATTATTAGGTTCAGGTTAAATATTTTTGGAAGAGCGTGCCTGTGCTGGGTTGGATTGCGTAGTTATGGTGGTCTTCCTTCACTTTACTGCAGAGATTAACTTTCCCTTGAGTGAATAAATAACTGGGAAAATAATATTTTACACTTGTGTAAATATCCCCTTTTCTCCACAAAATTTCCACACTACTATGGGAACTTATAGGATGACCATTTCACAAATCAACGTCTTATGAAACAAGTTTTAAAATTGGTAAATTGGTGACATTCACTTAATTACTAGAGAATTTCAGCTAATTCTATTGTCTGGAATTCTTCTGTGCAAAGAAACTTTTTAAACCTCACTTTTTTTTTTTTAATATTACTGTGGTGTTGTGCTACGAATGCTCAGTATATATTTTGTTATGTCCTAATTATTCAACTCCTTAAGTTCTATTAGCATAAAATAGTTGGGATTCAAAATCATCCTTGCCATATGCAACAAGTGTCTCAAAGATTTCTTTGCAATTTTATCTGTAATTATTTCTCTAAAAGTCCTATATGAGCATAGATGCATTACTAATTTGAAACAGAGATCTGGTCATTGCTTCTGTTGAGCATTCAAATGTTTGGAAATTTTCTGTTTTTCCTCCATCAGCTGTCATCTGACCTAACTGATCAACCGAATCAATGACTTAAATAAACATGTGTCACTTATTATTAGCCTTGCCATTAAATAAACTTCATCAGTACAGGACCTGAGTTCAGTTCAAAGAACCCACATTGAAAAAAAAAAAGATTCCAAATTTGGTGGTACACACTGGCAATCTCATACTGAGGAGGCAGAGATGGGAGAATGCCTACAGCTCAGTGGTAAGTCGGTCTAGCCTACTTGTCAAATTTCAGGCAGTAAGAGACCCTGTTTGAAGCAAGCAAACAAATAAGACGGTGAATACTCTCGGAGGACCAATGCTCAAGGTTATGCTTTGTCTCATTCTTATACACATAAGGCATGCACACCGACACAAGCATATGAAGAAATCAGAAAGTCAAAAATAAACTAATGCATTCTGTGAAGATATAAATTTATATATATATAATATAAATAATATAAATGAATATAAGATATTAGATGTAGATTATTTATAAAGACAAATAGTGATTGTCTTTACAAAAATCTTCATCTAATATCTTATATGTTAATTTGATAAGTTGAAGGAGAGGAAGAAGAATAGAAGACCAGTAAATATGATGTAGTCAAAAAAATTTGATCACATTATGAGACCAGACCTGGCTATGGAAGAATTAGCATTGTTTCTGCAGCTGTACATGGTGTTAATGTTTTCACAAAGCTCTTTGCCTATTAAGTTATTAACTTAAATCCTGAGTAGATGATGATGGTATGAAGGCTAGAAGCACAACTGAATCCTGGATGGAAGGTGAACCCTCTGGCTTAGACAAGGGTCAGAGTTCAGAACCTGACTGGGGATTTAGATACCTTAATGCCCCACAAGACATTTATTACAATTCACCCTTGGAACTGGGGTTTTCTTATTGTGTATCTGAGCAATTATACATTTTCTTATCAAAATGAGAAATTATTTCACTTCCCATGAAGTTACTACTGCTTTTCTACTCAGTATATAAGGTGCCACTACCATAATTAGAATGTCCAAGCTGAAAGTCAATTCACAGAAATTGAAAGAACTCTAGTTAGCTGATCCTCATTGGGTTCAAAAATAACCAAACAATAGAACAAAAGCACCAGTTTTCCTTTTCTCCATTCGCAAGAGAATGCTATTAACATTTACTCTTTTTAAGAGCTAGTTTCTTCCAGCATTTGTAGAAAGAAAGTGAAACATACAACTACCAAACAAAAACAATTGCATTTAAGATGGCTCTAGGATCAATTGAGTTATGTTGATTATAGTACTTTAAATACCAAAAGAAAATTTTAGTTAAGTAAAATTAAACTTAAAAAGGAAATGTGGGTTGTGACTGGATCAAAGAGACTGTATTGACACATGCTTCTCAGAGAAAAGTCTGAATTTTGAAAAAAAAAAACTTCACAGCTCATTTAGCAACATGTGGACTTTCAGGATCTGGGGATTCCATGAATCTGTTCAATAATAAGCTTTTAAATAAAAGGAACTATGTTTTATTTATGTTTATATTTCCATGTTCCATGGTAGGATTGGCAACCTGAAGATACTCAATAAATTAATAGTTTTGAGTAAATAAACCAGTGAATGTATAACTATGCTAAATAAAGGAATAGATAATATAAAATAATTTTCCAAACTCAACTAATTATTTTAGAATACATATTGCACATTAGCTGTAATAGAAAACTATTCTTAATTATTCAGGCTTTTATCTTCCCATTAAAGCAGAACAAAGCATGTCTTCATTTCAATAATTAATTCCACCAATATAATAACTCAGCTGCTTCAGTGAGTTTGATGACACAGGAACAACCCAGCTTTGACTTTGTGGAGTGAGAAAGTACACAACTTCTCATTGAAAAGAAACTTCAAACACATTGACAGTGGCCCTGAGAGGAAAGAAAATCTTTGCAATAGTAAACACTAAGAACAGCTATGCTTAAATATTGAATAACTGGGTACTTGGCTTTGATTGCTAAATCTATACCTAAGTTGTGTGAATATATGGCAGCCTCCTCCAGGGATCTAAAGACCTGGGTAACACAGGAATTTGACAGTCTTCTCTAGAGGCTAAGTCTTCATTAATTAAAATAATTGGAAGGCTCTTAATGCATTCGGGGACAGTAGACAAAGGTAGGCATCTGTAGTTATGGCAACATCTCCTTTTGATTCTGTTTGTTTACTGTAAGAACTGAACAGTTGCAATTAAAGTATCTGCTGCAATAAGGACCTACAGCACGTGATTTATGTTTATTTTTAATGCCTAGATTTCTGCTCAGTGTAAAAAGTCAAGTCAGCAGACACATATATTCCCTTTCTCTCTCCAGTAGGCTCCGTGCATTGGTGACTTGGCTATAAATCTGAAGACTTTCACGTTATATTGGGCATTGTGTTTACATTGCACTGTTAATTCTAGGATTATGGATTCATCTGGATGAAGAGAGCTCCTGACAGTGGGTAGAGGTAATGCTGCTATGAGGGATGCCCGTTCTGCTAGGAGAGTCCAGCAGGACATGGACATGGACTATTGTCTAGTTGAAAAACATGAAGATCACATTAGTATTTCTATACATGGCTGGCCCTTTCGATTTCCATTTCCTACAAATGGGAAACAATATACCAAGGACAGGCTGACTGATGCTTCTAGGAGTGCTCCAGACAGCATTCGCTTCTGTCCAGAGTGCAGTATTAGAATCTGCCAAGCACTGGTGTCAGGTTTAATCCAACAGAAAAAAAAAATGGGTTTTGTTTATTATGAAGCCTGAAGCAAAGCCAGCAAGAGTGGTGATTAAATTACAAAACATTTCTAAGCAGAGAGAAATAGCATTTGTCTTGTGGAGGAATGGGTTATGGATTCCTCTCTGATTGTAATGGAGAGGGCATGGAGGGAAGCATGAAATTAAATCTGCTCAGACCTTGACTTCTAAATGCAGTCGAGGCATGACTAGGCTCTTAACTTTGTCTTCTGTTGGCTTCTTCTGAGATCCTGGCTTAGATCTGAGGGACACAGCAATACAATTACAGAAAGAAGGAAACATCCCAATAACCTATACTTAAGGTTTAACTTGTTTCAGGATGGTGTCAGCCTCTCCAGGTTCTATACAACACAGCGCTGTATGGATTCAGCCAGGTTGGTTGTCACATACCTTTAAGGAACAAAAAAGGTAGGGACAAATTCACAACAGAAGTGACTGAATACATACAATACATGGAAATAAAGCATAGGTTATGTAGAGAGAGCTTCAAAGATCTTATTCAAACAAAGCAGTAATGGTAACAGCCTTAGAAAACATGTTGGGAAAGCTAAATGAGGATCGAATATTTAAGTATTTAGTTGGGCTTCCCAGTCCATTTTTGAAGAAACATGTCTTCTCAATTTCATGTCTGCTTCATACCCTTCTCTTAAGAGCAACTGAAATGGAAAGAGAAGAGATTAGATGTGTAGAGTGAACAGTCTGTCCTCCGTTTCTACACTGCCCTAGTTTCTTTTCCTGTGTCTGTGAGAAAATACTCCTGACAAAGGCATGATGGGGGTGTGTGTGAAGTAAGGATTTATTCTGGTCACAGTTCAAGAGGACAATTAATCAAAGCAAGGAAGTCAAGGCATTAGGGGCTTAAGACAGCTGGTCATTCCACACCTACTGTCAGGAAGTAGAAACCAGCAAGTATATGCTGTGCATCGGTTCCTTCCCTCCACACCTATGATCCAGATCCCTGGTCAGGGAATAGTGTACCCATAACATTCAGGTCTTCCTATCTTGATTAACATCATCAAAATGATCCTCCACAGGCATGGCCAGATGCACCTCTTGGGTGATTCTGGAGTCTATGCCATCCAGAATAAACACTGATCATCATACAAATTTACTGTCTCTTCTGTAATCATTGAATGCTGTGCATTGATATTTCTTTGTGGTTGGTAACTTCAATCATAATGTGAGCACTATGAGGTAAGTTGATAATAGACCTATGAGATGGTGCCTGGTATCCCTGCCTCTTGATATTTCCATAGATTCCAGTCCAGTCACACACTGTACCAGGCTACTCTATAACTAATAGGATGATAGAGGAATGACCCATCACTTCCAAGAGTAGGTTATGAAAGATGATGCCTTCTGATTTGTGTTTGTTCTCTTTCCCTCTCCTCACCCCCTATTCAGCCTCACTCTGTAACTGGCACCAGTAGACACCAGCTTGTAAGACCTAAGTATCTAAATGGATAATAGTCAGAAGCAAGGACCTAAAGCTTCCCACTTTGAGCCACATGAATGAGCATGAAAGCCAGTCCTCCTTTTGTATATGTGTTGCTTTTATTTTATTGGTTGATGAATAAAACTGTTTTGGCCAATGGCTTAGAAGAGTAAAGCCAGATTGGAAATCCAAATAGACATTTTTGAGAGAGAAAGAGAGAGAGAGAGAGAGAGAGGAAGTGGAATCCAAGAGTCGCCATGTAGCTGCCGAAGGGGAAAGATGCCAGAACATTACCAGTAAGCCACAGCATCATGATGATACATTGGTTAATAGAAATGGGTTAATTTAAAATGTAAGAACTAACTAGGAATACACCTAAGCCATTGGCCAAAGAGTCTCGTAATTAATATAGTTTCTGTGTCATTATTTGGGACTGGGTGGCTGGGAAACGAAAGTGCAGTCTCAGTTTACACTCTAGCCTCTCAAATTATCTATAGTTATCACAAGACACTTGGCTTCAGCTTTAGAAAGGACTCAGGTAATGCAATTTGCCTGAGCTGCCTCTGGAATCTTACCCTCAGACACCTTGCTAGAAAAGCAATGATGTTAATTACTAGGTATACTTTGATCGTTATAGTGATAGATCTATAGGAGTTCATTTAGTACTACGTTCACTTAGCAGCTCTAATACTAATTATGGACATTTTTTCAGTGCTTAGGCTGAAATGCAGGACCATGAGGTAGGCAAGTGCTGTTCCACTTTAAAGGGATGTTTTCAGTTACTTTATATATTACTCCTGGTTTCTCAGCTTCAGCGGCATCAGGAAGCCAGGCACCTTGTACTTCTAAGGGGAAGTATGCCACACCCCTCTCTTCCCAGCCCCTATTGAGAAATCTAAAGGCATGCATGATCCTCCAGCTATCAATTGTCTTTCTACACAGGCCCCTTCTACTAGACAGTGTGAAAGTAGGTATTCTCTCTTTTCTAATATGTCTCCACTGAACAGTGTGTGGCTCTAAGAGTGTCCTAATGGGCAGACTTTGACTTCTGTCAATGTACTTGTTGCAAGGATTGATTATGGTCTTTTTGTACATGGTTACTGAGTACTCATAACCTTTGCCCCTGATCTGTCCCTTCCCAACCAAAGGCTATTTGTCTCTGGATCATATGACATATTATTTCAATCCCTCTTTTCACCAGCATGATCAAATTCCTATTTCTTTATATGTTCATAGACCTTGCCCAATCAGTCTACCTTGGATCATACCATCTACCTACTTTCTATGCTTCCTCATATGAGCTATGAAGTAAGAAATAACATAGTTGTGATTGCACCAATTGCAATCCCATATGCTGTGATCTAACATGCTGTTTTGCACATGGCTCCATCTTCAGCATACTTAGTACTTAGGAACCCCATTATGTGTCCCTAGACACATCTCTCTCTCTTGTAGGACTTTTCCAGCCGTTTTCCCTTTTCATCAGGACTGCCAGATCCCCAAATAACCACTCAGAGACTTATTATTAATTATTAAGTGTTTGACTGATAGTTTAGGCTTGTTACAAACTAGTTCTTTCAACTCAAATTAACCCATATTTCTTATCTTCGCTCTCCTATGTGGCGGTAACTTTCTTCAGCATAGCATGTTCATCTCCTAGTCTCTCTGCACACGGCTGACGACTCCACCCTCCAGCTCCCAGCATTCTCCCAGTTTGGCTTTCTTGCCTAACCTCTTTCTGCCTAGCTGCTGGCCAGTCTGCTCTTCATTAACAATGAGAGGAATACATATTCCCAGTGTACAAAGAGTGTTCCATCACACGCTCTTTCTTGTGGTGGTCACTCAGAAACCTTTCATAAGACTTCACCCGGTTTGTCTTTTTTCTCTTTAAACATATGTTACTAATAGTTCAAATGCGCTTCTGTATAGAATAAACAAAAGCTTCAACACAGAGAACTTAGTGTGCTGTTTGTGTAGAGCAAGTATCTCCACAAGCGAGTAATCAGAAAACATGAAATAAAATCAATTTCCTAGATATCACTGTTCAGTTTACTCTTAAGAAACATTTAGATGAAATCTAAGTATTAAATTGTGTCTATTTCCCTAAAATGAAGTAGAGAGTTTACTAAAACATTAAGAATATGCATTATTAATATTTTTAATAACATGATTCTTAATAAGGTAAGTTTTAAACCTATTGGTACAATAATAAAATATCACAAGAACCAAGAAATGAAAAAGATAAAAAGTTTCTAAGTTTTAATTATAAAAATATGAACATTGAGAAGTTAAAAGACTATGACATACTAAACACGTCTATTTAACTATTAAGATGTTAGTTTCTACAACTAGCTTGTATCTATATTTGCTCAACATTTTACATAAAATGTATATGAATACTCCAGCATTGTACTGGTCAGGATTCTCAAGGGAACAATAACAACAGGAAGACTATATATGAAAAGAGAGTGTATTATATTGGCTTAGATAATGCATTGGGTAATCCAAAAACTGTCTCATACTAGAGGAGATAGTAGTTTAGTTGTTGCTGAGTCTTCATGGCTTGATGGTTCAATTTTTTAAATCTGTCACTCAAGGCTTACTTGAAGCATTCCTGGAGGGCTGCTGGTCTCCAATTCACATTCAAAACTCAAATAATCTGGGTTCTGATATCAGCAATAGGATACAACATCAACAGCAATAGAATATAGATCAGAGGTTTTCAATCTGTGGATTGCAACCCCTTTGGAGTCAAATGACCCTTTCATAGGGTTCACCTGAGACCAACTTATATATCAGATGTTTGCATTGCAATCCTTAGCAGTAGAAAAAAAATACAGTTATGAAGTATCAATGGAAATAATTTTTATGGTTGAGGCTCACCATAACATGAGGAACTATATTAAAGGGTTGCAGCATTAGGAAGGTTGAGAACCACTGGAAGAGAACTTATTAACAAGAATGAAGGTAAGCATAAAAAACCCCTGAAAGATTCTTCCTCTAACTTCGTTTACCTGGCTTGTCACAAAAGATATTAACAACATTCAGTAGTTTTCACACTTCCAGTGATGAGATCAAGACAATCCCTCACAGGAATGCTGAGGAGCTTGTCTTTCACTTAATTTTGATCCAGTTGACTTTACACCCAGTATTAACTGCCATAAACCAATATCTTCTAAAATTGAGTACATCTTCAGGCAGAATCAGGGTTTCATTATTACACCAAAAGAAAGTGAAGGATCTTCTCACAACAACTAATATTTGATCCTCAATTAGCTTTCCCAACATGTTTTCTAAGGCTGTTACCATCGCTGCTTTGTTTGAACAAGAGTCTTTGAAGCTCTACACAACCTACGTTTTATTTCTATATGCATTGTATATATTCAGTCACTTCTGTTATGAATTTGTCCCTACTTTTTTTGTTCCTAAACAATGATTCCTTTAAAGGGCACGTGGTTGACTTACAGAGTATGTCAATTACCTTTGGGGTGTAGTTGTTTTCTTGTGGTGGCCCTCATATTGCTTATCTGACTCTTTGATTGTGTAACACATTAAAAGCTAGAATAAAAGTGTAGATGCAGGATAACGTTTTTGTGGGGCAAGAATACTTCATAGGTGACACTATATCATCACAGTGTACTGATTCAGGGAGCACACCACGTCAAGTTTTCCTACTAAATCCTTGCTTCTAAATTAGGAAAGGTGTCTAAACTTACAGCCCTAGCATTTGGGAGGCCAAGGAAGTTTGAAGCTAGCCTGGGTTGTATAGTGAGACCCTGTTTCAAAAGCTACTTGATTGATTAATGAATCTACTAACCAAATAAAGAAACTTGCTTTCTTATGGGCGATAAAACTAGATATCTTCACGACAAGACAGATTTTTCTTATGTTTGCTTAGAAGTCACTTCCGGGATCACACCATTTCCCAGGGAAGTATACAAAATGTTTACTGAGAACATTTCCATAGGAAGTTTGACCATTCTTTGTACATAGGAAGATTGACCATTCTTTCTTGATTCTATTTAAGCCATTGGAAATTTTAGGGTAGTGGGTTTTGTAAACCAAATTTCTCTTACTCTTTCTACACTGTTCTATTGAAAAGAACTTTCCTTCTTTGACTAGGTAGACAGTGAAGTATTTCACAGAGTCAGGCTAAGGGGTTATCTTTGTGCCTTTTATTGACAAATCTCAAAGTATGGTTGGGTGATAACTGTGTCTGCAGGTGACACACGTGTGCGGCACTTTTTCTCTCTCAATTTTCTTCTATCACCTGTAATTGGTTTATTGATTTGTTTTTTACTTAATTTATTTAAATTACACACACACACAGACACACACACACACACACATGAGTATTTGCTTGCATGTACATACTACCTGCATGCCTGTTGTCTTCAGAAACCAGAAGAGGGCATGAGATCCCATATAAGCTGAGTCACAGCTGGTTGTGACCCATTCAACATATGTTGAACTAAACCTAGATTCTCTGTGAGAATATCAAGTTATCTTAACTTCTGAATTATCTCTCAGTCTTTTATTTAATCTTATTTGGCAGTTTTACAAGTACTTGGAGTAGCTTCAGACTTGCTCAGATTGTCCTAATGTTTGTGATTATTCATTTCTCTAAGCTAGAACCTGTGATGCTTGGGACATGTCTCCGTTTTCCTTTGACATGTTCTTTAGTTTTTAACCATTAAGATTTGTATCTTGACTGATGATTGATGTGGGATGTGAATATGTATAAGAAGGTCAGATGAGCATAATCAAGAGAGGCAGCCAGAGAGTGATCCAGAGAGTGAACCAGAGAGCAGCATTTCTCCATGGTTTCCATTCACTTTCCTGCTCTGACTTTCCTCAGTGATGGACTGTGTCTGGGGAATGCAAGCCAAATAAATCACTTTTTCCAAAAGCTGCTTTTGACCATCGTGTTTGTCACAGCCACAGCATGAAGCCAGAAAAATATTAATTCTTCTTTGAAAATTTTGTTAAATCAATCAGTAAATCCATCTGGACCTCAGCTTCTCTTGTGTTTTGTTAAATTAATAAACAGTGACTATAATCATAAGTTTGTAAACTTTTTCTGTTTCTATTTGACATAGACTCTGGTGCTTTGTATCTGTCAAGGATCAATGAAAACTGGACATTTTCAATGCTATCCTGTAGCTTCTGTGAATATTTATCCCACTGGGTGTTGCTAATTTTGTGTTTTCCTTGCTTACTGATAATTTTAGTTTCACAGCTGAACTAACTCTCATGAGCCAGTTTCCTTCATGGAATTTTACATCTATCCCTCCGAGCTCTGTATTCAAAGGACTTATCTTCAACTTTTGGGAAACAACAATGGGAACTATTATGTATTATCTTACATTGTTTGTGGGAGTGTCTTGAACTCCCCAATCAAGAATTCAAAGGTGGTTTCTCATGCTTGATACTGGGTTTTAATTAGAACATCTATTATTCTTCTGGCGAGCGTTATCACCTCCAAGTGGCATAACTTCATTTAAGTTACTTACAAAGGTTCACTTATTAACTTATATGTGTTAGATATAATACTAGGTAACTATAAAATGACATTATTCCCTATGGGTTTTTCAAACATCCTTAGTATTATTTAACCTCTCATTCTCCCTTCCATCTATTTTTCTTTCACATTCTCCAGTTAAAACTCCAAATTTTCCCATGTCCTAATTTTAAAAAAGTAAGTTACTTACTATATTTCAATTGCTTCCTTCTAGCTAGTATAACTGTTATCTATACTTTGAGCATCTAAATAATGAATGTAAAGCCAAGCATAGGGTGTCTTCAATCTGCTTTAAGATATAATTATCTTCCCTTCTATTTTAGCTTGAACATCATGATTAAATATAGAGAGAAATCTTGGAATAAGCCTAATCATTAAGCAACTATAGTTTTGTCAAAAATAATCTATCAAATGATGTAGCTATATCTTATCTTCAGCAGAGTAGAAGAAGAGTGGAGCAGACCAAGCCGTGGACCAGGGGGAGGTGACTCTAATAATTTTAACATGAGAATGGCAAAACTAAAGTAAGAAGGGCATAAGAGTCACAGTTAAGTTTGTCTTCAGTAGGCTAGGAAAAGAGTCAAGATGCCATCTTCCTGTGTTGGGGTAATAAAAGAAAAACCTAAGCCATGAGGGTAGAGCCATGAAGTCCAGCACAACTAAGATGTGATACAATGACATGCTGCTGTTCCTTCCAACGTATGATCTCCGTGAAGATGGCATCTGCACACAGTACTCGAAGTCCAGAAATTCAAGAGTTTGGAGGAGCTTCTGTGGTGAACACGACTGATAGCTGACTCATGTTAAACAAATTACTCAGATTCCCAAGGATAAAATCAATGAGTAGGCCCACTTAAGAAAAAAGTATAGAGAGAAGCTAAAATAATATACCCGTAGAAGCAGTGCAGTATTTAGCTTCTTAACAGACCATAGTAAATAAAACTTAACACCACTACTATCTAGCTAAATATTAAACACATGCTATCCCATATCACTACTGACTTAAATTCTGATTAATGCTTTATAAATAAAACCTATAAACCATATAGCATATATTCTGAAAAAAATAATAAAAGATGATAATAAGTATCACTAATGCAACCAGAATTTCATCAATGGAAAGAATATTACAGATGAAAGATGATAATAAGTATCATTAATGAAATAAGGGTTTCATTAATTGAACGATGATTACAGTGATTTTGGATGCAGTCATTAAGCAGGGGATTCTTTGTCATGCGTTTTTATGGATAATAACAATAGACAAAGACTGGTGGGGAATGACACAAATGGATGGTACAGTGAACATGCCAGTGGCATCAAGGTGAAGAGTCTAAGTGTTGTAGCAGGACAAGAATATTATCTTTTCTGTAACACTGTGACAGTGCTACTTTGGGGGGCCTGGGGCTTTGGTTATAAATCTTCACACCAATTACTTTAGGAGTCAATTTTTAATTTGCTGTTATTTCATCTTTAATATGATTTTTAAATTATCTATATTAAACGCAGTCATCCAGAAAAACAAAACCTATTGGGGGGTGTGCACCTGAGAAGACAAGGATTTAGCTTGCAAAACCTGAGAATTCCCATTAGCTACTTACACAGTCTGAGGAAAGCCAGTGGTTTAGTTTCAGTCTGAGGACCTTGCAGCCTGAGAAATCGCACGCTTCCCAGCATAAGGTAGACTTCACCAGTTGGGGGTATAAGAACACTAACACGTTAGTTTGAATAAAATCAGATACAGTGAATCATTCCTTCTTCAGTCATTTATTTTAACTGCATTTGGGACCTCCAAATCTTGTGTGATGTCCTCCCACACAGAAAAGGGAAATTGCTTTACTCAATTCATCCATTCAAATGCTAATCTTACCTCAAAATACCCTCATGGACACATTCAGTAATGATGTCTACTTCTATAGCTTGGCACCCCATGGCTCAGACAAGTTGACACACAATTTAGGTATCATGCTGTCAGTCCTTCCTCTACAAATATTTATCTCAGGAAAATAGAAAATCAGGTAGTACAACAAATGGAGTTGGTTTTCAAATCCAGGAAAAAAAGGTAGAATAAACTTTACCTGAAAACATTTAAATACGCTAAATCATGTAAATTTGTGATTTATTAGGCACCTTGTAATGTTGGATCACACAATTGTGATGAGGAACTGTAGTGTTCACAGCAAAATAAAAGGAAGGAGAAAGGTAATTTCTTTGCAAACCAACAGGGACTGGTAGTTACCATTGCTACCTCACCATTCCTGCTGTCAATGCCAGATATTCCAGAACTTCCTTCAGAGACCATCTGGTGGCTTCCTACATTAAAATCATTTAACTCATAGTCAATGTACAATCTTAGTTTCCTCAAATGCCAAAATTTGCTACAGATCTTGTTTGGATTGGAAACCTCCGAGGTCCTATCTCCAGGTTGGGCTATAAGAAAGAAAGGGTCTTAATAAAAGTTAAGATAGTGGTGAGCAGAAGCAGGGAGAATTCAAGATTTGACCATGCTGGCTGTTAAGGTATAGGAAAAAACAAATCATTATTTTTCATCTGCAGAAAAGTACATGTAGACAGAGGATTCCATCTTTCTAGAAGACTGGTAAAAGCTGTGAGGTTGAAATACTGGGGAGACAGGAGCATTGTAAGAAACAAGTTTTTTCTTTCACTGTACAAAACTGCCGGGAAACAAACAGTGCAGATTTCAAAGCAAGACTAAGCAATCTGGTATCGTGAAACTCAATTCACCATGGGATACCAAAGTCATGAGCCAATGTTGCTTCAAGACAGGGTCATCAAAGCAGGGACCAGTTACTAAACCAAACCAAACTAAACCAAACAAAAAACCCAAAGTTTCCTATTTCCTATGGAAAAGGACCTCTGAAAAGGAGAATGGGCATCGTTATATTGGGTTATCAGCATTTATCAATTCCCATTGAGCTTTATGAATTTGGGATGGATTGAATCCACAATTTGGAGCTCAGTCAAAATGGTGGATGCAGAATCTATGAAATCGGAAAACAAATGAACCATACAGTTGAAACATATCAAACCTAATACATCAGACATGATAGTCAAGAGGTTTTGCCAAAGCAAAAGGATACAGTGCTTCTAAAGTAGCAACGGTGGTACTAGTAACAAGGACTGTATAAACTGTGGAAAAGCATGTATCCAATCTGGGCCAATCAAGTTTGGTTGCTTGAGAGGCCACACAACACTTTTAACCCTTAATTGATTCTTTCTGAGAAACTTTAACCATAATGAATTTTTAAAAAAAGGTCCCAAACAAAAGTTAAGCTAAGAACCATGTCGATACTTTTGCTTCACATCTACTTTGACCTTATTCTAAAATCTATTGCCTTCCATTAAACCTCAGTGGCTTTCAGAGCAGACAACTTTGTGGCCATTCTATTTGCCCCCCTTGTGAAATGTATCATCATATTTATAGGTCAGAGCACACGACTTGCATAGAGTAGATCTTTATAAATGCTGTATCATTGAGCAGGAAGAAAATTGGCATGAAGATCAGAAGGCTTTGGCTAACTTATTGATATACTGTTACTTCCAGCTATGTCCTTGGATGAGCCTTTGAAAAATATTCTGCATCTCTGTTTCATTTATATTAGATGGTGCAAATACTTTCTACTTTCAGATTTCATTGGAATTCTATTAGAGTTAATGAAGTAATATGGTTTTGTATTACCCACTGGCTTCTCTAGCCAGAGACTATGGGGGAAAAATCTCACTTTAAATCATTTTACTTTCCTTCTTTCTCCATAGGGAGGTATAGTGGGGATAAATGTGCAAGCTGATATTTTAAGCATATTTTAAAATGGCTACAGTAATATAAGTAAAACAACTTAAGCATCTGGAAAGAAAAGAGCTCTGTGCTCTTGGGGGTGATAATGACGCTGATAATGATAATGAAGAATTTTAATAACAATAAATCGGAGTGAATTTTATTCAACTTAGTTGTGGGAAGTAAGGGCTCAAGGACATTAAGTTCCCTCAAAGGTTAGCTTCAGTATGTAAATTGTTCATGGTTTTATTGATCTCATACACCAGATACGTGTAGGTATATCAATACTTTGCCTTGATTTCCACATAGGAAAATGTGCCTTCTAATTGTTCAGATCAGAAGGAACTTAAGCAAGCAATGGGGATGACATGTTCAGTTTTACAAACTCTATTGTTCTGGGGTACATGTGTACCCTTCCTTAGATGAATGTGAAAGCCATAACTTTAAGCCATAAAAATAAATCACAAGGATTTATTTATTTACTTTTTACAGTCAGGGTTGATTGCATTCTACCTAAGAAAGTACTACCTAGGCAGATGCTATAAAACTCCAAACCTACAGTGTTGTAAATCGCATCCAGAAACATAGACACAACTGTCAGAACTAAAGTCTTTGCATATTTAATCATGGATACATGAAGCAAAACTAAAGGTGATCAAAACCAGAGTTAGAGTATGGAAACGTGCAGGGAAAGCCATCAGTGCCTGGATGTAAAGCCACAGGCGGTAGAACAGGAAGAACAGAAGCAGGGGCCCCAGGAAAGACTGTTTAAGAGGCTGATTTGCTCACGTGAGCTTTGCCAGTCACTTCCAAGAAAGCTGCCCTTACTCAGTGTGTTCTCAGTAGATACTGATGTCATCACAGGGATGTCACACTGTGGAATGTCCCACTGAACTACCTGGGAAATAGTTTCTGCCTCTGTGAAGGAGAGGAGCTCTGGGTAGAGTTCTCCATGAACTGGGCTTTGTTCTGACGTACAGGCAATGGTACACTTGCATGCAGAAATTTCCTCTGACGTTTTCCTGGAGCCAGGCAAGGAATAATCTGTAAATTTTTTTAGACTTTGCTTACGGAGTTTTTCAATATAATACTTTATATTTATTTCTGAGAATGTGATGCATGTGTACAATGTATTTTCATCACATCTGTGCACCACTCAACTCTCTAACTTCTCTTAACCTCCCCTGATGTTGAGCTTTTTTTTGGGGGGGGGTATTCATTGCTATTTTATCCACAATCACTTCGAAATGGAATCATCCTAGATGCCGATAGACTGGTGAATTGGTATTTAAAATGTAGGGCATACGTACATAAACACCTTTAAAAAAAACCTGAAATTAGAAAATTTGCAGGCAAATAGATGAAAATAACTATATTGAATGAGGTGATCTAGACCTACAAGAACAAATGCCAGGTAATTCTCTGTCATACGTGGATCTTAGCTTTGACTCTTTAGAGTTGTTTATCCAATGTGAAGGACCTTTAGAAACCAGAAAGATATTGGGACAATGAGGAAGAAATATCTTAAAGCAAATGGGGAGATAGAAAAAAGAAAAAAAATCATATGACGGTGGACAGGTAGTGATAGTGAAAAGGAAACATGACCAGGGAGAAAGATTGGAGGATGTTTTATTTTCTCCTTTTTTCAGGTCTCACAGTAAGTAGCCCAGGCTGACCTTGAACTTGTGGTCCTGCTGCTTCAGGCTCTCAGCTTGGTAGGATTGCACCGGCTTTTGAAACTCCTTTGATGAAGTTCTCTTTCAACAGGATGCTTAGAAAATGTAGCCTTTAATGTAAGATTATTTTCTTTGTAATTATATTGCAGATATTCACCACCACAGTACCACTGTAGAGCATACTAGAATATGCACTGCAATATGACATTTAAAAATGTGAAGTAGAAAAAAGGTAAAAAAAAATTAAAATACTTTTTTCAATTTTAACTTATAAGAAAGAAATTCCTTTATTTCCCATGAAGATAATATTTATGACTTATTTTAAACTTGGTGGAATCTAATTGAATATGGTAGAGATTATTATCTACCTTTATTTTTATTGGTTTTTGTTGTGAAAGGCAGGAATTTCAACAGGGTTTAACTATGTACT
Source organism: Chionomys nivalis (assembly GCF_950005125.1). NCBI lineage: Eukaryota > Metazoa > Chordata > Mammalia > Rodentia > Cricetidae > Chionomys > Chionomys nivalis. Next base: position 45,256,542 of record NC_080105.1, on the reverse strand, counting down.
TCAAGCTGACTACAGCTCACTATGGTGACAGGGGTTGCTTTGAAGTAAACATTCTCTTGTTTCAGCTACCTATGCAATAGGTTTATGGATGTATTCCACTCTGTCTAGTTCTATCTTAAATTTTTAATACAGACAATAAGACTTTATTTTAAGGAAAAAAGCTGCTCTTCTGTTTCATTGACATTTTCTTCTGTTGCGTATTTCTTTTTGTGTGTGTGTGTGTGTGTTCTATGCATGACTTACAGAAATTTGAACAACCATCTTCTGATTCTTTGTTTATATAATCTAGATGATACAGCCCATAAATAATAGACCTGTCTTTGATTACACTTCAATAGCTACAACAAATAAAAGCATATTTGGCAGAGTTTACCATTTTTAATCCTATCATTTTCTCCTACCAATTTCTAGGGACTCCTGACCCTACTTACTCAAGACATGGCAGGGGGGTTTGTTATCAACTAAAATGTAGTTGTTTCAGAAGGTGGAAGGACGAGTGTGGGTCCAAGGTGAGGATGGACTACATAGTCAGAAGAAGTATGGACTCAAAACCTCATGTAGATATGGAGACAGTGATTCTACATTATAGATTCAGTTCTTTCTCATGTTGAAGTTGAAAAATGAAGTTGAAAGCAGTTTCTTCCTGTACCACACATGAACATCTTCTGTATTACACATGTTCATATTCTGTACCACGCATAAACATCTTCTGTACCACACATGAGCATCTTCTGTATTACACATGAGCATCTTCTGCACCACACATGAGCATCTTCTGTATTACATATGAACATCTTCTGTACCACACATGAACATCTTCTGTACCACACATGAGCATCTTCTGCATCACACATGAGCATCTTCTGTACCACACATGAACATCTTCTGTACCACACATGAGCATCTTCTGCACCACACATGAGCATCTTCTGTACCACACATGAACATCTTCTGTACCATACATGAGCATCTTCTGTACCACACATGAGCATCTTCCTTATTACACATGAGCATCTTCTGTACCACACATGAACATCATCTGCATCACACATGAGCATCTTCTGCACTTAACCTTCTCATTCTCCACTTCAGAGGCAGGAATAAACTTATTTAACAGGAGACATAATCCAGTCTCTGCAAGGCTTGTTTTTGAAAAGTGGTGCTAATTCTCTCTCTGTCAATAAGAGCAATTAGAATGCAGTGAGGAAGCTTATTAGCTAAAGTGGCTCCATGGCAAACTCTTTACAAAGAGGTAAAGCTCCAATTTTACCTGTTTAGAAAATACCGAATTTCTCAGTTGACTCCCATTGTTTAGACTCTCAGCTAAGCCTCATGGGATCCCTAAGAACAACCGGGACATCTTTTGCTTTCTCCATTCTCGACTCTACTGGTCCAATCTGAAAGTCCTATTTTAACCTGATTGTAGAATCAGGGGAGTCTAAAGAACTTGAAGGCAATGTGCTGAGGGGAAGGGCAAGCTTTAGCAACCTCCTCAAAAGAGAACAAAAGGATAAGCCATGGCCTGAAACCCCATGCCATTGCAGACTCTTCTCTCAACAGCACTGTGCTTAAAGGAAACAAGTGAGCCATTTGGTGTCTTTTATGTTTCCGTCCTTAAAAAGAAAAAGCGACTTTGAATGAGCCCCGTCAGTAAAGAAAGGTCAAGTGGAACCACCGGGGTGCATTTGTTCTGGGAGTCTTTTCCCTTCCATGTGGAGCCAGTTGTGACTGCCACACAGTGGTTCCTTAATTGAGTGTTCCATCTCCACAGAGTCAGATGAGAGAGTCACTTAAAAGGAATACATTTAAAATGATGTATAGTTTCAGAACAAATTGTCCCAGTCACCTAAAAGTGGACTCCTTGGAATGCCATCGCTGTCTGGGCCACCTGGATCTTTTCTAATTCTGGCTAAAGAACTGTGTTTGGAGTGGAGAGCCTGGTAAGAAGTGGTCTTTGTCGATGCACAGTGAATGATAAGGTTTTTCACATGAGCATGGCATTCATAATTGCATTTTTGTATTTCTTTGACTCTATTAAGTGAGAGCATAGCATGGTCAGCGTTTGGAGATTATATGTACACATTTCTGGGAGTTCCAATGCTTGGTCAGGGTCTGGAAATGCTACATACAGATTTCTGGGAATTCCACGGCATGGTCAAAGTCTGGAGATGCTATGTGCAGACTTCTGGGAATTTCACAGCGTGGTCAGGGTCTAGAAATACTACATACAGATTTCTGGGAATTTCACAGCATGATCAGGATCTGGAAATGGTATATACAGGTTTCTGGGAATTATTCTGCATGGTCGGGATCTGGATGTGCCATGTACAGATTTCTGGGAATTCCACAGCATGGTCAGGATCTGGAAATGCCATGGACAGGTTTCTGGGAATTTCAAGGTGACATGGAACTGAGACTGCAGCAACATTTGTGATGCCAGGTGATAAATGAAAAGTATCAGACTTACTGATAAGTCGGGGTTTGGCCAAACATAGATGAATAAAGATTCAGGAGGTCTAGAGTTGCCGGAGCACCCGCAGTAAGAAGTTTGTACAGAATGATTAAGACCAGAGTGACCTGTGGAAACACAGTGAGTCTCCTGGTTAGATTCCTATTGCTGTGGTAAACAACATGACCAAAAGCAACTTGGGAGGAAAAGTGTTATTTAGCTTACATATCCATAGTCATGGTCCATTGAGTGAAGTCAGTGCAGGAACTCAGGAAGGGCAGGAATTGGAGGAGAGGCCATGTTCAGTTTGTTTTCTTATATCATCCAGGATCACCTGCTCAGGGGTGATGTTGCCCACAGTAGACTGGGCCCTAACACATTAGTCATTAATCAAGAAAATGCCCTCATAGATTACTTAAAGACTAATATGATGGAGATAATTCCTCACTTGATATTCCTCTTCCAAGAAGATTCTGACTGTGTCAGGATGATAAAGAACTGAACAGAAAAAGTCTACAGATATTAATCGCAAAGACCACTTGATTATTTTCTTGAGTGACAGCCTCCACTTTTATAGGATCAAACTCCAAGAAACAATAAAATAACCCCAGACCTGGAGGATGGGTATGGGTCATAAACCAAGCAATTTCCAAAGTTGAATTTTCTGAGTTAAGGACAGCCAGAGATAAACAACAACAAAACTCTTATTGCAAACATGAGCCATCCAGCAAAGACTTTTAAGAGTGAGGGTTAGCTCTAGAGGGAAAAACTAGCTAATGGCCATCCAGATTGTCAACCTAATCATATTAATGGATATAAGGGAGATTAATGAAGTTCAGTTTAGGGTGTGCCTTTGGGGAAATCACTCGACAGAATGACTGGATTAATCTCTTGATGGATTCATAATGCAGCCATCATGGGAGTTGGTAAAAGGCAGGAAATAAGACCTAGGTGGTGGAGTAAAGCCACTGAACTCATTATATTTTTGATTTATTTTAAAAAATAAGTTATGGAGTAATAGGTTCTGCATGTGATTTTTATACATATTTTATTTAGGGTTATTCCCTCTCTATTCCATCCTTGTCGACTCCCTGTCACCTCCCTTTCTATTACATTCTTTCATCTCCAGTATTTCTTCTTTCATCATGGCCTATTGTTTTCCACATCCCTATCTTACACTTTCAAGCTTCTGTCTGACTAGTCTCATAAACCCCTTTCTACTTTCATGGCTTTTTTTTCTAATAATTGGCCTCACAGGGAAACCCATATTTAGCAATTAGAGCCTTCGGTCTTCATAAGAAATACAGCATATAACATTTGTCTTTCTGAATCTCAGTTAGGTACCTCACTTAAAATAATCTCTCAAGTCCCATCACTTTTCATATAAATTTTATTTTTCTCTGTTCCTTAATCCAATTCCACTCTGCATATGAATCATGTTTTTATTATCCATTCATCTTCTGTCTGACATCTGTCAATCCCCTTGCTGTTGTGACAGGAGCATCAGTGAAATAGATGAGCAAATGCCTCCGTTGTAAGATGTTCAGTTCTTTAGTAACATGTCTGGTTCATTTTCCTGGTTCTGGTTCAAGTCTCTATCTTGTACTGTCCTTTTCCTGTGTTCTCTTTCACGATATATGCCTGCCATCATGTGACTTCTCTGCTTTCCTCTCCTCCTTGATATGATGAACTGACATGTTCCCAATTTCAAGCTACAATAAACCCATCCCCTGTGAAATGATTTCTGTCAGAAAATCGGCCACAGTGACACAAATGTAAATAAATCAAATTAGTCTAAAGCTGTCCTAAAACAATATGAAACAAAGCAAAAAGGATGAGGTGAGTTTTAGTAAACTATTATCGAAACCTAGTTCCCTTTAAGAATAACAGGGGCGGGTCCATAGCTCAGTGGTAGGGTGGCCATAAGGTAGGATGCTTAGTAGGATGCTTAACCCAAGATGTGACTACAAAAGATATTCATGGCTATGACATAACCTCTGGAGGTCAATCATCCTTTTGGCATGGGGGATGGTTCAGTGACTAAGAGCACTCACCGTGCAAGCACAAGGACCTAAACTTAGCTTACATAAAATATGGGCATGGCTATGCTCAAGTCTATAACCTCAGAGCCAAAGGGAAGAGGATACAGAATGGTTGGAGCTTGTTTGCTGCAAGATTAATTTCAGGTTCAGCAAGAGCCTCTATCTCAAGGGAATAAGGTGGAGAGTGATATCACAGATACTTGATGTCTTCACATATGGGCTCAGGCACTTTCAAACACATACACATACATTATTCAGAAACAATACACACAGGCACACACTCCAACACTGCCTCTCTCTCAAACAAACATTCAAAGCATCCCTTCTGAGATTCACTGATAGAAATTAGGGAAGACGATTGCAATTGTAAATTATAAGGAAAAACATAAAAGGCAATTTTTGCTTGTATTTAAGAATTTGATTAAAAAGTATTTGGCTCTACAAAGTAAAAATTGCTAGGGAGGTATCAGGATTTTCAGCATATGCAAAAGCAAAATGTTTGAGAATGGTACAAAGTAGACTGTGGTTTATTAAGTATGTATTTTATAATACACAGAAGTACCAACATATTGAAACAAATAAATATCATTAAGTATTTACATTATGTACACGACCAGACAGTAAGGCAAAGTAGACAATAGAGAGAGGCCTGTGAGTGTTTGCAGTACTGTAATTAGTAGACACGAATTTAAGAATCCATTTTATAGGGAATGGGGAAATAGCACAAACAGTGAAGTTTTTGGCTTGCATGTACAGGATTTGAGTCTGAATCCTGAACCCATCTAAACAGTCAGACACGGTGGCAAGTTTGTAATCCCAGCTCTGGAGAGGCGGAAACAAGCAGATGGCTGGGGCTCATTAGCCACTCACCCAGCCTAATGGGGAGCACCAGGTCGGTAAGAGACTGCCTCAAAAATAAGGTGGATGGCTTTCTTGAGAAATGACACCCAAGGTTATTCTCTGGCCCACGTATCACTAAGCAAGTGAATACATGTGCACATGCTCCTTGCAAACATGTGTGAATATACACACATGAACACAAACACATACACTGAAATAACAAATACCACACACAAAATCTAGTCTATAAGCAACATTTTAATAAGAGACCTGAAACCTATTCTAAACTGATACACTGCTGGACTGTAAATGATGATGTATAAAGAATTAAGAAAACCTTGGGGCAGCCTACAGCAACAGGATATATACAGTATATATCCGTATGTTCTGGAGGGAAGGCGAAGGAGAGTGGTACAGATGCAGTACCCGATCCAACAATGGCCCAGTAATGCTTCCTGCCTCAAGCACAAGAACTGTCATGAACATCAGTAAACCAATTTAGAAAAATTGCATTGAACGATCATTTACCAATACTAGAGGAAAATAAAGGAAATTGAAATTATCCAAACCATATGAAACATGGCAGTTTTCCAAATGGAAAACTAGGCCCAGTCTGAATGTTTTCGTGAGTTCTTTTCTAAGATTTACTTTTATTTGTATTTCTTTTTATGTATGTGTCTGTGTAATGTAGGCCATATGCGTGTGGAGTTCCCATGAGGGTCAGAAAAGGGCATCAGATCTTTGGAGTTGGAGTTACAGGAGGTGTACGAAAGTTCAAATTTATTAACTGCTAGTCATACTTTGTAGATAACATAAAAATTACTGAGCAGAAATCAAGAGAAATTTAACTATGAAAACATCCTATAGAAACTTTTCCAGAGCACACAAAAGAGAATCTGAAAGCACAGCATTCCACAATAGCAAAGGGTGATCGTTTTCAGACACAGTCAGAAGAGTAGCTATGAAGTATGGGAAAAGCAGAGGTCAGTGGAACACACCCTTCCTGTGAATGGGCCATTTGTTTGAAATGTGCAAGGGAGTGGATCATCACAATCAGGTTGTAAAACCTAAGCACCACAAAGGTGAAATTTGGTGACATGGAAATCAATATTGCTACATTATCACAAATCGGTAAACACCTAAAGAAATAAATAAACCTTAACTTTTTTAAACCTTAACTTTTATACTGAATTAATCCATATACATTTTATGCCTTGTTATTTTAGGTAAGATACTACTGTACGTTTCCTTTAAATACGTGACTATAATATTCACACTTTTGTAGAGAAAATTTCATGAGGAGTAAATTTAATTGTGTTCAAAATTTGTCTGTTCTAAAAACTTAGTTTTGAAACGTTCCCAAATACATCTTGTAATCTCTCTGTTAATGGTCTGTTCTCACAGGACCCCAGGCTTGTGCAAAGCCACCTTGAGTTCAGGTACATGGAGGGAGATATGAGAAACTATTTGAGCCATAATCATTTGTAGTACCCATGCACCAAAATCTCTGCTCTTCACAGTGGAAATGGGGCAAGGTGAGGCTGGGTGTGGGGGACTGTTTCCACTTCATTTTGTAGAAAAATACACAACAAAACATTCATTGAAGCTCACCTGACCTTCCTGTTGAATCACAGAATGAGCAAACATAAATCAATGCTGACAAGGCTCAGTCTCTCTCCTCGGAGCTTTGAAAATAATAATATATCATTCTCTAACCACATAACGTGCATCCTCTCCACATTCTCCCTCATCATGTTGGCAAAAGGTCCCTCTATTCAAAAACAAAAAAACCTTCAAGTTGAATGTAATTCTCATGCCAAGAAAACAGTATCAGATTCATATTAAAGAGATTATTTTATACAAGGACTTGCCAGAAAAAGCCTAGGAGAGGAATGATGCCCAACCTCCCTGTGCTCTCTAATGAAAATTCCAGAATGTAGCCAGATGTTTTATTGGGGAAGGGAATCAAGAGAAGCATAAATTGTCCTGTCACTCAACTGAATACTGAAGCTGAAATTAGAGTGATTCACAATGAACATAATTGGATGGAACATTTATCTGTAAGGGAAAAAGAGAGAGAAAAATATCTACTGTCCCTATATCTCCATTTTTTTCCCTCTGAAAAGTAAAAGCTATACTTGTGAGAATCTGAGATGTCTTGTCCCTGTGACAGAAATAACTAATTCTTATTTTTTCTCTTATCTGTTCTACACCTCTTCACCAATGATGGGATTTTAATCTCAGGTGGGCAATATGGTGACTTAAAAGCAAACAAAAGAAACAAACAAAAAACTTATCCGCAGGTGAAAAGTTAAGTCTACTTTTGAACAAGATGTTCATGTGATTCTATTATGGCTTGGATTCTCTTTCACTGTGCTTGTCAAACTGTTTGACAATCCCTTTACTCTCTTTCTCTCTCCTGCCTCCCCTTTCTCTACCCACTCTGCCTTTCTTTCTACTTCTCTATTTCCTGTCTGACCCCTGCTTATCTAGGAAGGAAAGAGAATGTTTTAGGTGGGTCACCATCTTCTGAGAATGTAACAACTCAAACCTTCACATAGCTTCATGGAAAGAGAAGACTGTGCAAAGGCAAAATTGCTTCTGCGTAATAAACTACATTGTACCAGACTTCTGTACACTTAGACCAATGTAAAAACAACATTTTCCCATTTTTAAAAATTTATTCTTTGAGATTTGCATACAGTGTATTTTGATCATATTCAGCACCCATTCCTGCCTCCTGCCATTAGAGTCTCTCAGAGACACCCCTACCTCCCTACTCCCATTCCAATCTTCATGTCCTTTCACATTTTTTTTTTTTTTTTTTTTTGGTTTTTCGAGACAGGGTTTCTCTGCAGCTTTGGTGCCTGTCCCAGAACTAGCTCTTGTAGACCAGGCTGGCCTCGAACTCCCAGAGATCCGCCTGCCTCTGCCTCCCGAGTGCTGGGATTAAAGGCGTGCACCACCACCGCCCGGCTCACATTTTTTAAAATAAGCAACCAACTCCAACTTGTGCTGTCCACATGCTTTTGAATATGATCCAATGCATTGGGAAAGGGTTGACCAACTAGCAGCTACATCCTTATTGGAAATGGATTCTCCCATCCCCAGAAGCCATCAGCTATGAAAATCATGAAACCCTGCTCACCCCATGCTGAAATGTTTACTAGTTTGATCTTATACATGTCTTATGCGGGCATCTGGAACTGTAAGTTCATGCATGCAATGCTCTTAGAATGTCCAGAAGTTACCGTATCACTCTGGTATCCCCATTCCATGGCTCTTACACCCATCTTTCCATGATACTCTCTGAGTCTTGGGTAAAGGAACTATGATACAGATGTCCCATTGTGGCTAAGTTTTTCCTCTGCCTTTTGACCTATTGTGAGTTTCTGCATTAAACACTATGTACTACACAAATACAACTTTCCTGGTGAACTAAGAGAGCTGCACTAATCTGTGTGTATAGAGATACCTATTTAGAGGGCAGTTTGATACTATTTCATTTGGCAAATTCAACCCCTAGGCCTCTGAACACCCTAAGCATAGGGTCTTGGAAAGATTTACAGGACTAGGCATGTGTTTCCTCATGTTGAGATTCAAATCCAATCAGAAGGAATTGATTACCCTTATAAAATTTGTGCCATTATGAAACCTATAGGTATCATATTACAAGGCTGGGCATTATTGAAGTTAATGAGCTATGCAGATAGGTAAGACTACTGTTGACTTATTTTATGCAAGCAACTTCCATAATCACCTTCCAGTACTATGGAAGCTAGCCAGTGGGGAACAAACTTCTTGGTCACTACCAAATTGATTTTTCCATGGATTGTGACCAAAGTGTCCTGAATAATAGGGTGATACCACCAAGTTCTAGTGGGAAAGCAAGAGCAATGCCAAGAGCCTATATGGTTTTGAAAGTCTCCACAACCTTTCTAATCAACATTGAGAGGGCAGGTACCCTGCACCAGGCACTGCTCTTTTATTTGGCACCTTATGGCATTTGAGATGAGCATCATCCTAAAATAATAGTTTTAAAATGGGGGATACGTATGACTTTAGTCAAATGCAGTGACTAACTCTGCTATATGACACATTTTTTTTATCCTTCCAATGTTGACTAGTATTTGCAGTATTTTTTTAACGTTTCATGTAGTGTTTTATTTTTCCCAGTCCATTTACTTACAGACTGGAAGGGTTGGAGTTTAAACATATCTCCAAGACTGTGAGTATAATTAAGCTGCAGAGGAAGAATTCTACCAGACGTCTATCATTGCACTAACCATGGAAGTTTTCTCTATGCTTCTCTGTGCTATATGAAGAGAGCTGATTGGGAAATGACCAAGTGATGCATCTGAGGGATTTTTAACCACAACAGCTTTCAGGCTTGCTATAGCGTTCCTACATTGCATCTTGCATTGTAAAGGTCTCTGGGGCAAGCAGGGTTTCCCAATTAAGGTAACTTTTACTGGGCTAGTTATCCTAAATATTTATGTCTAACGATTCTTTTCGCATGCCCTTTCCCTCTGGATATATGCATAGATTAGGATCCTGCTCAAACCTTTTCAATATTTTATATGGGTTGTTTGCTCTTTTATTATCAAGTTTTAAAGTTCTTTACGTATGTGGTGTAAGATCTCTCATTAGATATGCCTTCACTGACGTTTTTCTTTTAAATGGCAACTTGTCAATCTTTGTACAGTGTATGTAACATAACAAACGTTTGTCACTTCAGTGAAGTCAAGATTAAAAGCTTTCTTTCGTCGATCATGTCTTTTGATACATGGGTGATGAGTCATTGCCGCATTGCAGCTCTTTTAGGATTAGGCTTGTCTGTCTTGTCTTCTATGGGTTTTATAGCTTTTTGTTATACACTTATTGCCAGGGTCAGTTTTGAGTTGATTTCTGCGAAGAGCGTAGATTTTTGTTTAGGTCTGTATTTTTCCACATGTGGATGTATAACTGTTTAAGTACTGTTTGTTTGGAAAGACTATCTTTTTTCCACGACATATTTGTTAAAGATCAGTTGTCTATATTCTGGGCTTCCTCTTCTGTTCTACTGACCCAGTTTCTCTCTTCCTTTTGAAATAATACAGTGCTCTGATTACTGTGGCTTTACAAGAAGCCTGAAGGTTAAATAATTCCAGCTCTTCAACTCTTTTATTCTCTTTCAATATTGTATTGGATATTCTGTTCTCTTATATCTCCATAAGATTATTAGAGCTGGCTCTCTGAGTTTTAATTGAGATGGCCTTGAATCTGTAGATCTAGTTGAGGAGAACTAACATCATAATGATGCTAAATCTTGGTAGCCATGAGCATGAGACACTACCCATTCATTTGGCTCTTTCTTGTTTTACCTCTTATAATTTTATTATCTACATCTAAATCTTCTACTACATGCTTTTAACTCTATGCTTAAACACATTTTTCATGTGATAATGTAAATGATACTAAGTTTTATTTTAAATTTCACGTGCTGTTGCTGACGAACTTGTTTGTATTTTAGCTTTTTGTCCTATATACTTTCTATAATTGTTTATTGGTTCCAGAAGTTTGCTTATAGATTCTTTTAAATGTTCTACAGTAATAATTATGCAACTACAAATAATGAAAGTTATACTTTTATTCTGGCCACCCTGTAGTAACTTCATGAGTAACCAGAGAAGTAAACTAGACAATGATGACTGAGGTCAGTTTGTTTTATAATTCATGAAAATCCTTTTATTATTCTTCAGTTGTGAAATTAAGGAATTGGGCTACATAGACACTGACCCACCTTCAACTTTACATGACACTTTTTATACATGGTTCTCTTTTCCTGGTTTACTGCTGTCGGAGGGAACAGCATCTGGCAGCACAGGGCTTTGAAAGGAATCCAACAGAGTCGGTGTAACCTAGACTTTTCTATCTAAGGGGGTTATAGAAAAATAAACATTCACACATTCTCTTGATGGCTTTCTTTCTTCTCTGTTTTCTCATGTTCTTTCTCTGTTCTTTCTTTCTGCTGTATACTTTTTTCTACAACTTATATATTCCAACCAAGTTTTTCAGGCAATATAGGAATTACAATGTGGTTGTGTTCTGTTTTTCAAGTGAATGATTGCAATGAATCCAAAACAAATAGTAAAAAACAGCATGTTTTTCATATCCCTTACATGATTAAACATTTTACATACTATTATCCCAAAAAGTCACATATATTCATACCCATGCAACTTGTTATAGATTAGTTGTGTGGAAAAGCAAGGTGTTCTTGCCAGGTCTTTTACTGGCAGGCTGCATTTTGCAGTTACAAAGAAAGGGACAACTACTTTATTCCTTATCTTGAAATGCAATCTTATAAGGAGTCTTAAAGGAAGCACAAACCTAAACTTTTATATATGAAAAAGAATTAGTCAGCTCTACTGTAAATCTTTAGGGTCCATAAAGATTTGGCTTTCCCTTACATGTATACTGAAGAGAAGAACCTGAAATGGATCATTTCAGTTCCAACCTTATCATTAGATATACACAAATGTATTGTTTTATTAAAAAAAATTGACATCTGAATTTCAAAGGTGATTGGGATATGCTAGGCAGGAAGAAAGGGCCATAAAGGCTTATCTCCAACCATCTGCTTCCTAGAAACCATTTGAGACATATGAGTGAGTATCAGTGTCTCAGCTGCTTCTGAGAGGTGACTTACTCAGTGCTTGATAATACCCTTGAGATGCTGGCAACAGGGGCTTAGCCAGACAAGCAAGACCTGTGGTAAGAAACAAACTGTGTTTTCCAATTGGAAGGTTACCAGCCTGAAACCAGAAGATGGAAAAATTAGCAATGCACCTGATGAATGATAAGCACAAAACCTGCCCTAATAAAGCCACTTTCAGATTAATTACTGAGCCTGCCCACTAACTCCAAAAGTATAACTTTCCTCTTTTTCCTTCATTCCATCTCTCTTAGGACATTATTGAAATTGAATGCCTACTGTCCTGGCTTTTGATCTTCTTACTCTTGGAAGACAACCTCCATCCCAAACAGTTGCTAGCTGATGTCTACTACTGAGCCTGTTTATAGTCTTGATATCTAACTAAGAAAGCAGAGCTTTTCCTTTCCTTTTCAGCTTTCTCATTCCATCAACTGGCAAGAACTTCTGGCTGCCTCCCTTACTGTTTTCTCTCCCAAATGCCAATAAAATTGCCTTCCAGTTTCCTTCCGAGTCAGCTCTTAAATGCTTTTCAGTGAGACCAAAAACCTGTAAAAAGGACCCTTTTTGTGTTTAAGGTACAGTTGGAGCTAGAAAACTTTCTAATTCCTGGAACAGCAAATAGCAGGACTCTTAAATTGCCCTATCCATTATTCCTGTCAATTTTATTTAGCATAAATTGATTTTGTAATAATTTCTCTCTTCCAGGCAGATTTATCAGTTTTAAGATCTTTTATTATTTCTCAGTCTGCATCGTGTGGACTGAATTTCCTTCAAGGAGACTACCATTGAGGATAGATTGTGTGTATTTCACTGTTTTAAGAGCACTGTGAATGGAGACTGAGGGGTGCTATCTTGTAATTTGCACTATTGTCATTGGACCTCTGTCTTTAAACTCTGAAGCTGGGAAGAAGCCGATATGTGTTATCTTTTAGTATATTTAGGTCTTATTTATTTAGTCATTTCTAGGAGAGATTATTTCACAGAAGACTTCCTGATATTCTTGCTTTTACACTCTTTATTCCTCCTCTTCGGCCATGATCACTGATCCCCAGATGCAGGGCCTGTGATGTAGATGAGAAACACCCAAGACCCCAGGAAGGGAGAAGGGCTGGGTAGGAGACTATTGTTTTTGGTTCTATGTTGGCTAACAATGCCAACTGAACTTGCAAGTGTTTGAAATGTCTTGTTGTGTTTTCCAGGTGACTTTCCTGCATAAGTGCTCTTGGAGAAGAAACCTAATGTTGTAGAAAAGAGAGTTATCACTAGGAACTAACTAGAGACCCTTTCGTACTAAGACTAAAAATAGAATCTTCAGGGGGAATTAAATTTTACTTCACAAATATAGAGGAATTTTAGGAGCTATCATCAACAGATACTGGAAGAATAAGATTTGTCACACTTATTGAGGATCTGTGATGACACAAAGATAGACTAAAAATCCCATATATTTTCCCAGATCTTAAAAGCTGACTCTCAAGATCTACAACTTTCTTCAGTCAACTTTAATTCAATATGTGAACAATTTTCTTCTGTATACTTATGATGCTTGTTTCAAAAACATAGCCTTATTTCAGCAATGGGTTAGAAAAGGCCATCAAATATTGGAAGAGAAAACGTAACTTTTGAGTGACAAGGAATGAGACAGTCCCTGAGTGGCAGATAGGGAAATAGACCATAATCAAGCAACAGATGATCAAGATAGCAAACTCTGACCTTGTCCTTAATCTTCTGACAAAGGATTTATAGACGTTTTCTTCCTGCAGCAGGGTCACCACATAGCTGGTCAGTCCAGGCTGGTCAGATCTGTTTCAGGCTAGATCTGAATATGTTTACCTAGAGCTGTGGGCCTATCAGCATCAGTTTCTCTGTTAAAGTTGACCAATCCTAAATTAGGGGAAGAAGTCTCATCCCAAGCCACCAAAAACATTTGAAACTCATAACCTTCCAGGAGAAACATGGACTTTGCTGCCCTGAGGGGAGTATTTCTCTTTTTGTGCTTTGCACTCCCTCTCTCCTCTCCCTCTTACCTTCTCCTTCTCTCCCCTCCCTCTTGCCCCCCCTCCCTTTTCCTCTTCCCCTCTTCCTCTTTTCTTTCCCCTTCCTCCTTCCTTCCCCCTCTGTCCCTCTTCTCCTTTTCCTCTCTCCTTCTCTTTCTCTTTCCCTCTCTCTCTCCTACCTCTTCCTTTCTCTCTCTCTCTCTCTCTCTCTCTCTCTCTCTCTCTCTCTCTCTCACACACACACACGTGCTTCTTTATTTTAATAATGCTTATAACCTTTTAGTCCCTGCTATATATGAGATTTTTTTCTGATTTTAATCCTTTAATTAGCAGAGAAAATTAACATGAACAAGACCCCTAGACAGTAACACTTTACTGTCAGGAAGTTAAATGAATCATACGGTGCGGTGCTCCTCTGGATTATTTATAAATCCTGGCTAAACTACTGTTATTAGAAAACTTCCTACTGAGAGGCAGCTAAGGATGTTCCTAGGATTGGCCAGCTATCGTCAGAATTAGATTCCAAATCATTCATTAATTTTCAAACCATTATATATAAGATTAAGACAAGAACCGACAGATACTTATAACTGCTCCCCCCCCCCCAAGTTAAAACATTTAGAAATCATGTTAAACTGGGATTGGAGAGTTGGCTCAGCAGCCAAGAGTGCCTTCTCTACATGTATGAGAACTGGAGTTTGTATCCCAGCAACCATATAACAAACCAAGTCCTGATAGCACCAGTTACTCCATCCCCAAGGGTGGTAGAATCACGAGAATCTTTAGAGATTTCCATTTTCCATACTGGCTGAGAAAATGTAGCCCTGAGTTCAGAAAAACTCTCCTAACTTTAAAGGAAAAGACAGAGAAGGTTAGTGAGGATGAAGTCCTCTTCTGGACTCCATATTGCACATATAGGCATGCTCACTTGCACACACAGATACCCATTGCTCTCACAAACATACATACACACATAAAAATAAATGAATAAATAATGGTATAGCGAAGCAACCCTGCTTTTGAATACTCAAATCATACCCTTTTGTGTCAGTCCTTTTTGTTGCTCATATGAAAAGGGAAATGCGTTGAAAATACTGTCTGCAAATGTACTTGCATCAGCATTTAGATCCAGTGGCTAGAGGGTGTCATCCTTTACATGAGAATCATCTCTTCTAAGCACAGATGAAGAACTCACTTTGGAGTTTCCTTAACTCTTACATAATCTGTCCCATCAGTGGGAGAATTCCAATCTGGGAAAGCCAGGATCTATAGTCACTGTCAGGAGAAACCAATATAGAACAGTTGTGTTTATTAGGAAAAGTTGAACGAAAGAGGCTATGTATACTTTATATATAAATATGGGCATCAGGGAGTTAAAACATGTGAGAGAGGAAGGCAAAAGAAGCAAATTATTTGCAGAGAGCTTTAGGCTAGGAGTGAGACTTTGGGCCCACTCTTCCACACTGAGACTTCGCTTGGCTTGAACATGTGTGGGTCTTATGTATGTAAACTCACAGTCTCTGTGAGTTGCATATGGACATTGGCTCACTTGTGCCTGAATGATGCTGTTTCTTTAAAATTGCATCTCGCACAATCTTTCTTCTCTCTCACTTAGATCCCCGAGCCTTGTGGGGTGGGATTGATGAAGATATCCCGTTCAAGGCTGAACACACCGATGTCTCTTCATCTCTATCCACTGTCCAGCTGCAGCTCTCTGTTAATTACCATCCACTTCAAGAAGAAGCGTCTCTGATGAGGGTTGAGAGATGATATTAATCTCTGTGGATGACAATATGCCATCAGGGCTCATTTTCGTTAACAATAGCTGCATATCTGATTTTGTGACTTTTGAATTTACAATGCTAAAAGGAAAAGATTTGCAATCGGGTTCAAAGATGAGGCAAAACATTTAAAACTAAGAACTGGTTTATTTTTCTTTCCTTAAATACTTGTATTTTATAAATGGAATTCATACATGCACTGGGCTTAAACAAGTATGGCCCAGGTTTGTTTTTAATAATCTTAATAATTCAGTAGTAATTCAAGATATCTCATGGGAAAACTATTATTGTTTGATAGGGAATCTTCCCTGTTTTTGCCAGTTGTGTTGAAAGTTTTGGCTCATTCAACAAGAAGCACAGCTGAGATGCCAGGGTGAAGAAGGCCTTTTCTCCACATGATGCCAATCTTCCCTGCCTTTCTGGTTTCCCATAATGCTATAAAACTGTTCGATTTATGCCATTCTGAGTACTACTGAGAAAACTACTCCATGTGATACCTTTTCTTTAATCTTCAAACATTTCCTTAGTGTTGTCCAACACCTAATTCTGCTGCTGTTCCTCTTGAACTCGACAGCTACAAGAAGATAAACATGACTGCTTACTAGTAGCAAATATAATTCTCCCAGAAATATATAATAAAAATGCCTATTGGAAATGCAGACATTTATTAGCATAAGCAAGGAAGGATCGAGGTTAATGAGATGGCTTGGTAGGTGAGCATGCTTGCCGCCCACCCTGATGACCTGACTTTGAACCCACGTGA
This sequence comes from Chionomys nivalis, assembly GCF_950005125.1. Taxonomy (NCBI): domain Eukaryota; kingdom Metazoa; phylum Chordata; class Mammalia; order Rodentia; family Cricetidae; genus Chionomys; species Chionomys nivalis. The sequence goes on along the minus strand of NC_080105.1, from coordinate 45,239,973 downwards.
TAGAAAAAGAGAAATGACTCACCTGCAAGGTGTTCCTTGACCTCCAAATATGCACTGCAAATGGCTACCACATACATTCATGTACACGTATGCACACTCATATACAATAATTAAACAGCATGCAAAAGCTTACTTAGAAAGATAAACAGTGTATAAGGCCACTTGTACTCTTGATAAAATCAATGGTGTTGATTTGCATGAGATTAAAACTGCTCAGCTGGTTGAACTCACTGCTTTAACTAGAACATGCCATCTAGCAACCCCAAACAGCTAAAATTTGTCCAAGGGGCTGCTATGTATTTGGAGTAGTTACATTTTCAGCACCCTGAAAAAATATCAAACCAAAGCAACTTAAGGAAAGAAAGGTTTTGGCCCATGGTTTGAAGAGTTCAAGAATAAGAATATAGAAATGTTGATTCCAGAAAAAAGAATGAAGAAATAAAGAAATATAAAGTTGTAAGCCTAGGAGAATAAGAGCAGGCTGTTAGCAGCTTTCTCAACAACTCAGGTTAAGTATTAACAGTGGATTTCTCTAGCCAGGCATTGGTGGCTCATGCCTTTAATCCCAGCACTTGGGAGGCAGAGGCAAGCAGATCTCTGTGAGTTCGAGGCTAGTCTGGACTGCAAGAGCTAGTTCCAGGACAGGCTCCAAAGCTACAAAGAAACCCTGTCTCTAAAAACCAACCAAACCAAACCAAACCAAACAAACAAACAAATAAAAAACCAACAACAAAAACCAGTGGGTTATTCCACTTTACAACCCATAGCTCTATTTGCGAGGCTGAAGCTACCTTCTGCAAACCTAGGGTTGCTCTGCAACCTGAGGATCAGCTTTTAGATAATCCCCTGGCCACTCATAACCAGCAATTGATGTGAACTAAGTTTTAAATGGTGGGATGTATGTGAGTTTTGACTTTTGCTTGTACATCTTCCCATTCCCTTCCCTGCCATGTGAAACTGGCAGTGTCAGGGGAGGTGCAGAGCCTTGATAAAAACTATCAAGGAATACCAGAAGAAAACAATGAACTAAATACAAACACTAGTTAACTGGGGAAAAAAAAAGCTGCTAATGGAAATTGCCAAAAAGGGCAATTTGTAACTAAGTTTTACCTCAAAAAGATTGTAAAAATTCTTTTGTTATTGCCTAATTCTTACTATAAAAAGAGAGAGTTCAAAAGCAGTTCTTTGCCACAGCCTTACAAGTCCATCTCTGGCTATGGTCTCAGCTACCTGATAAACTTTTTGTGCCCCATGGAGATTTATTTTTTTAATTTTAATTTTTTCCTGGAATAAACTTTGCTTCTGGTTTACTGGATTTCAGTGGTATGTCCTCATCTTTGCGTGACCCCCATGGACATAAGAGTTTCACACAATATCAGTCTATCATGGTAGCGAAGGCACTTCGACTAGCTCGGTTCTGTCTGTGGTGGTGGCTTGTGGCTGGACTCTGTCCTTGGTGGTGGCTTACTGCATAGCTTTGTCCCTTCTTGGTGTATCAGAAAGCTGTCCCTGGAACCAGAAACAGGCCTAAGTTGCAATTCTCAAGTCCTGTCCTCAGTAGCCTATTCCAACAGCTAGGCTACCCATCCCAAAGTTGTTACAACCTCCCCCACCCCAACTATTGCCACTGCTTCAGCGGCCAATTATTTAAATGTGTGAGTCTATAAGGGGTATTTTACTTTCAAACCTGAGAAAAGACTATGCAAACACAATTTTCAGTCCCATGTGTCTACCTTTTGCAAATAGATTTCGGAATTTTGAAATGCTACTTATTTATCCAAACACTTAGCAATTAGAACAGGTTGGTAAATAACAAAGGATGGAGATAAATAATAGTAATTATTATTATTAAATTTCATTTTATATTCCAACCACATTTCTTCCCCTACCCCTCAGCCCACACCCTATCCACTCCTTCCAATGAGTAAGGACTCCCATGGGAGTTCAACAAAGTCTGGCCCATTAAGTTGGGGCAGGACCAAGTCATCTCTCAGGGGAATGGGCTCCAACAAGCTAGCTCAGGCAACAGGTTAGATCCTGGTCCCACTACCAAGGGATAAATTCATATCCTAAGTTACTTACAAAGAGTCCTTTCTTTGGTTTCCATTAAAGTCTTGTTTAGAGAGAAGGGTCTTAGGACACTCCTTGTGCTTTATCTGGGGCTCAGTAGCTGGTCTGGGGTCTACCATCTATGATGTAAGTGTAATCCCAGCCTCGGTCTCCATCTTTGGAGGCCCCTCCCCTGTGCTCCTCGAACCTTGAGCTCCCTGAGAAGGTCAAGGTAGCCTGCCAAACCTTGACCCCTCCCCAGGAAAGGTCAAGACCACTCTCACAAGCTATTTAAAATGCTTCCCAGACAATTAACACATGATTTTCCCTTTTCCTCTTTGGTGGTCATGTTGGCCATCTGGGTGGAGCACAGGTGTCTAATTAAACCTGGATATCTTTTAATCTGGTCTGATTTGGCATGATTGGGATTATTTTGCGTCAGTGGAGTGGCTCGGTTAGGAAATATTCCTAAGAGTAAACATGAGCATCATATGCAGCCACACTGCTACCCACTATCTGTACTTCCTCCCCTGTGATCAGAAACAGCATATCCAGCCTGTCACATTTCAATCTAGGCAGTTTGTGAATTGGCACACTGTAGAAGCATATTCTCATCTGAATGAACTTTCTGAACAAAATGCTGCATTTCCTTTCCTTTGTTTGGGAGAGCATCACTTTGGGACTTCTGGATGCTTACACACCTGGTGATAAGTCTTTGACCCTATTTAAAAAATCTTGCTTATTTTGACTTTGTATTCACCAAAGATATAAGTAGCCCATTGTGTTTTGTTATTAAGTAATTAGCAACTATTAAAATTCTAGAACATTCCAAAATAAATGTTGAAGCAATAGGCAATGATTTGGCTGAGGAAGCAGAAAATGGAGCTATTGTTCTGCACCTGAGAGAATCCTCCATCCTCAATTATATCTTCCCAGAGCCTCCCTCTAGTTCTTCTTTCTGGATTGAATGTCATATGAGTAGCTTTAGTAGGGCTATACTTTCAAGACATTCACTTTGAAAATGATAGCAACAAACAATGGGACAAACCCTGGAAGGTGTAACTTTGGATGCGATTTATAACAGGCAAGGCTATAATAAACATATTTTACTTCAGCACCTCAATCCTTTCAATAAAAAAGCATTTCCTATTTATTTAGGCCATTCTTACCTGATGATTATTTATGACCTTGCAGCAAAAAAAAAAAAAAAAACAGAATGGAAAATATAGATTTCACTGCTTCATAGTATATTGCTTTTTAATGGAGATATCATGAGACCAGAGATCTTAGGTACATTATACTTCTCAAGTTATTTGATGTTTAAAATCTGGTGTACCTTGATAGACATGTGGAAGCTCTTTGGTAATCATTTTATTTCCCATCTTCTGAAATCTTAAGAACTTGATTTAGAATGTTTTTCATGGGCAATTATTGCCTTTTTCTTCCTCCTCCAGTGCTCAGTGAAGCTTAAAATGTACAGCCATTTAGACCCTTGAGCTTTAGAGACCCCATAATTCAGAACTGTGGGTTTAGAATTTTTCTTAAAAGTAGAACCAATTAACAGAATGCCAATAATTTTTTTGTGGGGGGGGGGGACATAACTGTTTTCAGCAGATGTCTGAGAATAATAGTAGACTGAAATCACACAGTAGTTAATTACCTGCAAATATAAAATTAGGTAGAAAACAATCTTCTCTAAATTTATCCGTGTGTTTAAGTACTTACCATGTGTATATCTCACAGCAAAAACGTGTTAGAGAAAAGTAGCAGTATGTTTTTCTTAAAGAAAAACTAACCACATAGAAAACATTAATAATGTAGCTGGAAGAAGTTCAAAGTTCATATTCTGCCAAAAACCATTAGATCTAAATAAGTCAATGCATGCTGTATAGCAAATTACGCAAATGGCAAGGAGTAATTTTCCCTGAAATAAGGGGCTATTAACAACCAGCCTATGCTATCAGCAAAAGACTTCAGAAATACTATTTAAAGTAATTTGCAGGTTGCCCAGTGATTGCAGTTTTTTTTAGTTCCCATTCCTACTCAAGGGGATTATTTTTAATTAAAATAATACACAGAGTCCAATTCAGCTTGACACACAATAGAGAGAAGTAAAAGTTTGGTTGGTTGTTTATGGTTGTTTATTTGGACTGGGTTTTTGCCCTTTCTTTCTCACATTTCCATGATCTCAGCTACAGGAAATTTACTATTCTGACAAAATGAAGATGAGAAATGGAAAGTCACGTTTGCTTTGTTTCCTTTATTTGTGTTTTTATACCTGTGTGGAATTTTATTGTATTCACATCAACTAATGAAAGAGGAACAAACCCTGTTTTGTTATGCCTAAAACTAGCTTTGGGACTTTATGGATCTGGAAAACAAAGGCAAATGCTCCCCTCATCTCATCAGTGGTGATGTTCTGCTGCCGAGAACTTGTCAAGCATTTGCTAAGCAGCAGTTCCAGGTCTGCCAATATTCCAGTCACTGAGGATAATCCTGTTGATAAAGTGGACAAAAGCCCTCAGCTCCCTGTCACTTACCTTCTACTCAGGGGAATGCAGATTAGCGAGAGTGCTCAAATGAAAACAGAAGGGCGAAGAGGAGGAAGGCAACAGGCAGTACTTGCTGCTAACCAATTGTTAGATTCAAGGCCAGCCTCTTCCGCACCTTATGGTATTGTGTAAGAGATTCCTTAATGCCAAAAATGTACGTGTATGAATTTAATCCTCAATATATTGTCGTGAGTTTTCAAACAAGTTTTCTGCAGAGCTAGAAATTCCTATTCATTTTCCATAATTGAGATTTCCCTGACTCCTCGGGGGTTTTCTACAACAGCCAGGCGTGGATCAGGAGTACACCAATATATAAAACTACAGAAGCCATTCTCATTAACCAAGAGCAATGGCAACTGAGACCATTAAATGAGATTTTGATTTAATAATACATTTTGAGTTACTTGTGTGTATATCATTTCAGAGCTGACTAATTGGTATTGGATAAGCAATAGGGGGGCTCATCTCTAGAGAAGACTATTCTCTCAGCATTCCTTGGTTACCCATAGTTCTTGGGGTAGGACCCTGTGAGGTTTTTCTTCTTTCCATGTTAGCACGTCTATTGACCTTGTACTTGTTCAGGTATTGTTTTGGCAACCATATTGTTGAGGTATCACGGGTGAAGTTTTCCTGACATTCCTAAGATACAGAAGTTCACAGTAGATTTTTCTGGTCCACTGTCTCTTAAAATATTTCTGCCCTTTCTTCTACAATGTTCCCTGGGCATTAAGAAGCAACCATAATTTTTTTAAAAAAAACATTCATTCTTAAAAAATGTGTAATTATACTGTAATCTCAAAAATAAAATAAATAATAAATGATAATTTATTTAATATTCATACATGCATATAATGTCTGGGTTAAATCCATCCTTATTCCCTCCCCTCTAATTCCTTTCTTGTTTTTCCACCACTGTCTACTCACAACTTCAACTCCATACAAGTATACAGTAAAATATGGTCGTATCTACTTTCCATTTCCGACATCTAAACTTCCCCATGTCCTCCAATATGCCCACTCCAAACTTCTTATCTATTTTGCAATATAACTCTGAAGTCCAGTTAGCGATGTCAATATATTACGCACAGGTGTGGATCATTTGGCACATGGGAAACTTCCCACGGGTCACATCCTCAAACAGGACTGATTTCTCCCTACTTCTCCCCGCAAATAGCTCTACTGTAAAGCACTGAGCACTCAATCTCTTAGTCTCAGCACTTGACCGATTTGTCATCTCTCTACTGACACCTGTCCACTGCTAGAAGAAGCTTCTTTGATCAAGTCTGGGAACAGCCTAGTCCTATGAGTGTAAATATCTAGAAGGCAATTTGACTTGACAATGTGGCAGTTTACCAAAATAATAACAATAAGTTATATCCTTGATCCTATGATCTTCTCAGCCATGGGCTTTTGACCAGGATCACAGCACCAGGCATGGAATTGCTATTGTGAATAAAGCCTCAGATTCAGTCATAAAGTGGTTGGTTACGCCTTTACAATTAGGCCATTATTGTTCGAGTGGATACATTTTATCTAGTATGCAGAGTCCAGTGGTTGGTAAAACCACTGATGATTTTCTCCCTCAGCAGCCTGCATAACGCCTTCCAACTCTGTGAAACTCAGCTGACAGGAAGGTTTCTGGTTTCAGATTGATTTCTATTAGTTCTGAAGCTAAAGTATGGCACGTCTTCATCAATAGGGTCTTACCATGAACTTATTATAATTGGTAACCAAGAGCAAAGGCAGTGGCTTGTGAATTTATAGGGATGTATTCCATGACTTGCACTGAAATCTTCATTTAATAATCCATGTCTTTTGGGAGTTTATTGTGCAGCAATGCAGAGAAAGTACATTCAAACTCTTCTGTCTTACAAATTGTATTTTTATATTAGCTTACTAACTAGTGGGTTTCCATAGAATTTTTTTTTATATAGCCTTTACTTTGTTCACCCACCCAAACCCTCTCCCCATTCCACTTTAACCCTTAATATTCACCATCTGTTTTAATTCCACATAGTCTCACCTTCCTTGGTCCTAACTTTACACATGCTTTTCCTATGAGCCAACTGCAAGTCTTTCAACCCTTCAAGTTCTGCTGTTTGCTCACAATTCTCACTACAAATCTGGCTTATGTTGGCAAATAAAACCCATACTGTAACCCAAATTTTGCCTGAAAGGTTCATCTCCCTAACTAATAATGTGTTACTTGTAAAAACCAACCTCCCATAGTCTTGGGGGCACTCGGGGGCAAATGTAAGTACGTACTTTGCCACAATGTTATACAACTAACCATCATTCTGGTTTCTAACAGAAGTTTTGTCCCCTTCTCTAACCTCATGAGCAGAGTATGGCCTGCAATTTTCTCAACATTGTCTTCTAAGTTGCGCTAGAACTTCCCATTCCACATTTTCTACAAAAGCTCAGCCCCGTTTCCCAGCAAAGTAGTTTTAAAAGTAGAAGAAGCGCAAGCTATCTTTGGTCATGGACATTGTCCCTTTATTTGGCATTACACAGACAATAAGACTATTTTCAGTGTGGCCAACTGTCAGACAAAACAACTTCAAGGAAGACTTGGACCCCCAGGTTTAGACGCTTTACTTCACAGTCTCTTGGCCCATACACTTAATCAGAACTTGATGAAAGTGGAAGTGTGTTGTCTAGGAGGCTCTGCTTATCATGGTGGTCATGATGCAGGAAGAGAGGCTACCTCTGTTGTAGTCATCTCTCTTTTTTTTCATTTTAAACCATCACAGTCTCTAGCCAGTGGAATGGTAGTAACCACAGTTAAGGGAACACTCTCCCCCCAGTTAATCCTTTCTAGGAATTCACAGACACACAGACATCGGAGGGTGGGTCTACTCACCATCCCCAGAGTCACCCTCTGCTGTGTGCTTCTCCAGCTAATGAGAGCGATAATCAAAATTATCCGTCACTTGTTTACTCTGGAAATTTTCAGGACACTCAACATGTTAATGAGCATAAATCTCTCTAAGGATGGCAAATGGAATACAAAATAGTAAAGGGAATACACAATTTTGGTCAATAGGGTAATTTCTGGCATAACAAAAAAAATCAGTATTGTATAAGACAAAAACAAAATTACAAAACAAAACCAATTTGGGAGATGCTACTCTGTTTTTACCAGTATGAATTTCCTCAGTTCCCTACCAAAAAAGTACTCTATAGCTTCATGCATATCATTTAATTTGGTTTTTTAATGATAAAGAAATAGGTAAGCCCAAAGATAATAATTGAACTTTTGAATCTAGTGCTGAAATCCTGAGCAGAATGCTTACCTAAAGGAACTATCCCTACAGATTAAGCTTATGTATTGTAGGGTTTCCACAGCGTAAATAGAGGTATGACAGCACCAAGGTGGGCTTTTCACTCATTTGAATATTCTTTTTTTTCTCCCTCCCTCCCTTACTCCCTCCCTTCTTTCCTTCCTTTCTTTTTTAGGGGAGAAAAGATTTATTTTAGTTCATTTTTCCAAGTCATAGTTTATTATGGTGAGAAAGTTGAGGCATGTGGAATGCGAAACAGCTAATCACATTATATCCAGTCAAGAGCAGAGTTCAACGAATTAATGCATACAAGCAAATTAAGAAAAAAGTTTCTGCCTTGGCTAATTTATCAAATTATACATACTTTCCCCAAAGTCATTTCTAATGTTAAAGTACACAGTTTTAAACAAACATTTTATTGAATAAATAAATAAAGTAGCTGATCCTTTAGATTTGACTAGAGAAATCAATATTTGTGAAAATTTGCTTTCATTATTTCAAAAGGAGAAAGCATTTCTGTTGTTGGAACTTTCTCTTGGGAGGTATGATTAAACATCAGCACCACCCCTAATACTGAACTCCGAAAATAGACCCAAGTAACAGTTAAACCCAAGTCTACCTTGGAGAGCTAATGAATTTACTAGGTTTACTTATGAATGCTTAGGCATTGCGATTACTTATAGAAGCACAAGTGACCTCAAACAACAATATCGCCAAACACAGCCACTCTGACATAGATGAGGCTTCCCTATCTCTTCATAGACAGAACCCCCTTTAGCTAACTTCCCACCCTCCATTCACCTACCAGTTCCTCAGAAAAGGAGCCAGGACAGATTTAGGAAGGATCTTCAGGCATAGCCAGTAGCTAGAATCTTGGATGAGGGTCTTTTTTTCTTTTTAAAATTAATTTATTTTACATACTGACTGCAGTTTCTCCTCCTTTCTCTATATCAGAAAATTGAAAGATCTCTCATGATCATTGGATAGGTAGGATTAACATAATAAAAATGGGAAAATGGCAATCTTACCAAAAACAATCTACAAATTCAATGCAATCCTCATCAAAATTCCAATACATTTCTTCACAGACCTCGAAAGAACAGTACTAAACTTCTTATGGAAAAACAAAAAACCCAGGATAGCCAAACCAATCCTGTATAATAAAAGGAACTTCCAGAGATATCACTAGCCCCGACATCAAGTTCTACTACAGAGATATAGTAATAAAAACAATTCAGTATTAGCATTACAAAAAGATACATGAAACAATGAAATTGAATCGAAGACCCTGACATAAATCCACACCTAAAGAACACCTGATTTTTGACAAAGATGTCAAAATTGTACAATAAATGATGGAGGCCGGCATAACTGGATCTTGACACGTAGAAGAATGCAAATAGATTCATATCTATTGCACTGCACAAACCCAAGTCCAAGTGTATCAAAGACCTCAACATAAATCCAGTTATACTGAATCTGATAGAAAATAAAGCGGGAAGTAGCTTTGAATGAATTGGCACAGGACAATTTCCTGAATAAAATACCAGTAAGACAGACAATGAGATCGACAATTAATAATTGGGACCTTCTGAAACTGAAAAGCTTGTGTAAAACAAAGGACACAATCAATAAGACAAAAAGGCAGCCTACTGAACGGGAAAATATCTTCACCAACCCTGCATCAGATAGAGCACTGATCTCCAAAATATATAAAGAACTCAAGAAATTAGACATCAAAATTTCAAATAATCCAATTAAGAAACAGGATACAGAACTAAACAGAGAATTTTCAACAGAAGAATCTCAAATGGGTCAAAGACACTTAAAGAATTGGTCAACATCCTTAGTCACCGGAGAAATGCAAATCAAAAGGAGACTGAAATGCCATAATCTTGCACCAGTCAGAATGGCTAAGATCAAAAACACTGATGGAAGCTTACATTGGAAAGGATGTGGAGTAAGGGGAACACTCATATGAATATACCTATCAAGTTCCTGGAGTTTGAAAGTTTACTTTGATGACTTTAGTGGTCCCGAAGAAAGGCAGGAAATTGTTGAAGATGCATAAATAAAGTTAGAAAGCAAAGTGTTGCAGAATCAGTTTAAACAATGAAGCAAAAATAAGACAGCAACAAAAAAGCAAAACATTGCAATTTAAATGGCCTATTTACACTTTGGTCCTGGGTAGAGAGGGAAACTGTTTCCTAAGAATATGATTCATATGCCAGTCCTCACTGAAGATGTCAGTGTTTGTGGCATCATGTGGTTTGAAAACAATTCAAATCTGGGGATTGAAATGATCTCAGATTGTTGAAAATTATGAACATGTGGTAGGCACAAACCCATTTCCTCTCCAAAGTAGACCAAGAATTATACAAAGTTCCAAGTAGTGGGATATTTTATATTAATAAAAGAACTTTAACACAAATAAGTAGAAAAGTGCTATGAGTTAGAAGCAATAAAATTAAAGAACAGGGAAAGAAATATTTCACAGTATTCATAAGACTTCAAATGTTTGATTTAAGTTGAAAGTTTTAAATAATTAAATTCAGTATCTTTATAATGATTAATGGGCTGGAAGTTACGTTTATAATAGAAATAAAAATTCATAATGCTAGAAGTGGAAAATATTATTGGAAATTTTAACCAAAGTGGATAAACAGCAGAGTTGATGCAGAAGATGAGGAGGTGAATTCAGAGTCCAGCTCACAAACTGGAATGTAGAAGAAGGGAGAGAAATGAGCAGGAAGCATCAGAAGATGCACAATCGGCTTAACAATGGCCTCAGGAAGATACCAATGAGGTGCAAGTCAAACATACTGAAAACTTTTAGATGTGTTAAAATTTTCTTGAACTAAAACCTAAGAAACCTCATATATATTCTAAGTAGGACGAGTGAAAATACATACAAACCTCAAAGCACCAAAATAAAACTACAGAAGAATAGAAGCTCAGACACCCCAAAGCCAGCCAGAAAGGAATGGCTATGAGGCCACAGATGATAACAAGTGACCGAAGACCGAAGCTTTACCATTAAGACAGGAAGCTGGTAAACAGGTGTGAGGTGTGACTAGCGTGCTAGAAGCAATGTTATTTTACCTGAAATTTCTTGCCTTGTGCACTGTGGCAGAAATAAGCATGAAATAATTATATTTAGAAAGAAGGAAGGAGGCTGGAGAGATCTACTCAGTGGTTAATAGCATGTGTTGCTCTTAGAGAGGACCTGGCTACAGTACCCAGAGTCTACATAGTGGTTTACAACTGTCTGTAGCTGCATTTCCAGGGTTTTCTTATTCCTTCTTCTGACCTTCTTGGGTACCAGTCATGCATGTGATATATACATATATGTGTAGGTAAAACACTCATACACAAAAATAGAACAAGTCTAAAAACATTTAAAATAAAAGAAAACTTACATTGAAGCATAAAAACATGTTAACAGATGAACTCAGATAAAAGGCAACCATTAAACAAATGAAAGGAAGGCAAAACTAATAGCAAATATTTAGGTGATTCAACAAAGACAAACTGTATCAAATAGCAATACCTGCTGTGTGGGAGGGAACAAGACAATAAATAACTCTATATATTAACACCTTACTTGCTAACTATGAACACCAGATGAAGCGTGGCAAACAACAGAAAATGTAGAGGTGGGGGAAAATTTGAAGGAGGATATAGGAAAATCAAAAGGAAAGGAAAGAAAGGATAAAATAGCAATCAGAGTGAGCCAGACTCAACCAGTGTCAGGAACTACTCAGTGAATAAGTACAGATGTCCTAGTGGCTTACATGATGGTGGGCAGGCAGCAGAGAGAGATAAAGCCTGTCCTTATTGTTTATGGAGGCCAAAGGCTGATGTTGGAGGTGTCCTTGTCTTTTTCTGTTATTCCCCGTCATAGTTTTTGAGACAAGTCTTCTCATTGACTGGCTAGAGTTTAAGACTGGCAAACCCAAGAGATCTTGTAGCCTCTGCCTGCTTAGCTCTGACTTTTATGAGGGTGGTAGGAATCCAAATTAACATCCTCACGTGTGTCCGACAACCACTTTACCAACTGAGTTATGTCTCTTGCCCAATTAATACAATGTGTGTAGTGGCCATCAGAGTTCGACATATGGCAAAAGAAGGCGTAAATGTCAAATGACAGACAAATCTTAGCCAGAAAACAAAATATTGTGGAGTTTCATTTTTTTTTTTTTACAAAATGTCCTTTAGACCCATAGTATTAAAAGCAAGAAAAACAAGTCAAAAGATAATAAATAGTTCAAGTTTCATTTTACCATATGTGTTAATTCTCAGTACTACATTTTTATGTATTTAAAAACATATGTAAATTCTAAAAACATTGTTATGATGGATCTCTTTAAACTCAGCAGAATCATACGAGCCATTTGTTCTGTGCTCATCTTCTGTTTTCTGTGGATTGCTGGCTCAATCTCACTTTGGAGAATTGTGTGCCTAGAGAGATTTCATTCCTAGTTGTCCCAGAGAGCACAGTAAATGCTCCTTATCCAAGGGATTTCAATTATCCATAATTAACTGTCATGTGAAAATAGTGCACAGAAAATTTTAAAAAAGCATATTTTGAGTGGCATGATAAAATCTTAGCACTTCTCACCCTGGCCAACCTTAGAAGTGACTCCTTTGGGGTAGTGTATGCAAGCCACTATTTGCTATCTGCCTGGTGGTCATTTAGTTATTGTTTATCACACAGCTTGTGATCAAGTAACTGTTGTTATTCTTCAAATTTCCCCATACAGAAGAGTAATCCATCGGGCAATTGGAATATGCCAATGAGAAGCCAGCACATGCTTCCTTTGAGTTAAAAAATGAAGTACTCAATAAGGAAATAAAATTAAAGAAAAGAACATCCAAAAATAATAAATGTTTTCAAAATTATCATCACAAACAAAAAAAAGATGACAAACACAAGCAAAGTGTTTTAAGTCATAAGAATTTTATATAAACAAGCTTCCAGTGTGCCTTCTTAAGCTTTGACAGTTGTCTCATTCTCAACATTTTTCAAATCTTCTTTTACAAAATGAAGGGATCAGAAAACAGGTTTTGTGAAACATGAAAGTTACATAATTTTTGGTATTCTTTTTTAGCAACAAAACTATAATTACAAAAATTAGATATTAAGCAATTAAAAAAATCACAGCAATTCAGGTGTCATGGCACATATTTAAAACCTTAGTCCCCAGGAAGTCAAGGTAGGGAATTTTGGCTTTGAGGATGGTTAAATTACTGATAGCTTGAGTAATGTCACTCGACCACATCTCTCAAAACCAAGCATTGGGCATATAGCTCATTGGTGGAGCTATTTCCTTACATGTGCAAGGCCCTGGGGTTAACCCCCAAGTTCTGCCAAAAATGAAAATAACAAAAGTAAATTAAAGAACCCCAAACATAAGACATAAAAATCAGATGAATAAGCACCTGATAATTTCTTCATATTTTGTAATATTTTATACGGACTAAAAGTAATTTATAATTCAGTCACTTTTATAACTTGCTTAGTTAAAATATATACTTCATTATTGAAAATTTACATGCAAAACATGTAGGGCTGTGATCACAAGATAAACTCCCAGTTAAAGATTTGAGCTTATCAAGCATAAGAATTCTCCTAAGTTTTAATTTACTGAATTCCCTTTTCCCCTAGTGTGGGAGTGTATATATGTATTTGTAATTATAAATGCCATATTAACAAGTATGTATCCAGCGGGAAAAAACTTTTTTGACCAAGAATTAGGGAAACCAAATCCTCGGTATATTTTGTGTGCATGATAAGTGTAAGAGCATCACACAAGCTGGGTTCTGGTGCTGTAATTTCCATGATGGTTTATTTCTATCTGCAAAAGCTATCGAGTGTTGCTTAAATATATGCTGACTAGCTAAACTAATTCTGCCTTAAGTAAATTCCTCCCAGGAACATGAATTCAAAAGAAATATCTTTTACCAAAAGAAGTGAGACAGAAAGTACAGATGGGAGAAGGTAACATGAATGACAGACTGGCAAAATTCTGTGTCAGATCAGAGAATAAATAATTCAGTGTTGGGGGAAAAGGATTGGGATGACTAAGTACTAATAAAGCTTTATTTATAAACAGAGAGTGGACAAATCTTACCTTCCCTTGGTGTTAACCAACCCAGCAGAAATAGCATGCCAGTATGTATTTCATATGGATTTCCAACAAATGCACACATTTAAGGACACTTGAAGGAGAACAACCCAGGGCTTAATGAAAACCTGATCATGATCAGCATTGAGAAAGTAATTAATTTCTGAATTAATTAACTCTTTTGAGTACAACTGTTTTTGTTTCCTATTTTTGTGATGTTTGTGTCCCATGACTTGTTTATGTCCTTCTCTGCAAGAGATGTGAAGATTCTTTCCTTCAATAAGATTTATGTGTTTTTTCCTATTAGTCTTTACAGGTTATTGTTCTGAACAGTGTGCTTGGATGTATGATTTTTTTACAATTTTAAACACCTGGTAATATTATTCAATAATTTATCTCCCCAGAATTTCAATTGTCAGTGCTGTCATAATATTGAATATTGAACAATGATTTTATTTTTTCCCTCCTTTTACTAAGATTTCTTAAATTTTTCAACCCTCAATACTTCTTTTAAATGACTTAAGTTAGTTAAGACTCTTTGTGATTGTTGTACCTTCAATAAACAGAATATTTTTAATTCTTTTTATAGTTTTGAATTTTCTCTTAATCTGTGAAGAGCTACTAGGTTTTATACATTGATTATGTATAATCATTTTATAGTTCCAGAGTGTTCTTCCTCCTTTAGAAGTCTCCTGTTGGATGTTTATGTCATCTGCAGTATATATTAAATCACTTAATTTATATTTTAATATTCTTATCTACTTTGGCATGAGGATTGTCAAAACTTGTTGAATGAGTTGAGTGTAATCCAGTTCTTAAGGTTATTGGGACAGAACAAAACCAAGCCCTAGTTGTATAGGACAATGTATAGAGACTGAACGACCTTAATCAAAATTCCTTGGTATTACTAGTCAGATTCATCTAAAAATTATGACTGATATTTTTAAGTGAAGAATCTTTCAGTACCATTTAAATTTATCTTATGCACATGACTCAAGATGAACACTATACTACTTTTCATTAGATGAACCTTGAATTCTTAATATATTGGCTCTCTACTTACCTCTAGGTTTCCATTCCTTAATTCTTTTTTATCCCTTAACTATATTTTACAAGAATTTATGTCTTTAAGAGCTAATTGTTTCTATTGATACTCTTTTATGTGTGCTTATATTTTCTTTATAATTTTCTTCTTTCTATGGGGTTACTTTAATATACCTTTCAAATTAAACTATTCTCATTTATTTATCACTTTACACAAAATTATTCAATATAGTACATTTTATTACTAGAATAACTTTAGTTTTGTTTTTCTAATTTTTATCATAGATCCTTTGTTCACTTTTAAGTATTTGCTTATTTTATTTTTAATTTGATATTAAGTTATTTAGCTACACCAGCATGTTTAAAACTATGATACTGTATTTTTACTTTTAAATGATGACATCCAGTCCCACCTTACTAGAGTCTTCCAATGTCTGGCCTATATGCCATCAATATTTTCAAATTTTGGAGCTTCCATATATGACATCCAACGTTTTCTAGCTTTTCATTTTTCTGGCACATGCTCACATTTTCAAATGTCCTTTGTATGTGTGAATATGTATATTTACTGTGCCTATTGAGTTTGTGGAAAATATCCTCTGATTTCTATATTTACCACTCAGCCCTAATTTCTTACTTACTAGGCCTAATGAGATAGGAGCGGAAGCTAACAGAGGCTCATGTGCCTCGCCCTCTGTGCTTTCTTTCCTGTTTCTGTGGTACCTGAGGCTTTTACAACTGAGATCCATCTCAGAACAGAATATAGCTTCTCTTACCTTGGTTGCCTGAAATGTAACCTGTAGAACACAGCACACACAGGGTCATGGAACAGAAGTGAGGAACACTTACTTGTAAATCCTGAGATTGGGGGATTATTTGCTTGAGTTTCATTCATAAATCTGTGTCAGGTTACACCACAGTAACCCTCAACACTGCAGTGACTCACATAGCAACAAGGTATATGCTTGGTTTATGTGATACACACAACAGATCTGGCTAAATGGCCCATCCTCTGAGCCTGAGATAAGGCCGAAGCTGAAACAGAGGGGGTACAGGAGTTGGCAGTGTGAATAACTGCTGGCACAGCCTGACGATGCCAGAGCACATGACATGGTACCTCTACTCGCGCCACCTTGACCAAACAGCACGCTGTACAGCCGAGCTGGCTGCCACTTCTATCAGGAAGTGGTAAGAAAGTGAGGGCTGTCAGAAGGTGGCAGGAACACTTACAGCAATAAACTCTAACGTGTGCAGCGCAAACGATTCTATCCTGATCAATGCTTGTCACTTTCCTTTTCTGTTTGCTATGTCACTTTTAGAGAGAAACATCCCTGCGGTTTGATGGACTGTCTCTTCTGAGATTGCTTTAGTCTGTCTCTCTCCATTTGTAAGCAATGTTTCAAAGTGTATACCTATTTTATAGCATATCTTATGGTGTTTGTAATTGGGAAGTGTATTTGGGAAATATTGTTTTAAAATTCTCCTTACATTTTATTTTCTATAATAACATAATTGAAAATGTTATTCTTTTTTTCAGTTTCACCAGCATCGTTTATAAATATTTTTAAATTCGTGTGCTGTGTGTTTGTGTGTGTGTGTGTTTACAGTAATGGCAAGCCTACCCTGTGAGTAACCAGCAGTTCTGTAACTGGACTTAAGATCTGCTCAACAAGAAGGAGACCATACTTGGTACTGGAAAGCTGAGCCAACTGTTCAGTACTAGTGAAGTCATGGATTTTGGAGAAGAATCTATAACCACTACTTTAATAAATGAGCATAATAGCTTCTAACAACCTATCAATATTGTTCTTTTATCACAGATGAGTGTAGTCCTCAACCCCCCGCCATCATCAAGAAACTTATCTTTGTAACTTACAGAGGTCATTACAGAAAACCACAACTAATCAAAATGCAGAGTTTTGGAGCCTAGTCCCAAATGATACATCTATGATACAGTCCCTCACCTAAGACTCAGGGAACATTGCAGAAGAGGGGATGGAAAGATTATCAGAGCAAGAGGATTAGGGATTTTGCTATGAGACTGTATCTTTGAATAATATCATAAGTTACTCCTATAAAGTCTCACCAACATGATTTCCCAAACAGGAGGTGAACAAGGAGGACACCAATAGACGTGCCAACTGGACAAAGAAAAGCCCACCAGACTTCAGGCCTACACAAAGAACTATAGGCAACCAAGGAAAGCTGGATGCAGGAGTGACGATCTCCCCCAGAGAAGAACACAGCAGTATGTTGTCCAGTGCTAAATGGCCAGTACTGAGAACATATATACAAGGAGCATTAAGTGGACTGAGCAGGTCATATCCAGGAGTATATACATATACGCATAGTCATACATTAATGCTCTAACAATTAGGAAAAAAAGACGATGAATTTGAAGAAGGGTGGAGAAGAGTATATGAGATGGTTTGAAGGGAGAAAAGAGAAGGGGAGAGATATTGTAATTAAATTATAATCTCAAACATAATAAGAGGAAAGAATTTTAAGAAGCAAAAGGAGAGGCAATGAAAGAAAGAAGTAATTGTGTAAGTCCTGCTTAATTGACAAGTAATATATTGTCTTATTACCACATTCTGTATACAATTATTTCTCTTTGGAATAATTTCTTTTTGTATTAAAATATGTTATTTTCAACTCTTTTAACGGGATTATTTTAGGTATCTCCACACCTATAATTACCACGTTTTCTCCAACTTGATCCCATCTTCATTCTCACCTCACAGTTTCTTTTGCTCTAGAGTTTATTGTGATAATTTGTTGTGCAGGAATTTGTATCATTTCAATTTTTTTCTTTTAATTCTAATTCTGTTTTATATGTGTACTTTTCTCTGTATGTATGCCTGTGTGCCACATATATGCCATTCCTCAAGTAGGCCACAAGAGGGCATTAGATTTTTCTGGAGCAGGAGCTACAGATGGTTGTGAGCTACCATGTGAGTGAATCCAAACCCAGTCAGATTTCTTGCTAGCTCTCAATTAAAAAAAAAATTAAAACTAACATTAAAAAGTAAGATGAGAGTGTTTGGGTGTTTTATATTTACCCTGATTTGTTTTAAATAATAATAGCAAAAATAAAAATAATAATAGTCTAAAACTGCTTTATTTTTTATTAGTAAATACCTTCACAGTCATTTATTTTTCTTATCATGAGCAGTGTAGAAGCTGTCACGCTATAGAAGAGCAAAGGAAATATTGGCTGACTTGAGTACTGTTGTTAGTGGAATGATGTGCGTCAAACCTTTCCTATCTTGAAAAGTTCATTTATTTTAAAAATGTGATATTTTTCTAATTCTTTGTGTCATAAATATATAAAATGTATTTTATTGTTTTCATTCCACACTCCTCCCCCTAATTCCTTGCAAACCCTTCTTTCATTCCTCCAACCCTCACCAAGTTCTCAATATTTTGTTTTGTTTTTCTTCTTCTTTTGGTTTATTTTTATAATGTACTAAGTCAAGTTTCTGCTCTTCAGATATTTGTGGGTATGTATGGGAGTATCCACTGGAGCCTGACCAACACCTGGGGGGCTACCCAATTAAAAAGACATCGATTTTCCCTACCTTGACAGCCATCCACTGTGAAGAGCTCCTCAGCTAGTGGTCTGATACAGGATCCTGTGCCTCCTCCATCGCATAGGAATGTTGATAAGGTTGATCTTGCAAAGGCCTGTGCAGACATTCACTGTGAACAGCTCCTCAGCTAGAGGGCTGTGCACCACCATGTCCCTCCTCCATGACACAAGAATGTTGATCAGGTTAATCTTACAAAGGCCTTGTGCAGGCAGTCCCAGCTGCAGTGAATTGTTAAGTGCATCAGTCCTGACATGTACAGAAGACACAGATTTGTCCCAGTCTTCCATGACCCCTGGCTCTACAGTCTTTACATACCCACCCCCATGATGATCCCTCAGCCTGTAGAGAGTGGTGACCCATTTATGGATGAGCCTTAGACAGACCCTTATTCTCTGCTCTTTGCTCAGTTGTAAGTTTCTGTGTTTACTAGTCCAAAGCATCTCCGATGAGGATGGCATTAACCTGTGAGAAAGATAATAATTCAGAGGGAAGTATGATGGTACTTTAATTTAGCAAATTAAAAGTAGTAGGCTCACTCCTGGGGCCCATGAGTTCCTGAGCTGTGGTTTCTTGGTCAGATTTACAATATAGACATGAGCTTCCTCCTGTGAAGTAGGCCTTAAATCAAATCAGAAAGTGTTTAATTACTCACATTAAATGCATACCATTATTGCTCCAATGAGCATATCTAGCCTTGTGGGTCATATTGTAGCTCAAATTGTTCACAACTGGCTAAGACTGTTGATGGCTCTTCTCTTACAGCAGCCTTATGTAATACATACCAGGGTGAAAGTTAGCAAGCTGAGAGGAGGGTTCCTGGTCAGTACCAACTCAATTTCTCCATGTTCTGTGACCAAAGTGTGTGGTATCTTCTGGCACAGGACCTTTGTATTAAGTTGTGGTAGGCAATGAAGAGTAATGACAATAGTCTGTATTATTTTTGGTCCTCTAGAACACCGCTAAGCAAGAACTTGAGGGTGTATATCCTATAACTATAACTTGACTTTTTACTTGGCAATGAATGTTATATACATTATGGAAGGAAATTTATCAACTGCTAGGGTAACTCCAATTAAACTCTTTTGTGTGCCTGTATCATATATGTATGTGTATGATACATAAGACTGTATCCTCTGTGTTGGGGATCAGTCTAGACAAAAATACCTCAATGCCAGGGTACAGACATGGGGATTTAGAAAATAGTAAAGAATACGAAGATGTGAATAAAAATAATAAAAGAAAAATATCGAATAGTATCAGGAGGGAGGTTCATTGAGTACTGAAATTTGCCCACATTTGATTTCCAATTGCTTAAAATACCCCTGGCCCCAAAAGGTAGAAGTAAGACCAAAAATTTTATTAACATGATACAATGAAATAAACATATCAATTAAAGGTCATTGGATACATCTATAGTTAAACATTCTGTTAATAGAAGAAAACAAATCACACTCACACCCTAGACCAAAACATTCTGTAGGCAAACCACTCCTTAAGTGGAATCCAATGTTATCTCCTTTAAGGGAACTAGAATCCCTAGACTTTGTTTGAAGTTGAAACACATCTACTTCTCTATTTCTGAAATACAAGGTCTGGCTACTAGCCACACCTGTTGACAATAACCTTGAGAGAGCAGAACTCTCTGATCTAGGTGTTTTTTTTTTTTTTTTTTTTTTTTTTTTTTTTTTTTTTGTAGAAATGCAATAACCTTGAAGGAATAGAGGTAAATTCCAACTCTGACCTTTGGTCAACATGGAAGTAGGCTCACATTTTTGGGCCTCCACACCTCTGTATGGCTGCCTTGATACTCATCCATTCCTTTAATCTGCTCTCATCATGGGAAGGAGAAAGACGTCAACCTCCAGCAAGAACCTTACTGGTAGGCAAGAGCCTCGTGGTGATACATAGATGAATAGAAATGGGATAATTTAAGATGTAAGAGTTAGCTAGATTTATGCTTAAGCTATTGGCCAAACAACGTTATAATTAATAGTTTATGCGTTATTATATGGGTCTGGGTGACTGGGAAATGAATGAGCAGTCTCCAACAACATATTTTAGTTTTCATTTCTATCATCATTTTTGTTTGACATTTTTTCAGTATTTCTATTTCTTTATTAAATTCTACTTTTATATCATAAATCAACTTTCTTATTTTTCCTACCTTTTTGTGTTCTCTTTGGAAATATTTGAATTCTTTCTGCGTTATTTTACCATATTCATAGTCATTCTTTTTAATTCTGCATCTGAAAGTTTATCTAAATCATTTTAATCTTGGGACATTACTGTGGCATTTGTGATTTAGGGAAAATGCAAACTGCCTTGGTTTTGATATTACTTGTTTCTTTTACACTGGAGTATGCCTGCATGGGTTTTGATCACTGGTTAAGATGTTGCTGTTGTTTATTCAAGTTGTTCCTCATTATTTGGTAGATGTGTTAGCCATGTTCCAAAGAGAGTAGGTTGTAACAGAGTTATGATGATGCTTTCAGTAGATTGATATGTCTTGGAGGAACCAGGCTCTATCTCCAGTTCACCTTAAGGGCTAAGAACTTTCTACAGCAACAAAGACAGTATAGTAGCTAACCTGCTCTAATAATTGAGTAGAAAGTAACTACATAGAATTTTATTTTATTTTATTTTTGATTTTTCGAGACAGGGTTTCTCCGTAGCTTTTGGTTCCTGTCCTGGAACTGGCTCTTGTAGACCAGGCTGGCCTCGAACTCACAGAGATCCACCTGTCTCTGCCTCCCGAGTGCTACATAGGATTTTAAGTACCAATTTAATTAGGTAATAAAGGACCCTGATATTACCATAGATACACTATTTGTGTATATGAGTGAAAAGAAAAACAAGAAGAGATAGCAAGCATGGCAAAACTAGTGATAAATGTTAGAGTGTTATATGGCAATAAAGGAGACTGACAGAGTTAGGAGTGGAATAAGATAAAAGAGGAAAAGGAAAAAAATTAAAATATTTGGGGACTTTGGTTAATGGTAGTCTAAAAAGAAGTAGAAAGATGTACTTAGAATTCATAAACCTGAGCATTTTCTGGATTTTGGGAGGTGTAACATAAAAGGAAT
This sequence comes from Chionomys nivalis, assembly GCF_950005125.1. Lineage (NCBI taxonomy): Eukaryota > Metazoa > Chordata > Mammalia > Rodentia > Cricetidae > Chionomys > Chionomys nivalis. Next base: position 45,218,240 of record NC_080105.1, on the reverse strand, counting down.
GGGTATCGAAAAAGAGAAAAGAAGGGTAAAAATAAAAGGAAAAAGAAAGGAGAAAGATGAAAGAAGGCCATAAAATTGACTGCACTGGTTGCAGTTGTAGTTTCAAGTCCAGCTGCATTGTCAACTTGTGTTGAGACACTGATCAGGTCTAATCAGGTACTATCAAAACAACTGATGGAGTGATGAATACCCCTGCTCCCTTAGACTCCCCAACTGTAACCAGTCATTCTTTCTCATGTGGCTTCTCCTCCATCGCCTTACTAGAAGTAGCCTTTCCTGTTTCTTACTTCCCTCTCATGTTTGCTCATTCAGCTGAATGGAGCATAACCAGAAAGAGCCTTCTCAGGCTCAGATGCTAGCATACTTGTCAGTCAGCTCTTCAACACTGTGACAAAATGCTCAACAAACCCAACATATAGGGGGAAAGATTTATTTTGGCCTCTATTTTATACAGCTGGCACTTTTGTTTTGAGCCTGAGGTGGTGAATCTGAGTTGTTGAGTCACCGGTGTAGAGGGAGCTTCCCATTTCACAGATGATGAGTCAAACAGAGAAAGATGAGAATGGGGATCACAAAAGGTCCATCTATAACCATCTTTCGCCAGTGACCTACCCCACAAACCAAGCCCTGATTTAACTTGAGGCTCACTTCACAGGACCAGACTTTTCATTCCAAATTTTTCATGTCAAAACTTCTAAAATGAGGGCAGAATGTGATAAAACCTACTGGATTATTGTATGAAGTTTAATTTACAGTTGGACTGAAGCCCTTCACAACAGATCGAAATAAATCTAACCATTACATTAAGCATTAGGTAGAAAGGTTCTGACAAATGTAATTATTATGGCAAATATTCTCCAGTATACTAAACTCAACTCAGGATGTGTCATGACATAATAGTCACAATGCTATACAAGGCTTTTACCACAACTTGCTGTCTATTAGTGAGTTAGCTACTTGGTCTGAGCCACCCATAGCGGGAAGAGAATCAACTTCATGATTAAACTTTCCTCTGCCCTAAAACATCATGATGCAGGTTGTACTTCTGTTATTACTCTCAAGGCTTCAGTCTACTACCAATAAGGACTTAATGTTCAAAATAGTTCATCTCCAGAGTAATTTCAAGAGGCGAGCAAAGTGCAAGATGCAAATCCAAAGAAAATGAGCAAAAGAGAACAAATTAAAGTTGGTTACATTTCCCTTTCTGTATCCTTGAAGGTATAGATAATTCATTACAAATCCTAAATTAGCAGCTTACTGTTTCTCAATATCACCTCAAGCATTGATTTTTTTTAAATTGATTTTAAATTATGTACACAAATTTAAAATATTGAAAGGTACATATTTAAAATTACTAGATACATTTATATGTTAGCAGTCTCTATAGTGGGGAGAAGTGTTGCACATGCTGGTGCTGATTATAGTGGTGCTGATGGATAGTGATAAAGATGGTGGTGGTGATGATGATGGTGATGATGAAGATGATGGTGTTGATAGTGGTGCTGAAGGTGATGGTGATAAAGCTGGTGGTGGTGATGATGACGGTGATGGTGAAGAAGATGGTGTTGGTAATGGTGAATGGTGATGGTGATAAAGATGATGATGGTGAGAATGATTCTTTACTCTTTGACCCAGACACTGGAGACATAAGCACACTGGTCTCATGAGCATCTTTAGGCTGTCTACCTGGGATCTGTGGTGTTTTTTCCAGTTGTTCTTCATATTTCAATTAAATACTTTAAACATATGAGTTATATTGATCTATTTCTTAAGATTATCACAATAAATAAATAGTTATTTTATTCTTTATTCATTAATGATTTCAACACAAATAATTTAATATTTATTATCCAGATACTATGATTATTACTTCCTATTTTTTCTTTTAAAGTAATGCATTTTTTTTTGCTTTTAACTTTTTATTAAGATCATCTGAAGTATTTTCACTGAACATTGCATTACTTTGTAACAAATATTCTCTGTACCATCATTTCCACTCCCATACCCTTTTATCAACCACCAACACCTGAGGCCTGAAAATCTACTGCGCAAGCCACCTGCCAGGGAACCAGCTAAAAGACCTTCATTCTCCTTCCTGTCTTCTGTCTTCCAATTTCAACTCCCCAGTCCAATCCCCAACCCTACAGCAGATCACCTAAATTTACATGCTTTCCCTCTCTTCCAGCAACTCCTAGAGACATAACACCCTCATGGTTGGTACGGCTTTTCTCCTTCCTGTGGGCTCTTTCAGTACCCATTGCTTCTAGCCTGTTTAAAATCCTTGGAAACTTGAATACTAAAAACATGTTTTTACCAGAAACCCCTATTGGGCCAAACTTAGCAGAGACTCACAACTAGCACTAACTACCAGACAACCCACAGCTGCCATACTCTCCAATGACCCAGAGAAGGCAACAGAAGCCAACGGACAAAGCATCCACCTAAATGAGGTCACAGGTAGTTCCTGAAGGGCACCTGGCAGGATTACACGTGAGACGATTTCCCAGAGTGCCGAAAGGTGAAATGTCTGAACTCTAAATAAAATTTATAATCTTGTTTGAGATTCTCAATATTGTGATGGGTAAGGTAGGGCCCTACCAAAGGTCTTACATATATATACAAGCCTTAATATGGTTCATTGTTACTTTAACATAAAATACAGACACAAGAAAGGAATGTGAAGTCTGTGTCTGAAGCCTTACAGCCAATGTTAACTGTGCTGGAGTTGTTGCTTCCCAGCTGGAAAGAGATTTGAAACACTGGGCAAGGGTCTGCTTTCCTTCCCATTCTCCACAACCCTCCTGTTTTTATTTTTCCTTGGTAGATAAAGTATACTTTTCATTTTCTTCTTTATAACCGTGTACCTACTTTAAATTTGCTTTTTGGGATATTTAGTTATTTTTTCAATTTTTTAAAAATTAAAATTTCTATAAAAGAAAATAAATTAACAAAGAATTAGCTTAAGAAGAGCTATTTCCTTAATTAGGAGAGCTTCGTGTATGGTAGACAGATGGTAGGAAGCTGCTGAGAGTAATTTGCTTTTCAAGGTGAAAATCATACACTGGTGTTCTGCCTTTTCTTTTGGTAGCTACAGAATTTCTGTAGAAAATATTGCACTGATATATAAAATCATGCAGTTTTTGGCACTCATTAATTTTTGTTCCACTACAGAACATTTGTAGATTTTTAAAAATAAAATTATCCTTTTTAATCCATAATTTTTATTATTCATACTTCTTTCATATTTTATCTCATAATTGTATATACATGTTTAGAAAAAATCCCAACATCGGAAAACCCAGAAAATTTATGACCTTCAAAATGCTTTTCCCCTGCAAAAAAAACCCGACATTGCTAACTTTTTTATAACATGCAGTTTGAGCCTGCATGGAACTGATCTAAGCCCTCTAAGTGTGGGTAACAGTTGTGTAACTTGATATTTTTGTTGGATCCCTAGGAATGTGACTAGGATATGTTCCTTGTGCATGAGCTGGCTTTTTGGAACCTATTCCCTATGGTGGGTTGCCTTGCTGAGGCTTGATACAGCGGGGAGGAGGGAGCTTGGTCCTGCCTCAATTTTAAATGCAATGCTTTGTTGACTCCCATGGGATGCCTTTTCCTTTCTGAGGAGTGGATGGGGGAGGGTAGAAAGGAGGTACAGGAAGGAAACAGGAGGAGAGGAGGGAATGGAAACTGTGTTTTGTATGTAAAATAAATGAAAAGCTAATAAAAAGGATATTTTACTAATTATATTTTTATTAGTTTTTAAAGATTCTGTATAAAGAGTTTTAACAATATTCAGCCCTCCACTAGCCGACCAACCCAACTTTATGTTCTATCCTTTTTCTTTTATCCATGAAGTGTAATTTGTATTTCTCACGTATACACAGATGCCTGGCTTTCCACTGGAGCATGGTGGACCTTCCAGTGACAATACTCTTAAATGGATCTGATATTCTCCTCGCAGCCATGAATTGCCCATCACTGTGCTGGAGGTAGGGATACTTCATCTCCTCTTTTCATGCTGTGATTTGGTCTGGCTTGAACTAGCTCACATGGGTTTAGTCATGCTGTCATAATTGCTTTGATATCACATATGTAACTGATCTATTGTGTCTAGATGACATTATTTTCTTGTATTCATTCACTGCCTCTGGCTTGTCGAGATTTTCCATGTCCTCTTTTGCAATGACCCCATGCCTTGAGAGGAAAGTTTATAATATATATGTTCTATTTAGGGCTATGCAATCTTCTCTGTACCTTGGTCAGATTTCTGTATCCATGCTAATCATAATCTACTGAAAATAGAAGCTTCTCTGATGAAGGCTGAGTGAAGTATTGCTCTATGACTATAACAAGTCATTAAGAATCAATTTAATATTAAGTGGTGTGGGAGTCCCCTATGTATGCTATGAATAAGTTTTATTAGCATTGGTTAATAAAGAAGCTGCTTTGGTTTATGACAGGGCAGAATATTTTTAGGCAGGAAAACTAAACTGAACACAGGAAGAAAGAAGGCAGAGTCAAGTAGATGTTGTATAGTTGTTGAAGGAAAAAGATGCCAGAACATTACGTAAGAGCTAGCTAGGAATATAACTGAGCCATTGGCCAAAATGTGTTGTAATTAATATAGTTTCTGTATGATTATTCAGGGCTGGGCAGCTGGGAAACAAAAGTGGTCTCTATTTATAAATGGTACCCAAACTTTTTGCAAGAATTTCCACAGAAAGCCTGAGAAAGGATTTTTTTTTTTTGATTCTACAAAGAGAAGAACAGAATCAAGAACACTTTATTGGTAACTGTCTTTTCTCTAGTAGGCTCTGTTTGCTGGCAGCAAGCAGAGGCCTGGCTCCTTTAAGAGAGTTTTCTAGATGGTTGTTTGGGACCTAGAAACTCCAGAGTTGTGACAATAATCATGGCTCCCACTAGTACCATGAAGGTAGACTCTCAAAAAGCTAAGGAATGGGGCAGAGACAGCCACCAAAGTTGAAACTTTAATCCTAGTCATGCTGCTTAGCATTTTTAAGATTTATGTGTTCAGAAAAAAATAGAGATATACGGTAAAGGCAGATTCAGATGGAGAAAAATAAACTTCTAAATGGTTTACAGTATGTTTAAAAATATATGTAGGTTTTGGAGAAAAAGGAAAAAGGACAGAGAAAGTTCTTAATAAAACAAAACAAAAAGAACTAGGGTAGCTGGGTGTAGTAGCACGCACCTTTAATCCCAGCATTTGGGAGATAAAGGAAGGTGGATCTCTGTGACTTCAAGTCTAGCATGGTCTACAGAGTGAGATCCAGGACAGCCAAAGATAGATAGAGAAACTCTGTCTCAAAAAATCAAAATTAAGAAATAATAAAAGAAATAGAGTAAAAAAGAGCCATGTAAAGATGGAAAATATGCAAAGTCTGGATTATGTGTATTATTTTGTTTTCTTTGAATTTTTGACTATAAATGAGCTAACTACAGAGAGACATTCCATTGCATAAGCTAAGCCAACACACACACACACACACACACACACACACACATACATATGAGAGAGAGAGAGAGAGAGAGAGAGAGAGAGAGAGAGAGAGAGAGAGAGGTTCTGCTTTTGTTCCCACAGAAGATCAAAAGCTGTGGATTCCTTGCTGGTTAATATGGTTTGATCAAACAAGATCCCCTGAAGCAATTACCCAGGTAGTCCAATATCCACAACAGATTCTGGACTGCTGTCTGAGACGGACCAACTATACAGGATACTCCATGAAATACCTGATTAACAGCTCCCCCAATCGGCAATAAGTGGCCTAGAGAACTATGCCCAAATTCTAAAATATTGTTTATAAATGCTTGTTTTCATTTAAAGGAGGTTGATTATAAATGGTTAATGGTCAAAGTCAGGTCTTTCTAAATAAAAAAAAAGGGATATGATATAGAAATGAATAGTTTGCAGTGGTATGGACTTTGGTTTATATGTACAAATTTCAGGTCAATTTTGTTTATATATGTTATATATATTTCTACTCTGATTTAAGGTATATGTTTATGCAATTTATTAAAAATACAATGTATAAATAAAATTACAGATTAATAGATAGTCATTTATAATGGTCAAACTGTAGTCATGTTAGTTATATTTTTGAGATGTACAGAGATATATTTCAGATGGATAGGGTTCCTGCTTAACAAAATCAACTGCCAGGCATTCTGTAGGACACACAAAAAATGCAACTGATGAACTTTGCAAGTACAAGGCAAAATAGATCTCCAAATTTCTGACTTTACTGAAAAGTCTGACAGACATGATGGACCTATAGGCTGAAGATGGATGCCCCAATGTTACCGAAGAACTTTGGTGACTATCCAGGCAGTGAGATGTCTTTGTCATCTCTAGAACTTTGGAAGTTGCTTATAGTGCACTTCTTGTTTTCTTAGGTAATATTATATCCTTAGTTGGAGACTATATAATTATAGTCTATTATAATTATAGTTTTTCTTAGTTATGATAAAGATAAATTAGATATAAAACTTTCGAGTCACAAATATAAAATAAATGATAGAAAATTTTCCTTAATTTGCCAGATAAAAATCAACTAAGTATTGTAACTGCAATTTTTGATTGATACCTGTTTTGGTACATGTAATTTTACTATGTTAAAATTAAGACTTTCATTTTTATTTAGACAGAAAGGTGGGATTCCCCTTTGTATGCCATGAAAATGTTTTATTACCATTGGTTAATAAGGAAGATGCTTTGGCCTATGACAGGGAAGAATATAGCTAGGCAGGAAAATTAAACTGAATGCAGAGAGAAAGAAGGTGGAGTCAGGTAGACACTATGTATCTTCTTAAGGAGAAAGATGCCAGAACATTACTGGTAAGGCACAGCCTCATAGTGATACATAGATTAATAGAAATGGGTTAATTTAAAATGAAAGGGTTAGTTAGAAATATGCCTTAGCCATTGGTCAAGCAGTGTTGCAATTAATATAGTTTTGTTTGAAATTTTGGGTCTGGAAAGGCAGTAAATGAAAGCACAGTTTCACCTACAATTAAGTACATTTAGCAGAGTAAAAACAATAGGGTCTCCTGAATCTGATGGATGAGAAAGAAAGTGGGGAATACATGAGAGCTCATTGGTATGTCATAGAACATTTTGAACAGCACTTCAAAAGCACAGGATTAAAGGCTAACAATTAATAAATGGGACCTCATGACACCCAAAAGCTCCTGTAAAACAAAGGGCACCATCATTCATGTGAAGAGGAAATCCAAAGAATCTTCAGGGGCAAAACCTTTACAGCTTAATAATTTCATAGAATTAGTATCTAGAATTACAAAAAGCTAAAATCACTAAACAGGAATTAAACAAATAGCCCAATTAAAACTGGAGTATGGGGATAAACAGAGAGTTCTCGAAAGATGACATACAAATGACTGGAAAATATTTATTTTAAAATTTTAACACTTTTACCCATAGAGAAATGTGAATCAAAACTACTCTGAGATATCATCATATTTTAGTAAGAATAGCAAAGATTTAAAAAAGATGACTAATCCTGGCATGGATGGAGAAAAAGAGAAATACTTAGTCACTCTTGTTGGGAGTGAAAACTGGCACAGCCTCTTTGGAAATCAGTGAGCAGGTTAAAAAAATATATAATTATAAGCATGATCTGGCTGTACCACTCTTGGGAATAAACCCCCCAAATTCTGTATCTGCTGTAGAGATAATTGCTCATCTATGTTCACTGTTTGTCTATTCACAATAGCCAGGAAATAGAAATAGCCTACATGACCACTAACAGATTTGTAGATAGTAAAAATGTGGTATACAATCAATATTATTCAGCTATAAAAATGGATGAAATTCACAGGTATATGAATAGAAGTAGAAATAACACTTTTGAGTAGGGTAACAAGCAGTTCACAACACAAATGTTAATGGGTATTAATGGAACAGGGAGGGCAATTAGTGTCAGTAATGGGAAGATATTGTAGAGAATAAACTACAGAGAAGGATAAAGAACTCTAAAGAATCATTTAAAAAGCCATGCAAGCCTACCTACTACTGTAGATGCTTCCTAAAGCATGTATATAGTCATGTTGTTAACATATAATGGAAGAACAATGATCCTACTGAATATCATAAACATAACAAGGGTTACTTAAATGGGTTACCTCTTTTGCAGCTGATAGTCAGTGAAGCCCCATAGACCCTCAAACATAATTTAGCTACTGCCAATATTATAGGTGACCCAGAACTTGAAGATAACACTCTATTGTGGAAGACAACATGTTCATGACTCACAGAACATAGAAACAGCCAGCTGGTACTGACCTAGAAGCTCCATCCTTTCTGCATATCTTTAATAGTGCTAGAAAGCTTCATGCATGTACTAAAGGAGAAAAAAAATCATCTGTGAATCCTGTGAGCTGCAATATCGATGGGCTTAGCAAGACATACGGTGCAATAGTGGCACAAGAATCATGATAGTATCCAACAACTACCTGATTGACTATAAGTTCTACTCATAAGATGAAATCCATACCTGGTACCATTGTTGGGTTAAGAATCTCTTGCTAGAGAGATCCACACACTAAATGGAAATCTCTTGTAGATTTATCAAAACTTTTGACTTGACACTCTGGTGCATTTCCTATAGAAGACACATTCTTGGCTCAGTTTTGTCTGATTCATTCATTTTGACACTGCCCATAACCCTTTCTTTATAATCAACATAATCTTCTTCCTGAGAGTTAGAGATGGCTTATTCTCATATCTGATGAGAAGATTCCCAGATGCCAGCAACATGTATTGAGAATTATGTTGGGCTATGCTGATATTAAACATTTTACTGTGCAACTTTTTAAACATCTAACTGTAGACAATATGTACAAATTATGTGACCCTAGTAAAGTATTGCCCTATTGATCACTTCTCTTTCCTTCTATTTTTCTCTTTTTTCTTCCTTTCTTTGTATCACCTGTAGATCACACATCTGTTACAAATCAACACTTTGGTTGGAGAGTAATTAATTCAATCCCATGGAACATTTGCTGTAAAGACCAAGAAAGAAAAGGACTCATTAGCATAAACCTAGGAGTTCTGTTTCTAATATATTGGTATATTGTTATATTTGTAAGCAGCATAACTATATGTATAAAAATGTAGAACTCTGACTCACTATGGAAAAGGGCCATTTTTTTGAACCCGGAAAATCAGCACTTTGTCCATCCATTCAGAATCTTAGATTCTGTCTTAGAAACTTAATAAATATACCAAGTGAAAAATATGGGAACCAGGGAAAAGCAAAAGTTTTTCTTTTAAGTGAGAAATTAAGAACTGAGGAGATGAATCCGTGTATACAGTGCTATCTTTGTGAACATGAAATTTTCAGTTTGGTCTTCAATAGCCACATAAAAAAATAAGAATTGGGCATGGTGGGATATGCTTGTAATCGTAGGAGTGATGAGGTGGAGATGGGAGGATTTCTGGTACTCACTGATCAGACAGACTGGCCTTATGGATGAACCTCAAACCAGTGAGAGATGCTGCTTATATCCTGTAGAAAAAACTCTACATTATCTTCTGGTCTCTATATGTGTGTAAACACCAATATAAGTACACTGTGATTCATATGTACAAAAACATACCCATAGATCCACATGGATGCCCCCACATGAGCACATCTGCACATCCACATCCACACAAAAAATCAAAATCAAAATCAAATTTTTCATGGTTCTAAGGGAGCATCTTCTTGGTACAGAGTTGTTTTTCTTGCATCAAGAAATAATAGTGGTAGTGATATTAACTGTAACCATAGTGATAGTGTCACTCTAAACTGTAGGCTATTTGCAAATACTAAGCTATTTTTAAACACTGATATTTCCGTTGGAACTAACATTGGTGACTTTTAGCATCATTGTATTGTAAATAAAAAGAAGTTAATCTACACAAAATTTCATTAATTTGCCCAAAGTCCTGCATAAGGAAGAAGTGGCAGAGCCGCCTGTGGTTCCCACTCAGTCAATAACTCATCTGTGTTGCTCTTCAAATAATCGGGGAAGAAGTAAAAAATGAACACTCTCCTATTGGTCCTGGGACCCCACGTAAGCTTTTTCTGAAGTAGAAGCTGTTCCACCACACTCACATAAAGGTCTCCATTGTGTTCTTCTACAACTGTAGTTTCAAAGAGCATGTCTCTTTATGTTTATGAGATCCAGATTGCATATACACTGAATTTTGTCCTTATAGGTCAATGCCAATTTATTAATAGAGACATCTCCTTTACGGACTGAAAGTTATACAGTACAGTTTGCACTGGGATGCCAGTTATTTGTAAAGCTAAGGGATTCTTTCAAGTAGTCATGTCGAGGAAATTAAGCTATATAGTGCTGTGCATCACAGTGGATGATGTGCTTCAGCTCACAGTTTAAATAGCAAGACTCTGGGCTAACCCCCCTTTCCTGCTGGATGTTTACTACTTGAGCAGTCCTATTCCAAACAGCACCTGATGCCTGCTTATTTAGATCATGAATATGGAACTATCTTGAGAGGAAAGAAATGTGGGAAGACATCTGCAGATGACTGTGGCAATATTTGGGGTCATGCTTCTTCAGCTTTAATGTACCTGTGCATCATCTGGGGATCTTATTAATATGCACAGATTCTGACTTCACAAGTGTGACCGATTGCAAATACCACCACCATTCTTTATTTCTCCGCATGCCCATGTCCTTTTCAGTGTGACCTTGAAGTCCTTCTTTATGTCTTTGTGTCTTCTACTTCAATTTTTGGTGCTCCGTGACGTGCTTTGACCAATAGAAAAGGCTGAAGGTCTTGTCTAGTTATGACATGTTTGGGCCATTTTCTCTTTTGTAATTTTATAATTATTGTGTATTAAGATGAAGGTAGACTGATGGAGAATAAGGGACAACCTAGAGGGTTATTCATGTATAGAAGCAGAGCTTCTTGGTACACCTGATGTGAATTGTAGATGATGCATGGCAAGCCAGGCAAAGTTAAAGGATCCTCCAATCCTTTCACTACCAATGAAAACTCACTAATGTTTTAAGACCTTGGGTCTTGTGCTAGTTAACTGATGATGTTTTGTGTCTCTAAGATCTGAGGCGAAGCTAATGCTTCTGTTTGTGAGTCATTCTGAGCATTAAGTTGGGACACAGGGTGGAAACTACACAGTGCACAAACCAAATTTTATAGGTTACCTGTTTTTGTACTTTGAAGAATGGTTTATATACTCTCAGAGGGGTGAGATGCAGGAGGAATGGATGGGGAAAGGGGGGAATCTGATGAAAACCTTTTCTTGATTGACAAATGATGTTGAATCAGGACTTGAAAACAAGTTGAGCTAACCAGTAGGCAATGTTCTCGCATTGTCTCTGCTTTAGTGTCTACCTCCAGGTTCTTGCTTGTGTTCTTGCCTTGAATGCCCTCAAAGATGGACTGCCATCTGGAATTATAAGACAAATCTTTTTCTCCTCAAGTCACTTTTGGTCAGGGTCTTTATCACAGCCCTAAAACCAAAGTAAAACAAGTATGTAATCTGAAAACCACCCGAATATTATTGGAAATTGAAGAGAAACCGTTTATACTGCTCTGTTCTGGTGTGGACCAAGAATCTTCTACTCTGTAAGAGAAGAAGGGACTTGTAGTCATTAAATGGGCTGTAGGTTGTGTATTCCATTTTCTACATCATGAACATGTGAACATAGTCAATGCGTTTAGGTGACAGATCATATATGAGTGATTGATCAGTCAATACACACACATGCACACACAGAGTAGTTCTTTAATATTCTCAGCTGATTGGTTCCACAACTCCTTACAAATACCCCAAACCACAGATAGTCAAGTTTCCTTATAAAAAAATAATGGCATAGTGTTTGTGTATAACCCAAGCACATTTTTCCATTTACTTTAAGACACTTTTTTTTACTACTTTCAATGTATAATACAATGTAAATAATACACAGTCAAACTGGATTTAGAGAATTATTTTAGAATAAAATTATACATGTTCAGTGTGGTTACCTTTTTTTTTTCTAAATAAGTTTTATGTACAGTTGGATAAATCCACCAATGCAGAACCTGTGAGCACAGAGGCCCAGCTCACACAGGCTAAGTCTGGAAGACTGGAGTTCTGACTCAACGCCCAGCAAATATTTACTTTAATACAAACCCGCATAAACACCATGGAAGAGGAAGATGATTTAAAATAAGATGCTGCCTCAGCTCCCCGCACCCCCTGCCTCCCAGGCTTGTGTGAGTTTGAACTGTGTTAGCACTTTCTTGCCTCCCTGACATTCCAGTGACGTCACTGATTTCTTGCTTCCCTCATCCTCATCTCCCAAGACTTGTCCTGTGAGTACACACTGAATTTTCCCTGAGCCTTGAGAAACATCATTTCAGCAGCATTAACAACCATTTGTTTGTCCTTTGAAAATGCCTAATTACTTGTTTGCTTCTAGACTGTGAAGCTGTCAGCCCTGAATGGGGCAGCACAGGACTGCCTTACCTGGCTCTTCTGGGCTGATAGTGAGTGTGAAGCTGGTCATTCATAACATCTTCCCATCCTTTCCCAAGGGAGTTCATCAATAAACACAGAACCAGAAACTAAAGGAACCTATAGCTAAGTCCTCTCCATTTAATTGGGTTGGGTGACCTATAACTCAGTAACATCATTACATTGGAGAAAAGCTGAGCAGTGTCCATACTTCTTACTGTGGAGGACCATCTCCTCCTTCAAGAAAAATACCCAGAGGGAAATTCATTAGGAAGCATGCTTGTCAGGGGAGGAGGGCAAAGGATCATGAGATAGGGGCCCTTTAGTCCCTATGGGAACAAGCACCATAACATGACCATTTTCTTTGGCTCCGTGCTTCTAGGGAACTTCATTCCTAACACAGCTCCCAAATTCCCATGGAGGAAAGTCTGGAACTAATTTATGTACATTGTGGGCTTTTCTATTTCTCCAAAGATCAAAGCAAGCTGAGCAAAGCAGAAGCGCAGATTAAGCGTTTGGTGAAGCATGGGGGTAAATATGAATCTGTCGCTCCTCTGGGAGCAATGATTTCTTATTGTACAGAAAGCTAAAACAAGCACGAGACTGGGATTCTGAACTTTAAAATCTGATCATCTGCCAACTTTCTCACTCTTATTTGGGTTTCTGTCACTTGCCTCCTACCATTTACGGTTAAGAGCACCAAATTAATTCCTAGCATGTGATTTTCACCAGTCATTTCCCCCCAATTGAGTACATCTCTTACCATTCTTTTCCATTTCAAAATTCTGTCTTATCGTCATCATAGATTTCACACATGGACCTTTAAAAGATCCAAACACTTATAGAAAAATGCTTATGCCTATGGAAATATAAGAAAATATACTATTGTCTCTGCATTTTTCATAATCACATGCCCATGGACAAAACTATTCTCACAATTTGTGCATATCCTCCCAACATCTTAGTCCATGAAACCACACACGCACACCTACATGTAAATACATAGACACACACATAAATACATAGACATACACACACACACACACACACACACACACCATTCCCACATCATGCATGATAGTTCTCTTCAGTAAGCTGGATTGTTTACCCCTGGAGGCCCCTGACTGGACAGTCCATCCAAATTTGTGAACACCAGGTTCAGTGAGAGATTCAATTTCTAAAAATAAAGTGGAGAACAATAGCGATAGACATCAACCTCTGGCTTTCATTTGCCTGTGCACACACATGCACATGTTAACACCTCTTCCATGCCTCCCAACACACAGATGCACAGATACAAAAACATAGGGATCCTATGTCATTTATTTATTTCACTCCATGATGGATTCAAAGTACCTTCCCAAAACTATGGGAAAGATCTATTGTAGGGAGAGGCTGCTTTTTTGTTTCCTGGATGCACTGACTCCCAAAAATAATCACACAGAAACGATATTATTTAAATCATTGCTTGGTCAAACACTTAAGCGTATTGATAGCTAGGCCTTATATCTTTGGTTAACCCATTTCTATTGTTTTATATTTTATCATGAGGTTTGTGGCCTACCAGCAAAGTTCCAGCTGGGAGCTCGCGTCTTTCCCCTCTGGGGCTATCAATTGAAATACTGCTTGGTCAATAGCTTAAGCGTATTTCTGGCTAACTTGTATATCTTAAATTAACCCATTTCTATTAATCTGTGTATCGCCATGTGGCTGTGGCTTACCAGCAGGGTTCTAGTACTTCTGTCTTCAGTGGTGGCTGCATGGCTTCTCTCTGACTCTGCTCCTCTATTTTCTTGGAACTCCTGCCTTTCCTTATTCTGCTAAGCCACTGGCTGAAACAGCTTTATTCATTAACCAATAAAAGCAAAATATAGACAGAAGGACTTCCCACATCAATCTATTGCATTCTTTTCCAATATTGTGAGTGTCACATAGTGTATTTAAATTTTTGTTTTCCTTGATTATTTTATAAATTAAATGTCCAATGCAAAATATTGCATTAATAATAAAATGATTAAAATGAAAGTCATTATGTATTTTCCTACTTACCATCCTTAATTCAAAATTTCAGAAATTGCTTATGTCAATATTATCTTTTAAAATTACTGTTACTAAAGATATACACTCAGTATGACTAAACTAATGAAAATGACATGGAATCCTACTTCATTAAATGTATCAACTAAAGAAAATCTGTGCAAAGTGTAAAGATGAAATAAGTTATCTTCAAATTTCCGTTTTCCAAAAAAAGCCTCATATATCGTGTGAGAGCTCGAATGTCAAAGTCCTCAGAGACTGCATCTGTGGGTGCAGCCTGTCACTGGCTGTATGTAACACATTCCAGCTCATAGTCTGCAGAGGACTAATCTGTGCCCATTGTGGTTGGTTCAGAGATGAAGTGGTTTTGTATGTTGAAGGCATTTCATGTCAGTGTGCATTTGCTGTCCTGAAATTATTGCCTCTGAGTTCCAGGCACTTGGCACTGCTTCCCAAGTCCCTATGTCATTCTTTTATCATTTTATTTTCTTTGATTTTTCACCCAGTATTTTGATCTTATAAATAACACCGTTTTTTAGAAATTCTTTTTTTTTTTTTGCTTTCAGAGTGGATTACATTTTAGTTAAGTAAAAAATTCTAGAAACAAAATCTTTTTTTCTAAATATTTTGAAGAAATTGAGTGCTCTTGTGAAATGTCTATCAAAGTTGAATGATCTTTTTTTATTTTTTAAAAACCCTTTTCAAAGACTATCTTCATTGCATTATCAATTTTAAATGATTTCCATTGTGAATATTTGCCCTGAGTGCTGTGGGGCAAATGGTCTTGTATGCTGTAAAGTTGTACTGGTTTAATAAAATGCTGATTGGCCAGTACCCAGGCAGGAATTATAGGTGGGGCGACCAGAAAGGAGAATTCTGTGAAGAGGAAAGGCTGAGTCTGCAGTCATAACCCAGATGCAGAGGAAGCAAGATGAGAAAGCCTCACTGATAAAAGGTACCAAGCCACATGGCTAACACAGACAAGAATCATGGGTTAATGTACAATGTAAGAGTTAGCTATTAAGAAAGCCTGAGCTAATAGCCCAACCAGTTTATGATTAATGTAGACCTCTGTGTGTTTCTTTGGGACCAAATGGCTGTGGGACCATGTAGGACAGAAATTTCTGTCAACACCTGAGAGTAAGTTATGTGAAGGAACTCACAAGGAACTCATCAGAATCCCTCTGTATGATGTCTTACACAGGAGTCTGAAAATCCAAAGAAGGAAATTTTATGACTTAACTATTAGGAAAACATAATAGTACTGTATTAATTAGTCATCTAATTAATGTTTAATACATAATTATATTATAGCAGCATAGTATTGTATTAATTAGATTATTATAACTTTTTCAACTTCAGGATTATAAGAGTTATTGAAAATGTGATACAGTAAAAGAGTCTGTCATGTAGAATTATGTTAAACAAATTTCATTTAGTTTTATAAAGTTACTTTCTGTTTGACTGAAGGTTAGATCAACTCTCTCATTTCACAGAAACAATAGAGAATCTGTGAATTGAAGAATGGATAGAGAAATGCAATAGATGCACCCCCATAGCCTACTAGACATTAAGAGTAATAGAATTATGTTTACTTGTGACAACATAGATGGAGCATGAGGGCACAACAAGCAATAAAGCAGGCATATAAAGACAAGAACCACATGATCATCCTTTACACTTATACACCCGTCTCGCTGAGAGGAGAGTGGTGGTTGTCCAAGCTAAGCAGATAGCAGAGAAGTGGGAATGAGGAAAGGCTGATATGGGAACTGAGTAATCACTGTTAGATGCAGTAAGAGATCTGGTGTGCCGATTCATAGTAGGGTGACTATAGAGATCAGTAATATGTTTTAAAAAGCTAGAAGAAAGGATTTGGGATTTTTCACCATAAATGTTACAAATATTTGTAGACATGGATCTGTATAAATCTATTTTAGAAATTTGTGAATGTATCAAAATATCCCATTTTACCTAATTAATAATTTTGTTTAATAAATGCAATTAATAAAATAAAAATAAACCAAATTATGATTTCATGAAATTGTCTGCTTCCTGAAAACTGAAAACCTGGCTCCATCTCTACCTCCAGACACAAGAATTTTGGTTCATAGTGAAGTATCTGCTTAGACTGGGCAACAGTCTTATGCAAGGAAGATCAGATTCTTTTGTTTCTAAGAGAGTAAATGTCTGATCTGCAGCTTGTGTCATGGGCCTTTGGGAAAGTGAACAGGCAAAGCTGGAAGGACCTCTGGAAGGTGCAGGTGAATATGTCTTCCTAAATGTCTACGGTAATCACCACCATGGACTGGGACACAAGAATCACCGAAGAGTGTAACATAAGGATTGCTCCAACTCTGAGGAGTTTCTAGGTTTGTGCCATCCCCAAGTAGCATACTGCTCATCAACACCATTTAAGTGTTTGGTAGCCGCACCTCTTAAAAGAGCTGTACTGTTTTTGACACTAGCATTGAGTCAGGATGCTATCTCTTAAAGGGGCTGAACCCCTGATTGCCACTAGCAAACAGTCTACTCAAGAAAAAGCACCTTTGCCATGAAGCTGGTAGACTCTCAGGAAGCCAAGGAATAGTGAAAAGTCAGCTGATTTGATCCTAGCCACGCGACTTTGCATTTTGTAGACTTGTGTTCAGAAAAGAGAGATACAAAGTAAAGAAAGATTCATATATATATATATATATATATATATATATATATATATATATATGTATATATATGAAACCCCTCTAAATGATTGACAGTGTCTTTAAAAATACAGGCTTGGGAGAGTAAAGAGAATGCATAGACTCAAAAAAGAAATATATAGTTTTAAAATAAATGAGGTCTTTGAATAGGGAGTAAAGTAATAAACAGAAGGCCATGGGAAGATGGAAGATGCACTGAGAGTGGTTACTGCATGTTATTGTGTTGTCCTGAACTCTGACTGTGAAGAAGGAGCAACAGCTGCTAAGAGACAGTTGAATATAAATGTTGCTACATTAATCCAACCTATATATTTTGAAAATGCCTTGACTTCAAAATTTAAGTCAAAAGATACATTATTTTGGAGAAGAAAAGTTACACTTTTCTTTCCACAGGAAATGAGAGGCTCTGGTGCATTCTGGTTTAAGAAAAATAAGATTTGAGTGAGGAAGACCCTCTGAAAAATCTCCAGTGGGAGTGTCTGGTCCAGATAACCTAATGTTTCAGAGCACCTCTGTTACTTTTTCCTCTGAGTTCTATATCCAGGATGGCTTCAAGGATTCAAGCTGAGATGATTCTATGAGTATCTATGTATCTATATATCTATATATGATAGTTATGCAATAACAATTAATGAAAGGAGAGGTCATGAATTTAAAGGAGAGCAGGGGTATATAGAAAGCTTTGGAGGGAGGAAAGGGAAAGAAGAAATGTTGTGATTAAATTATAATCTCAATAATAAAATTATCAATAAAATAATAAAAGAGATCACCATTGGAGATTCTCCTGGGAAGTATTTCTTCAGAATCAGCACATAAAAACTATGTCCCCGAAACAGCCAAGGTTGTAGATCATGCTGACAAACTTGGTAAGAGTTACCCAGGAAGTACTGGTTCTGAAGTCCTGAAAGGGTCATATAGAGCAGCTGGTGCCAGAGCGGCTTGCTTGGCACTGTGTGGCAGAGCTGGAGTCCCAAAGCATGCTGAGGAGAGGTTATTGGTGAAAGTGCAGTCCAATTGCAGTAGAAAACCCCAACATTTTGGAGAGTTCAGTAACGTGGTACAACAGCTGTCGAGAACAGCAGCAGTTCTGGTATGAAGCAGTCCTGAGTTAGTCCTGAGCTTAGGAGGATCTGTGTGGCATGCAGAGCGTGGAACCAGAGAAGTAGTTCAGGCCCTTTGAAGGAACCCAGAAGATGGTGAGTGGATCCCAGATACTGGATACTGAATTATTTACACTGTAGGAGTTTGGTTTTGCTTTGATTTGATAGTGATTGAGCCCTGGTTCTTCCATCTTGAAATAAGAATGTATTTAATTTATCTTTTCTTTTACCAGAGCCCACAGTTAAGAGATATATTAGAGAGCATAAGGATACTTTAAGGAGACCAAACTTTTAAAGTGTAAATTTTTAAAGACAATGTGACTTTTAGAATTTGTAACAGTTTTATACTGTGATATGATTATATGATCTTGGGAACAGAAAGAATAGAAAAACTTTGGCTTGATAAGTGATGTGTTTGTAAGCCAACTTGACATGTTAGGACATAAAATAGAGGGCTATACCAGTAGATTTTCATCCCATTAACTCAAGGTCGGCCAGGATTTGTAGCAATTCAGACAAATCTTATTTGCATTACATTTGGTTAGCAAAACCCACTTCCCACTTTGAATATTAACCATGTGGCGACTATTTTTGGGAGATTTAAAAATATGTTTAAGAACACAAACAACCTTTCTGTACATAACTTAATTAGACCTAAATATAAACATCACACTATATGCAAAAAATAAAACATCACATAGATATTCTAGAGCTGGATGCCGATGGCCAGAATTCATCACTTTTGAGCATGTGAATGTAAGTGAAATAAACCTAAGTACAGGTGAAATTGCTCCATAGTTTAAATAGTTCAGTAATTTAAGTCAATTTCCCTTATTAGTGCTAATTAGTTTTGCAAGTAAATATGATTTTATGCCTCCCTACAATACACACGCATAAGCACCCACAACACGGCAGTTTCAGGATAAATTACTGATCAAAATTATATACAAAGTGGCCTCTGTTAAGTAAGGCTTCTCAGGGAATGTGGCAGGGATGCAGACTGTTACAGGTGCCTTTCACTGACTTCCTGTTCAGCTTGTGTTCTTTTCACTTCCTCTCTCTCCAACACTTGTTTATATGTCTTCATGGAGAGAAATAGCTAAACTACTTCTTGTCATTCCCACAAAATTGTGTTTGGGAGAAAAAAAATTTCATTCCCTAGTGCGTTAATCATCTTTCTGTTGCTATTAGAGATTACCTGAGAGAAATTAATCTATAAAGAGAAAAGGAAGAATTCTTGTCTCATGCTTCTGTAGGTTGGCAGCATAGTTGAGGAAGTACCATTGCTTTGGTTCTATGAAGCATCACGTCACAATGGGAACATGTAGAGAGACAACCATCTGATAAACCAAGTGCCAAAGAGGCAGAGGAAGAGACTGAGGTGCTACAGTTTTCTATATATGATTCCTTCATGGAACCAAGAACCTTTCATAACACTCTTCTAGAACACCCACAGTACCTCCTAGTACCACCCATTTCACTCACATCACCTCCCATTGTCATTCCTTTTACATGTTGAATGGGGATCATTCTACATCCAAACTGGAGCACTTAGTTTGGAACACAAGTAATAAAAATAACTAATATATATAAAGTATGGCATACTCTTCCAAGACCTTAAAGTTAATCAAATACTTTAATAATCATGAGAATTCTTTGCAGGTGCCACCATACTAGGTAAGGTCTACAGAGAAGCAGCAGAGAATTTATAGAAGTCACTTGGAAATAAAGCTAGGGGCAGCTACCACCAGCAAAGCAGGGGTGTTTGGAAATGAGATTGTCATTTGAGTTGATGGACTCAGTAACACAGAGGCACTTCTCAATATGAGTGGGACTCACCAAAGCCATTGGAAATCTAAACAGAACAAAAGGATAAGTCAAAGAGAGACATTCCCTCTGCATTGTGATTCTCAAGGCAGTTTCAAGTTCTGTTACCTTCAAGATCTGAAACCAATATCATTACTCTCCTGTAACTCCAGTTACTGCTTATCCAGCATCATTTTCTAAAATCTGCAAGCCCAGACATTCATGAGCTAAACAAATAACACACACACACACACACACACACACACACCTGAACATTCTGCAGTTTCTTGTTTTCTGAACATTGAACAGTTGTAGGTCTCTGTGTTAATCACAAACCACTGTAAAGAGCTTACCTGATGAGGCTGACAGATGCTTTAATTCATGGCTCTATGAGTCATTAAAAGCTATTTTTAAAGTTATGTCCATTTAGAAGAACAATGGTATTAAATGTTCCCTTAAGACCTATGGCCTATCTAGTTACAGGTTCTTGGTTAGATTATGGAACAGTATGGGATTCAACTTTTGGTAAAGGCCCGAAATCCAGTAAGAAAGTGATTGGCTACTCCCATAGCTTTGAAAGTAACTGTATCTGGTAACTACGATCTCATGGTACAGAAAGCAAACTTGGGTAAATGGGAGTAGTTCTGGCTCAGGATCCAATGACGTCATGAAGCAAGTTGTATGGAATTTACTAAACTTGTTCTAGCACTAGTGTATGTAAATTCGATATAAAACTCTGTAAGGGACTCAAACTACATGAAAGGTTCCATAAACCAGGAAGCTAGCTATAATTATTCAGCTATTAGTCAACATTCTTTCTTCAGATCCCAACAATTTTACTCTGATCCCAGGAAATCGAAGTACACATATGTATGTTTTTGTGGTGCTCGAGCTTGACCCTAGTTTGTTTTGCATGCTTGGCAGTCCTGCCAACACCCACAGACCCATTACCTCAGGCCCATTGTTTCCTAGTCTTGTCATCAAGATCCAGTGTAGTGATAGCTTAATTCATGGTGAAGTTGAACAGTTATATATATGGGAAAGATCTGTGCTCCAGGGCACAGGAGGTGCTGTAAAGCATAGAGCAATTAGGATGACATAGTGACAACAAACTCGCAGCTCTTGCAGCTTCTTCCTTAACACCCAATGGGAAATCTATTCCGGCAATAAAATTTGATTGTGCAGTAGAAAAGGCACCATTTCCAAAACAAGATCTTGTTCCAGCCTGTTCTGAACTTGTCATGTTTATGTCTTAGTTGGCTGGTTACCAATAGTTGTCTAGTTCAATCAAGAGCTTGGAATAAAACTGGGCACAGAAGGTTCATTCCAATGTTTGACGCTGAGAAAAATTTAAAATCTGTGGCCTTGAACATGAATGCTCAAGAAAATACTGAAAAGGAGTTTCTGCCTATGCCTGACAAGGTATTGACAAGGATGGTTTCTTAGGAAGGGAGAGCCCATTTTCGTTTAGAGGATGATATCTGGTAGGTCTATCACTTCCAGTAGATGAACCCCCACCTTGAGTCTATTGTTCAGGGATTCAGTAGATCATTATAAAAGGACAAAAATATGAGAGCTGCTGGGGAGATGAGGGTTCAATCTGAGATAAGTTATATAAGGGTTACAGGGTGCGAATGATCAAAATACATCGTATGACATTCTCAAATAATTAATTAAAGTATAATATTAATAAAAATAAAATAATGGGAAAATATAAGGGCAAAATTCAGAAAGAATATCATCTTTTTCCTTCTGAGCTTCCTGTCTATCAGGAATTAAGAACCTTTTTTTTTTTCACTATGCACATCTACTAGCATCTCTAAGACCACAAGAAAAGGCAAAGCTTAAGTCGCACTCATGTATTTTAGTCATAGCAACACAGAAGTGGCAAAAATGACCTGTGTCCTTATATACCTTGGAAATTTCAGAATGAAAAATAATTGCATATGGAAATGTGTAGAAAATATTTAATAAAAATAAAGTATTTCCAGGTATTTTGGGATCCTGAAAGGTTTCTGGTCTGAGACCTGTCTACACTGTGTAGGAAGACTGTCTAAAACACTGGTTCTCAACCTTCCTAATGCTTTGTCCCTTTAATACAGTTTCTCATGCTGTGGTAACCCCTGACCATAGAATCATTTTTGTTGCTACTTTATATCTGTACCTTTGCTACTGTTCTCAATTGTAATGTAAATAAGTATGTTTTCTAATGGTTGAACAACCCTGTAAAATGTTGTTCAATGTCAAAAGGGGGTGCGACCTGCAGGTTGAGCATTGATGGTGTAAAACAAAAACAAATACGAAGCAAAATCTTAATGATCTTGTACCCACACTAGAAAGAGACATTCCTTAGATTTTGTTCACAGTGTTTTACAGTTAATAACCCATGCAAGATAATTACATAGTTCATTTGCATATTTAAAGTGAGTAGACTATTTTTTAAGAGGTGTAAATATAATCTATATGAGTATTTTGCAATGTAAGATGAAGTTTTTTGTGAAATATCATTGTTGCAATTCAACTCTCAAATCACCTGATACCATTCGGCTTTCCTAGTGTTTGTTTAGGTGAAAGCATGCTCAGCTGTGGCTGCATCACAGCTGTGAGTGACCCTTCTCCCTTAAGTGGACATCATTCATACCATCTTTTCTGTGGCTTACTAAGAACAATGAAGACCACGATGTGTAACGAACATCTAAATGAAGAGACTTTTGGCTCACATAGCAGGGTTGTAATCATGCAAGAGATCAAGTGTTCAGGACAAAGTTCTTTTTTTTTTTTTTTTAGTTTCATTTTACATTCCAACCACAGCTCTCCCTCCCACCCATCCTTGCCTCGCACGCAGCTCAACCCAATCCACTCTTTAAAGATGAGAGTAAGAGACAGTAAAGAGTTTTCAACATTTTCTGGTTAGAATCTGAAATGTCCTGTCAAAGCTCCTGTT
Source organism: Chionomys nivalis (assembly GCF_950005125.1). Lineage (NCBI taxonomy): Eukaryota > Metazoa > Chordata > Mammalia > Rodentia > Cricetidae > Chionomys > Chionomys nivalis. The sequence goes on along the minus strand of NC_080105.1, from coordinate 45,195,136 downwards.
TTGAATGCTTAATCCCTAGGTGTGCTATTTTGAAAACTTTGGAACTACAGGATGTGGTGCTGGGCTGGTGGAAATACATAAATGAGGGTGGGACTTTGGGGTCTTCCAAGGTAGTTCCTCTGTTCTGACTAGCCTCTTCCTGTCTACCACCATTGGACTGTCTCCACCACAAGCTCCTGCTGCAACAGGAGCTTCTTGTTCTTCCATTCAGAGGACTACAGGAATGCATCACAGTCAGTTGAGCTAGTTGACACTAATGAGGAGGAGGAGGAGGAGGATGGGGAAGAAAAGTTATTATGCCAAATGAACTTTAAACTTACTTCCAGTCTATGACTGCATGGCACATGAACTCAAACTTTAAGAAGTTCTGGGGAATTTCTCAGACTATTCATTAATTTTCAACAGTATTAATGTATTTGTTAAAGCCCTTAAGAACTGGAGAGGCTCAGAAGAGTAAATTGTTCAATATAGTATGACATTAAAACAATATGACCTATACATTTTTTTCTGTGATCTGCAAAACATTAGCCTAAAATATGATAACTTTGGGATATTTTTTTAGCTGAAATAGAGTATTCTTGGTGTTGTTTTGTGCAACACAGAGCACATTATTTGATGTAGTTCTCTAACAAAAAATGAATATGAACCAAGTGTTTGTTTTTGTTGCTTTTATTGAAATGTATACTATATAAAAATGCATCCTACTAAATAGTAGGATTGTCAGTATTTTTCCTAAATTTATCTTCCTGATTCATGAGCATGGAAGATCTTTACATCTTCTGATATCTAAGATATTATCAAATTCTTCAATCTCTTTAATCTACAACACTTTTGCTTTCTTGGCTAGAGTTATTCCAAAATATCTAATGTTATTTGTGGCTTTGTGAAAGGTATTGCTTTCCTGATTTCTTTCTCAGTCTGTTTGTCATTTGGGAACAAATATAGAGACAAACGGCCAGAAATATATAGAGACTGAGACCTTGGAACAGTTAACTCTAAATGGAGTATCTTTATCAGCCTCCTCTCAGGGCTCAGGAAACCCTCTTAAGGAGAAGTTAGAAAGAGTTTAAGAGCCAGAGGGGTGAAGGATACCAAGAAAAGAAGGCCATAGACAGATCTGTACCACATAGGATCCTAGACCCGAAGGGAGAGCTGGATACAAGTTCCCATCCTTAACCCAGAAGCTCTCTCCAATAGATAACTTCTTACAAATGAAAATCTTTTTTTTTCCCAAGGAAATCTTACTAGAGAAACCAATTACTCTTAAGAGCAGGTTGCATGCCTACTAGTAAATGCCCAACAGAAATTGATGTGGGATTTCCCTCTGTATGCTGTGATTACCATTAATGAATACAGAACTGCTTTGAGCCTATAGCAGAGCAGGATGGGGTGGAGCATAGCTAGGTGTGTAAGACTGGATTGAATGCTGGGAAAAAGAAGGGTGGAGTCAGAGAGAAGCCTTGGAGCTGCCAGAGACAGACACCAGAACTTTTCTGGGTAAACCACAGCCTCGTGGTGATACACAGATTAATAGAAATGGGCTAAATTAATATATGGAAGCTAGCCAATAAGAAGCTGGAGCTAATGGGCCAAGTAGTGATTTAATTAATACAGTTTCTGTATAATTATTTTAGGGCTGGGCAACCGGGAACCAATAAGCCCCTTCCATACAACAAGAAACCAAACTCAATAGTATCTTTATAGATTCCTTGTATCATTATGTCATGTCAAAACTTTTCCTTTATTTTGTTTAAGTTTTTATTTTATTTCATTTGAGGATTTTCTTTTCTCTTCCTGTCACCCTACAGAGACTTTTGGTATATATTATCGCTTCCATTTTTATGGGATTCCTTGAGTGTTCAATGAGTGGGATCTGCATTTCTAATTGTTTCATGGACCTTTGCTTGGGCTCTTTTCCTGTTTGTTTGTCCTATTTTGAAGTATTAGTTTTTGTTTTGTCTTATTATATTTTTTTATTAGCACTTAGAAGCCTGTTTTCTAAGAGAGACAGAAAGGGGTTGATCTAATGAGCGGGGAAGTGGGGACGATCTGAACTGGGAGGAGTAGAAAGATGGGGAACCATAATTAGGATATACTGTGTGAGAAAAATAATCTATTTTTCATAAAGGAAAATTAAAATTCTAAAAGGCAAAATTGTAGGGAAAAACATACAAGACAAACATAAGATATATTATAAAGAATTTATCACATCTCAGAGTCTAATCAGTTGTATTTTGGATGTTTTGAAAAATTGTTATAACACAACCCAAATGACTTGTAGCCTTTGCACACTGCCCCTCCCAACTCCTCTGCCCCCACCCTTTCCATGACAGCTTGGCATTTTAGCTTCAGTTTGTGTCCCTTCTTAGATTTTGTTTATTTTCTCCCTCTGGTTTATTTTAAAAGCATTAGAAATAACTCGGATTCACATTTCTATTAGTATGTACCATGCTTATTGAATTCTCTTTAAAGTTTGTCCCTCCCCCATATTAAACAGTGTTCTTTTCCTATTCTGATTGTGGGTTTCATAAATATTCATAGAGGACTGGGCTTTGTTGCTGTCTCAAATCTTTTGCAGATTGTGGAGAGAAATAACATAGAACTAATGTTTTTACCAAGGCCAAGATTTGTAGCCAGGCATGAGAATCAAGGTGTGTGCCTTTAAGAAGCTTGCAAACTTGTTTATAAGAGAACTCTGGGGTTGGAGACTGGCTTCTGCTCTTAGGAACCCTTAGCAGGTGACAAATATGATAATTGTCTTTGAGTGCATCTGAAAATGGATCTGCAAATGAAGAAAATTGCAAAAATAGAAAAAATAGTTTAATTTTCAATAAAGCTTGCAGCAGATTGGTTAACAATGTCAGTCACTCATTATTTCAGAGGCAGGGGAGGAAATGCACTTGCGGAATACAACTGTGGCATATATTGGGTTGCTATCATCAAGCCCAGCATGACTTTTATTGTTTGGATAAAGCTCAGTGCTATGCTCTGCAGCCTAATAAACTCCGGAATGCAATTCAGTGACTACTATTCCCAGCTGCTCTTTGTTTAACATGAAAACCCAACCACAAATTTGAGTTCCATGCTTGTGACATTCTGGGTTTTTAAACATTTTTTAAAACTACATTTTTTTTTTCAAAGCATAGAGCAGAAGCTTAAGAGGTAGTCCCTGGCTACTAACCCTTCACCTCTGTGTAAGGGATTGATGAACATAGAAAGGTAGGGCACATGCCTGAAGGCCAGTTGCAGGCAGACTCACTGGAAAAGACCCCAGTTCAGAATCCACTCCTTCATGGGATGTTATGCACTGTACTATCCTGCCTGTTCTGTCTGCAAAGCCCCTGCTATGACATTAATGTGAGAGAACCCTGTAGGTTCATGTCTTTGAACACTCAGTCTCCACCTGAAAGCACTGTTTTGGGATGCCTTCAGGAAGTGGCGTCTCACTGGAAGAAACAGGTCTCCAGAAACAGGTCTTATTTGTTACAGGTGAACCTTACCATGAAAATATGATACCTATACACAATAGAATTCTTTTACACGTCTGTTAGTACAGCTGAATGCAGAAAAAATGAATGGAACAATCAAAGCAGTTCTCCTGTTGTCAGATCATAATAAAATGTGATAATAATTAAAGATTAAAAAATGAAATCATGAAGCTTGCAGGTAAACGGGTGTGGTTAAGAAGTATTATATATTATGTGAAGTAACTCAATCCTAGAAAGAAAATGTGATATATGTATCTTTTTTTTTTTGTATTTTAGCTCCAAATTTTTAGATATGAGTCTAGAACTTGAAGTAACCCCAGAAGCCACGGGGCACATGGGACTGGAAAGAGAAGAAATTCCAGAAAGGAGGGTAGTTGAATACAGGTGCTATGAAGGAAGAAATGGGGAAAACTGAGTAGGGAACAAAACAGGGGAAGGGGAGGGAGGGTAACTGAGAGAGGAGGTAGGTGAAAGGAGAGATAAATAACACTACAAATATTTGAAAAGCCATGGGGAAACATATTATTTTTGTAAACTTGCTCAAAATATAAGTATCTCAATGTGAAACATGAAACCCTGAAGCTGCCAGAAGAAAACATGTAATATTCTATAAAGATATTGGCATAGGAAAGGACTTCCTGGATAGAACTTTATTTGGTCAGTAACTGAAACCCCAAATTGACAAATGCAAACTCATAAAGCTAAAGAGCTTCTATACAGCAAAGGAAACAATCAATTGAGTGAGGAGGAAGCACACTGAGTAAGAGAGGTTCTTTGCTACCTATACATCTTATAGAGGATTAATAGCCACAATATAAAAAGACCACAACAAAGAATCAAGAAAACAAATCACCCAATTGAAAAGTAGGGCATTTCTCTGAACAAATAGCTCTTAAAAGAAGAAATAGAAATGGCAAAGAAATGCGTGTATGTGTTTAAAGTTATACATGATGTGATTATATTCTCCAAAGAGCCATCGACTATCTAGTAAAAAGCACAGGGGTACCAAGAATACTCCCTTTGAGTTGTTGGTAGCAGAGTCCAAGAGGCTCATCAAGCAGTGTAGGGCCTTGTCATTGCCCTTGACTGCTTCCGAGAATGAGAAGGTAAGACTCTATTGTTGAGGATGCCATGCACTTCAGATCCAGGACTTGAAGGAACTGAGCTGCAGCTAGCCTGGAATCCTCCTATCTAAGGGCTAGCCTTTACAGTATTAAAGGTGCTATGCAAGCTGCAGATGGAGAAAAGCAATCTGTATTTCAAGACAACTTTAAATTCGATGAACTATAACGACCAGTGTGACAAGATATTGCCAGTGGTACAATAAAGGCACTTTAACCCACAGCTGTCTAATTGGACTTAAGGCCCACTAAATAGGAGGGATTTGTGTCTGGTACTGAACGTCCAGAGAAATACCTATGGCTCCTCTAGATCCTGGAAGAAAACCTACTACTAGTACTTCTCTAAACCAGAATAAGTTTAACGACATTCTAAAAACTTCTTTTTATAGTCACAGATAAGTGGAGCTCTCACCCCCTCATCAAAGAGGCTTCCTATGGTCACAGATGGAAAGTACTGTAGCACAGAGAATATGCGACTGTGCTATGCCCACCATTGGTGCATCTACCATGTAACCCTTACACCTTTAGGTCAGATGGGGTTGAAAGATTATATGAGTCTGAGAACCAGGATGATTGTGAAATAGCATCTTATAGATAGGAGAGGGAAGCTGCATCCGTGAAATCTCAACCATATGATTTCCTAAGCTGGAGCTTCTTAATGATAATACCGGTCAGCACATCAATATGGACAAGTGAAATTTCACAAAGCCCTACCTAGATAAAGAGTGGTTGCAATTATTATGGAACTTCACGCTTTTGAATAGAGGCCTCAGGATCCACACTGGAATAAAGGAAAGGGTGACCTCGGAGTAACACCCTCATCATTACCTCTGGCTGTGATTCCAACTTGTCAAAGTAAAAGTTCTAAAGACTTACCCACTCCTAAAAAGCAATCACAAAACTACTCTTAGTATAGTTCAAGCAGGAGAGGGTTCATCCTCAGCTGGCAGCTGAAGTTGAGTGTCACCCATGTGTTGGTGGGCTTTAGAATCACAAAAGGTGAGAGAGTAAATGGGTCATGGAATCTTCCTCTACAGTTTCAGAAAGCTGCTGAAACCAGGCAATCTGTGGTAGAAGAGTATCTAGATGAAGACCCTTGGAGGCCATAGCTTGAAGCTATGAAGATGAAGTCTGGACTGCACTGGAGACCCCCTAAGATGTTGGAAATGCCAGAGGTATAGTATATCTGCCAACGAGATCTGATTACAGGGATTGGAACCAACCCAAGAGAAAGAAGCATGTTACTGGTGCAAAGCTTTAAGATTTAACAGCCATCTCAGCAGTTTTGGCATTGGACTTGATCATATAAAATCTGGCATTTGCCTTCCTGGGACTTGGTCTTGCTTTGATCCAGTGTTTTCCCACTATATACCCATTCTTTTCTTTCAGAAGGGTAATTCTGTACCATTGTATGTGGGATGTATGTAACTTGGGGTTTTATTTGCAGGGGGTTGCAATTAAGATTGTCTTGGAGTTTTTGACTTTGAACTTTTAGTGAGTGGTGGAACTCTAAAAGAATATAGGAACTTTTGAAATCGGAACACACGTTTTTGCATTATGATGCATCCATGATACTGTTTGGGAGCCATCAAGTAGAATGTGATAATTTGAATGAAATGTCACCCATAACTCCATCATATGAATACTTGGTTCTGAATGGGGGGAGGCTTAGGAGGTGTGGACTTGCTGGATGAAGTTTGACACTGGGCAACACACTTTGATAATTGAAAGAGTCATACCATTTATAGTTCACTCTCTGCTTCTGCCTTGCAGTTCAGGATATGAGCCCTAGCTTCTTTCACCTGTCATTATGCCCATCACTTTCTGGCATGTCTCTCCACCATGATGGACACTGATTCCTCTAGCACTTTAAGTACAAATAAGTTCTTCCTTCTTCTATAAGTTGCTTTGGGCCTGGTGTTTTATCACAGCAATAGAAAGTAACTTATATATAAGTACTTTGGCATTTTTTTCCTTTCAGCTTTCTAATGCACATGGGCTGGAGGTAACTTTGAAGATTATGAAGCAGAAATAGATAGGAGTCTAGACTGGTGATTAATATTGCCACATATACACCAAAACTCCTTACCTCTATGTAGGCTTCTCTGCAGGCAAAAAATTAGACTTTTTATCATGTTTATACAATGTTCTCATTAATAGAATATAATACAATGAAAAGTGATATAAATCAGGCTTTTGCCACTTAATAATGTTGATACATTATTTATTTTACGTATTATTAAGTATATATCAATAAGCTTTGAAATCAAAGATATAATACTAGATAAGGCCTGAAAGTTCATTTTATATAAAGAGAAATGCAAGTTTTAGCTGTTGAGTCATAATATGTAAAGTCTTCAGTTACAAGTTCTCAGATGTTTGCTAGCTTAGAAAACCCTTTGTGGAGTGACACAAAAGGGTTTTAAGGAAAATCTGCAGGAGGCAGTTGTTCATCTGCTTGTCCTTTAGGCTGTTCATCTACCATACCCATTGGCAGAATTCCTTCTAAGGATGAGACTCAATATCTTCAAAGTTCACAAAGATATGCTCACACTCATTTGATGATTCCTTAACATAAAGGTCTTGGAAGCAGAGTCTATCTCTGACCTCTTTTTATCCTCCCTTTTCTTATTCTTCTTTTTTATCTAAAGCAAGTCAGAAAAAAAATGAATTTCTCTCCTTGAAAGTGGATCATAAGATCTAAAATCCATGGCCTTTGGAGCCAATCAAAAAAAAAAAAACCCACAAAAATTCTTCTATAATTTCCCCTGATTTTCTGTGTGAGTATTGATGATAAGAGAATTCTCATTTGCCTTGTTTGACTGTGAGTCATAAGACCTCAATTCCACACAGTCCTGCTTATGTGCAGAAGAATGACATTCTACAATAGATGATCAGAAAGTACCTGATCAGTCTTGGCTGCCTCCCCTATTCATTATCATTAACATGTTCTGAACCCCTAGCATGTCTGCCTTGCAGTCTTGACAAAAATTATAAAATCAGATGTTTCCTCTCTGTTTTTTCTAATTTTCTTTTAATGTTTATTTCTAAAGCAGGGTTCAGTATGTAGGCCAGGCTGTCCTCATTCTGAACAGTCGATTCCACCTCCAAGGTGTTCGTCATTGTCTGTACAGTAGTTAAGAGTATTAATCTGTTTCAACTGCATCTTTGAGCCTCTAATCTAAAGGCTCCTCCTTCAAGATAAAACTATGATTAAATAAATTTGTTGTGGCTTTTCATTGTCAACCTGTCCTTTGTTAGTGTGTGTCAGCAAACTCAAATATAAAGCCTTCAGAAGGAAAGTCTGGGCTTCAGTGCAGCCCAGGAGCTGTGATTCTACCAGGATCTGCCATTTTCACTCCTCCTCACTAAAGAAGTGATGTATTGACTTTGTCTTAGTCTATGTGGTTCTTGTGCTCCCCTATCTTACTCTTCTAATCTGAAACTAACAGTCAGTTCCTAGTGTAAGAGTGAAAAATTAGTTTCCTTCCTTAGGATATGCTTTTCCCTCTTTATGTCTATGAACCTTAAGATTTTAAGATTCACACATCTCCCTAAACACCCCACTGAAATGGCAATCTCTGCAAGGAAAGTCTGTTCATCTATTCTTCTACTGTAAACTCAGATACTGTCTGTGGCGACTACATCTTTGTTGAATGACAATTGATAGTTAAATTGTGGAAGTAACAATACAATTTCCTATAAAATAAATTATTGTAGCTACCACCAATGCCTGCATTTCCAAAAGTCCTGAGTTCAATTCCCAGCAACCATATGGTGGCTCACAGCCATCTGTAATGAAATCCAGTGCCCTCTTGAGGAAGAGACCTGGTCAGTTGTCCTCAGCAACTTAGACCATAAAACCTAATATGGACAAGTTCAACAGAACCGCTATATACAGGCTGCCCATGCACGCTTCACCATTGCCAGGGCATACATTTCATTCTTTTCATTTATTTTTTCTGATCTTAAAGTTTTAATGTATATAGATTATCTTTCTTTACAAAATGTAATTATAATAGACACCCAGACATTACTGGGTCCCCAGACATCATGGTTGAAGTACAATTTAGGCAATAAAAGTCAGTATGTAGGCAACACCATCTGACCAAATGAAAACAAAGACCCCACCCATCAAAGTCCATAGTTCTGGGAAAGTCTCTAAATGTAGTAGTAACCTTGCCTTCTGTAGTTCTGCTTCTAAATAGCTGTCTTGTTAACTAAAGTATTCAATACAGAATGTGGATTGTGTGCTTAAAAGCTCACCCTGAGAAAGACTCAGGGCACCACTGGGGTCCTGAACACCCAGTGTAATAATAAAAAACTAGCTAATAAATACTTTCTATTGGCTTAAACCCATATCCAAGCAGTCTTCTCTAGTGAATATTCCACAACAGTAACTAACATTTTCTGTCACCTCCTGTGTACAGGCTCTTAAATGCTTTGCATATATCAGTTCATTTAATATTCACTCAATCCTAAAAAGCAGGTATAATTAATTCTAAGTGTCCAAGGTTTGGTGGATAATAAACGATTGATTGGATATTCAACCACAATTTTCTCTGATCCCAAGTATGTATTTGAACTTAGGACGCAATCAGGAATTTTTGTATCAGGTAAATGATTAGGGTTCTGATATAGTAGCCCAAAGATGGGGTAGAGATTATGCATTTTTTTAAAAAGCTCTGTTAGTGACTGTTGGAATGTCATCTTCAGTTCCTAGTACGGGTTATATAGGGCTGCTTACCATGCCCTAGCTGTGCCTCAGTTCCTCAGAGAAACATGTTTTGTTTAATAGAAGTTGGGATTGGCTTTTAACTTATCAGGAGATATGTGAGAGTCCCCCTCTCACTGTATGGTTGAATATTACCTTAGATCTGTTTCCCATCTAACTTTCTCCACAGTCTTTCTCTGGTGCACCTGACCCATGTTCTTTCTGACCCTGTGCCCCACTGTCCTACCTTTCATTCTTGCCCGGACATTCAGTTCTCACCTAGTCTGACAATCACAGCTTCTCTTTGATATTAGCTCACAGCACTTTTTAAAAACATGGTGTTTCAAATCAGGAAAAGAGCCTCAGTAACATAGATAACTTAATTTGTTATTTTTTAGATGGCTTCCAGTAGGGGCACATATCTCTCTATTTGCAAATTTCCAAAAGATATTGTACAGCAACTATACCCAAACCCCTAAGCCCCTCCCTATATCACTCACAAATCCTCTTGGGCATATCTCACAATTTTTGTCATAGAAAAACATTGCCATTGAACTCATACCATGTGTGTTTTGATGCCCCAGAGAAGGAAATTAGGAATCCCTGGGCCCTCAGTAGGATCTTATGACAAGAGAATGATTTAGATGCTTTCCCTCAAACCCACAGTGTATAATATCCCCACATCCCAATGGGAGAGAGAGAGAACAACAGAGATTCACACACACACACACACACACACACACACACACACACACACAGAGAGAGAGAGAGAGAGAGAGAGAGAGAGAGAGAGAGAGAGAAGCAGTAAAGGACTATAGTGAATATAAGCCTATATGATAAGACACTGGAAGTCTCACCAAAACTGTGTGAGACTTATGGTGAATTTCCATATCACCTGAATCCTGAACAGTAATTTATGCAAGTCTCTGCAGCGGACGCTCACGCCAAAATATCCCATGAATGTTTCTAAAGCTCACTGTGCACACTCCTCTCTCTCTCTCTCTCTCTCTCTCTCTCTCTCTCTCTCTCTCTCTCTCTCTCCTCTCTCTCTCTCTCTCTCTCTCTCTCTCTCTCTTTCTCTGTCTCTCTCTTTCTCTCTCTCCTTTTCCTCCCTTCTTTTCTCTCCCTCTCTCCCCCTCTCTATTACACACATACATATACACACAAAATCAACTCTATTAAAAGCATAGCTGTGCTAAGTTTCTGAGTATACATTCTACTTTGTATGACTTGACACCCTAAAATCATGAGGTATGGAAGAACAACATTAAGACAACTATATTTATGCAGATTTTGGAGCCAACAGAATCAAACCACAGGGAAAGAAAAGACAGCATGAAAAATAGGAAAGGGGACTTTAAATATAAATGAGTTAAACTAATGACAGACAGTACAATCATTAAAAGTCATAAACTCATTGATGGAGTAAAAAGAGTTGACATAGAGTTATTACAAGGAGAAATTCTAGAAGAAAAAAATCATTGAAATTACCAAGAAATTCATCCCAGAGTAGAAAATGAATGAAAATGGCAAAGTGTTATTAGCTGACCTAAAAGATGGCACAAGACAGTAGAATGTGCGCATTATTAAGTTTTAGAAATGCAGAGAGGAAATGAAGGAAGTCCGATATTTGAAGAGATAACCAATTTCCTTCTTTGTCTAGAATGAGAGTATGCATGGATTCTCAAATTAAATAAGACTATTAAATTCTCAGAAATGAATCCAGAAGAAAGGACAAGAAAGAGAAAATATCACAAAGGTGACCCCCGCGGTAAGATTTATTACCTGTGAGGCAACAGTGTGGAGACAAGCTGTAGACTCCACAGTGCAGTGGAAATAGGGATGAAACACAATGGTACCCAACACGTGCTAGATGACCCATCTGCACACTCGGAGTCCACTCTCCAGCTGGACCATCACCTCAGGACACATTGATACTTCTGGGTTCCCAATGGAATAGAGAATAACTTCTCTCTAGACTTTGATTTCTGAATAAACACAGTAGGGCACACTTCAATATGAAATAACTGACATCCTTATCTTCTGCCAAAATCTAGCAGCAAATCAGAAATGCTCACCTCCAAGTGTATCCTTTCCAAACTAGCATTGTCCAGTGTTTTAGTTCTCCAACTTTCCTGTGAGAGTTACATTATTGTATTTTTTTCTTAGCTAATGTTCAGGTACATATAGCCTTGTATTTATAAGTTTTACTATTTGTTATTATAGTTATAAATCCTTCCTTCTGACTTAATTTCCTATTGAAATGTTTCCTAATATTGTCATTCATAATCAAATCCAATGAAAGGGAAGGACATCCAGAGGCATTATAAATCATGGCTGTCATAACCCTAAGAAGTGCATGTACCCCGGTTTTCTTCTAATAGGATGCACATTTTAACCTCATCTTATTTATTTATTTATTTATATATTTATTTATTTATTATTTTTTTGGAGGCAGACTCAAATAATTTCAGTGGAAGTAGAAGGGGGTATAAATGATTAATCAAACACAGACAGCACACATGAAAGGAAATATGGACCAGCAAAATAAATCCCCTAAGCAGTTGAATTTTGAGTGGAAGGTCAGACTTTGCATTAGGCACATTTATAGAATATTTGCAGAGAGCCTGGCAATGTCGACGGTGGCCAAGCACTTACAAAACTCATGTCAAAACAAGCTTAGTTGAATATTGCATTGCTTGGCTTTCAGTTCCTTGAACTACACTTGACTGGGCTTTGAGCTTCCGTATCAGGTTTAGAAAGCACCAAGCTCCCTAACCCAGGGTTCCACTAACAGTCTGTCTGACAATCCATCCACTAGAGGGCTACACTTTGACGTCTGCATGTTTAACAAGGTGGCTAAATATTTAAGATTAGAGGTCTTTTTCTCCTAGATTATTTAGGAGAGACTTTTAATTCGTAAAACTGTTTTGCTTAAGTTGACACTTGATTGAGCCAATCTGAAAATTATCTCTGACATGAGACTGATTTCTTCATAAAGAGAGGTGACAAGAGTGTGCACATCATGTGACATTTATCTACTCAGTCATCATTTGTTTGAATTGATCTCCATCTATCCTGCCTATCTTGGTGAGTCTCGGGTAAGGAAAACAACACGCTAAAAATTTGAAATTGCAATGAATGCTGCCAGGGTGACTCAGCTAAACATTTGCCTCACCTTAATCTAGTTCGTATTGACAGGTGAATGGCTGTAGACAAGAAGTTGCTCTTGAGATTGGCTGAAGTGAAGCCAACTGATCATAATGACTTCCAATTAATCACTAGTTTGAATGTGATTCATCTTCATGTTAACAGCACATCCCCAGAACCATGGCAGTTGGGAAATTGACATGCGAAAGATTAGAAACCAAGAAATAACAAGTGCTACCAGACTCCTGTAAACGTCCACTTGTTTCCAGAAAAGACAAAATTTTCCTCCCTTTATCAGCCTGTGTGTTCCCAAATTTGTTTTAATATTTTTGTCTCCAAACTGTTTTTTAAATAGTTTTCTAAGATGATAATAGAATTACATCTTTCTCCCCCCCAAGACTCCCATATACTCATGTTTACTCTCTTTCAAATTTATGACCTTTTTTATTAATTGTTTTTATATGCATAAATACAAAATACATACATACATATATAATCCTAAATATAATAAGCTCAGTCTGTATGTTAGTTGTATATATGTTTTCAATGCTAACATTTGGTATTGGATAATTAATTAGTGTGTTTTTTCTGCGGGGGCGTATTCCACAGTTGCCTGCAGTTCTTTGTGTAATGTTTCAGGCTCATGGAATTTCCTTGAACCACTTTGGCACATCTATTGTCTTCCATATTGAGCTTGTGCTTAGGCAGCCATGTTGGTGAGACTTCTTGGGTGTAGAGTCTGACATTAGGAGACAAAATCGCACAGCAAATTCCTTGTCCTGCTGGATCTTACAATCTCAATGCCTCCTCTTCTGCCATATTCCCTGAGCCTGGGGTATGGGAAGTAGTTTACACATATAGCCATTGGGACTGGGACTCATAGATTTCTGATTGGTTGTAGTTTCTGTAATCATCTCTATTGCAAAGAGAAGTTTCCACAGTTATCTCTGAATATAAGGAAAAAATATTCAGAGTGTAGTTGGGGATTATGTTTAAAAGGTTTAGTAAATTGGTGGTTGTAGATTCTCCTCCAAGATCCATGACTTCAAAAACCCTGGGTGGTCTTGGCTAGGTATGCAGTAACAGGCATGGATTCCTCTTTTTGAGGGGGTCTTAAGTCTAATTAAAGGCCTTTTGGTTGCTTCCAAGGTATGAACGCTGATACTACACCCTTAAGGTTCTCATGTCAAGCTGGTCATTGCTGTGGTTTATAGTTGCCATAGCTGGATAGGACTATTGGTTGCTTTCTTCATTTGAAGGCTTGTATGGTGCCTTACTCAGTAAGGGTTTCTTTTGCTGTGAAGAAACACCATGACCACAGCAACTCTCATAAAGTAAAGCATCTAGTTGGGGCTGCCCACTTAGAGTTGATAGCTTCAGTCCATTATCATCATGGTGGGATATGGTGTGCAGGCAGACATGGTATTGGAGAAGGAACTCAGTTTTCTACATCTTGCAGGCAACAGGAAGTGGTGTCAGTGTCACAATGAATAAAGCATAAGCAAGAGACCTTAAAGCCTGTCCCCATAGCGACACACTTCTTTCAAGAAGGCCACACTTTATTTCAACAAGGTCATATCTCCTAATGGAACCACTCACTTTGGGGATCATTTTCTTTCAAACCACCACAATGCCTTCAAGAACCATAAAACCTAGTCCTCAGGGAGTGGACATTCTGGTGCATTCTTTCTCATGGGCCTCTGGGTCTGTGTATGAAGGATATGATGCTTTCAGGATGGGGGGGAAAATTCATTTCTGGTGGAAGTCTCTGACTAACAACTCAAAAGAGGATGTGTAGGGGTTTTTCTTAGGGGTTCTTTGCCTCTTGAAGGGAGCATTATCCCAGATGAGAATATTTCTTTTTCAACTATATATTTTTTATTTATACCAAGGGTTACTTACCTGTTTCGTAGAAATTTCTTATGAGTTTTCAGACATCCTCGTTGTCATTGTATGTTCTCCCCTTCTTTTGTATTTACCTTGCTCTCCTTCTCTATTTAGAACACTTTGACATTTCCCTTATCGGATCACTTGTACTGCTCCCCCACCTGCCTACCCTGGCAATAGTCTCTTTTTAACTTTTCTGGTTTCTGCAGTTACTCAAATATATGTGCTATATCTGACAGTTTGGAGCTAGAAGCTTCCAATGAGAGAGGATATTAAACGTTTCCTCACCCAGTATGGTATTTTTCTACTTCCACCAATTTACCTAAAAAATTCATGATGTCCTTTATCTTTACAATTGAACAGTATTCCATAGTGTATGTATACCGCATTTTCATTATCAATTCATCGGTTGAAGGACATTTAAGTTGTTTCCATTTCCTAGCTATTGTGAAATAGAGCAGCAATGAATATGCCTGACTTTTAAAGTTTAAGAAGTTGACTCAAGGATTATCTTCCATTTCTATTTTTAAGGATTATCTCCCATTTCTATTTTTGGAAGAAACTAAAAGTGTCCTTCCATGTTCAGAGGATACTTTGCTTGAAATTGCTTTCACAGTTCTGTGAAGGTTAAAAAAAAGAAAGATAAAAGAAAAATGATAATAATTTCATCAAGCAGCATATAGAAACAAAAGACTCAGGGGAGAGTCTACTCCACTTGCTTCAAATAACACTGCAAAACCTATTGAAGCCAAGCCTCTGTTATTTGGCCCATTGATATCAAAATGGATGCAACCGGTAAATCATCAGCGCTATATTATTAGCTCTCATTTCTACAACAGAATTTCTGGCACAAATAGATGAAGGATTTATTTAACTCACTGCTTTATAGGTTTACCTACATCTTGGTAGAGAGAGCCCTTCAACACAGCTCACATCACAGAGGCCACAAAAAAAAAAAGGGAGGGAAAGAATTCCTGGATTTTTTCCTCCCTACTTTTTTATTCCATGTGGGCCCAGACCATTGGTATTGTGATATCCACATTTAGAGCTTAGTTATTCATGCCCAGAACTCCTCTCAACAAAGTGTGGTATAATTATTACTTAGCTGTTTCTCAGCTAATCAAACTGGCAATCAAGATTACCCGTTAGGCCTTAATAGGGCCTGTGAAGGAGGCCAGGGAAGATGTCTTATGAGTGTTGACAACTCTTAAACTTTTGGTTGTAAGCTGGGACTGGTATGAGAGAAGGCTGTGATTGATAGAGGAGCCAGACGAGTCAGTGAAAGGTTGTTTATTTATTTATTTTTATTTTCTATTTTCTTTTGTGGGAGAAAGTTACAAGGTGGATAAGGAAGACTGGAAAATGAGTAGGATCGGTGTGCATGACATGAATTTCTCAAAGAACTGATAACAAAATTACACTAAAAAAAAGAATTTTGAAAACTTAGGTCAAGTGATTTAACATATATTACAAGTAAATGGAGTGCCTTTGTGTGCAGTCTTTCCCAGGACACTAAGATTAGTGGACATCTATGACTTGATGATTGAGTAGAATCTTAAAACAATGTTTTTAAAGACAAGATCTCATGATGCAGCCAAAGGTGGCCTAAAACTCACTGTGTAGCCCAGGCTGGCCCAGAATCACTGTGTATTGCAAACTGGCTTCCAACTCATGTCAGTTCCCATGCCTGTCTCAAAAGTATTGGTACTACAGGTATGAACCACCATATTCGTAGATTCGCAGACATGCCTATCCTGAAAGGCTTTAAACTGAAATAAAAGACTTACAGCCCCCCACCAGTCTTTATCTCCATTTGATACCTCCAAGTTGTTAACCTCCAGATGTAATCTTCTGAATATAAGTTCTTCTACTATTTTCAGAGACTTTTAAGCCCTTGCTTTTGCCTGAGCATATTGGGGTGCATGTGTCACCTCCTTTATCCATCCACATTTGCCAAATATTCAATGGGATTATTCTCTCAAAGAACTGATGATCAAAGGTAAAATATTTGGCTGGCTTAAATTGGAAACAAAGAATCAGGATTTCTTCCCATGCCATATTGTGCCTTCATTCATGAAAGACTTACAGTTTGATGGAGAACACGATGGCTAAGAGGAAAGAAGAGGGGTAAAAATTGAGAGAGACATGCTTAGCAAGATGTTCTTTTTGCTTAGATTCAGGGCCATGTTTCCAGTGTTGATGAATGGGAGGAAGAATCAGAAACTTAGAGCCAAGACTGGTGCTGCAGGCCTATAATAGCAGCTGATCTGGAGGCTGAGATGAAGGATATAAGTTTAAGGCTTGCCTAAGTTGTATGGTGAGACTTCACTTCACAAAAAGCATAATTAAGAATGGAAGATTATAGCTCTGTTCCATTCTCAGTACTGAAAAAAGAGTAATGGGAGAAAAGCTTGGGGATACAATCATATTCTGAAACCTAACTACTCTGCTCCTGCAGGCAAAATATTGGTTCTGGCTTCATCTTGACTCTTGTAAGAAATGCTTCATTTCTGTTATGCAAAGTTGGCCCTTAATTGTCAGGTCTACTTATAAACAAGACCTTAAACAGGTTGCTTCTACCCAGAACTTCCTGCCCATGGTCAGAGTGCTCAGTATCAAAAGCAGACTCGAGCCAGCTGAGCTTTTCCTGTCCTTGATCCTGAATTCAGGTGCAGTAACTGAGAGACACAATTTAGGGAAACAATCTTGATCCATCTGTCAATAATAATAGTCTTTAACATGGATTAAGACTCCCATACCCAGAAATTGGGTTTTTTATTTCAATTTCATTGCAAAAGTTTTAGAAGATGTCATGATTAGAAATGATAACATTTTTTTTCTCATTTCCCCAGAAGCCAATGACTTCTTTGTTCTTTATATGTTGCTGTAGTCCCTGAATTACTTTCTGTTAAAGAGCAGCCTACAGTAAAATGCCAGCATGATTTTTAGTTCTGTCTCCATAATAACATGTGCTGGGTCTTTAATCACTTTCTCCTGGCTGTGAGAAAATCCACCATGGCTATCTCTATGTGTTGCTCTGAGACCATCGTAACGTTTGTAGCCAAGTTGTTCCATTTAATTCGGATGAAGAGCAGGACAGAGATCTGCCTTTCTACTTTCTGTTCCCTTGTTTTTCTTTGTATTCCTCGTATCATATTTCTTAATCCATTAAGCTTCTTAATTTGACCCTCACCTCTGCTGAACCTATTTAGTGCTTTTTATTTTGTTGTTGTTGTTGTTTTGCTTGTGGAGTTTTTTTTTTGTTTTGTTTTGTTTTGTTTTGTTTTAGAGCTTTTTAGCTTTCAGAATGTCAGTCCAGGCTCTGATGTAGCTCTCATTCAGTGGCTAGCTAAACAAGGGAGTGGCTCCTTTGCCAATCCAGAACTATGTGAACCAGCAGCTTCAGCAGTGCCTGGGAACAGTTGCAGACACAGGTTCATTACCCCACCTGGGAGCTGCAGAACTTACAAGTGCTGTTTAACGAGATTCAGATGACTGTATCCCAGAAGCTGATTAAGGACCTCTAATCTAGAGGAATGTTCTATGACAAATTCATGTAAGCTTTCGTAATTTTGTCACTGCCTGTCTCCTCTTGACTCAGAGCGTCTTAGTTGGGGACTCTGGTCAGGAGCATAAAAAATCACTACGCCTGGGATAGCAATTTGTAGCTGGCTTTTCTTGAGTCTGTGGAATCATTCTCTCTTTTTCCAGTGCTATGATTGCTGGAAAACAAATTACGCACAGCCACACAAGTGTGGAGAGCACAGAGAAGGAAAGCACACACAGTCAGTTATTTCCTGTCCCTTCTGATTTGACGAGCTGCTCCAAAAAGCACATACCACTAGGACTAAATTTTGAGGAGACCAGGGAGAGCTACAAATGAAGACATTTTGCTGCCTGTGGATGATGAAATCTGCCAGGTGGATAAAGCTAAATTCTACTTCATGTCTCAGGCCTCTAACACCTTGTGTGTGGTAAAATTCTTACGGAAAAAAATGTAGCATGGTTTAAGAGTTGTGTGTCTATGTCTTTTCACGGCTACTTCTGGTCTAGTGATGCTACATGGCAAAGAGTAGAGGCAAAACTAAGACATAAAGATGAGAAGACCCTTGGTCTAGATACCCAGAAGCTGACCTTGGACTTGTGTGTCCTTTTCTGGACCATCTGTCCCCAAGCAACATCAGCAGACTCATCCAGGACATCACAAATAGTAATAATACAGGATGATCTATCAGTAATTTTTGCTCCATTCACACAGGGGGTTGGGAATTATTCCATAGGATTCAGGGACTCATCATGAAGCAAGGGACCTCAGGCTCTTTTTCCTGGATCACAAGAGGCTGCCAGGATCTGCCTTCTACAGCAACTGTAATCCTCCCAATTTTGCCTTAAAGATCCCCTCTGTTTGCCTTCCTGAGTATGCACACAGTTCGCTATGAGAAGCATATTGAAATTACAATATTCGTTCCGTAGTAAATTGTATTTGGAGAGCTTCTGCCTGGCTTGCATTCAGGTTGACATACCTAAGAGACAGAGGATACAAGAGAAAGACTTACCCCCCGTGTGAGGGTTAATTAAATAAACATCTTCATGTGAGGAGAAGCTCATCTTTGAAACTTATGAGTGTCTTCTGTGGATTCCACATAATTTGTTTTAGGGTGTTATTTCATCCAAGAGAACTTATAGGTACAGAGGCAGCAAGGTCCAGTTCCTGCTTTCTTAATTCACGTAATGCAGTGACCACTGTTAGACATACACAGTGGCCAGAAGAGCCACACAATGGATACTGATATGGCTGTCTTATTCTAATGTACGTTTCTCTAATTTCTTTGCATATTTATGGGAGACTGAACAATCAGTTTTTCTGGTCTCAAGATGCTGGTACGCATCATGCGATCAATAATATAGTTTCATCTACGTATTAGTTTGCAGGTTCTTATAAGTAAAATTCCCAAATGCCCCTTCTTGCCGAGCACATGTTTTGTCTACTTAATTGGGTTTCCCTACGTGTCTACTCTCAGTGGAAGCAAATCTTACATACTCTGCCTTCTACTGGGCAAGATGTGTTAGGGCCAACTACAGTGACAATCAGCTGCTAGGAGTCACTAAGCGCTATGAGTCTGAAACTAATGCTAATGAAACACATGGCAACATGCTTTGTTTAATATTACCTAGCGCCACACTGAGGAAGCAAGGTTTCTCCAGTGGCAAAGTTGTACCTCGCACATTGTCGTTGCCTCTACCTGTTTGCTCCGGATACCCAGCAACCGTCCAAGTAGCAAAGAGTGGAAAATGTGAGTCTACGTTCAATTACTTAAAGCAGAAGTCAGACCCATTTTTACCAGAGGTTATATTCTGTACGAGTCTTTCATGTTTTGTCTTCCTGTCTTCTGCAAAGAGCATGCATTAAAGGCTGCAGCCCCTTCTCCCCAAGCCACGGTGTTTCATTGAATCCAAAGCCTCCTTGTGCTCTCTGACAGCTGCAGAGGAGCTGAAACAATGATCCTCAATAAATAGGCTTTGTCTGGTGGTGCTGGCAGCAATGGCTCTAGAAAGAGAACACAGGCAATATGCTCCCGTGTATTCCCCACTGGCACGTCTCACTCCTACACACCATTTCCAAAACTGTCATCTTTTCTAGTCAGTGCCTGCCAAATTCCTATTTCCTGGGCCGGGGACATAAGACATAAGCTTCTTTTTCCAGTCCCTGGGGCCCCTGCTCATTCTAACCTTGTGAATGTTCACTTTCCAGAGAAGAGAATACTGTAGGGCTAATTCCCATGGTTCAGAAGTAAATTGCTTGCCAGTGTTCCCAAAGGCACGAGCTAGTCAGTCTTTCTAAATGTGAGAAAGACATCGGGCAAAATAAAAACACATTGCAGACTCTCAGATCTTTCTAAAAGTTTGGTCATCTTTTTGTCTACCTACTGTGACTGTCTTCAGAATGACGTACTGTGGAGAAGATGCAGGTAGAGTAAAGTTGGGAGGCCCATCTGGATATACTCAAGAGCCCGGGGCAAGAATGCTCATCTGTCTTGCTTCTAAACTCACAGGAAGAAAATGTTAATCTTTCACCACTGAGGATAATGTTATCTCTGTGCTTTGCTGCAGTTTGTAAATGATCAGATAAGGAGCTCCTGTCTGTGCTAGGAATCACAAAGAGTATGGTCAGGCTTGCAATTTATAAGATTTGGAAGTTTTAATACTTATGGCTATGGTTGAATTAAAGGAGAAGTAAAATGATTAAAAGCTAGTCAACATAGGAAATAAATGGCAGTGCCCAGAAGACACAGGTAAAGAAACATTTACCATTTTCCTTTACTGGGCCTGATGAATCTTTAAGTCAACAAAAGCAAATGTTGTCAAACAGGGAAAGTGCACAAGCTTTGGTATTATGTTTTTGTTAGATATCTGAACTGGAGATAGCACCTATATATCAGACATATCTATATCATCTGAATGGATATGACTGACATTAGGGGAGTTGAGTTAGAGCAGGATAGATACAAGAATACGAACAATCAACCCGGAAGGCCATTGCACACTTTTTCAGTTTTTTATATTAATTATTATAAAATGTTCCTATCTTCTATGCTTCAACCTTCAATCTTTCGACTTTACCGTGATGTAAAATCATACCTAAATGACCACTGTATTATTTTTTGACTCTTCTCTTCAGCAAATTACATGAGATATTTGGCCCTTTATTATTGGGTAGATTTTATGCTAGGTGAGTTTTCCCAAGCCATGGCCAATTAGTGTAAGTGTTCTGAGTACGATTCAGATAGGCAAGGCAACATGAATCTATTTGTTAGATTATTGAATGTGTTTTCAAGCTAGGACATATTTAGGGTATGTATGAATAAACAGTTGCCTACACTGTGTGTACATGCTTGTTGAAGGCAGAGGTTAATATCAGGTGTCCTTCTCCATCTTAACATTTGAGAAATCATCTCTTGCTGAAACTGAAGCTCACTGCCTAGACTGGCTCGGCATTGAGTGTCTTGGATCTTCTTATTTGAGTTGTTATCTTTAGTTTCATTAAAATATTATTAAATGAAACTATCCTTTGGATTAGGACAGAATTTCCAGTCATTCTAAAAAGACCCTGAACATTCTTCTTCCACTTAAACCCCATATTTATGTGAACTGGTGTTTTCAGTATTGATAACTTAAAAATCAAAGTATTAAGTAGCTCTGAAAAGCATTGGTGATGTTCTGTGACCAGCTGCCTCCAACATTCAGCTAAGACTTAATTTTCTATGTAAAAATAAATAGATACTTCTCATTAGTACAAAAGTTGCTTTAGTATTTACTAAATTATAAAATTATATTTGTACCAATGGAATGTTATCAAGTAGATTGCTTTGTAATTTATTATCAGTAAATGTTTTCTTTGTATTGATAATGCATCCGCATGCATTCATACATACACATACTCATAATACATATACACACAAGGACATCATCTACACATACACACATATATGCACATCCAGGGTTACAGAAATTTTCTTGGAATACAGGAGGAAAAGTGTAATTAACTCTGAGATCAAAATATATCCACTTTAGGTGAATGCTCACAGGCTTCAATTTCCTTCATAATCTTTACCTTATTCCCATCAACTACTGTACCTCCTATTTTTCAAGTCTACTTGCAGTTCACATTTAAGATTCACAGAGCTTCTGGAATCACGGCACCTTGGGGTTCTGTGTCAAGAATCCCCATTGAGGGCTCTCTGTCAGTTGGCTACTTTCTCACACATGTATTGAACGTCTTCAATGCACAGGAGCATCTTCAGTCAGATGCAGAGCCAAGCGATTCTTAGACTGTCATTTTGATTAACTTCCAAAACATGACCCTGCCAATCCCAGGCCAGTTTTAATTTTCATCTTATCGTTTTCTTACATCCTTTTGTTTTGGGTTTAGATCTTTGTCTCCTAATCTCTAGGTGGCAGTTGGGCTATTCATATACTGTCATTTTTCTGTGTTAACATAGATGTAAGTTTCCTTCTAAGCCCTGATTTTTATTCATAAGTTTTTAGTATGTTTTATTTTTATTTTATTTATCCCAACTCCATTT
This sequence comes from Chionomys nivalis, assembly GCF_950005125.1. Taxonomy (NCBI): domain Eukaryota; kingdom Metazoa; phylum Chordata; class Mammalia; order Rodentia; family Cricetidae; genus Chionomys; species Chionomys nivalis. The sequence continues at coordinate 45,172,692 of NC_080105.1, read as the reverse complement.
ATTTGTTGTCTGTTTTGCTTGTTAATTTATTGATAATGTATTAGGTTTCATACATTGGGAATTTTAGAGCCTTCCTTTTGTTTCTGAAAATTTTAATTTTTGTTTATTGGGGTCAAAAATGATAGTTAATATAACTACTTTTTTCTGAGTTATTATGTTTGTTTAGTGGATAAATAGTATATGGTTCATTCTGAGCAATGTTCCATTTGAACTTGGGAAGGTGTATTCTGTAATTTACTGGAATGAGCTGTATGTGTTTGTTAGACTCCTGATATTGTACTTAGATTATCTTCTCAGTGTTGACTCTGGGCTATTAAAAGCTCTATCTACTTATCAAATCACCTGTCTCCCTTCAATTGTATTTTTACTTAACTTATATATTTTGGTGTTTCTTTTCATAGATTTATGTTTACCAGTTCATTGGTTAACACTTTTATTATTACACTATGCCCTTTGCCTCTTTTAACAATTATTGTCTTTATGTCTATTGTTTTAATATTGGCAAAAGAAATCCATCTCAATTTTAATTAGTATTTTCCTGAAGTATTTTATTTCATGCTTTTGTTTTGAACCTTTTTGAATCTTTTTGTCTAAAGTAAGTTTCTTATTGATGTCATATAAAAATACAAAAATTTTATCCAATCTGTCAACCTCTACATTTTGACTGGAGAATATATTCCATCTATAATTTATGTAATTACTGACATGGAAATAATTATGCCATTATTGTTTTTAAAATGTCATTGTTATTCAGTTTCTCTGTTACATTTCTGTCTTTTTATGATAAGTAAATACTATCTAAAGAAATCACATTGTTTCTTTTTTGTCCATTTTTCATTGTTTTCTTAGGAGTTTTAAGTTTTTTTTTAAGTTTTAAGTTTCTTTTACTTTTTTCATAGTTGGCTTTGCTAGATACAGGAGTTAAGAGATGGGATCGTGGCAGATTAAAAATACCTCAGATTTCTCTTACTGAGAATCACTTTCTTTGTGATGAGCCTATCTCTATTTATGAAAATATTTTGGTTATATTCTAGTTTTCATAAGTTGGGAACAGTTTGTTCTCATAGCTTTGCTAGTCTCACTTGTTGCTTTTAGGATGTGATGGAATTTCAGTTCTCTTCTCCACTGCTCTTCCTAATGAAACCCTTGACTTCCGTGCTATTTTTCAAGAGTGATTTTATGGACTTTATTTGAAAGCTTACCTATCATTGTGCTGGTATGAGAATTGATCAGGCTTTTGGTGTGTTTATACCGGTTAGCCCAGGGCTTGCTTGTGCTGGAGTCTGTGTGCAGTTGAGAAATTTGATCTAACAACAGAGCTGTCGTCATGCAAAAGAGTGGAGTCAGTGCCAGAGATCATGCTGAACTCGGATATGGCTCATTTATACGTGGTCCCCTGAGTTGCAATATGGAGGTTATGCCAAGGCAGTGAAAAGCTCCAGATGGTGGTTAATAAGATTGTCTGGGTTACTTGGAAGTCAAATATAGAGAACAAAATAATGTCAGTACCTAGGAGAATACAAAGCAAAATAAGATTTAAAGTGAAAAGTAGGTCAACTCAAGAATTTTAGGAATAGTTGATGAAAAAAGAGTGATAATTATTTATTTATATATTCCAATATATCAAAGCCCTTTAAATTTTAGTATATTATTTTCTTCACTACTTTTATAGTCCACATTCATAATAATACATTTTACTGTAATAATTGTTTCTGGGCCTCTTTCTACTTTTATTGTTATTATTTTTAAACAGTATGATTTTAGAGAAGATTTATGTAAACAGCAAATTGAAGGAAAAGTGTAGAAAGTATCCAAAAAACTTTCTGACTCTATACAGCAATATCTTGCCCCAGTTTTACTATCTTGTACCAACATGATACATTTCATACAACTGGGTACCCCTTATTAGTGCAACACTCTCCTCAGCCCCTAATACACAGGTGGATTTAGTACTGGTCTTGATCCTTCTCTACCTTTGTATGAATATATAGTGGCATAGGGCTTTATTATAATAAATGTGGTATTTTCACTCTCTTAAAAATCTTTATTTTGCTATCTAGCCTGTTCTCTCCCAAACACCAAGAGATCATTGATCTGTCTGTGTGGTGTTACTTTCTTCATGAGGTCACGATTTGGATCCGTGCTGTAGTCTGTAATCTTATCACAATGACTTCTTTTGCTTGTTTCCTCTCGCCTAAAGGGTGATAGTGTGCTTCTGTTAGCATGGAGTAATTTCTTCCTGTCTGGACATAACACAGTTTATTCAACTGTTTATCTAGTGAAGAATTATTAATTGATCCCAAGTTTTGACTATTGTCGTTAGGATGGAATTAATATTGTTGTACATATTTTCATATGACTACTTCTTTCTTTGGATGAATGATGCAGCTCATGGCTTGTCTTATAGACAGAGTTTCTGTCCTGCCCAGTCCCACAGACATTTAGTCCCAAGCACACAGAGGCTTATATTATTTATAAACTGCTCTGTTGCTCAGGCTTGTTACTAACCACCTCTTACAACTTAAATTAACCCATAATTCTTATCTATGTTTTGCCATGTGACTTGGTGCCTTCTCTAAGCAAGACATCCTCATCTTGTTTTCTCTGTGTCCGACTGATAACTGTGTTTCTGACTTTCCACTTTCCAGAATTCTCTTAGTCTTGTTGCCCTGCCTTTATTTCCTGCCCAGCTACTGGTCAACCAGCATTTTGTTAAACTGATACAAGTGACAAATATTTTTGTTGTTATGTTTGTTTGTTTGTTTGTTGAGACAGGGTTTTTCTGTGTAAAGGTTGTAATCATCCTGGAACTAGCTCAAGTAGACTGGCCTCGAACTCACAGAGATCCACCTGCCTCTGCCTCCTGACTCCTGGGATTAAAGGCATGTACCACAACACCTGACTGACAAATCTTTACAGTGTACCAGAGCATTATCACACAGCATTGTCTTTTCATTCTATTGATGATATTCTTATTCTTCAACTAAAAAAATGCAATTTATTAATTCTTTTGATCAGCATGTCTTTGGTAACATATCTTAAAAACACATCATCATTCCCACAGTCATCTAGATTTTTTTGATAAGTTATGTCAAGAGCATTGTAAAATCATTTTATATAATATCTACAATAAATTTTTACTCAGATTTTGTAAAGTATGTAATGTCTGTATTTAAATTATTATTTATATTTTGGTAAATTCTTATTCAAGCATCATCTGTTGCAAAGACTATCTTTTGCCAGAGAAAGAGGCACAGTCCCATTCACCCAGGTCTGGGGAAGAGGGAAGAGATGTGGTTAGGAGTGGTCCTGTGAGTTCAAGACCAGTCTGCAATATCGTTGGTGACTTTATCTCAAATAGCAAAATTTATGTACAATAAAAAGAAAAGCATCTCAGTTTTCTGCACAGCCATCCTCTTGCTCATTTGTCAGAGATCACCATAGTATGATGATCTTTTGTGGTACTCTGCTCTGTACCAGAAACCACCTGCCTATTCTAGTGATGATAGCCAATATTGATCATTATCAGTTTACCTTAATGCTTGATATCAGAGACCGGTAGCCCACCAAATACGTTATTCTCCTCAAATACTGTTTCGATTAATTTGAGTCCTTTGTGCCCATATAAACAATAGAATTAGTTTTTCAATATCTTCAAAATAACTTTCTGGGATTTTTATTAAATTTGTTGTTCTGGTTGTGAAGAACTGCCTTCTATATGTTACTGAGTCATCTTGCCTATGATCTAGGACTATCTCTGAATTCGTTCTTTAATTTCTTTCATCATTTCTTTCAAGTTTTTCCTCACACATACTTAGTTCATTTTACATATTGTTAGATTTATGCATGGGCATTGCTTTTGGAAATGAAGCTAATAAGAATGGTACAGGTGTTCTGCCTCTTCAAACTGCTCACCCTCCTTGCACCCCACACCATCTCAAGTCGGGTGAAGATGAAATTTTACACTCATGCTCAAGCGAGCCTGTGTAATTAAGGCTGACTTTGAACTCAGCAGTTCTACAGAGGAATCTCAAGGGCTGGGACTACACTCTGCTTCAAATTGTTTTGTTATATAGTATTCACTGCGGTTCTTGAAATCTAAGAGAGATTGGGTAAGAGGGATTGCTATAAATCTTCCTTTAGTAATGTAGAGGCAAGGTGTGTGAATGGCAGGACATGGGGGCTGGAATTGCAAACCTGTAGGCAGTGTTTGTCACTGAAACCAAGCTTCTGCACATGGAGAACCTGCAAGAGTTTCTAGTATGTTTTTTTCTTCTCACTCAGGTGGATCAAGACTGTCAGTGTGATAGCCTTTCTCTATCCTCACGTGGATCACTAAAGTGAGCTAGAATTTAATGTTTGGTTTCCCATATAGGTTTGACTAGGGTTGGCTGGAGATGTATGTTTTTACTGCCCACAAATTGGTTAAGCTGTGACAAATTCCCAGCAGATTAGCCTTGGATAACTAGCTTCTCCCAATGGTTAGCCTTATTACAAAGTGCAGACTGCTCTGGCATATTTCAAAACACTGTTTTCCTTTCTATTCTTCTGCTACAAACAACAGAGACTTTTCTTCTTATTGATCACAGGGACCTGATCAACACAGTAGAGAAAAAGTGGATGGGTTAACTGTATGGCTCCTCTTCTCATATAAATCTGAGAAAAATTTGATTCTTTGAGTTTGTTTAACTTTTTGTTCTTAGATTATGTTCATTGAGTATCTTAAAAAGCAAAGAGGGAAAATACATCTAAGCCGTTTCTTATATTTTCCCCTGAAGTAGATACCTGGTCTTATTTCTGTCTCTAAAACCATTCCGTAGTCATTAGATACTCAGTCTCTGCTTTTGGGTTTTCTAAGCTTCTTGGAGGAAGCAGTACATGGAATTAATTTCTGTGGTTGAAATCAAACCCTCAAACAGTTTTTAAATAGGTCTACCATGGTTCAAGAGGGAAAGAATAATTTGGGGTAGATCCAGCCAGTAGAATAAGCAGTCTGCAAGTTTAACTTACTAATCATGAAAGGATCTTCCCTGGATTGTATCATCTATACCAGCTTCCCTGGCTCCCTCTGCTGCAGCCTGTGTGCCTCTCCCAGTTCTGCCCCATCTCTCCATGCACTGTGATCTCAGAGGCAGTGTGAGCAGTGTGAGCTATGTCTTCTTAATGTGATAGCATCACAGTGCTAACTGTGCCTTAGGAACCGTCAATACCTTCTCAGCTCTGCCAACACGGGTACATCCCAGGGTCCAATTCCTCTTCACAGTTCTTATAAGACTCATAAATATTTATTAAAAATAAAAAGCAGGGCAGAGATGAGCTAGGTAATATAACACTTGCCTGACATGAGCAAAAAAATCTAAGTTCAACTTCCAGGACACAAAAAATAACATGAAATGTAATGCAAGTAAATACAATAAATGCTTTTTACTATGTTTAATTTGATGCTTTTCCTAGATAACACCATAATCAATTCAGCAATATATTTTATTTTTTATACAACAAACATATACATGTACAAGCACTAATGAGAAAAATTTTTATGTGGAAATTTCTTAGCAAAGACTTCTTTTTTCAAGATGAGGTTTTTGTCATATGCCTTGAGGCGAGTAGTTAATAATTTAAAAGAAATGGAGCATTTTAAAATCTGTCCTCTTAAATACCACTCTCTTTCCAAAAGCAATGTTACTTGCAGATGGAGAAGACTCAGGCTAACTTACACGAGGGCTTACAAATGGTCAGTTCAACCTCAGCTTTACCTCCGTCACGTGCACATACATAGATCCATCTTTAAGAACTGACGAACTCCTCTAGAACTCAAATTTACAGAGCAGCATCCTGAGTTCAGTGAGACAGGAATTTCAGAGATGCTCTTGCTTGCAAAGATTGTCATCCTGTGAGTTTTCTAAGGGCTAGTGAATAAACCACTTATGTTCTATCCCTGGAATAGGTTAAGCAAAATCTGATGGTATTTAGAGGTTTAAAGGTAAATGAGTGGAGCCCTGTCCTAAACGGAACATGCAACAGGCAGAAACAAGGTCATACAATTGACAGAAACAAGTTCAGGCCCCAGTGGATGAGAGTGACTTTCATTGAACCTGTTGACATTATTTCTGAATGGCTATTCCAAAAGGAAGGATATATTTCATAGGTCTAGAAGTTACATATCATCCATATCTATATGTAGATCTGTATCTATATCATATGTATTTATGTATATATACATATACACATACACACACTCATATACATACATACATATGTTTAGAGAGATGGGGTGGTCTGAACTAGGTGAAAGAGACGTAAAAATGAGGCTGCTGAGGATAAAACAGGCCCTTTGCAGATAACTGAGACAATAGAAAAGTCAAAATTGTGAGTCATGGAGAAGAAAACCTACTGAACAGATGGATTCAAAGTGACCCATACAGCTAAATAAAATTAAATCTATAACTGCTCAGTGAATGCCTAAAGCTAAAATAATGAAGGTAGAAGGACCATATTTGGATGAAATTAGTCAATTTAGTAGACAAGTTAAACATAGCACAGAATGTTAAATAACAAATAAAATCTCATTTGTTAAGCAAAACTGTGAAGAGATGTCACAAACGACGCCATCATTAAATGTTTGGCTAGTAACCAAATTAGAATTGTCACTTTGCCTCCAGTTTCATCCTAACGGCACAGGAAGCACCACGGGCCACTTGTGGCCAGTCATATGACATTGCCCTCTCTGGTGGCTGTTTATGAGCTCTTTCTGAGGCTCAGCCCTCTCTTGCTTTGGTTGATAGTCCTTTGGCTTATGTTCAGTTGATTGAAATGACCAGGTTTTGTTTGGATCTATGCTTTTCACTTTTGGAGTACTTTTATTGTTTTTGTTTTTTTCCTAATAATTTCATACATGTACAGTGCACATTCTATTTACTCTCATCTCTACCCATTCTTATTTCCTGTCTACCTCCATCATCTTCCCCTCTTCCTACTCATACATTTTGCTGTTTTGTTCTATGACCCACTGATTTCAATCTGACCCTGTCTGTGACCACAGGCTTGGAAGTGTCCATTGCTGCCTAATGACCTCAGTGCTTGGTATACAACTGAGGACGATGGCATTGGATGTTGTTTTCCTTTGCAAAGCTTTCCATTTTAGGACATCCTCTTTAGTTCTGCAAGTATACATTTTCCTGCTCCTGCCAACTTTTCTGCCTCAAGTTACAAATTCCAGGAGCAGCTGATCGTAAAGCCACTGACGACAAAAGAAAGCCCTGAAGGACCACTCTACAGCACATATCTGTGCCGAGGAGAAGACCAAAAAAGTTAGGGGAGCTCTGTGACACCCACAATGGTCGGTCGCTAAACGCTTTGTGTTCTCTTGCATTCCTGCAAACACGTAAGACAAGGCCAATGTAAAATGGGAGGAATCAAATCTGTGTGAAAGCTAAAGTTGTTTAGGAATCCAAAACCTCAAATGCCTAGCTATGACCAAGAAACTTACCATTTTCAGGAGGAAATGGGAGCAAAGACTCAAGGAAGAAGGGGATGCTGGGGGAAGACTTTGCTTGTTAACCCAGAAGCTTTTATGCTTCATACATATGCGTGTCGATTAAACTTGCGCATGTTGGGAAAAACAGGAATGTCTTACATTAACTCAGCTTATATTTCCCTCAGTAGCGAGCATGGTTGTTAAATAAGAGTTGTTGTCATAATGGTTATTTATGTTTACATAGTCTCCCTGTCTCTGTCTCTCACCCATTCTCTATATGAGTGCCTACATGGATGTTATTAACTGTAATTCATTTCAATAAAATTAAAGATCATGAATAGGCAGCCTACTTTATTAGAATTTAAAAACATCTAAAGAAAAAAATAAATACATTGGTAATTTATAAGGAGTTCAAAAGACACTGTGAAGCACTTAGCAAATTAATATTTAAAAGTTTAGAGGTTATGGAACTAAAGATAGCTTCTTAGAAATTAACCTTTCTCAATTCCCTATTCTCACTTGCCATTTTCTTTCACTTTGTTGCTTCTTTCTTTTTCTCCCACCAGAACAAAATTCTGCATTAAAGAACAGATTCTATGACCTGCTTTAGGATGAAATTTTCAGGAAGAAGTGATTCTATACTACCTGTACTCACTACATAAAAACTAAGCTAGGAATTCGGATTGTGGTTTACATGAGGATTATTAGGATCCTCTCAGGAATGGAGAGAAAGAAAGAAAGAAAAAAAAGAAAGAAAGAAAAATAGAAAGGAAGGAAGTTTGTCTTGTAATAAAATATTATTACTGACGTGTATACTATGTATGTCTGTATGCATGTGCATATATATTTTAAGTGAAGTCTTAACTGCTACTTCTCCTTTTAAAGATTTAAGGAACAGGTTTTTCAAGGTTCTTGTCTTGCTTAAGCCTAGGTAAGATTAAATTCTATTTAAAATGGACTAAGCAGACTTGACCTGCTTAAAGGTTTCCCAGTGTATCTCAGCAGCGACAGGTGATCTGATGTGTTTCCTCACACCACGTGTGTTCTCTTTTGCAATGTATTTGGAGAAATAACTTATGTGCCTTCAACTGTGTAGACACATGGAAAAATCCAGGTAGATACTCTTTAAATGGCTATCAGCCTCACTGCATAGGTAAACAGATGAACCAAAAGGAAAATGATCAAAGTGTAGGGATAGAAACCCCAGGCTTCAATCTGCTTTTGATTGCATTGCAGACCAACATGAATGATGCTTTTTGGTACAGTTTCTAAGTGCCTGCTGCAATAAGGCAGAACTTTAATGAATAATTTTCTTTCATGTGTTAAGAAAGCACAGAGACATCTCAAAGTTTTTCCTATATTTATGACAGTAAATATTTAGATATTTAAGATTCAATGTGTAAGTTTGTGTAGGTTTTCAGTGCTTCAGATCCAGCTTCATTTAGAATGTTACTATTTTATTAAGAAAGATAAATCATTTCTTAAATGTGTTAAAAAAAGATAGGATGGAACCAGTAAATAAGATAAAGAGGTAGAAAAGTTACAGCTATAATGTGTGTGTGTGTGTGCACAGTTTTTTGGTAAAGAAATTTAAAGAAAAAAATGTTTTTAGAGAAAAAAAGAGTTTAGATTGCAAATTAGCTTTATTTCAAGGTCAAAAAGATTGATCCAAGAAAGAAGTAGAAACTAGAAAGTACAAGCAATCCTAAAAAGGTTGCAAAAAGTGAAAATTAGAGAAAGATGACATTGAAATGGCTAAGTTGCCTACAATTAAAGTTTAGTGAAAATCTTAGGGCAAACCTGTAATACTCTAGTGTAAAACAGATATTGGTCTCTCTGCGTAGAACAACGAGATTTTTTTTAGACTATTGATGTGCTTTTATTAACATTTGCCAAAAATAGTAGTTTAAAGAACATGTATTTTACAGAATACGCCATTTAAAACCTAATGATTAGATGTTATTCAGTTACTGAACTTGTATGTTCTGCCTTTAGATCAAGATCTTCAGTTGCAAGGCAGCCACCACCTAGGCAATCAGCACTTAAAAAGAATGTTAAAATTAATAAATCCAATTTGGGACATTCAAACTAAACTATACAATAGTAGTGAAACTTTATATTTTTTACTGAGCAAGTATTTAAGAGTTTACAAAATTTGCCCGAGTGGATAACACTTTGTGTCATTTGATTTTCAATGCCCTAGATAAGTGGTTAAATACAAAAATGACACTGATTCATTCATGCCTTTAACTTCTTTAGCCAAAGATATTCCATTAATTCTAAATCTAATACCTACTTCTTTGGGAACGTTCCATTATAAATAAGTGTGGGGAATTCTACACATCAGCTCCTTAACCAATGAGGTAGGTGGAAGACTGTATAAGATATCTTTACTATTATAATGGTTTTTAAACATAACTAAGGGTTCAAAGTTGGTTAACAGTATTTCCACAGTGAGCTCTGGGGAAACAAAGAACCAAAAGAAAGAACAAAAAAGGTGATTTCATCAAATGGGAAAAAAGACATCGCATCATGATCTCCTTCAGCCCAGAGGGAAAACTGGAACAAATATTTCTAACCACCTCCTGTGATACAAAACTTCAGAAGATGTGCTCTCAGGCTTGTAGTTCCCACTTCAAACTTATGTCAGCTTCTGAGAATACATGCACATGAACGTCAGTAAATCTGGGAAATACTCATTTTTCATCTACCTCAATAGTTGAGTGCCTGAAATCACTGAACTCCTAATCTCTCTGACAATAATCCTCCTAATTATTCCTCTTTGTCTTCTTAATTGTTTTATTTTTTAGGTATTTTAACAATTATCCATGATACTTGGAATTTTTATTTTATATTTGTAAATGATAAAGATGTACTAATTTGGGTTTTATTGAAATGACCGATGAGGATGTTATTATGTCCTTTCATTAATCATGTTTGCCTTGTAACAGCTTGCTTTTTACAGACTTCTTATCTTAATTGAACCAAGTCTTTAGGTTTAACGAGATTCAGCTTCCTCGTCAGCTTTGCAAAACAGGTTTTCTAATTATTCAGTATAATCTGAAATTTTAAAAATTGCTTTTGGGTGTTGGAGAGATGGCTCAACTGATAAGAGCGGAGATGCTCTTCCACAGGACCCAGGCTTGACTGACAGTCCCCACAAGGAGACTCACACCTATCCGTAATGTCAGTTCCAAAGAATCTGGCACCCTCTTCTAACCTGTGAATTCATGAGGTATATATGTGGTACACAAACACCTACACAAACAAGCAATCATATACATAATATAATAAAATAAAAAATTTAAATTTTAATTTGTTTTGAAGCTGACAAAGTCTGTTTGAGATCTTCAAGAAAAATTCCATTTTGTGGGTGCAGTCTGAATAATCACGGAGGTTAGATACTGGGTTAATTAGTGACCAGCAGGGGGAAAGGATCTTTCAAGGAAGAGGCAGCAAAGTATAGTGTTGGAGATAAAGGAGACACTAGGTAATTCAGTAGGGAAAGCACTGAGAGAGAAGAGCAAAGGAAGGAATATGGAGGAGGACAACTAAAACTAAAGGCCATTTGAAAAGACATCTGGAAACCTACTACTATAGCAGCTTTAAAAAATATATACATATATGAAAGGAATCTAAATGCAGTATTCAAATCATAGGGGAGCAATACCGCAATTAGATATTTAATGCCACCAAACTAAACCTTCACTACCAGTGGAGGGTCATATCTTGCTAAATAATTGGTCAAAAGGGTCCCCTAGAACCTCTCACATAACACAGGTTATTGCTAAGGCTATCGGTTGCTCTTGACAACCTGATAAGGTCATACTGTTGAAGACTATACTTTGATGGGGAAGTTGTGTTTGTTCCTAACTAACTAGAAGCTTCACTGGCAGAGATAGGTAAACACCAACCTAGCTACAAATGCTGTGATCTACAACTACCTGCCTATAATATATGCTGGTAGGGTAGTGGCACAAATGTTATGGGAGTAACCAACCAATTTTTGGTTGGATTTAAGGCCATTAGATGGAACCCATACCTGACATTATTAAAGGGTTCAAGAACCTGAGACTAGATAGGTCACAGACTTGGGAGAAAACCAAAATATTTTTACTTTGCTAAAGAAACAGCAATAAATTGATTCTAATGACATACTGCTATACCCATAGGTCAGTGCTTATCAAAATTCATATAATAGAAATTTTTCTTATAATAGATGGGAATTAACACAAAGGACCACAACTGGACTATGTGTAGAGAGTGGGAGACTTTGGAGCATTGACTCCTAAATGGGATGACCTCATCAAACTCCTCCCCTCAGGACTCAGCGCTTTTTGTGGAGAAGAGACAGAAAGATTGTAAGAGTCAGATATGGATGGGTGACTTCTTCAAAGAAACAGCATCTTCTAGATACTACAAGACTGATATCCACATGAGCCCACCAGACTGTGAAAATAGCCCTCAGACTTTCCCAGGCCCAAGTCAGATGGGGGTTTCAGCACTGAGAGAGGAAAGTGGACATAGGACCCCACTTCTAACCAAGAAACTATCTGCAACTTATCTGGCAAATGGAAATCAATTTTCTCCAATGACATATCATTGGCTATGTCAAATATATACCAAGACAGACTAACCCAGGCCCAGAAGTATGTGGCTAATACAAAAATGAACTGAATGGCATTTTGGGGATTTTTCATTTTGTTTTGTTTGGGCATTTTGTTATTTATTTATTTATTTTTTTTACTTATTTGTTTGGATTTTTGTTTCTGTGAGAGTTGTTTGGGGTTTTTTTTGGTAATTTTTGGGTTTTATTTTTGAAATAAAGAAAGGAAGGAAGGAAGCAAGGAAGAGCATTAAGGTGACTGGGTAGGGAGCTGGGGAAGATTGAAGAGGAGTTGAGGGAAGAGAGACAGCTTAAAATATAGTTCATAAAAGTAAAATTTTAATTTAAAAATAAAATAAATAAAAAATATTTTCCAAAATTATTTCTGTTTTGTTGGTACCTCTACCTTTATACCAACTGAACTCTTAAATCCAACACAAACTTTTTCCTGCTAATATAATAAAGAATAATATTAATTGAACTCAACAAATTGGGTTGCTATGTTACTTTTATATTAAAACATATTTTAATGATGCAACAAATTAAAGGATGATGAATATTATGGCATACTCAGACTCTTGACTACCTTAGCATAATTTTGACTCCATTGTCTATTGTTAAAGATACCCAAAGATTTGGTTTGATTTATATATATAAATTATACAAAATATATAAATCACTAGTGACAACAATATTCATGATAGCTTGTACTTTAAGAGCCCAATGATAAATGAAAATAATACATTTAAGTTTGATTTAAAAATTAAGTAATATCCACATTTAGATAATGAAAGGTAAATTCATAATGCTACAAAGTTATTCAAATTGGAATCCAATTTTGTTTCTTGCTTATAAAAATAAACTTTTAAAAAGATTTGGTAATGTGCACATAAGACATGAAACTCTGATTTGTCAACTAATGTGGCCTCTTGTCTCTATCCCTGTTGTTAATATTTGGCACCTAAAAGAAGACACTTTTGTTAAAAGGGATCTGATGTTCTATAATTAATATGTTGTTATCTGACTTTTTCTTCTGTAATACGACTTTCCGTTCACTGGCCCAATCTGATATAATACCAAAACAATATGACAGATTGTTATTCATGAGTAACAGTTTTCAAAATTTTAGATATTGAATGTAAATCTTTTCTAAAATTAAAACTAGCTGATGTACATGAGTTATTATAATAAAATTATATTGACCAAAAGGAAAATATAAAGTAACAAATTATTTACAACATTTCAAACATGAAATAAAATAGTTCATCAAAGACAAGTACCTATAGACAGAGGGGGAAACATGGTGAACCTGTTAATGTATATGATTTGGGGTAGGTTACAATGAGTGTTCCCTCATCTGCTATCTGAAGTTCTTTAGGACATAACTAGTTCTTGGTTATTTTAATATTAGGTATAGTTATCTTACTATATTTATATGTCGCAGATAAATGTTATGTCAGATATATTAGGGGAAAAAAACTCACGAAACCTCAGACTGAGATCATGATGGCTGATAAAGTCTAAGGATTACAGGAATTTCTTCTTTATTATTTACTAAATAAGGAGCTGCCCTGAGGACTTGCTTTCTGGCCTTCTAAGTTCATCAGATTCTAAAAAATGAGCCTTTCAACACACTGGGAAATAAACATTTGATATCCACAAAAACAGAATGTGAGGCTTGGCCAGCAACGGAATCTGTAAAGTTAGTTCCCTTGGAGGACAGTGGGAAAGCTACTAATATCTAGGTCTATTTATCTAGGTGATTATATAATGAAATACCTTTGGAATATACAGACTTCTACCTATCACCATTTTTAAGCCTAAGGATATAGCCAGATCAAATTTGAAACCTATTGCAATTTCTCTGCTTTGACACATTCTATATACCTGATGTTTCTATCAGTGTATTTTGGGGGGATATCTTGATTTATGATTTTCTTTGTTCCATTATTATAAAAACTTCATATAATTGTTACTATGATGGATATGATATTTTATATCCATGTCCCCAGGCCCTTTGGCTCCAGAATCAATTGTCGCTTATTTCCTTTGAAGTGAAAGCTGTATTTCTGTGTGTTGTGTATAGTTAGTTAATTCACTATATATTTCATAATATCTTTTTTTTTCTTTTGGTTTTTTGAGACAGGGTTTCTCCTGACTGTTCTGAAAATCACTTTATAGACCAGGCTGGCCTTGAACTCAGTGAGATCCACCTGCCTCGATCTCCCAAGTTCTGGGATTAAAGATATGAGCCATTACTGCCCGGCCCATAGTATCTTAAAAATCAAATACCCTGGGAAAACTGAATTCTCTTTTTTCTGATTCCTCTTTTTTCTTACAACTACTTTTTTTTATACAGAGACGTGTGGACTCTATCACAGTAAAAATTCACTTGTCTTTCTCCTCCCTGGAGGTGGCTACAGACAGGTGGGTATTGGCATTTTGGCAGCCTGGTTAAGCTGAGAGACTTCTATTCTCTTACTAAGCAGCACACTTTGGCTGTGTCTCCATGACAACATCATGGTCCTGGGTATGTTGCTGAATTTTCCTAACGTCCAGTGACTTACAAGAACAATTCTCTTGTTGTTTGATTTTTAATGACGCCTTTAAGATTAGATTTAGACTTTACTTCTGAGATAAATAATTTCTTGTTTCTTGACAAAGGACTAATTTTGTTTATGGATACATTAGCTGCCCTAGACATGATCATGTTGTTTTCTTCACTTGAATGCAATGGCTGCATTTCTGAGGACAGATTAACAAGTGAGATTTTAAAGTAGGGATGTAGCTCAGTAACAGACCACTTGCCTATCATGGATAGGGTCATGAGTTCAAAACACTGAACTAACGGTAAACATAAATGAATATGTGGAATTTTTCTTCTTTTCTAATTCATCCATTTCTCCTTTCCTCCAAATCTCTGAAGAGAATTAGAGTTAATAGCCATATAACTACTCATTAATTTATCAAGTTCTCAGCAATACAACTAAATTTTAATAATACTCACGGACAATGGATGTGAAAGAAGCATCTAATTGCCTTCCTGTTTTGCTTTTTCATAGATGGCTACAGTAAAATATCTTGTGCTCGTTGAACATTTCATCTCAATGAATTTTAATATGCAATATCCTTTTGGAGAGTTTTAAAAATCATCCTTTTAATTACCGAGATCAGCTTGAAACAAAGAATTTGAAAAACCTTGCCAAATGGGGAAAAAATAGCATTCTAGAAAAAGCCAAAGTAAAGTGTTTTGACTTTATTTTTCTTCTGTTAAACTCACGGCTGTACTATGCTGGCAATCGCCATCTTTAGAGTCAAAACTTTAAAAATCAGTAAATACCAGCCAATCGGCTACATTGTACAATTCACTAAGGGACATTTAAAGCCCAAATGAAGGGGAGAAAATCAAGAAACTCTGCTAAATTCTCAAAGATCAGTGCATATGAAACATTTTAGTGGGATTGGAGAACAGAATGAAATAAGTAACCACAGCCATTTTTTCATCTTAAACATTTTTCTCTGATATTGAGTTAGAATAATACTAATTTAGCTTGATAGGATTGTTTTCTGATCTCTCCAAAAGGATATTTTACTTGTATACATGAGAATATCCTCACTGAAATTTAAAACAAGTCAGGGGAGTCTTAAATTGCAATGACATTGTCAGTATTATAATAAATAGTATAATAATTTTATTGATATTTTAATAAAAACAAAATATTTAAAGTATTTGTAACTGCACAGTGTCTGTATATAGCGAGTAGCCATTTGGAAAGTATTCCTTCCTCCTGTCTTCCTGAAGTCTCTGTTCTATAAGGACTTTAACTTACTATTATATTCCAGTCAGCAGAGGAACATATATAGATACAAAAAAAATAGGAGGAGCATCACATGGTTTGGATTTAGTTCAGTTCAAACTATTTTAGTTTTTGAGAATTCATACATACATCATTTTTTACCCCCCTGTACCTTCCACATCACCCTCACTCCCTCAGATTCAATGTCATTGTGCTAAAAGAGACAGGGAGTGGGTTCTCATTGACATTCATTCCCACTCTTACATAAGAAGTTGTTTACATTTGAACCTATTAATTCACCAGGAAAATTTTGTCAATCATCCATAATGAGAACATTTCCCCAAAGATGTACTCTTCTCTTTGTCCTTGAAGGAAGAAAACAAATGATCACCCACAGGTATATCACTGATTGATTTTGTTTTTGAGCTTAGGGAACAATACAGAGTCACTGGCTCATAATGTTTATGTGCTTTTCTAACTTTCTGACAATATCCCAGAAAGACGATTGCTTAAGGTGACAGACTGGTTGTCAATTTGTCACTCTGACAAATGTCTACCCCTTGTCTTCCTTTGCCCTAAAATGATAGCTTTGAAAGGTACTTTAATAATTTCTTTTACCACTCCCCCTCAGCATGTTCTAGCTTTTAATTGACTTTATTAATTTAATAATTACTTACCTTTAAACATAAAATTAAAAATTGTCATCAGGGAATATGGTCAAAATATACCATTCATTATTTATGCAACTTTAGAGAAATATACTTCCATGATCTTTATTTGTGTGCAGAATAATCATGATATAAACGATTCGGGACATTTATGCTTCCCCAAAGAAGTTATTTCCCCCAGCAAAAGTTTATAACTACAAATAGTGATAGAGTAAGGAAGAATTGTGATAGTTTGAAATAGAAAGGACTCCTGGGTGCACGAAAAAAAACAGAGGCTTTTAGAAAATATTTTGGCACCTAAGACTCAGGGAGCATTGCAGAAGATGGGGCAGAAAGATTGTAAACCTAGAGAATCAAGAGGTTTTCTGTGAGATTGTGTGTTCTAGTACTTGGTAAGCTCCACCAACATGATTGAACAAGGACGACACCAACGGATATGACAAAAACGATGGGGAAACCCAGGAGGCCTCAACCCCGCACAAAGAACTAGCATCTGAAGTAAGCTAGAAGCGGAAGAAGAAGTCTTCTCCAGGGAAGAGCAAACCAATTGGTTGTCTAGTGCCAAAAAGCCATCCCTGAAGACATACACACAGGTAGCATTATTCATACCAAACAGGTTGTTTGGGACTATATACGCATATACAAATACATATATTCATTCAATAATAGCAAAAAATGAGTCCATGGATTTGAAGGAGTGTGAGGAAGGGGAATATGGGAAGGTTTAGAGGAAAGAAAGGGAAGTGTGAAATATTATAATTAAATTATAATCTCAAAAAGTACATAAAAGTATACAGTTGAGTTGGAACGCTGACCTAAGTTTCCTTTGGATGTCATTTCAAACTCTGTGTGCTCTGATTATGAATGTAAGTGTGTAGAGGTTCTAGGAGAAAACACAGTGGCAAGCACAGTCCTAGCACTCAGTAAAAGTTTGTGAAAGCCAGGGATAAAGAAGAGTTGCATTCCAATAAGATGTATTGTTTTTCATGTTCCTGCCTAACCTTTGTTTGTAAGTTAGCAACCAGAGAGAGATTGGAAAAAGGAATGGGATACCATTACAGAAACCTGACTAGAAACCCCCTAAAATAATAAACTCAGTGGTGACTCAGAGAACATAAAACATTTCAGGGAGTAGGAAACTGGAAAGGGAAGTACTCAATGCCTTGCAGCCCGAAGAGCAACAGCGGAGTCCCTCATGTACAATTCCTGAGAGCCCGCAACAGGGCTGAGTATAAAGTGTGTTCCCTTGGCAGTGAGCAGTGAGCATCTGTCTTATGCTCCCTACCTATCTGTCTGGAGTGGACCAGCCATCCAGGAAGTCCAGTGCTAGCTTTACCGAAGCATAGTGAAAGGAAGAGTTTTTGCACTTTATGCTTCTGTGTGGGACTCTGTTCTAGAGGACAGAAGCGAAAGAACAGTGGAAATCTTGTTGCTCCTGTTACCTACCTTTTCCCCAGGTAGCTCAGGAATGGGCCTGTGTGTGATCCAAGATGGTTGCTATTGTGAGTCTTGGCATTTAAAATGCTCTATTATTTATCTATTTATTTAGCCTTTTTGAAATAAAATGTGGCATTCTCTGAGTTCAGTTCTCTAGATAGCACCCCAAAGTACTTCTTACTACGTACAGTCCATCCACATGACTCAAAGCTCTGTGTTTGCTCTGGGGTTGTTCTGCATGGGCTGAGTGACAGTTAGTACCTGCAGCACTTATCAGAACTACAGATGGTTGTTGGGATTATGCCACAGTTTTCCAAAATCTTTGCTCAAAATCACGGGGGATATTATCGTCACTTTTCATTTCTACAATATCATTTCTCCTTTATTCTCCACAGTCATCATAGTTTATACCTCTTGTGATTCTTCAGTTTATACCTCTTGTGATTATTCTTAACTTGATGAAGGCAAATACCATAATGAATTTTCTTATTGCTAAACTTACCAATCAACTATAAACTCCACTAGAACCAGAACACACTCCTGCAGCATTCAATGGCTTCCGTGGTTCAAATGAGACACATTATTTTTATTAGCATCCAGAAGACATTTAATTTGTTACAAACTAAAGAAATATTTATCCCAAGAATTGACAGTCACAATGCATCTACTGAAATTAGTTTGGTTTAATATTCTGCATGGTGACCATAATCATAATCATAGTGTCATGGCCTCTTGTTCTTTATAAACCTCATGAGTCTAACTAAGCTCATCATGGGCTCTTGTCTAATGACCTATTTTTAGAATAAAAATGACTTGGTAAAATCTGATAAAAATGATTTACAAATACAGCTCTATGGATTTCAGTGGAAAATTGACAGGTGACCAAGTCCATTATAAAATGATTATGAAAATTTCAGCGTCAAGTCATGATCACGATTCAATTCGCACAGGAGCACATTACAGAGCATCTGCCAGCAACAGTGCACATAGCTCAATACTACGAATGGTGCAGAGATAAACAATTCTGGATACTTGTCACTCTGATGTTTACAGCACAAAGCTGACACCTTCCATTTACTGCCTAACAAAAATGCTGAGAAAATTCTAGATGAATAGGATTAAGACTATGACAAAGATACAAACAAATTGCTTTACATAAACAGAGAAAAGGGTGGCTCATTATGTCAGTGGAATTTGGTAGACATTCTCTAAGGGCATTGGAAAATGATTATTGGAGAGGAAAGGATATAGGAAGCCATGGGAATCAAATGAACCAAAGCTATCTTTTAGAAATTTATTATGAGTTTGGCCTTCACTAGAGTTGTTATAATGACGTCCATTGATCAAAACAATGTGTTATTAAGACACCATCTTATTTCACACTTAGCTTCTATTCCAGTTTTGAGGTAGCATAGATCATGGCAGAAAAGGCAAAGCTGTGCATGGGAGTTAATAACACCTCATTGGTTATGAAAGTTAAAGTTGTTGTGGAAATTTTCAAACACACATGAATGGGGATTTCTTGGAGTCACAAACTACATTGCCTCCATCCCTTGCAAATTGAGTCAATAAAGTGCCTTGAAAGACCTACCTATGACATATGAGCCTGCTTACCTCAGTAATTTCATCTCAACCACTCCCTACTCTTTTTCAAATTCACAAGCTCCTGTGCCACTGATGCTCTGCTCTGGATTTTAGGATTCTATCTTTGTTGGCGTGTTCTGTCTTGGAGGAGTGTCTGTGTTTTATTTCCCTCTCCTCTATACGTGTCTATTTGTCACAGCTTAAGAATCATTTCTTTGTGCAGTAAGTATTCTAAGAGACACCTGCCTAGATCATTTGGGTACCAAAGGGTAGGGTGGCTTTTTTCATACTTAGTTTATTGGCATGGATCACCCTCCAGGGCACATAATACTTCAAGATTAAATATGTGTGTTATTTGTATTATTTGCTTAGTGGTATAGAAATAGTAAATACACAGCACTTATTCCTCAATCCTAGCTTTTCTCACAACAGACAGCAATAATCCACCCCATTACTCCATACTGAGCCCTTTCTCCAAATCCTTCTCATCCTAATTCTCCAGGAGGATGTTGTCAATCATTCTGCATTGGCACACAAATCCTTGTGTCATTTGCCATTAATAGGCTCTAAATCCGCAATGAATAATGAATAGAGAAAAGATTGTCTCTTGTTTTCCCAATGCCATACGGGAAGCTGGTATAATCAATGTCTGCTATGGTCATTTAGATAGCACTTGATGTAATTCCCACAGGAATTTGTTTGTCTGCAATATATATTATATTATATTATATTATATTATATTAGTATATATATTTTAAAAAGCTTAGACTTTTTGTGTCTAAAGATATATTAGCATCAAAAATGATTATGAACTTTAGTTATTTGACCCCTGACTATAGGGTCTTATTTTCTACAAAATAGTTAATTTGTTTGCCATAAGTTTATAGCTAGGTATGGCAGCACATACCTTTAATCACAACATTGGGGACACAGAGGCATATAGATCTCCGTGAGTTTCAGAAGCCAGGGCTACCCAGTAAGACCCCGTCTCAAAGAAATGGTGAATGAGAACTAACAGTTTCTAGCCACTTATAATAGGAGATTTCACGTCAATCATCTGCCGCACCCCCTCCTGCAGCCTAAATGGTTGATTAGTAGTAGAGACAGATGGATCAGTTCAGTGTCCAGGAAGTGTGGATGGTGGCAGAGCTGATCATGTAGAATACATCAAAGCAGTTCGCCTGAGAGCAAATCTCAGCATTATCTTAACTCTGGGTGGGTTTATTCCTCATGCTTTTCACTCACATTTTCTACATAGTTTCTTATAACCGCCCCGAGGAAGTCAGACAGTGACCTTTTTTCTTTAAACTACACACATTCCATTCTACTGGAATACTTCTCTCTCTTTACATAATCTTCATCAACACTTCACCTGTAATCATCCACTCAGGACACTATATTAGTCTTCATGTATTCTCTCTCTAAACTGGTCACTTATCGCTCCTATGTGGTCATGGTCCCATCCAATTTCATCCTTCATCCATGATATTGATGATGATATGGTCTGATTGCTCACTATGAGAGCTGCACATTGGAACCAATACCTCTAATTTACTGGCATAGTTACAAAGGAATAAAGAAGTGAAAAACTAAATCTAAGAAATAACTACACTCAGAGTATGAGCTATAATATTAAGAAGGCTAAATTAGCACAGAAACTTTACTCTCACGTGATCATATCCCATTTCTAGAGAGCTAAGATAGAAACATAAAGATTGCTTGACATTACATTACTGTATGGCTGAGTTAATGGAACAGGAGAAAAGAGTGCATACTGCCAAGAGGAAAGAAACCATGCTTTCGTTCTCCAGCAGGTGTCTCTTCAGGCTCAGTCATTTCTAGCTTCTGTAAAAGGCCAGCTCTAAGGAGGAAACTCAACACAGAGGAAGTCTTCCTGCTGTCGGTCAGGCTGGCCTTGTTACATACCAGAGCAGGGAAGACAGTCACAACTTCAAAAAACGCTCTTTGCTGCATCCAAAGTGAGCACAGTGTAAGCACGTGCCTTTTGGAGGCACATTTCATGAATGGTAATTATCAGATTACTGGTTTTCTTTGAAATGTTCATTTCCATTCCGGGCTTAAACAGCTCTGTGCATATCACACTGGCTGCTTTGGTACGCAGATAGCATTCTGTTCACTTTTGCCACCGTCACAGAATGTCCCGGCTGAAGTAATTTAAAGGAGGACGTATTTGGTTCTCAGTTTCAGGGGCTAGCAGTCCATCATGTGGATGGTGGCATGGTGGCTGGGATGGCTCCATCAATGGCAGTGGAAGCTTGTACCCTGACTTGGTCCCATCTCGATAAATCAGAAATCAGAGAGCTCAAGCAGCACCAGAAGTGGGTCAAACATTCAAGAGCTACTCCCAGGAAGACCTCCGCTATGGTCTCAGCCACAGGCTACCCCAAACCTTCAAAGTAGTGCTGGCAACTGGCCACCAACCCTTTAAGTGCATAAGTTGAATGAGCCCTTGTGAAGGATGTTTCAGACTCACACACACTGGGGTGGTTTCTCTTTTAACCCATGCTTTCTGTGATTTGGGGTCACTTGGGGTAAAATACATCCAAAATATTGAATGAAAATGTCCGGAAACAAGCAACTCATACATTTTAAACTGTGCATCATCCTGCGTAGCATGATGGAATTTCACTGAGGATGTGAGTCATCTCCTTGTTGGATATCTACAGCTACATATGCTTGCTAAGCAATTCCTCCTATCGACTTGGCGATCAGACCCACTGTCACAGTATCACAGGGCTGTTGCTGAAAGACTCCTTACTTGGCATAATTGTGGCCCCAAAATGCCAGAGGAGTGGCGCTGGGAGCAAAGCCTTTCTTTTTGAAGCAATAAAGCAACAGTTCTCCACTTAAGTAAAAGATTGTGTCTGACATGGACAATTATACCATTGATGCTTGGCTCCTATCTTGTCTAATTTATGAATAAAATCTTATCACAGCTATGTTTCTATATGGGAAAATAGAAAACTTTAGTAGTTATATTTTATGGGCATTGTGGAACATGCTTTTGACAAGGAAGAAGTATTGTATCTGAGTCTTTGCATTCAAAATGAAACGAAATTACCGGTAATTGCATAGCACTGACTTTGCAGTCCTTCTAGGCTTCCATTCTTGAACTTAGAGAGGTAAGCATTCATGAACTTTGATCAAAATTGTTACCCAGAAGGACCATCATAAGTCATCAAGAACTAACCACTTTGTGGGTTCAGCAAACTGGGCACACTACCCATATGCTCCCAGACCTCATCTTTGGAGCTCGCCCAGTAAAAGAAGCAGCAGCTTGTGGATAAATAGACACAGAATTTCAGCAACAGAATTTATCATAGGTAGGTCCACCTGCCATGGAGCTCACTCATATATAACACATTGTTGTTTCTTTTTAGGTTTTTAGGTTTTCCTGGATTCGTATCAGCACAGGTTTCTTAGTCATTGATGGGGCTTTTGTGCATGCCCAAAGCTATAAGCGTGATCTCTGAGTGAGATCAGAGCTGCTTTGTTCTGGGTGCTGTACAGCTTCTATGGATGATCTTACTTGAATAGAAAGATGAAGAAACATTGCCAGTCACAAATTCACCAGTCCCCATTCTCTCTGAACCCATGGGATCTGATGAGGTCACATATTAATGTGCTGCCTAGGACCCAATCAGATGATCAAGCTTAATGGGCAATTCTGGTGTGAGTGTGGAAGACCAAAAGTACCAACAGAAACTTGGGCAGTAAAGATTGTGTTAATGGGTTTTAGAGTGTAATAAGAATTCTACTGGAAAGTGGGCTAGAGGCTATTCATGCTACTTTCTGGCAAGGAATCTGCTTCTTTGCATGCCTTGAAATTCTGAGTGAGGCTGAATTCAAAATAAAATTATGAAGTTGTTTATTAGAGGCCATTTCAAACCAGCAGAACATTCAGGTTGTGCCATGGCCAGTGCTCCCTTCTCTTAGTGAAAGAGCAGGAAGATACGGAAAGTGTCTTTTGTTGAAGAAGGGAACGGAAACAAGTTGAAAATTGCAGACATGTGGGTGTGGAGATAACAGTTGTAATGCTTAAGGAGATTAGCATCATCAGAGATAAAGCCAGTGTGGAGCAGTAGGACAGAATCCTGCTCTGGGGACATTGGCGTACTGCTCTCACACGGAGACAGGGATCGATTCCCCTGAGAGAGTTCCCACCTTTCGGTGGCCCCATCCTGTGAGGATGAAAGTTCATGCAAAAGGAGAGATTTTGAACTGAAAATCAGGCCAAAAACCAATGAAGAGGTTCAGTTGCCAAGGGGCACAAAAACCACTACATTGAGACCGATGGTCAGACTACATCTCAAGCTAGCAAACGGAACTTGTTATCACCCACATGACGTAGACAAGTAAAATGCAAAAATTATAGGGTCATGGAGGTTTATACCAAGGCTTTGAAAAACCAACATGGTTGAACAATGTATGGCATTGAGAGGGTCGCTGAAAAGAGGTCCCAGGATGCCATTTCATAGAGATGTGAAAGCGAAGCTTAAACTGCAGTGGAGACCCTGGGATATTGCAGATGTCAGAGTCAGAGAATGTCCCATAAGGAATGCTGTCATCCCACAAGAGAGTCTGTGTGCCCTGCAGTGATCACACTGGAGGAATAGGCTGACCAAACCCTTAGGACATTGGAGAAGCCCAGGTAATATCAAAAAGAGACCTGGCTGTCAAGCACGGTGTTGTTGGATGAGATGCTAATCCAATCATTTCTTGTTATGCCCCATTCGTTTTTGGAATGGGAATATTTATTCCTGTGGTTCTATCAATGCTTTTTAACTCCATCTTTGCTCTTACCCTGCTCCATGCCCTCTCTCCAGCACCACTGACATAACTAAGCACTGCATCCTCTCTCCTTTGCATTCCAGCATCAGCCAGCTAACTGTTCCTCTTGGTTTGGCTGCACCAGTAACTAGTACCCTCATGGCAGCAAAAGGTGGCTTTGCATAATGGAAGTATGCATTTTTGTTTGTTTGTTTGTTTACCCAGGGTCAAAAAGTTTAGAGTCTATCTCGCACCTCAGAAGAGTCTTGGACTTTTGGAGTTTCGAACAATGTTAGAACTGCTGAGGTTTGGGGAACTCCTTTTAATGCATTTTGTATTATCGAGTAGTCATAAGTCCTGGAGGACCAGGGGTGGGATGATAAGGTTAAAAGCATTGCATTTGAGCATCAACTTGACAATGGGTGGAGTTGTAATGATTAATTACACACTGTATCCCATCAAACAGGCCATATCTCCTTCCCTTACATTCTTTTCTTGTTAAGTATTTGGTCAAAGAAATGAGAAAAGTAATTAACAGAGTTTGGTAAAAGCACTTGAATCCTTAAGGACTTTCATTTAACTTGTGTGGGGTTGAGCTGGGAAGAAAGAGGTGAAGTAAAAAAGGGAGCTGGCTTGAGAATTCTGGGGCTCAGTTAATATAGATCAATTCATTATTCAGGAGCCACTAAAAACAGGCTAACCTCTAACCTGTAGTAGAGCTTTAAGTGTCTTAATCATTATATATCGAATCAGCTGGCTTCCTGTGAGGCTTTTGGTCCTAAGCATAAATTGATATTTGCTGATATTGACAATACTATGTCACCATGATTGTGACCTACAATATGGCGTGGGGACCAGTCACCAGCTCTCTAAACACCCTCGTTCACACCATCTAGTCATTATATCTCCTGGGAATACTTGAAGTATAGTTTTCATTGACAGGTTAACTGAAAACTCCATAGTACTTCAGCATCTCCTCTTGGGGCAAAATAGGGAGGGAAGAAGGGGAAGAGAGGAGGGGAAGGGAGGAGAGAGGTAGGAAAGAAGGGTCGATAAAGGTGTGCTTCTTTGTTGAGTTTGCTCACTAATTCTGAAGTTGATTATGCCTTAATTGTTGTTTGGTGGCCGGCAGTGCAAAGCACAGAGAAGAACAGCATAAGAATTCTCTTAGGAAACAAATTCCTGTTTAGAAGCTCACACTACCAGAACTAGCCAGATCATCAGTGGTGAATGCAAGTCACTTTCCTTTATGTTGTGACAGATAGTAAATGTGTCCTTTCTAGTCGTTCTTCCCTTGGGAGCAGGACTGCCATAGGCTCCTGCTGAAAATGCTTATCACTAATTCATTTGCCTCTTCTAACAATGAAAACCGATTTCCACCACCAAAGTGAACTCGCTGCATTATAACTCAATCATCAAACCAGGAAATTTTCCATCTACATCACTTGAAAGATAAAATTTATTTTTTTTTAATTTTACTGCAGCATACAACTCTTTTATACTCCCCCTTTTAGCACTAAAAAAGATGTTCCTCTCATTTTGTTTAAAAGAAGTCTAGTATGTTCCACAACCTTAATAATGTCCCTCCCCTACCTTTACAAAACTGTTATAAACTACAGGCATCCGGGAAGGCAATAACTCTGACAATGTTTAGTTTGTCCAAATGAATAAAGAGGAACGAGAATAGGAGACAAGTGGAAATGAAGCTGACCTCCAGGCTCTCTGGGAACTCCTACTTTTTTTTTAATTTTACTTTTCTTCCTCTCACATCTATGCATAAATATGACTAAGAATATAATACCTAATAATACCTTTGTTCCTCAATATTTCTAGCATGGAAGTGGCATTTTTTCTAAGCAAGATGCTGTCACAACAATCATTTAATATAGAGAAGAACAATAATTCTTAGATAATTTGGTTGTTGAAAGGTTACATTAGGAACTATGAGTAGCTAACTCTACTATGCTATTTTGGTGAAATTTTATGAGCTTCAAGGATATAGAGTAGAAAAATTGGAGAGCTTTGTAGGGGAGTGATCTGAAATAATGCTGTTAAACACTTCATCTGTGAAGAAAGCCCCATGCCCAAAAGAAGAAAGATGATCACAAAGCAAAATACCTTGCTGTACTCCAGCCCTAGGGTAGCGTCTCTAACCTAGAGCGTTGCCAAGAATTCTGAAGGATGGCCAAGTTCAACTCTGTTGGAGTATGTGTCTCCAAAGTAACTGCTCTGTATCGAAAAACATGGCCTCCAACTTCAATCTAAACTATAATTGCCGAAGGAGAGTGTATCCATTGCCTAGTTGCATGGACTTTACTTATGCTTACACTGGGAACCCAACTTCAACACTTGAACAAGATCCTTAGGTGTTAATAAATTTGTTTTATAGAAAATAAGGACTGAAAGGTCACCATGTTATCACTCAGTGTGGAGCCAAACAACACTCGTATTTTAACAGAAAGGGTGCAAAGACTGGCTCTGGAATCCTTATGCAAAGCCTGGGAGATGCTTGCACTTCACTAATGAGAACTTTGCAGATAATGCATGCCATATCACATGTCTACTTATTCCTGGGGAGGGTGTATGGAGCTTCCTGTCACTAAACAATCTTGCCGTTTCCAACAGAGCACATTTATTCACACAAGTGAGAAACCGAGGCTGGATAATCTTACATCAGCTGAAGTCACATTTTGTCATGGAATGATTTCCCCTGTTTACAAAACCTCTGCTGTTTACTTCCCAGCGCTTTGAGAACTGCATAACAGTGGATAAGAGCATGCTATGTGTTCTTCTAGTATAGTCAAATGTCAAACAACCAAATCAGAATCTAAAGCACAGGATTCTGTCCACACAGTCATCTGCAGCCATCTCTTTATACTTGTGACAATTAATTGAACCGATAACCCACCCTTATTGCGACAGCCACAGTGTTATCCTCAC
The DNA here is from genome assembly GCF_950005125.1 of Chionomys nivalis. NCBI lineage: Eukaryota > Metazoa > Chordata > Mammalia > Rodentia > Cricetidae > Chionomys > Chionomys nivalis. Next base: position 45,145,392 of record NC_080105.1, on the reverse strand, counting down.
CTCTAAGAATACTTCTTGTACATAAACTAACAATTTTTCTGAAATCCAAGTCCTTTACCTTGTGCATTTATATACTGTATATATACAAACGTACCTGTGTGTAGCTGGAAGTTTTCTCTGTCTCACCTGGTCTCACTGGACTGCTTCCTTTTAACTCACAACCCTGAGGTTAAGAGACTCACCTGTATGCAAGTACATGTAAGTGTATATGAGTGTATGTAGTTCAGACTCCAACCTACTGGGATCAAGCAGACACAACCCACAAGAACAGTCAATAATTATAGATTATGTGGTGTATGCCTCCCAAGGCTGTCATACCAAATTTGCCATCATTGGTGGTACCCTGGATCTTGTGTCTATAACTACGGTGTGATATAGCAGCTTGTGGAGCCCAGCAGCCCATCTCATCACATCCCAAATGGAGCATGCTGAGTCAGTTATTGGAAAGAACCAATTGGCTTTCTGTCCTCAGGGCAAGTTGCTCACTGCATTAATTGGACGATGAAGAAGCTCATGGATTTTTACTGGTGAAGGACGTGTATTCTTTATCAGACAAGGATCGGCTCCCAGACTGAGGCTTTTAATTCAGAAACCTCTAAAGATGACATAGCTACACAGAAGGTGGTGGAAGATCCAAGCTGAGTGCCTAGCTTCGGTGCTCTGTAATCGGTAGATCCAAAGCAAGGCTTTGATGGGAGAAGAACAGAAAAGTGGGACAATTATTACTGTGAAATAAGTTCTTGTGGTTCTGTTCAGGAGTTTTCAGAAAAATAGGCAGCCTTGTGCAGCCGGGATCAGAGATTCTGCATTGCTCCAAACAGCAGAGTACAGGTTTTATGACCCTCAGAGAACTGCCAACTATGGACTCCATCTGAAAACTCAGGTTAAGTCTTCAGAGCTCCCCAAACAATCTCTCACTTGATATGAGTTATCTGCCTTGAATTTACCATGAGCTTCAGTACAAATGCTACCATCTTTTGAGGACTTCTATTCCATCTACCAGGAAACGAACCCATGCTGCTTTAAATCCCTCAGCCCCTTCCTCATTCCCACAAACAATCTCCAGTCACAGCGCTTCCTTTCCTTCATTGTCCTAATTGTTTCCCTTCCAGCATCTCTCTTAGCAGGGAGATTTCTCCTATATTCTCTATTTTCCCCCTCCATATTGCAGAAGTAAGAGGATAAAAGAGACACTATCTTAAGTTTACCATAGCTCCACTCTTTTTGCCTCAGAGCTGATCTTCTCCCAAGAGTATATGGAAGGCAATGAGATAAAGAGGGTTAACATAAGCTCCCCTCTAACAGGTAACGGAGGTTATTAATACTCATATCTAAACTCAAGGGACATCTTTCAGTGACTCCAAGTACAAGTGGCCTGCTGTAATGCCACTCTGCTTTCTCACATGCCTAAGCCCTCCCTGCTACTGTCTTCTCAAGCTCTTCAGCTTGCCAATTCAGTTATCACGGTCCCATGATTCTGTCAATATATTCAACTCCATCTTTAGTTTTAAGCCAATCCATCTACCTCACTCCAGCTCCAGCAACTTAATTTTGAACTTCAACATGTCCATTTCTCATTCAAGCCACAGCTTCCCAGCTCTTCCTCCTGCTCTGACTGCACCAGTAAGCCTTTGATGGCAAAGATGTGGCTTGTCCCCCCTGACAGCTACAGGTATTTTGACAGTGGAGAAAAAAATATATTTTTCTGAAAACTGAATCTTCTCCTGACTCTTATTTTCGTGAGATCCACAGAGCATATCGAATACTAGATTGCGTGGTGAGGCCAAATGTGTTTTGGAAGTGAGGAAGCGAAAGCAGACAGGTCTTTTGGTAGTCTTCCCCAATGTAATAGCTGCCAAAAGGGACAATTATAAGAGTCTGCTTTAACAGTCTTAATTGGTTTTATTTCCTATTCTAGATCTGGCAACACTGTGTTGCATAAAACAGAGTAAGTGCTCTCACGGGTGTGTGGAAGATAATGATATTTCAGTGAGAGAAATGTTGAGAAATGAAACAATCCCCCAGAAGCAGCCTAGTCATGTCCAAGTCACTTCCCTTTGTGGCTAACACTGGAAGGAAGTGCTAGGGAAGCGACTTGCCAAAACATTGCAGAAGAACTCTGGGTGACTATCCAGGCAGTGAGATGTCTCTGTCAATTCTAGAGTTTTGGATGTTGCTTATTATAATGCACTTCCTGTTTACCAAGGTAATAGTATATCCTTCTGGAGTCTTTGATGGAGTTGAAGACAGATGGTTATAGTTTTTCTTAGTTATGATAAAAGATAAATTAAATATAAAACTTTAGACTCTCAAAAAAAAAAAAACAAGTCAGATAGGAGCATCTGTGTAAGGACTTGGGAGAGGAGACTTCATCTTCAGAGTGAAGCTAGCTCATGGGAAGTTAGCCCATTAGTCTAAAACCATGGTGGTTTGTAATTTCCATTGAACCTGAACTTACCTGGATAGTAATCATGGTCTTTGCTCCTGCCAGCACGCACAGTTATAGACACCATGACCAAAGTTTGCTCTCTCGCTCTCGCTCTCGCTCTCTTTCTCTCGACTCTTCATCGTGTTCTGTCTTAAGTGAAGTGTGAGCTTTGTCACATTTACCCTGCAGGGTACTTCCTGGGTCTGCCATGACCCAGAGGATCCCTCGAGCTTGTACTCACCCATCTACCCAGCCTTTGTTTGACATTTCCAGCTGAACTGTGACTTTCATAACCATTTACGATCACCAAAGGCTCTCTATGCTTTCTTCCTAACATGTTTCACCTATGCCTGTGACGGAAGTGAGCAGTAAGAGACAAAAAAGCTCAGGGGAGAATTTTTATACAATAATCAGAATTAAGAGGCTCAAAGATGATACAATGTAGAAAAAGGAAGAAAAACTAGGAGACAAAAAATGTTACAGAGAACACTGGGAGAAAAAAATTAAATGTGATATGTGTGTATTATTTATGTGTGTGTTTATTCATGTGCATCAGTGTGTATGAATATATATGTGTGAGTATATATGTATATGCATTTTTGTGTGTATACTTATATGTATATATAGGTATAGACAGGTGTGTGTATATGTATGTAAAGATAGGTATGTGTGTACTTGTGCATATGTTTTATGTATTTTTCTTTGCAAGTGCTGTGGGAAGAGTAGAGACCAAGGAAAAGAAGATTTGTCAAGCAGATCTCTGTGAGCTTGAGGCCAACTTGGTCTACAGAGAGAGAGTTTCGGGACAGTCAGGGCTACACAGAGAAACCTTTTTTTTTTTTAAAAAAAAAAAGAAGTAGATTTGATATCAGGAAGGTAATTAGTACCTTCAAATATTAGAAAACACAGAGAAGTCAATGAGACCCCAACAGAAATGACTCCATGTCGTGACTCTTCATTTAGCCTGGGCTACTTGTTTCAGCTGAGTAGAATGGGATGATAATCAGCCTGCTGGACGGGAAAGCCAGATGGACTGAGTCAAGCAAAGATATTCTCCTGCTTCCTGAGTCCAGGAACTGGTAACAGTGACTAAGAGCTAATACAGAATGGTGCACCGAGGTCTTGAATGAATACGAATATAAAATACCAGCTTTGTAAGAGCTGAGAACCAAGAGCAATCACCGCCAGAAAGATGAAAGCACAGGAGTATCTTTGACCTTTATCAGAGCTCCCCATGGCGACCAGGTGGAAGTCCTCTGCTCCAGCAGATGGCCAGCGTGCAGACTGAAGCAATCAGATACCTAATTCTGTGCCCTTTTGCTTGAAGGCGGTTTCATACATTTGAATGATCCAGGAAGAGGTGTGTAACCTCTGTAGGGGCTTGTAGAAATGAGGGACATTCAAACTATTTCCCTCTCCATTTGTCTCTAAGTTTCCCCTTTTGCTACTTTGTGTGGTAGCTTGGTTTTAGCTCTTTCTCCCTTTAGGGGTTCCAATTATACCACGTCTCCACGTGTTCCTTCAGTTTTGCTCCTACTAGGCTACCTTGTTCAAAATCTTAGCTGGTTTTAGCTCTTTCTCTCTTTAGGGGTTCCAATTATACCACTTCTCCACGTGTTCCTTCAGTTTTGTTTCTACTAGGCCACCTTGTTCAAACCCTTAGCTGGGCATGGTGATGCACACCTGTAACAGACACTGAGCCAGGATGATTGGCCTGAGTTTGAGGCCAGCCTGTTCTACTTAATAAATACCAGGATACTCTGACATACTTTGTGAGTGCCTGTCTCAAAATTATAAAACAAAATCTATAGATTTCACCAGGGATTTTTTGACAGGTTCTTTGAGGCTAACAGAATCTTGGTTTTTCTTGACACTTATAGATTGTTTTCTTGCTTAAAAATCAAAAGAAGTTTTACAAATTCTTTTAAATAGTTTTCTGTTAGCATGCAAAATTTTAACCCTATTTCAATACTCATTGGTCTATTATTGATATTTATTCTCTCTCTAGGTATTTCTACATATACTACCTTCATCTAAACCGATCAAGTACCATCCTACCAGGTTCTTTTTTCTCTTCTTATTCACACAGTTCTCCTCCATGTCTCACATCTGATTTATTCCAGGAGACATTATTTGTCTTCTCTGCCTCGGAACTTACCTTGTTCATTTTGTGTATGTTCACCATCACCATCTTCTGTGACTGTCTGGAGAGATGCATCATGCTATGCCTTGTGTTACAGGAGAGCAGATGTTTCATTTCCCAGCCAGAACACACAGGTATCAGCCTATCATCATCCATACAGCAAAACTAAAGAAATAGTAAATGAATAATAACAGGAAAGGTGTAGGTATCAACTCTGTTTTAATTGGACCACAGAAGGTTCTCAAGCAGTCAGCCCATTTATAATATTGGGATATTTACTGGTGGTAGCAGTGATGTTGGGCATGGGACCCAAGACCTTAGGCTCCAATTTGCTAAGTGTATGTATAGCAGCATCCCTCACTGGCAGCACCTGACCTTTAAAGACCTGTCACTAATTTAGCCCTTTAAAAAATTAGAAATGTGATTGGAAGCTGGGAATAGAATGGAGCCACCTCTGATGAGGACCGCGTCGAACAATTAGCTGGAACATGATTTGAATGGAGTTGAAATTCCAGAGTTAAAAATCTATACCCTTAACATCTAGATTTATCCCATTCCTGTTTCAAAACATACATAGCAGCCTCCTACCCAATGAAAAAATGAATCTCCACAAGCACAAATTTGTCCCCACTCTCGGACAATAAGGCAAAATGTTTTCTTCATAGAGAGAGAGGGTCACAACAGCTTGAACTTGGGAACATTACAGCTTATTAAACTTGGGGCAGGATTTGAGGTAGAGGAGTCAAGATATAGCTGTTATTCTAACAGTTGTTTGGAAGTTGGTGACTTAGAGGGGTAACCCCTCAAAGAAGAGTAATAGAAATAGATCCTTTTGTGGGAGATTTGTTAGGGGTTGAGAGGCATGAAAACCTAGAAGAGAAGTTTGTAATTCAGTTCTGGACATTTCCTCCACTGAATGACATGTTGCGTGTTGTATGCTTTTCATCACTGATTGTTCCAGTTCTGAGGAAACACTGGGATGGGAACATTTCCAAGGTGTTTACTCAAGATGGTCAGGCCACAGAAAAAACATGGAGTGTCATTCGAACCAGTGGTACAACTCCAGTGAGGACACATGTAAGGCCAGACTCATTGTTTTGTTTTAATTTACCAGAAATTTTCTCTTCAAAGGTGGTGATGAGGGTTATGGCTTAACTAATCGATAAGAGGTTGATTGCTGAATGAGCAGTGAAAATGTATCACTGGAGTTTGAAAATTTCCCAAGCATACGACCTTGTTTGTTAAGAAAACAAAAACAGACAAAAAACAAAAGCCTGCTAAAAGTGAGCCAAAGAAAGGACATTGAAGGGGACAGAGAAATCCAGGTTGATATGATCAGGTCTCCTTGGTGTACAGTACATTTCAAAAGTAACTAATATTTGAAAATCACTTTATTGTGAAGTTGTATCTGCTTCCTGTTTCTGCCTGTTCCATATGTGTTTGCAATGACATATCAATTCCAGAGCCAGCTTGAAATGGGATGAAGCTGTCCCTCCAGGAGCGGGGGTGGGAGTACAGGGTGGGGGTGCATTTCTACTGGGTCAACCTAACTGGTGCAGATTTTCAATGTGTGATCTCTCAGCTGGGTGACTGCTTCTTGAATGATGTGAGGAAATAAGTTTGAGAAAAAGGGAGTGAGGATGGGCAAAGGGAGGCGATGAGACCCTTCTCGTTTCAGAGGTGAATTGAGTTCCAGGCCTGGGTTAGCAGTTGTCAATCAAATTCTCTCTAACTTCTTTTCAAAGTCAAACATTTTCAATCTAACAGCCGTGACAACACAGGCACACGTTTGAAGCCAGAGCTCAGCTCAGCGTTCCAGTCCTACAGTGATAGCCGCTGCCAGGATGATTATCCAGCCTCCATTTGTTTAGTGGTTTGTGAATGTGATATTGATCAGGCAAGCAGAGGCCTCAGGGAGTTTCCCTTCTAATTTTGGGAAAGCTTCAGTCCTGAATAATTGGTAGTGGGGCGTGTACGCAGCAAAATACAGAAGGAACAACCAACTAGAAGCTGCAGAGAAAATACTGGGCACGTAAAGACCGAGAAAAAAATGCATGAACACTGCTACCCAATTATGTGTGCTTACAGAGCAAGGGCAGTTTTATTCCTTTCAGCTGCGTGGCATAACTTTGAAATAGAGTAGTTTCAGTTAGATGACAACTGTTTCTGCTCTAATGAACAAATAAGGTGGATGTCTTCCAAAAGCTTCAATTTTCATGGAGACACAACGGCATCATTTTGAAATGCTTTTTGATCTTCAGTAGGGTGAAAGCTAATACTTACTAAGTCAGTACTAGACACCGAGGCCTGTGTTAGATAATTCTCATGTGTTACCTCCTTTGGCTTACAAAATTATGAAGTATATTTAGTACTCTTTTTTTCAGATGAGAAGAATGAGTTTGGGGAGGATAAATAAAATGTCCAAATTCATGCAATAAGGAGGTGATGAAGCTCCCATATGAACTTTGTGCCCTGAATTTTCGGGTCTTAAGAAGTAGATTAAGTATATTCAAGAACATGAATATTTATCTTATTAGAAAAAATCACAGGATTTAGGACCCAACTTTGTGGTAGAAAATAAGACTGAATAGTTCATTTGAAATAAGCAAACAATGTATATAATAAATATTTTACAAGAGAAAGTTTAAAATTACTGTTTGTTAAACTGTTACTAATAATTAAAATTCTTAATACTTTTAAAATTCTTTAGAATTATTTTAAAAATCAATATGTCATTTTAAGCATCATGTAAGCATTTGAATGCCATTTAAGTCACATTTATTAAGCTGAGGTGAGGAAATAAAAATACTTTAATAAATGTAATGGTGAAACCGTTGCACTGTGACCATCGCATATTGTAGTTGGGAGAATAAGATATTTATGTATCTACTTAAAGCAAAATTGAAACAGAGGGGAAACTTTCTACATATTTTGTACAAGAAAATTGACTACTACTGCATAATTAAATTTAACCTGCTGAATAACCTTGACTTTGTTTTTGTATTTTTCCTTGCAAACATATTCCAATAATGTATACAATTAATCCCCTTTGATATCTAGAAGAATAGACACAAGCATAAAATTTGAAGTCACGAGAAAAGGTCATCATTTTTTTTTTCTGGTCTAACAATGACAAGACACTCTGCTTCTTTTGAAAGGATGAAAACATAAATTACCTTCCAACATGATTATTTTATAATGAGAACACCATCCTAGGGTTTAGCGGCTGCATCCTGGCTGGCATAATGGACCTCATTGCTTATTGGTAAGTGTGCCTGATAGCGAATGGGATACCTAACTTAGTTGCCAAGTTTAGTTTCATCTTTTGAGGAGATGTTTCCTTTCTTAGAAATGGGTAAGATTGTTCAGAGTTCTGATAATTAGGAGATTCTAAAGACTTTGCAACATGCTCTGGGGACAGCTTGGGAGAAGGGAAGTAAATGAATGGTTGTTTTCTGATACTGCACAAGCTGGGGGTGGAACCCAACCCACACAGACAAGAACAGCATTAGACTATGCAGGTAACTGTGACTCCAATAATGTGTTTTGACAAACAATGCGACTTCCTGAGCTAGTCTTGGGAAAAGGACAACTTGCCTTTGACAGTTAAAACGTCACCTATAAACCAATCCTTGTCCTGAAATGCCACTCAAGTCTGTAGTCACTGAAGGCTACATGATGAGACTTTACTACTGCCATTAAGAAAACCATCTCCCCCTAGGGCTTGAGTCACTTCCTAATGAGCACAGACAGTGGAAGAAACTTTTTTTTGGTTCAGAGATTTTTCAAAATTGGCTTTTATATTACCCAGTGTGCCTTTCAATCAATTCTTTGCTAAATATTTCCTCTTGCTTTTGTTAATCCAATTCAACAAAGGCATCTATGCTTCTGGAGAAGAAAATAGTAACATTGAGCAATTATCTGGTTTGCTGGCTGATGCAGAAACCCTTCACAAATAATTCAATAATTCAGGCACCGAAGTGGATATTTTGGCCTGTGCTTTTCATTTGGGCTACCCATCACATGTTATGCATGCATGCAGGATTTTCTCTATGTTTAGCGCTGTAAATCAGTGGAAAATGAAAAGAGTTCCTAGGTGCTGTGCAGATAAAAAGAAGGCAAAAGCAATTTTGCTTCTGCACTTCCTGTCTCGGGGCTTTAAAGTTTCTGATTATTAATCTGCCGTGGGAAGTTTCTGTCCTTGCTTTCTCTCCTGTCATCTTGAGGATAGGTGTTCCAGGAGACCTACTCCTTTCTAAATCTAACCTTTCAATAGCTAAGCAAATACTGTAGAGGCTGGGAAATCAACAAAACAAAAAGCTTGCTTTTACCACTCCTTACCAGAAAAACAAATATCAGTAGTACATTAAAAGACAAGATGTGTTGTGGAATATTAGGTTAACTATGTAAAGATGTACTGCATTTGTTTATGTGGCAGAATCTTACCTTAAATATGAGAAGACATGTTATATTTGTTTATTTGCCTTTGTTATGATGTAAAGATGTGTTATATTTGTTTATGTTGCATTTACTTAATTATGTAAAGATGTGTTGATTTGCCTACCTCTGGCACTTGTTTGGTCTAATAGAAAGCTGAATGGCCAATAGCTGGGCAGTAGAAGATAGGCTGGGCTAATAGAAAGAAAGAATAATGAGGAGGAGAGGGGAGAAGAAGAAGAGAATGAAGGAAAAAGACAGGGACATACCCAGGGCCAGAAGTCAGTCAGCTTCCAACCAGACACAAGAGGCTGGGAGGTAGAATACTCACACACAGAGAGAGAGAGAGAGAGAGAGAGAGAGAGAGAGAGAGAGAGAGAGAGAGAGAGAGAGAGAGAGAGAGAGAGAGAGAGGCAAACGTAGATAAAGAACTGGGTAGTGGTGGTGCACATTTTAATCCCAGTACTCAGGAGGCAAAGGCAGGTGCTCCATGAGTTTGAGACCAGCCAGGACTTCCAGGGAGGGCTGTTACACAGGAAAACCCTGACTTTAAAAACAAGACAAAATAAAACAACAACAAAAACTAAGATGAGCCTGAGCACTCATAACTAATAATAAGTGTTCATGTCATGATCTGGAAGCTGGTTGGTTGGGAAAAAAGCCTGCTACAAAGACAGATCAGGTGGTACCCTCTGCTGTTGGCACAACAGGCCAAGGACGAGGAGAAATCCTAAGAAGTTATTGCCAATTTCCATGGTGCATTGCTGTATGGGTTTCCAGATTCAGCACAAAAGTGCCAAGTTCATGGTTGGCCTTAGAGCTGATGAAAATGTAACCAGGAGTGGGTCTGGAGGTAAAGTTGTAAAAAAAAAAAAAAAGAGAGAGAGAGAGAGAGAGAGTAGTAAATGTCCCCACCTCTCTAGAAAGTAACCCAGATAGGAAAGATCTAGAAAGTCTAGGCTGATTTCTCACTGTGTTTTCCATTGTTTTCTGCAACCATGCCGCTTTCATCTCACATTCTGAGTGGCATGCTCCCTCCAGCTCATTTCCTCTGAGCATGGGCTCAGAACCCCCAGGTATTGATACCAAGCAGGGTGCTGGGGCTCTCATGTCAACTCCACTGTAAGCTTAGTGCCAAAGAGCAACAGCCCTTCTCCTGGAATTTATTGTAGATAATCAAGGACATCACAAACTGTAAAGACAATGAACCAATGAATGGGGCACCATACCCCAATCAGAAGCATATCCCAATATATTGTTAATATAGCCATGGGATTTTAGTGACCATATAACTTTTACATTATCATTACAAACATTTTCATAAAATGTAAGTAACTGTGATTCTGCAGTGCTTAATTGCCTCTTGTGAATTGAATTAGATAAGCACACACAAGCATAAGGCAAAAGAATTGCTCTCGTGACCCTTGCTAATGGAGCAGAGTACAGCCCAGGGACTCAGAAGACCACTGTGTTGGGAACACTGGCTTAAATTTTTGGTCCAATATCTTCTATTGTCCGCAGAGTTGTAGAAAGGAAAGATCATCTTGAAGAGCCAACTCTCAGCAGGGAATTCCTGTTGCCATCCCTTGGGCTTCTGGTTGGAATGCCCAAAGGGGTTTGAAAGTCACAACCCTTTTGTGTCTCAACTGCCTTGAACATCCACTGGCTCCTAGAGTCCCTTTCTTTGGTCATGCACTGTTCCTTGGGGCCGTCTCATTTACTTCCTTGGCAGATGGCAAATTTTGAGGATCTGCACACTAATTCAAAAATCTCCTCTGCCAAGTCCTATCCACACGCCTGATTCTGTCAACTCTATTCCCTGTCCTTGTGCCTCTTCCACAATTGAAACTGGGGTAAACATGCCAGCAACTTCTTTTAGTTAAAGTTAAGATATCAACAATTGTTAATAACACCCAACCATTTCTTTATTATATTGGTGAGTAGCAACTGCCGCCAGGACAGCCAAGACACTCAGCATCTCTCAGGGAGATAGATTAGACGCACAGCCTTAGGAAAGAAACACAGCTGTAGGGTGAGTGAACTTGCCCAGGGGTCTCAAGGTGGCACCAAGCAGTGGCTCTCAATCTTTCTAACGCTGTGAACCTTTAATATGTTTCCTTATGCCGTGGTGACCACAGCCATATTATTTCATTACTATTCCAGAACTGTAATTTTACTACTGTTATGAAGTTATGAATTGTAACATAAATATTTGATAAGCAGGATATCTGATAAGCAACCCCTGTAAAAGGTCATTTTATGCCCCCTCACCCCCAAAGGGTCACACCCCATGGGTTGAGGACCACTGGCAGAGCAGCACATGGAGAAGACTGCATCTTTTTTGTTGCTTGATCGTTTGAATAAGAGCTTTGAAACCTATAAAACCATGATCTTAAGGCATTAAAGAAAAATAGGCCTGCTTTTATTCACTCGGTACTTTATTGTGTTTTAGACAGAAGACACTATTCTAGGCACCCAGGGAAAAGACACAAAACCACACTGCTGAAATCCCGTGTATACCAGTTTAATATTGAAGAAACAAAATTTTAATGACTATTACAGATGAAAGCGCTCACAATTCACATGTGTAATTTAGAAAGGGAAGATAGAAAAGCCACTGATTGCTGCTTTGTGAGTACGCCTCGTGCTCGAGGGCTCAGAAGTAGCTGTCTGCTGAGGACATCTAGCAAGGGCACACACCAGTGGAGAGGAGGGTTTTCCCCGAAGGGAGTTGATATTCAATCTGTCAGCTTCCTTGAAAAGAAACAGAACTGGAAATAAAGACTCATGACAGGGAGATGAAGGGAAATTACTCCATCTAACCCTGGCTCCGCTGAGCCTCGACTGCTAGACACGGGGAAAAGATTAAGCCTGCGTGTGAGTACCGAGAAGTCCTAAGGCAAAGCATCCCTCTCGCTGGAGCTTTGGTTTAAATAGGAACATTTCCCTCGAGTTAAACATGTTAAAGCTGGGTCCCTGGGCCCACGCTTTGTTTTACGGAATTCTAAACACTTAAATGATAAAGTCTTGTTGGCAGAGCAGATTCATGGTTGCGGGTCTGTTTCTCGGGACCCCTCTCTGTCTCCCTCTGCCTCCTGCCTACCATGTGGTGAGTCATTTTACTCCAATGTGTGTTCCCAGTGTGCTTGTCTCCTTCACCACAGGTCCAGAAGCTGCAGGACCAAAAACTACATACTGTTACCTCTGAACCTCTGGACCAACGCAAACCCTTCCACTGTGCCTGCTCTTCTCTTGGGTCAAAACGATGCGAGATTAACATTAAGCAGACAGGAGGTGGCAGTGGGGAGTCGTCTAGGGGTATCTTTTTTAGGTAGCAGAGGTGGCTTTCTGTGTGTCCTGAAACAGCCTCCTCTAAGTCCGTTTTGTTGTATATACTCACCTCTTACTAAATCTTCACATAACTCATTTCCTTTTGGGTAAGAATATAGCCAGAGCTTACCTATGTTAAATATGGTCTTCAAGCCGGGCAGTGGTGGTGCACGCCTTTAATCCCAGCACTCAGGAGGCAGAGGCAGGTGGATCTCTGTGTTCAAGACCAGCTTGGTTTACAAGAGCTAGTTCCAGGGCAGGCTCCAAAGCTACAGAAAAAGTCTATCTCAAAAAACAAAACAAAACAAAACAAAAATCAATTAAATGTGGTCTTCAAGGCCAACATATCAAACTAAAGGTCTCTAAAATGATCTTCTGAATCAGAAGTCTTCAGCTTCACTAGGGTGCATTTAGTAATTAGTTTTTTTTTTTTTTTTTTTTTTTTTTTCTGTTGGACTGACATTGGTGATAGAAGCTATTGCTTTGTGTATGTTGGGTAAATGCTTTATCCATGAACTACATCCTAGGCCCTTTTTTTGCTTCTTAGTTTGTGGCAGGGCCCCACTAAGTTACCCAGATTGAGCCCAGTACTCACTCTGTAGTACAGGCTAATCTTGAACTTTTGCCTTAGCCTCCAGAGTAGCTGATAGTGTGCACGGTCTCATTCTAAAACAAGATAATTATGTGACCCAAAATGTCATCAATGACCCTCCTCTATGGTGGGCAATGCCTCTACCCAGACTTGTAAGAGATGTAACCCAGGCTTGTGTGGAAGGCCAGGCTGGCCGTCTGGAACCAAGGAAAGTTACTGACAGGGGAAGAAACTGAACATATTGAATGAGCATGTGCCATTTACTGTGGGCAAAGTCAGCTCCTGAAGTGGAAATAAATATACAAAGGGGGTGTGTTAAACTCACGAAAAATATCGGGCAGAAACAGTGCAAAGAGATGCAAAGGCTTTAGCTCATGGTTTCAGGAATTTCCTATTTCAGCCTGTTGCTTTGAGCCAGGATTACGGCCGACATCAAGGAGGTGGTAGCACTTGATCAAACCGAACATCCTCCCTCTCAGCAGACAAGGAACAAAGACTAGGACATAAAGGAGGAAGTTGGGGAAGGACAGGCCTTATGTCCACACACCACTGACCTATTTCCCCCAGCTAGGAGCCACCTCTCATTAGCAATGCCACCATCTTATAAATCCATTCCCTAGCTCAGAGCCCTGGGCATGGAGTCAGCAACTCAAAGCCTGGCAGCTCACAACTAAGGGTGCAGGGCATGAGCCAGTGGGGGATGTTTTGAATTTGAGCCATAGCCAAAGCAAAGCCTCTCTTATCTTCCTGGGGATTTCAAGAATCATGAAAAAGACTCCAGCTAGCCTTTCCAAATGGAGGATCAGTCTTTAGGTTCCAAAATTCCTACCCAACTCTCAAAAGACACAACCCGCTGAAGTACTGCTCTTATGCACCCTGACGTGGAAGAACAAAACTCGGTGACACTTTGCCTGGACTCACACCATTGTCACTGTCCTGTGTGTATGAAATGACAGAACCTTCCTCATGCTTCAGTGCACGGCTTCATAGTTTTTAATTGAAAATTCTTTGTTTTCCCACGCCACCACCTTAGCCAGGCATCATTTCAGCATTTGTCTGAAATTTTAACCCTCTCTACTTGAAATATCTGATTCTAGACTGATTTTCAAATTCCATTTCCCCGAGCCTTTGATTCTGACTCGGTATTCATCCATGTCCATATCTTTTCTGCTGTTTCTACACAATAGATGGTTGCGATGATGTCACTACCAGGTTTCAGATACCAGCTTACTTTATCACAGCAAGGATGACACTGACGTGGGCTTGCTCCAGTTGGCATATCGCAAACATTTCTGTGTCCTGCATCACAGTTAAGGATCTATTCACCCTGCTGTGCTGTAAGCAGGATTATGCCTGTTACCAATTAAGATGCAACAAGTGTGGAGTTTCATAGCTACAATTTGCAATAGCATCAAAAGATAACAAATCCCTTATTTATAAGTTTTCAACTTGTTTTTATGATAAAAAAAAAACCCTCATTCAGAGTTTTCAAAGATGACCTTCAAAGTTGTGCCTGAGAGCCATGGAGAATTGAAGGGCTGAGTCTAAGTCATCCTCCTGCATTTTAACAAGCCATCCTGTGAACACTTTATGTGTTGGCAAGCTAAGACTTTCCCATCTTCCAGAGTGGCTCGTTGATGTGGATAAACTCAGGGCCTGAAAATGCAATTTTAAATAGAAAAAAAAAAAAAAAAACAAAGAGAATATGGAAGAGTGGTTTATTAAGAATGTATTATATTCTGTGCTAATGTCAATATAAATGCAAAGTAAAAACCCAGCTGGACTTGAATGCCTTGGAAAGATTCTGTAATTCTTCAGAATTTCATTAATCTAGTCACAAATAACTGGGCTGCTTGGTGTGACTACCCCGCCCCCACACTTCCACCTCCATTCATCGCTCATTTTAAATAGTTTTAATGGCTTTGGAAGAATTCATGAATTCCGGCTGCCTCACTCTCCTAATCATGTTGTCGGCTTAAAATTCACATTTAATTAACCTCTTCACCCGAGGCATAAATCAATAATAAAACTCCAAATGCTTGCCGTACCAATAGTGATTTCCATTTGGAAGGAAACTGTTGAAAATTAGACATTCAGATGCCTGAAGAAAAGTGGAGAACTAGAGGTGTGGAGTGTGAACGAAGAAAAAACAGTGTTGGAGAGAATTTGAGAGAGAATATCCACTTATTTAGTCTTTGGTGACAGCTATGTCTTTAATACAGGTCTGGAGAATGTCTTATCTAGAAAAAATAGAGGCAATATGTTACTGAAATGGAAGGTAACTTCTTAGGAGAAGTACAAGATAAAAGAAGAGTGCCCTTAAGAAAAGGAGAAAAGACTGTGCGGCCTGACAAATCTAATTCTAGTTGTGCCAGGGATGTATCTGACATGTGAGCAGCAGTATGAACCTTAACACCTGCAAGAATTGGTCTCCCTGCCTATCAAATGGAAGTACAGTTTAATTCATGGAGGAGACATTTCAAAGGTATGTGTGATGTGCATGCGCACTCACACACACAAACACACACAGTAGCTGAGAGGCATAGACACTCATTCTTGACTGTATGCAAATCAGGTTTACTTTTCTCAGAAAACTGGTCACATCCAAGCCTTCTTCCTTCTTGGCTGAAGGGCTCCGTTCATTTACATGAGAATGCATTTAGAAAGGTGTAATTTACATATCAGGAAATATACCCATATCATGAACATACTTAATTCAAGGAGTGTTTGGGGTTTAAGGGGTATTAGACTCTCACGTGGCATGTTTCTGACACCTGACACTAGCTTCTGCTCCGTTGCCGTTCATACCTCCCGTTTCAGCAGCAGGGCCATCTGCTTTCTGTCTCGATCCTTGTGTTTTTATTTTTCTGTAATGTTACATGAATAGAATCAAGAACCATACAATATTGGTATTAAGGCTGGCTGTTATCATTCAGAATATTGTTTTTGACATTCACCCATGTTGAGGTGTGCCTTACATTTTATTTCTTTATAATTGAACAATATTTCTTTGTCTTGAGGTAGCATATTTTTTCCATCTTTTACCAAGTGATATATATATATATTGTTTTGAATTTGTGAGTATTATGAATAATACCACTTTTAATGCATGAGTAGAAATTTTTTGAACATTATTATATTATTTTTGGGTAGAATTGATGGATTACATACTGTTTATTTTTAAACCTTTAAGAAAAAAACTGTTTCAATATAATTCTACTATTTCATATGACTACCAATATTATTAATTAGTATCCTACGTAGTGTTTGGTACTGCAGTTTTTATTTTAAGCATAATTTTTTATTTGCTCTTAAGAAAGGTCACATCATGCACCCCAATACTGCTCATACCCCAGGCCCTCAATATCTCCCCCATCCTGTAGTGTCCCGCACAAAAGGAAACTTTAGAAAAGAATTTATTAAAAGCAAAACAAACAAAAACCCATTTTGCACATCCATCACCCCTACCTGTCCAAACTCTTCATCCATCTTAGTGCCCTTCCCATCTGCAGTCTTTTTGATCAGTCACGACCTGTCTGCTTGGCGTAGGTTTGGAGTTCTGGGTTGTGCATGGCATTCTCCTAGGAACTAGTGCTGATGCCTCCCCTCTTGCACTTACTGGTCACGGAGACACATGCTATATGAACTGTCTATTCAAATGTTTTGCCTGTAGTTTATTTAGTCATCTTCCTGAAATTTCATGTTTCCCATACATTCTAAATGGATGTCCTTTAAAAAGGCACATAATATATAAAAACATAAAATATATACTTTATATATAGGGTATATAATATATAAAGAAAATATTCGCTCAGACCTGTGATTTGCCCTTCTTTTATGCCAATGATACTTTTTAAAAAGAAAAATGTAATTCCATTCCACCAGCATTGTTTTCTGGTCTAGATGGTGCTGTGGGAGCCTCTTCAGACAATAGCCTTTAATTACCAGCCCACTTCGAGTGTGGTTTCGTATAAAGTATGCACAAGTCTCTTGGCTGGTGGATGTGGTTCCAGGATGGATGGCTACTCTTTCTGCGAGTTTAACAATAAACTCAATAAATAAACTTTGGTTATGCTCCATTCTGGGTTATTTTGGAACTCTTTTGTATATCACCAAATTGGTGCCGGCCGTCTGGGGCACAGATCCACATAAAACTTATTTTAAAAAAGAAAAAGGAAAAAGAAAAAAAAAAATCAGGAGCCAAGCACAGATTTTCACGGTAGCTGCATTTTTTTTTTTTTAAAAGATAGATTCTGTTTGCTAGAGGCAAGCAGAGGCATGATTCCTTTAAGAGAAAGCTTCCTGACTCAGCATTAGGAGAAAAAAAACTGTGCAGCAGATAAATTTGGGAGAAATTGCCATGTTAAAAGTGTATCTTATCCATGACACAACTTCCATCCTTGTTCTTCTTTTTTTCCCCTGAGCTCAGTTGAGTGGTGTTTCCATCAGTTACAATAAAGATTTCTGAGTTAAATTGCTTCACTTTCCCTTCCATTTCCTTCATGAATTTTTATCAGTGAGTTCTAGACAAAATTGTGTCATGTTCAAATAGCTTATAAAAATGTATAACAAATCTAGAAATGAGTGAAAGTCAAAATGGGAAGAGGACAAACTGGACTCTCTAGTGCCATTGCAGAGGAGACTTTAAGCATAGACTGTATGGTAGTGATAAGTTTATACTCTTAGAACAATTATGCATCATTTTATTTTGACAGGACATGGTTTTCTTGTTATAGGAACACGTATATGTTGGTTCCTGTCTTGAGCCCTTTTGCTGTCTGGGAATCCCAATACCAGAGTAGTTAGCAAGTTGCCTTGATAGGAAAGAAGGCACTGGGTATGGAGACTCAGCATGCCTGTTGCAGGAAATTTCCTTTTCCACCAGGAAGCCTAATGCCTAACTGTCTAACCTGTCACCAAGATTCCCTCCCAAGGGAAATTTGATTCTCCTGGTAGAAATCTAATGACTCTTGATTTATCTTTGTTTAGTCTGATCTTACCTCGCCCCTACTCTGCTTCTGTCTTCCTCTTGGGTGTCTTTACTGGTGTTCCTGGAGATGAGCTATGATAGTTCCCGACTTTTCAATCATAAGGTCAAACTCAGAACATCACTGAAACTGGACTTAAGTTCAAAGATATATTACTTCCCGAGCCCTGAATGGGTGAAGGAGGGGAGTGCCTTGAATAAGACTGCTATCTTTTCTTTCTTTGGTTCTCTAGAGGCAAGAATGAAAAGTCTAAAGGACTAAAAGGAAAGTAAAGAACAGTGAGTGAGACAGAGATGGGCAATATACATGAAGGAATGGCATATGAGCACTTTACATTCTAGGGCAAATGTTTGAATCAGCCACTAAAATGGGTTGTAGGAAAATAGAAAGCTGTGTATATAAGGTGGGAAGATACTTCTCAGTTTTTAATCTCTCACCACTGCTTGGACCACTGCATTTGAAGTTTTGCTGATGTGTAGGCAGAACTCTTACCTGTTGTGTCCTTGTTTCAGTGCTGTACTTAAGTGATAGCATGTGTTTATAAAACAGAATGCTTCCAGGTTCTGGCTATGACAAACAAAGCTTCTATGGACATAGTTGAGCACATGTCCTTGTAGCACGATTGAGCATCCTTTGGATGTATACCCAAAAGTGGTATTACTGGGTCTTGAGGAAGGTTGTTTCAACTATGTTCACAGCAGCTTTGTTTGTAATAGCCAGAACCTGGAAACAACCTAAATGCCCCTTGATCGAAGAATAGATAAGAAAAATGTGGTACATTTACACAATGGAGTACTACACAGCAGAAAAAAATAACGACAGCTTGAATTTTGAAGGAAAATGGAGGGAGCTAGAAAACATTATTTTGAGTGAGGTAACCCATACCCAGAAAGACAATTATCACATGTTCTCACTCATAGGTGGTTTTTAAACATAAAGCAAAGAAAGCCAGCCCACAAATCACAATCCCAGAGAACCTAGAGAACAATGTGGACACTAAGAGAGACATACATAGATCTAATCTACATGAAAAGTAGAAAGTATAAAAATACAGGATCTCCTGAGTAAATTGGGAGCATGAGGGCCTTGAGGGAGGGTTGAAAAACGTAGGGGAGAGGCAGGAAGGGGAGCAGAGAAAAGTGTAGAGTTCAATAAATATCAGTAAAAAATGTTAAAAAAAAGAAACAGAAAACTAACCAGCATTGCAGTGAAAGCACAGACAACTCACTGTTCAAAGTGCAAAGAATGGAAACCTAGCCACAAATGGGACATCTCTGTCACCCCTGTCCCTCAAGAAATATATAGTCAGAGAGGGTGGGAAGATTGTAAGAGCCATGGGTTAGGAAACACCCTAGTGCAACAGTGTGTTATAAACAAGACAGAATCACTGCACTTATTGAACTTACAACACATGTGATTACCTACACAAAACCTGCATAAGATTAAGTCAGTCAACATTCTAGCATAGAGGATAGAGGACTTCCAAAGTCCACATTGCTAATTGAGAACCTATGGACAGTTGGTAGCTAATTGAGAACCTATGGGTAGTTGATGGTTAATTGAGAACCTATGGGCAGTTGATGGCTTCTTGGGGCAGAAGAGTCAGTTTTAAGAGGTGTCCCTGGCAGGAATACTTTGGTGAATTGTCCCATACCCATGAGTGTAGTAGAACTCAGTGAGCTATTAAGAGAAAATGGATACACAGTTTGGAGGAAGAATAGGTGTTGGTGGTAGATACAGGGGTAGTTAGAGCAAGGTGTAGAAGATGAATATTATCAAAATACATTGTATGCATTATGAAAACCTCAAACAATATAAATACTCTTTTTGATTATTCGAATATATCTAAAGAAAGACTCATTTGCATTAGGACAGAATAACTAGAATCAGACTCACACTCTTAACTGAAACAACTAGGAAACTAGGGGTCAGGATATGTAATACCGTGGTTGTCAAACATTGCAGCGTAGGCAGTTCTGGCTTGTGATCCATGAAAGAAGGGCAACAAATGGTATAAACACAAGTGATATTCATCGGGTTGTTTACAGGAGGAAGCGCAATAGGGTTTGCCCCTCGATGGTCATCAAAGAGGATGGCATCAGAGGTAAAAAGGTGAAACCCACCTAGAGGATGTTAATCTGTTATAGAGGGGGAACTGCATATCGATAGACAGGGCAGCATCACCCCTCCTCCAGCTTAAAAAAAATGACTGTATAAGACAATGGAAATAACCATGGGAAACAGTAGGGGCAGTGAATCATAATTTCATGTGGGCTGGAATCATTGAGCATCCCATCAGACAAAATGGAATGACTTTTTAATACGCAAGTCTTCAGGTAGTGCTCTGAGGAGACATCATTCCTCGCCCATAGGACCTTGAATTCACTCTAAGCAAGCTTAAAGGCGATATCTGAAGCATTCCAACTGACATCAGTGTTTTAACTGCACCAGAGAAAAATGTACAACATCATTTAAAGCCATAAAAGAAACCCAGATCCCCAAAATATATAATCCACAATGGCCGACTTCCAAAAGAAAATTACCAGATGTTACAACAAGCAGAAAAATATTATACAGCAGAAAAATCAGTCAAGATAAACTGACACAGGAATGATAGGGATGATAAATTTAACAGGTGCAGATGTTAAAGTAACTATCATAAATATGCCCAAGATGTTGGAAAATCCATCCAATAAATATGATTAAAATAGAAATAAATGACCAACAAGATCATATAAAATCTCTATTAAGTTATAATACAGTATTTGAAATAAAGAATATATTCAGTAGAATTACAAGTAAACTACACACTAGCTGTGTTTAATAATGATTAGATAAATCATGACTTCAAATATCTGGAAGTTTTATAAATTGTGAGTGATAAACATAAATAAAGCAATTATTATACAACCTTACTAAATTGTTTAAATAAGTTGTACCCAAGATAATAAAAGCAATAAATGAAGCTCAAAAGGCCAAGTTCAAAGGCATCTACAAAGTTCAAAGGTCAGGGATGATAGCATACTGCCATTAAGAAACTATGAGAACTAGAGAAGATGAAGAAATTTAAAATGATTCAAGAGAAGAAGCAAGAGAACATATCAATACAAAAACATATGTATAGTGAAACATCTTCAAAAATAGAAGTGAAAAAAACTACTCTTAGAGACATGAAAGCTAAGCAAATCTACTGTTAGCCCTTTCACCCTACAGGAAAACATATAGGAAACTTTTTGGGAGAAAAATATACCCAAGGCAATGGGAAATACAGTGAAAAACATATTTTCTCATTGCTTGTTGTATGGGCTCTTCTCATCCCACTTGTATGGGCTTAACACCTTTCTACCTGTAAAAGATTTACAGCAGTGTCCTATTTTAAAGATTCTGCTTAGATTCAGATCAAAGAAATTCCTGAAGAAAAACTTCCTGTGTATGTATGTGTTAAGCTGTGTATGTGTATTATATATATATATATATGTATGTATGTATATATGTGTGTGTGTGTGTTCAATGCATATGTGTGTTGCATGCATGTGCATTGAGGCACACACCCATGAATATGCACCCACCTACATATGACCCTGCCCTGTGGAGGGCAGAGGTCAATGTTGGGTTTCTTCTTGTTTTGCTCTCTGTGTTATATTTTGAAACTGCAGGTGCAGTTATTTTTCCCCCATTTAAAACTTCCCCTTTGAATTATATCACAAAAAGAGTTTTTATTCATGCATGTGGAGGAAAAGGCCAGGGAAATGCCAGAATGCTTTTTTATGCAGAATGCGTTCCTACAGTAATAGCATTGGTGCACTCATGGTGGTGGATCCTTGGTGGCATGACTTCTTTGAAAGACTTTTCTCAATATTCTGTTACTTTGTTAATTAAACAATAGATTTTAGAGGAGACCAATATTCAAATAATATCTTCCCACAAGCATTAGAAGTGAAACCTTAGAGCTTTTTCCTTGACTTTTGTATTTAATGAACTGGTCTCAGGTCCTTGGAAAGATAATTATGGATGGTTGAAAATCTAAATCTATTATCCAAAGTTTGTATTTGTAAGCCTCTAAAAAAAAGTTCAGGTTCTAAAGGAGGGTTCAGGGCTCTGTCTTCTATTATTTGGATAAGTTAGACAAGGATGTTTTGGTGAACTTGGGGCAAACTAAATTTTGCCAGTAGCATTGTATTTTCTAAAGCAGAAACTTTATGGGAATATTGGGAATCATCTCACGGCCAAGGGCTTAAACTAGAAGGAAATATGCTGGTGTTTATCCATTTGTGATGGGAGTCTGCAGTTTTTATAGGTAAAAGGTGAGGCTAGCCTGCAATGCAATCAATAAAGGTATCTCCTGCAATGTCCCTCTCATTAGAAAAAGGAGACATTGAGAATTCAGCCACAAAGAATGATGGTTGGATCTTGCCAGTGGCCAAATATTTTTTCTTGTAATTCAAGTAGGCAAATTTTAGATCGTTTACAAACACTATACATTTTTTAATAAGTGGCAACCACAACCTTAATAAGGCATTGAATATTTCTATTGAAACTAAAAGATAAACAATGATTAATAGTTTGAGTGAACTATTAATGACGATGAACCTAGTGAATCCAGAAGCAGAACAGTCGTATTTGGTTTTCCCCTAGGTCCATGTCCTAGGTAGTTTCAGGATCT
The DNA here is from genome assembly GCF_950005125.1 of Chionomys nivalis. NCBI lineage: Eukaryota > Metazoa > Chordata > Mammalia > Rodentia > Cricetidae > Chionomys > Chionomys nivalis. Next base: position 45,122,811 of record NC_080105.1, on the reverse strand, counting down.
TGACTACATGAGCAGTGTTGGGTACAGATTTCATCTCATGGAGGGAGCCTTAATTCCGGTCAGGTAGTGGCTGGTTAAGCCTACAACTTTTGTGCTACTATTGAACCAGGGTATCTTGCAAGAAGATCACCATTGTAGAGCACAGGCTGTGTAACTGGGTTGGCAGTTGTCTTTCTCCTCTAGTAATATACAGAGTTCCTTCCTAGAATTCTTAAAAACTGATAGAATATGAAAAATGTTAGGCTCTAATTTACAAAGCCATAAAAATAGGTCAAAACTGAACATTTTTATTGAAATACATTTTTTATGTCTATATTTGTTAAAGATAAGAAAAGAAACACTATTCTTGTTTGCAAAATATATCTTGATTCATTAAACTTAAGTAGAACAAAATAGTAACTGACCATGTGGTGTTTCTTACATTTGACTTGTTTTACCTTTGCTAAGGAGTCTCAAGAGTAGGACGCCAAGATAAAAAAAAAAAAAACCAAAAAAAAAAAAAAAACACAAACAAAAACCAAAACCCAACAAACAACAACAATAGGGTTAACGATCTGGTAAATGAAGCTTCCTTCAGCCTTCAGAGATAGCTTCCTTATGACCTTTTACCATGTGAGGATGTAATAAAAGCATCCTTGTTATGGTTTGGCTATGAAACACCCTAATTTCTAAAGAAGCATGCATTAAAGACTGGACCTCAGCTAGTGGTGCTATTTGTGGACTTTGGAATACTTTAGGAGGTGGTACATAGCTGGAACAAGTAACTCACTAGGAGTGAGTCATTAGGCAGTATAAATTTTGCATGCCTTTCCTCCAAACATGAGCCAAATAAATTCTTCTTCTTTTTAAGTTGTTCATATTAGACTTTTTTTATTACAGCAATAGGGAACTGACGAGACCAAAACCCAGTGCCTCATTCTTAGACTTCACAAACTCCAGAGCAGTGAGAGAAAAGCACGTTTTTACAAATTAAACAATCCTTGGTATTTTGTTAAAGCAACACAAAATAGTGTAAAGGTGAATTATTCGCTGTTCTACTGAATCTTAAATTACTGAGCTAATTAGCATCTTGGACATTTGGTTCAAACCAGCAATATGAACCAAAGTTTATTTAATGTTGCCAGATTCATGGATCCCAGAAAACCTTGCATAGCCTCTTCTGTGGTTCCTTCTAAGGAGAAGCACCCTGGCTTCGAGATGGTTATAAAAGGCTTAAAGAAATCATGAAAATAAGACATATAATCTTTGAATGACAAAGAATTAAAATAACTTAAATAAAAGTCTGGTGAAATTTCAGCATAGAAACAATACAGTTAACAAAATTATGATCCTTCCATTAAACGCAGTATTTAAAAAATAACTGGAACACCATCACTGGTAGTATTATGCCAGGTTATATATCATAGACACTGAGGGAACTAGTATATCTACAGAAACTCCACACACCTTTTGAAATACATGTGTTAATGTTTCCCCGTACAAAGCTAACATGGATAATTTTAAGCCTTTCTTGTTATTTGGCAGTGTTTTTCTTTTTCAAATAATTCAACTTAACCTAAATAATTTTAACTTTTTCTATTCCAGTGTTAAATGAGCAATCCATTTCAGAGTTTCCAGGGGCTTTTGGAAAACTTCAAATTCAGTAGAGATCACAATTTATTTAGGAATTAATTTGGGGGCAAATTATTATAAGCTGTTCAAAATTTCAAAAGGTTTGAATACTCGCTAAGATGATTCTAAGTAGCTGTGGATAAGCAGTGATTTATTTGAATGAATCAACAAAGAAAAACTTTAAAGACAAATATAAGAGGTGATGTGATTATAAAAGCACTTAAGTTTATCACTGGTGGGAACACTTCTGTCTAAAAGAGCCAAGGACATGACAATGCCCAGGAAGATTAGGGGTCTACTCTGGGAAGATATCAGTGTCTTTGGTTAATTTCCCAAAGGGTAAAGATCTCTTATTATTAAAAGGTAAATAGATAAATAAAATTTTTTAATTTTAGCAAACAGAAAACTTTAAATTTGCTTTTATGTGCAGTTACTGTTAATATGAAAATGCATTGACAAGTATACAAATAAACATATATAATTTTAACTAGATCTAAAGACACAATACAAAATTCCTCTTTCTCTAGTGGTTTGCAACTTTCTACATCCTTGTAGAGTTTCATCTCACATTTTCCCTCATTTTCACTGTGCTTCAGGACAAAATTACTTTGCTTTGTTCTTTACAAAATACAATCTATATTTCTTGTATACACTTCATGCAGTCATTGTCCTCCACCATAATTTCTGGTAGTTCCATTTACACATGCTGGAGGTGTGTGTGTGTGTGTGTTTGGTGTGTGTGTGGTGTACATGGTAGGTGTGGTGTGGTAAGTATGTGGTGTGCATGTGTGGTGTACATGTGTGTGTGTGGTGTGTGTGTAGTATGTGGTTTGTGGGGGTGTGGTGTGTCTGTGGTGTGTGTGTATGATGTGTGTGGTGTTTATGTGTGTGTGGTGTGTGTGGCGTGTATGTGTGTGTGTGTGTGTGTTGTATAAATGTACCATATATAACTTTTCTCCAAAAGTTAGAAAAAAGATAATTGAAATCATCTGTCAAATTCTAGCATTTTATAGCAAACTAGCAAATTTTACATGTATTCTATGGCATAATTTTTAGAAATACACTATTCTTGAAGTATAAATTTTCACTAATTTCAAAAGAGCATGTTTAATAAAAGAGCTATAGCCTTAGTTCTTGGTACTGCATAGCAACAAGAACCCAAAAGTAAACAAACGAAATTATAAATTTCTAATACTTCTTATTTAGAAATGACCTTCACAATAATTAGTTTCTATTGCTTTATTTGACTTAATTTGACTCTAAACTTACACCATACCAAAAATACAATGTGGGGATTGTTTTAACACATTCACTGAATTTCATACTGGTAAAATGAGATTTCTGAATATGAGATTTTATTAAAATGACATGTATAATTTCTATAATCTTAAACATCTAGCAAATATAAGTTTTTTATCTTGCTAATAAATACAGAAAAGAAAAAGCTATTTTTCAGGCTAAATATTGTTAACTCAGAAAACAAAACTTTTTAAAATAAACTAATATTAAATTTTTCTAATATGTCAAAGATTTACCCAAATCAAATGAATGTATGTATTAGTTTTTACACTTATGGGATTTTTTAAATACTGTATTTAAGTACTCATTTTCCTTTATATTAATTAAAATAAAATTCCATAAGGAAATTTATGAATTAATTAGGCAACATCACCTATGTATTTATATGTACGTAGTACGAACGTACATATGTATGTATGTATGTATGTATGTATATCTCCTAACAGGTAGATGCAAACAGCTTATAGCTCTCTCTAAGCTTTTCTCCACGATCAATGCAGTCATAAATCCAATAATACAAAACAAAAACTCATCAGTTAATTTATATAAAAATCCGTCAGCTTATTTATATAAGCACAGACTCTCATCTCTTTCCCACTTCATGTTTTCTTCCACATTGTGTTTCTTGTTTATGGAACAAGTTGTTACTTGTTCAGTATGGACGACAAAGCTTTCTATTGCAATTTATTGAGGAAATAGTGAAATTTAAGGTTTTGTTTTATACTGACATATAGGCTGTGAAATAAACTTAGCCTAGGAACTAGGCATACCTCCATGTTCATAGACATACTACTATCCAGACTCTTTCTATCAAGGATTTCTTTGGAGATTCAGGTTATTTCTTTTGAATGGTCTTATATACTATTGGAAACCTAACTGGGGCAGAGAGTGCAAGGTCAGGAAAGTGACAGCAAATGAATGGAAAAAAAACAGAATTCAAACTGCAGGCTTCAGTCAGCATCCCTTATTGGAGATCTGGGTTCCTTTTAGTGGCTTCTTAGTTTTGTGGACAAAATAATTTTAAAGCAGACTCAGTAAGAATCCGATGGATCATTTTATTAGAGCTTGGGAGGAAACAACAGGGCAGGCAAGCTGTCAATCTTGGCAGTTGATATGGAGCAACGGAAGAAGATACTTTTGTGTTAGGGAGCAAAAAAGTAGGCAGATCTAGCAATAGAGATCAGAAAGGTGCTGCACTGGCTTTGGGAGAGAAATCAACTTCAAAAAAAGCATGCTGACAGCATAAGCATGCTTATGGCTTTGATCCATATCTACAATAGATAGAAAGGGGAAAGGGAATGTTACAGTTCTTTTGATTACAACTCTGAAAATTGGAAGGGTTTATAAAAAATTATTCTTTCTATCTCTGTAATCTGTCTTTGGTTGAATCAACATTCCTAAGGCTCTCTCTTCTGGCCAGGTGACTGACAAGCCAAGCTTGACTCACGCAAGGAAGGGGAGAATGGCAGGTAATAACTAAGGTGGTGTGGAATGTCATGTCTAGAAGCACAACTCAGATTCTGTTCTTCTTTGGAAGAGGAGGTCATTTTCTTCTAATGGTCCTTAAAAGTTTCGACTGTCCCCTCATTTGAAAATGATATTAAATCCCAAGGAGGAACAATGATGAAGCTTCTCTTCTTATGGAAAAAGGAGGTGGGGTCCAAAGCCAATTAAGAGGAATTGGTCCAACTTCAAAGGTTTCGGCAGCTAGCAATATTGTCTAATTGCCTAGCTTAGAGAAGTCCCCAAAGGGAACAGGACAGGATAGAGAGGCCTTAAGATGACAGACTAATGGACTGACCAACTATCCTGGATCTGTTTCCCGTTACTGTGATAAAATACTCTTGCCAAAGCAACTGAAAAATGAAGGTTTTATTCTGGCTCATAGTTCAAAGGTACAGTCCATCGTGGTGTGGAAGACAAGGAGGAAGGAACTGGAAACAGCTGGTCACATCACACCCACCACTGGGAGGCAGAAAGTATTGAGTACCTGCTACTGCCTAGGTCCCATTGTCCACTTACAAGGTTACCCAAGAATGGTATGTAGTGGCAGGTACAAGGTCACCCAAGAATAGTACGTAGTGGGCAGGTCTTCCCTCTTCAATTAATGTAAACAAGATGATCCCCCATAGGCCTTCCAAGAGGCCCACATCTTGTAAGCCATCCCAGAGACCCATCTCTCAATTGACACTAAATTCTTTCAAATTGACAATTAAAACTAGCCATCACAACTCCACCATCAACTGGACACCCCACATATCACTTTTAAGTCATAACATTTTACTCCTTGTCCCCATAACCTAATGACCATGTTAGAATATAAAGTGCATTCAGTCTAACTTTCAAAGTCTCCAGAAACTTTAAATGTTCATAGTCTGTTAACTGTATTCTTCTATCAATAGAAGGTACATACTTCCAACCTGTAATAACACACAGTAAATATCCATTTCTTTAGCAAAAGGGAAGAATCCAAGTATAGGAAAGAATGATCAGATCAAAGCAAGACCAAAGTCATCAGGCAAAACAACATGTCTGATAATTGAATGACTGGAATCTGAAGCACCTGTGAAAGGTATTGGGCTCTAAATGGCTTAGGGAGCTCTGTGTCTCCAGTTCTGCTATAGAGATGGCATGAACCAAAAAATTTACAAATTAGACTTTGTAATTAAAAAAAATTACATTTTTCAGTGATGCAGCAAAAATCAAATATAAACTACTAACTAGAAAAAAAATTACACAAGATCCATGACAGGAATTTATTCAGAACACAAGAGGAGCACTTACAGCTCAACAAAATAAAAAAGTAGTCATATTTGAAAATGAACCTTGTGTAAGAACAGAGACACTGTTGATAAACAGGTCAATGGCAAAGCTTCAGGCCAATGACAAAGTGTTCATCATCACTCCTGAGAGAAATGAAAGTGGCCCAAAGTGTAAAGGTATGAAAGCAAAAGCAAATGGCCACTTTGGGTTATTCAGTGAGATATACGCACCAATGTGAATCTTCCCGTATTGCTATTGAAAGGGAAAAATGAAAGGACCATTTTGAGAAGTTAACTTGCCAGTATCATAAATTTCAGAGTAACCCTATGCAACCCAGGCATCTTAATTCTAGAAAATTAACCCAATGAAATAAAAGCATATGTTGTCACAGCTGTGCTGTTCACACATAGAAAACTATAAACAGTCAACTCAGTTCAATGCCTATCACCCCCTGGATGAAAACAAGAATGACTGGAATATGCATGCAACAGGTGCTAGTTATAGATTCCGCATGCATCTCTAAAGCATTATTCTAACAGAAAAATACATAATGCATTCACACTGACACAGACTTTATAAACCCACTTATGAAATGTTAGAGAAGTTAAACTCCAGTGACAGGGAGCGGATTAATCATTGCCAGGGTCTTTATACGAGAAAGGGGACTGACTAAGGAGAATATCAGTGGACTTCGGGGTGGTAGAAAGGTCCTACACCTGTAGAGTAGCACTTAATATCTGGAAGAATTATAAGACTCCTGGCATGGTACTCTTAAAATTGGTGGTAGTTACAACATTTAATTTGTATATACATAAAACTGACAAAAACTACTTAGCTGAGTGAATACCACATGTGTAGAATGTTCTTTTTATAAAGTACGGTTGTCCCCCAAACAAAGTTGATCAGTAGTCAGAAGCAGAAAACTGAAGGAAGGGACTCTCAGCTGGGGAAGGTGAAGGGTGTGAACGCAAGTCTCAGGGTGGTGCTGACTGAGACGAAAGCAGCTGTTGCTGCTGTCAAACCTTTGAGAAGGTGGTACACCACAGGTAGAAGTACAGATCAGCATTGGAGCAGTTAGAGAGAGACACACGTATGTGGATGGCTCATGAAAGAACATCAGTGTCTGACACTACAGCTAAGTTTAAAGGTGTAGGGAGACATCAGGATTCTCAGCTGGCCTCAATGAGTTCTTTTTCAAATGGAGAGCGTTTGGGATGATCTATCTCCTGCCAGACTTTTGAGTGTCCTTTTGTAATAAAATGGATATAGTTATAATCACCTCAAAAAACTACTTAGCATCTATTATGTACTAGACCTTTTGTTAAATGTTCCAAAGACCAAGCCATGCTTACTCTGTAGAGCGTAGTTGGAAAGAATAGAGAAAATAAAATAGCAATTGCAACACATAATATATATAGAAACCCACAGTCAAACATTAGTTGGATCCCAGGAAAGCCTATGTAGGGGAAAAACTGTATGAGTCAGAGGGGTAAAGGTCACTTTAAGAATCCACAGAATCAGCTAACCTTGGTTTTATTAGGTCTCTCAGAGACAGAATTGGCAACCAGGGAGTCTGCATAGGACTGATCTGGATACTCTGCCTGCATACATGCTCCAGTTGTGTAGCTCGGTCTTCTTATGGGACTCCTAACAGTGGGAGCACGGCTGCCTCTGGCTGTTTTGTTGGCTTTGGGACATTATTCATCATAGTGGGCTACCTTATTCAGCCATAATAAAAGGGGAGGTACTTAATCTTACCGAAACCTTATATGCTATATTTGGTTGATATCCATGGAATAGCTAACTTTTTAAAAATAGAAATGAAGAAAAAGTGGACTGAGTCTAGATATACACTGTTTATGCTGTGTACATAATTTCCCTGACCACTAAGCAGAACAGCATATGTTCAAAGATGCTTTAAAAATAAGGCCAGTTAAACAAGGTATAGGTCATATGGCATCAGTGACTTCCTCCGTACCATCCACTCACCATCCAGATACAGACCTGCCCTCTATCACTTAGAGTTAGAACTGTTACGTGTACATGGTGATCCGAGGGATGACAAAATGCCAGCTTCTCCAAAAATATTGTTCTACTAAAGCTGAGAAGGGCTTGCAACTCTCCTTACTTCTTTTGCTTAAAATGGGTTCTGGAAAAACTTTGAAATGTTACTTAAGTGGAACAAAGTGTTGAAAAATAAACCATTAGCAGAACAATGGTTTAAAAGGACCAAAAGTCTCAAACCATTCTTTGTGGGGTAAAGAGGGAGGTTTGAAGCTAGGGACATTTGTGACTCGTCTGCACCATCCTTTCAAATGTTAAAATCCATCAGGCCTCAGATTTTGATACATAACCAATTCAGCTCCACTAGGAGTTTGGAATCAAACCATCTAAGAACTACTATCAGAAAGTCATGTTAAAAATAAGAAGTTTAAAACTGTAAAATTGCTAAGAGACCATTGCAGTGACAGGTGAAACTCATTGGATTGGCTCAGTGAGATACTCATCTGTCTATAACAAAGTGTCATAGATTGGTCAGGTAATAAAGTAACAGAAATTCATTTTTTTCATTGTCCTGGAGGCTAGGTAAAAGTTCAAGGTGCCAGTAGATTCGATGTCTAGAGGGAAGCTTACTTTGTAGTTTCAAAGATGGCCCTTCTTTCTTTGTCCTTCCCCATAAGGTGTATTACCAAGCAAACACCTGGTGACCACTTTGGAAAGACAGTAGCCCTACCTTATGATCTAATCATCCCCCTAAGCTCTCATCTGCTGAAACTTGGGAATTAGTATTTTAATATGTAATATTTGGTGAATCACAACTATTCAGATCATGACACCCTCTTTCTGAGAAAAAAAAGTCCCATTCCCAGTTGGTATATCATTTTCTACCTCAGTGGCATGTGAAGACAGTTGGAAAGAGAAGAGAACACTGTAGTTTGTATTCTGGTTCAAGATGGATGCAGTTGCTTCCTGCCTGAGTAGTCCTCACCCTCTGCCAAGGAACAGCAGACCTTCAGGTTCAAAACAGCTTTTCCAGACTCTTTCACGGCAACGCTTTCATATCTAAATAATATTGAAGATAGATTTCAATGATCAGTTCCATTAGCTTGGATGATTATTTTCATTAATTGTTGCCATATTAAAAACTGCCGTCTAAGGTCAGTCCACAAAAGTATTTCTTTCTTATGCAGAAGTACAGAGGAGATTCAAAAAGGTATGCACCCATTCAATTTAGGGCTCAATGTACCCCCACTGAAAATTATAAGGTTCTCCCTGCAGTGAAATAATTTGAAAAAAGTTCAGTAGCTTCTCCAAGGACAGGGCATTTGTATTGGCCTCTCCCGCAAAGACACACTTCACCATGGGAGTGCTTACCACTGTTACCTAAATTAGCTCTCGCAAATGAAACTGACAGAGTCAAAGCTGCTCGTCCCAAACACTTCCTACGAGAAACAATGACACTTTTGATTTCACCATACTGCTTCCCTATAGAGTGACAGGATCATCTTCTAGAAATGTCAAAACACCAATAAATCATCAACGAGCGAGCAAAGATCTTAAAAAAAGTGTCTAAACGTGCTCTAAATCTTAATGTAAATGCTAGCTATAGGAGATGACATGTTTATAATTGTGTCTATCATGGTACACAAATTGAGGGTAGGAATAAAAATGCAGGAGTACTGACGGTACAGAGAAAAACACAATTGGAACTTGAGCTGTGTTTTGTAAGTGCAATGTACAGTCTTCTTTGCCTTTGTATAGCGTATGACAGTGGCAGATGTAATGACGTTCCCAGGTGTCAGTGTTGAGGCAGAGACACGGGTTTTTCCATCTTAACTCTTTCCATCGGTTTCTGGATAATGCCTTTCTGATGACAACTGGGCTAGGCACCGATCTGTGAGTATAGCAGAATTTCATCAGGCATCATTACATTGCCATTTTTGTTTTCTTTACATTAGTTCCAGGCATTAGAAAAACAATTACTTTCTTTTTAAATTCTTTTTTATTGAGCTATACATTTTTCTCTACTTTGTTCTCTTTCTCTCCCCTCTCTGTCTACCCTCTCCCATAGTCGCCATGCTCCCAATTTACTCAGGAGATCTTGTCTTTTTCTACTTCCCATGTAGATTAGATCCATGCATGTCTCTCTCTTGGGATCCTCTTTGTTGTCTAGGTTCTCTGGGGTTGTGAATTGTAGGCTTGTTTTCTTTGCTTTATGTCTAAAAGATCATATTGAGTTTCTTTGCTTTATGTCTAAAACATCATATTGACCCAGAAAGACAAATATCATATATAGTCACAGTGACTTTTTTTTTCCCAGTCATGTTTCAATCTATCCTAGGTTTCTGGGCTATCCAGCCTCTGGATCTTGGCATTCCAGGCAGTGCTGGTGTGGGCTCCCTCTCCTGGCATGTGCCTCAGACTAGACCAGTCATTGGTTGATCATTCCCATAATTTCTGTGCCTCCCCTCACCCCAGCACATCTTGTAGGCAGGAATTCCTTTGATCTCCTTTTGTCATATTATTGCTCTAGCCAGAACTACAAGGACTATGTTGAATAGATATGGAGAGAGTGGACAGCCTTTTCTTGTTCCTGATTATAGTGGAATTGCTTTGAGTGTCTCTCCATTTAATTTGATGTTGGCTGCTGGCTTGCTGTATATTATTTTATTATATTTGCATATGCTCCTTGTATCCCTTGTCTGTCCAAGACCTTTATCATGAATGGCTGTTGGATTTTGTCAAATGTTTTTTCAACATCTAATAAGATGATAATATGGATTTTTCTTTCAGTTTATTTATATGGTGAATTACATTGATAGATTTTCGTATGTTGAACCATCCCTACATGTCTGGGTTGAAGCAGACTTGATCTTGGAGGATGGTTTTTTTTTTTTTTTGATGTGTTCATGGATTCAGTTTGCCAGTATTTTTGTTGAGCATTTTTGCATCTATGTTCATGAGTGAGAATGGTTTGTAATTCTTTTTTTTTGTTAAATCTTTGTGTGGTTTCAGTATCAGGGTAAATTAGCCTCATAAAAAGAGTTTTACAATGTTCTTTCTGTTTCTATTATATAGGACACTTTGAGAAGTATAAGTATTAGATCTTCTTTGAAGTTCTGGTAGAATTCTGCACTGAAGTCATCAAACCCTGGCCTTTTTTTTTATTGGGAGGTTTTTGATGACTTCTATTTCCTTGCAGGTTATATATCTATTTATTTGGTTCACCAGATATTAATTTAATTTTGGTGTGTGGTACCTATCCAGAGAATTGTTCATTTCTTTTATATTTTACAATTTTGTGGAGTACAGGTCTTTGTAGTATGTCCTTTTTATTCTCTGGATTTCCTTGATGTCTGCTGTTATGTCTGCTTTTCATTTCTGATTTTGTTAATTTGGGTGTTATATCTCTGCCTTTTGATTAGTTTGGATAAGGATTTGTCTATCTTGTTGATTTTCTCAGAGTCAACTTTTTGCTTCATTGATTCTTTGTATTGTTTTCTTGGTTTCATTTTTTTTATTTCAGCCCTCAATTTAATTATTTCCTTTCATGCACTCCACCTGGGTGAGTCTGATTCTCTTTGTACTAGTGTTTTCAGGTGTGCTGTTACGTCACTAGCTTGAGATTTTGCCACTTTATGTAGGCACTTAGAGCTATGAACTTTCCTCTTAGCACTGCTTTCATATGTCCTTTAGGTTTGGATATGTTGTACCTTCATTTTTTCTTGAATTCTTGGAAATTTTTAATTTCTTTCTTTATTTCTTCCTTGACCCGGGGGGTGGTTCAATTGAATGTTGTTCAATTTCCGTGTGTTTGTAGGCTTTCTGAAAGTATTGTTGTTGCTAAGTTCTAATTTTAAACCACGGTGATCTGTAAGAATCAGGGGGTTAGTCCATTTTTTTTTTGTATCTGTTGAGCTTTGCTTTGTTAGCAAGTGTGTGTTCAATTTTAGAGAAGGTTTCATGAGGTACTAAGAAGAAGGTATATTCTTCTGTATTTGGGTAGAATGTTCTGTAGATGTCTGTTAAGTCCATTTGAGTCATGACATCCGTTAGTTCTCTTATTTCTCTGTTAAGTTTCTGTCTGATTGACTTGTCCATTGGAGAGAGTGGGGTGTTGAAGTCTCCTACTATTAGTCTGTGGGGTTTGATATGCCATTTAAGTTTTAGTAATGTTTCTTTTACATATATGAGTACTCTTGTACTTGGGGCAAAGATGTTTAAAATTAAGACTTCATCTTAACGAATTGTTCCTGTAATGAGTATAAAGTGTTCTTGTTCATCTCTTCTGATTGATTTTAGTTTGAAGTCTATTTTGTTAAATATTAGAATAGCTACACCCGGTTGTTTCTTAAAGTCCATTTGATTGGAAAGTCTTTTCCCAACCCTTTATTCGGAGGTAATGCCTGTCTTTGAGGTTGAGGTGTGTTTCCTGTATACAGCAGAAATATGGATCCTGCTTTTGTATCCATTCTCTTAGTCTGTGTCTTTTTATAGGTGAATTGAGTCCATCGATATTAAGAGGTATTAATGACCAGTGATAGTTAATTCCTGCTAATTTTTGGTGGTAGTGATTGTGTGTTTCCCTTCTTTGGGGTTTCTGGTGTGAGGTTATCTGTTGCTTGTGTTTTTTGTGGGTGCAGTTAACTTCCTTGGGTTGAAGTTTTCCTTTTAGTACTTTCTGTAGGCCTGGAGTTTAGGGAGTTGGCCTGCTCTCTGGGGTTCAAGATGGTGGTCTGGCTGCTGGGGTTCAAGATGCTAGCCTCTGTTGGGGCAGAGGCTTTTAATAGAGATGTGAGATGGGATATGGTGATAAGGAGAGGAGCGGTGGTTGGGGTTAGGTCGGATGGTTGTTGGCAGGTTTGGAGAGTAGCTTACTCAGTTTTTAGGGAGCTGGCCTGGCCTATGGTAGTGTAGGAGGCTTCAGTCAGAAGTTTGGGCTGGGACACAGTGATAAGAAGAGGATGAAAGGTTGGGATCATTCTGGGCTGGTGTGACACAGTAGGGTTGGTGGTTTTCCAGGTTTTCAGGGAGCTGGCCTGCCCTATGGTGTGGTAAAAGGATTCCACCAGAGATGTGGGTCAGGATATCTTCCTGTGTTGCTTTTTTTAGTGTTTTGTCAAGACAATAGAAGTCAAACTACTTTTTATTATTTTATTCCTTAAAAAAAAAATACCAATCCAAATTCCCCCTCCTTCCCTTCCTCCCACTCCCTGCCCATACCCTCCCACCCTCTCCAACCCTAAGAGAGAACAAGGCACCCTGCCCTGTGCTACATCCAAGGCCCTCCCTACTACATCTAGGTTGAACACGAGATACAAAGAGAATAGGATCCCCAAAAGCCAGTCCATGCAGTAGAGACAAATCCCAGTGCCACTTTCAGTGGCCCTTCAGTCTGCACCAACTGTCAGCCACTTTCAGAGGAACTAGTTTGATCCCATGATTGTTTACTCCCAGTCCAGTTGGAGTTGGTGAGCTCCCATTAGCTCAGGCAAACTGTCTCAGTGGGTGAACCCATCATGGTCTTGACCTCCTTGCTAATAGTAACAATTTTTCTAATTTCAGCCAGCTTGATTCTCCTGTTCATTGACTGCTATTTTGTTTTCTGCAGCTAGTACACCTCTTTCTAGCAGTTATTGTTTTGAATTAACCATCCATTCTTAGATGGATAGGAGAATAACATTTTAAACTTCTTCATTTTGATTTAATAACATGGAAAACATGAGAAAGTAGCCTCTTCCTTGATTATTTCTTCCTTTATTTCTTAAAAGAAAAAAAGAGGTTAAATTTGCCAGAACTAAAAGGGAGCTGAATTTTCTCTAAAATCAATAGTGTGTAGCCGCAGTATCCACAGTGAAACTAAAGAAAAGCTCTTGATATTTAATGCCCTGATATGTTAGTCATTCTGTCTTTTCTATCCCCCAAAGATTGCCCTTAGGCCACAGCCTTTAAAGAGCAAAGTTCTTTAGACCTCACAGAATAACAGGAAGGGGCATATCGACTAGTCTGGGTAATTATGATGTATGACGAGAGATTCTACTTGGAAGGTCATTCTTGCCAGAATAACCAAAGATGAGATGCCAGGATTTTCTTTTTTAAGTGCATATAAGCAACAGCATTTAATTGCTTTTTGTTTTATTTGTTTTGAGACTAGGTGGCACGATACCAATTCTGGCTTCAAAACCCTTTTTAGCTATAACCGGCCTTGAACTCCTGATCTTCCTGCCTCTACCTCTCAAGAGCAGGGATAACATCTGGTTTATTTGTCTTTTAAAAGTGCCATTGAATATAGTATTTACTTCTTCATTAACCAATGTCAGTTCACAGTTACTCAGTTCCTTATGGATATAAAAAGAAGTTAGGAAATTACTTCTAAGAAGACACAAGTTTATGTTCATGGAAAGAAAACAAGCTGTAATGAGGATCCATTTTTTGAATTCATTTTTTGAACTGAGTGAAGAAAAGGGCGAGATTTGGAATAAAATTATCGTTTTAATTTTAAAGACGCACTATACCTCTGTAGTGTTACAAAATCCCATGGTGGAAACACCCAGTTAAAACCACCACTTACAGTATAGTTTGCTAGTGAGTCATTTTTGGCTTAATTTGAGTTTGAGTTTGATATTGTTGCATAATAAATCATAAGTTCAGATCCCACTGATAAGGAACTAAAATTTACATTATGAATTGGACTGAAACTGAACTAACTCTGCTATGAAATAAATGATTTTTTTCTCAGTAAATTAATGCTATAAAGAGACTTGTATGTAAACCTTTAACCCAATAAATATCTAATATGATTTTAAAACTAAGTATATATGTTAAGTGTTTTAATTAATATAATTACTGTATATAACTGCCCCATGCAGTTATATCTATCTATATCTTGATTTTGAACAATGATCAAGTCAACATATTGAGGCCAAAACAAGAAAATGCTGTTTGTTCATCATGTGCTAGCAATTTGCTCTGGTAAACTCTAATCCTTCTTTTCTTGAAATGTGGGTTCTCTTAATGATCCTCAAGTCTTATTTCATCGTCTTCCATTGCACTTGGTTATGGACAACAGTTCTACTCATTAAGACATAAATATTGTCACAAATGACTAATATATGCACCCGGCTATACCTCTGGTATGAGGATAACCAGCCATTTGAAATTACATATGGCACTTTCTAATCTTCCTTGTCCAAATGTGAACTAGGCATGTGCTCATAAGCACACATGTAATCTTTCTATTCTGCTTCTATACCCCTTGTGCTCAAACAGGAAGAAGAGATAGAGAAGACATTTCTGTATGTTTCTGTAAAGTTTGTCATAGCAACTATCCTAGTTTGGGTTTATGAATGAGTGATGCTTTCATAGATCATACTGCAAAAGATTCATCCCAGGAAGTTCCTTCAAAATTAGCAATTCTTATGAATTTTTTAGTCACATCCTTCAACTGAGCATTACGTGCTATTCCCTACTTGTTCTGTTGGCTCAAAACTACAACAGCACTCAACAAGTTTACAGCCTCAATATCTTCTATCTATATCTTGATCCTTTTATCCATGGAGATTCCTTACAATATGGCTTTACCATCTACCAAGTTTGTTGCGATTAAGCTAGCTTATGACTGAGATCATGTCAAAACATAACCTAATGTCAGACTTCCCTTTAAGTAGATCATCAGAATATAAAGACATTTTCTTCTAGATTCTCCATGGGGCAGTTATATACAGTAATTATATTAATTAAAACACTTAACATGTATACTTAATTTTAAAATCATATTAGATATTTGAAATATATACTTTATCATGTTTAAGAAATATGAAATAAATTCCAAATATTGTAACCTTAAGTGAAAATTTCAGTGGTTGTGTCATTATTTGCTATACCTTATTAAACAGTAAAATGAAAATCAATATTTTGGTAGAAATAAATATCTATGCATTTTGATTTATCCATAAAATAGATCAAATAAATCATTGTTGATATCCAAATCAGCTATTAGAACACAATTATTAGCTGTATTCTGTTTGCTTTATCCTATTCATTATAGGCATGTAGCAAGGTTGCAATGATTATGCTTTAACTGAGAATGATGATGACGATGCTGTATATATTACTGTATAGTATTTACTTTATCCTGAGTTCAAATCCACACTGTCTTAGAAGATTATTTCATTGTGAGTGGTGCTATCCCTAGGATAGTGGTTCAGGGATCCACACAAAAGCAGGCAAGCAATTCATGATGAACAATCCAGTAACAGCATCCCTCCATGGCCTCTGCATAACTTCCTGTTCTCATTGTTTTTGATGATGAACTGTTATATGGAACTGTGAGTGAAATAAACCCTTTCCTCTTCAAGTTGCTTTTGGTCATGGTATTTCATCACGCAGTAGTAATCCTGACTAAGACACAGAACAACTATAGACTGTCTAGCTTACTGACTTTTTGATATTCCTAGTCCTTTCACTGCGTCCATAATTGTACTATATAGCTTTAATAGCAGAAACAGTACCGAGGAAAGAAAACACTGCTCTTAAAAAAAATGATATTCTAAACACATTCACTATAGAAATATTTGGCCTTCAGTTGCCATCAGAGTAATGTCCCAGAATTTATCCTTTCTTTAACCCTTCACTGTAGTCATCAATTACATTAATTTTACTTTCAGTAAGTTCATTTGTGCTTTATTGTTTCTTTACAAGGTGGTTGATCAGTTCAAATTTCATACCAATCATAGCTGTGTTTTGCTTCGTCTTATCTAGAAGGCTCCCTGCTATGTAAATCAATGTTTTCTAATCTTTATTTCACTTAGAAGGAACAAAATAGCCCAACTCACTGCATTCATTGAACGACAGCTTTTCCTGACAGAGCCATCATCAAAGACAGTATTTCTAATCAACTGCAAAAGAGCTTGCTAACTCGAATATTAAGTTAATACTATTTACGAAGCAGTTACTTGTCCAAATCACAGTAACCTTAAACAATGTGATCTCGGGAAAAGAACAAAAGGATTCTGAGTAATTAAAAGTATGGTGTTATAAAGTTAAAACCAGTGTATCTTTCTCATATAATCGAGTTCCATTAAATCTCCAAGTTTATAGCTTTACTACATGCAAATGAGAATTGAGTAGGTTAATATAGATCTCAAAAGTTCTTAGCTTTATGTATTTTCTATGAACTTCAACAAATGACATTTAACTGCTGATGTGAATGCTCTGGAAGGGAATTGAAACTGCATTTATATTCTTAACTTCATATAGTTCCCGACCATAAAGGAAAGGTCATTGTCTCTAACCAAGTTCTCAGTTTGAGGTGGGGAACATGTGGAGAATCAATAGAGTAACAGCTCTCTGAGCTAACTGGGCCATGCACTTGAGAGGAGAGCTGTAACGGAATACCCTGGATTCTTTGATTCTTTGCTTTTAAAATCCTTTAATTTTTGAATCAGTTTAGTTTGAATCTGCACAATTTAGTGATATCCTTTTTTAAAAGATGGGTTTATCACTAGACCAACATTTCCTGTAATCTGACCTTATACTTCAAACATTCAAAGCACGTGGTGCTCTCTTCTTCCCTCTCTCCCTCCGCCCTCTCAGTCCCTCTCTTCCCCTCTCAGTTTTCCACTTTCTCCATTTCAGATGCCAGGGATTGATGACTAGGGCCTCGTGTCTGCTGAGTTAAAGCTCTGCCACTAAAGAATATTCTTTCAGAAAGATTTTCTTTGAAGGTGAGGTAAAGAGATTGACTTTCAGAAAACAAGATGCACAAGGATATAGACAAAGTGAGGATAGGACTCTATTAAAAATAAGGTTATGGCCTGAACCCACCTAAAAAACTTATCTGTAGTTTCTGCTCTTTCGTTTATGGATATAACAGTAGTGCCTCAAGGCTCAGTACAGATAAAACATGCTCTGTATATGTCCCAGAGGCCAAAACAATACAATAGTTTGGCACATTCAAAAAGAAAACAGATTTAAATTAAAGAGAACACAAAGTTCTTATTACTAAATGGAGGTATTTAGCTATTAAAAGACCCCATAGAGAGTATTATTCCTAAATCATAATGTACTATTAAAAAGTGGCATCAAACCAGTGGCCTCGGTGTCAGAAAAGGATATGGTTAACCCCAAGAGAACAAAGCAGATGCATTCACGCATACAGGCTACATACACCTGACAGTCTGATTACCCATGAGCCTTGACCCACTTGATCTTTTGGGCTCTCCATTTTATCAATAATAAAATGAAGAAGCGTGTCTCTACTAAGGACAGTCTCTCACAACCACTGTTATTCTGTGTCATTCTATTCTAAACAGAAGTTCATCGTTAAAGCCTCCCATGAAGGCTTTGATGCTTTGCTAACCCAAAAACGTGAAGACAATCAAGTGAGGACATCATGCAAAATAGGTTTCAGACAGAAAGGTCAAAGAAAATTCAGCCCGTGGGATTTGACTTTGTTGAAGCAATTGTTTTAGTTGTTCATGTGTTTTGACTATTACCATCTCAACCATTACAGAGTTACAGTAGGGATTTTAAAAATCTTGTGGTGTGACTTTTTTTCCTGGAGAAACATGAACACATCTCTTTCCCCCTCATACAGGGTACTAATGACAGACCAAAGAAAAGACTCCATCCAAGTTTCACTTGGTGCCCCAGAATACGTATTGTATTAGGGTAACTTATAGCAGTGTGAGTGGTAAGGCAACTCGGAGAAGTATAGGTTGTCTGCGAGTAGTTCCAGCACTGAATCATTCAGCCCAGCATGGAAGACAGCTTATGAATGCACAGTCAGAAGCTTCCTGTACAGCTTGCAAGCAACTCTACCTCTGCAGGTCCTCTTCTTGCTCAGCAATTGCTTTCTTCTCACGGAATCTCGGGGAGGGCAGTCTTGTGAATAGCGTATTTCTATGCTTCCTGAGTCTAAAGAGTTTCTGTAACTTCCTCTGTTTAAAGAGCTTTCCTTCTCCCTCTAAGAACTATGATACTTTGAAAGTAATTGGTCCCCATAAGTTCATAGGGTGGCACTATTGGGAGGTGTGGTCTTGTTGAAGTAGGTGGCCCTCTTGAAGGAAGTATGTCACTGCAGGGGCAGGCTTGAGGTGTCTTTTGCTTAAACTTAAGCGTCATAATCCATTTTCTGTTGTCATCTGACTAGATATAGTCTGCATCATGTAGGTCCATAGACTACCATCTTCCCTGCTATGACGAGAATGGACTGAACCTCTGAACCGTAAACTACCACCTCAATTAAATGATTTCCTTTATAAGAGTTGTTGTGGTTACAGTGTTTATTCAAAGCAATAGAAATCCTAAGAGTAATAAATTTGAATACAATACCTTTGCAACATGCTCTAAAACTTGAGAACAGAAGAAGGGAACAGGGATGGGGGCAGGAACAATACTACACTTTGGGAGAAAGTTAATTTGAAGCAGTAAATGTTCTTGGGACTAGAGAGGTCTCAGCAGTTAAGACATGATACTTTTCCAGAGGACCCAATTTCATTTTGCAGTCCTTACAGGGTAGATTATTGTCATTTGTAACTCATTTCAGGAGATCCAATGCGCTCTTCTGGCTTCTAAGGGCTTTGGATAGGAATATGCTGTACATATATACATGCAGTTAGAGCACCCATATGCATCAAAAGAAAATTAGAAGGCTTCACTTTCAGAGTCCTGTTAACAAGTTCAATTTCATTATACTTTAATATTTACAACTTGGGTTACAAGTTCAAAATGTTGCCTCTAACAATCTTACAATAAAGTTTGAAAATTTAAAAAGCCTAAACTTAAGACTGAGAATAACACAAAGTTTTTATACTTCTTATGCAAAGTTTACTGGATGGAATACCAAGAGCCATTTGATACAATTTAATGAAGAGAGTTATTTTTAAGCACATGTTACATGTTCCTAAATGTCAGCTAGTCTTGTTCCCTTTGTTACCGATCCTGAGGGCATATAGTATAGCTTAACAAATACAAAGTGTTACCTAGAACAAGCAAAAATGTGAACAGGAACACACAAATGAATAAATATGAGTCCTACATAACTGTTGTTCATCACAGCAAAGAAATCATTTGAGAAATGCTGTACATTTCATTATTTTATCTTCTGATCTCCTAGTTAAAAGAGGCCCTGGCTCGCTGGGCAGCACGTCGATCTCAGAAAAGAGTATAAAGCACAGATGCTGCTTAGTGCTTTAATCTGTTGCCAATCTCGTGATAGTAATCTCAATGATGACCACACCTGTAAATAGATAACATTGCACAAAGCTTCTGAAAGGTCCTCTCACTGTCTTCTCTGCAGCATGCCTGGGGAGAAGACATAGTTTAGCTAATCATGCACCAGACTAGAGTAGACACAGGTAGATATTGAGGTGAGCAGTAACTGCACCGATTTCCAAGTTCGCACTCCCATAAGGGATAAACAAGTCATCCCCTCGCTCCCCATCCTTGCCAGCATGAGCTGTCACATGGTTTATTGATCTTTACCATGCCTGATGGGTGTAAGATGATATCTCAAAGCAATTTTGTTTTGCATTTCCCTGATGACTAAGGATATTGAACATCTCTTTAAGGGTTTCTTGGCCATTGGAGTTTTCTCTCTTGAGAATTCTCTGTTAAGATCTATACCTCATTTCTTAATTGAGTTATTTGTTTTCATTTTATCTAGGTTTTTTGGTTGCTTAATTTATTTGAGTGTTTTAATTATCTATATATTTATAGAGGGATATTACCCTCTATTAGATGTGTAGTTGTTGTTGTTTTTTTTTTTTTTTAAATCCCATCTGCAGGCTTCCATTTTGTGCAAATGACAGTATCCTTTACTAGGCAGAAGCTTTTTCTATTTCATAAGCTGTCATTTATTAGTTATTGTTCTAAGTAGCTCTGTTATCACTGTCCTATTCAGAAAATCTTTTCCTGTGCCAATGAATTCAAGGCTGTTTCCCACTTCCTCATTTATCTGGTTCAGATTTTATTTTGAGGTATTTGATCCATGTGGAGTTGAGCTTTGTGAAGGATGAAAAGTATGGTTCTAATCTATGTGTAGACATCTAGTGTGACCAGCACCATTTGTTGAAAATGCTGTCTTTTTTCCAATTTGTTTTTATGGTTTCTTTATCAAGATTCCATAGGTGTGTGGATTTATGTCTGGGTTTTCAATCAATTTCATTGATCAACATATTTACTTTTTTGTCAATACTGTGCCATACTATAGCTTGGCAATACAGCTTGAAATCAGGAGAGGTGACATCTTCCACAGTTCCTTTATTATTTAAGATTTTTAAGACTTATCCTGCCGGGCGGTGGTGGCGCACGCCTTTAATCCCAGCACTTGGGAGGCAGAGGCAGGCGGATCTCTGTGAGTTCGAGACCAGCCTGGTCTACAAGAGCTAGTTCCAGGACAGGCAGGCTCCAAAACCACAGAGAAACCCTGTCTCGAAAAACCAAAAAAAAAAAAAAAAAAAAAAAGACTTATCCTGTTTTTTGTGTGTTTTCTTATGAGACAGAAAATTATCTTCTCAGGATATGTGAAGAATTGTTTTTGAAAATTTGATGGGCTTGCTTTCACTATGTAGACTCTTGGTAGGATGGTAATTTTTACTATGTTAATCATATTTATCCATGAGTTTAGGAGGTCTTTCCACCTTCTGCTATCTTCTTTAATTTTTTTCCAAAGGCTTGAAGTTTTCATCATGCATCTTATATTTGCCTCGTTAGCATTAAGATATTTTATATAATTTGAGGATTTTGTGAAAGATGCTGCTTATCTGATTTCTTAGTCTGCTTGTCTTTTGTGTATAGAAGGGCTACTGAATTTTTTTAATCTTGTGTCTAGCTACTTAGTTAAAAGTGTTTATATCTGTAGGGGTTCCCTAGTAAAATTTTTAGAGTCACTTATGTACAGAATCATATCATCTGCAAGTAAAGTAATTCTGAAGTTTTCCTTTCAAATTTCCTTCCATCTCCTCTTGTCTTACTGCTCTAGCTAAGGCTTCAAGCACTATATTGAATAGGTACGGAGAGCATGGACGGCCTCATTTGTTCCTGGTTTTAGTAGAACTGCATTGAGTTTCTCTTCATTTAAGTTGATGTTGGCTATGGGAATCTATAAACTGCTGTTATGATGTTTATATAACCCTAATCTCTCCAGGACATGTATCATGAATGGGTGTTGGATTTTGTCAAAAGCCTTTTCTGTATGTAACTCATGAGATGATCATGTTTTTCTTTCAGTTTGTTGATATGATAGATTAGATTTATTTATTTTCATATACTGAATCCTATCTGCATCTCTGAGGTGAAGCCTACTAGATCATGGTAAATGATCTTTTTTGGGTGTTCTTAAATTTGGTTTGCAATTTTGTTTTGTTTTGTTTGTTTGTTTGTTTTGCATTTTTGTTCATAAGGGAAATTGGTCTCTACTTCTCTTTCTTTATTTGGTTCTTTATATGGTTTGGGAATCAGGGCAACCGTGTTCTCATAAAATAAATTGAGCAATGTTCCTTTTGATTCTATTTTGTGAAACAATTTTAGGAGTATTGACACTAAATCTTTAAAATTCTGGTATAATTCTGCACTAGGAAAGACCAGACCATCTGACTGTAGTCTTTTTTGGGGGGAGGGATTTTAATGACTTCTTCTATTTCACTAGGTTTTATAAGTCTGGTTAAGTTGCTTATCTGATCTTGGCTTAACTTGGCTAAGTGGTATAGTTTGAGAAAACTATCCATTTCTTTTAGATTTTCCAGTTCGGTGGAGTACAGATTTAGGTTTTTAAAGTATGACCTTTCTGTATTTCCTTCCTGAATACTTTCATGTCTATTGTTATAGCCCCCATTAATTTCTGATTTTGTTAATTTGGGAATCTTATCTATACCTTTTAATTAATTTAGATAAGGGTTTGGTTGCTGATCATATTGATTTTCTCAGAGAATCAACTCTTTGTTTCATTGATTTTTTGTATTGTTCTCTTTGTTTATATTTTATTGATTTCAGCCCTAGTTTGATTGTTTTTCTGCCTTCTGCTCCTCTGGGGTTTGATTTTTCCTATTTGTTCCAGAACCTGCAGATGTTCTGTTAAGTTGCTAGGATGAGATTGCTCCAGGTTTTTTTTTTAATGTAGACATTTAGTGCTATGAATTGTACTCTTAGAACTGCTTCATTTTTCCCATAAGTATTAGTATTTATGCATTAATTTTCAATTAATTTAAAAAGTCTTTAATTTCTTTCTTATTTCTGTCTTGACACATTTTTCATTCAGTAGAGAGTTCTTCATCTCCATGAATTTGCAATGTTTCTGTTGCTTCTGTTGTTTATATCCAGTGTTAGTCTGAGATGGTCTGAAAGGATGCAAGGAGTTATGTCAATTTTATTGTATATGTTGAGTCTTGTTTTGTGTTAGAGTATGTGGTTAATTTTGGACTAAGTCCCATGGGGTGCTCAGAAGAAAGTATGTTATTTTGTGTTTGAGTGAAATATTTTATAAATATTGGTTAGGCCCATTTAAATTATAACATCTGTTAGGTCCAGCATTTCTTTATTTAGTTTTTTTTTTTTTTTTTTTTTTTTTTTTTTTTTTTTTTTATGGATGACCTGTCTGTTGGTGAGGGTGGGATATTGAAATCACCCACTATTAGTGTGTCACAGTCAAATTTAAGCTATAGTAGTGTTTCTTTTTAGGGTGCTCTTGTATTTAGAGAATAGACATTAAGAGCTCAAATGTCACCTTGGAATATATTTCCTTTAATGAATATGTAGTGTCGTTCCCTATCCCTTTTGATATGTTTTGGTTTGAAGCCTATTTTGTTAGATATTAAAATGCATACAAAAGCAGAATCCATTCTTCTGCTGCATACAAGAAACATACCACAACCTTAAAGATAGACATTGTTTCAGAGTAAAGGGTTGGGAAATTTTTTCAATCAATCAGAAACAAGTTGGGGTAGCTATCCTAATATCTAACAAAATAGACTTCACACTAAAATCAATCAAAAGAGACAAAGAAGGAAATCATCTTCTTTAAGTCGGAATTTTCCTTCTACTGATATCTGTGGGAGTAAATTTGTAAGAAGATCATGCTTAAATTTGATTTTTATCATAAAACATCTTATTTTTTCCATATATTGTCATTAAATTTTTTTAAAAAAGAAACCTAAGCTAATAAGCCAAACAATGTTTATTTTTTTTTAATTTTCTTGTTGTTTTGGTATGGGCTAGAAACATCTTTTGTTTTTCATGTATTGTCATTGAAAGCTTTGGCTGGTATATTGGTGTGGGTTAGCATTTGTATTCCCTTGGAGTCTGTAGAAGGTCTGTTCAGGCCTTTCTAGCTTTTTTTTTTTCTCATTTTTTTTATTCTTTTTTAATTAAAATTTCCAACTGCTCCCCGTTTCCCATTTCCCTCCCCCTCCTCCCACATATTGCCCCCTCCCCCCGCTCCCCTCCCCCTATCCCCACTCCTCTTCTCCTCCCCCCAGTCCATTCCCCCTCCCTCTCGATACTGAAGAGCAGTCCAAATTCCCTGCCCTACAGGAAGACCAAGGTCCTCCCACTTCTATCTAGGTCCAGGAAGGTGAGCATCCAAACAGGCTAAGCTCCCACAAAGCCAGTTCATGTATTAGGATCGAAACCTAGTGCCATTGTCCTTGGCTTCTCATCAGCCTTCATTGTCCGCCATGTTCAGAGAGTCCAGTTTCAACCCATGCTTATTCAGTCCCAGTCCAGCTGGCCTTGGAGAGCTCCCAATAGATCAGTTCCACTGTCACCTTGGGTGGGTGCACGCCTCGTGGTCCTGATTTCCTTGCTCATGTTCTTAAATCTCTGAGGAGAAGTCATGAGTCACTCTAACGGATCTGCATACATAAAGTAGTTAGTATTTTTCCCTTTGCAGCTTTTAATATTCTTTTTTTGTTGTTGTGTATGTTAAATATTTTGATATTTATGTGCTAAGAGGATGTTACCTTGATAAGAATCTCCTTCTTTGGGTTAGGAAATTTTTCTTTCATGATTTTCTTGAAAATATTTACTGTGTCGTTGACATGCTTCTCTTCCTCTTTCTTTTCTCTATTTGTATTATTTTTAGATTTGGTCTTTTCATAGTTTCCCAGATTCACTGCATGTTTTGTGCCAAGATTTTTTAGGTTTAACACTTTCATTGACTGAAAATATACATTTTTTTCTTTGTATCTTTGATACATGCAATTCTATCTTCCATCGCTTGTATTTTGTTGTTGAGATTTACCTCTGAGGTTCCTGTTTGAGTTCCTAAATTTTTTTAAAGATTTATTTATTTATTATGTATTCAACATTTTGGCTCCCTGTATGCCTGCTGGCCAGAAGAGGGCGCCAGATCTCATTACAGAAGGCTGTGAGCCACCATGTGGTTGCTGGGAATTGAACTCAGGACCTCTGGAAGAGCAGTCAGTGCTCTTAACCTCTGAGCCATCTCTCCAGCCCCGAGTTCCTAAATTTTTCATTTCCAGATTTTCCTCATTTGGGCTTTTCTATGCTCAATATAGAAATAGAATATTCTGTATTCAATATAAAATATATTTTATATATTCAATGTTTTAATATTCTATTTATATTTTCAGGTTTTGATCTGTTTAATTCATTCCCTTTTACTGTTTTTGTTAAGATAGATTTCTTTAAGGGATTCAGCCATCCATGTTTATGGACATCTATCATATTAATAAAGGTTATTTTAAAGTTTTGTCTTGACCTTAAGTGATGTTGTAATACTCAGGGTCTATTGTGGTAGGTTGGCTGGCACTAGTGGAGACATATTGTCTTGGCTTGTATTTTTTGCATATTAATGCACATTATTAAGTTTGTTTTTTATTGCTTTTATTGAACTATATAATTTTCTTCACTCCCCTTCCTTCCTCCCCCTCCTTCTACCCTCTTCCAATATTCCCATGCTCCCAATTTACTTTCCATGTAGGTTAGATCCATGTTTCTCTCTCTTAGAGTTTTCTTTGTTGTCTAGGTTCTCTGGGGTTGTCAATTATAGGCTTTTTTTTTTTGCTTTATGTCTAAAAGTCACTTATGAGTGATTACATATATATTATATATGATGTTTTCTAGATCCATCCATTTGCCTGCAAATTTCAAGATGTCATTATTTTTTCCGCTGTGTAAATGTACCAGATTTTCCTTATTCTTCCTTCAGTGGAAGGGCATTTAGGTCATAGCAGCATTCTTTGTAAAAACCAGAACTTGACATATTTTTTATGATGATTCTGAGTTTGAGAAGACTGTAATTCTGGGTGCTGTTATCTGGTCTTGTTTTTGTTGTGCAGTATTTTGTTCCTTGCTTTCTGTTGCCTTCCGTAGTTCTTAGGATATTGTGGTGACTGTGTGTTGCCTGGTAGGGAAATTTTCTGGGATCCTGATTGGTGTAACAACTGAGGGTTCCAGGCAAAATGTTTTTCTGAATCCTGGGAGCTGACACTTAGGAAGAGGGGTAGTTCGGGAGATGTTGAAGGGTGCACAGAAGAGAAGAGAGCAGGGTGTTGCACCAGAATTTGCTTAGTCCCTGGGTGCAGAGGCAGAGCGTAAGTGGAGGCCACAACAGGTGATCTGCTACAGAGCAGGGCATGAGATTGATGAATAGACTTGAAGGAGTGGAAGGAGAGTGAAGATCTTTAATCAATCTGTTTCCATATATGGAATGGTTTTAGTGTTCCCAGGGAATTCCTGCACCATGCACAAAACTCAAGTCCAAATGGATCAAAGACCTCAATATCAATCTGAACACACTGAACCTGATAGAAGAGAAAATGGGAAGTACCCTACAACATATGGGCACTGGAGATCGCTTCCTATGTATAACCCCAGCAGCACAGACATTAAGGGCAACATTGAATAAATGGGACCTCCTGAAACTGAGAAGCTTCTGTAAAGCAAAGGACACTGTCATTAAGACAAAAAGGCAGCCTACTGACTGGGAGAAGATCTTCACCAACCCCGCAACAGACAAAGGTCTGATCTCCAAAATATATAAAGAACTCAAGAAACTAGACTTTAAAAGGATAATTAACCCAATTAAAAAATGGGGCACTGAACTGAACAGAGAATTCTCAACAGAAGAAGTTAAAATGGCCAAAAGATACTTAAGGTCATGCTCAACCTCCTTAGCGATCAGAGAAATGCAAATCAAAACAACTTTGAGATATCATCTTACACCTGTCAGAATGGCTAAAATCAAAAACACCAAGGATAGCCTTTGCTGGAGAGGTTGTGGAGAAAGGGGTACCCTCATCCATTGCTGGTGGGACTGCAAACTTGTGCAACCACTTTGGAAATCAGTGTGGCGGTTTCTCAGAAAAATTGGGATCAACCTACCCCTGGACCCAGCAATACCACTCTTGGGAATATACCCAAGAGATGCCCTATCATATGACAAAAGCATTTGTCCAACTATGTTCATAGCAGCATTATTTGTAATAGCCAGAACCTGGAAGCAACCTAGATGCCCTTCAATGGAAGAATGGATGAAGAAATTGTGGAATATATACACATTAGAGTACTACTCTGCGGTAAAAAACAATGACTTCTCGAATTTTGCATGCAAATGGATGGGAATTCCTGCTGGAATTGGAGAGCTGGGGCCTAGACAAATCAATGAATAAGGGAAAGAGGGGGAGGATCTGTATGTTTAATCAGAGATGGGGGCAGAAGAGAAAGCAGAGCTGCAGCAGATCATCTGCTGCAGACCTAAGGATGAGAGTGGGGGATTTAATTTGGAGGAGACGAGTTATAGATGTAATCTGAAATTAGCTTACCTGCCTCCCTTGCTGGACTGGAGGAGTATCTTAAGATGAAAAAGAATGTTATATGTTCTTCTTAGTTTGCTTTTAAGATTGTTTAAATGAGAATATACTTCTTAATGATTAGGGGAAAGAAAACCAAGATCAACTCTTCTTCAGGTGCTTAGCATGTATCAATAATTCAGGACTAATGAGGGCAGTAGGGGCACCAGATAACTCCATGACCACATTAATAACCAAGTAGAGTTCTTCTGGCCCAAACTCATAAAGAACAGTTTAGTACTATCCAGTGATGAATCAAAAGTAGCATGTAGAGTACAAATACAATCATGTCCCTTTTATCTTTAAATAGTCTTTCTTTTTTAGACTATTTGTACATTTGCAGAGAAGAGGAAATAACTGTATCATAATTTTTCATGACTCTTATTTTTTCATTTTTAAGGTCTTATAGAACTATTGTCCTTTTGGGGGCTAAAGAAATGGCTTGGATGGAGTCAAGAAACATCAAAAAACTGAAAAAATAGAAATGGCCTACAGACGCAATACTCATTTCTCTAGAGAACCCCAGACTAGTTGTAGGGTATTGCAAGCAAGTAGCACAGGCTGCCACAGGCCCTATGTCTGTGCCATCACACCTTCTCAATCCAAAATGTAAACAAAACAGCTCATCAATTTACCTTACAGCTGGATATGCTAATGCCTGCAATCCCAGCACTCCTGAGGTTAAAGGGGAAAGATTCTTGCAAGTTTGAAGTCAAACTTGGGCTACACAGTGAGTGTCATGTCAGGACAAGCCAGTACCTGGGCTGCAGAGTGATAGATACCACATCTCAATAAGACACCAGCATCATAGCAGCAGCAACAAAAAGCATCACACAGTTTATTGCAAAGGGAAATTCTTTTAAAGAAAAAAGTGTGTCATTTTTGAAAACACCTGAGATTAGCTTTCTGTCTTGAAAAGCCTACACCATGATGTTGCTGTGTACTGTCCTCTTCTAAGTGCTCTCTCTCTCTCTCTCTCTCTCTCTCTCTCTCTCTCTCTCTCTCTCTCTCTCATTCTCTCTCTCTCTCTGCTGTGTGTGTTTCTCTCTCAATGCTCATGTTTAAATCTAAAGTGTGCACTATCCCTTACATTTATACACTTCCTGACTTTATTTTTGTCTAATCCTAACCTTGTTTTCTGTGATGCAATCAAAGATCTGACTTTACCTGAGTTGAGATCCCCACAGTAAGGGTGGGACACCTCAAGGTACTCAGTTCAGTCTTAGGCTACATCTCCTTGCCACGCCCCACTGCTGACACAACCACAAAGGTAGACTGGCCCTTCTTGTCATCTTTGATCAAGGATGGACACTGCCAACATAAATACCATTGATCATCTTGTCCTTGTTCATCATCACGAGTGTTGATCAGACTTCTCCACGTATTCTGCAGTCTCTGTGCAATTCTCTGAAGAAAGTTGCAAGGGAAATCCACGTTTAAAGAGAGCACCTGTGCTCCCCTTCTTGTTCAGGGAGCAGAGGAATCCATTAATTGAAATCCTTCTGTATAGAAGACTTATCTCTTATTCCCTATTTATTCACTCTCTTTTTATTTTTGGTATCTGTATCAATTCATGCATAAGTGTTTTACAGTTTTGTAATTGAATTCAATGGATTCTCCTGGTTAGTGTGTGTATAGGTAATGGGCACAACACGAAGATAAAAAAATGGAAAGGTTTATGACTTCCAGGAAGTGAAGTTACACGAAACTAGCACCACCTTTACATAGGGAAAACTGGGATATTTTATTGTGGAATATATACATATTTATAAAGCAGAACATACATGGCTGTAAGTACATTCCTCCTCCTTCTCCACCCTCCCCTTCTTCCTTTGAGACAATATTTTACTATATAGCCCCTAGCTAACCTGAAACTTACTTAATAATATCAGGCTGGCTTCAGACTCACAGAGTTCTCTTTCTCTTGGATAAAAGTGTGTATCATCATTCCTAGCATAATGCTTATGTTCTTGAGCATGCTCAGCATAACGTATATGTTTCTGAACATATTCCATCAAGAACATAAAATGTATGTTTATAAAGAAAGGAAACAAATGCAAATGCATCCAGGCTGAGAACTTAATATTATAATTGCCAAAATTTACTCTAGTCCTGGGTTTTTAAAAAATTTCCATTCTCTTGTTGATGAAGAAAACATATGCAATTATATATATATATATAGTTGCACAAAATAGTTAAACAAATCAAACATCTATTGATTACAAGTCATAAAATATTTATTTGAAAACAATTCTTTGGTATACATATAATTTTATCATTTATTAAATATTAAAACAAATTTGTATACTAATGAGACATGCTTATTTTTTCATAGTAATCATATCTTGGCTGAAGAATGTCTTCAGTGTTCCCGTCAATTGATTAGCATTTTATTTTATCATCATCAGTTCTGAGAATACTGCTGTACATAAATAGGTAGAAAAGTTATTATAGGGATGAAAATTATTAGAAATTCTGCCCCAATGCCAACTTAAAATTCACAGTGTGATCATTTATGAAGCTCAAAACAGTTAAAATGATGACTTTTTTAGATATAACATTTTAGCGCAATATTATCAAAAGATACACTGATAATGCATGCTGATGCATGACAGAAGTAACATACTGAGATTTTGTGTTCCATAATAAAATATTAGAGCAGAAGGTTTTTTTTATGAGTAGTAAAAACACTGCAATGCATAACTTAAAGAATTCAATAATTAGAGTTAAAGTATTTTTGATACTTGTCATGAGGGCACCCAAAAGACAAAAGGCACCTATGTGTTCAGAACCAAGACTACAGTGAAGTAAAGTGATGCAACACATGTGAGCATTGTCAGAAATATTAGCCACTTATGTCTGTGGTTTGGAATTAGTTTTTACCTGTTGTTTATGCAGTGTTTAAGACCTTTCACTGTTGCCAATGTTACTGCTGCCCCACATTCAATTACATGACCCTTCGTTGAGTTATGGCTTGCCATTTCAGAAGATGCCCCAGGTCACCTTGACAAGAGAGTCAGAGTGACTCGGAAATCTTTGTTCATTGTAAATTTCTTCAAAGTGTCTTAGCTGGGAAGAAAAATAAAATAGAGAGACAGAAAAGGCACCTTTTATAACTTTAAAGCTACGTTAAGTCTCTTAAAGGGATAGCATATGTTCCAAGTGTGCATAGGTGTTTGGCCTCAAATATACCCCATGGCTCAGCAACTGATACTTTGGGACATATTGCAATACTGATATTGTGTGTGTATCAATATATATAAATCAATTGATATATATATAATCAATGCTGAGATATATAATATGCAATTTAAATACTGATATATATGGTATGTATGTATGTATATTCTCAATACCGAAACAAAACACATAAATATTTGGTTTTTGTATTTTTATATGTGAGTTAAGGTCCTACCATGTAGCCAGAAGGTCTTGACTTACAATCGTTCTGCCAGAACCTTTCAAGTGCTGGTGTTACACTGAGCACCTCCTGTTCAGTTCACGAATCAAGCATCTTTCTAACTAGTTGTGGTTCCTTTTATGGGAGGATTTATTGTAGTCAAGACCCAAATTTCTATGTTATTACAAAATCAGAGAGGTTATGGGGGGATCTAGTCAATATACAAATTTATCTAGTCTAAAAACTAACCATGGAAATTGCATTGATGTCTGTGTCTCTAACCTTACCAATATGCCACCCTGCCTCTCCTCTCCTCTGACATTCCATGACATATGACCTTCTTGGGTCTATAAAGGAGGAAATGTGCCTTTTGTTCCTGGACTGGAGATATTTGTATTATTCTGCCATTTTGCTCTTTTGTATGAGTGATGGGCTTTGTCACAAAGAAAGACAATAGTAAAATCTTTTTTTATTAGCTTAATAATAACAAAAAAATGGACAATCAATTCTTTAAGAATAAGGGTTAAGACTCAAACACACAAAAAAGTTGGTCATGTAATTTTATGCTCAGAAATGTTTACCATGTAACTTGTTTGAATAGCTAGTATTGGCTTATTACATCCAAGATTTTCCGTTGGTCATTTTAATTTAAAATCTGTATTTAAAGCCACATGGATCTAGAGCATGGATACCTGGGTATACATTGATTAAGGGAGAAAATGATTCTTACAGTTAAGAGTGTGTGAAATAATAAAGAGTACTGTTCAGTGTTCCTTTGGTGAGGAGACATGCAGTCACATTCTTACTATCTTTAATAAATGAATGGATTTGTTGATAAATAAGTTCATAAATATCATTGAAAATTTAAAGCTCTCAGAAGTATAATATAGTATTCTTACCACCTTATTATGCAGATGACAGAGCCTTATTTTATAGCTTATAGCTCATTCTAGTGTTAATGCTTTAGGCCCATTCCTTCTTTTTTCCTGTAACTGGCAAGTTCTCAATGCATTTCATGCATTTGAATAATATATATTAAACAATGTTTATCAACTAGTGTTTTTAAGATTATTCTAGTTGTGATTGATCATAGAAAAATGAGTAAACACAGTTCTTGTTGGCAAACTGGTGTCCTAAAATTTATTTTACTATTTATTATCAAAAGCTACAGAGCCTCCAGAACAATGACATATACACAATAAGTATTGAGCAAACAGTCATTTTTTAAAAAATAAGAGTTAATTAATATAATACTGGATATTTGCAGCTTTCTTATGGTGATTGTTTAAAGCATGCAACAATGCAAATTCAGGGTTAAAAAAATCTTTAAATTATTTCTGCATGCCTATCACTATATTTGAACTTTAGATACTAAATGTTATAAATAAAAGTCAATCCTGTGCCTGCATGAAGGCTCTTGTTATCTTGTCACTGAAGGAGTTGACATTCTGAAGTAACATTTGTTTGGTTATTCCTACCTGTGGGTAGCATCAGCTTCCCAGTAATAAAGACATACTTGATCTCTCACATTTTTTTCTTTTGCCAAAATGAATATTATATTTCAAACACAAATACTTAAAAACAGATTTTCCCACTGTTCTAATTTTACCGAATTTGATATAAGAGTGAAGGTTATATAAACTGCTTTGGTCCTAAAATGTCAGTGTGCTTTTCCCTTTTTATTATTTGAAGCTCTTAAGGTGATAATTTTATGTCAGGTCATAACCAACATCAGTATGGAGTGGCCATGCAAATTATCTTTTCTGTAGTGATCAGTCAGTTACACCAAGCACCTGATTTTTGATATGGGCAAAGCTTCTCACACAACATTAGAAAAATCACATTTCTACTTATATTTAAATAGTGTATATCAATATCCATCTCTAAGTGCCATGTACTGAATCACAGTCTAAGGAAATATACTCAGAATATAGCTAAGACTCTTTAATAGTGGGCCTTTTATTGCTTTGTACTAAATAAAGCTAATTTCTGTTAAAGGCATTACCTTTAAGGAGCTTCTTAAAGGATTTTCCATCCCTAGGTTGTACACGTTTCCTTTTTCCTGATTTATATATGTTGAATACATTAATCTCCTTTGTAGGATCCCTACCTCAAATGGATATTGCTTTTGTAATATCCACAACCTTATGATGTGGGAGTCCCCTCTGTGTGCTGTGATTAACGTTAATGAATAAAGAAACTGCCTTGGCCTGTTGCTAAGGCAGAACTTAGGTAAGCAGGGAAGACAGAACTGAATGCTGGGAGAAAGAAGGGCAGAATCTGAGATGCCATGGATCCGCTGCCAGAGTAAGATATGCTGCCAAAACTTTGCCGGTAAGCCACTGCCATGTGGTGATACACAGATTAATAGTAATGGGTTAAATTAATGTAAGAGTTAGCCAGTAAGAAGTTAGAGCTAATGGGCTAAGCAGTGTTTTTAATTAACATAATTTCTGTGTGATTATTTCAGTTCTGGGTGGCCAGGACAAACAAGCTGCCTTCCTGTTACAGCCTTAAGAAAGATTGCTTGAGTTTGTGACATGGCAGATGTTCATTAGAACATTGAAGGGACCCTTCCAGCTGGTCAGCATAAACCTTCAACCATACACTTACGAAAAAATAAAAGGTGAAGTTAGTCTTCACGTACTGGTTGGCACTTATATAACTAACATTGGATCCAACCGTAGTTCTTCTCAATCCTCTGTTATCTGTTATTAAATGAGGAGAAAGAACCTTGGGATTGACTTCTCCGGGGGCTAAGCTTTATGCACATTTTAAAAGTAGAGAAATTTTAGCTGGAGTTCTAGCAGATATTAACACTTTTCTTCATTCTTGCCTTAAAAGCTATAAAGTTAAAGTCAACTTCTTTTGCTGTAAAATAATGTTCTTTTATTAAGCTGGAGTGAGTCCCTGTTTATAAGAATTTTAGGAATCTCTTTGTAGGACACAACAAAAAATAGAGAATGACATCCACAGATTCATCAGGTTGAAATGAACTTCTGAGAAAAGTTAAAGGCTGTTGTGAAATGGGACTCAACTTCAGTCCCCCACTTTCTAAATCCTGGCAAATGCCCAACACACAGAAGGTTAAGCCCTGGTCTTTGGTTTGGCGTATTATCTTTCTCTGATCTGACATTTGGACTAAATTCACTGATCTGCAATGATTCCACTCCCCTCTTTGAGGATTAGGTGAATTGCCTCCTGTCTACCAGGAGAGCAAGCTATTAATAACCCCACACGTGCTTATTTAAGTGATGGGACCTGACAGTGGCCGCATCCGGGGTTAATGTCAGACACTGGTCATTTGCTGAACATGGGAGGATTCCATTTGAACACTGCCCATATTCTTATCTTCTAGGGATTAAACAGAACAACATTTTATTTTCCCAGAGCATATAAAGCAAAGTGGGATTAGAGAATCATAATCTTTTTCGTCTTTATTTTATTTTTTGAAATTAATATATATAATTACCTCATTTTCATTTCTCTCTTTTCTTTTTCTCCCTCTATTCCCATATATACACTCACTTGCTTCCCCCTAAATTTATGACTTACTTTTCTTTAATTGTCTCTCTCTCTCTCTCTCTCTCTCTCACACACACACACACACACACACACAGAGAGAGAGAGAGAGAGAGAGAGAGAGAGAGAGAGAAACTTGTTCAGTCTGTTTGGTGTTACTTGTATGTATATGGATTCAGGACTGACTATTTGATATTTGAGAGTCAGTCAAGGGGCTCATTCTGGGGAAGGTTATCCACCCACCTCCGAATCACTTGCTTGCCTACAGTTCTTTCTTTAGGGGTAGTGTTCCCTGAAATTCTCCATTATTGTGTTAGCAAGTCTACTGGTGCTGCTATTGTTTGGCTCTTGTTTAGGTAACCGTTAAGGTGTCATGGGTGAAGCATCTCTGTCATTTTTTGATACAGTCTCACCATAGATTTTTTGGTTCTCTGGCCCTGACAATCTTTGCAGCCCCTTTTCTTTAAAAATCCCTGAGTCTTACTTAGGCTTAGGAGTTGTGTTGTAGATATAGTCATTGGGGCTAGAAACCAAACCTTAAAATAAGAAAGTATGGTCTGAACGACTAGATAAAAGATTCAAGAATGTATAATGAATGAATAGGTCATTCAGAGAGAATTTGGGGCTCAGCAATATCTAACATCAATGGACCCACACAGTGGGTCTTGTCCTTCTGGCTCTTTGAGTGTATCTTAGTCTGAATTGCTGATTAGCTCACAGTCAAGCTTTAAGTTACACATGAGTGAAAACAGCTACCAGCAAACTTTGTTCTATGACCCAAATATGGCTTGCAGCTGATGGGGTAAAGTTTTATTAGGACATAGCCATGAGCATTTATTTAAACACTGCCTTAGCTACTTAAGGGCTACAATGCAGATCTGATTTGTTATGATAAAGACCTCATAGCCAACACTGCCTAAATTATTTCCTGCTGGGTTTCGATGGAAAAAAATTAAAAGAGTCTGAATAATAACTGAGGGTTCGGGGTTAAGACTAGATTTATGAACTTGAAGGCATTTGCTAACGCCAAAAGTCAATACTGATCCTCCACCTCCCTTCCATCTCTTCATCGGCTGAAACAGCATCTCAAACCCAGACCATTTTCTCATTTTCACTCTGCAAAGAGAACTCCGTGCAGCACGTCAGGGAAGAAAACAAATAACCCAGCAGGAAGGAAACTGCCAAACAGTTCATTTGACTCCATTACTTTTCTCCACATGAGTGGTCTCAAAAGTCTGAGTCTAGCGTGGACAGCGGCATCCCGTGTTCTTTACAGATCACAGTTAACCATGCAGCAAGGAGACACCGAGGTCTTCAGTGTGCAAGTTCTTACTTCAGAGCTTCCTCTTTCTTTCTCTCCCCTTCTATTCCTCTCTCCCTCTACTCCCCCCCCCCCGTCATGCATGGGCACAATGACAGCCCATGCATGAGTGGACCGTGGACTCTTCACTCA
Source organism: Chionomys nivalis (assembly GCF_950005125.1). NCBI lineage: Eukaryota > Metazoa > Chordata > Mammalia > Rodentia > Cricetidae > Chionomys > Chionomys nivalis. The sequence continues at coordinate 45,086,951 of NC_080105.1, read as the reverse complement.
TTTTTCAAGTCCCTGCAGGTACTGACCGCCAGCTGGCAAAAATGACAGATGATGCTAACTTTCAACAGATGCCTTTCTGACCCCAAAGATAATGGGAATGACAAATAATAACTTTGTAATTACCTTAACTCCAAGCAAAGCGGAGCTGAAAAATAACCAGATGAAAACTACGGGGAACATGTGGGACTGACTTCCCCATTAAGCATGTTTAAGTGTCCCCCGTGCTGCGTGGCTCAGGAGCTGTGCCAAGAGAGCAGGGGAGGCAGCCCAATACGCACCCAACCATAAATCTTCCTGGCCCCATGATAAACAAACAAGATTTCGGCATCTGCATGCACAGCTGACGAGAACTGAAGAAATGAAGATTAAATGGGAACCAAGGCACCATCGGTGCTAGAAGTTTCACAGTGCCTTGGATTATGAACGTCCTCTAATTAAAAATACATTTTAAATGTTCATATTTCATCCTCTTCTCAGTTTTCTGGGACTGGCCCGTAAGAAGAAACACTAGAAAAAACAATCAATAAAGGGTATATGAAATTTGAAATCAGCAATTCTGGTTGTTGATGATGCTGTTGGTTCAAGGATGTTCTGAGAGTTATTGTCAGGTGCAATGTGTTATCACTAATCTTGACCAACAATGGTGTGACAACTTGGGTGCTATGCTCTAGGGAGAGCACAGGGACTTCTGAGAACAGTCGAGCCTCACTTGGAAGCCTCTGGCATGAAGTATTTGAATAATTTCAAAGATGCGATGTGACTGGGTGGTGGTTGCCCTTGTTTGGGGATACTTGTTTGGGGGTGCTTGTTTGGGGGTGCTGGTTTGGGGGTGCTTGTTATTGTTAGATAGTTCAACTAAAATTCCTGATTATGTCATTTACTTCTGGACTGACATCAACCAACCTCTAGGTATAAAAAAATGTTAATTCTACTGGCTGATTTTGTGTGTTAATATGACTGGGTCATGGAATATGTATAGATTTGACCAATTATTACCCTTAAGCATTTCTTAGATGGTGTCTTTGAAAAAATAAATTAACATTTAAATTAATAGTTTATGGCCAGGCGGGGATGGGTCCTTTAATCCCAGCACTCAGAAGGCAGAGGCAAGTGGATCTCTGTGAGTTGGAAGCCAGTTCTGGTCTACAGAGTGAGTGCCAGGACAGGCTCCAAAGTTACAGAGAAACCCTGTCTTGAAAAACAAAAACAAAAAGAAAAATAATTTAAGTATACTGCCCTCTCAAACACCACTGCACCTGCACTTATGCCCCGAGAGCCTGAGCAGAACAAAACAGGTAACTACTACCTAAGTAAGAGAAAGCTTCTTCCTTATGGTCTTTGGACTAAAATATCAATTTTATTCCTCCCCTTGGATAAAACATAAAACCCCTTCCTCAGTCGGCCAAATGAATGATCTTAGTGCAAGAATCCCACTGCTGAGTCTACTTTGCTGTCTCAGCCTGCCAGTCCCCATAAGCATGGGAGCCAATTCCTTGCAACCCATTTCTCTACATGGGTGATCCCCCTTTTGGTTACTTGGCACTGGGGGACCATTATTAAATTACAAAATCTACCCTGGTGTCTTCCATGGAAGTGATAACAGCAATCAGATTGTGGGAAATCTCTCTGTAACCTCCCCTCATTGATGCTAATTAATGTCTTCATCATTGCATCCTTGTAAGCTTAGGAAGACCACCACCATACTCATCTTTATCAGGGCCAACAGCACTATTGATCTACCAATTAATTTTGAATTTTCCACCTCAGACTCATTATTTACTAAGTGTCCCTGAGTTCATCTGTATGCCACACAAAGTGTGTTATCAGATCTCTCTAGGCAAGGGGAAGGCAGACAACCTCGCTTCGCAGTCCCAGCTCCACATCTGCAAGCCTTTTAGCAGGAGTGAACGAGCTCCTCAAGGCACAGTGAGGAGCAAGTATGAAGACAGTCAAGACACAAAACGGAGAAGACACTTTCACACTGGATGCTGCCGTGGTTTGACTCCACCCAAGGTGTAGAGCATATTGAGTTCAGGGCATATTTTCAATGAATTATTCAGTGTACCAGGTTGTAAATGGTAAGAGGGTGTTCCAGAAAAATGGAGCAAAGTCACACCTGCAAAAGATGTTGCTTATCTGGGGATGGGATTCTGAGCCAGGTATGTGGAACTCAAGGCCGCAGAAACCTAAAACAAAGGTTATTCTTTATAAAGAGAACTTCATGGGTCAATGGGCTACCATCTGTCCAGCATGCTGCCCCAGTGTTCCATTTCTGGTATTCCGGCAAGCGATAAATTACGTGCCTCACACTGGACTTGCTCTGCGTGTCCCACATCTCACATTTCGTACCCTCTCTCCTTCATCAGCAGTAACAGGCAAAGCTGCTGACTTCAGCATGTATTACCTTGTTAACAAGGCTTTCCTTTCAGCTCGACTTCTTTGCACCTCAGGTCCCGATGCTGACTGCTGAAATGGCTTGGTGTCCAGATGCACACTCAACATCTGACTCAGGAACTCTGAAGCCTGTGCCCACAATGAGGAAACATGCTGGCAGATGTGATGACGATTTATGTGCAGTACAATGCCTTCAATGGTGATAACTCTCACTTATGGAAAATGTCTGACATGCCAAGTATTTTTGCAAGCTTTCTGCATGTTATATCACAGAAGTCCTCAGAGACATCACTGAGCCACAAAGAAATTATGACAACTTTTCAAAACTTTGCAGTTAAGATTGAAGCCAGGATTTTTTAAACATGGCTCCAAAATTCAAGAGCTTCATTACCCTGAAATCCTTCTTTTAAATAAACCAAAAATACAGATAAGAAAATATAGCACACTTTTACTAGTTACATTTCTGCCAACTGAAAATTTGAGTAAATAAGAAGCACATGGGACTTGGGTTTGTTTTATTTTGTTTTCTCTACAGAATGAGAGCATGTCTGTGAAAGAGAACACTTCCAATACTTTTACTCCGATAATCTCTAAAAACAACAAATCAAAATTAAAAAGCTAAATCTTTTGTTGTATGTTAAAAGACAATCTACATTTTCTAATGAAAATGTTTAAATACTTGTATGAAGGTGAATCTTCAAATATTTTATAAATGAAACTTTCTTCTTCACTCTCCTTCCATTAAAGGATCTCACACATAACCAAGACTACTCTGAAATTTAGGATCCTCCTTCTTCTGTCTCCTGGGAGCTTGGATTGGAGATATTATCTATTATATTATATATCTGGGGTCCCTCAGAGATTCATCGGTATGACAATTAATATATTTTTAACAAATAAGAGGCTTTATTAATTACTACCAGGACCATGGATACCAGGCACATTGATATCTGAAATTTATGCTCAGAGTATGTACTCAAATACATTAGTCAGGGACTCACAAAGGCAAAACTCACAAAGCTATGTACTTCTTGCCTTTGTGGGATAAGATGCAGCCATGCATTCTAATGTACTTCCTGTCTATATACTGCATAATGGTGGTCAAACACACATCTTATGCAATTGAATCAACCAAGTTTGTTTAGAGAAGTGAAAATACTTGGCTTGCTATATTACATGAACTGTCCTTGTCATTCCAATAAGTTATCTGTCTTTGGACAAGTGGGGCTGACAGGTCAGAAGCATCTTGTTTTATAGATCTCTTAAATACAGCATTTTAACTTAAAATATAACATTAGTCATCATGATAGTGCACAAGTAAACACGGATTTGTAAATAGAGCTGTTCTGTTACCATTTACTGTAAACACAGTTCTCTTTTAGCTACTAAGCAGTTACTTTCTGTTTTCTCATTATTTAATTTTTAATCTGTCTGTCTGAATCTAAACCCTTACTGTTATGTTATACACAGCATATAATTCAGTCTTGCTGTTAAAACTCTGTTCTGGTATTGGAGACATAGCTCATAGCATGGCCTAGAATGGAGGCATTCCTGAATTCAATCCCAGCACTGCAATTTAAAAGAAAAAATCCCGCTTGGAAGTACACACTTGAAATTGCAGCACTGGAGAGGCAGAGACAGCGAGAATTGTGAGTTCAGAGCCATCTTAACCTAGATATGTAGACTTTGTCTCAAAGAAACAATAAATAAATACAACTCAAAAGTAAAACAAAAACTCTATGATTGTCAGACTTTGGGCTGTGCCTGTCACATCCTCACACCTGATGTAACCTTTAATATGGCTGAACATCCATCTGTCGTTGTCGTACTTGCTTTCTCAATTCATCATTGCCCTTTGCTCCTTTACTCTTCCTGCCTTCTTAGTCTTCCCCCCAAAATCGATATTTTTAGTCACCCATTTTAAGTACTCTGCTGCAGTTATCACTATTATTCAAGTCAAATTTTAGATTAGTTTTCAGTAGAAGTTATGACATACATTATGAACTTAATTACATTTCAGAGTAAAACTGACCTAATTCTAGAAAATACAGCTTCAGTAATACAAAAGAAGGGGCCTTTTGAGTAATATTATACTGTAGTGTACTGGCACAGAGTTTTATTGTTTGCTATGAACATGGTGGTATAACCATTGTTTTAAATAGTTCTGTATTTTAAGAGATTGGTTCTATATACTTACAGAAAGGTTTAAAAAGGAAGGGAGGGATGGTATGGGAGGTCCTTCTGTCTATGTGCTGCTTTTATTGGCTAATGAATAAAGAAACTGTTTTGGTCTGTTGATAGGGCAGAGTAGAACTAGGTAGGGAAAACTATTCTGAGTGCTGGGAGAAAGAAGGCGGAGTCAAGAGACACCATGTAGCCCCACTGGAGACAGATGTTGGACAGGACCCTGCAGTTGCGGAGTCAAGAGACACCATGTAGCCCCACTGGAGACAGATGTTGGACAGGACCCTGCAGTTGAGCCGTAGTCACGTGGCAATACACAGATTAATAGAAATGAGTTAATTTAAGATATGAGCTAGCTAAAAAGACACAAGGTATTGTTCAAACAGTATTGCAGATAATATAGTTTCTGAGTGTTTATTTCAGGGCTAAGCAGCCGAGAACAAACAGGCAGGCTCCTACTACCGAGGGCAGAAAGAAAGGAGGGAGTGGAAGGGATGAAATAGAGACAATTTCATACTTACTACATATTTATCATTTCTCAGTTCTTTCTGTCTCTGTGAGACAACACCTGGTTTTATTTTCCTTCAATCTAAAAGAATTTCTTTCTTTCTTTCTTTCTTTTTTTTTTTTTTTTTTTTTTTTTTTTTTTTTTTTTTGGATTTTTTGAGACAGGGTTTTTCCATAGCTTTTGGTTCCTGTCCTGGAACTAGCTCTTGTAGACCAGGCTGACCTCGAACTCACAGAGATCTGCCTGCCTCTGCCTCCCGAGTGCTGGAATTAAAGGCGTGCGCCACCACCCCCGGCCTAAAAGAATTTCTTATAGAGCAGAGAGCCTAGCAAGAAAATCCCTACATTTCTGCTTATCACAAATTTGACTTACTTGACTTCGTTTTTGGTAAGATCATTTTGCTCGGAAAAAGATTCTTAACGGGCAGCTCGTGAACTCTAATTAGATCCCGAGCAATGGTTCTCTAAGAGGTGCAGTCCGTGAAAACCTGTTTGCTACGAAGTACCCATGGTGCAACAGAATTGGAAACACTGGTTTCTTCCCAGTGAGGATTCTCAACATCTGCTGGAAGCTAATGTGTCTTCACCAAGAGCAGGGCAGAAACTGCAGTTTCTAGAATTCTTTTGAATATAAAGAACTTTTTCCATGAACCATCTTTCTTTGCTGAGATTCTACAAACTATGGAGCTGTGTTAATCTGGCACGGGATAGGTAAACTAAGGCAAAAAAGGGCACTCTATAATGCAGTATAAAGAGTAAAGCAAAGGCTGTGGAAATCAGAGCAGGGAGAGCACACCTTCAGAATACCCCAGGAGCCACAATCGCACCAAGACGCTGCATAAAAAAAGTATTCTCTCAGCGGCATGTGCATCACTTACAGAGATTCGCGAGATGTGCTGCAGTTTCTCTGTGGCTGGTAGCTAGTTACTGCTAACGACACAGCTTGATCTTCAGCTTGGAAAGAGCCAGATGTTTCACTGTTACAGTTCTAATCACATTAAAGAACATTCTATAACTTAAACATTCCTGATTTTAATTGCATTTTGGGTGTGGTAACCTTATCAGGGCATCCTGCAAAGTCTGGCTAACACAAACCTAATTCTGTTTTAATATCAACCCCAGGAAAGGTTTAACTCTAAAAGGGTAAAATTTCTTTCTGCATCTGTAGATCATTTAAAATATGTAGTTACGAAATTTTATGTACCATATACAAGAAAGAAAAGAGGTGCTTTGCATATATGTTATAGTTGTGTGGCTTTGGTTCTCTTGCAAGATTTTTAATAGTGGTAACAGGAGCTGTCTCTGACTCTTTTAACTGGGTTTGGGATCCTTCTCATACTGGGTTCCCTTGACCAGTCTTAATACATGGGGGCAGAGTGCTTAGTGTGACTGTTACTTGATATGCCATGTTTTGTTGATATTCATGGCAGACATGCCCTTTCCTAAACAGAAAAGGAGGAGGAGTGTATTGGGAGCTGGGAACAGAGGGTGGGGTGGGGGCATGAACTGGGCAGAGACAAGGGAGGGGAAAATGAGACGCTGATATAAAATTAAATAAATTTAAAGGAATGAATAAAATGAAGAAAAGAACATAGATAATCAGAAATTCTAGTTTTCTTGAAAAGTGGGCAAGGAATAGCAGATGAGTTCAGAGGCAGAGATGTAGTCTGGGAGGTAGTTACAGAAAATCTAAGCAAGCAAACATATGTATCTAAAAGCAAAGTATAAATAACTCCTCAGATAGACAAGAAATTAGACCCTGTCCCCTATAGGATTATAATGAGTTTTCACTGAGCTCCTAATATACATCACTTCATCCACATAATAATCTTATAAGGTAGATAATAAAAATTATTAACATTATAAAGATGAGAAAACTAAGCTTGAAAGATTAAATAGCATGCTTAAAACTCACTCTAAGTCTTAACAGACTTTGCACCTAACCTTCTAACCACCATTCCACCTGCGGATAACAATTGGCAAAGATTATTTCACTGATCTAAACCTTAATCAGGCTCTGAATCCTATTCCCAAAGAGGTCCATTTGTTAACTTCTTTGTAGAATTCAGTTTTAACAAGAATCTTGCTAGGCCAGATCAGGAAATGTTCACTTTTTTCCATCACTATGGTCCCCTTTTCATCACTATCACTTCCCAGATGATGTACCACCATGTCCCATCTTCAGTAAAACTCCCAAGTCATTTAAGCCAGACTCCTCCCACATACGATGCTTGTGTCTAGTGAGTTTACAGCTACCAGTACCTCCACTAACAACAGTGACTCGCTTCTTGGATATTATAGGTTGAAATGTCCCCCAGAGGTTCATGTCTTGAAGGCTTATTAACGAGATTTTGGGGATATTTGGAGAGGTAGAAACTATAGTATAGTGATTCTCAAACTAGGGTCTTAGCGCCTTTGGAGTCAAACAACCCTTACACAGGGGTCGCCTAAGACCATCGGAAAACACAGACACTTACAATTTTTTTTCTTAGTTTTTCACCATATTTAATTGGTATGTGTAGTTGGATACTCTCTGTGGCCACCTTAAAGCCTGTGTCTACTAGAACTTCAGAACGTTCCTGACTACATTAACATAGTGGCCATCTGGAAGTGGCTTCCTCTGACTCCCGGGTTGCAGAAACTTCTTAATTGTAGGAATGTTCCTGATGTCTTGTCTTAAATGTCTGCAGCAGAGGGAAGTGGAACAGAAAAGGAGCGCTGAGTTCCTCCACCATCAAAATGGCTTCTAACAGCTGTACGTCTGCCCAGCTGAACTGGTTGCCAACAAGAAAATCCTCCCAGTGGTCTTCTAAAATCTTTTCAAAGACAGGGAAGTAACGGGTTTTAGCTCTCTTCACTATTAAAGCATAGCTCTCCTCATTTTCCTTAGGGGGTATTAAATGGAGCCTGGATGATCATAATTCTTAAGAGTAACAAAATTACAGTTATGAGGTAGCAATGAAAACAGTGCTGTGCTTGGGGGGTCACTGCAACATGAGGAACTGTATCCAAAGGTCACAGCATTAGGATGGTTGAGAAGCACTGCTCTAGGAGACAGGGCTAGGATAGCAGATTTTAAAGCTGATAACCTGGCTCCAGGTTACTGCCTCTGTTTCCTAATTCCCAATCCAACACAGTGCAAATATACTCTGTCACACACTCCTAACACCATCCGACCTGATGGGCTGAACTTTTCTGATAGCCTCAGCCCAAATCAATTGTTCTTCTTTAAATGACTGAGGGTAAGTATTGTGATCACAGAATTTCAGAAGTAATGCTCATAGGTTTAAATCCCACCTACTCTGTATTTGGAATTGGTCCCAGTTTCACACCAGCCTATATTCTCCTATTGTATTAATTCTTTTTGATTTTGGTTAGAAAACATGATTACACTATTTCCCCTTCCATTTTCTCCCTCTAACCCCATATGTATGTATGTATGTATGCATAACCATATATATGGTAATAATAAAGAGGTCATGAATTTGAGAGGTATTGTGCAGAGAGCCAGCTGAGAGATGGAAAGGAGGATACAGGGAAGGGGTTGGAAGGGAGAAAGGATGTCATTATGTTTTAACTAAAATAAGAATTAAGTCTCTCTCTCTCTCTCTCTGTGTGTGTGTGTGTGTGTGTGTGTGTGTTTGCCACATGTGGGAGTGCTCACAGAAACCATCAGAAGACAGTAGATCTCCTAGTGCCAGAGTTAATAGACAGTTGGCAGCTGCCTAATCGGATGGTGAGAACCAAACTGGGCATCTGTGGAAGAGCAACAAATACTCTGACCTAAATGGTTCCTCCATTTAGCAGTGAAGTATGTGTTAAAATAAAGTCTGCCTTTGCTGCTTTAACTCTTCTGCCTCTGGATTCTATAACTGCACTCATCAGTTTTTCTTAGAGCAAGGTCCTTGTCTTTGATTATATATTATGGTTTCTGATTTTGTGTTTTTATAGTTCTCTGTGTGTGTGTGTGTATTTCTTTTGTGTTTTTTATTTGCTTTTTCCTGTTTGTTTCATTTTATTTTGATTTTTGTTTGCCCAATTGTTTTCTAATGAGAAAGAAAGTGTGGAATTAAATGGGTGCAGAAGGTATGGGAAGAAATAAGGGAAGCAAAAAAATCAGAATATATTGTATGAAAAAATATTTTCAACTCAGGAAAAGAGATACAACAATAAGACTATGTGAACACAGCAACCTAGGTTCTCCACAATTCATCCAGCCATTTCTCCAGTTTAGCAGGATAACCAGTTTCCTTCCTCGATACCATGAGTGCCCTTCTGTGTCTTCAGTCCACACATGACCTTTCTCCCCAAACCTCCATCTCCTTGTCGTCTTCTTTCACTTGATTCTATTTCCATGACTGTGCCCTCCCTCTAGAAACTGCTGTATCTGAGGACAGGTGTGGACTCACACATATGTGTATGTACTTGTGAAAGGCAAAGGTCCGCACGGAGTGTATTCTTCAGTTACTCTATTCTTTTTAGACAGAGTCTTACTTAATCTGGATCTAATCAATTCACCTAGACTAGTTGGCCAGTGAGCTCCAGGAATGCTATTGTCCCCAGTCCCTAAGTACTGGATTTATAGATATATGCCACTTAACTATGATATAAGTACTGGGGATCCAAATTTAAGTCCTTATTACTCTGTAGCTAACACCTTACCAACTGAGCCATCACCCAGGCCCAACACTTCTTAATCTTTGTATTAACCTCTGAATATTAATATATAATGTGTTGAGACTATATACCACACAGGCTTCTAGTGCATTCGTTATCTTCAAGACAGTTTTGTAGAAGCTGTGGATATACCACCCTGTGCCAGAAAAAAAAGAAAACTGGATTTTTATTGTCCAGGACCAATAACTCTTACGTACCTAATTTAATACTTCTATTCAAAAACTCCTAATAGTAACTGGTGGGAGTTGATGTCTACTTATTCAAATTCCCATTTTTCCTTCAGTGACATAGATCTGAAGCAAGTGCTTTGCCTAGACTTCTAGTATCCCCTAGTTCAAGAGTCCTCCAAGCCGGGCGGTGGTGGCACACATCTTTAATCCCAGCACTTGGGAGGCAGAGGTAGGCGGATCTCTGTGAGTTCGAGACCAGCCTGGTCTAAAGGAGCTAGTTCCAGGACAGGCTCCAAAACCACAGAGAAACCCTGTCTCGAAAAACCAAAAAAAAAAAAGAGTCCTCCAATTTGAGTGTGCCTCAAAATTGTGTAGGGTTTCTCTTTCAGCCATTCTAGACTAGAACCCAAAATAGGCATCTATAATGAGAGTCCTGGGATGCTGGTGCAGGCCAACCAAGAATTTCATTCTGCCTTTGTTCCACGTATCCCCATACTAATCATTTCTTAGATTCCCTTCAATGCTTTCCTTTCTATTCCTCCTCTGTTTTCTCACTGACTGCTCCTTGTCATCATCTCACAAACTATTTGTCTTCAAATACTATTTGGAGCCCTTTTTGGACAAACACTACAAAGACAGCTGTACTTGCCATGACTCATGTGGGAATCCACTTGTTTAGTGAGATTTGGCTGTGTCTCATGGAAGACATAGCTGGTAGGATCTTTTCATTGTCACATGATCCTTTCCCCATAGAAGTGCTCCTTGAATATCAGTATAATTAAGACCACAGTGGTGTCAACCATCTCACAAGAATTAACATCAGGACCCACTTGGTTTGTTTGGCAGTCTCAAACATATCCATGTTTCATGTTTTATGATATAGTCATGCACCTGAAATGGCAAGATTTATTTGAACATCTGACCACAACCAAGAAGCAGGATGGATCTGGATCAGCACTGACACCATGGTCTCCTAGAAGCATTCTATAAACTGTAAGGACAGCCTGGGAGAAGCTCACAGATGCTTGGCAGTTCAAGTCCAAGCTTCATAATTTACCCTGCTGGACTCAATTATACCCAAATGGTTGTAATCATCTTTACAGTTTGACTCACCAATTTACATTTATATTACATGGATGTTTCTCTTCTCTCCAACTTGTACCTCCACGAATTTTGTTGTGTCTTTATTTTTCTTTTCTTTTCTTTTTTTTTTTTTTTGTTCATGAAATTTTTTTTTCTCACACCAAACAGAGCATATGTTGGGTCTTTTGAGTGGTTTTATGATTCAATCACTTGGCTCATTCAACAGCCTTGTCAAAAATGTAGAGATGGTTGAATACTCAAAGCTCAAAAACAGGCGGGAATCTACTTCACAGATCAGTCAATCACTCAATATTAGGCTCCCAGAGAGAATTGTACATAACAGGAAAATAATATGTAATTATGCGAACAATTCACTTTATTAGTTTCTTTGGGATTGCATTTGTTCCATCTATAGCAGCGAAAAAAAGGAAAAACTATGCATTTTCACAATTTTCATAACTTACTCTGTAATAAATTTGAATTTGAATTGAATTGTGTGCTGTGCTAAGAGAAATATGAAGTGAACCTAAGTTCATGTTGGTTTATTTTTAATTAATTTCAACACTGGTGGAATGAACCAAGGTTTGAGTTTGGGAATTAGGAAAGCACCCAGAATAACATAAAAGGTCAAAAATTAAAGAGTTTTGTATGCGCCATGTAAAATGCCAGTGTGACTTGCACAGAAAGGAGATACCTTTGAACCAGTGGTTTGGAGTTCTGACTGACCTGTCCCTGAGGAACAGTAGCAGCTAGCGTTGAATGTGAGGAGCCTCACTCAGTTCTGATGTATAGGTAACTATTTATAAAATAAAGGTGGAATCAGTTTTGATGCAACTAAGCATTACAAAAAGTGTCTTGTGTCTACAAAATATTTCTTCTGTTACTGCTAAAAAAAAAAAAAATGCCAGACACTTCAACAGTGCTTATTTCCAAAGGTAGATTTCATGAGATAACCGGGCTGTTTTACCAGTGAAGCCTGAAAGACCAAAGGATGTATCCTAAAGTTTTTGAGCATTAATGTATGCACTCTTCTTCCCTACTGATGCTTGCTGTCCCCTAGGCTGCAGAGAGCTAGTGAAGTACTGAGTGAATGTGTATCGTTTGGTATGGTCATGGCTGTGGTCATGTCAGAGACCAAAGCCTCTGACACATGGGAAATTAACAAAAGCCTCACCCCTTGGGTCAAGCTCAGAGGGGTGGAAAAGCCTTCCTCTGGCCTGAGTGTGAATGTGGATAGTTTAGGCGATTGACTAGTGTGTGCAAAAACTAGCAACTGCATCTCCCTCCCAGATGTTTATGACCTGAGGCTGCTCACCTACAGAGACCTGTTACCAAACCTAGCCTAGCCCCTTTCTTTGGGTTGTGCCTAATAAATCTACTGAGGTCCCAGGTTGCTGCATATCTCTTCATCAGGGTACACATGTGGCCACAGCATTTTTGTATGTGTTACCTGTGTTTCTACTCTCTCTCCATTCCCTCACTCTTTCTAGTTGTGTTTCCAGACTCAAGCTATATAGCCCCAGGCTGTGCATGTTCTTCAGCCATCAGATCTCTAGAACTCTGACATTTAGACCCTGCTGGGGTCCCTCTGTCCTCACCCAGTGACCACCATACCCTCACCTTATACAGGGTTCTAGGTGTGGAGACAAGAGCAAAAAGAGTCTTAGTCTCAAAAACCTCAAACGTAGTAAGAGTGCGTGCCTGAGAATACGTGATTTTATATGACAATGATTGGGAGGTAATTAGGATGACCCATTAGTTTGTGTGATTATGAAAAGGAGATTATGTGAGTGGAACTGGGGAAATCACATGGGCTTTTTCTTTTAAGTGGTGAGTTTTATCTGCATGGGAACAGAAGTCAGAGAGTGTTCAAAGAACGACAAAGACTTGGGGTTCTTCCATTCCTGCTCTGAAAGGGGTGAGGGCAAGCAAGAAGGACTTTGGAAGCCTCTGGGATCATATAGAAGCCCATGTCTGATTTTTTTATATTTTTTATTAATTATTTTTTTCATTTGTTTTACATCCTGAGCTATTGCATATATTCCTGATTTATACTGAAACAACAGTAATTGAGTTCAGGGCCTCGTTCATGTTAGGCAAGTGCTATAGCATCTTATGGTTGAGGTATCACACTAAAGGTTTCCTAACACTCTATTCCTCTGGGTCTATGCTCAGTCCAAGAACTTACTAGAAAGAGGTGAGGATATAGAGATACGAAGAGGGAGCATATACAAACTCTTGATTTTCACCTCTGTGTTTTTGAGATCTTAATCTGGTTATTGTATTTTATCAAAATTTTAGAATTTTAGGCTTTGTCTCCTGTGAGAAATAATGTTGGTGGCTAAATAAGACAAGGAAGAAAGAAAGACTTGGGGCAGCTCTGCACAAGCATCCACTCTGTAGAACCCTCCCAAAGAGACTGAGTGCTTACAAAAGCTTAGTTTTCTGCTCTGAGCCCTTCTGACTGCTCACCACCCAACAGCGGATAGTCTTCCACTGGCAATAGATGCCAATGCTCATACCACTAGAAATAAATTCAAATTCTTCCCCTGAAGTACCTCACTTGCCTAGGAAAAAAATAATAAATCAACACTCTATACCAAATAAATGAAATTTTAGTCAAGACCTGCATTATTGTTTTATGTTTAATCCTCAATGAAACAACATTAATTTCACCTTTTTTTTTTTTAAATTTGATGTCATTCAGTCAGGAGATTCTTAAACACAGCTTGCTACCAACTATTATTTATGTTCTTTTTCTGAACAACACCTAATAACTGCTAATTAAGTCTTTTGTAGCCTGACTCCGAACTAATTAGGGTTAATTGAGCCTGTGTGCACATTAGCGGTTCTAGCTCTTGTCCTGATAATCAGTTTTTTTGGAGTCCATTGAATATTTAGTCTGTTTCCTCGGACTTCTCTCTACTGGACATTCTGTTGCAGCCTTTTTCATCTCTTAATGGAAAACAGCAGGCCACCCCCACGTGACGGAAGATAGAGTGTAGAACAGCCAAGGTGTGTCACAGAGGAACAAGCTCCCGAAGAATGGACATGCAACAGGATTGCTGCCATGCCAGTTCAACTTCTAAGTTCTGACCCAGGGCTGTCTCTTCCTGGGACTGTGCGTTCACCATTCACAGCACAGATACCCTAAGTGTCCTTCAGAGGGTCTCTGCATTGGTTGTCTGACTACTCTGGAGAACTGACTTGGGTTTGGGGGTGACTACAGTGGGCAGCCAGGCTGCATTCACTTGCATGATGTCTTCATCATGACTAACACATTCCATGCTAATTGTGTCCTCTTTTGTACTGTTTCCTACCACTATCAAGAACTCTGCTCAACAATTCCAATAAAAGATTCAATTGTTTAACAAGGAATGAAATTGTTCAGCTGCCTTCACCTTAAAACAATTCTAAAAAAAATTTAAAAGTATTTGCTAGTTTTTAAAGGCAGTTACAATTAAACAATAATTAAAGGGTGCTTCTTAAACTCTATCAGCATAGAGAAAAGTTCTCTAATCCTACAATATATATAATTTTCATATGTTTATCTGTTTATGCAGAATGTAGACTGAATAACTGGCCACAGTATAGATGAGATGGTCTTTCTTTTCTTTCTTTCTTTCTCTCTCTCTCTTTCTTTCTTTCTTTCTTTCTTTCTTTCTTTCTTTCTTTCTTTCTTAACTTTTGATGGGGTGTTAGAGAGGTCATCCTGCAAACAAGGAGCATTCTCATTAATGTTTATTTTTTTCTTTTTTAAATTTTTCACATATGCGTAAGGCATAGGAATTTAAAAATGCTTAAGCAGCTATATGTGAACACTGCTTTTGAATTACCGCCAAGTTCACTTCCCAGAAATGTTACTCACAGCTGTATTGGAAGTGTGTTTGGGAGTTTCCACAGGTATCCCACCCCACTGCAAGTCTACTGGAGATCTAAAGGGATTGCCTTTTTGGAGCTTGAAACAAAAAGCAAGCAGCAACAGGAAATGAAGGAGGTGGGATCCTGCTGCAGAGTAGAGAAGAGGAGGAGAAACGCCTTGGGGAACTTAAAATGCCTTTGTAGACTGGGTCCTAAAGATGTCCTTCCCTTGGACAGTGAAAACCCGTGTTTCATCTGAAGTGCATTCCAGGGGTATTTGTTGACAAATAAGGGCTGAAGATGAGTTAGAAAATGAACACCTCTGAGAACAGAGAAAATGATACAATTAACATATTTATCTCGCTTATTCATATGCATCTCTGCATAAGATTATGCTAAGCATTTCCTCAATTCTATACCTTTGAGTTTAGCAATTAACGAAGCTTTAGTTATTTCATTTAAAATTCTCCCTTTAAGAGTGATGAAAGAAAAGATTATGGAGGTCAAATAATAGACCCAACTGATTTGTGCCTACTGAAGTCCAAATGGAGGCATTCTCTGTGGGTGGATATTCTAGATCTGAAACTGTGTGTGCACAGCTACCAGCAGCAGCAGCAACAGCAGCATCTCTTACCAGCTCCAAAGCCATCAACCCAGTTACTCTTAGAAATCTTGTTGGGATCACTCTGCAGAAGTGGTAAGGAAAGCAAGTCTACGTATCCAAGATGGACCCCACCTTAACTCTATGTAAAGGCTGGTTGGCTGTCTTTCATTCACTGAAGGTCAGCTTCAATCTAATCCTTGGTTGTTCCTCATTGGCTAACTTGGAGAGCTCGTCAAAAGGGAACAAGGCAACTTAGGAGATCATTCTCATGAAGTTCGTTACTTCTGGCTGAAATACACTTCTTTCTTAAGATAGGAAGGAAGCTGGTTGTTCTAGTTGACTGAGCAAATTTTCCTGGAACTTGAACATAAACAGTTACATGGAAAAGACTAAAGCTCAGAGAGCTACTTGGAAGTACCTGGAAGTGGTGGAGACAGGGCTGAAAGAGTACGTGAGCGTGTGAGCATGAATGCATGTTTGTATGTGTGTGAATGTGAATTTAAATGTGTGTATAAATGTGTACAAATATGAGTTTGTGTATATGAATGTGTGCAACTACGAGTATATGACTATGTATGTGTGTGGATGTATGCATAAATATGTGTATATGAGTGTATGAGTGAACATACACATATGTGACCGTGTATAAGTGTGTGTGTATGTGTGTGTTTGGTGAAGAGATGATTGAGTGCAAAGTTTCTTTTATAGTATCTGAAAGAAAAGATGAGAACTTCATGTTGCTTGTATTATGATGACTGAATTTTAAGCATGAACTCTGAATGAATGCAAACAGAGCAAAAATAGTATTCCACTAAACAACACATTAATAATAGACATATTTTTTATTTTATGAAATTTATATATGTTCGAAAAAAAGCATTCATTGCAAGGCTTTCCATTTTAAATAGAAGGGTCCCTTAAAAATATATCTACATAATTTCTCTATATAGAAGCACCCATACTCTACATGCTCCAATAAGGATACATGTAAGCTTATATCATTATAGATAATTGGGTTTTCTTTGAGATACAATTCAAAATTAATCAATAGATTCAGTACTTAACATATTACCACAGAATTTCCTCAAACTTCGTGTCAATAGTTTGAAACCACTGTGTCTTTTACATGCATTAAAGGAAATACTTCCAACAATTGGCCATACATTGAAATAATCCCTTATTACTTCAGTAGCCATGGAAATAATAGAATCTCTAATTGGGGCCTGCCTGAAAAACTGCAGTTTAAAGCAAGCACACAACTGTTCGGATTTATGCTTATACTAATCAAGTCGATGTCAGGGTTTATTTCCTAATGGGGATTTTATGATTCAGGAAAACAGCTATGATGGCTGAGAATAAGTTAAATGAATTTTTGTCCAACGAATGGTTCCAGAAAATGATGTGGGCACATACTGCCGTGTTTCCCAGGGAATTCTTTCATTTCTTTTTTCACGTAGCTCCCTGCCTTCTAGTAGATGAATATTGCTAGCAATTCTTGATTTTTGTGGTTTGATTACTATTAGGCAAAATACTGGAGGGAGAGGTGTATGTGGAATACTGATAATTAAAGTTAATCAAGTGCTTCAAGAACTCGTTCTTTGTTCTTGTTGTACTGGTAGAAAAGCATTGACGTGATCATAACTCAGGATTTAATTTCAGAAGTGAGTGAGAACACAAGAGTTTCTTTACTCACAGGTCCCAATAGGACACAAGAAAACAAGCCAGGCAGCAGAGGTACTGCCTCCTCACTGTGAGGTAGAAGGAACAAAGAAGAAAGCATAACCTGGGAACCTTCCTGTAGTTTCCTTGGGAAGTACAGATGGAGACAGGGGTCAAGTCTGAGCAAGCTAAGGATTCAATTATTTGGAATAACATTGGCAGACTCTCAGCTCAAGAGGTAGCCTTTGCTTGCTAGTACCTGACCCCTAGGAGCTAAGGCAGGGGGAATACCAGCTTGATGCATGATTGTGTGAAGGAGTTACCTGGAGCAGACTTTGATTGTATTTTTCTGCACAGGTGGTAGGTATGTTAACAGGGAGCCTTTTGCTAACTCCAGGGAGCAGATACTTCTGAGAAGAACACTCCCTCCTATATCATCTAAACCAATCAGATGTGGAAGTCTTATGTAATTTTGGAAGGTGAAAACATTAATACAGACACCCATTAAATGTTTGCCATACAGTACCATGAAAAATGAGAAACTATTAAATCCACAAAGGAAAAAAAAAGCTGGGCAGAGTCAGTATCTGATTGGCAGGTAATGAAGGCAAAGATCTTCCACAGTGAGAATCTGTGGGCAGAGGGAAAGGGCAAACCGTTGTCTGGACAGAACTGGGGGTGGCTAAAGTACTGAAGCTGGGGGGCTGAAAGAAAATACAGATAATTTCCAGATCATGAAGGACCTTGCTTCCCACGCTTTATAGAGGAGTTCATATTTTATACACCGGTTTCAACAATGCTAACTGAGAATTTATTCTAAAGAGCATCTTAAAACTTGGGGAAATGTGAAAATAAACGGGATGTCTAAAGTCTTCTTACATTCTAGTGAAAAACACATTGATGTACTGATGTATCAAAATTAGTCAGTGGTGATACATACATGGAATGTGATTCACTGTGATGTGAGCGCTCATTCCAATAGGACAACAAAGAAAGCAGTAATAAAAACAAAGGTTTAAGAACATGCTGCACTTGGGCAGGCCAGAAGGAGGTGAGGGAAAAGAGCGCGAAGTTTGTCAGTCAAGGCAAAGATGGATTCCCAGTATTTGAGATAACTAGGAAAAGCACAGTCACAAACTAAATGAACTAATTAAAGAATGGTGAAGGATTGATAGAGGCAGACTTGACCAATCTGTGTAACTATATAGGGAACATTATGATGCCTTCGTCATTTTCCTCCTAGGTTGCATTAGCTCTTTGGAGTCTTTTGTAGTTGCACTCAAAGTTTAGGCTTTTGCCCCATTTATGGTACTTCATGAGGCAGTATATATTCTAATACTCATTCTTGCAACCCATTAACGTGAGCTCTTTCTATATGTATGTAACTTTTCAATGGCATTCATCAATGTTTTGTTCTTTCCCATGCACCGGCTGTTGGCATTGATGATACTTGTATTCTTAAGTATTTTGCTAAAGTTTGTTTTGTGATAGCAGACTTTTTAGGATTGTGAAAAGTAAGATAATATGATTTATGTTTGCAAAACATGACTTTGATGTTTTGTTCTACAAATACATACATCTGTCAAAATTCATAAGCACAGACAAACATAATATATGAATGCTTTATTGTATGTTGACTACATCCCCAAAATAGATTTAAAAGGTAATTTTTCCTGCTGTATTGTCAAATGGAAGCAGCTTGGCAACCTTCATTTTTTTCTTAAGATCAGTTCAGTGTCACTGAAAACTGACAGGAAATATAGTCAGTATTACAATGGTGAAAGTTAAGTCAGAGAAAAGAGTGTTGAATCTGAAATATAAAATATGGGTGTACTACTGCCATTGTCTATGTAAGAGATGACAAAGGACAGAATTTACTCATGTGGAGGACAACATCTAATCAAAAAGTCTCTCAAGACACAGAGATGGCATGATTTGACCAACTCATTGAGAGAGAAATTAAAAAGAAGGAAATAACTTGAGGGGCATGATTCTGTTTGCAATATATTGAGTTTGAAATGTTTAGGAAGTAGAAATGACTCCCTTATAACTAGGTTGGGTTCAAGTCCTTAGATATCATGTAATTTTCATATGTACGTATATGTGTTTAATAAAGAACTGTATCTAAAACTATGAGTATGACCATTAAGACCCTGAGAGTATCTTTATAATGGTTAAACATGGCTGCAGTTTGAAGGCATAGACACTTCTCTCCTTAGTACATATCAAAGAAGCTAGATAATATGTTGATGACTAGTTTATATGGAACTGTCTCTTCTAGAACTATCACATAAAACTGTTACCAGAATTATTCTACCCTAAAAATCTATTAAGCCTTATGGAATTGTAGTTTATTATTTGCAAAAAAATTTGCCTGGAGTTTTTTTTTTTATTTTCATACATGTTGGATTTTTGTTGAATTCTAGGGTGTCCCTTAGATTTTTCTAACACTAAGCTATATACTCTGCACTATCCTTGATTTGTGAACTTGATAAAGGGTTCGCTCTTGTGATTGGGGTTCTATTACATGGCACAGCTGGCCTTGCCATAAAAATATCCAAGAGGGTCTGGCCTAAAGACAGAAATTGTTTAAAATTGCAAACCTTTCTCTGGAACAGTAGGAATTCATAGAAATACATTTTGCTTTCCTGATTAAATACAGTGTACATACTGTGTACTGACCACGGGGCTCCAGTGAGGGCCTGCAGACAGGCTCCAGGGACTGAGAGCAGGTTTGGACCAGAAGTTAGCAAAAACCTAGACCTCAGTGCAACAATTCAATGTCTATGAAGAACCAATTCAGTGTCTAGAAGAACACAAGATCATTGAGAAGAGATCTACAATCAAACCAACACCTTGTTTTCTGTCCTGTGAAACCCAGAGTCTCACTGTGCCTCGGCATCTGAAGTGCAGTAACTCAGAGATGAATGGATGTTGCTTTAAGCTGCCACACTGGTGGCAATTTGTTATTCAGCAGCAGGAAGTTAGTATGCAATATTTAACAACTCCATGCTGAGAATCAAAGAGGCTGAATAGCATGGTCTAGTGCTTAATGCTGCTAAATGGAATAACAAGAATTGCAAACCCAGTATCTCAAACTCCAGATCCCCAGCTTCCTTCCTGTTGTCCCCACAAAAAGTACCCAGAATCAGTATGCAGGAGACCCCCAACTGCAGCTTAGCATTCTCACCGAAGCCCTCTCTTCTCTGCTTCTCAGCTATCTGTCTCTACTTCTCTACAATACAGAATATGCCTCCTCTCTGGCTTTTACTTATCTGATTCCCAAGAATGCATGAACAATAGATCATGTACCTATTCATGACTACTAAGACTACCTACCAGATGGAGGAGGGTGAAATGGAGTCTTGCTTTTAGTAACCAAACTGACACCCTGGTTTATTTCACCTTATTTATGAAATATCTAATGGATTTTATTCACTACGCCCCTCTACTAAACCCAGGGAGAGCTTAATCATGGGGCATCCAGTTATGGCATAAGCCTGTGTATGATCACCTTGGCTGGAATCCATTCTCCCTTAGGTTCAGTGGACTGGGCAATCAGGGGAGCTCCCTTCTGTCCTTACAAAAGGGTGCCAAAGTCTTAATGATCATTTATTCATGAAAAGCTGTATCTTTCAGCTCTTCTGTACTCCATATAAGTCTCTTAAGTATTCATTTTTATCAATAATAATATAGTAATAATCTTTAGTCATTATTATATATTATATTCCTTATGTTTTAGATTAATATAGTTATGCTTTATGGAAACACTGTAAAGATCAAATATAAAATACAGAAATATACTTAGGCTCAGAATGCTATCAGATTAGCTACAATTAGCTTCTATAAAGAGAAAATTTTTTATATATTTGTAGCTTTAAGCAAGTAGAAACTGATAAAGTTGGCCAGAAACCAAATACATTTTCTCAGTGTTAAATTTCTTTATGTATTATGTGAAAGCTTATATGTAAACATATATCCACAGACATATACAATTATACACATATACATATACATGAGCAGAGTGATGTGAGTGAATATACACATGCCTATACATATTTTTCTACAGTAAAGTAATCAATTTTGCCATCTTTGGTGCATACTCACATCCATGTGGAAAGCTGCCAGGTGGTTTGTTAAGTTTACTCAGTTAAGACTCTGTCTCGTGGCATCCTCCCTGAGACACGAAAGATGTTTTCATTTAATATATGTAAAGGTGAGAGGCCATATCTGGAAAACCCAGAATTGCATTAATACCCTTTATATGAGAGGAATATTGGGGGCTACAGAAAAATGCCAGAAGAGAAGCTGAGAGTTTAAAAAAGAAGGAGGTATAGAATTGTTCAGCTTCTGCAAAACCATTAGCCTCATTAGTGACTGAAATAAAGAAATGAATAAGGGGATTTTGAAGAGTTACTTAGAGTGCATTTTTATGCATTAGATAGCACTGGGCAGCATTATGGTCTCTTTTTAGAGCCACAAAAAGGTTATACAAACAGAAACGCACAAGGAATAGAAACGCATTAGAATTTATACTCCTAAATTGTTCACTATGCAAATGAAGCTTTCAAATATATATGGTTTATGGAAATTGATGTGTTGTATTTATTACTCAGCTCCCAGATTAAAATTGGAACCACACTGATTAGGTAACAGTACAAATCAATTCCCATAGAGAGAAGCAATAATAATACATCAAGATACAAATGTTCTGATTAAACATGTTGATACATGAGAAGAAAGAAGATGCATGCTTTTCTTGACTCTGATTTTGAATGCTGTCCTGAGTCTCCCTAAAACAATAGTCTTGAAGGAAATAGGCAGACTGGTTATGACACTTCCTATTTCAGCGAACACGTTGGTAGAAAATGGAGGGAAAGAAAGATCTGGGCTCCTTTCCCCTGAATTAAATATCAAACCATGGGAAGCTTATGCCACTGAATGTAGCAACACCTTAACCGCAACAATAAATGCCGCATTCAGCCCAAGAGAAGACAGAGCAGCAAACAGACTGTACTCGTGGGTCATGCTGTGTTCAGGTTTCTCTTCCTCCAGCTCTTTCAGACTTGAGTGGGGGGATTGAGAGAAGAAATAGATCATCCTAAAGGACTGGGGTATTTTTTATTCCATTGACTCAGGTCAGAGACTTATGAAGACTGGCAGTATCTCAGATACCACTCGAAATATTTGTCCAAGGCTAAGAAAACATTTTATTAAAGGATGGCAGAAAGGTTAAACAAATCCTCATGTTTTGGGGGGCTCTACTCTAGATGTACGATGTTGAAGCCTTGCACAGGAACATCCTTACAGAAGCTACACTAAAGGCCATCTCTCCATGATTTGAAGCCAGGTATCCTCATATGAACATATTCAGTGGTCCTGAAAGGTAGAGTCCCAACAGATGACACAAAATGGCAAACTGAGGAATAAGTTTTGAAATTAGACAAAAACTCCCTTAGCATGTTGTTTTTACGCAGACCAACCCTGAGGATTCCTTTCCAGAGAAAGTCAGGAATGCTTAGAGATGGATTGATTTAGAAGTTTCTTCTACTTACTACAGCATTTATAGTAGAGTCCAAATTTCATATCGATAGTATTTTGTCATCAAGTTTTTCTTTTACTGAGTATATTGACGCTATTCATTTCACTTGGGGTTGATTTGGATGTCAGATATTATTGTCCATATGTCAACTGTGCCTACAAGTTTGCTCCAGTACATCAAGAGTACCCCACCATCACACATGCCTCTGAAGTGTCGATGTATACTTAGAACAGAGAAAAGAAACACAGTACTTTCTGTCAGAAGGTTTACACTACATTGTAAATTAGATCTGGTACCTTCAGAGCATTGTGGTTCTTCTGGGCACAGCCAAGTGCTGCAGAAATATTTGTTGACAACTCACTAATCTTTGGGTGTAATATGGAGACAATGCTTGTTGGCTAAAACTTTTGTGGGTATGACTGCCTTGATGGCTCCATTTGTAAATGAGTGAGAATTAAGCACAGGGTACTTATTAGAGGGAGGGTAAACTGAGCCTCCAAGGAAGCTAAAGGTCAGCAATGGAGTCAGGTCAAGTCAATAATGTCTTTATATTATTAAGAATATTAGTATTTCTAAGAAGATGAGGAACGCACATCAAGAGTTCTACTAAGTTACTAAGTCCACTTCAAAGTGAACAGTACCAGCATTGCTTAAGGTTGGAGATGAAAAGATCTCTGGGGTCAACAACTCAACCAACATAACAAGGACTATGTTCTCCTTTACAATGGCCAACTGGCTTTATAAGAGAAAATTTTTACTCCGGGCCCATATGATCTCAGTCATCACTCTGTCCCATCTAACTGCCTGCTTAGGTCCTGCAGACCTTGAGATCTGTTATGAGATTGCTCACTACACATTTTGCCACATTCTCTTTCCATGCTGTTCTATGGACCAGCCATACCGACTGCTTTCAGCTTTTGGTTTCACTGTTTCCTGGGGCTAGCTCCCACAGAAAATCACAGCATCTTCCTGAAGCAAAGAGCACAGCATTTGATCATCCAAAGTGAACAAACTTCGCATATGTGCAAATCAGTGTAGAGGAAGTGAAGGGCAATTCCTACAGAAGAAACATCATGAACAGAGACATAAAAGGAGAAAGCAGCTATGTTGTTTTGCACTTTGGTCAGAGCACAGAAACATGAAGGACAAATGTGGGGTTGGAAATTGTACAAAGAGTGCAGGGCCAACATGGGAGATTCATAAGGACTTATTTTTTTTTATCAAAAATGGAAACTCATGAAAGGCTGGGGACCAGAGATTGTAACTGTAGAGCTACTCCCAGAAAAGAGAAATGTGCCAGTTGTGTGCTGGTTAGAATATAAAAGGAAAGGGAAGAAAAGTTACAACAATAAATGATTCTTAAAACACCATGATGGTCTGAATCAACACTACACAGATCATATGGAGGCTATTCACCATCATTGTCTCAAAGAAAAGGAGACTGACCTGAGAAACAGATATATTCTACAAACTTCAACTTTGTTTCCTATAACCTAATCTAGTAGAAAGCAGGGAATAGTGTAGAAGGGACAGCAGAGTAAACAAAAAGCAGCAAGAGAGAGAAAGAGATTATGTCGGGGCTATGAAACACGTTGCCCTGGACAACTAAGAAGTAGAGGATGTGCCAACTTGTAGAACCAGGGCTTCAAAGCAGTATGATGGCAGGGACAAGGTCAAAGACAGAAACAGAAGCACCAGAGTACCTAGCTTCCCAGCAGGGTCCCCTCTGTGCATAGCTGAGGAGAACTCAATGACAACAAACAAAGAGAGAGAAATGTCTAATCAACACAGATCTCTACAGATCAGATTCCTCCAGAATCCTCTCATCATGGATGCTTAGAAATGCATGTGGCAAGACTCACAGTATCATGACAAGGGGAAAATGGACATACCAAGCCTGAGTTTCTTGGCAACATACATAGAATAAGCCCTAGAAGAGAAATTTGATTGATTTTGAGAAAATGTGTAAATGTTCTATTTATCATCCACCTGGATTTGTATATTGTAGTTTATGTATTCTTAACAGCTTACACACTTTAGTATGCAGGGCATATAGCATACCATGTGCTAAGCAATCTGTACTTGGTAAGTGTGAGAAATATAAATAAGAGATGAGACTCAAGATGAGTACAATTTATAAAAAAACCTTTCTTATACAGAAGATAATAGATATATTTGTCTATGTTCTGATAATTACTTATTCTCATCCAAGTGTCTTATTTCTTTGTTGTGAAAATTACATTATCAGAACTCCCACAAATAAAATTCCATTTGCTCATCTAAAAGTTCCTGGGTTTTGTGCTTTCTTTCTACTTGTTTTACTCTTTTAAAAATTCACAAGTATAATATTGTTCACAGAATTAAATCCCAAGAGCTAACAATTATTTCATTTAGTTACATCATTAGCTGATAGGGAAAATAGAGTAAATAACACAATAAAAGAAAAAGCAAAAGGAAATTTAATTAAGGCTTAGCAGTGATATAACTAATTTTTAAAGATCAGGCACTCACTTGTTTTTCTTGTCAGGTTACATTCAAGTGATATCAAAATTGAGTATATATGCTGACGATATTTGTTTATTGACATGACAGTGTTACATAAAGCCAACCTACTCCTTTATTCTCATGCAATGAAACATCCAGGAAGTGCAAACTGTGGTCCTGCTGAGAATGCCCTCTCTGCTCACCTATTCATTTCTCTGTTGGCGAATGGGCATATCAAGGACTAGACATTTGTCAACAGAAAAATCACGTCTGCGACAGTGAATTGATATCGCCCCATAAATCTGAATGAGAAGCTGGGAATGTGCATAAAAAGTCTTTTTGAAACCAATTACACTGACCCCAGAAAACAGAAGTAATCTTAATCTATGCAGCAGCGAGTAACCTAACCTGCCCTAGAGACACGGAACTGAGGTATATGGTGGTAAAGGAGGAAGCACAGCACTGTTTCTCCAGGATTAGGACCTGAATCTGGAAAGCCATCAGGAACTGGAGAAGGCTCCCCAAGCTGCCCTTAAGTGTCTGATTTTCCACATTGCTTATTTAGTCATGCTTGTCTCTTGGTTTGTTATGGTTCCCTGTGCCCAAAACAAATTACAGAGAAGAATTAAGATTATTTTATTTAGGACATTGCAATGGAGAAAATATCTACTAATGGGAAACACACCAGAAATGTAGGAAGTGTAGGACTATATAAAACAAGGGAATCATTGAGAAAGACTGGTAGTAGGCATGATCACAGAACAGACAAGGTAAGGTGGGTTGTCTTTGGCTAGCTTGTTTTCACTAAAACAAAATAATTGTGGAAGTCTCTCAAAGCAGCCAGAGCCCAACTTTTGATTAATGTTTCATGGTGGAGAGGGTTATGAAGGGTCTCAAAGCTCAGGTTCTTCCAACAAAATCTAGCAAAGACTTGAATAGGGGAATAATGGCAGCAAAGATTCATGGCTTCTGATGCGTTAGTAAGCTTAGGGATGACCTATAAAAGATGGAACGAGAAGAAAATGCAAAAATAATAAGTGATAGTTACTCAGAAGATAACTACAATCACCATAGTGCAGTTTCTTGAATACAAATTATTGTGAGAGTAAAGAGAAAGTGGTGTGTGTGTGTGTGTAAGAGAAAGAGAGAAAGGATATTAATAAAATATTTGATTCTGTAAATAAACCTAATCTATGTCTACTAAAAATTTTGTGAAATGACCAAAAGCACATTTTAAAAAAATCAAAGTAAATCTCAATAAAATATGCCAAGGACAATTTTAAAGACTTCCTGGCAGGGGTGGAGGGAGCAGATGACTTTGGATCAATCTACTAAAATGACAATGAGTTGGTATTTTACAAATGTCTTTACATCAGGAAGATAGGGGTGGTTAGTATTAGGGATTATACTAATGTATTTCACAATGGAAACTTGAAAAAAAACTAGTAGAAGCTGAAAGATATGTCTTCAAAATATTCAATTGCTATTCTCCGAAGTTTCATAATGAGCTAAGAATAAAGGAAATCATCCCAAATGTGTTTTACAATATCTTTTAGAAAACTTTAATAAGCCTCATTCTCAATATTAAACGCTGAGCAAGTCCCCAGTATGTCAGGATAACAAATTGTCTCATGGTTTTCATTTTCCTGCCTTGCTTTAATTCTCTGGTAGCCCCCAACTGGTAGCAGGAACTGAGGTGCTTAATTTAGTACAATTTAATTAAAAATACAATTAGACCCACTAATTTAATAGTTTTACTAGATACAAGTCACTGTCAATTCTGTAAGATATTTTCAATCCTTTTGGGCTTTCTCTTCTTCAGCTTCAAATTTTCAGTTTGTTTTCTTTTTCCCTAGCTCTTGAGATGGCAGCTAGAGAATGAGGTTTCCAGTAACTCTGTGACACTGGAAACAAAGGCTCCTTTCAGTTTCAGATGAGCCTCAGGTACCCATACTGTGCCCTTTGAGGTATGCATTCTGTTCCTGTCTCCATTCAACCTGTGCTGCTTGACTGTGGGTCCCATTTGCGGTACCATGTCCAGAGAAATTCTATTTTTTTTTATTGAAAAAATTTCTGCCTCCTCCCTGCCTCCCATTTCCCTCCCCCTCCCCTACTCCTTTCCCCCTCTCCCCACTTCTCTCTCCCTCCCTCTCCAGTCCAAAGAGCAGTCAGGGTTCCCTGCCCTGTGGAAAGTTCAAGGTCCTCCCCGTTCCATCCAGGTCTAGGAAGGTGAGCATCCAAACAGGCTAGACTCCCACAAAGCCAGCATCTTCAACAAATGATGCTGGCATAACTGAATGTCAACCTGTAGAAGAATGAAACTAGATCCATATCTATCACCATGCACAAAACTTAAGTCCAAATGGATCAAAGACCTCAATATCAATCTGAACACACTGAACATGATAGAAGAGAAAGTGGAAAGTACTCTACAACATGTGGGCACAGGAGATCCCTTCCTATGTATAACCCCAGCAGCACAGACATTAAGGGCAACATTGAATAAATGGGACCTCCTGAAACTGAGAAGCTTCTGTAAAGTAAAGGACACTGTCACTAAGTCCAGTGACATTCTTACAGTTCTCTTTGGTTCAGCATCTGTCTCTGAGTGCACCTTCTATCCTTCTTGGTTTCTGGATTAGGATGCCTGTTCTTCAGCCCCTCACTACAGTTCTTGTGAAATGCTTTCTAGATCTTAGCTCCACCCTTGGGTAATGCTATAGCTGGAAACCCCCACAGAATTCCCAGATGATTCCTTCTCTACCAAATCAAGCTGCCCTCGACTGTGATCCCTGTTGCTGCAAATTCAGCCTACAGCCAAACAGATGGAGAAGCACTGAGAATCTATGTTTCTACCCAACAAGAATAACAAATTGGAAGGATGATCATGGCAAGGGAGAAGGTTAATGAAATAGGCTGGGAAATACCTCCATAAAAAGAATTTAATTGGATAATTCAGCTGAACTTGGTAAAGGCAAAAGATGATGAAATGAGAGAGAGAGAGAGAGAGAGAGAGAGAGAATGGTGATGTGAGACATTTTTGTTTCAGTGGTTAAAGGTGGTTTCTTAGGAAGGGTTTCAGTTGAGACCAGAATGATACAAAGAAAGCAGACTTACAACAGATGGAGAAAAGGCTATACAAGGAGCAGAACAGCAAGGACAAAGTGCAGGATGCCTCCCCAAGTTTTTTTGGCAGCTGGACTGATATGACCTATAAGAAAGGCCATCTGGTGGTGTCTATCAGAATATGCACGCTCCATGACCCCAAAATTTAAACTATCAGCATATATTCTGCTGGAAAAATACACAAAAACCTATGCATATGTGGCTTCGTAATATAATTTTTATAATAGGAAAAAAACCCAGAAGCAATCGTAACAATCGTAGAAAAAGCAAACAAAGACGTACCTTTGGCCTAAAATATGAGACGTCAGTCAGTAATTTAAAAAAAAGAAAAAACAAAAAACAATGGAAACACACACACACAGAAAAACCCAACTTGGGCTAGAAATAGCTCAGCTTATAAAAAAACAAACAACAAAAAGTAGGGCCATAGGGTTAAATAATGTCCAGCATGCAGGACGTAGGCTTAAAAAATTCCAGGTTTCTAGTTCCTGGAATTCAGGGAGAATTCCCCTGGTACCAGTGGGCCTCATCTGCTGGCTTTCCTGTAGTCAGGTCACTCACTGGGAATGAGACACCCTGGGAGACTGCTGAGATGCCCACAACCAAGCCCAGACTGGATTGAGCATTGCTTGCTCACAAGCCCTAGTCTTTAGTGGATGACCACGGAGAATCTACAAGGGAGAGCAGATGAGTTTTTTGTTCCAGTTTTCTGTTCTATGAGTGAAATCTGAGGAGAGAAGATCTCCATAAGATGAGCAGAGACACCACGTGTATGGGAATAATCAAATGACTCCAGTTAAGAAAAGCCGAAGCCCAATAATAAACAGCTGGTTTCAAACCCCAACAGGAGAGTGAAGATGACTGCTGAGATAAAACTGACCAATCCAGCTTAGGCAGGAGCCGGCTAGTTCACGAGGACGATGGGAAACCATTGGAAAGTACATTCCTTGAGTGAATACCAGCATATAGCAATCCGAACCTAATGAGTTTGAGTTAATGATAAGTGGGTGGCTGAGTCTACAGTTTGAAGTCTCTTCTTATTAGCTGGGTCTAAGAAACAAAGAAATGCACAAACCCAGTGAAAGCCACTTCCCTTAGCAGGAGCCAGCATGTCATGACTATGCTTGCTAAAGCTCTTTAGAAATGAGCCAAATAACACTGAGGTACCATGGGAAACTTTCTTCTTCACACAAAGTCCCTCACTCCATTCCCTCTTCCTGTCCCCTGCAAAAGCACAATTATTAAACAATTTTTAAACCGTGATAATAGAGTGTATCTCCTAAGAAGCAAATAAGTGGGTTCCCTTGTTAAACCCCCAAGCACAGTGTTATACTGTGACCAAACCAAGAGGGTATGGCCGCAACTGACCCGCAAGAAATTAACCCCTTCACATCTCGTGGTGTTCCAAGGAGCAAAAGTTAAGAGATGGTTTCAATGGCCATTTTATTAAGCAAAGCCAGGCAGAGCATGTTGGGAGGCAACCAAAGAGAAGAATGAATCATTCGAGACCTTGATAGAACATTGGAAGTCAAGGTCTTCCTAGGAGACCTTGCGCTTTGAGTATCAGGAAGGACGCTATTAGAATCCTTGCTACCTTCTACCACAGAGATCCCACTTTCTACTGTGTAGAGAACCAAGAGGGAGAAAACGGCTACCTGCTGCCAAGAGCTTCCTGCTGGCCTTTGTCATCAGGACAGGTGTATTGACTGCTTCAGTCTTTGTTCACGGGACTTAGTTTCTGCTCAGTCTCAGACGCCTGCACATTCCTCCCTCAGTGGAGGGGATTTATTGAGAGTCACACACCAGCTCTTAGAAGTGTCTCCCAGCCAATCAATATGCTGAAAGGCTGTGAAACAGGCGACAGCCCTCACAGCATGTCCAATTTCTTTGTGTTTTCACTTTTACATTTGCTAAAGGTCAGAGACTATGTTTATCACCATCAGACATACATGGATATGGAAAAGAGATCTTTGCCAGCGCACTGCTTGCAATGGGGTGGCGTGTGGAAAGGCTTTCTCTGGCTTCTGGAAACTTTACACGAATGCACATTACACGTTTATGTGCTCCA
The DNA here is from genome assembly GCF_950005125.1 of Chionomys nivalis. Classification (NCBI taxonomy): domain Eukaryota; kingdom Metazoa; phylum Chordata; class Mammalia; order Rodentia; family Cricetidae; genus Chionomys; species Chionomys nivalis. The sequence continues at coordinate 45,056,592 of NC_080105.1, read as the reverse complement.
CTCTGTCAAAGGATTCCAAAGTACTTAAACAACTTTAATTAAGTTGCTCTAACAACGCTCAGGAGCAAATCGATATTTTTCATACTACTTGTTACAGGCTAGGGAAATAAGCCCTGGTCCCCCAGCTCAGATTTAACATTCATTCCCCAAAATATGGAAAAATCTTCTTGAATATATTTAATTACAAGAGAGTGAAATTTTTCCTGTTAATGTACCTTAAGTTTTCTCCTCACAAATATGGGGTCGGGGGGAGCAATCGCTGAGTAAGAAATATGAGAAAATAAGATTTGGAGGAGACTGGGTATTGAAAGCAAAAGCAAACATATTTTCCTCTCTTAGCATCACGGGAGGATATTTGGTGTCGGCTTTTATTTTTTACTGGGTAAACAAAACAAGCACAGTCCTATTTTCAGGACCTCCTCCCAAAAGTAAAAATTCTTCATTCATAAAGGCAACAACATCAAAAGTATACCCCTGCAACTGTCGGTGCTTCAACACGAGTCATCTCAAGGCTTCAGAATGGTTCTCTTAAACCCTTGGGAGGTATGAGGGAGGGGGTGGCATTCCCTTCTGTTCCTTTGTGGGATAATTGAGATCTCTGTGGTTTAGGAATGAGAAGCGGCATTCTCTGTTGACGAAGGGTCTAACAATCCAATTGGACTTCTGCTTTGGCCAGAAGAAGCTAGACTGTATGGGGAATGTCAGGGAGACAGGGGGAGGTTGGCCTGCCTAGGGGTGTGTTGGGGACTCAGGGGAAAAATGATCCAGGAGAAAAAGGCAAGTAGCCCACTCACATCTCCACCTGGGGGCTGCCGTGGGAAGCAAATTGTTGTAATAACAGCTACACTTCCACCACCTTCCTCAATTCACCATGGAGACTGATTCATACTCTGGAATTGGATGTGTTTTGTTGTGAAAGTGAAGTGCATGAGCAAGCAGCTCTCCCACAGTGGCTTTGGGAAGCCACTGAACCTGAAAGCATCCGAGGCGAGCTGGATCTAGACTTGCACTAGACAACAGCTTCCCTAAAGCTAAATGACATCACTTTTGATTTGCATGTTCAGCCCAGGGCACAGAGAGAGGAAAAGTGGTCACCCTTTGACAAGATCATCTGATATTTTAGGATTGAACCCAGTTTAGGATTATACTCCTGGTTGACGGCTTCACTGAATTTTCATCCCAGGATTCTCTAAGATAGGGATCATACATAGTGGGCAGTATTCAAGAAGAGGAGGTTGGAACTATTCCTAGTGCATCTGCATTGCCAGAACAAGGGAAGAGGGCAGCTTTCTCACCTGTGTATACCAGTGTGATGGGATGAATTAATGGGAGGGCTAACAGAGGACAGCCTTTTTTTTCCTCTTCAGCAAAAAAGAATAAAGGTTGCATCTTCACAAACCTATTTGGGAAAGTCTACTGAATGTTACTAGAGAAACCCAGTCTATTCTCACTTGGTACAAAGAGAACACGTTTGTGAACATGATTCCACTAACACCATGAAATCAGGTCTGTACATGCTAGTGGGCTGCTTTATGACCCAATAACTCTGACTGTATCTACCTGGAAGAACACCAGGCACCTCAGGCCAAGAGCTTGGAAGGAAGACCGTCTTCCACTCCAAATGTCCCAGGTCATCCTTCTCACCAGCCGCCTGTTAGGTTTAACACAACCCTTCTCAAGGAAATTAATTTGCTAGGATAACTTAAAGAAGTCATGGGAAAAGAGTCTTATAATTACCTCTTATTATAATGAATATTGTAAGAATACAGAAGTGCCTGATAGATAGATGAATGTGGTAAAGCAAAGGCAGTGTGAGGCTTCCTGCCCTCCCTAGACTCCACCCTTCAGGAATCTCCATCTGTTTCACACTCTAGAAACCTAGAGTCTTTATGACTAGATTCCTCCAGACTTTATTCTGACACAGTCAGAATTGAATAAATCACTGACTATCAGTAATCAATTATAGTTTTTATGTTTTATTTCTTAAAAAAAATTATATATGAACTGCTGTGGGATAATGCTCTTGTACCCTAAAAAGATTTGTCACTTGTGTTGGTTTAATAAAATACTGGTTGGCCAGTAGCCAGGCAGGAAGTATAGGCAGAGCGACCAGACTAGGAGAATTCTGGGAAGAGAAAAGGCTCCATTTGCAGTCGCTACTCAGATGTAGAGGAAGCAAGATAAAACTGCTGCACTGAGATAAGGTACCAAGCCATATGGCCAAACATAGATAAGAATTATGGGTTAATTTAATTTATAAGAGCTAGTTAATAATAAGCTTGAGGTAACAGGCCAAATAGTTTATAGTTAGTATAAGCCTGTTTGTGTTTTTTTTGGGACTGAACAGCTGAGGGACCAGGCAGGACAGAAACTTCTGTCTATAATAAGCACTATATTTACATCTGTTTCATCTTTCCTTTGGCCCATTCCAATTCTTCCTGCTCTTTTTCTAATATTCATATCTCTTATTTAATTATATATTATTTCTATGTATATGTAAATATATATATATATATATAGAGAGAGAGAGAGAGACACACACACACATTCACTCACATACACACACAGACTACTCATACAATGTATTAAGTCCATTTATCTTTGCTTATATGTGCATGTTTCCAGGGCGGACCATTTGGGAATGGACCTCCTATGAGGGTGTTAATTTCTTGAGACAACCAAATGTCCATTCTTAGCAGCCATTGACCTATGGATCTTCATTTTCATCTAGGTGACATAATCTCTCAACAGGTGTCCTAAGACTCTGCCTCTTACAATCTTTCTGTCCATCTTCTAGGATTTTCTCTCAGCTTAAAGGTTTAGAGATTAGTTGTGCGATGTATCAGTTAGAGTTAGATACCCCAATGTAACTAATTCCTACATTTGACCAGCTGTGTAGCAACTATAACAGTCTTCATCTGTTGCAAAATGAAGTTTTGCTGTTTTTTAATTAGGGGTAAGAACTACATTTACATTGTGTCCATAAGGGTGGGTACTGAGGGGGAAAAAAGCAGAACAAAACAAAATAAAAAGACTGATAAAAATAAGAAGAAAGAGCCGGGTGGTGGTGGTGCACACCTTTAATCCCAGCACTTGGGAGGCAGAGGCAGGCGGATCTCTGTGAGTTCGAGACCAGCCTGGTCTACAAGAGCTAGTTCCAGGACAGGCTCCAAAACCACAGAGAAACCCTGTCTCGAAAAACCAAAAAAAAAAAAAAAAAAAAAAAAAAAAAGAATAAGAAGAAAGATGAACCCTCTTTCGCCATTGGTGGGTTCACAAATTGGTGCAACTTTGTGGAAATCAGTGCATAAGATACTCAAAAAGCTCAAAGTAGACCTACCCCATGATCCAGCTATCCCATTTTCTAGCATATGCCCACTCAACTTCCCACTGCACAAATACTTGCTTATTTGTGCTCATTGCTTTTCTGTTCACAATAGTGAGAAAATGGATAAAACCTAAGTGCCCTTCAAGTTATAAATGAATAACAAAAACACGGTATAGACACACAATGATATTTTACCCACTGTAAAGAAAAATGAAATGATGACGTTTGCAGGCAAATGTATGGAACTAGAAAATACTATAAGTGAATTAAAGCAGACCCAGAATTGTGTGCGTGTGTGTGATTGTGAATCATTAGTTGTGAGAATCTAACTTGCAGTAAGCTAACTGCAGAAACCAGGAAAGTGAAAAGGGACCAAGGGTGGGGGTGCACTAGATTAGAAAATGGCAGAACATGCATGCTATGAAGGTGGAGAAAGGAAAAGGAGGGAGGAATTTAATTGGGATGAGGACAGGGAGAGCAATGCAAGTGCTATACAAGTTACCAAGAGGGAAAAGCGAACCAAAACAATCAGTACTGCTTCTCAGCTATAAAGCCACAACACAAATGACATGGCAAGACATCACCAATGATGCAACTGTGTCACCTTAGGCTTGTGGTAAACAACCATCAAGTGCGATTAGACTTAAGAGCCGCTAAATAGGAAGGAATTCATTCCTGGTAAACCCAATCAACCACATGTGGATTAAGAAAATAAACTCTAGAAGAGAACCAACTACTGCCAGTTACAACTCAACTTGTTAGTCCCACCTCTCCCTTACTATCAAGAGATAAAGAGTTGAAAGGCCCAAGCCCTGTAATCATGTCCCCATTCACAATCTATCTTGGAGCCCCCAGTAACCAGCCATCTCATTAGCATAACAAAGTCAGCTATCACTCTCTAGAGAGTCTAGGAATTTAAAAGATATATACTAGGAATCAGAGGCAGACTTAAAACATGTATTTTTTTTTTTACCAGAGTATCATATTTACACATAAGATAATCATGTATCCTGGTTAACACTTTCTTTTCTGATGTAATAATGGTCTTATGTAGCCATACAATATCTATTTAGGGTGATGTGTGCGTGTGTGTGTGTGTGTGTGTGTGTGTGTGTGAGAGAGAGAGAGAGAGAGAGAGAGAGAGAGAGAGAGAGAGAGAGAGAGAGAAATTGAGTCAGAATGGCTGCATTAAAGAAGAAAGGCATTCATAATGAGTGGAAAGGAAGTAGGGATTGGAGAGGAAGCTGTGTTTTCACAATACTCTGGGCATACCTAGTAGGCTTACTACAATAGAATGCCATGCCACATAGAAGGGTTCAGACTTCATTTAGATCCCTGGGCCCAAAAAGCAATGATTGTGTGCATGAGCCCCATATATGTCAGAAACAATCAGTAGTTTAAAGACGAGATTATCATGTCCTCTGTTCTCTTACATAGATTCTCATGTAAGTCACCTGTCTTCAACTGCATATTACTGGGTTTGAATTTCTCCCAATTATGACTCATGTGGACACAAAGTCATAACTAATTTGATTTAGAATAATTAAACAGTGTGACATTTCTTACAGTCAGGTGCAGAGGTAGAAATTCGTATGCAGTCTCCCAGCAGTTAGGGACTTCTGTTTGAATCACTGAAGTAATTAGTATGCAGGTGGCTGTTAAGCCTGGGACCAGGTGGTTGAATCACAGTTTTTTATCTCCTTTAGTAAGCATGTAAGTTTGGGCTTTTTAGTGGACTGGATTGCTTCAGAGACTTATAAGTTGAAGTGGGAAAAAGGAAGGGAACTGCCCATAAAAGCCTGCAGAAGCCCTGTGGGGTCATTAACTTATTCAATTGATTCTACAAATATTTACTAAGCACCATTAACTCTTCCATGACTCTTTAGAGTATCTTCAGTGTCAACTGTGTCAATACCAGACAAAGTCCCTCTGAGGAGTGCACCTCATCTCCAAATGAAGAGTCATCTATGACAGAGAGACCTCACAGTAGGAGTGGTTGGGGGCTTAAATCAAGGGACTTCTACTTACTTGGGCTGAGGGATTCATCTAAGACAGAATGACTGAAATGCAAAAAGCAAGTATCTATTTAGGATGAATACAATTAAAATAAATAGTTATGGTCTAAAAGTGCCCATGGAAATGAGAGATTTAAAAAAATTAATTGATTCATGTTCTATCCCTTTCTACAAAAAAGTAAGAACAAAATGGTAGAAACAAGGTGGAGCAGTTAAGGTAGCTGGAGAGAGTATACATCCATCTCTTATCAGCTGCTTCCTTTATTTAGGTATAAGAATGCAAGAGATATGTAGCTACCATAGGAGACTTCAGGAAGGACTATAGAGAAAGCCATGTTCCCATAAGATATCTGGGAGCTGATATCAAGCTATGATTCATGAGTCAGTGGACCAATAGACGGCTTTAATGTCCTGACTGCTATTTCCCACTTGAGTATTCTGAGTAGGATGTCAACACAATTTAAAATTACAAATGATCATGAACCATAAAAGAATACAAGAATTGCAGAAGCAATTAAAATTCACAGGACTTTATAAGTTTACAGCCCTGGACAGTTCTGTAGTAGGTGGAGAACTTAGATGGGTATGGGTATAAAGACTTGAATAGAAGAATGGATTTTATTCCCAATTATGTGCTCAACTTTTGCAATCCTGCCATGTCAACTAAAGATCCTATTGGGCTTGTTCTTTTATCCAAATTGGTATTCAACTTGCTGCTTATCAAAGACTATCTCACTGTAACAGCAACAATAATAATAATCAGACAACCCTAGACCTTGAGGAGCATAGGGAACCATCCCTTTCCCATCAACAGCAAACCTGTCTGGCATTAGTCCTGAGTGGCTATCCAGGAGTTAATTGGACAAGTCCTCTGTTTCATTTACTGGGGCCACCAAAGAGCCATCAATGGGAAAGTGACCTCTAGCCGCAGTCAGGTTTGGGTAGACTCACACCAGTGACCTTGAATAGGAGGCAGTAGCTATATACTATCTTCTCTCCGACAGGCTTCAGTGCTCTTGGCACACTGTTGATTAAGTCCTGCAGCTGTTGTATTAAAAATGTTTGTGCTAACACTAAAATCCCCTTGTTCTTGCCCCCTTCTCCAAATAATTATCAGCTACAGCACAGATATTAAATGGTGCACTAAAAAATTGAAATACAGTTCTACAAACAGGCCTTATAAATGCAGAATTAATTGCTGTATATGCTTCAAATTACCAAGAGGCTTCATTTTATTTCTGTCACAGCAGAAAGTGCTTCATCAGGGGGAATTCATGTGGAGATCCAGCCATGTCCTAGTTATTTTTTGTTTAATATGCTTAAGATGTTTAATTATTTTTGATTAATTCACTTACCATTAAACTGCCCAAAGACTTTGACATGTTCTGTATTGCGTGGTGTACCAGTGGATTTGCTGTGTGGGCTCCTTCAATGAGTCAACGTCAAAGCCTAGTAATAAGGGTCAAACCAGGTTTTGATGAAAACCCTGGCTCCATTACTTACCAGTTGTGTTAATTTAGATATTAAACAACTTCAAGCTAAGTTTTCATCATTTGGAAAATAATGAATCCGACTTCACAGGGTACTATGAGAATTAAATGAGAATACGAACCATTTAGAGCTGTAACTGGTCCAGGCTTGCACTCAACAAATGGTAATTATGGTTATTATTGTTCTGTGGAAGTGTGAAGTGTGCTACATACCGAAGTAAAATGTGGGCAGTCATCATTGCTTTGCCCTAAGGTGGTTGTGGACCTCTTGAGATAAGCCTGAGTCCTAACTTATTAGGTTAAACTGAAAGAACTCAAAGCAGCAAAGAATGTTAAATTGGCCTGAATTACCTCTGGACTTCAGCTCATTTTTGGACTTACATTAACATCCCCAAACAAGATTTAATATTTGTAAAAATGGTTTCCTTAACCTCTTTGGACACTCTTGCACTGGACCCAAGATGCTCAGTGCACCTTCACTCTTGCCGGCCTTTCTTGTCGCCCTAGTTTACCAGTTCCTTCAATGCAGGTGAAGACTTAAGTTAGGAGTTAGGGAGAAACTTGTTGCCAGGGTAACCCCCAGGAATCCACAAGGATGACTCCAGCTAAGACTCCTAGCAATAGTGCCTACCCTAATTGTTATCAGAGATACTCTATCCAGTAACTGCTGGAAGCAGAGGCAGAAACCCAGACAAGCCCTGGGCTGAGCTCTGGGAGTCTTGCAGAAGAAAGAGAGGAGGGATTGTATGAGCCAGTAGGTAATGGTGGGGAAACTCACAGAGACAGCTCCTGGGAGCTCATGGACTTTGGACTAACAGTTAGGGAGCCTACATGGGACTGACCTAGAACCTCTGCATGTTTGTGATAGTTGTATAGATTGGTCTCTTTGTAAGGTTCCTAGCAGTGAGAGCAGGACCTGTCCCTGGTATTTAGCTAGAGTTTGGGAACCTGTTCCCCTTTACTAAATTATCTCGCCCAGCCTTAACACAAGGGAAGGAGCTGGGTCCTGTCTCAACCTGATATACCATGTTTTGTTCAAGCCCATGGGAGGCCTTCCCCTGAAGGGAAGTGGGGTGGGGATGGTGAGGGGCGTGGGGTGGGGTGGGGATGGTGAGGGGCGTGGGGTGGGGATGGTGAGGGGAACTGAGAGGAGAGGAGGGAAATGAAACTGTGGTCGGTATGTAAAATAAATAAAAAAGAAGTTATTCAAATAAAAATTTAAAAAAGAAAAAAAAATCTTTGAAGCACGATCTTGGCAGTAGTTGAAGCCATGCAGAAATCAAATGGAAATGTCATTGACTTTGGATTGACTACTCATGTGTAAGTGTCTCGAGAAAGAAGAGAAAAGAGGTGCTAATTACAGACTCCTTAGTATGTAGCCAGCACCAAGCTGCCATGTACTTTGAAGGCTCCTTACATTATTGGCTGCACTAAGCTGCATCTAAAATCTCAAGATGGTGGGAAGCATTTGGTGAAGTCACACATCTGCTAATGAATGTCTTCACAGCTGCCAAGTGGTGTCCACCCTTTTATTTCAATTATGATAGTGCTTGGAAATTACCTTTTAGTACCATTGACTGAGTGACCTGACGCAGAGTTAAGCTACCACACCGTAGCACTCTTTTGGGGTGCCCATGTGTACATCCTTTAGCTTTACTAATCATGCTGCTATTATTGTCCATATTGTACCATGTTCTAGCAGTTCTAAAAGAAGGGAAGCAGACTTTCATAGAAGCACACCACACAGTTACAACAAAATGAGCTTTATACACCGAGTACTCTCTTTAAAGCTATTCTTTGCTGATAACAACCTATGTCCTAAGAGCAAGTTAGGTCCACATCCTGCACAGATAACTTTTGATCCTGAAATTAGGTACCCATTACAATATTTCTGTTGTGACCATGAACCAAATTAGTCTGCTGTGTTTCTCCTTGGCCTTGGAGTAGGATATACATCCCTAATCTTCCTAAGACCCTGTCTAGGCATAGTTCTTTTTTAGGGTTCCAGACATATTAGAATATTGGTCTAAATTTATGTAAAACTTACAAATTATACCTCATTTTATTTTTACAAAACTCTCAACACAGGTAAGAAGTATTGCTTCCATTTTTATTCTTTTTCAGATACTAGTACATGACTATAAAATTTAGTGACTTTAAGTCAGGCATTGGAGTATGGAGCTGACTCTATGTTGACTTCAGACACTTTGACACCGTGATTCTCACAGGGTTGCAAGTGTCCCATTCAATAGTTTTCCAAGCAGAATCCTCCCCACCATGATACTTCTCAGGCTGTGGTACGTGGTGGTATTTTACAAGTTCTTTGATATCCTTATGGTCAACATAGTTTCTTGCTATGAATTATTACATTATAGGATTCTACGTCGCTTCCATTTCCCTGAAACCTACTTGGCTACCCTCTGGAGTCCCTGGTTTTCTTTCACAGTGTACCCAGCATTGATCATGCAGTTTATGAATTGAAGAGAAGTAGTTACCAAAGATACTGTACTATGTTTCTGAGTATAGCTTATGACTGAGTAGGAACAAGCAGGTAAAGCTCCTTCCTGTCTTCGTAGTGACTAGTAGAAACTTGAGATTCTGGCAGGTTGTTAAAAAAAATAAAAAGGACATGAAGCTGGGAGGAAATGAAGGTGTATAGATCTGCAAGGCATTAGAGGGAATGGGGTGGATATGATAAAATATACTGTATGCATAAAATTCTCAAAGAATTAGTAAACATATGCTTTACAAAAAACTTGACTTCCTATATATCTTTGAGTCTTAGAATGAATTCTGTGCATCAAAACACATGGTTCGACTCCTATTTCTTCAAGAATCCATTCTTAAAACAGATCATTAATGAAGGAGCGTGAATGAATTAACAAAAGGTAGGATGATAAATTGGAAATAAAACTCCTATTCAGATATTAAGATATAATTAAACACTCACAAAAACCCTTGACTCTGATTTAGCCTAATGCCACTACAGGCATCTCTCATTTACTGGGATTCCCCATGTATTTTCCAAATCCTGAGAATTTTAGCATGAATAATCTATACAAACAAGAGTCCTTGACATACTCCTATCTCAGCATTTGAGCTTCAGGCATAGGGCTTCTAAGAATTTGTGCTTTCTGAACAATCTTTCTGAATAAAATATTATTGAGAAAGGCAAGGTCAATAACTGGACTCCACTTGCCTTTAATATTCCATGTTGCAATAATAAAGTTCTCTTAATATCCTGAAAGTGGTGTTGTACTCAGCCTATTTTATTTTATTTTATGTGGATGGGTGTTTGTATCCATATATATCTGTACACTGTCTTTATGCCTGCTGTCTTCAGAGGTCAGAAGAGGGCATAGTATGCTCTGGTACTGGGAAGTGAACCCAGGTCCTCTGGAAGAGTAGCAAGTGCTCTTAAATATGTTGAACTTTGAGGATACTCTAGATTCTCCATCCTAGAGCCCAGATCCCAGATTTTTTCTGTGTTCACTTGTCTGTCATTTTTCATTTTTTTCATTACCACTAGTCAAGGTTCCAGCACCCAAAGCATGCAGGAACACGCAGTAGATTGTCTGTTAGTATCTGTTAGAAGATACACACACACATATGAAATATTAACAATATGGTTGCCTAAACAAGACCAGTGCAATGAAATGACAACACCAGGAGATATGCCAGCATAGATGGAGAACCCTCACAGCCCTCTACCCCAGATGAAGAAATACCAGTAATTAAGTTTACTAAGAGTGGGAAATCAGAGGCAAACTCCCTGATAGATTATCCAAACTGAAGCCCCAAACACATACACATATGAGCAACATTAAATGGAATCAATCAGCAGGTATATTTATGAATATATACATATATATGCAACTATAATAACTGAAGATGAGGTCATGAACTTGAGAGGAAGTAAAAGAAAGGTGAAAGGGAAAAGAGGCAAGGGTGGAAATGATATGAGTATGAAATTCTCAAATCTCTCCTAGTGAGATTTTTGTCTCTTAGTAACATCAGAGCTGTGCACGTAAAGTGTCAGCAACATGACTGGCTAAACATGAACGAAACAAAGACAACAGACATGCTAACACGGTTGAGGAGAAGCCCAGGAGGTCTCAGTCTTATACAGATGAAGTCTCCCCCAACACAGCTGCCCAAATGTGAGCAGAACAAGAATGATACCAGTCAATATGTCAAACTGGATGGGGGAAAGCCCACTAGGCCTTAACCCTTCACAGAAAGCTATAGGCACTGAGGACAGTTCGGAGCAGGAAAGGTTGTCTTCCCTGTGGAAGAGCAAGAGCACAGCAACAGGTTTTCTAGTGCCAATGGTCAGCTATGCAAAATACATACCAGTAATATTTTACAGACTGAACATATGCATATATATGTTAGAAATGTATTATATACATATATGTATACATACATATATTGGATATATACATATACACATATATGCATACAATAACACATAGCAAGAAAAGAATGTCTTGATTACTGAAGGTATTTATGAGCTGTAGAAGTTCATTGGTAGTTAAAAAATTTAAAATGAAAAAAGAAAGCATATTCAACAAGATGCTGGCATTACTGGATATCAACATGTAGAAGAATGAAAGTAGATCCATATCTATCACCATGCACAAAACTCAAGCCCAAATGGATCAAAGACTTCAACATAAATCCAAACACCCTGAACCTCATATAAGAGAAAAGAGAAAGTATACTTGAATGCATTGGCACAAAAAAAAAAAAAAAACCACTTCCTAAATATAACTCCATAGCATAGACACTGAGAACAACAGTTAATAAATAAAACCTTCTGAAACTGAGAATCTTCTGGAAAGCAAAGGACATGGTCAACAAGACAAAATGGCAGCCTACAGAATGTGGTAAGATCTTCACCAACCCCGCATTGGACAGAGGGTTGATCTCCAAAATATACAAAAAAACTCAAGAAATTGGCCATCAAAAGAACAAATAATCTAATAAAAAATGGGATACTGAAAAGTACACCATGAATTTGAAGGAAAGCAGGAGGTTTTAGTGGGAGAAAAGGAAAAGAAGAAATTGTAACTATATTATAATTTCAAAAATAAAAAATGAGCAAAAATAAAAATAAATTTTAATTAAAATTAAAGTTTTTACCATTTTCAAAAACAATTTCAAAATATCTGTAATTCAGTCAAACATCATCAAATTTGATAATAGGCAAAATATAACACCAATATAATTGTTCATTGCGGATACAAGGAAAATGAAATTGTGTTGTATATATACCACAGAGTACTATCCACTATCCTAAAAAACAGGAAAATCCTGATCTTTGTCATAAACATGAATGAATCTGAAATGCATTATATTAAGTTAAAGAAAATAGTCAGAAAAAGACAATACCGCATGATCTTACTTATATTGTTTACAATGGCAAGTTGAACTCATGGAAGTATAAGCAGATTGGCATTACAGGAATCTGAAATTTCACTTTGCTAAAGATAAGTTGAGGAGCTGTGCTGCACAGCATGGTAAGGAGGCTGTCTTCTTCAAGACTGAGAAGTATTTTCATGAAAAATATGACAATCATGTGGGCAGGTAATACTAATTAAATCTCAAGGTAGTCATACAATTAATGGCTTACTAAAATGAATCATCATGAATATGGCATGACTATAAAGATTACATAATGATTTAAAATGAGTACATAATAAATTGATGAAAATTTGACAGCTAAAAAAATTGCCACATTTCCCAAGGAACAAAAAAATTATGACCTATAACAATATGAAACCAATCAAGTAAAACAAACTACAAAATGCATTCGTTTGTGGAATTCACACACAAGGCTGTTTGAGCAATTATCATAAATATGCTCCATATTACCAATAGAATAGAAGAAGAGATGAATATGACGTTAAAAAAATTGGAATATCTGAATGGAACCCAAGGGAAACGTTGAGAGATTGCAAATGAGATATCTCAGATGAAAAGGTGTGGATTGTATAATCAAGAGCAGGTAGTACACTACAGAAAAAAGTTCAGTAGGTGTAGACAGAAATAGAATTTATCTAAGGGAAACAGAAAGATAGTAAGACAGAACATATGACTACATCACATAAGTAACACACCATAAATTTGGGGTATTGGTAAGAAAGAAGTCAAAGGCATAAAGAAAAGATGATGTCATGCTTTCTTAATTTCCGAGAACTTGGAACCTACTAAAAAAAAAAACATAATAAACATAAAACAAAGTAAGTAAACTTCATAACAATATTGCTGACAGCCTGACAGAAAAATCTGATGATCATCTGGGAGAAAGGACACAATAATTACAAAGGACAAAAGAAAGAATTTCACTAAATGTCAGCTGTGAGATATGCTGGCTGAAAGACACTGAGTTTGCACCCTCAGATCCTAGAAGAAAAATAATGGCTGGTCTATTCAGAATTCTATAGTAAGCAATGATAGCTTTGAAAAGTGTAGGTACAGATTTTTTCCTGATAAACTAAATCTACTATAAAAATTCAAGAAATTTCTTCAGGTTTAAAAAAAGTCATACCAATTATAAATTTGGATCTATTCAAAAGAATGTATTCTCAGAAATCTAAGTAGTTTTTAAAGTTTCTGATATATTTAAGCTCTTTCTAATGTAATAGGCAGCTCAAGAGAAATCAGTAACGTTATATGATAGGACACAAAACACAGTGGAGCATTAAAACATATTTAAAGCATGTCTTAAATTAGATACACTTTTGGGCCAAATATCTTGATACATGAAGCTATAACATTTTATTCACAAATAGACTATAATAAGCTGAAGATGTGTTGTTACGATCAGAGGAACTACTAAAAACAGTTACAGAAAATGAGACGATAATGGAAAAGGAAATAATGGGAACAGCAGAAATCGATAAAGCAGGAAACACAAACGTGATAGAGAACATCACATTTCATTCAGTTTCTTTAATCCGACTAATAAAATTGAAAACACTCTCCAGGCTGACTGATCAAAAAACAGTAGAAACCATTTCAGTTGAGAATGCGGGAGGCCATCACTACAAACTCTTTAAATATCAGAAGTATAATCAGAGACTCCGTGAATCACTTTATGGAAAATGTAGATATCACTAAAGACAAGTAAAAATTATGTAAAGGACATAAAATACCAAAACCTGCTAAAAAGAAGAAATGAACAGTCTTATATCTAATTTAAAGATTAAAATCAGAGCTTTTAAAGGCTCCATAGCTAAAATTCCAATCAAATAGCGTCTTTGGCGGGTTTTCCCACGTAAGGAACAGACATCAGTTGCATGATCAAGCGTCCTCATCTGATTTTATGAGGCTAACATTACCATATATCTAAAGGCTGAGGAAAATATTGCAGTAAAAGAAAATACAGTCCAGTATTCTTTTTGAATATAGAAGTACATGTCCATCTCATATTTTTAGCATAGCATATCCAAAATTACATGCTTCATTGACATTGGAGAATTATCCCAGGAATTCAAAGTTGGTCTAGTACTTATAAATTGTTATTCATTCTGTTGACAATCAAGAATAAAGAGCTTTTGATTGAAAGAAACTGTTTCTCAAAATTGAGCAGAGAGCAATTAGAAAAAATACCTGATGTCAACCTATGGCCTCGACATGCACCTAAATGTAGACATGCACACAGACTTGTAATCACATACTCCTCTTTCCCCAAATTAAAAAAAAAAATGAATAACTCTATGATGACTTTAAGAGGGAGAATTTGACACCACATCCCTGAATTTTCTTTCCAGGAAGAGATCCTTGAATCCAGGCACCATTACTCAGTGTCCTCTCTTACCATGACCAATAACAATTTATAACCAACCCTCCTAAGTGATAACAAATATCCATAATCTACCAAACAATCAAAAGCCACCCATCCACCTCTTGGAAATGTGGGCGTCATATTCTTAAAATTACTTTCTGCTGACTGGGGGCAGTGACATTTTTTAGGGCATTCTTGAGACAATAGTCAAGTCCTAGGGAGTCTAGCTGTGTACCATCTTGGTGTGAAGGAATAAGATGAGGCTTATTGAAATCCTAGCTAGAGTTGTCTATGAGGCTGAAGCATGTTAATTAACTGCCTCGAAATTGTCTTAAGCAATTTTTAGTCTAAAGTTGATCTTTGAGTGATTTTTGTCAGTTTCATGGCATTATCACAATCCAGTTGGAATCGCTGTTGTGGTGCCCCATCGTCTTTTTAGAGACTTCAAAAGTCATTGTTAGGAATGGTTACAGTTTACTGCAGAAAACTTAAGCATTGTAAATGTCATAAGCCTCAGATGTCAGAGAGGTTAAAGGATTACAATCTATTAAGTATATTTGTGGTACACAAACTAATTTCTAGCTACCTGCTTTAAACTCAAATCTGAAATTAAGTAACAGAAGATAAATGAAGCCTATTTTTAGAATTAGTATGATCATTAGTATCACAACAGAAAGTTTATATATAACATATACATATCTAAATAATATATTGCATATAAATAATGTATTATATGTAGATATATGATTATATAGATATATACAGTATAAACATGTTATAATCTTATAATCTTAGAGCTAATATTTACACCTTAGAGTTAGTGACAATATATTAGTCCTTTAACGTTGGTTTCCTTCTGCCTCATGATCAACTGACAGTTACATTCCAGAAAGCAATGAAAGGACAGCTGGCAGTGAAAATATCACCATGACCTTGAGAACAGGACTGGCTCAGATGATGGACTTGCCAATGATAACAATAACTGATGGAGGTGGGTCATCTTTCTATCTGTTGTTTTATTGGTTAAGTAATAAAGAAACTGCCTTGGCCCCTTTAATAGGACAAAAATTAGGTAGGCGGAGTAAACAGAACAGGATGCTGGGAGAAAGAAGCCGAGTCAGTGAGTCGCCATAATTCTCCCACTCCAGACAGACGCAGGTTAAGATCTTCCCTGGTAAGCCAGCTCGTGGTACTACAGAGAATATTAGAAATGGGTTAGATCAATATGTAAGAGCTAGCCAATAAGAGGCTGGAACTAATGAGCCAGGCAATGATCAAAAGAATACAGTTTCCGTGTAATTATTTCGGGGCATAAGCCATGCGGGCGGCGGGTGCCGGAGTAAACGCCTTTCTTTTTTGTTTAAACAGAAAAAGGGGAAATGATGGAGGTGGGTCATCTTTCTATCTGTTGTTTTTTCATTGGTTAAGTAATAAAGAAACTGCCTTGGCCCCTTTAATAGGACAAAAATTAGGTAGGCGGAGTAAACAGAACAGGATGCTGGGAGAAAGAAGCCGAGTCAGTGAGTCGCCATAATTCTCCCACTCCAGACAGATGCAGGTTAAGATCTTCCCTGGTAAGCCAGCTCGTGGTACTACAGAGAATATTAGAAATGGGTTAGATCAATATGTAAGAGCTAGCCAATAAGAGGCTGGAACTAATGAGCCAGGCAATGATCAAAAGAATACAGTTTCCGTGTAATTATTTCGGGGCATAAGCCATGCGGGCGGCGGGTGCCGGGGACACAGCCCCGCCGCTCTTATTACAACAAATAACACTAACAGCGACAGAACTAGTAGTGATGGAGATATCTCTCCTAGATGATTGGTTGGTGCCCTCAGTTTCCAAGCCATGGTTTTAACATGAGTACCATAGAGAATGTAGACTACCCTGCCATCTATGCAGAAAGTAAGTACATTGGAGAGCATGTAAAATAGACACTTCCATATACAATCACCAATAAAGCACTCATTAAAACCTTTATCTTTTTTAAAAATTAAAAGAGACACTTTAAAAAAAATGGATCTCAAGAAATACCATTATTTCAAAATATTCTCTCCCATGCTCCCAAGGCATTTCCTCTTGTGCAGTCACAGAGCACCCCACAATCATTTTTCACAGAAACTATCGATTCTTTAAAATAAACAAAGGGTTTGTGTATTTGCCAAGATTATGTCATAGGCTTTTAAAAACAGTCATTTGGCCTCATTTTCTGATTCCAGTTCTGAGTAGCAGAGCCTCCTAAATCTAAATTTCTAATGAAGATCTTAGTGCAGCTGATGCTACTGGTTAGATGATCATACTTGGAAGGGAGCCACTTTTTGAGGGATTCCCCAACCTCATCACCTAGTTTTGGGAGGCCCTGCTGGTCAGGGGTTGCAGTCTGTGATAGCCTGGCGGTTCTCTTTAAGGCTTGTCAACGAGGAGGACTCCACCCCACCCCATCCTCTGCCCCAGCAGGCTTTCTGCTCTCTACTTGCCTTTAGTAGGAAGATATCTCCTAGACCTGGATGCATGACTTATGTCAAGCCTAACCCTTTGCATAGCTACTTTTATAGCCCACCCTGCCAGTAACCCAGCCTTATGATAGGACCATGCAACTTAATGGATATTAGGGGTTGTCCCCAGGCTTCCCAATCTGATATATTCCACATACTCTGGAATAAAGTTGAGCAGATATACTATACTCATCTCCTGGTGGGTTATCTCCATTGTATCCACAGCCATCTGAACCCTATTCCTCGCTTCTGCTCCCTCCCACTTCACAGACCTGCAGCAAAAGATTCCAAGGAAATAGAGGGGACCACAATGGAGTTCTTGTGTTGTGAATAACAGAGACATCACACAGGCACCTCCCTCAGGGCAAATCTTGCTCCTTCTCTGCCTTGCATAAAACGGCAGCTGAAAGTCAGGACACCAAGTCAGAGTTATAAATACTAACTGAGTAAATAAGTAGACAGCGAAGAGCACATTCAGAACTATGCTAACACAGTGTAACAAATCTCTGAAATATCAAGAAACCCAGACAAAGTATTATACCCCAGAATAAACAAAGAAACCACCTGACCTAAAGGTCAGACTCTCAGCATAACTTTTGGACCACAGAGAGGAACTTGTAGCTTGTTTTAATAACTTCATTTTCAGCCGGGCGGTGGTGGCGCACGCCTTTAATCCCAGCACTCGGGAGGCAGAGGCAGGCGGATCTCTGTGAGTTCGAGACCAGCCTGGTCTACAAGAGCTAGTTCCAGGACAGGCTCCAAAACCACAGAGAAACCCTGTCTTGAAAAAAAACAAAACAAAACAAAAAAAAACAAAAAAACTTCATTTTCACTATTTCCAGCTTTGATCATTTTTATATAAAACACAAATACTTAAAGCATAAATCTTAACATGAACAGGCTGAATCTCTCCCATGGAATATGGTAAAGTACTTGTTTACAGACTGTGGAAGAGAACATCACCAGAAACAGAAGGCCCAGTGGAATTTGGAAAGATAGGAAATGGTGACGGACAGCTGCCTTGGCAAACTAGAGACTGGGTCCTAGATGGCTGCCGAAAGAGGGCTACAAGCAGTATTATGACAGAACAGCACACACAGTGAAGGCTCCGAATCTAGGGACCCGGATGCTTCAATGCTGTACAAACTGAAGTGAAATTGGGGCAATTGAAAGCTGGGTAACTTGAATTTGACTGTCAAACACTCTCTAGCCCTTTTCTGTAAATTCATATTTAAGATCTATAACACACTACAGCTATTTAAATTATTTTTCTGTTTATTCCCATGTGCACACCTGTGTTTAGGTGCATGTGCACATGCCTGGTTTTGTGTGTGTGTGTGTGTGTGCAAACCAGAGATCAACTCCAAGATTTATCCCTCAGATATCATCTACCACTTTCCAATTTTCAGAATCCCAGGGACCCCATGTTTCTGTGCTTTAGCTGACTCCAGATGCAGCCAAGCTGACAAGAGCTATTCATCACTCGAGCCTTCGTTATATCATTTTCGAGGACTGAGCTCAGGTCTTCATGTTTGCATAGTGAACATGTCACTGACTGAGTTATTTCTGCTGCATGTATTTATTTACTTATTGTTTCCTTTTTTCTTTTTTATCTACTTAATACATTTATTCTTTGAATGTTCCATACAAGTATATAATAGATTCTGATTCCTGTTACTCTCCACTATCCTGTATCTCTCTCCCATCCCTTTTACTTTCTCCAGCAAGGCCTTTTTCACAGTCATGTCTCTTGGTTGTGCTTGTGTTCTACTGAGGTCAACTAAGGTTGCTTGGGTAGTCACAGGGGTGGAGATGACTAGAGGGTGGCAGGTTAACCGCTGGAGTCACAACTCAAGGTTATAGTTGTCCGCCCCAGTTCATGATTGGCACTTGACAGACCAGCCTTACGCAGGCCCAGTGTAGGTACCTTCTGTTGCCTTGCTCTAAAATAACATTTTCTAGACTTTCTTCTTATTTTCTATCTCTTACATTCTTTTCTGTTCCTTTCTTCTATAATGTCCCCTGGACCTTAGGAGGAGTGGTATAAATGTCTTGTTTTTGCCTGATTACTCAGCTGTTTCTTACTCTCAGCACCTTGACCAGCCCTGTTCATCCCACACTTGTTGCCATTAGGAATGAAAGCACCTTGGGAATTCTTAGTCTAAAAGACCCTGGAGGCCCCCAAAGCAATGCAGTCTCTTGCCATTCCTCTGGGTTGGCCATCAGAAAAAGTTTATAAGAGCCTATTGCTGAAGACTCCGTACATCCTAATTAAAAGATAGAGAGAGGACAAGATGGAATTTAGGCCTTAGGTACTTACTACTACTATTTTGCTAAGTTAACCTGTTCCCGAGCTGCCTTCTAAATATTTATGTTCATACTCACAGATATTTGCTACTCTCAGCCCTAATCAGAGATGTTACTGCTTAATTAATTTTTAGAAGCAACTATGTTGTCTGTATTGGTCTTGAACTACTTCAGTGATCTTCCTGCCTCAACTTCCCATGTATCATGTATGATCCAGATGTTACAACATCAGAAAAGCTATCTTTTCATAAGACATAGATCAGTCAAACATGTAAAGAAAATGTGGAGGAAGCATGGAAAACAGAATAAAGTTTTATGTGATGCACTACTTTCAGAAAGCTGAGGTAAAAAAATGCATTTCCTGAATAAGTCAACAGAACAAAGGATGTTTCAAAACTGAATAATACTTGAATTAAATTATAAGAGAAGATGGATTTGAAGAACGGAGTAAAGAAAACAACCACTACAGCCAGGCCTGGTGCGTGTCTGCCTCCACCTAGAAATGCTCAACAAACATGTATAGCAAACCACATTTAATGACCCAGTCCAGTCTCAAGCACCTATCCTGGGTATCTCCCATGAAATTACTGGACATCTCAAACTGTGATTGGTTTCGAGTTTACGAAGCAAAGGCATGTCTATGTAGAATGCTAGGCATAGTCACCCTATGTGTGACAAAGCAGTCAAGATTCTGCAGGCAAATATGGACCATCACAATCACAGCAGTAACGGCAAGTGAAGCATCTTTATTTGCTCTACAGTATAAGTAATATGAATAGACAGCTCCTCAAGGACAGACGTCAAACAATCAGAAGCAATTTAAAGAAGAAAATTACTGGGGTGGGTCACTAGACACTACTGAAATTCTATCAAAACCACAGCTTCCTGGGCCACTCCAGGACAAACAGAGAGAAAGTTCGTTTGTTAGCCAATGACCTCTTCATTACCTTAGAAAACTCAGCTCCTGCCTCTCCATCACTCATCCCAGGCCACTGGCTCTACAGTCTGCGTCCTCCCCAGTGACTAGAGCTTTGTTTTAGCACTACTGCGTCAAGAAGCAGTCTTACAGTTACTATCCAGTGTTTTCCATCATCTGCAGGATAAAAATCCCAACTTCATACTCTGGCATAGTGGGCTCTTATGGTGAGGTTTTCCTGTCCAACTTGATTGTTCTCCAATGTGTTTATCCATCCCTAGCACCACAGTCCAGTGTTCCAGCCCTAACACAGCATCCAGCTTTCTAAAGCTCCTAGGTTTTTTAACATATTTTTCTTTTTTGACTATTCTCAGCCTTCAAACCCATCTCAGGTCATTCAAACCCTGGAATTGTTTGTTTTGCAATAAAAATTCCCATTTATATCTGTAAATTAGTTACTATTAATTACTAGGTGCCTGACAGTACAATGGGTGCCGTGTTTATATAATTGCCTTTAACCACCACAACCCTGTTGCAAGGCTTAAACAAATGTAGCAATTTCTTCAGCCACATAGATACACCAAAGAGCTAAGATTTGAACATCAGATAGTTTTTGTTTTGTTTTTCCTTAGCACTGTGAACTGTTTACATAAATGAGTGCAGATAATAAACCTCTCTCTGGTGTGATAGCTGCATCGTATAGCATAGGGGCCGTCTTACACAAAGCACTCAAAAAAAACTTTGTTGAATGAGTAGTGAATGGTGTGTTTGTCCTAGGCATTTGTCATCATTTGTGTGCTTCTTAAAACAGTAAATTAGCCATGTCTGCATCCTGAGATGCTACACTACTGTGAGTTGCTTGAATAAATGAATGCATTAAATTCCACCCCTACCTCTCAATTTTGTCTGCACTCACACTCTTTTAGCATTATAAATGTGTTAATACAGACCACAAACTTTTCAAGACAGTGAGCTGTTTTTACCATCTGCATTGGGTAACACAAAACCTGGCACATAGTATATACTTAATTTAAAATTAAATGCTTTTTGCATTGCTCCTTTTGCTGACTCAGGATCAAAAAGTGTGGATCCCTTGAGTAGACTGCACAGAAAGCTTGGTACCATTTGCTCAGTACCTGCAGTCTATCCCTTCAAGGGAAGCACATGTTTGGCTGTGGAGGTTTGAAAGCCATCCCACATGTACTGGCATAAATGATATGCCAGGGACATAAGACATTCTGCCAGGTTGCAACCACTGTGCTTCTTTGCGGTGACTGTTCCAGAAAAGGGCATACCTGTTCCCTAAAGCAGGGGGGGCAGCATGCTGGTGAGTGAGGAGAAGAGACATTTCAGGTCTGGAAATTAGAGGTTTTGGCATCCTTGGGAAAGAAATGATGTGGCCTTTTAGCGCCTGCAAGAACTGCTGCCAAATGTCTTTCCCCTTGAAACAGAAACCATGTTCAAGTCTAGATAATTACCACTGAGCTGTGCCAAGCCCACAAATCCTTCTCAGCCAAGCAGCCCCGCAGGGAGTTGAAATTTACATTTATAATCCTTTACCTTTGGAAACTGCTAATTTCCACAAGCAAGATTCATGCGTATAACCTTGGGGTTACATCTGATTGAGGCTCCACCTAGCAATGTCGGCTTAGGAAACATGCATAAGAGAGGCAGATGTTTCCTGCTGTGATTTAATGGAGGATGCTTGAAGGGAAAATAGAGACTAGCTGACTATTAGAAGCAAGTCGGCCTTTGGAGGACCATGTAGCCTGTCTGTCTGGGTCTCCCTGATCCTCAAAATGAGCAAACTGGTTTTTTTATCTGATCCCTAGAGACTCTCAGAGACTCAAGGGAGAGACACACTTCTAGAATCCATCTGTTCTTTGTTGCCTATCTAAGCAGAATCCAAACATACTACTGCCAAAATATTTAGCCAAGCACCAGAAGTAGCCAAGACCAATAATTCAAATAAAGTAATAACCTACTAAGAATGCAGATTAAGTTGCCTGACTTGTTATCTGATAGTCCAACCATTGATCAAAATTATTCAGTAGTATTATTCATGTCTGATTAATTCAGAATAAGTTCTCTGCTGTTTCAGATCCTACGGCTTATAAATTCTGAATCATTAATAAACTGCCCATGCCTTAAGCTTCTATTTCTTTTGCTTCCTGGGGAAATTCATGTCACTATTACTTGATTTCTCTAATCTCCATCCAGCAGAACAAGAAGCTTCACATTAGTGATAACTGATTGCATTGTCTATGGCGGGGGAGTGGATCCTGGCAAATTAGGTGGAGACAGAGGAATACTGAAATTTCTGACAGTGCATGGGCGAGCTAATTGCCCCTCCCTCCTTCCTTAAGTGCGACGAGGTTAATGCATTATTGCCAAAGCTTCCAAGGATGTTAAGCAACAGCATTCCGGCTGCTGTGGTCAGGAAGGAAAGCCATGCGTCTTGTCAAGTCCTCTTGCTCCCTCACAGCATAAAGCTGTCACTTCATTAATTAGACGAGCACGTTGCCACGCGACTCCCACGTGCTCCCTCTCCATCACTGATCTTTGTCAATTTGGGCCATAAAACAGCAATTTAATAATCCCCCCTTACACATTAGTAACTGTTTTATGATGGAATTTCACTTGCCTGGTGGCATTTGATTAATCAGTCTGGGGAGGCCTTAAATAGATGTATTAGGAGTTTAATTAAAAGGCAGTCTGTGAAGAAACTAAGAGTAAGGAGGACAGAGCTGAAAGAAAACAAGTTCACACAACTTTGGAATAAAATTAAACGTACTAGGTCGGTGGTAGATAAAAGGCAGTGGGCAGACTGCCTCTGGGCACTAAAGAATTCATGCATGTTTTAGAGGGTTATACAGTTAGTTCATCTTCACTTCCCACCTACCAGAATCCTTCTTTTTTATCATAAACAGTGATCCCAGTGACTCGGATGCCTCCTTGAGAGTCCTGGGTAGGGTAACTGGTAAGAGTCATTCTTATGTCTCTTTGCAGTGAAGATTTACTCATTTTTCACTGAACAGGTTTGGAAGTGACCGGGAAGCTTTCATGTGGAGGCATCAACTAAGCACACACTAGAAACTGTCGGTGATAACAGAACAGCAACAATGTCCGGGTTGCTCTTAGATTTATACGGTGAGTATAGAATAGCAAGATGAAACAGAGTGCCCAGTTCTAGATCTGCTGTCAGACATAACAAAGAGCCATCTAATTGATTCCCACATCAACCATGCCATCCATTGGACAGCGACTTTCATCTGCTCTTCAATGTTCTCAGTTTCAAAAACTCTAATATCCTGTCCATTTCAAACACCTTTACCTCTATTCTAGGGCCTGACCCCTCTATTCTTTATTTTAGTATAATTTAACAAGCATCTTGAGGTCTTCAGAGGGAAAGCAGGTGTTCCTCATCGTCTAAGAAAAAATGTAGCCCAATCGTAATGGTGCAGACAGATAATTCCAGTGCTTTGGAGTCTGCGGGAAGAGGATCACAATTCAAGGCCAGCTACGGTCACCTAGTGAGTTGTAAATGATCCTCAGATATACAAGATTCTGTCTTGAATAGGAAAGAATAGGCAGGGTATAGGTTTTCTGATACAATTAGCTTGAGAATCCTAAACTAAATTATATATTTTCATTAGATCAAAATCCTGAGGTAAGAGTGGGAGAATCTTTCAAATCATGAGACAGAAGTAATGAAGACAGAGTCCATGAACTTGAAAGGGAGGAAGGAGTGGCACATGGGAGGGTTTGGAGGAAGGAAATGGGAGGTGGAGCACAAGACATTATATTATAATCTCAGAAACATAAATAGTTTTTACACGTCTAAGGGCTACATTGACAGGCAAATCTGTAAGCCTTTGGATGAGAAATAAATAATTTGACTGAAATTTCTAATAGTGACTAAATTGACCTATCTCCCTGGGGACCTGACTCTGTGTTTCCGGGCACATGTGTCTTCCACAGTAATTCTCGCTGGAGTAGTTATACTTCCTTGCCGTCCTCTCATGCTACCATACATTTAAGTAGTATTATGAACATCAACAGTTCTTTGTGAAATGAATGCTTTCTCATTCCAATATCATATTGAAGGTTCTCTTATACCTTAAAGAGCCAGTGACCAACTTCCTTGGAACTGTTTGTGTTACATCATAAACTTTTCAATTTACATCTTATATTTTCATTTTTCCCATTTTCCTTGTGCATTTTTTATTATAAAGCGTTTGCTTTAGAAAGAGTTTCATGCTTCTATGTCATCTCTACTGCCTAGCAAACTTTTAAATTTTGACTTTGGCTCTTGTGTTGTCAATGCCTCCTGATGGGACGTGCATATCCAATTGCTTGGTTACAGGAATACAGTAATGAAGTGCAGTGCAGGGCTGGAAAAGTAAGAAATAAAACTAGCATTAATCATAGGTGATTATGATTATTTGTTTAAAGAAAGCCCTATTCCATCAACAAAGAACTGACATAAAATATATTACAGAACATAGGACATAAATTATACATACAGATAATAGAGTTGAAGAATTTGAAATTGCTATTATGTAAAGATCTTTTATGATCCTATAGATCCATAAAAAATGATAAGAAGATATAAATGTTCTAACAGTCACACAGCAAGCAAAAGTGCAAAATACTTAAGAGTTAATCTTACGAAAGGTAAGAGATTACCAAGAAATTAACCAAGAGAAAAAGGCTAGAAAAAAAAATCTCACTGAGATATCTTAGAAAGAACACAAATAAGTGGGGGGAAAATCATGTTTGTAATATTATCATAGCACAGAGGTGTCAAATCAATCCAAGCTGTTCTACAAATATAGACTCTACTAAAATTCTCATGTAGTTTTTTTCATGCTGATTATTAAATTTTTTTAAAATATATGATGGTCAAGACTACATGGGGCATGTTTAAAGGCAGGTAACAGAGGAGACATGCTTTGGCTTGTATTTATGAAAAAACTGTGCATCAGAAGTTTATCACATTATAAAACATAACTAATAAAAATGTGTACTATACATAACGCATATAGACAATAGCATATAAACTATCATGAACACAAGAAGAGAAAAACTGACAAATGACATAGACTAGGGAACACATTCAGAGAGTAATAATGGTTCTGGATAGATTATTCAGTGATTAAGAGTACACACTGACTATCTTTGAAGAGGATGCAAATCCAGTTCCCGGCACCCACGTGGTTATTCACAACTCCATCTCCAGAGGGTGTGATGCCTTCTTCCAGACTTCATGGGTTCTAAGCACACACATAGTGCACATGCACACATGCGAGCAAAACACTTATCACATAGAACAATTTTTTAAAGAAGGAAAAGCCTACATAGAATTTCAAAAGAAGACAAAATGGTGTAGATTTTGGAATCTGGGGAAACCGCTAATTATAATGGAAACAGAACTGGGGGCGGAGAGTTACAGTGTAGGCAGGTAGCAATTAATTTAATGTCATTTAATTTTTGGTTGTGAGCATAGCCTTTAACAGCTGAGCCATCTCTGCAGGCCTAACTTAATTTCATTTATGTAATAAATTGTTGTTTATTAAAGTTTTTCCTTCATTAACAATATGCTACTAGAAGTGTATTTGGGGAAGATTCTAAATATTAAAAGGAAACTAAACTAAGGTCTCTTGGGGACATGTGCTTTAGTAACAAAAGGTGGGACAGTGACAACTTCACCTTGGAAGAGAATGAGTCTAATTAAATGGAAGCTTTTGGATTGGTGAGTGCAATAAACAATTTGAGAGCAAAGTTGAGCTCTGAAACAAAAATTGAGAAAAGAGAAGGAAAGAAAAGAAAAGAAAAGTTGAATGCAAATTCTACCACTCAGGCTCTATCTTCCTCCAAGAAATATAAAGTATGTCATGGTTAGCTTACCTGAAGCATTCATATATCCTGGTCTGCCTAGCCCACAGTGGTTAATAAAAGCATGGCTCATTTGCTTGAGCCCACATTTAAGTGCATTTCCAACAAGCCTATTCATCACTGACAGGGCAGTCTCTCTCTTCACCTGTGAAAGTTAACTCTTTGTAGTCTCAGTGTCAGTAAGCCAGTTCCCATTAATCTATTTCAGACTGCAGTGTTATCCAGATCGAATCATATATATTGCCAATGGAAACACTCATTTTGACATTGCTTTACTGGTATTTATTAAGGTGTCTATTCAAGGCTTCCTATATAGAACCCAGCTGTAGAAAGCCCCAAAGATTTTCTCTTTTTATCACCTGTGTCCAAATTCACCTGGTTTATTTTGTAATCTACTGCAGTTTTTGGACCCCTATGTATTTTTTTTTGCTTATTGACTATAACCCTCATCATTAATGTGAGGCTTATATTATTGTAACATTTCACTGTTTACATCAGATGAAATTGAAATTTCTCTTTATTCCTATCCTACACTATATGAATAGTTTTTAGATTCCTCTCTAAAAATGGAGCCTTAGCATCCCACCCAGGGGTTACTCAAGTGACTGAGTATCTTCTGATGGAGGAAACAGATCACATGCCCCTCCCTATTATGAACCTTCAAAATGTATACAGTTTAGGAAAAAAAGTCATTCATACTGAGAATTTGCAGTGTGTCTTAATTAAGAGTTTCTTGAAACAGGGTCTTTCCACATAACTCTGACTGTTTTGGAACTCACTATGTAGACCAAGTTCTCCTTGGGCTCACAGATGTCTGCCTGCCTCTGTCTTCTAGTGCTGGACTTAAAGTTGTGTGCCTTGGTACACACCTGGCTTAATTAAGACTTGCGTCACTGTGATAAAATGCCTCACCAAAAGCAACTTGGGAAGGAAAAGGTTTATTTCAATTTATAACTGTCAGGTCATAAACTTGGGAAGTCAGGGCAAAAACTCATTGCAGGAACCTGGAAGCTGGGACTGAAGCAGAAACTATGGAGCAATATTTTTACTGACTCTGTCTCCATGGCTTGCTCAGCTTCTTTTATTTTAGTACCCAGGACCATTAGTTTAGGCATGGCACTGCCCACAGTGAGCTGGGTCCTCTCACATCAGTCATCAATCAAGAAAATGCTCCACAGGATAATCTGGTAAAGGTATTTTCTCAACTGAAGTTACTTCTTCCTAAATAACTCTAGCTTATGTCAAATTGACATGATACTATCCAGCAGAGAAAGCAATTCAAGTTAGCAAGTGCCACATCTCAGCCTTCTCAAACATATTCAATTATATTCTACTTCAACTACTTGGTTTTATGCCACTTCTCACGAGATGTCATAACTTAACTTACGTATTGGATAGGATTTCAGCATCTGTCGCAGAATTATGGGAAAGTCATTATAACCGATCTCAATATTTGGAGTCCCATCCTGCATGCTGGGATCCGTACAATGATTAATACTTGTTTCACGAGTGTGACATTTGCAGATACTTTAAGAAAAATCAACATTAGATTCTAGCCTGCATATTTCTCTTGTTGTATTAAGGCTCCATAAGAGCTGGTCTGCCACTTTCAACAATCATCAGCCAATGTCCCAGGAAGAAGATGGGATGGTTCCACCGAAACAACATGATAAAGGAATTATTTGTAAACCCTGAAGGAACTGCAGTGTGCAGAGGCAAGCATTTACAGGGTTAATTCCCCAGGAAGCATAAAGGAGAGCAGCTATAAGAAGTCAGCTTGATAAACTTTATGTAGCATGCTGATTGATCTTTAGTGAAGAGGAACACTCAATAGTATTGTCCCTGTGAGAAGACCATTAATCCAGCTATAAACACCCTCTAGCCTCCGGTTCCCCGGAAGTGTTTCCCATTGGGAAACAAAGCAAACCCAGTGAAAGAGAGCGCTTTGCCAATGATCAACCAGTAGAGGAAGGGGCAGATCCAAGGGAATGAAAGGAAGACAAGACATACAGCATCTTCTCTGAGGTTCACACGGCTTGTTTTGGGAAACTGACCTACCAAAATGAGCCTGAACTAGGAACAACAGTCCAGATGCTGCAATTCATATACGGAGTTCTCAAAAAGGTTTTCTTTTTTTCAGAAATTTTTATTACTTTATAAATAATACCATTCAAAATTCCCACTCCCCCCACTTCCTCCCCTCCTCTCACTTCCCTCCCCCCCTCCAGTCCTGAGAGAGGGCAAGGCACCCAGCAGTGTGGAAAGTCCAAGGCCCACATCCAGAAAATCTTCATGTTAAAAACCTATACATTAAAAAAATACATAAACATAAAGCCTGTCTTGGTGGAACCAATATTTCTAAGGAGAAAGAAAGATAGATCATTGACACACAAACACATTATTAACCATGTGACTATTTATTTGGTTATTGCCAAATAAACACACAAGGTGGAAAAGAGAAAGTTATAGTAGGTGAAAGAGGAAAGAGGAGCTCCTTCCTTCAGGGAGCAGAATCAGGAAATCTTGGAGGGAGTAGCATGTGACCAGAAACAGCTGTAGGGGTATATCCCACAGGGTTGAGGCTGAGAGTATCCCAGGAAGAGAAGTCTAAAGTCTAAGAGAGTGAAGTCAGAACTAGGATTGAGATAATTAATGAAACCTGAATCTGAAAAGCATGACTCATATGTTTAGGGATGACCCCTCGGGACTGGATAAGCTATCAGGGAACTTATCGCTGGAGAAAACTGATTCCTCCTCTCTCAGCAGACATTAGTAAGTTGCCTGTAGCTATTCATCTATGCTTGGAACTCTGTGAGATTTCCCTCACCCACACTGGTGTGTCAGCTGCTGTTATCATTGTGCTGATCTTATTTAGGAGAACATATTGTTGAGATTTTATGGGTGAATCTTCCCTACCATATGTAGAAGGCACCATCTCCCAGCAGATTCTGTTAATACCTAAGTCCTCAGTATCTCGAATAGTATTGGCTCATAGCACATCTTCAGCCAATATATTCAAAAAATAAAGTAGTGAATCTTTTGTACCAGGTCACTATACTCAATTATAATCAAACTATTATTAGACCTGGTTATTCTTTATGTACACAGTCTTTTTTAATTCCATTCTAACACAAGAATGAGCAATAAGTAATTTTATTAAAACAAAAAATTCAAGGCAAGTTTGAATTTAAATATTAAAAACACCAATCATAATAATTCCCAAGGTTTCAATATCACTGATTACTTGGTTCATTCTTTTATAATGTCCAATTTAATCTTTATAACAATCCTTTATCATTAGCTTCATTTTGCATAAAAAAAATGAAAACTCAGTGGGTCTAGAGAACTTGAACAAGTTCAAGCTTCTAAAAATGTCAGAGGAGACAAGATTAGAACCTACGCTTACATAAGAGGTTTCATCAGGGTTTGCTCATTAGATCTCAGTCCCGATACTCACTGAATCTTTCACACCGTTGCTGTGCCAGTCCAGCACAAAAAGAAAGTTGAAATTGATATCCATGGTTCATATTATAAAAATGTATGTTATCCTTAGAAGTCAAACTGTCATTTGCAAAATACATTTTCTGATTCCAGAACTCTGAAATTCAAAAAGAAGGATAGCTTGGCTCCACAAATATGATGGTCAGTTATATACATGGACACTACGTGGGTGTCAGTTGGAGGGGATCCACTGGTGGTGATGAGGCCCATGTGATCTCTGCTTGCTGGAAAGAGCAACAGACAGGCAGAACAAGAAGCCAATGAATTTAAACAGAAGGGCTGTGACTGTGTAGTTTATGGATATTTCATAGGGTTTGATTTGAATTTTGATTCAATAGTAGAACATTGAAATTTGAATTTTTTTCTTTGTGTAGAACTAGTTTACAAATTATTTACTGTAAAAAAAAGAACCCTTGGATTTTCCAGCCTTAATTTTTCTGAAGATTGAAGAGCAGACTTTGTAAATTTGCGAAACATAGGACACTGTTTATTTACCATATTCCTGAAATATTTTTATGAATATTACTCTTTCTGCTTTGCTCCTTTACACTGTTTTCTTGATTTCAAGGTGAATATGAGCTGTGATGTCAGACTTTGGCATGCCCAGCAATCTGAATCTGGTACAGGAGGACCTGCTGTCTGTGTGTTGCTTTTCTTGGTTCATGAATAAAGAAACTGCCTTGGTCTTTTGATAGGGAATAACTTAGGTAGGCAGAGTAAACTAAATAGAATGCTGGGAGAAAGAAGGGCAGAGTGTGGGGACTCCATAGGTCCGCTGCTGGAGATAGATGTGCTGAGACTTTGCTGGTAGGCTACGACCTCATGGTGATATACAGATTAATAGAAACGAGTTAAATTAAGATGTAAGAGTTAGCCAGAAAAAAGCTAGGGCTAATGGGCCAAGCAGTAATTTAATTAATAGAGTTTCTGTGTGATTATTTCAGTTCTGGGTGGCCAGGGATAAACAAGTGGGTGCTCCTCCTGCATGAAACAAGTGTGACAGACTGGTTAGTCACCATGGAGACGAAGTGGCACAGATGAGTTGTAGTGACCTGTAGACACAAATCATGTATCGCTCGTGTGTGTAGGTTTTCTTTGAAAAGAGTGTTGTTAGTAATCCTATTGGACAGGACAGATTGGTGATCTAAGAAGAGTTTATGTCACTCACTCCTTATCAGAGAAACAACTTGCAGTAAATGGCCAGTGATAGAAACCGACTACTGGTCAACATACAGAGAACAAGAGACTGCAGAGTGATCAGCCCTAAATGAGACATCTACACCACTCTCCTCTACAACAGGACTCTGAGATCATTGTGGATGGGTAAGGGCTGACTACAGGGAGGCTGTGTTATAGACCCAACATGACAGGTACATAAATTAACTCACAGTGGTGGTGGTGGCAGCATGTACAAACCCTGTGCAAGCTCAAGACAGACAAAATCCCAGCGTGGAGGGGGAAGTAGGCACAAAGACCCACCTCTGTCTGGGAAGCTATTGACAAATGATAGCTTGTAGGAGAGGGAGAATCATTTTCCTTTAAGGATATGCCCCCATCAGGTCAACCAAAGTGCAGAGCAGACTCTACACCAATGAGTTGTTGATGGGGAGAAAGGAGGATACAGGTTATTCCCTAAACTCATTTCTGAGTTAGAAGTTTGTTTCTTCTCATGTAATTTCTCTTCTGGTTATTTCTAACTCAAAATTGGAAAGCTAAGCTCATCCTCAGATTTTTTTTTTTGGAGGTGGGGGGATTCTATTCATTCCATCAGTCATCAGATTTTATAAAGTGCATCATCAATGTGCCTCGAATCAGTTTCCTATGCTCACACAGAATTACAGTCTTGGAAAGTAACGGTGCTTGTTATTCTGCTCACAGGTTCTCCCTTCCTAACCCGTGCTAAGTGCTGCCTAAATGAGCTTCTTCAGGCTTGATTTTGCCATTCTTCTGTTTAAAACAACTCCAATTCATCTTCAGAGCACAGCAAGGCATTCACATTATTTAAAATGTCATTTAAAATATTGTATTTTTCCTGCACTTATGGAGCTAAGATGTCATATAGACACGTAAGACCTTTTTATGCATATATGACGGAAAAGTGCAATTGAGGTCAGTGAGACATCTCAGTGGGTACAAGCACTTGCTGGTGAAATGTGACAACTTGAGTCTCATTACTAGATTCCACAGAAAAGGAGAGCCGGCTCCCAAATGTGTCCATGCACACACAGTAATAATAATAATGATATTAGTAATAAGAGTAAATAACTATAATAATAGACAATGAGTAACCTTTTAATGTGGAAATAAAAGAACCTCTGTAGCACAGGCCACAGGTATCACATCTGCCTCATAAATTTGTAGAAGAAAAATTGTCTAAGGGAACAACAGAAACTAACAAGAGTAGGTATAAGCTATGTTTTTATATTATAAAACTACATAAAATGAAATGACACTTTGATGGAGGTGGGACTTGTATCTTATCTATTGCTTTCATTGGTTAATTAATAAAGAAACTGCCTAGGCCCATTTGATAGGCCAACCCTTAGGTGGGTGGAGTAGACAGAACAGAATGCTGGGAGAAAGAAGCCGAGTCAGGCAGTCGCCATGATTCTCTCACTCCAGACAGACGCACGTTAAGATCTTTCCTGGTAAGCCAGCTCGTGGTGCTACACAGAATATTAGAAATGGGTTAGATCAATATGTAAGAGCTAGCCAATAAGAGGCTGGAACTAATGGGCCAGGCAGTGTTTAAAAGAATACAGTTTATGTGTAATTATTTCGGGTATAAAGCTAGCTGTGTGGGCAGCCAGGTGCCAGGAACTTAGCCTGCCGCTCATCACAACAACACTTTAAGTTTAATAGCACTTAAATCATCAAGATAGTTCCTCAATTATATCTTAATCACCACAGGATATGTCATTCTAAGCAACTATCAAACTTTGCAGAGTATAACATAATACATGTGATCATTTTTGTGTCTGAATACCTCACATGTATTTATCCAAATTTGTGACTCATATTAAAAGCATGTTAATGCTCACCTCTATGATGGAGCTTCCATGATGCTTTTTCCTCCAATAAGTAGGACTGGGTCATTCTCTTCAAATATTCAGACCTGATGTATGTATTCATAACCAGTCAGACAGTCACAGGGGACTGTTGATCTGGTGCCTTTGAATTATGGGCCACATTTCCCAAGATACTGGTCATATGACAGCCATTCTTAGTGGGCAAATTTCAGATTTGCCACTTCTAGATACAAAGATATTTATTTCAGCAAACAGGAGGCATCAGCTAGTATTTAAAACTAATACTAAGAAATTATAGTTTGGAAACATGATAAAATACAGCAATTTATTTAAAATAATCAAGCTCCTTTTCTGAAATGAGATCATATAAAAACAAATTACTTCTATATAACTACATTAAAAATGATTGTGGCTTTTCCATCAGTCTCTATTTCCTTTTCATAAAACACCAGTTTAACATCTCTAATCATAGAGCCAGAGTGACATCTTTCTGCTGGAACCCATTCCTACATGATGATCCATACTCTCATCCCACCAAATCTGGTCCTGCTTAGAAGTATTGCTTCTTATTTTAAAGGTGTAGCCACCACTTCAAGAATTTGGGATCTCTTCTGAACAGTTCTTGAAATTGTTTGTCAGCCTACAGACCTTACCACAGCCTCATCTTGAGTATGACTCTTCTTACCGACCGGAATTTTTTCATCTTGACTTTTATGTTCTATTATCTCTGCTTTGATTTACATGCTGTGATGTTGAGATGTGGTTTAAAACCATCTTACAAAGATATATTTTTTCCTCACCTGCTAGAAATGAGAACTGAAAATTGATCTTCCTTTCTGTTTACAGCCCATGAAGTTTTTTGCGCTTCTATCATAAAAATAGTGACTCAGAAAATTACTTCGTAATCACGTCATGCTTAGTTCAGTGATTTCCAAATACCTTCATGTTGATGAAGCATATCAGAGTTGCCTAGGAACTATGTTAAAATTACAATCCCTGGGTTTCAACTCAGCGATTTGAAGCATCTCCACAATTGATGGATGCTCTTCATTCCGTGTTTTGTACAAGAATGAAGGCAATCCTGACCCCTTTTGTAAATACACAATGACAAATAAGGATCTAATGTCAGTAGCAGTCACTATTTTTGAACTTAAAAGTTATCAATGGATAGTTAGCAGAAAAAAAAAGACCAGAAAAAAGCATTTTTGAGTCTTCTAGAACTCTGACTATACTCAGGGGCAGTATTGCCCATCTGAGGACTAAGGCAGTAGTTGACTATAATAGACAACACCAAGCCATCGCATTTGTGGACAACAAAACTGGTCAGACATAGTTTAAACATTTACACATTTTAACCCAAGAAAGAGCATGGAAGCAAAGAGGATTAAAATGTTTAAAACTCCAGAAGGGGTCAGTACCTTCCAGATGATCTGACAATATTGCAATGCCATACCTTGGTGCATTGGCCAATCTCGTACACGAGTTTAAGCTTCTTACTTCCTGAGAGCCTCTTTGAGGGAAATTAGATACTAGTAAACTTTTAGAGGTTTGTTTTATAATATCAATGCATTAGTCAGGTATTAGTCCCTATGTAAAAAAATACATGAAAATTGAAACAGAATTAGATGAAGACTAAAAATGAGCCTAACAGACTTAATATGCTAAAAAAAAAATTCTAAGTATGTAGGCTTCGGTTTCTACTAAGGGAGCAGAGCCACATTAAAAGGAGATCATTGCTAAAAATTTTCCAGCAATGAATGGCATAAATCAACTATCTAGTTTCTTTTTTTACAAAGTATAATTGAATGATTCTAATTTAAATTAGATTTAAAAACTTCATGATTTATTTTCTTTTTTAGTTCCAGCTTGAATCTTCAAATTGCTGCTTGATCAGGGTCAGGGATTTCCGAGTTACTGATAATTTTCTTAGTGTGGGATGGCTTTTCTAGGCTCCCTCCCTACTTGGAAAGCTGACTCTGGACAGAAAGCGTCTATCCTTACTGCCTAATTTCTTAATTTAATTCTTTATGAAACAAGTAATGAGTTTTCCTATAACATTTTCATGCCATTATACTTGGTTCAAATTTAAGGTCAGGAAAGCACAAGAGCACACACACACACACACAAGCACACATTGCTCTATGTAAATTAAGATATTTAATGAAAACCTGGAAAGTAGTGAAATAAAAGATCTTAAAACTGCATCAAAATACTAACAAACAAAACTGATAACCTGACTTCTTGAAATAATCTAAATGGAAACACACACACAAATATTTTATTTATTTTATTTTATTTATTATGTTATATATTTTATGTATAATGGTTAATTCTTGAGTATTTCATATATAATTATGCTATTTACTTTATTTCCCCAATTTAATTTCCTTCTACCAACTCCTCTTTCCACTCTCTCTCAAATCCATGGTCTCTTAATCCCTATTGCTGTTACATAGTCATAATATACATGTATATATGTATGTGTGTATGTCCGTGTGTGCGATTTGCTCATATGTACATTTGTATAGGCCTTACTACTTAGGATTGAATAACCTATCAGGGTACTTATTCCTGGAGCATCCTGACTCTTGCTTGCTCAACAATCATTAATAGTCTAGAGATATTCTCCCTCTACATTGGTATGTCAACTGTTATCATTTTCAATATCTTGTTTAGGCAACCACATTCATGAGATTTCATGAATGAAGTTTTCCTGTCATACATAGAAGACACTGTTTTGAAGCGAATGCATTGGTCTGGTAGCTCCTACAATCTTTCTGTGCATCTGTTCTGGGATGTTCTCCAAGTCCTTGGTGCAGGGGTTATATCATAGCTGTATTAATTGGTGTTGGGCACCCCATCGTCAATTGTGCTCTGTATTCTGTCCAATTGTGGATTTCTGTAATGGTCTTCATATGCTTCAAAGAGAAGCTTCTCTGATGAGGGGCGAGCATTACACTTTGTATCTGTGGATACAGGGGAATGCATTTGGGATGCAGTTAGACGTTATTATGGCTTGGAGGAGTGGCAGTAGTTGTTTCTCCTCTACGTCCCATGACCTCCTCAGCCATAGGTAGGGCTAAGTCTATATTTCACACATGAATTTATTCCTATTGAGTGGGCTTTAAGCTCAACTAGATGGTTGTTGGTTACCCTCAGAATGTAAGGGCCACTATTGCATCTTGCAGAATATCTTGCTATCCAACCATTGTGGTTCACAGGTGTTAGTTTGGTAGGACTATTGATTGCATTGCTCCCTTGGCAGGTTTCATAGCTGCTTCCAGTACTATGAGAGCTAGTACCCAGGGAATAATCCTTCAGGTCAATTCCAGCTCAATTCCTCTGAGTCCTCAGCCCTAAGTGTGTGGCACCTTGGCACTTGGCTTTTGTTGACAAGTTTCTGGTAAGCGACTAAGGACCTTGACAAAGTCTTATATTCTGTTGGGGGTCAGTCAGACTTTCCTGACCAACAACTTCAAGAAGGTTCCCCATAGCAGGCACTGGGATTTTTGTTAGATAATAAGTGGAATACCTTCATTTAAACTCGCTAACTTTAATTATTGAATTAGCAGGTTATCAAAAAGAAAAAAAGACATTAAGTTGGACACAGGCCATATTAGAGGGATAGGAAAAAAACTGGAAAGTAGAAATAGGGGTTAGGCATAATCATGGCTCATATATTATATATATGCACACATATATGTGTGTATACATATATGTGTTATTGTAGGTAAACAAAAACATAAATCTCTATGCCATCTTTGGATCCCCTTTCTATTCCTCTTTCTCTTTGCTGCAATGATATTTAAAATATGTAATATTAAATATTACTACTGACTCAGATGCTATGACTGAATACACACAACATTTTCGCTATAGGACAGAGGGAAACCAATACTAAACAAAGCAGAAAACTTGTTCCCTAATGACTAACTTTTATAGCATGAGAAGGTACCATGCAGGTTGCTGGGATAGAAGAGACATGAATTGTTTTACCCAGTGATGGACCCTGATGCAACAGCGCCATTCTAGCGGGCAAGATGTGTCTGATGTAATAGTGACATAGCTCTTATGGGATGATATATTCCTTACTAATTTGGTTTGAAGTCCACTTCAGAGGAGGGAATTTCAGCTTTCTGCTGTAATTTTGGTCACAAATTGTGGCTTGAGGAGGCTTTCTTCTTAAAATAAAATCTGCAAAATATTGTTTTATTTGGTTGGGCTATCATGTTCCCTTCTAACATTTTACTCATAGGGCCATGTCAACCTTGGTCAGAGAAGTTTTTTGTTTTATTTTGTTTTGTTTTGTTTCTTGATACCTAACTGGCCAAAGTGTTAAGAATAAGAAACTGAGTTCACAAGCCTAAATAGAACATCTTTGTTAGCCCTATTGCCCACAGGACCCAGAGAGCATCACAGAAAAGGAGGCAGCAAAAAATGTAGAAGCCAGAGAATAGGGAGAAGTGCTGTGGTGTGCCTTCTTCTTAACGAGGTGTGGCCATCCCATTCACTAACCCATGGCATCTGTAGTTACTGCCAGAACACCTGTAAATTCCAGCCAGTTGAGGAGAGGATCCCCAGGGTTCCCACCTTACTGAGGAGCTGCTGACGGTTGACAACTGCTAAGGGAATGAGACTAATTCCTTCTGAGGATCTGGTCATGTTCCCTAACATTTGTATTCCTGAGCTTGGTTAGATTTGATCTGTTTTGTCTTGAAACAGATTGAAAAAATTGAGTAATTTCTGCCTTTCAAAGACATATTTGTTGGAAAGCTATCAACATCTTCCTCTCAGCCTTTGGCTGTAGCTTTCAGTGTGAATGTTGGTTTCTTCATTGCTATTCTTGTGAAAATATTTCTTCCAGTGGTTGACTCCACACCTATGCATATAGGGATCACTAACTGGACTGACTGGGTTAGTGAAAATTAATTTATCAAGCAATTAATTAATTTAAAAGGAATGAAGTTCTTAGGCAGGCAAGTTGAGGGGATATGAAAGAAATTGTAAGGTGGAAATAAGGTGTAGATATGAATATATTTCAATGTACGCATTGTGAAATTTTCAAAAAGTAAGAACTTTAAAAAATGTTGCTGGACTAGAATCTAACAGAGATATTCTTCTTAAAATAGGCTAAAATAAATACATTTTCAGATAAAGTATTTGATATGAGCAAACCTGACAAAAATGAAAAAGAATACAAGGAAATTTTCAAGTAAGCGGTAGCTGATCCTAGAAAGAAAAGTTACCGTGCAAGAAGAAATAAAGAATATGGGTATTTATAAATACAAAGGAATATTGCTTTTACAAAACAATAATTTAATCTTTAATATGGTTTAAACTGAAAGTAGAATTAAAATATATTAGCAATACATAGATGAAAGATGTTTAAAAGAACTTAAAATAGCATTGAGAATATAAAAATAACACATGGTTTGTATTAGGCTGTAATTAGTCAGAGATACATCAAATCTCCAAGAGATTGTCAGCTGGCAAGACAACATGAATTACAAAATATTTTTATTCATTAAAAAAATACCAAGAAGGAGAAGGTTTCTCAAGAGGAGGTAAGAAGGCTTGTGTGAAAATAAGAGGGCCTGAGTTCAAATCCCCAGCACTCAGGTAAAAGTCAGGCATGACCACGGATGCCCATAATCCCAAACTGGGAGGATGAAAATGGGTGGAGTCTAAGAGCTCACTGGTCAGCCAGTCTAAACAAAACTGTGAGCTTCTGTTCTGCAGGAGACCTTGCCTCAATAAGATAAAGTGGAGAACAACAGAGAGAGGCACCATAATCTTCTCTTCTGGTTCCCACATATTCGTAGATGCATGCATGTTCACACATACAATGCACACACACACACTCACATACACTCACACAGCACACATGCATAATCAGATACATATAAAAGAAAGCAGGAAAATATTTTTTAAACTAAAAAGCAAACAATGAATTAAAATATATGGCCTGGGGAGATAACTCAGTCGATACGGTGCCTGGTGCACAAGGGTAAGGATCTGTGTTTGCGTCCTCAGCACCCACACCCAAAGCAGAGTGAGGCAGCAGGCTTCTCTAACTCTAGTGGTGGAGGTGTGGCAAAGGTGGATAGCTAGAGCTCAATGGCTAGCTAACTCACCTAAACTTATATATTTCTGGTTCAGTGAGAAGCACTGTCTCAAAAAATATAAGGCAAAAAATGTTTAAGAAAGTTATGTCTATTTAAAATTTGGTGAATGAATATCCAAATATTATTCATAAAGGACAAAATGTGGAAATAACCTACACAATTATCACTGATTTAAAACAGAGATTAGAAAATACCAAAGTAAGCACCTGAGTGATGCATCCACACACTGAACTGTCATTCTGCCTTCAGTAATGGCATTTTTAAGTGTACATAAAATCATGAGACTTTTATAGACATGAAGTTAAAAGTAGTAAAACAATTGAAAATGTTACTGTTCCTTACTATTTTTTTCTAGTTCTTAAAATACAGTCTCAGAAATCTTATTTGGTAGAAATGAAGGAGGACAATGCTATTCTCAAAATTATCACAAGAAGAACTAGAATAAGAATTAGGAAAATGTGATGAAAAAAAGAGCAATGAAGAAGCCAACATCCACAGTGTGAGCTGCAATCAAAGGCTAAAAGGGAGATGCTCATGACTTTCCAATGAGTATTTTAGAAGGCTGAAAATTGAACGAATTTTGCTCCAGACACAACAGACCACACTTGGGGAACACAAAAGAACAGCAGGCAAACAGTGGAGAAGTTGATGGGAGACAAAGATGCAACAAAGAAAAGCTTCAAACCATAAATGAGTTCTTTCAAGTAAATCCAAAGTGGATAAAATCCTAAAGGTAACTAATCAAGAAACTCTATAGGCACCGTCACGAGTAAGAAGAATTATAGTGGTTGCTACCTCGGTGGACTCACTTGGACAGTGGAAAGAACACCACGACAGAAAATCAGAAAAAAAAAATTAAACAAGATGCTAGACCACACAGACCAATGGGTAAATAAATATTTATTAAGTAAATGAAATTAATGAACCATTACATACACTAAGGAAACAGAGAAAGCAAAGGTAAACAAGAAATAAAAGCGGAAGACTATTCCTTAATAAAACAACAGGAAATTTAATTCACATTAGAATTGCAGAATCTGACCTAGAGGACTTTTCCCAGGATGATTCTAATGTGCAAATCAAATTCAGTATGATGCACCATGTCAATAGGAAAACGGAAACCACTTGATCATCACAATGGATGCTTTCAAATAGTGTTTGGAAAAAGTTCAACATCCTTTCATGAAACAAGAAGGGTCAACAAGATAGGTGCGCAGGGAACTTATCTCATCATAATAAAGGCTGCGTGTGGGAAAAGTGCACTAACAGCATCATCAATGGAAGCAAATCGACATCTTCTCCTCCACTGCGAGGTACAAGTCAAGGATACCCACTCCTAACTCTTAAATATACCACAACATTTAGACAACAACTGAGAAATCCAAATTGGGCAGAGAAGTAAAATTAAGGGTTGGAGAGAAGACTCGGTACTTAAGAGAACGTGATGCTCCTCTGGAGCACCCCAGCCAAGTCTGAAACACCAACCTCAGGTGGCTAACAACAGTAACTCCAGATCCAGAGAAAGCCTATGCCTCTGGTGTCCACAAGTACCAGCATTCGTAGGCAGTAATCCACACAAAGGCACACACATACACATAATTAAGAATAATAAAAATAAATATTTTCAAAAAAGAAGTAAAACTACCCCTATTTACACACAATGTGAACATACATCTGAAAATCCTAAGTCTCTCTCTTTCTCTCTGTCCTCTGTGTGTGTGTGTGTGTGTGTGTGTCTGTGTGTTGTGTGGAGGGGGGCTGAGGTGGCACGAGAGGGGAGGGGAGGGGGGCAAGGCGAGGTGGAGGAGATAATGAAAAGACAAAGGAAGGAGTAGAGGGGAGAGGAGAAAGATGATCACTAGAAAGAACTGGATTTGGCAAGGATGTAGAAAAAATGTACTCTTGTGTCCTGTCTTGCTGCGAGAATGCGAGTTAGTATAGCCAGCTGGGAAACATTATAAAATTTTCTTTAAAGATAAAAAAAAAAAAAAAAAAAACTACCATGATTCAGTCAGTTCAGTCAGAGAATGTTAGCATAAAGGAGAGATGAGTGGAGGGAGGGAGAGAAGTGGGGAGGGGAAAAGGAGGAATGGGGAGGAGGGAGGATAGAGAGAAGGATATAAGGGAAAAAAACGAGGCCACTACTAAAGCAAGCCCACTGAAAATTGCATAGAATAGTATTCAGGTTGGAGACCTGGGAGGGGTGGATTGCACTTTGTCTTTGAATGGGATGTGAGGAAATAGAATTATATTTTAATTTAAAAATTATACATAACCATATGAGTATATATAATTATATATATGCATATATGTGTAATTTTTGAAAGGAGACATGGCTTGATAGAACAGCTAAAGAGTCTCTGTAGACAGTCACCACATGGAATTGTTTCTAGGGACTTAGGCCCAAAAATTA
The DNA here is from genome assembly GCF_950005125.1 of Chionomys nivalis. Classification (NCBI taxonomy): domain Eukaryota; kingdom Metazoa; phylum Chordata; class Mammalia; order Rodentia; family Cricetidae; genus Chionomys; species Chionomys nivalis. Next base: position 45,015,282 of record NC_080105.1, on the reverse strand, counting down.
TAGCTATGGTTAGTGGTGAAAAATCAGGACCGCTGCACCCTCTTCACCCCACTAGCTGGTGTTTAGGCCTTCCCTGTGGGAGATAAAGGCTTCAGATGGATGCAGAACCTTAAAGGAAAGGAACTAAGCACCCTTATAGCTTTGAGAGTACATCAAGCTAATCTATGTGGAGTAACATTCCTTCTGAGTCAGAAAACAGCTGTTCTAGCCAGCACTGGCTCAAGGTCACTACCAATGGTCAACTGGCAAACAAAACACACAAAAACAAAGAACTGATATCATCAAATTTCACTCATGATAAGGGATGCATAATCCAAGAAGACCAACACGGACCAAAGCATGGATTCTCAACACAGAAAGCAGTGTGGATTATCAGTTCAAAACATCCACTACTGCTTTCTCTATTCCCAGGAGAGAAGCTTTTTTAAAAGGAAATTTTATTTTGGCATTTTGTGAATATGTACTTGCCAATCGGTTTGCTCATATATGTTTGAATGTTTATATGCTCATATTCCTAATTGTGCTAGTCCCCCAATTTCCCCAATTTCTGCTTTTTTCCATTTTTGTTTTTTCAATGTTCTAAAATTTTCCCATTTTTTTCTGTTTTAAATTTTGCTCTTTTTTCCATAATATTTAAAAAGATCTTGTCTTATAATATTTCTGCCAGCACAATGCCTTTTGTTAGAAAATATATCACAATTGGTACTTACTTTTTCCTTTGTTTCTGTTCTGATTCATTACTGTTATTGTTCTTATTGTTACATCTGTGCATTCTCTGCTGGGCCAGTGCTAAAGTAAAATACCTTGAAGATGTTATGCAGCTACTCTACGTAACTACATAGCAGTTAAGCTACAGTCCTGGCCCAATTACGAGTCAGCAAACCTTCTCTTATACAAAACTCACCCCACTAGAACTCCAGCAACCCGTACACTCACAACAGTGTGTTGATTATTATAATACAGCCCAAAGTGAGAATCTAAATATGCATGGATGAGGGCACACAAACATCCACACCCTTCTATTCATATCTACAAAAGCAAAGAGAAATGACAGAAAGACTGTGAACATTACCAGAAGCATAGCATGGGTATCCCTACCCTTTCACAGCCTGCAGCTTGAGGCAGGTGAGAGGCATAAGCATAGAGAACAAACTCAAACACTTGGCATCTACAATACATCTGCTTCATCTAGATGGAAGAGTCTTAGGCTGGAAGTCAGAATATATTTGACCCGTTTAAAGAATCCAGTATCTGAAGAAGCATCATCAACAAAAAGATTTTCTTTACAATATTCTATATGAACGTGGAGGAGGGTTTAGTAGATAATCAGTCAATAAAGTGCTTGTTCTACATGATGGAGGACCTGAGTTCAGTTCCTAGAACTCCTACAAATGAAGGTGTTGGGGTGCATGCTTGTAATCCCAATGATGGGGATGTAGAAGCATAGGGACTAGACAGCCAACAAGCCTAGTCTACCTGAACATGTGCACACACACACACCATACACAAACACATACACACAGAAATATGAAAAATATCCAACCCAATCTTTGTAGAAAAATCAACAAATATCTGACTCCTCAAATCTATAGACATCTCTAGCAACTGACTCTCCAAAGATAATGAAATAGATGAAATTCCCGATAAAGATTTGAAAAGGATTTTTTATTTTTTCTATTTTTTTTATCGTTTCTCCACGGTATATGCTCCCCTCTAAAGATTTGCAGCTACAAAGTATACATGAGAGAGAACATAAAGAAAATGCCTTTCTTAGTCTGGGTTACCTAACTCAGTACAATAGCTTGCAGTTCCATGCACTTAACCCACAATTTTCATTTTCTTTTTCTTCATTTTCTTTACAACTGAATACAACTTCAGTGTTTTGTGCCAGATTGTCCATTCCTCATTTGAATGATATTTAAGTTTTCTTTTTCCCCATTTCTTAGTTATTGTGAAGAGACCAGCAATGAACATGGCTCAGCAAATATCTGAGGAGTGGGACGTTGAATCCTCTGGTTTTATGCCAGAAAGTAGTATAGCTGGACCATAGGGAAGATTTAGTTTTAGTGTTTTGAGAATTTTCCACACTGATTTCTGTAGTGACTGTGCAATTTGCAACCCTACCATCAGTGAATAAGGGTCCTTTTTCCCCACAGCTCCTCTAACATTTGCTGTAGGTTGTTTTGTTGCCCTTAGCTGGTCTGAATGGGGGTGAGGTAAAATCTTAAAGTTGTTTTAATTTCCTTATCCTTAATTGACAAGGATGGCAATCACATTTTCGAATACATTGTCACTTTAAAATGAAGAAGTTACTTTTAATGATCTATAATATTTATTTTGTTCAATATCAGTATGGATCGTTTCTCCCCATTCAAAGTATAATTTAATTCTTATTTAAAAGTTCTGTGTGCTGAAGTTTTTGTGGCCATTTTTGTTTCTTCTTTTGAGCTCTCTTTTTATATATCTATAGCCTGTTTTTAGTTGGGTTGCTGTTTTCTTCATTCATTGGTTTTGTTATTAGTTATTTATATATTCTGGATATTCATTCTCTTCATGATACAGAGCTCGTAAAATTTACTGCCTGTCTTTGGGCTTCCTCTTTACTCAAGTGATGGTTTCCTTAGCTGTGCAGAGCTTTCTAGTTTTATAAACTCCCACTTGTCAATTGTTTGCCTTAATTTTTGGGCAAATGAAATCCCAGTCAGAACGTTTATCTTGTAGGGTACAGAATGTGTTTTTCTATCAGATTCAGGATTTTGTGTTTCACACTGAGGTATTTTATCCATTTAGAGTTGATTTTTGTTTAGGATGATAGATATCAATCTAGTTTCATTCTTCCCTATTATAGACATTTAGTTTTTTTCCACTTATTTATTGACAATAATCCTTTTTTTTTCATCATTGTAAGTTTTTGGCCTATTTGTCAGATATCAGGTGGCTGTGATCTGTGTACTCCTGTTTGGGTCTTATATGTCATTTTGTGGCGGTACCATACTATTTTTAGTACTGTAGTTCTGTAATACGCTTTAAATTCTGGAAATGGAGTTCATACATTTATTTCTTTCTGCTCAGGATTGTTCAACTATCTGTGGCCTTTTCTTTGTTCTAAATAAATTTTAGATTGAATTTTTCAATTCATATGAAGAATTGTAGAATTTTTATTTGAGATTGTGTTGAATCTGTAAATTGTTTTTTTGGTAGAATTGTCATTTTAATTCTGCCAATCCATGAGCATAGGAGTTTATTCCATTTTCTAGTGTCTTCTTTAATCTCTTCAGGAATTTAGGTTTTTTTTGTAGAAGTCTCTCATTTATTTGATTTGGTTTATTTCTAGATGAACCTAACAGATATCTACAGACTATTCCATCTAAACACCAGAAATTATGCATTCTGCATAGCAGCCCAGGAAAGCTTGATATAGTGACATGGTGCTGTCATCTATAAATATGTTGAGGCCCTATTAGAAAGTGGGATCAAATAGGAGCCCACAAATTGGGTGCATTTGACAAGTATCAGATTCTCAACAAAGGTCTCAAAACAGTTGCTGTATACTGTATATTATATGCTTTGGGGACTGATGTTTTGGTGGTGGAGAATAACTGTGCACTTATCTCTGGTGAACACTATTTCACCCATTCTCAGCATTCTTCCACAATGGCCCTTGAACCATAGATACAGAAGTTGTATTTGTTGGGACTCGGCTCTACAGCTCCTCATTTATGTGGAATATATTTAGAATATATATGCATATACACACATAAGCACCCAGCATATATATACAAAGAAAAAAGAAAAAGAGGCCATGAATTTGAAAGAGAGAAGAGGGATAAGTGAACAAATTGGTAGGGAAGAAAAGGAGAGGAAAATGATATAGCTATATTAATCTCAAAAAGTATTTTAAAATAATGAACTGGAGAGGCAGTGGAGTAGAATGAGACCTCTTTCTCTTGTGTTGTGTAAAAATCAACTCGATGTTGATGAAATACCTTAGTGTAAAGCCTGAAATTTCTATAGGAAATAAAGGAAAACATCTCAAGTTAGTCACAGCTGATGTTTTTCTGAAAGGGACTCTAACAGCTCTGGAAATATTAGAAAGAACTGACAAATGGTTTTGCATCAAACTGAAAATCATTTGCACAACAAAGGAAGCAATGGAGCAAAGAAACAGCTTACAGAAAAGGGGGCAAACTGTGCCAACCATTCACCCAAGAGGAGCTGAGTATACAGATTATTAATTGAGACATTAATATAACAATTTAAAACTCTTGAAGACCAATGGGCAAATAATCCAATCTAAAAATGTGCAAATGAACTACAGATACATTTTTCAAAGGAAATGTGAAGACCCACAAAATATAAAAAGCCTTCACCATCTTTAGCCATCAGGGGAAAGTACAAATCACAACTACACTGATATTCTCCTTCACTCCAGTCACAATGGTGACATGAAATGATTGTTGACCAAGATGTAAGAGGAAGAGAAATCTGTTTACCACTGGTGAAAATGTTAACTTAGTGTGGCCATTATGGAGGTGTGGGCTTCCAGGCTTCCCCTAGAAATAAAACTGCCAAATGATCCTCAGGTATCCCCCTTAGGGGTACACTCAAAGGAATCAAAATCAGGATACACTACAGAACATGAACATTCATGTGCAATTCAATACTATTCATGATAAGCAAATCATAGAATTCCCTTGAACTTGAGATTTTTCTGCTTCTACCTCCAGAGTCCCGGGCTTATACATGTTTGCTTTAAGGTCTGCCTTAAGAACAAACAATATAAGTAGAATATTATAAGCCTGCTTCCTCCAACTTGATTTTTCCATATTTTATTGTTGCAATCTTAGCCTTATCATATATGATTAAGAATATGTTCACAGACATACTAAATTTTCTAAATCTCAAACTTCATGTTTTTAAAGTTATTAACATATATATATATGTATATATATATATATATATATATGTATCAGCATCATCCCATGTTCAATTCTGCCTACTTCAAACCACCAAATAAAGGGCAAGTGAATAAATAAATTGACTACTCCTTTGCAGCGTACAACACCTGTCTGTGCTCTATGCACTACCATACAGTTCGGGAGCTTCGGGCAAGGGGCTGGAGGTTGAAACCTACAAACACACACCAACAGAGAGACAGGGAAACAGAAACACAGACTTCTAGTCACTGGTAAGAAGCCCTTTATTCAATGGCACCATGGAGGCTTATATACCCAACAGTCAAGTGGGCCAAGAGGTGAAAACCTTATCCTCTGATTCTCAATGCCAAGGCAACATGTGCTCATGAAGCAGACCTGGTAAACAACTTTGACACAGCTTTTAGCATCTCAAATCAGAAGGAAAGTAAAGATCTCTAGTAGGGAAGAGCAGCTGGAGGCCAGGACTCCAAATGTTCCCAACACTCCTTACCTTCTGTAAATTAAGGTAATGTGATCCATATGAATACAACTCAGTGAATGGGTGCTAGCATTCCAATGTAGCCTAGCAAACAAGAAGGGGTTGTAATACTCCTAGCTTAATTAATGACCAAGAGGAAATAGGAGAAGGAAAAGACATGTAAACTAATTCTACCTCTCCACATTTCCATGAATTGCTGAAGGGTGCTGTTTTTCCCAATGAGTAAGAGACAGGGAGAGAATTGCCAGTTACCCAATAGACTCATTTGGGTACCTTCTCAAGACTAATCATAAGGCAGTGCCAGCTTGGGAATGTATCACTTCTAACTTCCTGCCCTGATGTGGGTTTCCCCTCTGTATGTTGTGAATATGTTCTATTACTATTGGTTAATAAAGAATCTGTGTTTGGTGTACAGCCATACAGAATAGAGCAAGGTGGGAATTCCAAGTAGAGATAGAGGAAAAAGAAGGTGGAGTCAGGGAGACACCATGTAGCTGCCGAAGGAGAAAGACAGCCTTGTGGTAAAACATAGATTAATAGAAAGGGGTTAATTCGAGATATAAGAGTTAACCAGGAATATGTCTAAGTCATTGGCCAAGCAGTGTTGTAGTTAATATTATTTCCATGTGATTATTTCATGTCTGGGTGGCCAGGAAACGAACAAGCAGTCTCCGCCTATACTGCCCTACTTCCATCTTTCTTGTAAGTGCCATTATTGTCCCTCCCAAGCAAATGATCAGTATTTAGCTTTTATTTTAAGCTATTTTCTCTATGTACTTGGGAACAGAATAACATTAGTAAATGGTGTGGGAGGTACAAACCCACTGCTGTAATTTTTCTCTTCCCACTCCCATTGCCTATCCTTGGTTCATCCAAATCTCTCTTGTCCTGCTCTTCTGTGGAAGAAGAATAGTGACTATCTTGGCAACTCACTCAGGTAATTGGAACCTCATTTTCTAAACTCTACTGATCAACTAAAAACTCCTAGAAAGTAACTTGACAAAAACAATCAAGCATCAAAGCTAGGATTCTAAACAGAACCTGTCTACCCAAAAGGCAAGTCTTTCCTTAAATAAAATGGTGTTTTATCCCAGCCTGTTGCCAGTCATCAGTGACTTGGGTCCAGTTCCTATGCTCACAGGCCATCTTGGTCAAGAGAAAAAGATTTCTCCTAGGTACAATGGCCAAGGGCAAAAGATACTTGAATGAGAAAGACCAGAAAGTCTTTCCTGAGGATGGCCCTTCACTAATCATAGAGAAACATCTAAGAATGGTGCAAGTATTGTAATAAACTGACCAGGTGAATGAAAAAGGTAGGGCATCGCAGAAAGTGAGGATACTGATCAGTGTTAAGAAGGGTCCACATGCTTGCTCCACAGTACAGAATAAAAGGCTGTGGACATCCAAGTTATAAGTGCATATCCAACTACAGGACGAACCAAGGAAGAAAAGACTCCTCAAAGATGGCTCAAAGAAAAGCATTATTCTGAGGTTAGATGTACCTCCATCACTCAACTGTGCACCATGGTTATATAAAGTGCTGGACACTAGAGTCAAAAGGCCTCCTGCCTCTGTTGTGGAATGGAAAATCTATAGAAAAAAATGTTGAATGTGTTTAGTTGTTCCATGCTTAAGGAATAGGCCTCTACAACTTCAAATTTATTCTGTGTCTAGGTAAAGACTACAAGTTGGCTATACAGGTTCCATTCTTCATGTCTACATGAGTATATTGCTAACAGACAACACATAACTGAAGTGGGTTACTAGATAGCATTTGCCCAAAATTAGCATAAATACTATAAACACAGGGAGAGGTGTGGGTGGGGATGGGTTGTCTATTAACTGGCCATTGGCTCCAGGAACTGAGGTCTGAGGTACTAGAAATCTATTCCATTTTCAGCTAGGTCACATGTTCTTTCACCCAGCAAGCTATAAGGGGTTCAGTGGGGAAAACCTTGTCTCCATCTTATTTCCAATCTTTTTCTAGCATAACTTTCCAGGTACAAGAAGAATGATCTGTTAGGTGACATTTATTTTCTAAAGAATAGGGACATGGAAGTAAAACAGAGTTTATAACAGTGGCCAAAATAGGCCTTTATTGATATCACTCTCTAGCAGAGAAAAGACACTATTAAAACTAGCTTGGGGCATCTATCTATCTATCTATCTATCTATCTATCTATCTATCTATCTATCTATCTTCCTATCTATCTATCTATGTGCATGTTTTTGTGACTGTACTATGTAAGTTTTGATACATGCAAATGTTATAAGAAGATATTTGATCTCTTGGAGGTAGAGTTATAAGTAGTTCTAAGCTACCTACTCTGAGAGCTGAGAGCCAAACTCAGGACCGATGGAAGAGAGGCAAGAGCTCTTAACCATTAAGCATTCTCTTCCATGTTGAACTATGTTATTTTAGGAAACAAAAGAAAGATGTAATTGCTTAGTTATTTTTCTGTGATACCCATGACATGGTAAAATGGTATGGCATAATAAAAGCCATCTAAACAACAATATGTATTTTTTTCCATTTAGATCACTTGAGGAAAAAATTGTGCTAACACGTTTAGAGCCCTTCTGTCCTTCTCCCCAGATACAGCCACTCTTAAATTTTGGTAACTATTGTCTGTGTAATATTTATTATTTTGATCATATATGTATCCATTCTTAAATAATATAGTAGTTGCTTTTGTGTTGTTTGCTTATTTTTCTGTCAGGGATACAGTAAACCTGTTTGAAGACTTATTTGTAATCTCAGTGAAATTTAGAGAAAAGAAGAAAGAAAAGTCTGATATTTGTAGCAATGTATATTAACCTGAATAAGATTTTGCTCAGTGAAACAAGCAGATAAAGAAAGAAAAATACCTAACGGGTTCACTTCATGATCGCTCTTCAGAGACTTTGAAAGAGTCAGACTCACCAAAATGGAAAATAAAATAGCGATACCAGAGGCTGAATGTAGTGAACAGAGATTCTGCTGAAAGGGTAGAAGGTTCAGTAAATGCACAAAAGCTAATGCAGATCATAGTCTCTGGGAGACACGATGCTGAACAGGTAATTTGCTAATGTGGAAGATCTCAAAGGTTCTTGTGATTAAAATAATTAAATAAAAACAGAAAGAGGAAGGAAGAATAAGATAGCCATAAAAGTCTTAACTGGTTTAACTTTAGTGATAATTTTACAAAGTATGTATGAATATGCCAAATTGCATATCTTAAATATGTGTAATGTTTTTCTTATGTTAACTCAGTAAAGCAGGTAAAAGTTTTTAAACATAAGCCAGTCTTCTTGGGTGTTCATAGTAACCAAAAGGTAACATTAACATTGTTAATAAATTTGTACTAATATATTTGGAAGTTTGAATGATATGAGAAAATTTCTTAAGAAATAAAAACTGACAGAGAAAATAAGTATATGAACAGTTTCTGTTTAATAAGGAAACATTCTTTTGACAAAATCTTTTTACAAATGAATTAATGTATCAGATGAATTAAACTAATCTTGCACAAAATCTAAGAGAAAAATAGGAGAATAGTGAACATTTTGACTCCACAAGGCTAGCATAAGCTCAGATTTCAAACATATAAAAACAGGAAAAATGTAAAATCCTTTTTCACATGTAATCTGTAGATTCAAAAATCTTTGGTAAGTTAGGAAGAGCAGTATATGAGAGTTTCTATTGTTCTGCTAAAACACTATAAATATAAAACCATCTAGCATATGGACTCCTTGTCAACTTGACACACAGATCACTATCCATGTAAAATCTTTCTGTTCTCATTTGTTCCCAAGATACATTGATATTAATATGATAGTGTAAAACCCTGCTATTTTAAAAAGTCTCAGATTCTAAACAAAAATCTCATATAAAGTTTTCTTTAAAACATCGAAAGTCTTTTTCAAAGTTCATGACCTCTACAAAATATCCAAAGGCATTCTGACATATCTAAAACCTCTAAGCCACCCAAAGGTTCTGTAAATTTTTCAAAGTCTCCATGAAAATCCAAAGTCTATTTAAAACTTCAAAGCCTCTCAACTGGGGGTTTCTGAAAATGTTAAAAAAAAATTACTGAACACTTCCATATTCCAAAGAAAAGAACCAAGGAAGGGTTATAACCAAATCAAAGCAAAACCAAAGTTCAAGAGTGTAAAAAACAATGGCACCTGATGCCTAGGCTCTACTTCCAATCTTCTGGGCTCTGAAGGGCTTTATTTATATAGCTTTGTTATTTTTAGCGCACATATATTTTCTCTCTGGATCAGGCTGTCTCTATTCCACACAAGTTTCTGTCACTGGTGGACATCCCATGGTACTGAGATCTTCAAAATGCTCGGGTCTCTGCCCACAACTGGGCTTTGCATTCACCAATAACCTTTTCTAAACTCTGACAGTGCCTTGTGGTGCCAACCCACTGAGGTTGCACCTTCATCATTGGCCTTTCCTGACCTCTCTTCAAGGATTCTAGCCTTGCCAAGAAGTGCCAAGTCTCACATACTCTCCATGACATCTTCATATTTTAAAAACTGGTACTCTCTGCGTGACTCGTACACTACCAAGTTCAGGTGCCAGCATGAGAAACAGCTTTAACCCCTCTGGAACACACTTTCTTTGTGCTAACCCTGAGAACATGTCCTGAATAAGATTGCTAAGAAAAATGACTGTTATGGGAAAGAATTCCAGTGCAAAAACTATAATATGCCGAGCAGTGGTGGCAAATGCCTTTATCCCAGCACTTAGAAGGAAGAGGCAGGTGGATCTCTCTGAGATCAAGGCCATCCTGGTCTCCAAGAGCTAGTTCCAGGACAGGCTCCAATGTAACACAAAGAAACCCTGTCTTAGAAAAAAAAGACTATATATAATATGCTATTCCCAAATATACAACTTTAGAAAACATCAAGATTTTATTCTGATCTGAAGAGGATTAAGATAAAAAGCAAAGGGCAACTTCTGTGTTCCCTATAATGGCCTAAAACCTTAGGACATCAGTCTTCAGGCACCCACTCTGTCTTTGCCAGCACAAGTGGTGGAATATCCATAGACTGATAACATCATGCTGAGTGCTAATGATTTTGGTCTTTCCTGAAGTCTTCTATTATACTTGCTAAATATTTAGATTTCTAGGTAATGACTTTGTTTAGTGAATTTGTTTTGCTGGGATTTTTCTTAAATTTTTTTAAAAATCAGTATCAGAATAATAAAGCAGACAAGATTGGGTATATCTAGGCAGAAACAGAGTTACTGTATACTCTGCCATAAGTTTCTTCTATTCAAATCACATTGAGAGAAAGTAGGCTATAGAAATGCTATATTGAAGAGAATGAGGTAGAGTTATGAACATCTATCTGGTTCTTGATTAATGAAATAATTTGACTTTTACTCCTTTTAACAAGACATTGGCTGTGTGTATACATTGACATCTCTTTTAAAAATTGATGCTGGTCAAACTGGATAGCTCTATTTAAAAGAATGAACCTTGATTCTTATATCTCACCCTATTCAAAATTCACCATCAAGTGGCTCAAGTACCTCAACATAAGACCTGGCCCTTTGAAGCTAAGAGAGGATAAAGTAAGACATATAAATGAACTTACAGATACAGAAAAGGATTTTCTGAACAGACATCCACCAACACTGGCATTAAGGGTAGCTCAGGAAACTAAAGCAGCTTACGAACAGCAAAGTGTACCATCATTTGGGTGATGAGGCAGCCAATGGATGGACTTTTCTTTTTAGAGGACTAGTATCGGGGGCTGGAAAGATGGCTCAGAGGTTAAGAGCATTGCCTGCTCTTCCAAAGGTCCTGAGTTCAATTCCCAGCAACCACATGGTGGCTCACAACCATCTGTAATGGGGTCTGGTGCCCTCTTCTGGCCTGCAGGCATGCACACAGACAGAATATTATATACATAATAAATAAATAAATATTAAAAAAATAGAGGACTAGTATCTAGAATATACAAAAGACTCAAAAGCCAAGCATCAAGAAAATTGTTAATCCAAGTTTATCTTATATATAAGGGACAACAATTCCCCTACTAGATACCACAGGCTAATAGGGTTAATCTTTTGGTGTTTTTCGTAAGTTCCCATAGACACCCAAACATTACAGACTATTGCCAATATTATTGGTTGCCTCCAGGATGTGACAGTAAGACTCTATATTTGAAGACATCGCATGCCGTTTAAAGACAAATGCAAATACCAAGCATCTGTCAGCTATCTTGACTCAAAAGAAAATCCTTGTGAGAAGAAAGCCAAACTGGGCGGAATTGAATCCAGTACTGTGCAAATACCCAAGGACATAACAATTTACCTTTTAGTTAGATTTTTTTTTTAAATACAGATGCATCGAATATTTTAAAAGTTATAACAATAACTCCAAATTGTAAATTTTCTCAAAAAAGATTAAATGCATTTTTTAAAACTCATGAAGCTAATAATAATGGGTCATGCCCACAGTCCGAGTACTTGGTAGGCTGAGGCAAAAGGATTGCTATAAAGCTAGCCTAAGCTTCAGAGTCGTATTGCAGGACAGCCTGGGCTACAGAATGAGACTCTTCCTTAAGACAAGCAAACAAAAACAAAAAACAAACAAAACAAAACAAACAAACAAAAAACTCGACCAAAGAATAGATAAGGAAAATGTGGTACACAGCAGAAAAACAATGACATCCTGAAATTTGCAGGCAAATGAATGAATCTAGAAAACAACATATTGAGTGAGGTAACCCAGACCCAGAAAGACAAATATCATGTGTACCTACTCATAAGTGACTTTTAGACACAAACAAAGAAAACCATCCTACAATTTACAATCCCAGAAAACCTAGACAACAAAGAAGACCCTAAGAGAGACTTACATGGATCTAATCTACATGGGAAGTAAAAAAAGACAAGATCTCCTGAGTAAATTGGAAGCATGGGGACCATAGGAGAGAGCTGAAGGAGAGAAGAGAGGAAGGGAGGTGAGCAGAGAAAAATGTATAGCTCAATAAAATCAATAAAAAAATTAAAGAAAAATAGTAATGAAAGAAAGAAACATTGCAATAGTTGCATAAGAAAAGAATTCTGGGTATAGAAATGATAGTAATAGTGCCTGCGCTGAAAAACAGGGCTGAACAGATAAAGCAGCTAACCTGTTTGTGTTTCAGAGCTCAGAATTGTGCCACATACATGAACGCAATGAACAGAAAAGACAGAAAATGGCTTGGCTGTATTCGTAATATTGAGTGTTTACACCTGAGCTCTGGACCTACAATTTTATCAGACTCAAAGCTGAGGACTTACGCCAGGGATGCATCTTGGCATGCATAATTCAATTTTAAAAAGTTAAACAAAAACCATGTTAATTGAATTTAGAGCAACCTAAAGGATTAAAGCTCAAAGTCAGTTATTTAGAAGCACTTGTAATGTTTAAATAGTAACAGATTAAATGGAATATATATGCCTATAGGCAATTTGACAAAAATTTATGAGAACCTAGTGTCCTAATACTGTGATGGATAACCAGATGAATTTTCATAATCCCTTTATTCAAGAGATTACAAGAACCCTTAGTGTCATTAAATGATCCAATATAAGAAAAGGCACCTGATAAACAAAAATAAATTATTATAGGATCTTCTAATCAAGAGTGGGAAAAGTGAAAGACCTTGATCAGAGTATTGTAAACCATATTGATAGCTTGGTGAAACTTCACCAGCCAAAAGTAAAGCAACTCAGTAATTCAGGCTTGTTTATTTCAGTTTTCATGTAATTTGTTATTCAGAGATAATAGTTGATAGCATAACATTTTCTTGCAAATTAAATGTACCACCTTTTCCCCATCCCACTTATATGTTTCAGATTTATAATATCTACTATTGAACCTCCATAGTTGTATGCACAGCACAGAACTTTTCTCCTGAGACCTCCTTCCTAGTAATTCTAGCTTATGCTGAATTATCTTTATCCTTCAGAATGTTCATACTTGTCCTAATTTATACCAGGTCAGCAAGATGGTATATACCATATAATTCCCAGTTCCACATCTTTAATCATTTAAGTAATTAGCCATAGTAAGTGATCAGTCGAAATTATAACTATTCAGCAATTTTGATCACTAGTTCTGTCAAAATAATTTTTATGTTAAGGTTTATATATTTTTATTGTCTGGCTTTAATTTGTAGTATAATGACAATATAATAATAATTTAAGGATGTATGCCTTTTTCCACTTAAGAAAATATTCATTCCCTATAAATTTCTTATATGCTACGCTCCTTCTCTATCTGTGTCAGATAGTTGATGAGAAATATTGATGGCAATACTAGTTCAGTTTGAACTTACATGCAATGTTTATACCTTTTCTGCTTCACTTATATTACAAAGAATAAAGAAGTTGTGAGATGCTGGGGAAAGGCTAACGGTTAGGAAGAAGATAATATTCAGATCATTTCTTTTCCTTTTCTCCCCTAAATAGCATCTTTAGAAGCTGTTACATCACTCTCAATCCAACATCCAGGAAGATGTAGCCTACTCACCATGGCTTTCAACTGGGAATGCCCGATTCCTGCCTTTGGTGATGACATTTACTTTCTTTATTCTTCTTTCTGGGAAGACTTAATTCCAGTCCTTGGGTATTAATAATTTTAGTTATGGTTAGGGTGTGCAATGTCCCCTATCGACACATGTGTAGAAATATGCGTACTCCAGCTAGTACGTTGCTTGGACAGGCTGTGAACCTTCGAAACATGGGCATAGATGTCTGATACAGGCCACAAGAAGTGGACAATGGAAGTTATATTGCTCTTTTTCTACATTTAAGATGACATATCTTTTACTCACAAGCATGAGTTGACCACATTTCATTAATGTCATAAGTAATAATGTATCAATCTTTTTATTTGATGCAAGTAACAGCTCATGGCTCAGAAATGAGGGTCGGTCAAATAATCCATGGAGGCTCTGTTTGGTATGAACCAACATGTCCTCATATATCTATTACATTTGCCGTAAGATTTAAAAAGAAAGCACGAACCAACAATTCCCTTTCAATATACACAAAGACTGAGAGAGAAGTCATCGTATTCATAGACTGCTGCGGCTGAGTGGTTCCGGGAGGAGGCAGTACACTTGAGCAGCCTTCTTGGCTCAGAAAGGCTGCCGCTGTTTAATCCAAAATATTTTGAAGGGGGATACTTGGTAAGAGAGAATTTGCTTGGCATGCACAGTGTCTTACGTTTGATCCTCAGCACTGCCAAAGTAGCAATGAAACAAATATTTGCCAAAATACTCTGAGAATTCCCGTTCAAATATCTTGTTTTGTAAATCCATAAACAGAGAACCAGGCAGATGAGAAGGCTTGCCCACAGCCAAAAAGCAGGCTCAAAAATACTGTGACTCTTGGCTCTCAAAACAATACTCCCCTAAAACTGTGATTTCAAAGGTACTATTACAATATTTTTCAATTATTCCCATTCTTATCCTGAAGGGAAAGAATTAAGCAGCTGTGATCATTCATTTCAGGCTTTTATTTCAGAGTGGAACACCTATGGGTCACCTGGCTCAAAAACCTCATAGATCAGTCAAAATTAGATGCTTTCAGTCTCAGTGAACACTTGTGAGCGGCTCAGCTTTAAGTCGTGCTTCCTTTTGCAGCTTGTATTCAGCTATATGAACAGATCAACTGGATCTAATGTTTATACAGGCATGATCATTTACTGTTATTATTTATTCAGTTACTTAACAAATATACTTTGAGAATCATCAATGATATTACAGTTTGTGGGTGGGTGATAGAGCAATGGACAAGAAAGCTGTGTTCCCAGTTTCCTGGATACTTTATGCCACACATGGAAGTCATATATGAGATATAGCATAGTCATAGATGAGGCATAAATAACTGACAAAAATACCTGCAGTAAATATGATAAATGAAACCAATGAGATGCTGTGGAGAATGTAAAGTAAAAGAATGTTGTGTATATCAGGTGTGATTTGTACAACACAACTTCAGGAAGAGCTACTCGTGTTACGGATGCTGCAGAATTACTGCCAAGAACAAATTCTGGCAGTTAACAGGGAAATGTCTTTTTCAAACAAACTTTATACTAAGGCTCCTTTCTGAAAGATGGAAAAGCAGAGTCTTAAGAAATGATGTTTTCCCTCCAATTTGCCCAAGGCACCATAGGAACTAATGAAAGTCTTGTGTAGCAGAAGTAAACTTTTATACACCTGCCAGGTGAGGCCACTTGCATGGAGCAACATGTCAATTGAGGATGGATCAGTTGGTCATCTGGAGAAATGAGTGAGAACGCCACAGCCTCTCTCCTGTTTTGTTGCATGGCATTGTATTCTAATGGTGACAAATCATGATGCTCTTCACAAAGTGAGATGACTTCCTTCAGCACTTTGTTCTTTGAACACATTTTGTTCCCTCTAATGAAGACATAATCGCCCCTTCCTCTCCAGCACACAATTATAGTGGTTTTCATCAAGGTTGGTAATGTAATCTTGGGATGCAGTAATTGAATTGACTAACTTTATCAACAAGATGGCCTGAGTATCTTGCCCTTTGACCTAAGTAGGTCAATAAGAGAACTACCACTTGGTATATTCATCCCTTCTCTCCTCTTTCCTGCACACCAGGTACGATACATTCAACTATCAAACAGAATTGGCTTCCGTTATTATTAATGCCATTATGATAATAATGAGTACTAACATTTGCAAATATTGATTAAAATGCCAAGGACTATGTGAAGAGATTTTATAACCTCAGCTGCTTAAACTTCACATCAATCTAGACCAGGTATTTCACTTAATTTATAGACAAAGCTGAGACTTAGTACACTGTGTTGTGTTGGTTTTCTCAACTTGACATAAATAGAAACATCTAGGAAGAGAGAGCCTCAATTGAGAAAAAAATCTCCATCGGATTGCAAGTCTGTAGGGCATTTTCTTGATGATTTATATGATGGGGTCCAGTCCACTGTGGGAAGTGCCCTATCTGGATCCTGAGTTGTATGAGAAAGCAAGCAGAGTAATCTAGTAAGCAACATTTTTTTTCACAGCTTCTGCTTCAGTTCCTGCTTTTAGGTTCCTGCCTTGGCTCTCCCTGGTGGACTATAATATATAAATCAATTAAATCATTTCTTTCCCAAGTTGCTTTTGGTCATGGTGTTTTGTCACAGCAAGAGAAACATAATTAGTATACATATTTAAGAGTTTGAGTTTCAGTTCAAGTATCCAGGCTCCAAACGCTGTACTCAATATTCAGTGACACATATATCCATAGACAGGCTTTAGGGAATGTTCTCTGCTGTTAGAACCAGAATGGTGTAGAGATGATAGAATTGGTTAAGTGGAGATTCCCACTCCCAGGTTCCCTTAACAGTACTAAGAAGAAATATTCCAGCCTTTCGATGGTACTGTGTACTCCACTGTACTTGTTTGCACAGGTTACTCACCTTCCTGATTGTAGAAAGAAATCTTCATGTTCCCTTATTCTTTAGAATGAAACATTCTTCATAATCTCATAGAAGAGTCTAAGTGCAAGGAAAGGGAAGTACAAGGTAAACGTAAATTTTTTTCATTCATCTAAACACACTTTCTATAGAATTTTAGTGTAGTTCCTTAACCATCTGAAGCATAAGAGAGTAAGAACATCTATTAGCCAGAAAGCAATTTTTCCTTCTCATTTATTACAAAAAAAACCCTGCTATAATATCTAAACTTTTGTGTTGCTGATGACTACAGAAATTTGTAGACCTCACATAAAAAGCTACATCATGATATTAATTTGATAAAAAGACAATTCAAAGCCAAGAGAGTATTTAGACATGTCATTTTATTAAATATCACAAACTGCTGTGTTATAGGCACAGCGGAACCAATAAAGCCTTAATAGAGCATCATGCAATAGCCAAGAGCAGAATAACAACCAGTTTTGATCAAGAACAGGTGTGAGCACAAAGCAAAAAGCAAATTGTTCAATTAATGAGAACACAGTTAAACACTCTTCTCTATCAGTAGGTAATAAATCATTGTATCCCAGTGGGGAAAGCTATAATAACTCCATAAAAAAAAAAAGCAGCTCAGTGATTGCACAACGCTCTGTAGTAAATCTTTTGTCATCCTCATCTTGGTATCTCTGTCCTCAGGATAACTGATATTCTGTGTGTCCAGCCCCAAATCAATGTCCAGGAAGGAATATTTCAGTGAGCAGATTGATGGTTCACACATCAGACTGGTTCACACACCAGGAAGTTAGTGGCTCATGCTGACTGCTGTAATGGGGCGAGCACAGGAAATTGCAGTGGAACTGGATAGATGTTCAAGGGAAGGCAAGGAAAATTAATAGTCACTCAAGAAAATATGCAACCAGACACTTTCAATCTTTTAAATTAGCATTGGAATTTATTTTCCCAGATAAATGTGCTCCCTGAGTCTCTATGACTGAAACCTCCTCTAAACTCCAAAATAAGCAAGCACAGCAAAATCATACTTGAAAATCTAGAATGTATAATATAGAAGCTGGGCATGGTCCCTGTGTTGGCAATCTCGGCATTTCTGTGTCTGTGACAGAAGAGCAGCAAAGTGAGGCCAGTGTAGGCTTCAAAGTGAGTGCCAGACCAGCCTGGCCTATAAAGTGAGAACTGGTGTCCAAAAAAATTATGTGTGTGTGTGTGTGTATGTGTGTGTGTATGTGTGTATGTGCGTGTGTGTGTATGTGCGTGTGTGTGTATGTGCGTGTGTGTGTGTGTATGTGTGTGTGTGTATGTGTGTGTATGTGTGTGTGTGTAGTAGTAGAATAAAGTGCCAAAATGCAGCTGAGATAAAATGTAAATGAGTTCCTTTTCTCTTGCATTTACAGTATTCACGTAACTTTCCATTTCTACAACTATAAACTTAATGTGATTGTTTAAATGCTGCCCAGACTCTAGGACACATCTTTACCCTACTTGAGGGACACATATGAATATTCAATGAAGTAATAAATCGCTAGTTCAACAGCAAGGTCATTCTTACTACCTTTTTCATGTTGTTGCTATATGAGTCATGGTGCCCCTCTATATCCCACGGTGTCCTGTCAAACTCAGGATCCTACTGCCTCAGCCTTCTAAAGGCTGTATTCTAGGCAGGCTACCACTCCCCCAGCTTACCACTCAATCTTTTTTATTAACCTTATTGATAAGTTCAATATCTGCTTCTCCCTGTGTTCCCTAATTGTAATCACTGAGCTGGCACATTGAACACCTGTATAAAATGGCTTGATTTCTGCCTCTGAGCTTTCATTTCTCCAATATTTATCTTAAATTTCTACCTATGACTATTTGTAAATATTATGTGGTATCTACTTATGCTCTGTGTGATTTGACCTGTGAAGGTTTTCCTTCCTAATCTTAATTTTCTTGCTTTTTATTGATATTTTTATCCTTTCCTTTCAAACACTCACTGAGCACCTATCCGGAAGGAGGCTAGAGAAAGAAAAGGGAAAAACAATCTCTAACATTAAAACCCCCGAGGAGTTTACATTTGAATAAAAATAGAATTCATCCCTAGTTGACCATTATTTCCCCAGATCTCATGTTTCAGTCCCTAACTGCCTATTGAGCTCTAAGGAACCAAGGCTGAAACACAGAGATACAAAATAGACTACTGGAGCTGAAGCCCACCGTGTAACAAGCTGTTATGCCTAGTGCTGTCCATATTGCTGGCGGATGTGACCTGAATTAATTAATTTTGCAATGGCAGGGCTAGCGCTTCATTCTTCTGTTGACATCTACATAAGGAACATTGCACATCATTGTGATAATGGATGCTTACATTTGACCTCAAAAATTGTGTGTGTGTGTGTGTGTGTGTGTGTGTGTGGGTGTGTGAAAGTGTTGAAACCAGAGGTTGACTTGCAGGGTGTCTTTCTCCAGCATTCTCCACCATCTTGTTTGATGGAACAGAGTCCCTCACTGAACCTGATGATGAGAACATGAGAACAGAAGATAGAAAATGCCCAGTCATGAAGGAGAGAGGATGCTGAAAGCAAAACAATTTGGCTATGAAACAGTAGGAAATATCCTTGGCCTTATTAGTCATTTCTCCCTCGTCAAAGGCCAGAGATGCCAGAAGTATTTAAGCCTTTTGGTTATGCCCCAGGCAGAGGCCAGAGATGACAGAGAAGTGTGAGATTTCTTCTTATCTCTCTTCTCCCCTGTGTGAGATTCCTTCCTGGAAACTATTCAAGGACTAAAGCTAAGAGGCACCTGCAAGTTGGCCAACTACTGAATAGTTTATCCTCCTCCTTGCCTCCATTCATTAAGACCTTATTAACTCCAATGAGATAAAACGGCATCCCCTTTCCAGGGACTCATCAATAGTATCTACATATATACTATTTTGCAGCTTTCATCCTCTTGAAGAGAAACCAAACCTCTCACCTCAATAGAATGAGAGAATGAGAGTTTATTAAGAAGCCAAACCTAAGTGTCCATGGCCTAGGAATACAGATTCAGGTTACTCCAAATACCACATTCCAACTAAGTAGTTTGTGGTGGTTTGCCTAGGTATAGCTCCCATAGACTTATGAGTCTGAATGCTTGGCCTATAAGAAGTGGCACTATTAGAAGATATGACCTTGTCGGAGGAAGCCCATCACTGTGGAGTGATGTTCAAGTCATGCCCAATGGGACAGTTTGCTTTCTGTTGCCTGCAGGTCAATATGTAGACTCTCAGCTACCTCTCCAGCACCATGTCTGCCTGTACACTGCCATGCTTCCCACCATAACAATAATAGACTAAACCTCTGAAACAGCAAGCCAACCTCAATGAAATGCTTTCTTTTACAAGAGTTGAGTGGTCATGGTGTTTCTTCACAGCAATAGAAACCCGAGGACATATTTTCACAATGTTTTTATAGTGATAGAACAATGAAATTCAAGAATCAAGACACTTAAAAAATTCTATGTTGGAACACCGGGCAGGGGAATTTGCAGCTAAGTAGGGAAATCTGTCATAGATCTCAAAAGATAACTGATGATATTCTTAGCCTTTGTGTTGGTGGAAGCTAAGGGTCCATTTACACATCCCAAAGGAGGCTGAGTTTTTGCTTTCTTTTAAGCTCCTACTTACGAATCCATAGTAAACTTCATTCAAAACCTCACCCTCTCTTTCCAAGGAGGTTTTTCTTCAAATTTGTATATAAGAACCAGTAGGGGAGCTGGAGAGATGGCTCAGTGGTTAAGAGCATTGCCTGCTCTTCCGAAGGTCCTGAGTTCAATTCCCGGCAACCACATGGTGGCTCACAACCATCCGTAATGGGGTCTGGTGCCCTCTTCTGGCCTGCACACATACACACAGACAGAATATTGTATGCATAATAAATAAATTTAAAAAAAAGAATACCAGACCTCTAAAAAAAGAAAAGAACCCGTAGGCTACAGGCTCATTGCATGATCTGTGTGACTGAGAGCATCAAGCAACCTTACTCGTTAAGATGAAACCCATCTGAGGGGCAAGAGAAAGCGATCAAATTCAAAGATGGCTCCTGTGCCTTGGTTGCTCAGCAGTTAGTAAGATGGGCTGAAAAGTGAGCTAAGTTACTGGCATGTGCTGGCATTCCTGGTTTTTGATGAGAGTGCTAGAAATACAAACCGCAGGTGTTCATGCTTGGGCAGAAGGCACTTCACCTCTGCACCACCTCTCTGGTCCCTAGGATAGTTCTTTATTTCAATTAGAATATTCTACTTTGAGTTGTGCCACAGCCTTTGTTAAGTGAAAACTTGAGGGCTATCATAGAGCTGTTCAAATGGCTCGGTCTTACTCAGTAGCCCAGTAACACCATGCAGGTTTTTTTCCTGATTAACAGTACACAAATTACAGCTAAACTGAGAAAAGGTGTTCCTTCTTAACTGAAACGTAAGCGCCACTCATTTCCTTGGTTTTATTCCTTGCTATGAGTATTTGTCAGCATTTTTCTAGCTATTTTATAGACTATGGCCTATGTAAGAAAACTCTCAAATAAAAACCAACCAAGTGGCCAGGTGGTGGTGGCGCACGCCTTTAATCCCAGCACTCGGGAGGCAGAGGCAGGTGGATCTCTGTGAGTTCGAGGCCAGCCTGGTCTACAAGAGCTAGTTCTGGGATGGGCACCAAAGCTACAGAAAAACCCTGTCTCGAAAAACCAAAAAAAAAAAAAAAAAAAACCAACCAAGTATTATAAATAATACAAATTACACACCCTCGTATATATTACACTCATATAATATCTGTATATATGCATATATATATATATATACAAACACACATATATTTTACCTGTAATTTGTACAGTGAAAGAGAAGACATTTGGAATTGAAGATTCTAATGATAGAATAATATCAATATTTTAGCAGGAAACTAACATCACAGTTTAATGAGAAATGCGAATCATGCATCAAATCTTTAATAGTTACCTTTGAGAATTATGGATTTCACCAATTAGAAAGTTCTTGATAAACATATTACATATTCATAGTTTGAATTTTATTTCATCTAACCATCTTTTTTTCAATGACCTTAAGAATGATAAGTCTAGGATTATTCTGTGCCCTGGGGTGGATTTGTAAGATGTTTTGTATTTCTAGAAAATAAACTGACTTTTTTATTAGAAGCTGTGGTTTGAAAGTTAGTCCCCATACTCATTAACTGCGTACTGTTGTCCAAGATATTTAACCTGTCTGTGGCTTATCATTTTCATCCATTTAGATGGTATTAGCAATATTAATAATAACTGCCCTCAATTTGACAAGGCTTTGGTAAATGAGCAATTTAGTATCTGGGGTTTTTGTTTGTTTATTTGTTCAAGAATTTTTTTAAATATAGTCTTTTCTCATTTTACATAGCTATTTCCATTTCCACTCCCTTCCCTCCTCTGTCCCCACTCTTTCCCCACCATACCTCCCCATCAGCTTCTCAGAAAGGGTAAGGCTTCCCACGGAGAGTCAACAAAGTCTGACACTTCACTCTGAGGCAAGATCAAGGCCCCCCCGCCTATATCTAGGCTGAAATCCCTGTATAGAAAGTGTGATTTTTACCTATTTTTGTTTATTTTTTATTTTTACCTATTTTTAATGCAAAGTACTGTAGCATTAATTTCTATCTTAGGGTCTCTATTGTTGTGAAGAGACACCATGACCACCGCCACTCTTATAAAGGAAAACCATTTAGTTAGAGTGGCTCACATTTTCAGAGGTTTAGTTCATTGTCATCATGATGCAGTACAATGGTGTGCAGGAAGGCAAAGTGCTGGGAAAGCAGCTGAGTGTTCTACAATCTTATCTCGCAGAAAATAGGAAGTGTCCTGCCACAGTGGACATGACTTGAGCATATATGAGACCCCAAAGCCCGCCTCTACATAGACTCATTTTTCCAACAAGCCCACACCTACCCCAACAAGGCCACACCTCCTAATAATGTCACTCCCTTTGAGGGTTATTTCCCTCAAACCACCATAACTACATATATACTATTGAACATTTTTTTTCTGTTGATAAGAAATTAAGTCTCTCACCTCAACAGGAATGAGAGGGAGAGAGTTTATTAAGAAGCCAAACCTAAGTGTCCATGGAATAGGCACATAGATTCAGCTTACCCAAAATACCACATCCCAACTAGGTAGTAGTTTTGCAAAGTTTTTAACAGTAATATAACAATTAAAGTCACAAACCAAGACACTTAAAAAAAAAAAAAAAGATAAACTGTTGGAAATATCAGGTATGGGGACAAGACGATGGCAAAGTAGGAAGTTTTCTCTCATGGTTTTTAACTGATAGCCGATGATATTCTTAGCCTTTGGGGTGGTGGAAACTGGAGGCCCATTTGTACACCCCCAAACAGATTTAGTCACAAGGCTATCATGTGACACAGAGGTGGTCAACAAACAGCACCAAATACTAAACTTAGCTGTGGTGCATTTTAGAAAATACAATTTGCTACTTAGCAAATCCTATAGAATCTATTAAAAAGTCCCAGAGCATTGATATTACGAGATATGAGATAAACATAAAATATAATTGCATTTTGTCATAAGTAAAACATGTGGGGAACAAAAATTAAAATATAACACCATTTATAATTGCTTGTAAAAATTAAACACATAGTTGTGTGAAGATGAACTCATATGTAAGAATTTCACGATGCTAACCAAGAAACAAGAAGTAAGTAGAAGTATGTACAAAGTTTATTGACTGGAGGAATCTACCTGATGAAGATATTATTTCCCTCCAGCTATTATATGCAGGCTTGACACAATTCTATCAAACTCTTGGCAGCACTTTTTTTTTTCCATGCAGACACTACTCTGAACTTTAAATGGAAAAGCAGAGAAACTAGAATAGCTAAAGCAGTTTTTAAAAGAAAAATTAAAGTGGGAGCGATCTGGTCTCAAGTCTTATTATATAAGTACCAGATTGCAGTTGTTTGAAAGAAAATGCCCCCAGGCACCATTTGGAGTTGTGGCCTTGTTGGAGGAAGTGTGTCACTTTGTGAGCAGGCTGAGAGGGCTCTTTTCCTCAAGTTTCCCTCTGTGTGACAATCAATTGACTGTATTACCTGACAAACAACTAGCATTCAGAATTTGTTTTAAAATTAAAATATTAATGTGACAAAATAAATATTCCATTCAGAAAATAAGCAAAAGTTGGAGATATATTCCAATAATGTAGATATATAAAAAACAAATATAAAGATGTGTTCTAAATCATTTAGCTATCAGAGAACTCAAATGCAAAGAGATGACATCACACACCTTTCAGAAGACCAAAACAAAATGTAGCGACTAAACCAAGTGTTGGAGCAGGTGGTGAGAAAATGGCTCACTTACACAGTGTGACTCTCGGTGCTAAGCACTTTGGACATTCTGGAAACAGTTAGCAGTTTCTTTAAATACTTTGTTTTTCAATTTTGTTATCTTGCATGGCTGATAGCTCCGCTTAGTTCAGTAAAGCTGCTGTGTCAACACCACAGCCCGGGTAGCTAAACCACAGAATTCACTTTCTCACAGCCATGGGACTGAAATTCGGAGATCAATGTATCAGCTGGTTTGATTGGCTTTTAGCTCCTGCCATTCTTGACATTCACGTGTCTTCCTCTGTCTGCAGTGTGTATGTCCTCATCTCAAAAGCTACTGATCCTATACATCCTTGGGCCCCATTTTTAACTTATTTAGCATGCCAAAGCAGACAACTCTAAGGTACTTGGGGTTAGAATTTCAATTAAGACTCTACTAACAGCAGTTTCCTGCCATTTCACTAAGGCTACCAACCCAGAGCAGTGAGTCCCTGACTAGAGGGCAGGCCTCAAGGTCCCCGCCAGGGAAAGCGGGCCCCCGCTGCTGGGGCTGCAGTCTCTGCTGTGATCTGCTGGACCTGCTCTGCCTGCGCCCTACTTCCCTTAGTCCCTGGCTCATTGGGGCATCCAGGAGTTCCTGTGTAGGTGCCGAGAAGTTTCATCGGGACGGGTGAGTGTGTGCTATCCTGGGGCGGACTGTCCCGGTAGAGAGCACAAACGCCCCTCCCCCAGCACCTGCTGTAGGGCTTTCTCTCCTACACACCCGCCCCCACCCCCACCCCCAAGCCTGCCTTGTCTGCAAGGTCCTTAGCTGTGGAACAGTTTCCTGCCATTTCACTAAGGCTACCAACCCAGAGCAGTGAGTCCCTGACTAGAGGGCAGGCCTCAAGGTCCCCGCCAGGGAAAGCGGGCCCCCGCTGCTGGGGCTGCAGTCTCTGCTGTGATCTGCTGGACCTGCTCTGCCTGCGCCCTACTTCCCTTAGTCCCTGGCTCATTGGGGCATCCAGGAGTTCCTGTGTAGGTGCCGAGAAGTTTCATCGGGAGGGGTGAGTGTGTGCTATCCTGGGGCGGACTGTCCCGGTAGAGAGCACAAACGCCCCTCCCCCAGTACCTGCTGTAGGGCTTTCTCTCCTACACACCCGCCCCCACCCCCACCCCCAAGCCTGCCTTGTCTGCAAGGTCCTTAGCTGTGGAGCAGTTTCCTGCCATTTCACTAAGGCTACCAACCCAGAGCAGTGAGTCCCTGACTAGAGGGCAGGCCTCAAGGTCCCCGCCAGGGAAAGCGGGCCCCCGCTGCTGGGGCTGCAGTCTCTGCTGTGATCTGCTGGACCTGCTCTGCCTGCGCCCTACTTCCCTTAGTCCCTGGCTCATTGGGGCATCCAGGAGTTCCTGTGTAGGTGCCGAGAAGTTTCATCGGGACGGGTGAGTGTGTGCTATCCTGGGGCGGACTGTCCCGGTAGAGAGCACAAACGCCCCTACACTAAGGCTACCCAACCAGAGCAGTGAGTGCCTGCCTAGCGGGCAGGCCTCAGCAACCCCCGAAAGGGAGCACAGGCACCTCCAGCTTGTACTGCAGTGTCGCCTGTGTTCTACTGGACCCCGCCCGACCCCTTGCATCCGGCCTTCTTTACGCGGCTCATTGGAATACCACGCATCCATGTTTTGATGTTGAGGAGTTCATCTGGAAGGGAACGGTTCCTGCCCCTACACTGAGGAGATACACCTAGAGAGTTAGTCACAGCAAAGACTGGTCCAAGACATCAGGCCTCTCCTGCCTCCATTTGAAGGAAAAGATGGGCAGGCGCCAATGCAAGAATTCCCCCAACAACTTGAAAGGCAACGTGACATCACCAGGATCCAGGAATCCCGAAATGAGAAGTCTACACCCTAATTCAGAAGAATTAGAAGAATTCGACTCAAAAGTGAATTTTATGAAAATAATAGAGGACCTTAAACAGGAGGTGAAAAACTGCCACAACCAATTAGAGATTACAAACAAAAAGGTAGAGGAAATGAATAAATATCTCAAAGATACCCAAGAAAACCAAGAGAAACAAGAAAAAGTAATCAAACAGGTAAGGGAAACGGTTCAAGACTTGAAGAATGAAGTGGAAGTAATAAAGAAAACACAAACCGAGGGAAGGATGGAGATGGAAAATTTGAATAAACGAACAGGAACTACAGAGACAAGTACCACCAACAGATTACAAGAGATAGAAGAAAGAATCTCAGACACTGAAGATACCATAGAGAAAATAAACACTCTCATCAAAGAAAACAGCATAACCAACAAATTCTCATCACAAAACATTCAGGAAATCTGGGACACAATAAAAAGACCAAACCTAAGAATAATAGGGATAGAAGAAGGAGAAGAAGTACAACTCAATGGTCCAGAAAATATATTTAATAAAATTATAGAAGAAAACTTTCCCAACCTTAAGAAAGATATTCCTTTGAAGGTCCAAGAAGCATACAGAACACCAAATCGACTGGATCAAAAAAAAACATCTCCTCGTCATATAATAATCAAAACACTAAACATACAGAATAAAGAAAGAATATTAAGAGCCGCAAAGGAAAAAGGTCAAGTTACCTATAAAGAACCTTCATCTGGCGATGGATCGAGGTAGAGACAGAGTCTCAATTTGGAGCAACGGTCTGAGCTCTTAAGGTCCAAATGAGGAGCAGGAGGAGGGAGAACATGAGCAAAAAATCAGGACCACGAGGGATGCACCCACCCACTGTGACAGTGGAACTGATTTATTGGGAGCCCACCAAGGCCAGCTGGTCTGGGACTGAATAAGCATGGGTTGATTCCGGACTCTCTGAGCATGGCGGACAATGAAGGCAGATGAGAAGCCAAGGACAATGGCACTAGGTTTCGATCCTAATACATGAACCGGCTTTGTGGGAGCTTAGCCTGTTTAGATGCTCACCTTCCTGGAAGTAGACAGAAGACCTTCGTCTTCCCGCAGGGCAGAGAATTTGGACTGCTCTTCAGTATCAAGAGGGAGGGGGAATGGTGTGGGGGGAGGAGAAGAGGAGTGGGGATAGGGGGAGGGAAGTGGGGGGAGGGGGCAATATTTTGGAGGAGGGGAGGGAAATGGGAAACGGGGAGCAGGTGGAAATTTTAATTAAAAAAGAATAATAAAAAAAAAAAAAAAAAAAAAAAAAAAGACTCTACTAACAAAATTCAGACATAACACAAAGTTATGTTTTCTCAGAGCGTTCTTTCTATAATTGTATTGTTTTCTCTTAAAGGCTAATACAATATGCTTGTGAAATAAGGGGGGAAAGATTTCTATCTACTTAAAAATCAACTAGTAAACTCCTGAACATTTACCCAGAAGAATAAAAATGATTCATTATATGAACTTATAAAAAAGTTTTGAAAGCCTCTTTAATTGTAACAACAAAAAACCCTTCCTGAGTGAACAAATCATGAGACAGCTGTACCAAGAAAGAAAAAGAAAAAAAAGAAAACAAACAAAAAACCCACTTCTCATAAATAAAAGGAAACAACTTGGTAGTACAATGACCTATATAAATATTCACAGGATTATGCAGACCCCAAAATAATCCAATTTCAAATAATTACACTATCTCTGAGTCCATTATACCAGTCTAAAGTGACAGAATTGTAGATATGAAGAACAGATCAGTGGTTGCCAGCAGACCAGCATAGGTGAGACTGCACTGTTGTTCTGTATCTTGACTGAGTATAAGTCTGTGTCTTGGTTGTCATTTCCTAATGCTTTTAAGTAAATTATTAGTGGAGAGAAGCAGCAACTAGATAAAGGATACATGGGGGAATTTCTTTATATTTCTTACAAATGTACTTTAATCAGCTTAGTTTAAAAAGGAACCATAAAAATCACTGACACCCACTCAGGGCAAGCTCCTCGATGGACACAACGGCAAAATCACCCAAGTTTCAAAATCACTGCCTGAGCCGGGGATCAGAAACACAAAAGGCAGAGTCAGGGAAGAGAAAGCTGAAAGGATGCAGGCAAGGTTAAAAGAAAGGGCAGAGTGAATGAGAAAGGAGGGGAACAGACTTCAAATGGCTATCTCAAATCAGCAAAGCCATGTCACCTCCGCTACAGTGACTGGAGTATTTGCCTTACTGAACAGACTCGAGGCCACAGGCAGAAAATATTATTTTTTTAAAATTCAACTTATTGCTGAGATTTGGGGAAATGAGATTTGGCATAATCTAGAATTGAAAGCATGCACCACCATTACTCTCTGTAAATGGAAAAATTCAACAAAGTGCCTCAGTGAGGAGGTAACAAGATTCAGCATGTGGTGTGGCTAAGAATAAAAACTAAAGGCTGGTGCAACTGTAACTATTTCCCTGAAACGTCACTGCAAAATCTGAGCAGAAATAAAGTTTCTATTTTAGACTCCTGGAGCACGAATTTAGACCTCATGTAGAAAACACCACTTAAAAAGAAACAAATGGAACAGAAACTCACATCACATCTTCTTTTTTACAAGGAGGGTAATTTGATTCTAAGTACACACCAAGAGCGATTCTAAATACACACCAAGAGCCTCCGTGGAAACTAACACTATATATTTAGAAAACTGGTTTATTTTTGCATCATGTCTTGGCATTTTCTGACCAGAATACCGTAATCAGAGTGCCTTGCTCTCTTACAGAGAGAGAGGGGGAACTCTTGGATGTTCAGTATTATGTACCAACTTGACAGAGTCACAGGACACAGATATTTGGTCAAGCATTATTCTGGATGTTTCTGTGAAGATATTTGTGCACCAATTGATATTTGAATCAATAGGTTTTGAGCAAAGATTATTATCATCCATTATATCAGTGAGCCTCAGTCAATCAATTAAAACTGTGAGTCTAGCAATAGAAAAATCACCTCCCCTATGAACAGGGAAGTTTTGTTCCTGTCCTTCCTCTAGACTCAAGCAATACCAGCTCCTCCCTGATTCCAACCTGCTGGCCTCTCCTGTATGTGAGTTATGCATTGAGTAACAGTGGGGTATGTTCTGAGAAATGCATCATTTAGCAATCCCATTATTAAGTAAACAACAGCAGGTACTTTTCCACAACCCCAGGTGGTACAGCCCATCACACACCTGGTAAGCAACCTCTACATCAAGCATCTGCACAGCAGACAACATCATACCTTCACAACACTTCTGTTTTAGTTAGGGTCTCTATTGCTGTGAAGAGACACTGTGACCACAGCAACTGTTATTAAGGGAAACATTTAACTGGGGCTGGCTTACAGTTTCAGATGTTTAGTTCATTTTCATCATGGTGGGACATGATGACCTGCACGCTGGAGAAGTAGCTGAGAGTTCTGCATCTTGCAGGCAAAAGGAAGTGAACTGTTTCATTGGGCATGCTTGATGAGACCTCAAAGCCTGCCTCCATAGTGACAGACTTCCTCCAACAAAGCCACACTTCTTATAGTGCCTGCCATTGGGGGTTACTTTCTTTCAAGCCACCATAATCTCTAAACATAGGTACAGCAATAATATTATTATTATTATTTTTGTTTTTTGGTTTTTCGAGACAGGGTTTCTCTGTGGCTTTGGAGCCTGTCCTGGAATTACTCTGTAGACCAGGTTGGTCTCGAACTCACAGAGATCTGCCTGCCTCCGCCTCCCGAGTGCTGGGATTAAAGGCGTGCGCCACCATCGCCCGGCTAATATTGTTACAAGATAAAGCCTATAAGCAAAGCTAGGAAGGGCACCCACTATGCAAAAGCTCAAGAGAGCCAGTGAATCATTCTGGAACTCTTCCACTGGATATGGCTCCTTTAGACTAAACACATGAAACAAAATGAACTTGAGTCACTTATTCTGTGTTACTAGAAAAAATTCAATACTTAGAAAGTTAGTGATAGGCTACCACAAATGATTTTATTTTCAAAGATATAAGCACCAGTTCAATTTTACAATAGACAAAGAATGTGGACATAAATATCAGTCAAGCCAGAGTTCACAGAACTAAAACACAATACAGTCAGAGGGAAACAAAGTATCAGGGACTGCACATGACTGATTTTTAGCTGGCAGCTCAGCATCTCTAAACACATGGATGACAGCATCGTGATGACTGCACCGCTAGTCCCATTACAATATTCCGGGACTGCCATCATATACACAGTGCATAACAGACAGAGACATTGCTATGTACGCACGACTGCACACATATACACCCATGTACATGTACAAACAAAAAT
This sequence comes from Chionomys nivalis, assembly GCF_950005125.1. Classification (NCBI taxonomy): domain Eukaryota; kingdom Metazoa; phylum Chordata; class Mammalia; order Rodentia; family Cricetidae; genus Chionomys; species Chionomys nivalis. The sequence goes on along the minus strand of NC_080105.1, from coordinate 44,984,833 downwards.
GATTCTTTCTCTGGAATAGAGATTTTCATGTTGAGATTTAGTAATAGAACTTGGCAGTCAGAGGGGTTTTAGAGAAACAAAATGTTAATGATGGGTCGTGTAAATTGGTTCTGGGGTTTCTAGGATCCCAGTGGAAGTAGGATACATTGATTCTCTGATCTAATTAGATTTAAATGCACCAGTTACTCTTTCCAACAGTAAAGGAAGTGCATATAGTCTATTTTAGGATGTAGCAAGAGGGTATGGTATGTGATCATTAGATACTTCTATTCGATGATGTACAAATTTATAAGGAGGTTCTGGACGTCTATAAACATGATAGCTTTGAATGTATTTGTCATACTAAGGAGTGTAAAGTGAAACAGACTGGTTATTCTCAGTTTCACTGAAAAAACTGGGGAGAGATTGGAATGAGCTCAAGGACTCATATTCCTGGCCAAGTGTTCTATAAATGATTTGAAGCTATATTTGCCTTTCCTGCAGAGAGACTCAGATCTGTAACCACTGGGGTTGAGCTTGCAAAGCAAAACAAAACAAAACCAAGCAAAACAGCATAATTTCATCATCCACACAGTTGAAACACATCGTTACAACACCAACTGAACTCCCAGGCCCTCAGACTTCCTGTTATTTAATTAAGGACATCGATTAAGAATGCACAGGATTAAGAAATGGGAATGGGGGTATATGGGAGTGTGATGAGCTTGGAGACACTGATGGTTAATTAAGACATCCTGTGGGATTATAAATTTAAGATATGTGTGTGTGTTTGTGTGTGTGTGTGTTTTAGAGAGGGAGGGAGGGAGGGAGGGAGGGAAGGAGGGAAGGAGAGAGAGAGAGAGAGAGAGAGAGAGAGAGAGAGAGAGAGAGAGAGAGAGAGAATACGATATAGCAAGAAAAGAGTCCTGTGCACACGAACCACTTTTCCCTATAACTTCCGGCATCCTTAGGAGCAGCAGGACCCTCTTTTGTATATACTACTCCTATTGGATTGTTATGCCTGCCCAAGTTTTAGCTCTAGATGAGCAAACTACATCTTCCAATGATGTACAACCCCAGAAGGTAGGTAATTTGATGATTTGTGCCTTAACAGTGATCTCTAGTAAGGTCAGTAGCAGTTCAAATCTGCTTCTCAAATGGAAAGTACTCGTCTACAAATGGTAGGATGGCTTTGCTCCAGAATCCTAATTCCATTGAGCTTCATAGCCTGGAGCCTAAATGACAAAATAATTTATGTGACAACTAGGACTTGAGTCTCTAGATGTTGGCCGATTACAAAGTTCACTTCATTTATTTCTCAGTGAATAGTTATGGTCATTTAATATCTTGTATCTTTTTAATCTATAATTTTCTCCTCCTTACCTAGCATTCAATTGTTTTAAAAAAGGAAGTAACTCGGGTGGCTGTATTACATTGCAGTCAGAAGAAAGAGGAGACTTCTGTGTTATCTTGAAGATTGTCAATATTGTTAGGGAATGGCTTTGGACTTGGAAGCAAGCCATAAGGCCTTTCCTACACTGTAAGGTAGAAAAAAAGACATGGACTTGAGGATGAAGTATAGCTGAACACAGATTCACCACCCATTCTTCAAACACAGTCACCTATCTCTTCAGAGATCCTTTTGGAAGCTCCGACTTCATACTATGCAGGGAGCATGCACACCAGCTTGTTGCTAACTTTGAAGCTTCACAAGTGTGGTCCATTAGTCTCTGAATCCCCAAATTCCATAGACATATCAACTTCTCTCACTTCTACTCATCCCCAGACCAATCCAATCTGGGCAAACTCTCAGTTGAGACTGTTTCTTCCTGAGTGATTTTTACTTATACACGTTGACAATGAAACTAACCAGGATACACTCCAAATTAAGCAAAAGGCAATTACGATGTTGCAGTACAAGTTCTGTTGAAGAAATAAATGCACTTGGGGTCACTCAGCTTTGGTAGCGTGTGATTTTATTTGCCAGGGTTCATGGAAGTTTAATTAGTGACAGAAAAGTACGTGAAACTCATAAAAAAATGAGCTAAACTTGAAAGAATAGCGAATCATATTGACATTGACAGAATCACAAAGTCAGAAGAATGCAGACACCTAAGAAGATAACTACTCTCAGCCTAAAATTCTGAATGCAGACTGGTTGTCACAAAGGAACAGGGGGCAGCGGGGACACGGGACACAAAACAAAACAAACAACAACAGAAACAATTGGTGAACACATGGTAATCAACACAATTACAAACACCCTCAGTAGAAGGACTTTAGAACGGGCTCTGTTTCATTTACTGGGAGGAAAATGGAAGCACAAGTGAACAGGAATTTATAAAGATGAATGCAGGAGTGGCAGCTACGTTATTAGAATCTAGGTGAGGGCTGGCTAATCTCAATTCTGATAATGATGCTCTTCATCATATCTAAAAACAAGAAGAAACCACCATAGCCCAGGCACTGATAATAGAAGTGAACTTTACACTCTGTTCAAAGAAACTAAGTAAAGATGTATAACAGAAAATAAAATGGGAATTATTTCAAGAAGATGGGGAAAATAAAATCAATAGATTAAAATTTTAAAGTGAAAATTAAAAAAAAATTGACTTAATTACATGAAATTCAAATATGATTGTGAGGGCGAAAAAAACCACCCACTAAGACCCAGGAGTTGATGAAACAGTCACCAGCAAGCCATATTGGTAAAGTAGATCTAGCCCAAAGTAAGGCTCTGATGATTTCATGTTGGACAGAAATAATCTTACAGAAAGCAAGCATTGGGCATGATCACTGTGAGCCATAAAAATGAGCCACAGAAATCATACAAATAAATAAGTACCAATCAGCCTCCTTCCCAGCACAAAGGAGGGAATGCCAACTCTAAGATTTTGACCAGTCATAGTCTTTATTTTACTGTCCTTATTAAGGCTACCATTTGCCAAATTTTTAGTTATTAAAAGATCAATTTTCTCACAGTACTTCATCTGAAACAAGCCTCCATCCTTAAAATCTCCCCAGGAAAAACATGAATCTAGTAATAGGTCCTTAATACAGTCACCTACAAAGGTGTACCCCAGTCCCAAAGTGCACCTGCCTGATGATCTACTGTTGTCTGAGAGCTCTGACATCCAGAATCACAGAAATTGAAATGGAATTAGCTCACTTTCCCGTCAACTTGTTCATGGCTCAGGTTTAAAAATAAACTCACAAAACCCAATTCCTCATAATTCCCGGTGTTTCCATTTTTTTCAAAAGTGTAGAGTGCTGTAATGAGGATTTCCACGGGTGAGCGAGCATCCTCTCTCATAAATGTGATGCTTCTGTCTTTTCCCACACACCACAGTTACATAATTTAGCATTTTTATTCATATTGATGAGCATACAGCTTGTTAGGTTTATTTCTATGTATTAACACAAGAAGTTAATCCTTAGTATATATTTTAAGTTCATATTTATTACAGATAAGATTTTATGTAGGTGTCTATGTATATATAAGCGTGTAGATTTAATTTTCATATGTGCATTCAAAATTTAATAACATATTTAATGTATGTTGTACTAATATGTACAACTATTCATTTTTCGTGCATTATTCACTATTTTTTTTAACTTTTTCTTTTTGACTTTATCATATACTTACATTAATTTTCTTTTCCCTTTCCTGCCTCCAAACTCTCCCATATACCCATCCTTTCTCCTTTAAATTCATGAATTTTTTCATTAATTGTTCCTATATGCACATATAGATATATGCATATACATATATCCTAAATAAAACCTATTCAGTCCATATAATGTTATTTGTATGTATGTTTTCGGGGCTGAACATTAGATCCTGGGTGGCCAGTTGGTCCACTCTTTCTTAGGGAAGACTCTTTCTCCCACCCTCTCAACATCAACATTCCTTGGTTATTTGCAGGGCATTGGGGTGGTTTTTGTTGTTGTCGTTTTGTTTTGTTTGCAGAGCTGTAACCTCATGAGATTCACACCATTCATTGGAGCTGGGATGCAGGTTAGATTTGGTGGGCTACTGAGAAGTTGTGGATGGGAAAGTCAGAGAGACTCATCATCAGGCTAGACCCTGGAAAATAAAGAAGGGATTAACTCTCATCCTTACTACCTAAGGAGCACAAGTTTGCAGTTATTTCGTTTTTTTCTGTTCTTTTATTCATGTTTTTCTTCCAAGAAAATAAGGCTTTCTCTAATAATCTACTTCTTTTAGAGCATGTAATAAAATTATCGTATGTGATGATGATTTTTCTCATTTTTTTATTTTAAATAATTTCTTTAAGCTTCTTAAAATCAGTACATCCTCCACAATTCTCTAATATATGCATGTATGCATTCTCTTTTTTTATGCATACATTCTCTTTTTTTAACTTCATGTGTATGACTGTTTTGCTTACATAACTGCCTGATGCCCTGGAGGTCAGAACTGGGTAGTAAATTCCCTATAATTAGGGTTATAAGAGGCTGTGGGTCTCCATGTGGGTGTTGAAAATCCAGTCCATATCTTCTGCAGGCGCCGTACATGGTCTTAATCACTGAGCCATCTCTCCAGCTTTCAAACTTTTTAACACCTATAAATTATTACAGATGTGCTTATCTGTGGACTAAGCCTTAAACGCACAAGTATTTCCACTATAGCCACACAATGCCAAGCATACTCAAAAACACATTGCAGTCGATTGAAGCATTACCTTCGTTTATCACTTTTCTCAAAGCACTGTCAAAACAAAAAGATGTGTTAAATATCCCCATTACTATTGTTCTGTCCAATTTTCGGAACACATTTAAAAGCATTTTTGAGGGAATGTTTATTCTACTTTAACTGGTGTATGGACATTCATAACTGTTATGTCTTCATTGAGAACTTTTTCATCAAAATGAAATTACCATCTTTGTCCATTTGCTTCTTTGGGAAATTGATTTTACTTTGATGCATGTGGCCACTTTCCCATTCTTTGCTGTTAGCATTGCATGATTAATCTTTGTCTGAATTTTTAACTTTTTATTGAAATTCCTTTACAGTTGTTTCTTGTGAAAACATATGACTTTTGTGTTGTGGTTATTATAACTCATTTGAGATTTTTCCACTATACAGGGTGACATATCATAAATATTTATTAGGCTTTGGATTTTTGTGCTTCTATTTCCTTTGTTATAAAGTACCTATTTTTAAATTTCCTTTATTTTCATTGTTTTTCCTTTTCCTAATAAGTTGGTAGTAGGCACATTGGATTAACAGTAAATACTTTCAAATATTATATATTCAAAAATCATACACTTATTCAACAAACTAGTGTAATAAAGGAAATAAAATAGTCCCCTCCCCAGAAGAAAGTAAGGAAAAAGCATTATTTTACAACCTGTTTACTCTGGAGGTCTTCTTCTTACCCATACTTTGAGTTAATCTGGTGTAGAACTAGGCAATAATATAATTTACTCCATAAACCTTCTTTATCAGAAATTACTTGTTATATTTAATTATGATGTCATTTGATTTACACATTCTCCAGAATTAACTCTGTCTTTTCATTGGTTTCAAGTTTTTCTTAGAATTTATACTGGAAAAAACCTGTAACTTTCCCATTTTTTATTTTTAGTTCTTTGTTTTCACAAAGCTATTCAGAAGATGTGTTTGAAGATCTTTCTGTACATGACCATAATATGTATGTGTGGCATATGTTCTCATTAGGTTCAAATGGCCCCTTCCTCCTGGGTTTTTAGGAGCCTATACCTAACACATCTGATATTCAGATTTGTAAGACCGAGGTGGACGTCGTTTCTCTGTGCTCACATGTAGTGTCTATATGCATGAAGAAGAGAAGGTCTAGAAACAGAATCTTCAGTAAGACATATGTGATCATAGAATATATTTCGTCTGTGCTACCCACTGTGGTAGTTTCAGTCATGATTGGTCACTTAAAATTATGCCTCAAAAATTGCTTTTTGTTTACTTTAATTCATTAAACTAAAACATTTATATATGATGGTGACCACCATATTAGAAAAGTTCTTCAGTCTTCCAAAGTAGTGAAGGGCAAATACTATCCTGTATTTTTTCTTGCCTGACCATTCAAAAAAAAAAAAAAATAGCCTTCCTAATCAATTCTCTCTCCTCTAAGCACTGCATTTTGCCCAGATTCCTTTGGATCTTACAGATCTGGAATCACACTGATTTGTGACTACTTTTCCTCTTGGATTCCTTTCAGCTGCTTCTGATTGTCCCTCCCTTCTTCTGGGATCACTAGTATAATTTCACGTTTTGTTTTACTCTTTGTCTTCTTCTTCCCAGCTGCCCCTTTCTCACAATGTAAGACTAGAGCCATTTCTCTGCCACACTGAGTGTGGGAAGGGCAAGAGCCTTGCTTTACTCTGAAGTTCTTGTTCCAGAATAATAGGCACTTTTTAAAAGATGTGGTGAATTGGTCTAGAGGCTTGGATGTTCAGAAGATCTTTGTAGAGTAGTTCCATGTTTCATTCACTGTGGTCTTCTTTCTCTCCCTTTGGTGTCTTCAACACTTGTGGACAGGCTGAGCTGCTAGGCTGACACACTTAATCTCCAGGTCTTTTTTGTTCCTGTCCCTGTGTTTTATACTCTACCAATGTGAGCGCTTCATCACAGCAACCTGCCTGATTTGGCTACACCATCAGATGCTGACATTACTTCTGCTCCTTTCCTTAGTGGTGTTTATACTTTTAGTTCTGTTCCAGTCAAGTCAATACTTTACACACAGTCTCAGGACAGTTTTCCTTTTTATCTCAAGACAGTTGAAGCTCAGATTGACAAGAAAAGCTCGAAAGAGTACAGCAATTTCTTCATTCCGGGTTTTTTTTTTTTTTTTTTTTTTTTTTTTTTTTTTTCCGAGACAGGGTTTCTCCGTAGCTTTTGGTTCCTCTCCTGGAACTAGCTCTTCTAGACCAGGCTGGCCTCGAACTCACAGACATCCGCCTGCCTCTGCCTCCCGAGTGCTGGGATTAAAGGCATGTGCCACCACCGCCCGGCCCAATTTCTTCATTCTGATGTATTCCAGACACACTTTGGATCAGAAACATGGGTGGGGACCTTCACCCAAAGTTGAAAATTGCAGAGGAGTAATTGAGTTCTGTGGCAAATTCTTCCACTTACGATCCTGTTCTATATTTGCTTTTATAGTCTAGGTACTGTCCTTTGTTCTTGTTTTTGCTTTGTTTCTAAACAGAGGCTCCACATCTTGATAGTAGCAACTAGAATGTGCCCCTCTCTCCTGGCCTATGCTGATATGAAGTCTCTTGCATGTTCTGCTTTCCAATTCAGTAAACTGGGACCAGGATTAGATCTCTTAGCACTACAAAGCCATCCCAAGAGTGGATCACATTTCGAGTAGTATGCCATCGCTTTTGTAGCAGTCACCATCCCTACAGAGGAGTGGTTCTCAACCTGACAGGGGTCACACATCAGAAACCTTGCACATCAAGTACTTACATTACAATTCAAAACAGTAGCATAATTGCAGTTATGAAGTAGCAACAAGATTGAATTTGTGGTTGGAGTCAGCACAACATGAAGAACTGTAGGGTCACAGCACTAGGGACATTGAGAAACACTGAGAAATACAAGCACACCCACATTTGTAAAAGAAACATTACTAAAGTTGAAATCACATATCAAACAGATGCAGAGATCCACAGTCCAGCACTAGCTTGAGCTCTGGGAGTCCAGTTAAAAAGGAGGAGGAGGAATTATATGAAGACAGGAAGTCAAGACCATGATGGGGAAACCCACAGAGACAGTTGACCTGAGCTTGTGGGAGCTCATGGACTCTAGACCAGCAACTAGGGAGTCTGCATGCATTCTACCTAGGCCCTCTGGATATGGGTAACAGTTGTGTAACCTGTTTTTTGTGGGACCCTTAGAAGTGGGAAAAGGATCTGTCCTTTAAGCTGGATCTTTGGAAATTTCCTGTGGTGGGATGCCTTGCCTAGCCTTGATGCAAGGGGGAGGAGCTTGAACCTGCCTCAACTTGTTATGCCATGCTTTGTTGACACCTAAGGATATGGAGAAAAAGTGGATGGGGGGAGGTTAGAAGGGAGATGCGGGAGGGAACTAGAGGGGAGGGAGGAGAGAAAACTGCAGCTGATATGTAAAATAAATTTTAAAAAAGAAAAATAAAGTCAAAATTTGGTTGAATGGGGAAGGTAAGGGTGGATCAAGGATAAGGTGAGGGCGATAAATTGCACTGGTTGTTTCTGTACCAGTACCATACATGCTGTTTTGCTAATATTTCTCTGATGTGCAACTTAAAATCATGTGCAGTGGTATTCTAAGGAGTGCCTTTTTGCCCAAGATTCCTTGAACTATTTGGAGTCTTTAATGCTCCCATAAGAATTTAAGGGATTTTATTCTAATTATATAAATAATGACATTAAATTTTTGATGGGTGTTACATTGAATTCAAAGATTTCTTTTGCTAGCATTTGTACAATATTGATTTTTTTCCCATTCCATAAGCATGGAAAGTCCATTTTTAGGACCTTTGATTTCTTTCTTTAATGTTTTAAAATTATCATTATAGAGATCTTCCATGTTCTTAGCTAAGTTTCTTTTAAAAAATCTGCTGTAATTCTGATGGGATCTCTTTCATGTGAGGTGCATTTATCTTGAAGTTTAAAATATGTTTCTTTGTTTTCTATTACTAGCCTTTTAATGATACTATAACATTAGGAGGTTCTTTTTTTATCTTTTCCATTTAAAGCTCTATGTGTCTCTTGGATATGTAGATTCATCTCTTTCCCTAGAGTTGGGAGCTTTTCTAATATGAGACTATTAAAGAGTGTTTATTCTTTCTTCTTCTTTTTTTTTTCCACTCGAGACAGGGTTTCTATGTAGCTTTTAGTTTTGTAGCCTGTCCTGGAACTAGCCTTTGTAGACCAGGCTGGCCTTGAACTCACAGAGATCTGCCCCTCTCTGCCTCTGGAGTGCTAGGATTAAAGGTGTACTCCACCACAGCCCAGCAAGAGTGTTTATTCTTTTAGCCTAGCATTCTTCTATCTTCAGGATTTGTGGTTGTCTTTTAATAGTATCCCACTGAACTCATATGTGTTGTTCATATTTTCTTAATTTTTATCTGTGTTGGTACCTAAGTGTCTACTGTCTTGTTTTCCATCTCTGATAGCATGACTTCCACTTGACACATCTATGCGTAAAGCAGCTTTTATTTATCACGTTCAGTTTTTTGTTTATATGTATGCTGAGTTAATGCCTTCTAAGTGTCCATGCTTTCCTACTTTGGTCAAATATATCTCTGATTTTAAACCCCATTTTGTGGAATTTCTTTAGAATATAAATATTATACCTTGATAAACTTACACCTGTATTCTTTTCTTTTTTAATTTCATTTATTACATGTGTCTTTTATATTCATTTCCCCGTCCCTTATCATCCATCTTTTGCCCCTGAACACATACCACCAAATAAAACAAAAATTAAGAAAAAAAAAGAAATAAAAAATAAAATAAAAGGGAAAAACTTAAAAATCTTGTCATGGAAGTTACAGTGTTACTGTGAGTAATGCCATGTACCCCTTTGTCCATATATCTTTACTTACAGGTATCCTTTTCTTAATATTTTACTTTCTGATTCTTTTATGTATGTGTGAGTGCACACATATAAAAATTGTTTTCTGATATTTTGTGTTTGCATGAGTACACCGTATGTAATATATGTGAATTTGTGTGTTGGTGTGCGTGCACAGAAAGAGGCAAAAGAAAGGTATCTGTTGTCTCTCTCTGCCACTTTCCTCTTTATTCTTTTGAGGGAGGTTCTCTCCAGTATCCTGTGTTTTGTAGTTTTAATTTAGTTGATAGCTTGCAAGCTTGGTTCTCCTCTGAAATTTTGGCAGTATAGGCATACTTAAGACTATGGCCGACGAGTTTCTTATTTGGTTACTGAGATCTGGTCCTCATGGTTCTATAGAAAGCACTTCTAACCACTGAATATCCCTTCCAGTTACCATTAGGAATTGTTTAAAAAAATACTTTTATTTATCTTTCATATCTTAGACTTTTATTTATTATTTTATAGAATATTTTCATAGACCCCCATCCTTGTATTTGTTTTATTTTCCTTTGTTCCTTTGATATTTGCTACCTCCTTTTAGGAAAAGTAGATCAGATCCATTCACGTAAGCACAAGAATATATATTGGTCATTTTAAGGTATTGAATACTTTTTGCTTCATTGCTAATACAAGTTGGAAAGCTAAACAATATGCATAAGCCTGTATTCAACATCCAGTGTGATATACCTTTCTATTTAGCACAGCTGTTTTGAATAGTCTTTCCTACTTGACTTGGTTACCTTACGATTAAGAGCATTTTAATGTGTATGATTTGAAGCAATACATAGTTCTTTATTTACTGGCTATAAGAGGAAAATTCTCTACATGGAATTCTCCTAAAACTTTCAGCCTTTTCTTTAGAAAAATCTGAGGTTTAACTTGGAAAAAAACAACCTCTTTTCATTAACTCTATAAATCATCTTACATATTTGATAGTATTTGGGATAATCATATCAAATGATGAGAAAACAGATTGTTGACCTAAAACTGATTTTAAAAATATGAGATCTCCCCCTTAAAGGAATGAAATGGAAGGTTTCTCTTCTGTGAGAAGTGTATATGTAAGGATTTGGTTGACCAAATCCCCATGAACATTTCCTCTACATGGCCCTGTCATCTGCCTTAATAATGTACCTGAACTGCTCTACATAGAAATGTATAGCAAAGGATCTGCGTCCTAGAGTTAAAGACCTAAAATGTTGACTTGGAATTCTGTGTAGTGTGTCCTTTATCAGTGATACAGTAAAATAGCAGACAGATTGTACAAGTAGCTGGAGTTACTCTCCTCCTCATTATAATAAAATGCATAAAAGAAATCATCTTGGGAAAAGATGATTTCCTCTGTCTCATGGTTTGAGAGATTGTCATTCATTACAACAAAGAAGCCCTGGTGGTTGAGGCAGGAGTCTCAGGAAGCAGAGCCTGAGCCAAAAATTGTTCCACCTGTCACCAATAAGACTTGTCTTTAGCGAGTCCCTTCCTCTGTCTAGAACTCCATCCCTAACACTCCACTACAGTTGCGAAGCAAGTTCACAAACACATGAGACGAGGGAGCAAATTTCACACTCAGAAAGAATCACACTGGCTTTACCGTACTGATAGAAGCCAGAAATCTGGTCAAGCAAATGTAGTTTGAAGATTTTCCTTACCCTTAGAAACTTGCCCCCTTTTCAGAAGGAACCAGGCCTATATTCTTAATTGTGAATAGCAGTTGAGCTTTGCTTCAGCAGCTCTGAGGAACTCGAAGAAAGGCTCTCTGTATATTAACGGGGCTCATCTCATCACCTGACAGGTTGGTTTCCTTAAGTTTTGTCTTTTGGTAATAACAGTTTAGTACTGTGTTTTTTCTTAAGTTCTATGTTAGGTTCTGAAGATACTATAATCACTACTGCATGGTCCTCACTCTTGTGGTCTGCATACAGTCTAATGAGAGGACAACGTGATCACTACTGTGTGGTCCCCACTCCTATGGTAGACTTACAGTCTAATGAGAGGACAACTAGCAAACCAGCAAATGAAGGATAGAAGAAATGTTGGTGAAAGCCTCTATGGGGATAATAAAGTGTGGGTTATGTTTCAGAACGCATTTTGGAATGATTTAAAGGTGGCTGAGCCCCACTCTGTACACACTGAGAAGAAAGAAGCCAGTTTCAGAGTGGTACAGGAATGACAGACTTCCTCGCAGGCTTCTGCTGCTAGAAAGATTTTGATGTAGAAATTGAGAAAGCAGTTGAAGGAGTGTGGGAACAGAATCAGGGCATGAGGTGTGGAGAGTTAAGCACATGCCACAGAACCCAAGGTTTCTTTCCTTTTAGAGAGGGTATTATTTCTACGTATCCCAAGTTGGTTTCAAATTTGTGACCCTGTTACTTCAACCTCCTTAGACCTGGAATTATAAAATACATATTTTGAGGGCAAGATTTTGAAATTAATCCTAAACAGCATGTTTCCTATTAAAGTACTTTAAATAGGGAATAATGTGGAATGTTTTTAAAGTATGATACTAAAATGAAGATTGGTTTGAAGATTTGTAGCAAGAGTAGAAACAGAAAGATAGTTGAGGTTTTTGTAATAGCAAAATGTGACACATTTGAATACCTTTCAGGGGAAGCATTGAGAGTTTCAAATGTAGGACAATTTGCTTGTAGTTTATACAGCATGAGAATCAGCAGAAATGCTCTTGGTGTTCTTATAGACTCAAGCAAGTGACAGTGCCGTTTACTAAGATACGGGAGACTAGGAATGACAAATTTTATAGATGAAAGAAAAGATCAAATGGTCCTATTTGGACATGGCACTTTTAGACCTCTTAGATTCTAATGTGTAGTTAAATAGATGTGTCTGAATTTACTCTAGATCTTTGGACTTCTAAAGTACATGGTGAATACACAGAATTAAAGGCAAGAGAAAAAATGCCCTTTAAAAAGAAATAGCAAAGAAATAAAGAAAATCCTCAACAGGCTCAGTGTTTAGACTTCAGAAGGAAGAGAAAGAGTCTTCAAAGGAGGTGGAAGGGCAGGGAATTGTGAAGCAAAAGGACAATTAATCTAGCTATATGGAATGCAAGAAAAGAAACATTTCAGAAAGGAGGGAGCAGTATGTGTGTTGGAGCCACTGGGTGGCTAAGGGGAATGATGAGTCGGAAATTTGTGACCACACAAGCCATTGTATTCTTGACAATTTAATTTCATTAAGTCATGGATTTGAAGAAGAGTGAAAGAACACTGAGGAAAATGTCCAAGTTAATTTAAAATGAAGAAGGATGAGGATAAATTGACTAAGTAGAGATAGCATATGTAGGCAATGATTTCATCGTTTTGGAGGAAGGCAGACTGGCAAAGAGAAACTACTAAACAGGTAGTAAGTTGTGGTCAGGTAGGAAGAGAATGGGTTCTAATGTTTTGTTCTCCATAGCGGAAGCTATTATGAATATGAATTTACTTTTTTATGTTATGATGGTTGAAATGGACTTCTTAATTCACATCATGAAGATGTTCATAAAACTCAGGATACTGGATATGCTCAATATCTTGTTTTGGTCATTCCACAACATATACATGTTTTAGAACATCATATCACTTAAGTACGTACAGCTTGTATTTGTTAGTTAAAAATAAAGTAAATTTTCAAAAAGCTTTGCTTCTCCTGGAGGCTAAAGAATATGACAATAGCTCAAGGAACATGGGAACTGAAGTTGGGGAAAGAGGTGAGCTGCTTCAAACAATTCCCCCACTGATCCTGATGGCCTCCTAAGGTTGGGTAGGTGAAAGACAATAGCAGGGAATGCATAAGAGAGAAAGTCTGTGAGAGTGACCTTCTGGGGACAGGGATCCAGAGAAGAAGCAGGGGATTCAATTGTATAAACTACTGCTAAGGAAGATTTAAGAAGACAATGGATACGTGTGTGTTTATAGCCTTACTGAGAGATTTCAGATCACCAACTCATCTTTCCCAGTTGGCACCTGGAATAAAGATGATGACATGCTCGGGTCAGCCATCAGAACTATCCCAACTCTATAAAAAAGAAATAAAGTCATAGAATGACAAAAGGGTCAGATTTACCCCTGCTACTTGGCTGGCAAGACAATGGATTGCAACTTTTTCTGGAGGACAGATGTCAGACTTTGGGTAGTAAGCAGGAGGCCCCAGTCAGCAGCTGGATTCTATTTATCTCTGATCACCCACAGAGAATGCACCTGCTGCAGCGCCATTTCTTATCATTTCTTATAACTATTATAAAAGTCCATTTGTTTTATCCATACGAATTTCAGGTTGTCATTCTTCTGTTTTAAATGTATAAAAGAAAGGAAATCCCCCACCCACACACAGCATAGAAGAAGAATACAGTGCCATTTTGAATACAGGATAATACAGAACAATTGTCCAAAAAATGCCAAAGAGCAAGAAAACAGTGTGGCTTGGGGTGCCATATTTTGGTATATTTTTTAAACATTCATTTTATGTTATTTTCAGAGCAGTTTCCTGGATTTAAGTCAGGCTGACCAAGCTGGCTGACATTGATATATCCCCCTAGAAACATCTGACAGCCATACCCCAGCAGTCATCAGCTTAAAGTAGTATTTATGAACATCTTTGAACACGGTCACACAGTAAGCAAGACATAGAGGAGAAGGAAAAGCAGTATCAGCTGTGAAATTACACTCTCTGTTTCCATATTTCTTCACCATAAAGCCAGGAATTAGGTGAGCATACTAAAGGCAGGAAGTATCTGCCGCTAGGAAAGAGTGAACTGTGTTATATTTAAGGAAAATCTCAACAGGCATCACATGGGAGAGGATTTTCTGTCATTAAAACGAAGTGTCATCTTAGGTTTCCTTCTACATATGTCAATTTAATTATGAAACAGATTTTGTACATCAGAAGCAATAATGGGGTGCTGGATGAGCGGGTGTGGGTGTGTGTGTGTGTGCATGCATGTGTAATTTTTAAATATTCAACATGAATTTTTCTGCACTCCAGAGAGTTAATCAAACTGTCAGATCCACGACCAAAAACTGAGAAGTACACCCAGTGGTGTGTCGTGGTAACTTAGCAACCAGAGCTGAAGAGGGTAAGACAAGAATTTCTGTCATTTTCTAATATTTGAGAATGTCTACCTTATACTCACTCTCCTTGCTCATACCCACACCCACACTCTGATCCTTCTGGATTATTATTCACTAAATCATATCTTTCATAATTTTAATGATATTATGCATGACAGTTTCTACTTAGGGGACAGTGAAAACCACTTCCTGGAGATTGAACTGTAGAGCATCTGTGAATCTTTTGTTAACCAAGACTAAGTCATTGCAGGTGATGGTAACGGGGCTGATAACCATATATAAGCTTAGAAACTCCTTTATTTAAGTACACACCTAGGGGTTTAGCAATTCCCATGATAGGCTCTGCATAGAAAGTTCTTCTGTCAAAATTACTATATTGCAGCCATCCATGTATGGGCATCAGCACAGAATCTTCCCATAATGGGTCCAAGTTCTCAATTTATGGCAGAGAAATTAAGCCCTAAATTATACCAATTAGTTTTTCACCTTAATGCCTGGAAAATATCATAAGTGAATTGTCTAAAAACAGAAGAAAAAGAGGCCTGGTTTGAGTCATTAGCAATGCACACAGTATCCCAAATGACCTTGAGTTAGTAAGAAGATAGAGGGTGTTCACTACTCTGCTTCCGTTTTTGTCAATATTGACCAGCCACACTGAGTAGTCTTCATAGCAGGCTCTTACAAGGCAAGAGGTTTGATGGTGGGCAACAGCCAGGGTGAACTAGCACCAACTCTTCCCAGGATGACCCTCTGTGTTGCTTTGAAAAGCATGTGTTTCCTGCAGAATGATGCACTGGTGGCCGTTTCTTTTCCTCCCACGTGAGGTGTTAATAATCACACTATGGAGGTACTGTTGTCCCGCTTTATTATTGTTCCATTTCCAGTTGTTGCTGGGAATGCTTTATACCTTTCATCTCGGTGTAGACATGTGACTATTTACTTGGGAAATATTACCTGAGTTCCCTTAGGAGCAGTTCCCTGTGCTCAAAAAAGGAACAGGTAATGTTCCTTACAATCAGAGATCTCAAATAGATCACCTTCATAATACAAAATATTGCACATCAACACCGGACCGTACTTTCTCTGAGTCTCATTACCTTTAACCTTCAAATATTGATCCTAGGACGCACCAATAATTCTGCCTGGCCTCGATGCTAGAGCTGTCTGACTGAGAGGTGCCAAAACCTGGACTGTGGGAAACAATCCTTTGAAAGAGAGAAGAAAATGTTATACTTCTTTTATATTTTTAGAGAAAGGAAGAAAGATTATAAATAATATGGTATTTAAACATTCTCATTTCTATCTTACTTTCCAGAAATCACTGTGTGTTTGTGTGTGTGCGTGAGTGCATGTGTATGTGTGCACGCATGTGTGTGTGTGTGTGTGTGTGGCGAGAAGGGAGGCAGGAGTTTACCTCACACATTAACTGTGACATCCTCAGGGATGCTGCAATGTAAAAATCTCACACTTGCTCACATTAGTATATTTATAAGCTGTGTATCTAAATTCAACTAATCCTCAAAATTGGGCTACCTTAATATATTCTTGAACAAAATCAGCACTAATTACAGACAACAGTGTACCAAGTAAACAAAACGTATCTGATCGAGTTGACAAGACGCCCTCCTGCCCCTTCTCTGAGAGCTTTACAATGGTCAACAAGTGCAAGGTAAGGGCTCTTACAAGCAATACTGGAATTTGCAGAAATTGCATTTACAGTATTTTTTGAATGTGTATCTATTTATTCTTAATTAATATAAATTAATATAACTCTCTATTGAACTTTAGCCCAAATGCTTTTCATTCGTATTGTATTACCTAATACCTTATTTATGTGTATATAATATGTGTCTATTTGAGTGAGCCACATACTTAAGTACATGATGGTGTCAACAATCAGAAAGTTTTGAGGCTGCATCTTGAAGTCATGCTTCCTGTTTAGGTTTGAAGACCATCCAGGTCTCCTGGCTGCACACAGCCACACACAGTCATATGGACCCATTTATCCCTCTAGTCAGTATTGATCTTCCTGTTGCTTTGTCCTCTTACCTTTGAACAAAGCAAATAATGTATCAAATCTGGAGGGGAAATGCTGGATTTTTAATGAAAAACAGCGTTTCATAAGCAACTCACTGATTAATCCTTTCTGTTAAATTTGCAATTTGAAATTTCTCTATAGTATTTCCTTACTTTTACTTTAAAAGCCTGACAGGTGTGTCAAATACAGCTGGGAACTTCCAGATCAGTTGTTCTCTGAGTTGTTTTTATCAGCTGTAGCTTTATGTGCTGGTCTCTGTCTGCTGAAGGAGGGGCTTCTTGGCTGAGGGGTGAAAGCTCCCCTCTCTGTTTATAAAGACAGGTGTTTACAATACTGCCAGGAGTAGAAATGTTAGAGAAGTGGCAGGGATACGTTTCCCTCTAGGGTCCAGGACTCCACTCATTGTCCACGGGCAGCTGGCTAGGTTTACAGTTCCTAGTTGGAGTGGTCCTTAGTCCAACTATACAGCTATTGGTTACTCCCAGGAGACAAGTGCCACTGTTTCGTCTTTTGGGACAACTTGACATTCTGTCTGTTTTTGGCATTCATAGGTATGACAACTGGTCTTCTCTCTTAGAAGCTTGCATAGTTCTTCCTGGTACTGTGAAAGCTAGTCCTTCGGGAGGAGGCTTCTAGGTCAGTGCCAGGTCATCTCCTCCAAGGGTCTTAACCTTATGTTTCTTGGAAGACAGCAAAGGCAGCAGCAATAACCTATGTTGATTTGGGTGTCTCTTAGAATGCCCTGTTCAACAACTAAAAAGAGGTTTCCCATGTTTGGCACTATGAGGTTTGATAGATAATATATGGCTCTTAGTAGAGAATTATTGCTCCCAAGTTTTATAACATATATATATTATACATATACACATGTATATACATACATATATGTGCACACACACGGTACATGCGTGTGTATATGCATTTGTATATACATGCATATGATATGTACAAGTATATCATATATACACATATATATCAAATATGTATATGTGTGTGTAATTTTAAGTAGACATGAAATAACATGACTTCCTATGACTTTTTCAAACAGTTCTAGTGTTGCTTATCCCATTTTCTATGTGGGTGACTCTCTCCCCCTCCCCCCACAGGTAAATTGCTCCCCCATTGTTTCCACTTCCCCTTCCTAGCACCTGTGTCCACCTACTCCCCTCTCTTGAGTCCTTCCATTCCTTTTGTTGTACCCCTTTTACTTCATGGTATCTGCTGTCGTTCCAGTTGTTATACTCACACAAGTTTTAGAGCTAGAAGCCTAAACTTATTGAGAACATGCTGTGCTTGCCTTCTGGGTCTCAATTGCCTCACTCGGTACAATACGTTCTCTGATAGAGGGCTAATATTCAAAATATATAAGGAGCTCAAAAATAGAGTTAAAAACATTTTTTAAAATAGACTGTAGGTCTGAAGAGGGAATCCCTAAAAGAAGAAACAAAAATGGCTAAGAAATCTCTCAAACTTCAACTCTCTTCGTAATTGGAGAAAGGTAAATTGAAACTACTTTGACGTTTGTATCCTACTGCGTTTGCAACAGCTAAGGCCAACCAAAGAAACCAACAACAGACGCTGGTGAGGGAAAGTTGTTGGTGAGATAGACAACTCATACAGCCTCTATGGAAATCACTGTGGGATAATTCCCCCAAAGCTCAAATTAGTTCTATATAACCCAGCTATAACGCTCCTTGGCATATGCCCAAAACGATTCACAGGATAATGAAAATGTCACATGATGTGGGATGTCCTTCTGTATATGTGTTGCTTTTGTTGGTTAATGAATAAAGCTGTTTTGACTAATAACTTAGGTATATTCCTAGCTAGCTTTTATATCTTAAATTAATTCATTTCTATTAATCCGTGTATTGCCACAGGCTGTGGTTTATCAGTAAAGTTCCGGTGTCTTTCTCCTTTGGCATTCACACACACACACACACACACACACACACACACAGAGAGAGAGAGAGAGAGAGAGAGAGAGACGCACACACACACTTTGGAATAGTATTCAATTTTAAGGAAAAATAAAGACGTGGAATTTGAAAGTAAATTTTGTAAGGTGTTTGAGGATATAATAGACAGAAATCCTGAGTAAGTTTTTCTTTCAAATAATCTGAGGATTTCAATGTAGTTACAATGCTACATTCCAGTGCCTCTGCTGCTACTTAGGCATGGCAGAGGTGGTTCCAGGAGATCAAAGCAAGTAACTGTTGATTCTGTTAGAAACCTCAGTCAACACCAAATTGCTATGTTTACCATCCTTTTTGAGGCTACTGCATACTTTCACCTTATACTACCTGTAATCCAGTTTCTTAATTTTTAAATTATTAAAATAGGATTGAATGAATGTTATGAATGCTTTACTTTTTTAATTTCTTTGCATATCTTACTTCTTTAAAGTAAATAGGATTCCATTTGTAGTGAAGTTCTCAGGGCCAGGTAGAATTAATTGGAGAAAAAAGACCCCACTGCGCATCACATAAATATGTATTTTGGATGAGATATAGTACCACACTGCCTTTTAAAACTTATTACTTTGCCTAAACCTGAAATTGTCAATGGCCTTTGTCCTGTACCCAGCAAAGACAGAGCCAAGAGCAATTTGCCGTAAGAAATGAGGAAATTTTTCTTCTGCCAAACTTTCTTATGACTGCTGCTCTTGGAGGCAGAAAAAAAAATGCTGTATAAAGGCATTTATAAAAAGAAACAGCTGCCTTTGTCCAAGTTCCTATCACATGTGACCTGGTTTTCCAAATCTCTGTGATGCCTGGACCCTTGTTTCCCAGCAAGAGCCATAACTAACTCTGCTTTCAGGAGACTCCTTCTAGTTCTGTTTGCAAACCATACCCAGGATGCCCATTAGGCAGACATCTGGCATGGGGACCACTGCACAGCATCCTCCTGGACCTCCGAGCTGAGGCAGGAACCAAACTGTCTTTTGTCAGAATTCATCTGAAGACGCAGAGGTTAGCATTGTGGGATAAATGGGCTTGTTTCTGACACTAGAACTAAACAGAAAATGTTCGGGGGATGGTGGGTGGCCTGAGGCTGATTCAGTTTTCTGGAGAAAGGCAAAGAGTACAGTAGCATGTTGATCGTCCTTGTAAGAGTATTGTAAGGGGTGAGCATCGTGTATGACTGTACAGGGATAGGAGGGGTCGATGAGCATGATAAACTAGTGATAGTATCATTTTGGGTATTAATTGTATGCTCATCTACCCAAAATGATACTATCACTAATTTATTCTCCAAATATTCCTATGCTCTTTCATCTCCTTTTTAGTGTCTTTTCAACAGAGAAATCCAAGGAACAGCATGGACCTCCAGTCTATTTCACTATCATTTGTACTTGCTCTTTGCTACAATCATTTATTGGCGCTACTTTCTGACCTTTTGAGCAAAATCAATACTCTTGGTACTAAATTAGAAATATTGAGTAAGGATGCTTCTGTAACTCAAAACGAAAATCTACAGCTATTCCCTGTGTATTTTGAAGAAATTACAAAGCCTCTGCTTAAAATTTAAGGTCCTTAAAAGTTAAAACACTGTAGGAAAGAATTATTTAAATCAGCATGTTAATATTTTGATTATCTCCAACTTAGCGATTAAATCAATATCTGCTGATTCAGTTTATATTTCAGAGGGGTGGAAATGAGGGTGGATCTCATTAGGTCTTTTGGTCATGGCTGGATACTGCATATAGTCAAAGTCACGTCAGCTAAGGTTAACTAAGGAGCATCACCTGTCTCTCACATACAGTGATTGTGAGAATGAGCTTCTTTTCTTTATTTTCTAGCAAACTTGTTCAAATTTGTGCATGTGCTTCCAAAAGTCTAAGAAATCCAGTAGTGACCTTGGTTTAGCCCAAATAGCCAGGGTTAAATTCATAAGGTAAGAAATCTTACCCTATGACTCCATCGGAGGGGCTATGGGCCAACTACAAATGGGAGTCATTTTGGAATCCACCCACTAATCACGATAGAGACCACATCTTTGATTAGTTGTAAACGTTTCACCAATTTTAACAGCTGAACCATTGTGTTCTTGTTTCAAAGTTGATAATACTGAAGCTTAGAAACCCTAGGTGACTTTTCCACGATCTGGTATTAGAAGCTGGCCAGCTTGCCTTGAACCAGGATTTGTGTGGCCTAAATCTTTTCATTTAAATGTTTTACTTCATGCTTTTCTATGTTCATACTTTCCAATTATTTTATTCAGCAATAGTATTCCTTTTCCTCTTATTTCAAAGCCTCTTAAGATTTTATTATCCCAATCTTTTTAATTTATTTCAGTTTTACAAATAAAAGGAAACTGAGATGGCTGGATATTTTCTTTTTACACTTTTTTTTTGGATATTTTCTTTTTAAGAATAAGACACACTTTATCTTTCTTAAGTTAAAACCAATAGTCTCTATTCTTGATTTACGTAATATTAAAGACATTTATTGGGATGCAGTAGGAGCTACTGTCAGAAACCCATTCTTCACTAAGGACTTTGACACTGAGTATCACCTCCATAAAACAGAATAAGTAGCCTCTGGAGATAATTCAGTTGGTAAAGTGTTTGATGCGCAAACAGGAGGTCTTGACTTTGAATCTCCTGTACCTCTGCAAAAAACCTGTGCATAGCAGTGAACACCCATATCCTAGCACATGTGTGTGGAGGCAGGAAGATCTCTGGGGCTTTCCACCCATCCTGTCTAGCATATCAACACGGTCCAGGTTTAGTAAAAGACCTGGGCAAGAGAGGCTGCAGCTGTGATTCAGAGGGTGAGAGCACTTCCTGCTGTTTTCTGGAGGTGCAAATTTAGTTCTTAGAGTTCTGGTTGAATGTCTTGTAACTCAAGCTCCAGGGGTGGTGAATGCCGCCCCTCACTGACTTCTGGAGCTATTCATACACATATGACACACATTTACACACACACACACACAGTAAGAATACATATTTAAAAAATAAAGTGAAGCCAATTGGGGATAACACTCAACACTGATCTCTGGTTTCCACATGCAAGCCCACATGTATGCAAATGAATGTGCACACATACGCAAAATAAACAAACAAAATAAAAAATAAAACAACACATTGTTTAATTGTTATGTATAATGAGGGAGGAGGTCGGGAGGAAGAGTGGTATTCAGAGACAAAAATCCGCAAACAACAAAAAGAAAGCAAAGATGATGAATGTGCTAGAATCAATGCATGATTTCTTTGGCTTCTTGAACCTTAATTCTTGTTGAGAAGATGCTGCAGGGTCCTGGAAATGAGAACATCTGTGTCCTATGGTCCATAGATAGTTGACCAGTTTCCTGTTGGATCATCATTTCATTTTTCCAGTTCTGCACTTATAAGCTAAGAATGCTGGAGTTAAGCTTTTAATTACGCCACAATGACATCTGAAGCAAGGGTCTAGGACGGAGATTTCAGCAGCTCATGGAGCTGGGTCCTCCCTGTTGCTACAAAATTAATAGTCTTTCCATTTTTTCAACCTGCTAGCCTTTAATAACAATATAAGCACTTCATTTGACTGCAAAAGGGAATGCTTTTCTCCATGCTCCTGAATTCCCTTGAGAGCAGCCTTGGCATGCTCTATAATGGTCTGTCCTTTTCTCTAGTAACATGTAGGAGAGACTCGCATAGGCGTTCCACTCTTTTCCTGATTACCAAGATCGTCATTTCCTTTTAATTGAGTTAAAGTTCTTGGACACAGAAGCTTTTCTCAGTCTCATGAAACCATCACCTGACGTTCACGACGTTCTCTCCCTGTATCTGGTGGCACAAGGGAAAAAGTCAAAGATGTCCTGGTTTGGGGTTGCATTAAAAAGACAACGGAGTCAACAGCTTTGGGCTAGGTTTCAAGACAAATACTTTATACCTTTCCATAGATTTTCTTGCCACCTTTTATAAGAAAGGAAAAGTCTGAGTATTCCAGATGAATTTGTGAGCCCAGGGTAAGGTCACAAAGAGGCTATGTTTGGTGAGCTGCTTTGCAAGGTGCAGGGCACAAAGAACAGCCATGCTCAGCAGATACTAATCAAGGCACCAGATCATTGAGGTTGTACACAGTGCTCAGGGCCAGAAATTGTGTAATATCTGTCTGCTGGATTTGTACTTGGAGCAGATCTCAAGTGGGAATGAGTGCGTTAGCGGATTCTTAGACCATTCACTGTCCCAAGAATATGAAGGAATGCTCAAAGAGCATTTGTTAGGACTGTCTCACTGATTTCTTATTCCTCCAATCACTGCTAATGCGGAACTTTCTACCATCTATGGACCAAGTATTTCAAATATACAACTTACTTCTGCCATCTGGTACTTTCTTTCTATTGAGGCATTAGGCTATTAACATACTGATAAAAGTTGGAATGCTTGTTCTAAGTTCTGTGACAATGCTGTCCGAAGACAAATGCTTAGCTGTCAATGACAATAATTATAATAATTATTACTGTACTATTTTGCTAAATCTTCTATAAGAAAACTAGAGTTTGAAAATCAGGGTGTCTGAGATTTGATTGCATTTATGGTTGTCTCTCTGTCTTGATTGGCCTTTGTTGTATCTTTGCCAAATAGTCTTTCCTTCATAAGCAAATACGACTTTCGTCTCTACGGTGTCCCAATCTCCCCTTCAGGTGCAACCCACCCTTCAAATCTCATTGTAACATAAACATCCCCTTTAAAGACATCTGCAAATGTAGTTACGTTCTGTGGTACTGGGGACAGAGTTCAGTCCATAACAATCACCATGCTTCACTTCTGCCACAGGTGATACTAATTATTTAATATGAATTCAGTTCAGGATTTCTCTAGCTCAACACTATGGGCGTTTGTACCAGGTAATTCCTTGAGAAAGGGGGAAGTTGTCAATCTGAAACCATCTCATGTAATTAATATGTTTGATGTCATTTCTGTCTTTTACCTATTAGAGGACAGAAATACCTGTTCCCAGGTAAGGCAATGGAAATTGTCAGAAGACGTTGTCATACACCCACACTTCTCTTAAGGAGCAGAACTTCCTTACTGAGAAACATTGATTAAGTGTAATTTTAGTCCGAGCATTTCAGGATAACTTTCATTATCACCACTCTAAAAAGGAAGTCACTGTAGTAAAGAAAGGTTGAAGGACTGACCAAGGCCCCATATAGAGTGAATGAATTGAAACCTAGTTATAATCTCATGACATTAAACTTGTCCTTAGAGTTTACCGCAAAGCTCTTCACCTTCACCACTGTCTCTAGCCCAGTTAAATCAAATGGAGATTCTGTCCTAAAAGTAATCAGATCAAATTTTGATTATACCTCCCTCAAATAACACACTCTCATAGCCATCCACTCCTGAAGTGCATGGCACCTGCTTTGAAAGATGAAAATGAAATTCAAGAAGATAATTAGAGACACCACCTTTGACTACACAAAGAATCAGGTACAGAATTAAGGCTGAAATTCTACCTTGTAAGGGATTGTTAAAAACTGATAAAGGCTTTGATCATGTACCCCCATGACAACTGGAGAGTGATTCTAAGTTATTCTTATGAGCCCATGTGTTCATCAACTCTAACCTGTTCTTTCAACAACCTCTAGAAAGGAGAAAAAGCTAAATAATTGGGTGGCAGTGGGTGCCTCAGTGGTGTGGGAGGAGGGATCCTTCCCTAACTCTGGGGAAAAAATCTTTGCTTCCCCACCATGAAGCCCAAGACTTGATTAACTTTATCCTCACATACCAATAAATGTTGCATTGCCCATAAAAAACAGGCAGCCCAAGTATAAATCCAACACCAGTATTTAATTCCTTGACCTTCCATGTCAGAGATTCCCAGAAGCAAGCTACCTGCTCTGCAAAGTGCTTCTTTTTATTGGCTCTAAATTTACCATCTGATCACTTTGCAGCTCCTATACTCATCCTGTCATGAGACAACATAAAACATGAACTGTTCCAGAGACCTTCGTGCTGTGGGACATCTTTATCTATCCAGTTCTCACTATTTCCCTCTTCCCCGAAGCTCCCATGGGGTAATGAATTTCCTGGGAAAGGTGCAGAATGTTTTTTTTTTTTTAAATTCAAAGTAAAAACGAATGAAAGAAAAACCCTCATTTCAATTGAGAATGAATCTTCAAGAATATTATTTCATCATTATCCATTACTTTATTAAGAATATAATACCTTACAAAATGTCTAATCCCCATTGTTCCTTTTTATAGCATTTTAAAGATATTATTTCCAAAAGAATGAATTTTTTCAGAGAAATTTTAGTTCCACATGAGACTGCAAATAGAACCGCTGTCTATGTATAAGCATTTATTTTAAATGGTGTGCAATAGCAACTCATCCCTAGTCCTTCTCTCCTGCAAAGATTTACTGCTCTGAAACGTTTGTTTCTCTTTTTTTCCACTGTAGTTTTAGTATAAACTTAGCAGGGAAGGGAAGATATAATGGTCAGTGTGCCCTGGCAGCATCTATACCTGCATTGTCTAAACTAAAAGCTGTGATGTATCTTTCCGCAGAGATGCAGACAGAGTCTGGTGTGTCACACATTGCAGAGTTGCTATTACCAGGGTGCCCCATTCCATCTCTCAGGTCGGTACGGGCTATAAAGTTATACTGTTAATCACTGGTCTATGTTAAAGAAAACTTGTCGGGTTGCATGGGGCTTCTTAGAAGGTAAGGTTTTTGTTTTCTTTTTTATGGACCTTATGTTCTGCCTATTTATCCTTATTCAAGTAAATCTCTCATCCCAAATGCCCTTGCCCATTTTTCATACACAAATTTAGTCTCTGCCTCAATTGCTTCCACTATGCCTGCAAGGCCAGGTGAGTTTTCCAGTTTTCCAATGTGTTCTCGTAGCACCCTCAACATTTTCTCTTGATGCCTGGCTCATAATCATTCCAAAAAATTGCCCCTCTTCTTACAGGACTTTGAGCTTCATGGTTGGGGGTCGATGCCTCACTATCATCATGTTCCAAAATCAAATAAAACATGTCATATCATGGCATCATTTGAAATTTTCAATGTCTAGGAGGCTGTCTAGTTCATTTCGTTGAGTACTCAGACAGTAAAACTGGACCACATGTGGAATTACTGAGGCTTCTCATGGTCTATGATTAGTCTGGCAAGCCAGAAAGGTCGCTGACAACAGGCTCCAAATAATAATAATACTGTTGGGAAATGAAAGCTTCTGGGCAAACATTTCTTTATCATCCATGACCACAGTAACACGAAAATTTGTTGGGAGCAGTGAGACCCCAGATCCTGAATTTCTTGTAATCCCCTGATCTGAGTGCCTACAGCTGCTCTGAGCACGAGACCTTCAGGAGTTCCTGATGGCAGGAGAGTGGTTTCTGGTGGGTTTGGCTGGGGTGTGGCTATCTCTATATAAATTGCCCCTGAACACGATAAAGGGGGCATTCTTGGGGAATTCAAGGATGACCGGTGTCGCTGTCTCTCTGTCTGTGTGTGTCTGTGTATTTTAACCTCTAGCTCCTTTGCCCATAGCTCGTGAACTGGGTGCCAACGCACAGAGCCATAGAAGTTACAGAAAAATAACTAAAATGTTTTGAAATAATTTGTGTTCTTGTTGATGGTAATGATAAGGCATGTTGTCATCGAAGTCAATGTACATGGAAATGGTCGAACAGTTGTTATAAAATGCAAAATACTCAAAGCAGTTCTTCCTTCTTGTTTTGTATGGGGGAGCAGAGTGTGTGTGTGTGTGTGTGTGTGTGTGTGTGTGTATGTATGTATGTGTGTGTGTGTGTTTAGAGATCAACTTTGTGTGCCATTCCTTAGAAACCATGTTCCTTGTCTTTTGAATGAGACAAAGGGAGAGATGTATAAGCTGTTTTCTGCCCAGAAGGCTGGGAATCAATGTGGTTAATAGCCTGGTGATTTTTGTAATATCTGTGTGGCCGAGAACATATCATATCCTTCCCAAGACCCTTATCATGAGCTTGTTTTCCTCAGTCAATCTATAAAACCTATGTTTATTGAAGGTATCACATGTACTTTACAAAGAGTTTCAATATAATCATGTCTTAAGCTTCTTATGCACACAGGATTTAGCTATTTATTACCAGAAAAAAAAATCACCAAATTGTGCTTAGATGTGCCTAAAATAAAGGGCTAAGGATCAGACTTTTGAAGTTTGAGCCCACATCGGCTACTAAGTTGTGTTGAAAGAACTACCTTCTTGCCTCCCATGGACTGGTATTCTGCTGGCTGTGGCAGTCCCAGAAGCCCTACACCCAAGGAAGAAATAGTGTAAATCTGGAGAGTATAGGGTATGTGGAAATCCAGGAAATACAGAGAAGGTGAGGACTGGCAAGTGATGGCTTTTATAGGTTCCCCACTTGTGTCTGGCAGAGTGAGTGGGGGCTGAACTGTCAAAGGGAATGCTTTTTCCCTCACCGATAGACCTTCTATCTAGAATCATCAAACTGAGTAAAATACCTTGCTAGAATTTGGGTTAAGTCATCATCACCAAATTTAATAGAGTAATGACAAACTCACATGGCATTGAGATGTCCCCGTCAGCACTCAAATTCCCAGATACAATCAAAACTCATTTTGCTTTGCTGTTATCTGGCTGTTTCCTAAATCCTTTTGAGAGCAGCAGTGACTTTTAGAATAACTTGGTGGATGGTGAAATAAATAGAATTTATGAATATAACCTATCTTGGAGGAATACTCCCAATCCTGAGAAACTGAACAAATTAAATCTAAACTCAGGGTTAGGTATGGCTGCTAGCAAAATTGAAGTAGTGGAGAGCTGGGTGGTGTGGCCAGTGACTGGAACTTTTGCATTGGGGTATATAAGGCAAAATGATTACTGAGTGTTTATGAGTTTCCTAGGCTGATGAGATCAAAACACTGCTGGACAAGAGAACGAGACCCTGACTAAAATAAATAAATACATAAATAAGTAATAAATAAATAAAATTAGCCTGACAGCAGAATGATTAGTATGTCCTGTGATTGTGCCAATGACAACTAGGTAAGTTCCAAAATTGATCTCAGTCTTGCCAGGGTATAAACAAAACAAGATTTGTTACATTTGTAGGTTAAGTATACACACGCTCCTGAGTGCTGGCCAATGGAATTGGTCTAAATGAGACATTTTTTCACTGTGAAGCCTGGCCCATAAAATTGAGCTATCTTGTTCCCTAGATACTGGCCAGTTGCAGCCAACAATGTGGAATCCTCTAGAAGGTACTGGGACCTGAAGGGTTACAGAGAGTGTCACCCTTCTCCCTACTTATTACAAGTATATATACTTAAACAATGAATGTGAAAAATTGTTAACCTATGTAAATTTAGGAGTTGTCAGAAGAGATCCTCTTATACACCCTGGGTAGTTTGAGAACTCTTAAATAGGTTGAACCTCATGGCTTCAGCACTTTCATCTATAAAATGAGGTGGCTACTATCTGTGTCAATTCTCTTCAGAAGATTTGGGATATATATTATTTATATATATAAATAATCAAGGATCTGTAACCTCCAAAGTTGGCATCAGACATTGACACCTTAACGCTTGATGTGTTCTAGCACAAACCTCCAATATCCCAAACATCCCTCTCTCATCTGCCAGCAAAATAGATTCCAGCTCCCATCTAACTTCTTCACAGTGGAATCAGTTAAGTCCTCACCATAGTCAGGAGAAAGGAGTTTCTACCCAGTCTTTTTCAGGAGACCTGAGTATGAAACTCACCACACTTCTTCCCTCCTCATGGCTTGCTGTTTTGATTTTCTGTTTTGAAGAGAGGGGGAAAAGCACCCAGATCAATACAGATAAGAAGCAAAAAAACAGACAGGAAAAGTGGCTTCACCTGTAACAGACTAGCCAGACTTTGGGGGATGAAGTAGAAAACTCTGGGATTTAATTGGAAGAAATCAAACATGTCCACCTAACACCGTATGTCTGCACAGAGCTGTCCTGAGCTTTTGTTAATAAGCAAGCACTTTGGCTGTGTACATTTCTTATCAGAAAGCATTCATATCCTTTGTAAGAATCAAACTGTTATCATAGCTCAGTTTACTAAGACTAAAGGACCTTATGGGTTATTTAATTATTTTTTTCTCCTACATTTTATTTATGTTGCCCAAATGAAAACTTATGTTTGGTTTCAGGGTGTCTCCAGAAGAATCTAGATCTTTTGAATTTCCTTGAGAATTCCCATAGCCACAACACACTTTCTACTATCCATGAATGAGTAATTTTCTGAAATACAGGGAACAATAAAAATTCATTTTGTTCACATTTCCCTTGAAAATAATATTTCTGAGCCTACAAATGCCAAAATACCACCTATATCGTAGAAGACAGAATGTGCCACTTTATGTAGCTTCATTTTGGAGGGAGAGTGGGTTGAAAGAGAGGTAAGGGACACAGCAATCATTCATAAAATTAGCATAATAGTGCATATTAGCATAATAAAGCAACCATAGGTATAGAGATTCCATAATTCCTTAAGATCCTAGCAACATTTGCATCACCAAAAATATAAGCCTAAACACTGGATTTGGGGTGATGACAACGTTTCTATTCAGTCATAGAGACGCATGTGGGATGCTGTAAACTTTGTTAGTGATAAGTAGGTAGATATAGATCTCTGCAGGATAATAACATAAGCCACAGTCAATGGCACTGTCTCCTACCTTAGGCTGCTACATGCTAGCAGAACTGAAGAGACATGACATTACCACGCGTGCCTCCTTTCACACGAGGCCAAAGGAATGCTCAAATACTAAAGATGCTAAATTTTATCTTCTTTCTGCTTCACCCAGACCCTCCAATGTTAGCAGAAGGTCTGCTCTCATCACAGTGGATTTACAGTCTGACTCTAATCAAATCACCATAGTTAGTGTTGATATGCTATTCCCACCCACATGTCTTTCCCTTGGTCATTGAAGGTCACCTACCTTCTCTGTCACCTGGTTCTTGAAGACATTTGCTGATATCACATTAAGAACTATACTGTAGCATAATATTACAGAATCTTCTCATAATTCATGGAATTCTTTAATTAAGATGAGCATTTTTTATGAACTAGGTTAATACCCGAGAGTCAAAGATGAAGCCTCTTTTAAAGGGGCTAAATTTCATGAGACCTTACAGAAAGTTTTAGTTCTACCTCCAGGGAACTGACAGATGTAACGAGACTATCTTTTCTTCCCAGGAATAACATGTTTCAGAGATAGAACTGTGTCAACATACACTATCCTATTCTTCCTGGATCTTTCCTTGTCTTTTTATCTAAACTAAATAGTTGGTTTCTTTCTGGGGATTCTTACAGTAGCCAGAGTCTCTCGTGACTTGCTGTGGGTTCTTTGTCTATTTGGTTAGCAGTCTTTATCTATCAGATCCCATAGAGAGAAGAGAATGATCCCCAGGGCAGACTTGGCTCACTGCCTGTACCTCATAGTTTACTGGAGATTTTTGTTATCAATGGCACACTCCATGCTCTGGAATAACCAAAATCACATACATATCTGCATTCCTAACCAAGGGACTCTGTATAAAGGTCACCTGGCTTCCAGCCTGGGTCAAGGCACTTTCTTTATTTAGAGTCGGTAGTAGTTCATTCCCAGGCCTTCTCCTTCTCCTGTTCTACAGCCTGTACATGTTCTACATGTTCTACAGTCTGTATATGAAGAGTCTAGAGCCTTTTGTGTAAGGTTGTTCCTAAGGAGGAGATTCCTTGCCTACAGTATCCACCTGATTCTTGAGGCTAATCTCGAACTGCTTCCTTCTTCATTTCTCTTCCTGTTTGGCCCTTGCATGCCATATTGCAGAAAATGAAGAAAGGTGTGGCACTTACTTTAAGTTCAGTGTGCTGCCCTCATTGGCCTCCCTGGATCATACCTGGTTGATCAAAGATGGTTTATGGGGAAGAAATACCAACTCTTACTTTTCCTATGTGTCCTTCATTCCTCCCATTTCCTTTTCTTCATATAATGAGACCTGTTGAAGGCATAGCACTATTTGGGATTTTCCCTTTCATTTTGAAAATATAACCTACACTTCCCTTTAATAATCTTTGTCACATTGAATTAATTTTGTCCACTGGAAGACATCACTGCATTTCTGTTGTCCCTATAGTGGCATGTAAATTTCTTCGGATAGACAGGGATGCCTAGAGATGTGACTTTCACCTCCTCTCTCATTTCACCCATCCACCATCATGATGTGGCACATCACATTCCACCCAAGCTAAATCTTTTGTCTCCAGAGCACTGCAAATGCTTCCCTGCCTCAAGGCTCTTGCATGCATCTACTCTTTCCTGGAATGTTTGCATGGATCTTGACACAGCAGTCTTCTCCTAGGGCCTGAGCTCAGATAACCCCCATAAGGTCTTCCAGTGGGTCCACCCATAGTATGCCTGTGACCCTTTTTTTACATTTGATAGAAGTCATCATCACCCAAAATATTTTGTTCATATATTATGTTTGTTTTGGGGGTATTTAAGCTCTTATTCATCTCACATTTCAGGGCTCAGACAGTACCTGATATGAAATTGTAATAAATATTTCCTTTTATACCCTCCGAGCTGGTAACTCCTACGTACAGCCATTTGTGTTCATAACATTCTGAGCATATATCCGGAACATGTTAATGGTCGAGTAAACACTGTATAAACAGTTCCTTGGATTCTCCTGAAATGTATTCCATCATTACTTGTCCTCAGTGAACCATTCTCAGGGCCACAATCTGGCATCAGCTCACAGTACTAAGTCCCACCATTGCCCTTTTTTTTATATCCTTTTTTTTTTTTTTTTTTTTTTTTTTTGGTTTTTCGAGACAGGGTTTCTCTGTGGTTTTGGAGCCTGTCCTGGAACTAGCTCTTGTAGACCAGGCTGGTCTCGAACTCACAGAGATCCGCCTGCCTCTGCCTCCCAAGTGCTGGGATTAAAGGCGTGTGCCACCACCGCCCGGCTTTTTTATATCCTTTTTAAATCCTTGTGATATGTATTGAAGTTCTTATTGGATTTTATAGCCTTGAATCATCTTTTTTTCTTTTTCTTTCTTTTTTTTTTATTTCAGGGCAAACCCCCTAAATTTTATTTCTTTCTCATCTGCTCAAATGACATTCTTATAGCTAAACATTTTGGTGCACTCCCCAGATTTTTAAGAAAGTTCATTTGTTAAGTGACTGAAAACCAAAGTTACCTTCACAATGCACTTGGAGTTCTAAGATAGTTGTAATGGATTTTATGTTGACAACACTTTGCTCTGTCTTGTCCAGGGCTGAGAGTACAGCTAGACTCTCAGTTCTCCTTGGCAACCATTTAATTCACATCAAATGCCTAATATGTGCTTGCTCTTTCTTCTTTTTCTTGAAACTATTAACATATCTCACCAACCTTGTGCAAAAGACAGAAATCATCTCTTCTCTTCTGCACAGAACAAAAGCAATGTTACTAGTTTCCAACAGATACAGCCTCTTCCAATTCACCATCCTTTAGCTAGGAAGTGATCCAAAGCATTTGGCATCCCATTTTCTTCCACGCCATCTCATTGGACAGAACTCTGTTTGTTTTTAATCCCTATTACAGTTTCCAGCTGGATTTTTAATTCATTGACTAAGTGAAACAGCCAATCAGTAATTAAGGGTATAGTAGTGCAAATGTAAGAGAATGTTTTCATATCACAAAGACTCACAAAGATCTACTGCAGTTACATTTAAGTGATGTGGGATTCCCCTCTGTAAAGAAGCCATGGAACTGCTGCTGGAGACAGACATGATGAAACATTGCTGGTAGGCCACGACCCCATGGTGATGCACAGATTAATGGAGTTGGGTTAAATTAAGATGTAAGAGTTAGTAAATACGAAACTAAAGCTAATGGGTCAAGCAGTGATTTAAATAATATAGCTTCTATGTGATTATTTCAGGCCTGAACAGCTGAGAACCAACAAGCAGCCTCCTGCAATACTTAAGAAGAGAGCAAAGCTAAACACTAAATCCTTTTGACATTGTAAGATAGGAGGAGCATTTAGCTTACTGTCACATTGAGTCATTTATGGCAGCATGAGACACACTTTTCTAATCTTGACTCTGCTACTGTCTATCATTGGCTCTCTAGCCTTCAATAATTTCTTCTGAAAATGAGGGCTCTGATGGTCTCTAATTTCTCTAGCTCTAAAAATGCAATTCTTTTATTCCCTTGTCACTGTAACAGATTGAAAGCTAAAACTGAGGATTTTGTTATAGAGCATGTGAATTTAATGATGGAACAAAATATCTACATGGGGATTCTAGAAAGTAAGACACTACCAAAGATGCCCTGGCGTGACACATTGAGTTTTTTATATCGTTTGTCTGAGCCTAGTTATAATGGGACACATGGCAACTTGAGGTCTGGACCTCATTTTATGTACTTTTATTTTTCTTCAAGGTCATCAGTAGCAAGATAAATTTAGACAAATATATGTATTAGAAAGAATATGTGACTCCTATAAAAGATGTACTTTTTTGTGCTTTGAGACAGAGTTTCCTTATGTAACAGTCCTAGCTGTTCTGGAATTCACTCTGTATACCAGGCTGGCCTTGAACTCACAGAGATCCTCCTGACTCTGTCTCCCAGGTGCTAGGATTAACGGTGTGTGCTACCACCTCCCCGTTCATGTGACTCCTATAAATGATGTACTTTTATGTTTTGGGTCAAGCGAAAACACAAAGAGGGTTTTACATAGTGACATGCCATTTCCCTTAGGTAGTGCCAGTAGTTTGACAATAGTAAATACAGGGAAACCACTGAGTTTTCCAATAATTTACAATGAACTGCATAACAGTATGAATTATTTATTTTGAATACGAAAGCTCTTAATTCACTGTAGTTAATCACTTTTTAATTGCAGCCAAGGAACATGAAGGAAAGAGCTGAGGAGGGGCAATGTCACTGTCTTCTAATTCTCTGAGAGTATTAATTGCGGTTCCCACCCACCACAGACTGAAAATTTGATTTTAATTATTACTTGTAAAACCTGTTGCATTTCTTTCTGTCACTTTGTCTATGCTGATGCCTCATATTAAGCCCCGGAGAAACAGAGAGAGTGGATCATGTGTTATTACTGAAGAGCTCTGACATTAGCAGAAGGGCACAAATAAACTGCTTCTTCCTCGTGGATGCTGTGACCTTCAACAAGTTCTAAGGTTGGTAATGGATTTAATGGCAAAGTAGATGAGAAAGTAGCTATTTTGACAAAAAAAATATTTACAGTGCATTATATTCTGTGTTATCGTCTTGAATCACAAACACAACTCAACTGACCTTCTGTACAATGCAATGCAAAATGAAAGGCCCTTCAGTGCGTAAAGAAAAGGACTGAGAGGTAGAACAACCTGGGTCTGTGGATTCAGAATACTTTATACAATTAGGAGGGGCAGTTTCGTTCTCATGTGGAACACCTGTCATAGAAGGATATAGTACTCTTACTCTTTTGGTGCCTAGAAGTCCTAAGAAAAGTAAGACGAGAATGGATTGGTCTGTCCATGCAGGAAGCAAAGGTGTATCCTATAGACTTCAGACAAAAATGACTGTCCACTAGCCATTTGTCAACTGGGCTGCTTACTAAAAAGCCGATTATTAAACATGGAGGCAGAATAAATGAGTAACAGAGGACAGACAAGTAGAGGCCTGGTCGATGACCTTTTGAATGATCTAGACTGACTTCCAGTATCATCATTTAGCTCATGTTGGCTTAGTGGACATGGAGTTTCTAGTGCTTTGCCAATGGCAGAGCTACCTTCCTTAGTGGAGAAATGGCCAAACTTGGTCAAGTACGGAGCAGGTAGTCCCACATAACTTAGAAAAGGCACTTCATTAAACCTCACATGGATTAATCAGAGCTCTCATCAACTATGGAAGGCTGAGCGTGGGACGGGGAAGGAAAGCAAGCATTCTTCAATGGAGACAAAGCAAATCTATCCCTCCAACATCACAGAAAGTGATGGGGCATGGATTCACCTTTTGTTCGCTTGCATAAACATTTGTGTCACCACGCTGAGGTATTTCTGTCAATTTTCCATGAGCCACGCATTTCAAAGCACCTATAAAATTACCCCGGCCCCACTCTTTCAGCCCCATGTGATATGAAACACAAAGGCAAAAACCCAAACAATTTCCAGTTTCTTTCTTCCCTAACAAGCAAGAAAACCTATTTTCATACCTGAATATTCTGTTGCAATGTGTGTAATTTTGTAGTCCCGCTGGAAAGAATATTTTCCTCTTTGTACAAAGACATAACAGATGCAATTAGAGAATATTATATTGTCACACGCATCAAAGGGACAGAGTTAGTATTAAATCTTCCACATGGCACTCAGACAGTAAAGCAGCCAAAAGAAAAATGGCATTCATCAGGACACTTCCCCTTTCAGCCTCCGGGACCTCCTTATATCTGTGGGGAGGCTTTAGCAAAAGTGGACGGTGGAGTGAGCCACAAATTGTCAGGGGAGTTGAGGGAGGGCTGCTCACGCCTGTCTCTTTAAGCTCTTGGTGAAGTGCAGGTTCCTCATGCTTTGTTGATCCTGCGGATAGTGTGGGTATGAGAAAGGCAGGTTTGATTGATGAGACAGCCCCTTTCAGACTGCAGACAATGAGAGGTGATGATGCAGAATAACAATGACTCAAGAATAGCTCATATGCAATCAGTTGCAAATCTTGATTACAGTCCCGACACCTACAAATGACTCGGATTCGGAGGAAGCACAGTGCGTGTTTTATCAGCAGCATGGTGCATCCTCTATAGGGTCAGCAACTGCCAATCTTCATTGTATTAATATTCCAGATCTTATATTCATTCACATGAAAAAATAATGAAACTTCAAAACAATGAAATTACATTACAATACAACTAAACCCACCTGTTCAGACACTCCCTGTGCTTTGGATAATGCTTCGTGTCACTCAACAAGACATGCTTTTATTCTCCATTAGATGCTTTAAAAATAAGAAGAAACAAAAGCCTAGAGAAGTCAGAGTGCCTGTAGACATATTCTAATGGATGGTTCTCAAGGCCCCAGATACACACTTCCTGCTTAGAATTTTGTCCTCTAAGAATAGAAATAGAACCTGATTTGAAAACAAATAGAGTTTGTTCTCACTGTAAATCAACTTATGTCCCCAAATGTATTTTTAGATGTATTAAGCACCTATTAAAAGTAGTATATTTTATATATGTTATTCACTCCTGTAGGATCAAATTATCTATTAAGTGCCAGATACTGTTTAGCGTCCTAATGGAAAAATAGTAAACAAGGCCACCAGACCCTTTCACTCATGGGACTCCTCTTGTCTTTGAGGAAGACCACTATTGAATATAGAGATAAGTAGCTAAAGACAAATACCCAACTTGAAACATGCTATAATGGGAACCAACTGAACATTCCAAGTGAGTTGAACAGCCTTTATGCATAAAAGAAGCTATTAAGCATTTTTAGAAGACAGAAATGAATAACAAAGCCCCTGCAGTCCAGCAGATGGCAGAAGTATAGCAAACCACATTTGGTGCTAAGGCATCATGCCTATGGTGAATCACAAATTTTCTATAGAAGCTCAGGGGTTCCTATCTTACAGTTATATGTAATATTTGACTAGTGTGAGGTGACCAGTTAGGGAGACTCCATGAATGAGGGTGACAGCATGAACTTGAGCTGCGGTGGTGGGGATGGGGGATGTGGTGTTCTGTGCTCCGCGAACAGATAATGAGCCTTTAGGTAGAAGGGGAATACAAGAAGAAAGGAATGAGACTGCACTGAGGAGGAGAAAGGACAGGTACTTATCTTAGACTACGTTACAGGCTCTAAGTATAATTAAAGAGAAATCTGCGGAAGCTTTAATCACCGTTCTTACCTGTGAATGCTTTAACTCTTTGTGATAGAATATGAGAGGTTCCCTTGATTTGAAGGACAGAGAGGTGAGGTAGAAGTCTTGAAGGAAATGCCAAGGACACAGATTGTCTGGGAGGAATACGGATGAGAAGAAATAAATACCTTAAGGTAATTACAAGCTTCACCTACTGTGGATTTGTAAGGACATTAAAAGATCTATTTGGCTAATTGATCTCCACCAATACCAAGCAGTGAGTAAGGTTAAAAAAGAACACAACAGTGGGTTGATAAAGGAAAGGAACAGTGAAAATGCTGGAATTCCAGGTCATTAAGAACATTGATAAACATATGACAGACATGATGGATGCAGGGTAGGCCAGATAGAAGAATGAGGGAGTCCAGAGGTTCTGATGATCTGGAAGGCAGTGGAAAAGTCAAAGGGGCCTTCACTCTCTGTAGCCAGAGTCTTTGGAGTGTGGACACGATGAATTAGAGCTAAGCTTAGACAGCATGGGATTCAGTTTCAGGTCTCTGGTTCAATATAGCTCTGATTTCTGGGTAGTGATGAGGATTGAGACGGGAAACATGTACTGCCTGAGGGTAAACTCTTCAGAGTCAAACAAATAAAGTTGAGAATAATCATGTTTGGATGATCAAAATTATATACCGAAGTCATTTATGATTATGTCCAAGATAGAATTATTTGGTGTGCCTTTGGGGGAGTTCTTACAAAGAGAGCTAGCAAAGGATAAGAAATAAGTGAGGTTTTTATTCTGGGTTGTGGATAGCAGCTCATGGAAGCAAGGAATTTATACCTTTGAGAGTATGTGATGCCTTTGAATGTGGGAGAGACTTGAAACTTACTTTCTGACCAACAGAATATATAAAAGTGATGGGATGTTATTTCCTTGACTATGTTAGGTGTTGTGGATTACATGAGGAATTCAAAAGATGCGACTAAGCTAATCAGTTAATTAAGAATTTAAAAGGGAACCTAAAATGTGTTGCTCCAACTTATCAGGTGGGCCATCAGAAGAAGACCTGGTTGTTGTCAAGAGGTATTAGTCAATCTTCTGCCCATGTGATGATACTTGAGATAAGCCACTATAGAGAAAGTTATTAATTTGAGGTCACGTTTGTAGAGGCCTCAGTCCATAGTGGTAGGGAGGATGTGGAGGAGCAGAGTATTTCTCGTCATGGAAGCACAACAGAAGAATGATTGTTCTTGAAGGCCTTCTCTTTTTTTCTCCTTTATTCTACTTTCATCCCTAGTCTATGGAATGGTGCTTTGCACATTCAGAATAACTTTTTTCCTGCTTTACTTCATCTGTTCCAGAAATGACCTTATAGACCATATCCGGGGATGTCCTTTACATCTCCAGAGCACAGCACAATCTAATCAAGTTGACAAGATTAGCCATCAGAAAAAAAGCCATAAAATGTCCTTCTGTTGGTCTGTACATCCCCAAGAACCATGTTGAATTATTAATTGAGAAGAAATAAATTTTGCAAACCACCATGTGACATCAGAAAATGATCCCATCAGACAGTAGTCTGATCTCCAAAATATACAAAGAACTCAAGAAATCGGTCATCAAAAGAATAAATAATCCAATTAAAAAATGGAGTACAGATCTAGACAGAGAACTCTCAACAGAAAAATCTAAAATAGCTGAAAGAAACTTAAGGAAATGTTCAACATCCTTAGTCATCAGAGAAATGCAAGTAAAAACAACTCAGAGATTCCATCTTACACCTTTAAGAATGACCAAGATAAAAAACACTGATGACAACTTATGCTGGAGAGGTTGTGGGGAAAAGGGAACACTACTGCATTGCTCGTGGGAATGAAAGCTCATATAGCTCCTTTGGATGTCAGTGTGGTGATTTCTCAGAAAATTAGGAAACAACCTTCCTCAAGACCCAGTAATACCACTTTGGGGTATATATCCAGAGGATGCTCAATTGTGCCACAAAGATATGTGCTCAGTTATGTTCATAGCAGCATTGTTTGTCATAGCCAAAACCTGTAAACAACCTAAATGCCCTTTACCCTAAGAATAGATAAGAAAAATGCGGTACATATACACAATGGAGTACTACACAACAGAAAAAAATAACATCTTAAATTTTGCAGGCAAATGGACGGAGCTATAAAACATCATTTTGAGTGAGGTAACCCAAACCCAGAAAGACAATTATCACATGTACTCACTCACAAGTGGTTTTTGAACGTAATGCAAAGAACACCAGACCACAAATCACAATCCCAGAGAACTTAGACAACAATGAAGACTCTAAGAGACATATACACAGATCTATATGGGTAGTAGAAAAAGACAAGATCTTCTGAGTAAATTGGGAGCATAGACCTTGGGAGAGAGTTTAACAGGAGGGGGGGGACAGGGAAGAGAGCAGAGAAAAATGTAGAGCTCAATAAAAATCAATAAAAAGAAAGAAAAGGATTCCAAGCCAACATAAGGAGACACCATCTCTGGCTGATGTCTTGATTGCAGCCTGTGTGATCCTGAACAGGGACCCAGCTAGGCTGTGTCCAGGTTGATGACCCATGAAAACCATGAGGTAACAAGTGCAAACAGCTGTGCCACAATGGGAAAGCGACAGACTTCATTGAGCCTATCACCTTAGTTTAAAAGACAAAAGTATTGTTTTAAATCTTGTACAGAATTCTACTTGCAAAGCTTTCCATTTTTTTTCCATTCTGCTTTGAAGTTGTATTCACAGGTACAAATATGAGACGGTTTCTAATTTAGGACTGTGGATTAGAATGAGAGCAGCAGGCTCTGAAGTAGATGAACATAGAACAATGGGATGGAACTCAGTCTAATTCTCATTACTCCTGCTCCCCTTAGTCAACCTCTCTGCGTGGAGCAGAAACAAAGGAAGTCGGTGTGTGCAGCCAGAAGGGCTGAATTTGCTGACAATCAACACCTTGGGAAGGAGGTTGGGCTAGAAAAGCATAAAACAAAAATATGAAGAGCTTGAAGAAGCAGAGTATGAATGCGAATGAGCATGGGAGAATAAGAAATGGCAACCTAAGGAGGGAGAATCAGCTCTCTGATTGTCATAGTCACAGTTTTTGGGGTATTCACCTTCTTAAAACAACATCTCTTACCAACAAGTATAGGAGAGTGAATCCAACCAGCAAACAATGATAGTGCAAAATCCTTTCATCTTGAATTCTGGCCCTGCAAGGAGCATTTAAACATTCCAAGACACCAAATATGTCTACATAAGTGTCTCATCTATAATTTTTATCATATCTGTTGACTTAATTATAGATGAACAAGAACAACAACAAAAACTAATGAAACACAAATAAAAAACAGGAGACATGAAGAAAAGAAAACAAAATAATGCTATTCTGTAATGTGCAAATTTCTATCACTTCTACTTACATAAAACATTTAATATTTCCCTTCTCCTCTAAAAGTTAACGTCAGAACCAGAATTCAAAACTTCATGAAATTCCTAAGTATCTAAGGCTAAACTATGCATAATACTTTGGAACATTGTTAACGATTAGTTAAACATACCATAGAGCATTTTAAAGTATGCCGCGATTCAGTAAGCCACAGGAATGTGGTGGAGCTTTTGATTTATTATTTATACTTGAGCTTCTGAAATAAAGGGATTTTTCAGTTACAGAGATCGTCTCTTTTCTTCTGGGGTTCATGGTTACGAGAAGAAAGAAGGTGGAACTGATTGCCAATGCAATGTCTTTATTAAAATTCCAAGTACCCAGGTGGCCCACTAAGCAAAGCAGGAATCCAGCAAATGGTCAATATGACATTTTACCATTATATTATAGCTTGAGGGTGATTTACATATATAAAATGCATAATAAAAATACAACCAACTTATCCATTCAACAAATACTTTATGCATATATACACATATGTATATATGTATACATACCTTGAAACTTTCATTCAAAGTGATCTTGACATATTTTTTTCTCAAAGCTCAATCCTTTACCTTATAAATGCTACTTGACTGATTATGTCATAGTAACGGCTTTATCAAAAGGTTTTTACCCATGTAAGGACTCATGTGAGGTAAGCAGAATTACTAGCAATATTTCAATATGGTTTTAGAATTCGTTGTTACCAAAAGGAAAATGACTTGTCAGTAACTCTACAATGCCTGTCTTTGTCAGAAAAGAAAAATCAATCATTTTAGATTTTTTCTGGAAGCTATTGTTTTCCATACCCTTAATCATCTCCTTCCAGTTTGGACTCCCTCCAATTTGCAGCCTCTATTTTGGCATGTCGAGTTAAAATTGGTGCAATGTACTCTGAAGGTCTTGGCTAGTTTTGAATAGCATAGTTTCTGGGTCTTATTAAAGCCAGAGTCATTGACAGTGAGTCCTTTTAAGCCCAAGAGTAGCTCAAGTGCAGCTGGCTGAGCCCTTTGAAAAGGAGATAAGGGACAGTGAGGACTCTGCATGCTGGCCAGAAGAAGCTGCTGACGGTTCCTAGAACATCATTAACTCTCTAGACGCCTCCAACAGTGTTAGCTCCTAGAAAAAGCTCTTTAAACAGAGTGTTTATTTATAGACTGTCCTTCAAGAAAGTGACACGGGCTCTCAGAGGCCCCTCCAATCACCCCATGATGAACTGCAGGTTAGATGAGCCTATGGCAATTCTCATTCTGATATGAGCTCCAAAGAGTCACTTCAGACATGTGTACCTGCTTCCTCCAAACTGTAGGTAAATCAAATAATGGGAATTTGACTTTAGTCTACAGTTTGGTTTTGCTCCTGGTAGATACAGTCAGTCATCAGCTGGAGTTTTCTCAAGCAGAGTAATGAAGCTTCACAGGAGTACAGCATTCCAGCCTAAGGGGAGAAGGGATCCCAATTACAGAGGGCTTTGCATTTATTTTCACTCCTCTCTAATGGTCTTCTGCATGCATTGCTTATTGTGCTGGTTAGAAACAAAACACAACCCAAGTTGTTTACATTCCTTTAAGATTCCATTGTGAAGGTGCAAAGAATCCTTGATTAAAGTATTGCTTGAGTGTTAGAGTTTTCTAAGGATGATTACAGATGGGATTTGTAGCTGAGCCATTTCCCCCAAACAAGTTCTCAGCTGCAGGCCACTCAAGTGCAGTTAATTCATTAGAACAAGAACTTGAGTTAAATACATTAGCAATGAACTGCTCATCTGTAATAAGGTTGACACTTGCTGGTTATTCTTGCATAGTTATTATTCAATATATACTCCAGAGTGCTGGCTACAGGAAAGGGAAACAAAAAGAAAGGCAGTTCATCTGTTAGTGTCTGGACTGGAGAATATTCTTCCCATGGCACTGGCCTTATGTTAATATCTCACTGTTGTTGCCTTTGAGGCAAGCCATCGTTAGAATACACTGAGCATATTTGAATACCTCCAGCTCATTCCGAGAATAGTGGAGATCTAGAAGAACCTCAGTAGAGAAAATGTGTCTGCCAGCTTATGTGTAGCCAAGTCTGTAGTGCATTTCTATGATTAGTGGTTGGTATTGATAGCGCTAAACCACAGCAAGGGTGGGGGCACTCCTAGGCAAGTGGTCTTGAGTTGTATAAGAAAGCAGAGCTTGCTGAGCTGGCAAGTGGTGGCACATGCCTTTAATCCCAGCACTTGGGAGGCAGAGGCTTGGTCTACAAAAGCTAGTTCCAGGACAGGCTCCAGAGAAACCCTGTCTTACAAAACAAAAAGAAAAAGAAAGGAGGG
This sequence comes from Chionomys nivalis, assembly GCF_950005125.1. Classification (NCBI taxonomy): domain Eukaryota; kingdom Metazoa; phylum Chordata; class Mammalia; order Rodentia; family Cricetidae; genus Chionomys; species Chionomys nivalis. The sequence continues at coordinate 44,942,575 of NC_080105.1, read as the reverse complement.
AAGGAAGGATGGAAGGAAGGAAGGAAGGAAGGAAGGAAGGAAGGAAGGAAGGAAGGAAGGAAGGAAGGAAGGAAGGAAGGAAGGAAGAAGGAAGGAAGGAAAAAAGGAAAGCAGGCAGGCAGGCTGAGCAAGCTATGAGGAGCAAACCACTAAGCAGCACTTCTTCATGGCCTCTGCATCAGCTCCTGCCTCCAGCTTCCTGCCTCAGCTTCCATCAGTGGACTATGACCCAGGTAATGTAAACCTTTCCCCCCACACACATAGCTGTGTTTTATTTACAGCAATCAAAATCAAACTAAAACATTGGATCTGAGAAGCTAGGAATGATTGTCTGTTCAGTCCTCAATATGAAGACCAGACTGCTGTATCCTGACTACTTAGAACTTTCCAGTAGAGTGAACCAACTCTCATTTTTGTGCACTGGAAAATGCTGCTGTAATGGATGCAGGTTCAGAGATAGAGAAAGCTTGATTTGGATCACAGTTCTGAAAATTGCTAGTTATGTGACCTTGGGCCAGTCCAAGATTATTTGGGAATTAAATTTTTTCATGTTTCAAATGGGGACCTTAAGTCTTAAAATAAGTATTGGTTAGCCTGGTGAATGAACGTGTCCAGTCCATTTTGATAATATGAGTTAAAGATAGATCTTCCTCCAATAAGTAGCCTTAGTGTTACTGAAGATAATCTCTGATTTACGACTGTTTAACTTAATGATTGTCCTTCCTAGAAACTGGCGTGAGACTAAGATGCATTGAGTAGTTACTTTTTTCATACTAGTGATACACAGTGTGATGCTCTAGTGCACAGTGCCCACCTGTGGCTTGTGTAGAAGTGTTCTAAGCATCCTTAAGGCAGGCAGCGCTGAGTTATGATGTTACTGAGGTAGGTAGAGACAATGCAATTTTGACAAATGGTATTTTCGATTTACAAAAGGTATGTAAGAGCATAATCCCATCACAGGTTTGGGGTCCTCTGTATTAGCAGCTTGAGGTAGATAATATTGCCCCAGTATGAGTCAGATTTTTAGATTGTGAGGGAACACACGAGAAAGCAGTTAGACATGATGAGTTCTCAAGTAAGAACCAACATCCTTGTGCTTGGATTATTCATCTAGAACAATGGAATGCCCAGGTCAACAGTGGTAGCAAAATTGAGACAAAAGAGGGAAATGGGTCCCATGAGTGGTGCCAGCAAGTGTCATGAGGCACCGAGCAGCCCTGCTCCCCACGGATCTGCTTTGCATTCAAGTTGCCGAGTGCTGTGCTGTGTAACATTCTTAAGGTTGTCTTCTTTCTCTCTATCTTAGAATTTTGTTATGTCATTAAATTTGTCTTAGAATGTATTGCCCAAGCCCAATATAAACCATCAACAGGGCTGTAATCTAAGGCTCACACATCTCTTGGGTCGCCTTTTGAATTGTTTGTAGTTGATTTTATTCCCTAGTATAACTTTTGGTGGCTAGAACAGGCAAGTCAAAGGGCCTAAAATGCAGCATCATCTGTAGAGAATCACTTTGATCTGTTTCACTTGGGAAAATGAAAAGCATCATTAGATTGCTCCTGCTGCTTCTGGAGTGTATTAAAGATATTCATGAACTTTTGCATGCCTGTGGGCCTACTGGTCCCTTCACTACAGTTTCTATTAAGGAAGTACATTTTATATCACTATTAACAATTTTATGAAATGCTAAAATTCATCTATGTTTCAAAGAAGTCATTGAATAAGGTATTTTACATCCCAGCAGCCAGTTTATTGAGTTCTTAAGTTTTAAGATTCTGTCCTCACCATTGTGATTGCATTGCATGGATATTCCATGCTTAAGAGGACTGCTAAGAAGACACAGTGTGTAAGCACCTCATCCCTGGTGGTAGGAAATCAGGGCAGACAGGAGCCCAAATGCCTCAGGGTGTGTTATCTCAAATGGTCTACCAGGTTTTCCTTTTCGACCCAGTATTACCATTCTACAAAGGTGTTGAAACCTAAAGCAGGCAATAAGAGTGTCAGCCTCAGAGAACTACTGAAACTAAATATGAAAATATTTTCTGTAAACATGGAGGAGCAAAACCAAAGGTTCCCTATGGTTTACACACACACGTACAGAGAGAGAGAGACAGAGACAGAGAGACAGAGAGACACAGAGAGAGATTTACATAAACATGTACACAAACATACACACAAAAATATATAATTAATATACACATATGTATATAAATTATGCATATCTCTCCATATATGTGGAGAGAAAGGGAGAGTCCCCTACACATGGCAGTGAAAATTCAGATTGCCTGAATAATATGAGTACAATTACAATACCAGTTAACGTATCAACAGGGACAAAGGAAATTCTACAAGTTCTAGCAAGACGAAGAACTATGAGTCAATGACTGTTAAGAGTTGGATCATCGGGATTGGGCCAGAAAAAAAAAAAGAGAGATGGATCATAAAAGTAAGGGCTAAGTGGAAGCACAGAGAAAGTTCTGTGCTCGTACTTGCCAACCATGCCCATATGTCTACCACTAACCTCCAGACCCACAGAACTAGAGGAACTTACGGTGTCTTTCTTGTCCTTATGCCAGAAGCCAAAACTATCATATTCTGTTCATCGGGTTCATCAGAAATGAGGCCTCCATTCAAGCCCATACTCAAGGTGAATAAAATTAAGTTACTTCCCAAAGAAGGAGGTATCAAAGATTTTACAAACCACAATTTTTCAAAAGTCAAAATTCCACTATAATCCTCCCACATGCAAAATAAGTTCACCACCTCATCCTTGGGAACCTCAGTCCAATATCAACGTGAAATCCAACATGCAGTCCTACAAATGAGATTGAGGGATGAAGGATCTCAGGTGTATCTCATTAAGTATAAATCTTAAAAACTGTTCTTTTTCACCTGATAGTAGGAAGACCTGATATTAGAAAGACAAGTCCTTTATTTCCCCATACCCTTTGTTCAGTGCTGGAAGAGGTTATGTTGTAGATATGGCTCTTCAAATGAATGAAAATGACACATAAAAGTCAATGATTTATATCAGTTCTAAAAGCCTCATGTAGGATACTCTTCAGAGTCTAAGAACAATCCTCTAACACTACCACTTTCTGTTTTGTTTCGTCTTCTCTTACTCATCCTTTTCATGGAGATAACATCGTGTATTAATTACTTTGCTTTGTTGTGGTCAAACACCAAAGCCAATGCAACTTATAAGGAAAAAGAGTTTGTTTTGGCTTATGGTTTCAGAGCGATAACAGTTCATCATGGCAGAAGTCATGGCAGCAAGAGGCAGGCAGAGGGGCCAGAGCAGAAAGCTGAAAGCTACATCTTCAAATGCAAGGATCAGAGAAAGCGATGTGGAAGTGGAATGAACTGTCAAACCCTGCTGTAGGGACATACTCCTTCCAACAAAGCCACATCTCCTAAACTTCAAACTGTACCACTGAGAACCAAGACATCAAATAATCTGGCATGTGAGAGACATTTCTCATTCTAACTATCACACGTGTATTTGCAACTGAGTGATTTCCTGATTCTACCAGGATATGAGCCCCAAAGACCTCAGGTTATTTAGTATTGTTTGTGTCCTTTTCCGTTTTCATTGACTGTAATTTTGCCGAAGACATTTCTTTTAAAAAAATTTTTGAGGGTCTTCTACTCATAGTATAATATTAAAACTCTATCCATTAGATAAACTTATATGGACAAATATCAAGACCCAACCCATTTGGTAATTTATATCTACAAATCAAGCTAAGCTTGAGTCCTGGACTCGTGCTGATTGGCTTCTTCAAGCTACGTGGAAGCTCTGTTGTTTGAGCGAGGGGAGTGGTGGGACATACAGAGCTTTCGGAAGTCCTCTTTGTTTTTCAATACTATATTGCTGCTCAAGGTATCCCCCCTCTCCAGCTTTTGCACATTATTTCATCTCCAAACTAGTCAGCATTTATAGGCATTTGTTCCAACAGTGTTCCACTTCCAGATACCAAAATCTGAGTTAGCTATCTCTTTCTGTATAAAAAGCTCTCCCAGTCCTTGGTGTTTTAAAACTATAATAATTTGTTCTGGTCATAAATTCAGCTTATTTTATCCAGGTGAGTCTTGCTGTCAGGTCCTGGGATAGGGCATTATTTTGTGATGCCACAGTTAATAAAATTCACATTTGTTTTTGCCACACTAGAAGCCATCGGCTATCAGTAGCTCCTCAGCCAGGGATAGGGACTGGCTTGATATTATACAGGACGTGTGCACAGAACCACAGTTGCTGTGAGTTCATGTTATAATCATTCTTCCCCTCTACCAGAATGGTCCCTGAGCCTTGGGGAGGGCGGTATATAATATTGATGTACCGTTTGTCCCTGATCTTTCCACTGGCACTTACTCTGCCCTTTGAGCAGTCGTGAATTTCTGCATTAACCACCATCCACTGCTTCTCCGATAAGGTCTCAGAGATCCACTAATCTATGTTTGCAGAAATACAAATTCAGAGGTAAGTTTGATACTATGTGCATTTAGAAACGCAACAGCAGTAGATTTACCCCAGGGACCTATGAGCTTCTCAACCATGGGTTCTTGGCCAGATTTATGATACTAGACATGTATTTCCTCCTATGAAGCAGTCTTTAAATCCAACCAGAGAGTGGCTGGTCACCCCATAATTTGTGTATTTGTGTTAGAATTATGACATATCTTGCCATATTAGTAGTTATTGTCGTTCATACACTTCTTAGACGGGTAAGAGTGTGGATAACCTTTTACACTCACTCCTGCATAGATAGCATCTTCCAGTGCTATTAAAGCCAACCAGCATGGGGAAAGATTTGCAGTCAGTATTAACTTGATTTCCCTATATTTTTTAACCAATGTGTGTGGTGTGGAATCTCCAGCAAGGGCTCTTACCATCAAGCTCAGGCTATGCAGAAGAGACAACAAAAAAGGATGAAATAAGAGGAGAAACAAAGCCAAGCTGCAAAGAACTATGAAATTCTGGTGGTCAACTAAGAGAACTGAAAATAGCCTGTATTGTTTCGGGGATCCCTGGGTCATCCCTAACCAAAAGCTTAATCAAGGTATCTCATACATGGTACTAACCTCTTGTTTGCCTTCCTGCATTTTCTGAGAAGAACATGTAGAACTATGTAGTGTAATTCTAATTAAGATTTCTATGTGGCCTTTCCAAACATTCCCTGGAGTTTATAAACCTCAAATCTCAGAAAAGTTTCAGTTTCCTCTGAAATATAAGTTTAAATTTATTGGCCACTTCTTTACAAGCTCGACAACTACTGAGGTCTGAAAACTACCACTTTTTGTCCTCTGACATGGCTGCGGCTTTCCACCTGCCCACCTGTGCTTCTCTCCTACTTTAAGCCCTCCCCCCCCCATGAAGTCTATTCTCAGTACAGAATGCACTGTGTTCCTGTTTCCTATGTGTCAGTGTATCCCATTCTTCAGTTTTGTCTACTTTCGTTTTATTCAGAGGAAAAGTCTGTATCTGTAAGCGACTCAGATGGCTCTGTGTAGTCTGATTTTATCTCTTCTATGACCTTATCCTTTACAGTTCTCTATCCTATGCAGTATGTTCCAGATCCAGATGTATTTTCTGCAGCTCTTACACACACACACACACACACACACACATGCATGCACACAAACCACACACACGTGCATGCACACATGCACTCACAGGCACACGCATAGGCACAGAGATTCATGCACCAAACATGCCTGTCTTCAGTACCTCACCTTGCCAACAAATACTCTATTCTTAGATCCCCATGTGAGATTTTTCTCTTTTCAGTGTTATATTCCCATTGCCTCTTAATTTACCTTATCAGTCTCACTGATAGCCTTAAATCATCTTTCTTGCACTTTTTCTCCATAGTTACTGCAATATAATCTAAAAAACTATCCACTCCATTTATTTCAATAGGATGCAATGTCCAAAGACTTTTCCTCATCATGTCTAATCCTCCAGTGTTAGTACCCAGCACCACCACTAACACAGCAGGAATCCAATAAACAGCCTTTAGCGTCTTCCTCTTTATCTTTCTGGAATGCTTTCTCCTCTCCCCAGACTGTATGAATCTTGCGTGAACTGTCTTACCTTTACTAATCAAGACTTGGCTACTCAGAATCCCCTTTTTACCAACTCAGCCTAGTGCTGATCTTCCTTACTTTTGAGTTCCCTCCTCTCCTGGTTTTAGCCCAGGTGCTATTGCTATACAAGGATCTGTGTTCTGTTACCCTCAATCTCCTTCATGTGCTCACACTTTGCTTTTAAAAAAAAAAAAAAAAACCCTTCCAAACTGTATTAACTTTCTCTTCTCTGAACTATGTTTTTGACCCTCTGCACTTCCACAACATGTAGTTCCTACATTGTTAATTCATGAACAACTATTAACCCATGGAAATAAACTTCCTAGCCCTACACATATGACAGAAGAATCTACTTCAGAGAAACACAATGTTTTTGTAAAGGGAATATGATTGCTTTCGATTTATACAGTAATAAGTTCTGGAAGAAACAGCTGAGCTACATAAGGAACTCTGTTCTGATACTCACACAGTTATTATATTCTCTTTAGAAAATGAAATCCACTTTTCCACATGGGAAGGAAATCCTAAGATGTTAAAAAATTTTAAAAAGCTCCACTGAGACCTAGCAACTTGCCATGATACTCTAAATTATTTCAGAACATGGAAGGCATTATAAAATACTGCAATTTATCTACTTCTGCAAGTGTCTCTCAAAGCATTTGCCAATTAGTTCATTTCTGAGACTCTTTCTCATATCCCTGAAGGTAAGAAAAAAATGCTTTTATCTACAAGCTGGATGTAAGACAATATCACAATAAGTCATGTCAACTAAATATGACCATAAGAACAGTTCTATATCTTCTGATATTTTGAAATGTTTGTGATCTCATCAAGTTATTATATAAAAAATTATGCACATATATTTAGTACTTATGCAAATTTAACTTAATCCTCTCCATTTTTTTTCTGAATTAATCCGTTTAACATATCGTGACTCATATTTTCCTTAAGGGTGACATAGATTGTTGCTGCCGCAATTAGCTCACCCATGTCTCTGTCCTCTCATTTTTAAGACATGCCATTTATGTCTTTTGGGTTCAAATCCGTCTTCTTATGTTGTTAAAGGCATACTTGTATACACAAATTCTAAACACGGAGTCAAAGTGTCTGTGTTCACAACAATAATTTTCTTCTTAGAACAAGAAAATTAGTATTTAAACAAAGCAGAATATTCCCCTTGAATATACTCACAGTGAATTAACACTGCCATCGTATAGCATCCAAATCGAAAAGGAACTTTATAAATAAACTCAAATAGAACTTTATTTGTGAATTCTGACCCCTAGGAAAATATTGCTAACATGATTCTTTATTTAAAATCTTTGTTTATTTTCTATTTTCAAGAATATAAGTACAATATAAAAGATATCGCTCATTTAAGTCATACTGACCTTTCCTCTTAATTTTGGTATTATCTCTGAGGGAAAAGAGAATCTGCAGCTTCACACTGGTTTTTATTGGTTCCGTTTCTAAAGCATCATTGTAATGCAGTGGTTCTCAAACTTCCTAACATTGTGACTATTTAGAACAGTTCCTCATGTCACAGTGACCCCAACCATAAAATTATTCTCATGGCTACTCCATAACTGTAATTTGATACTGTTAGGAATTATAATGTAAATATCTGATATGCAAGCTAGCTGATAATGTTTCCCACAGGTTGAGAACCACTGTCCTAAAGGCCCTTGATAAGCCACACTGTTCATCTCCTGGACTAGAAAATCCACACCATATGTACACATATGGTCTCAGACCAGTGGGGCTTCAATAGCAGTCTAACCCATATGTCTATGATATTACTTTCTTCAACAGATCCCTTGGCGGAAAGGACTCCATTCTTGCTGCTGTAACCCATTATTGAAAGTTTAGCACCTTAATGTATTGTAAAACTGTGAGTCAAGAGTCTGAATGAATCTTAAGGATCTCAGATGAAAGTTTGGCAGTGTAGCATTTCTTCTGAAGACTACGGGAAAATTGTTCCTTGCCTTTACAGCTTCTAGATACTTCCCCACCTGTGTTCCTTGACCTGGCTCCTAGTAATGATATCACTGATGTCTCTTTCAGGATTCTGCTACCGCTGAGCCAACTTAGGCTGCTCAGGTTAATGTGCGCATTTGACCATTTCTTTCTTCTTCTTTTTTTTTTCTTATAAAGGAAAACATTTAATTGGGGTGGCTTTATAGTTCAGAGGTTCAGTCCATTATCATCATGGTGGGACATGGGCAGAACACAGGCAGGCATGGTGCCAGAGAAGTAGTTGAGAGTCCTACATCTTGCAGGTAACAGGAAGTGATCTGTCTCACTGGACGTAGATTGAACATATGAGACCTCAAAACCCACCCCTACAGTGACATGCTTCCTCCAACAAGGCCACACCTCCTAATAGTGCACTTCCTTTGGGGACTATTTTCTTTCAAACTACCACACATGGCATCCATGCCTGCTTCTCAGGTCATTTGACCATTTCTAACTCCATCACATTCATAGAGTTCCTCTGGACATCTAATAAAGCATGTATATGCACAGATTTGAAACATTGGGGTAAAGGCATTGTTCTGCCTACCACTGGTAATGTTCTCAGGTAAGAGAGAATGGGAGAGAACAATGAAGGACTTTTTAAAAAAGTAGTATTGTACTGTACTTTAACTCTTGGACTATGGTACCAGGTTATTGAATGTCAAATCCAAATTGCACTAGTTAATAGCTATAGAATACTCAACAAATTATTCAAACTCTGCTCCTCATCGTTTTTTAACCTGTAAAAAGAGAAACAGTAGTAACTCATTCTTACTATTACTTTGAAGACTTACTAAATGCATGCCTGTGAAGGCCCCTAGAATAATTGCTATATTCACTGTTATTTACAGTCCTCATAATCTGAGAAGGATTAATTCAATCCAGACTTGCTTTACTGATAAACATAATAGTTTGCACAAGTAGCACAATTCAAAACTCATCACATTCAGATTTTTCTGTATCATTGAACCAGCATCTAGTAAAACTGTCTTCTTTGGCTTCAGAATGTAAGCCCATCTCTTTTCTTAATGGTGAGAATAATTAATTATCTTGACAATATTCTCAACAGCTAACAGCGTTCTTGTTTTAGTGACAGGAATCCTGTGACCAGTTTTGTCCTTCTCTGAGCTTGTTATAGCTTGATAGGTTCAGAAAATTTTCTGTAAAGGACAAATGTTTTGACAAGGTCACAAAGTTTGGGGACACTTAGATACCAGACACATGGGAGGGAATATTTGTCCTGGGTTTCAGGTCCAGGTAAACATGTATGCCACTATTTAAATGATAGCATAACTTTAAGTCTCTAATGTCAATGTAATCAAAATTTGCACTTACTAACAGGTTCAGTGTTACTAATGGGTTGATTTATTCCCCATGCAAGCTCTTCATTTCCTTATCAGATGACCTTAGAATGATCACGTTAAATGAAACCTTCAAGAACCCAAGACCTGATGGTTTTGATTATGAGAAAGATTTTTGCTGTGTCTCAGTTTTAAAATATGATTATAAATCGTCCCAATCCAGGACTAGAATTATATAAGTATGTGTTTATCATCTATGACTATGATCATTCTGCCTCCCCCTAGCCCCTAGTGAATTTTGTCAAAAATTTTTAGCTAATATGACAAACACCAGTGCCAAGAGAAAACTATGCTATTTGAAGACTCCCTCAGTCAAGGTCATGTGACTGTGTCTTTCTGGTGAAGGTAAAATTTCCTGTTAAAAGCTAATACCTCCCTCTTTTATCAATTAAATAAAAAAGAATGTAGTTATGAAGTTGAAGAACTAAAAAGAAACACTGAGATGATTTGAGCAAAAGTTTTCATTTTTAATGCTGTCTAATAAACCAAAAGGGACATTTTAAATAAGCAAATGTAATAAATTCATGTAATGTAATTAGTTCATGTAATTAACGTAATTTTAGGATCCTGAAAATAATTCACCAACTTTTGTTTGCTTGCTTGTTTTGTTGTAGACCCAGAATATTTGATTGAAAATTCAACACAATTTCAACTACTCTAAACTATTTGCTTTCAGTGTTAGAGTCTTCAGGAAAATGCGAACAAATGTTTGTCATCAGGCAGGTCTTGATGGCTACTGCATCCTTCCTTCAAATCACTTGTGTTCTCATGTTGCCAACATAGGTGAATGACCTTGGGATCTTAGCATGGTTTCAATGGCTATTCTACAGGAAGAGTGTGCATGGCACTGCTTATTACATCGTCAAGCTTCAACTTGGCAATTTTCTCCACTGAATGACATATTTTTTTCAAACATCAGTTTTGAAAGAAAATAAAATGAATGCTCTTCCTATAACTCTCTCTACTATTGTGCTCCTGTGAGGCATTGGATAAACCATTGCAATATTGTATTTGCCTCCATCCTATATAAAAAAGAGGACAATAACACAGACAAAAATAGTCATTGCAAAATAATAGTAAGCCTTGCCTGCAACTGTTAATTGTCAGAATATTAGCTCTAATTACCAGTTAGGAAGATCTGCTTTGGGATGGCATCCCTGCATGCTTCCCACTGTCTGATGACTTCTTGCTGACTGCACACTTGTCTATTCCTTCAACAAGTGACCGACTATGAAGCAAATACTCTTTTATATTTTTCTGTACCTCTGTGTTTCAAGGCTTCGAAAGTTTGGGCTATTTTTATCTTTCTTCTTAAACATATGAGGTGCTCTAAACTTAGTACTGCTGAGTGCCTGCTTTGGCATAGGGGATTTCAGAGAGTGTCTCGTCGTTCTCAACTAATGCTATGAAGAAGATGGTACCTCGCTATTTCAATGATTCCCAGGGTCCGGCAATATTAAGGAAGTTGTCTAAAGTAATTCAATGGAAGTCCTGTGTCAGGACTTGAACCTAGCATGCCACTATGTTCCTCAGAATGTTTGGAAGACTAGGGTTTCAGTCCAGGATAAGACTCTGAGAGAGACAGCACTTTGAGTCATTTTTGGCCTCATTTTGATAGATAGAGGTTAATATCATGATGCTTCTGAAACAATCCATGGCTTTATTACTAATGAAAAAACAAACAAATGAGCAAACAAATAAGGCTAGTATCTGTACCTCATTCTCATTCAAGATGTGGTTAAACAGATTGTCACTGTTTACTTTTTTAAAAGCATCCACAGAATAAATTGCAAAAGTCACAGAAAACAGTCACTATGCATGATCTCATCCGGTGCTTTAGAAGAAGGCAGCTAAAAGGGGAAAACCAATCCTACAATGTGATTTTTACCAGCCAGAATCAATAATAAGAGACTGTGCTCAGAATCCAGTGTCCTAATTACTTTCTTAAACCCCTAGCCGAAAAGGGAAACTAAGAGAGTGACATTTGAGACTGGAGAGATGGCTGGACCATTAAGAGGTCTGAGATCGGTTGTTTCCCTGATTCCAGTGTTAGCAGTCACAGAGTAACTTCATCTATTGAAGTGTTAGCACGGAAACTTCCATCAGGAGCAACATGAGCATCTCTGACCTGCGTTAAAACAGCTGTTTTGCTATCTAAGACAACAAAAACCAAAAACTTGCATGTGGGCAAGACCTGCAGTCACTTTCTCCAGTGTCCTCCTACTTCTTTGGTCATGACTTACCCTTTTCAGCTGGTCCCCCTGTCTTCGTCATCCTTCATGCTATTATAATGCCCAGGCATGGCTGCCTTCTAATATGAGAGAAACCCTTAGATACACTTTCCCAGATCATGGTTATACAGACCACTGGAACATTGGTAACTCCCAAACTACTCTCTCCACACACACACTGGTCCCTGAACAGTACACTTGTTCTTTTACCCACTCACTGTATTCCCTCGCATTGACTCTGGTTATGTCATTCTTAAGGAATCTTAACTGAAATTCCTAACTCCTCCTAGTCTACATGTTCTGTGTCACCATGTACCCCACCACCTATACTCAATGTACTGAGATGTTCAACCATCACTGATGGATACCTACCTAAAACTGTAGAGGGCTCCTTTATCCTTCCCTTTCTCTTACAGCACACAGTCGATCCCATGCAAATACACATTGGCGCATCTTCAACGTGTATCCAGAATCTATTCGTCTCTCCCTCTGCTATTATCTAATCACCATACTATTAACCAGGAACACATCCTGAGGTTAATATAAGAACTTCCTAGACCTCAGTGCTTCTGTCCTGAATCAGCCGGTGTCTATCATCAAGAAAGTAGCCAGGTCATCTTGTTAAAGTATAACTCAGGTAAGGTCACAACTGCTCCAAATCATCCAGTCCTTACATATCTCAAAGCAAAAGAACAGGCTACAGCTGAGGTGCCTCACCTCTCCCTGTTAATTTTAAACTCACCGCATCCCACACTTCTCATCACTGCTCTCTGGCCACAGGAGATTTCTCGGTAAGCTTAAACATTCTAGGCACCAGTCTCTTTATGGCCCTGCCTGAAATATTCCTCCCAGAGTCACACAGCACACCTCTTCATCTCTTCTTAGTCTGTGTATTCTGCTCAATGAAAGTGTGGTTTTTCGGGCATCTTCTATAAATGTGTGACCTCTGTATGTGCATGCACACACATACTCACACATAAACACACATACACACTTACTTTGCTGTGCCACCTGTGTGGCAAAAAATATTTTCCATTCCACTGCTCCCCTGAACTGGTTTCTCTCCACCGACCCGGTCCTACTCACTAGCTTCTGCTTATGAAATAACCATTCTGAGGCTTAATATTAATTACATACTCTTTGGCCTATTAGCTCAGGCTTTTGATTAACTAGTTCTTACATATTGAATTAACTCATTTCTAGTATTTTATATTTTACCATGATGCTCATAGTTTACCAGGAAGGTTCTGGTGTCTTTCTCTTTTGCCAGCTACACAGTGTCTGCCTGACTCTGCCCTCCTATCTGCATTCAGCTGTGTTCCTGCCTACTTATATTCTGCCATGCCATAGGTCAAAGAAGCTTCTTTATTAACCAACGGTAACAAAATATACTCATAACATACAGTGGGGAATCACACCTGCCTGCTTTATTTCTCCCATAGTGCCCATAGTGCACACCTGCACTGTATTTCCCTCCAGCTGGCACATTGAGAACCCTTAGCTGATTTTGCATATGGTTTTCTCCTCCCATGAGTGTGTGCATGCTCTGGTGGAGACAGAGGTTTTTATTGTTCGTTTGCTTTTATATTCCAGCAATCAGCACAGTGCCCTGAACATCATCTTAATTAGATTATTAAGCAGTAATTAGATTATTAGATATTGGTTATAGGATGTCTATTTTCAAACATGGCTATAAATTTTGTATTTGGTCAGGTCTTGAGTATTTGTGTCGACCATTATTTTTTCCCACTGAACACTTGATACATGTTTTTAATTATCTATTCTATACTATGTACTGCAAGATATCAGAGATATTTGTAAATATAAGGCCACGTTCTTTTATTTTCTTATAAAATGCCTAGAGAGACAGACATTAATGATTGAAGCCATAGAAATTATTATACAACTGTATTGCCAGAACCCAGGAAAGGAGGAAGGGCTCAGTGTGTGCATGCTGAGCTACTTAAATACCCAAGGAAGGTGGAAAGCAAGACGCTGGCTCTGAGGAGGAAGAAGCTCAGAGGAATATGGGCTCAAGAAACAGTCTAAGAGTCAGTGACACTCTGGAGTGCTTATCTGAATTCATGGCTGTGGAAGAGGCTACAAATGTAGATATATATCTACAGGCAGCCTAATAGGTAACATTTCTTCCTGCCACACAGCTGTGCACACATATTATAGTCAATCATGAGTGTCCAGACAACTGATATTACAACTATTAAGAGAAATGGGAAGAGTGTCAAACCCTCTTTGGTGTCTTAGAAATATTAAGGATGACAGGAAACCAATTGGAATTTTCTGTCTATCAAATTTTATTCAAAAGGCCGCATGCTCAGTGAAGCCCTTGATGTTGCGGTGGTCTCCCAGCCTTTTGAATTTAATAATACTATATTTTGCTATTTTTAATAATGTTTTATGCAGTGCTCCATTACTCTTACTATATGTGTATTTTCTTCCTCCTACTAAACGATAAGCATCTTAAGTAGGGATCTGTATTTTGGTCTTTATTATAGCTATCGTGACACCTGCCACCACTCCTTCTACCTTTTCTACCTTGTATAAAAATGTCTGTTGTATACCCATAAATTCTCAAATAAACAATAAACTGAGAGCAGATAGTGTGTGCTTTGTTGCTATTTTGTTTTCTGCTTATCCCAGTGGTTTTTGTATATAATTGGTGTTTCATAAATGAATTATTGACGGATTAATTCAGAAAATGTTTTGCAATCTTTACTATGTTATTTTTATATCCTTTATTGTAATTTACTCATTGTACATGGTGATGGATGCCATACAGATATTTTCATCTTATCATGTCAAGTATTTTACTCATATTTATTCCATACCCTCTCTTTTCTCTCCTACCCTATGCCAGGGCCCTTGGAATTTTGCCTCTAACTTTGTGACATGGATACAGACATGTTTTTGTCTGTATAAAATCTAGGATCCACCAACGAGAACAAAGAGTTTCTTCCTGCCTGTAGTAGTTTGCATAATATAGTGATGACCAGTTGTATCCATTTCCTGAAAGAAACATAATTTCATTCTGTGTGGCTGAGTAAAAGCCTTTTGTATATTAACAGGTTTTCCTTATCCACTTACCACCTATGCCAACTACATAATGTGGTTGCCGTGCATAGAGAGCACATTGTTTGAAGAAATGGTATTGTTTCCAGTGGAAAATATAGCAGAGGGACACTTGATACACATATTTTGTTTTAGCAATACAAAATTAAATATCCAAATGCATTAGTTATCAGCAAGCGCAGCAAAAAAATTATTTGCCTTCTTTCTTTCTGAAGTCTCGTAAAAATAAGATATTGTTTTATAAAATACTTGACTCTCTAAAAAGAATTCTATGTCCTAGGAATCCCATAATTCAACACATTATTGTAATTCTCAAATCATTAATTTCTTTGATCATTTTTAAAAGTAGACTTTAGATATATTTACATATGAATTATATATGCATTCCAATACACATGGTTATATATATATATATATTCTAATATGATCATTCTTTAAAGCAGTATTTCATAAACACTAAATGTAACAAAAATCTGATAGTTTGAATGAGAATGGTTCCCAAAGGCTCATATGTTTGAATGTTTGGTCCCCAGTTGATGAAACTGTTTCAGAAGGATTAGGAGATGTGGCTTTGCCAAAGGAAGTATGTCACTAGAGATGAGTTTTAAGGTTTCAAAAGGCCATGCCAGACCCAGCTCTCTCTCTCTCTCTCTCTCTCTCTCTCTCTCTCTCTCTCTCTCTCTCTCTCTGTGTGTGTGTGTGTGTGTGTGTGTGTGTGTGTGTGTCCCTATCTCTCTCTCCCTCTGCCTGAGCCTTACAGATCAGATATGAAGTCTTGGCTACCACTTCAGCACCATGCCTGCCTGTGGCAAAGCTCTCATCATGATGGTCATGGACTTACACTCTGAAACTATAAGCAAGCCCCCAATTAAATGTTGACACCTTGATTATGGTGTCTCTTCACGGAAATAGAACAATAATTAAAACAAGTGGCTATGCCTCATGGTGCATACCTTTAATCCAGTGCTCAGGAGGCTGGGACAGTAGCGGTGGGAATTTAAGGCAGTCTGGGCTACATAGAGAGATTCTCCCTGAAAATAAATCTAAACAAAATATATTTAGGGTTGCATAGATTACATATAATTCTACACATAATTTAAAAGTACATAGTTATAATTAACAGTAATAATCAATGCATGATCATAAGAACATACTATAATGAATATTCAGGCAAAACAACTTGCCTTATGTTTTTATTTTTTAAATACCACTTTAAGTATAATGCTAAAATGATGTGAATATGGTATATAAGAATAACAAATTGCTGAGAAAAACGATGACATTCAGTACCAAAGTTAAATAATGAAGAAAAAGTCAAACTTCTATTTTTCGTCTTACAAAAGTTTAAAACACAGCCCAAGCCTAGGTACACAGTGGTATTATCTTAACATCATAAAAATAATCTAGTGAGCTAGTGACAATTGCCTCTCCCAGTCTTACTAACAAGCAAGAAGTTCATTCTTACCAGAAACAATCTTCCGAGGACAGATTCTTTCATTTGTACAGTCTCACTCTTTGCCCTCTAAGATGAGAAACGTGAATATGCATACATTAGTATGTAGGTACATAGATGAATTTATATTTTAATAAATGTATCTTAAAAACCATAATGAAAATGAATGTGTGCAAATGGTAAACCATAGTCACCGAGAACAAGCCTGCCATAATAGGTACAAGAACCTGTAGATGCTGATGCTTGTGGCGGTGTGAAATATACTTTAGTAAATATATTTTTAAATTTTGTGTTGCATTCATATTTCTATATTGTGTGTTCCTATGTGTGTGCATAAACACACCTGCAGGCCACAGTGTGTGGGAGGGGTCACAGGACAGCCTGTAGGGGTCAGTTCTTTATTTCTGCCATGAGGTTTTGAAGAATCATCAGACTTGGCAGCAGGTGCCTTTAACTCAGGTATCTAACCAGACTATGAAATACGTTTTTGAAATTCCTAAGTTATGGGTTGACTATAGCTTGGAATTATACCCTAGCGAAATATTACAAATATTTCTCAAGCCCACAAGTGAAAAGTATATACATTGTTCCCTGAAGGTTAAAACCTAATCTCACTGTAAATGTCAATTAGATAAGGAGGCTTCCTGGTTTGATTTCATTTTAAAACTTCTATAATAGAACTGCTTCTTTCCTTACAAAATGTAGGCTTCTCTCAAGCTATCACTATCTCCTCTTATAGATAGTGAGCTGACTGTAGGTCTATGCAGAATAGTTCATTTAGCAAAACTGGTGACTGTGGCTCTTCTGTTGGGAAGAAGGCAGCCCGAGGTGAGCCCCTGAGTGTGCAGAAATAACGTCCGCCATGCTGATCCCAGCAACAGATTAGCTGCATCACTTTTAATGATCTCAGCTCCACTGCAAGGAAGAAGGGCCTCTCACTTCATGCACACAGAAACCATCCAGGCTGACAACTCCTCAATGCCTTAGCAGGGCACTCTGGTCCCCAGAGACACCCAGTCACATACAATGAACTGTAATGGATCTAGCTGCTAAACTAAGCCTGATAATCCCAGCCCTTGAGGCTCCCAGTGCTGGTGAGGCGTGGAGTAGTAATTCTACTTGGATCCTAGTTCAGCATTTGCTGCTGTCGGAAAATCATCTTCTATTACCACCAATGTCTAAAGAGACTCATGTACCCTCACCTACCACCCTCACCTGTAGACATGAAGCACATGCACGTGTATTATTCCTGGTCTAAGTGGAGAGTCACTTACATATAAACAAGTAGATGAATGCCGTGAGGCTGAGCTGACCAATGGACGCTTACACGGGGTTAGAGGGATTTAAGCTGACAACTTGAAACAAAAGATATCTTTATCGCATTTGGTGGATATCGTCTGAGGACTATTATCTTCTCTCCTTAATTTCTCCCATCCAGTCACCCACCTCTTATATATTCAACCAGTATCTAAAAGATCTCACAGACCTGGCTGTGACCCAGACCTGTATGGTTACAAGCCTGGCTCTCTATCACCATGGCAACATGATCTATCAACTGAAAGAACCACCTGGACAGAAGTGAGGCTTCACAGTATCCATTCATACAGAAACTGTGACCTTACTCCTGAAGACCTATTCTCGGGTTTTGATGAAATGTAAAATTACCAAGTAGTACTGTGTCTCCTGACCAGCATGCTCACTCCAGCGATCAGTGAGAAGCCTTATTATTATTTAAGGATGCTTTCTAAATTCACGTAGTAGAAAATTATCTGATTTGAAACCCACGAGTACTACACACTTGGATCTGAGACCCCATCCTCATAACAGAGATGCATAAATACAAACGCTTCAAGAAACAGGCAACTGGGAAGTCATTGCCCAGTTTTCTGGGTAGTTCTATGAGTCAATGACAAAGGCAACCTCAGTGCTGTTTCTTCTAAAGACTAATCGAAATAGCTAGTTTTCTTTCCTTATCAAATGCAAACACATTAGTAGTTTTACATTTCACAAAATGGTTGATACCTGGAAATATCCCATATTCTGAATGTGGGCCACGTACAGCTTTGTTTAGATTGTACATGCCAAATGAAAAGGCACTTCTCAGGGAAATAGGGGTTTCAAACTTTGTGTATGTCTTAGAGTTTTATTGCTGTGAAGAGATGCCATGACCATGGCTTCTTCTAAAGGAAACCATTTAAGTGGGGCTTTCTTATAGTTTAGAGTCCATTGTCAGCATGCCAGGAAGCATGGTGGCAAGCAGGCAGACACGGCGCTGGGTATGTTAGTTGAGAGTTCTCTCCATCTGGATCTGTAGGAAGCAGAAAGAGAGAGTGAGACACTCAGATACAGGATCATATATCCACCAATACCCTGTTCTTTAGTAACCTTCAATGACTTACCTAAACAATGATCTTTCTGTGGTGACAAATTCCTTAGTATTTTATATAGAATAATTATGCTATGTGCACTGATTTGGGGGCAGCTTCTTACACACAGCACAATTATCTTCAGATTCAACTTTATTGTGGTATGGACCTTCTTCTTGTGTTAAGTAAGTAGCACACAATTGCAAGTGCATATAATAGTTTAATTGTTTGCTTGTTGATCGATATTTGGAATACTTTCAGTTTTTGTCTGTTATGAAAAATCTGTTCTCCTGTAAGCTTTCACATTCCTAGGAAAATTATCCAGAATAGCAGGTGATATTTAAGATATCTGCCTACGAGTTTTATGAAAATGCTTGACTTTTCGAAAATCACCAGCAGACGGTAAAGATTCTAGTTACTGAGAGTCATTGCTACAATTTAGCATGACCAGCCTATGAGTCTATCTATTCCTACACATAGGTAGAGATATCTCATTGCTTTTTTTAAAATTAATTAATTTATTTATTAAAGATTTCTGCCTCCTCCAAGCCACCACTTCCCATTTCCCTCCTCCTCCCCCAATCAACTCCCCCTCCCTCAGCAGCCCCAAGAGCAGTCAGGGCAGTCAGGGTTCCCTGCCCTGTGGGAAGTCCAAGGTCCTCCCACCTCCTTCCAGGTCTAGTAAGGTGAGCATCCAAACAGCCTAGGCTCCCACAAAGCCAGTATATGCAGTAGGATCAAAACCCAGTACCATTGTTCTTGACTTCTCAGCATCCCTCATTGCTTTTTTACTTGTAATTCCCTAAATATTAACAATATCCCTCTTATAATTAGATATTTACTCTATATTGCCTGGAAGTTGCATGTATTTGTGTCTTTAAATCTTGTAATTGGGCTATTCTATTTTTCTTATTGCTATGTGTTGAGTTCTTTAAATAATTTAGATACATGATTTGAAAACATTCAGTCACATAATTCTTCTGCTCATATCTAAAATTCTTATTTAATTCTATTTTATAAAGGTTTTTTCTGCTGTGAACTCTTCCATAGATATCATGATTGTTGGTCTTATATCTTTGTTTAATATCAATTCAATTAACTTTTGTGTATGTGTAAAATATAAGTCAATGTAATTTTGTCACTTTCCTTTTGTCCTTTATTTTTATTTTTATCTTTATCTTTTTTCTTTAGTGTTTTTATTAATATATAATTAAACATATTAATGATCTATAATGTTTCATTATAAAATTTTCACATATGTTTTTATTTATTTTGATCATATTAAGCCCTATTACCCTTTCATTCCCACTAGTCCTCTCTGTTTCTAGCTATTCTCCTTTCTACTTTTATGTGTTTGTGTGTGTGTCCAAGTCCAAATGAGTTTCATTAGCCCTCTTTACAATAGTATGTGTGGGTAAGGTTGATTGTTTGGTCACAGGAAAAAGGGCAACTTAGCAGTGACTACATCACTAAAGAAAATATCTCTCTAACTCATGAACACTTAGCTTCATATAAGTCCTTAGAAAAAGTGAGTTTCTACAAGCTTTCCACCTTCCATTACAATGTGGCGAGAGGCACAATTTTGTGTGGCTCTCATGCCGGTAACACTGCTTCCATGAGTCCAATAGCATAACCATTAAAACATTCCCAGAGCCAACATTCCATAACACCACTTTTTCTTCCCCTGACTCTGACCTTCTTTCTGCCCTTTTTCCTATGCTGTTCCATGACTTAAATGGAGTGTCATAGATGTCCTATTTATGGCTGGGAATTCTGTAGTTGTTCACTTTCTCTACTTTGACCACTTAGGCATCTCAGCAGACACATCTGAGTAGTACAGGAAGAAGCTTCCCTGGTCACAGCTGACAGCAGCTTTATTCCATTGCCTTAAACACAGTTATTTAGAAGACAATTTGCTGTTTTGCTAAGTGGACATGACGTGCACCTGTCAAATTGCCGTTTCTTCTTTTTTTCCCAAATAGCCATTCAATAATGAACAGCTTCATTTCTTCACTAAATTACATCTGTAGTTTGGCTGAAAAGGAACTATCCGCATGTGTGCTTGACTATCAGCTCTGCAATGTGCTTTCTTGGTCAGTGTGTCTGCATTCCTAGAATTGCTACCTTGCTTTGATGACCATGGCTTTCTGATTTTTACAATCAGGTATGGCTACTCTCTTATATTTGGTCTCTTGAAAAGCTGTTTGGTAAATTATAAATCTCTGCATGACGTTCAGCACCTAGACATTAATTTTCTGATTGACTTGTAGTCATTCTATTTTGGTTATAACACCTATTTGTGTGAATTGAATGGTTTTAATTTTTTGAGACTTATTTTATTGTCCAGGATATTGTCTGCCTTGATAAATACATTCTGTTCATTGAAAAATACATACATTATCCTGAATAAAATGCTTGGTGAAATGCAAATAAAGTTGTATGCACGATTGTTCAAATCTACATCTATACAGATGTTTTTAAATGTACTCATTCTATAAACTACCCAGTGGGCTATTGAATCCCACATGAGAACTGTGGATTGTACTTTAACATTTTGTAGAAACAGTAGTTTTGGGTTCATGCTTCTCATAGCTTAGCTATTCAATAGACATTCAGGGATATTACATTATCTTGATGAATTGATCCCTTTGTCATTTAATATAATCTTTGCCCATAGCAATCTTCTTCACTCTGATATCTTTATTCTTAGATCCTGTATTTTATACTCTGTGTATGTAGAATTTTATTACATTCCTTTTAGGTAGAAAATCACTGAAACTTGTTCTTTTTCTTTTGATGATCCTGACATCTATTGCATTTTAAATTGTGTATGTAGACCTCCTATGTTCAATATGATTAATCATATGAATGAATCAAATGCAATGTGTTTCTGTATTCTACTTAAACCCATCTAATCTTTGTTCCCTTCCCCTCCACTTTTAGATAAAATATATTTTTTACTTTATCCACTTATTTTGCTTACAATCTATATCTTATTTTAGTATTTGCATAGGACTTAATATATATATGATATATGATATATATACATACATATCTTCAGGTGATATATTTTACTTAAATGGTATAATATTCCTACAAAGAATATAATAATCACATAATTACATAATTTCATTTCCCCTCTCCTATTACCCTATTGTAACAGCATATTTTAATTTTACATGAATGATAAACTAAATAATATAATGTCTTTACTTTTAAAAGATTAAACTAACCTTTAAATATACTTCTACAATTTTATATTCTTTACACTTTGAAAGCCTTTATGCATTCATACAATGTATACTGTTCACATCCATCCACCACTAACTCTTTCCAGCTTTCCTTATTGCCACATCCCATTCTCCTCTCCTCTTTATGTCTTCTGCTTTTTATTGTTATTAAAAATCTTGAGTCTGAGTAATACTGCTTATAGTCACATGGATGTGAGGTTAGCTACTTAGGAATGAGCAACCTATCACCCATGTCCCCCAAGGAGAGTGACAGCTCTTGCCTCGATAGCCATCTATTGCCAACAACTCCTCCACTCCAGGTGGTGCCTAGGGGCCCCCTCCTGCATTCATACTGAATTTCTCCTAGCTTGATCTTGTGCTGGTCATGCACAGGTAACTAGCTATAGTTGCTGTGGGTTGATGTGTGCAACAGCCATGTCATGTCTGGAGGACAGTATTTCATAGTTCTCCTCTCTGTCTCTTAGCCCTTGCATTCTTCCACTCTCCACTCCGTTCCACCCCCTGCCACTTTTACAATGTTCTCTAAGCCTATATGGTGGGAGATCGATATGGATGACTTATTTATAACTGAGCACACTCACTATAAAAAGAGGGTCCTCTGACCAAAATCTACAGCAACACAAATCTATTGGTATGAACAGAAAAATTTAGGATTCACTTTGGCAAAATGAACCCTAAACAAAATAACAACAGCACATCTTCCCTGGAGAATATAATCCCCCAGTCATTGGCTTTGGGTCATACTTACAGAACCAGGCATACAATTTTTCCTGTGGTGCAAATACCATATCCAATCAGAAAGAGCTTGGTTAGTTGCATAACTATAATCTACTATTGCACCACTGGAAATATCTTGCCTTGTGGATTAGTATTGTACCATAAAGGTCCAGTTTAGGATAAGACCGTTGATGTTTGGATCTCTGAACAACCTACATAGGGATAGAGATAAAGTGGATATAAATAGAAAAGAAAGAAGTGAAAATAACTTTATTTACAGATGATTCACTTATCTATATAAGAAACCCTAAAGCCTGTGCATGATAAGTACATCTGATAATACTTTCAACAAATTAGCAGGATATAAACTTAATATTAAAGTATCAGTAGTCGTCCTGTATACAAGTGATAGAAGTACACAAAAAGAAACCAGGCTTTGTGGGAGCTTAGCCTATTTGGACGATCACCTTCCTGGACCTAGATAGAAGTGGGAGGACCTTGGTCTTCCCGCAGGGCAGGGAATTTGTACTGCTCTTCAGTATTGAGAGGGAGGGGGAATGGAGTGGGGGGAGGAGAAGAGGAGTGGGGATAGGGGGAGGGGAGTGGGGGAGGGGCAATATTTGGGAGGAGGGGGAGGGAAATGGGGAAGGGGGACAGGTGGAAATTTTAATTAAAAAAGAATTAAAATAATTTAAAAAAAAAGAAACCAGGGAAGCAATGCCATCCACAATAAACTCAAAATATGTACCTTGGAATAACTCTATCCAAGGAAGTGAAAGTCTGTAATGGCTAGTTTGATGTCCCCTTGATATAAGCTACGGTTGCTGGAGAGGAGGGATCCTTAATTGAGAAAATGTCTCCATATCAAACTAAACCTTTAGCTCACATCTTGATCAAAATCCAACTCCAAAGGAATCAAGGACATCAACATAAGACTTGTGACCCTGAGTATCATACAACAGAATGTAGGGAATATAGGAATATGCTTGAGTTTATTGGTTCAGGGAAGAACTTTCTGGATAGAACCCCAGTAGTGCAAATATTAAGACCAATAGTCAATACATGGGATCTCATGAAACTAAATGCTTCTGAAAAAAAAAGAACACTACTGATACATAAAAAATTGGTCTACAGAAAGGGTAAAAATATTGGCCAGCTACACATCTGACAAAGGATTTATATTTGGAGTACACAAAGAAATAAAAAATAACACCAAGAAAAAAGCTAACCAATTTAAATATGGGGCTTGAAATTAACGAGAATTCTTAATAGATAACATACACATAGCTGAGCTATTTTATAATGTTCAACATCCTGAGTCACCGGGAAAATACAAATTAAAAATGCTCCGAGACTTCATCTTACCTCAGTCAAACTGGCTAATATTTTTTTACAGTATGATAACAAATGACGACATGGATATGGTGAAAGGGACTCACTTACTCACTGATGGTAAATCCTACAGGTGTTCTATCTATCTATCTATCTATCTATCTATCTATCTATCTATCTATCTATCTATCTATCTCTCTCTCTCTCTCTCTCTCTATCTATCTCTCTATCTCTCTATCTATTAACCTGCTGAGTCTGTTTTTGTTGTGTTCATATCATTTAAGGGATGAATACCCTGCACTGGACAATCAATAAGTGGGCTCATCCTTGGAGAGGCTAATTGTCCTTTTTCCAAGCCTCTCTTATAGCACATGAGACCATCACAGGAAACCTCACCTGGACACAACACAGAGATTAACAGCACTTCAGTTTTGAGAGTTCTCTCATTGTATCTTTAGGGATTTTAATAACTTCTTCTTTGATGTCAAGCTAACTACTAATCCTGTCCTGTATTCTTTTACTTCAATACTTTAAAGTTTTTAGTCTATAAATTCAATATGTACACTGGTTTTTGTCTTCTATGACACTACTTATTCTTGAACTTGTGTGATATAATTATTATGACTGTCTTAATGTTGGTTGAATTAACTCTGAAACTTAGAACATGTGTTCTGGTTTGGTTTTGATTGACAGACTTCTCATTTAATATGATGTCTTTGTTCTTACTTTTTGCATGCTTTGCAATATTTTATTGGAAAGGAACTATTGCTTGCATATTTTTAATGCTAGATATTTGTTGTTGTTGTTGTTGTTGTTACTAGAAATAAAGCCGAGCTTTTCTCTAAAGTACAAAGTCTGTTTTGAATAAGTATAATTATTTTTTGTATTAATTTAAGATTTTTAAAATTGAACCAAAGCAGTGCTCAATGTGTTCCACTGTTGAAGATAAACTGTTTTGCATATTCTCTTTGCTGCCAGTGTGCACTGTGAGATTTCCTACTCTGGCTGGAATGGGCACTGTGCCTATCTATTACTGCAGGACTAGTATTTCCTATCATTTCCCATGAATCTTTCCAAACTTGACTTCTTTTCAGTACATGCTTTTCCATATGTAGTTTTCTCCTTTCTACTACCCTGTTTTGTTCCCTAATTTTCTTTATTATATCAAACTTGAATGTCTGTCTCTTTAACTTTGGAATTTCCAAGTCTTTCCCTCATTTTTTTCTTTAATGCCTTAGCCTGTGAGTTTTTCCAGTAGAAAGTTGTCTTTGCACAGGTTTTGGTCACATTTTCTATTATTTTATGCAAGGGGCCAACTATAATTTTTATCATTACCTCTTCATGAAAAGCACAAATATTGATATTTCTTTACTTATTTAATTCTTCTTTATAACAAAAAAGGAAGAAACAAACTAGTTGTTGAACACTACCTCCTCTACTAGGAACAAGCGCTAGGGATTTTGTGTATGGCTTGAACTCTCCCAGTCCTGCTACTGAGTACCACAGTCAGCCCTAAGGTCAGATTTTCAGAATAAAAACTAGTTCCATTGGAAAGAGACAATGAACAGATTGGTTGAGTTGACAGTTATGTGAAAATGTTTTTTAGTATTTTTTAGCTGTTTTCTTCTCTAATTGCTTAAGCAGAAAATGCATTTGACATTGGTGTCGTTTCATGGAAGGGAGAGGGGAGAGTGAAGGGCAGCTTCTAATATCTGCTAGAAGCAGGTCCTGGAAGGACATCAATCGGTGAACTCTACAGAGACAGCATATCTTCCATTTCCATTTCTAGAAGTGTTGACAGAACACACTGGCAGGAGGAAATGATGGTAGCAGAATAAGACCTTCCAGGAATCATCCACCCAACTGAAGCCATGCTTGTGAACAGGTACAAATATGGTTGTAAACAGGTATTCACAAATAGACCTCCCTTTCAAGAGCTAAAGAACTCAATGAGAAGGCACAGAACATGGTTTTAGTATAAGAATAAGAGAAGATGTATTAAAGAAAGCAGGAAAGATAGAACTTCCCGTGTCACCCTTCCAACACCCAGCTATGTTCAGGATAAGAATTCTTCCTCTGGAAAGAGAAAGAATTTAACTGAGACCATAGGCTTGCCTGGAGTCTTATAAGAATTGACTATGATTTCAGTCATACTGAATAGTACATGCCTCTGTCTGTGGTACAACCTTGGGCTGGGGCTTCATCTTCTAATGCTCAAACAGTGACAACACCCCTCCAAATATTCTTGGCAAACCAGACTCCCATGGTTATCTAGTACTTTAGTAGTAGGAATCTTTGAAAACTTGGCATCCTACTTATAACTTCTGCAAGACTGGAAACAAACAAGTCATGGTAAGAAGAACTAGAATCAATCTGCAGCTTTTCAATTGGAGGCAGTATCAGGTAACAGTATGAATCAAGACTTTTCATACTCTTAGGACCTTACCAAATGTACAAAATAAGGCACTGGAAGATGATGTAAAGCAAATGATAAGTGAGAACCCGTGAGTCAATAATTTTAAGTAGCTGTTTTAAGAAAACAGTAGTAAGAAAAAATAAAAAGACACAATCAAATATTCTATCAGAGAAACTTAATAGGGAGAATGAGGTAGTTCTTAAACAAATCAGAAACCCATGTGCTAAAAAGTACATTACATGAGATGAAAACTGACCTCAAAGGCATCTGTAACAGAACATAAGCTACTACAGAAGAACCATTGGGGCCAAACCACTGCACATGCACACTTGGAAGAATACAAGGGAATGAAGAAGAATGGATACAGTTATTGGTGAAGACTGATAGGACCACAGGGGAAGGCACTGACAGATAA
Organism: Chionomys nivalis; assembly: GCF_950005125.1. Lineage (NCBI taxonomy): Eukaryota > Metazoa > Chordata > Mammalia > Rodentia > Cricetidae > Chionomys > Chionomys nivalis. Next base: position 44,915,843 of record NC_080105.1, on the reverse strand, counting down.
AATGATCACATGGTGGAGGTTTCAGAAGAAGTTAGGAATGCCAAAGGTGTAGAAATCCTACTCAGAGATGATGCCAAAAAAAAATTCTGTCTTTAGAGGAAACAGCAATCCAGGTATATGAAGGGCAACAGCTACCATTTAGATTTAACCCAACCAAATTGACAGCAAAATGTAATGTAATTACCCAAAGGATTAACACAAATATATGATTCTCCTGCAGTCAGAAAACACACACACACACAAGGTTGTCTCAGTTCCCTGTCAAACAGCCAGAAAACACACACACACAAACAAGATTGTCTCAGTTTTGACAGTTAGAAAACACACACACACACACACACACACACACACATCCACACAAGGTTGACTCAGTTCCCTGACAGCACCGTTCTCAACACAAACCTTAGAAGCCAGGAGAGTAAAGAGAGATATTTACAATGTTGAAGGTACAGGGTGGGTGGGGTAGTCTGAAAAACAAACTATTTTACCCAACAAAATTATCCTCTGAAAATAAAAGGGAGGTGCAAACATTCTCAGATGAACAAAAACTGTGTTGATCACAACCAGGCCTGTCCTTGATCAGTGCTAAAGTGAGTTCTCGACATTTAATGAAAGAGACAGAAAAGGTAACAAGGAAACATCAAACATCATATACTTTGGGAGGGTCATCATTCCATTCAGTCTGTCATACACTGCAAAAGGTTGCTTGTAACTTGATCCATCTGGATTAAACTAGTTTGAAAATTGTTGTGTCCCCCAAAAAACAATGTTTAACCCACTCTGTGTTTAGGACCTATGTTAAGGAACTGACTTACAAATGTAAGCTTTATCCATGTAAAGAAATACAGACTCATTGTGATTACTGCCTACAAAATACCTATGACAGCAGAAAACCTTTTTTTTTATTTAAATTGTTTTCATTTTCCATACCAGTCACAGTTCTCCCTCCCCTTTTCACGTTCCTCCTCATCCCCCTTTTTTGCCCCCCCCACTCTTCAGAGGGGGTAAGGTATCCCTTGGGGAGTCAACAAAATCTGGCACACCAAGAGACAGGACCAAATCCCTTCCCCTGTATCAAGGCTGGGCAAGGTGCCACCTTCATAGGCAATGGGCTCCAAAAAGCCAGTTCATGCACCTGGGATAAGTTCTGGTCCCAATGCCAGGGCTCTCCCACCCCCGCCACCAACAGATCAAGCTACATAACTGTCACCCACCCAGTAACTGATGGAAGCAGATGCAGTGATTCACAGTCAAGCACTGGGCTGAGTTCCTGGAGTTCAGTTGAAGACAGGGAGGAGGGAATCACGTTAACAAGGGGAGGGGGTCAGATCATAAGGGAGAACCTGTGTTTATAAAAGACTAGTGAAATGGTAACCTCAAACATCCTTCCAATCTGTGGAACACAGTAACCAAAAGATTGAAAAACATGAAACACATATTACGGAAATGACACTAAAGATGGGCACATCCAGTGTTTATGGTATTAACTTTAATAATATGAGATCAGTTATTCATTAGTCATACAATTAACTTCATAATTAAATATAACATTGTTATAGCCTTTTATATGTATTTTTATTATGTCTTATGACATGTTGCAAACACACAGAAACAGGAATGTTACAATAAGCATTGTTACAACTGGGCAGTGGTGGTGCATTTCTTTAATTCCAGCACTCAAGAGGCAGAAGCAGGCTGCTCTCTGGGTTCGATGCTAGCCTGGTCTACATAGTGAGTTTCAGGAAAGTCGGAGCTACACAGAGAAACCCTGTCTCAGAAAAACAAAGTCAAAAAAAATAATTGTAGCTGTCTCTTAGCTTGTAGAATATTATATTAGTGATGAAATCTGCTTCTCTGATATTTTTTTTTTAAAAAGTACAAAAGCATGTAGGGGCTCATGTGTATTCTTCTCTCAATGTCACTCTCACCTGGGGAAGCTTCAGAAATTATTTTCTGTAGATTTTAGTGCATGTTAATGGAATACAAATTTGCCTTTACCTAGGAAAACAAAATCAATATTCAGGGGGGGTTGGTCCATTGTTCCAGTCAGCTGTTTTTTCATTAAAATATATCCCATGTGGTAGTTTAATTAGACTCTACTCAAAAGTCCAAAAAACCTTTGAACATTTTATCTTTAAGGTGAGGAGATAAACAAAACTAATCTTAGAGGCTTATTAGTGACCAATACCTTCCTCACATTGATAAGAAACCACTTCACATTCCAAGACAAAGGATCAAATCAGCTCACATGGGCTTGTACAATTGATGTGGCATAGTTAGCTTGCTTAGTCTTAATCTCTTTTATCTCTCCTTCCTATTCAGTCTACAAACATATATTTGTGAAACTGATTACATCGTTGGGGTTTTTTAATTAGTGTGTGTTAGTCGCATATAATGAATATGATCATGATATCCTTATACATGTATATAATGTGTTTTGCATATTTATCCTGTTAGTTACCCTTTCTTGTCCCCTTCCCAATTTTGTCATTTTCTTTCTTCTTCTTCCCAACTCTGACAACCCTTCTTGGCTATGACTTTTATAATTCTATATAATGCACAATTACTCATTTCATACAAATAGAAAAATCAGCATGAAAACTAAGGAAAAAATCATTCACAAGGCTATAAAAAAAGTCAAGCAGTTAGGTTGGTCAGTAGCTATAAAGTAGAGCTATTAACACAGAAAAATGTGAACCGACACAAATACCAGCAGAGAACAGACAGAGGTTCCAAAGATTTAAGTATGTATTTTAAATATACATATATGATGTATGTATTAAGATTATAGTATCTCATTTCTCTATTCCCTTTCCTCCTTTCAAGCTCTCCCATGTACCCCTTCTTGTTCTTCTTCAAATTCATGGCATATTTTTCCTTGTTACCTATACATATGTACATATGTCTCTAAATACATAAATACAACTTCTCGGTCTGTATGATGTTACTTGTATCTACATGTTCTCGGGGCTAACCATTCAGTATTGGATAACCAGTTAGTTTGCTCTTCTCTGGAGAAGACTATTTTTTCCCATTTCAACATTCCTTTGGAACCTGTAGTCTTTTGTGTTGGGTTGAGACCTTCTGAGCTTTCCATTGTCCGCATTAGTGTATCTATTGAAGTAGTCCTTCTTCAGATCATACTGAAGCAGTTGTATTGGTGAGATTTTGTGGATGCAGCTTCTACACTATTAAGAGCATAATATCACAGGAAACTTCCTGTTCTTCTGGCTCTTAAGATCTTTCCACTTCCTCTTCCACCATGATCCTTGAGCCTTAGCTGCAAGAATTGTGGTATAAACATATCTGTTTGGACTGGGCTCCACAGTTCTGTATTTTCATTGGCTGTGGTTTTCTGTAATGGTCTCAGTCTGCTCCAAAAAAATTCTAGTTCATGGGTGGGGATTACGCTTATCTGTGGATATAAACATGAATATTTAGAATGGAGTTAGGGATTCTGCTGGTTTAGTAAAGTGGTGGTTGGCTCTCTTCCAAAACCCATGACTTCCATAACCCTGTGGAGTTGTCTAGATTTCCAGTACTAGGCATGATTTCCCTCTTATTGAGCTGGACTTAAGTTCAATAGAGAGCTGTTAGTGACACAAGGTCTGCATGCCACTACCGCAGCTCTTGGGTTATCATGTCGTATTGATTGTGAAGTTCTTTGGAGTTCATAGGAATCAGGACTAGACTGACTGTTAGTTGCTTCACTCTGGAAGTTTCTTGGTGCTTACTGGTACCATAAAAGGTAGCCTTCAATGAGAAAGCTTTTAGGTTTCTTTTAGCTCAGGAAACTCTGAGGCCTGCATTTAAAACGCATGTCATCTTCGGCAATATGGTCTTACCTTCAATCTCTGTAATGCAACAGCAATCACCTGTAATGTTTCAAGAGTTTGTTTTTTTTTTTTTTTTTAACAACCCTGGCCAACAACTGAAAAGAGGGTGTCTGATGACTAGTGTTGGACTTCTTTATATGATGTTTGGTTCTTGGGGGGAGCATTGTCAGCCCACATAGGAAAACTCCATTTAAACTACATAACTTTAAGTAACATCTACACCCTGGTAAATGAATGAGTCAAATGTTTGTTTCTTGGTATAATCATGATAAAAGTTCCCAGATTTCTTTCATCTGTACAAGTATCCATTTCACTCTGAATTATTCTGACAGCCTCAAAAGTGTCCTGGAGGAATAGTTAGAAAGCTTTTTTTTCTAGAAATGGAAGAAGAGCTGAAAGATAGTCTACACAAAATTTTAAAACCTTCAGACTTTTACTTTGCATTTAAGGTCTATGAACTTGATTCTTTTTCCTTGTCAAAAATGTCCAAATTTCCACTGTGAGCAAAACAATGTCAAAGTCAGAAAGTAAGAGAATTGGCTTTTGCAGTATGACTGGATAAAGCAGGGTAGTTGACTACTTGTTCTCAAATGTCCACTTTTGGGAAGGGGGAAACAATATTTTCTACAAAACACTAAGATGATCTGAAAACAGCCTAATGGGTATCACCAATCCTTTCTGTGTGGTCTTTGTCAGAATAATTTTTAGAACAGAAATGATTCTGACTTTCCTTTGCTCTCTTAAGATTTGTATGTGGGTGTTTCAGTGCACACAATTGCCAATGAAATGTACCTTGGCAGAGGCAGAAAGCTCTCATTTGGCAAGTGATTAGATATAAAGACTTTGTGATCCAGTGGGTTAGTCTAAGAATAAATGGTCATAAGTAAGAGATTGACAATGAAGCTTCAAAAAGCTGAGTCCAAAATAATCTCATTCTCCAAATACCATGTGATATTTTTCTTGTGTTGCCTCTGGCTCACTGTGACTTATACCTCTGACATCACTAGTATTCATATAACACCTCGACTCTGCCACCTCTTTGCCACCTGCACTCTTCCTTCCTTCTCACCTGTCTAAATCTGATGGTCTCTCATGGTGATTTATCCCTCTACAGATGAAATTTTTTTAGTGTAACCCAGAGCCACATTTCAGGACAGAGGCACTCATCTACTGAGTCAGTAAGGCTGTCATTGACTCACAACTAATTCTCTTCCCTTGGAAGTGCACCTCCACTAAAGAAATCTGATCTACTCACAGTCATACCCCTGTTCAAGAATCAGTTACATCCAACGACTTGTGATATGATCATTGAAAACTCCAAACATTTATCCTCTGATAAGGACATCTCTGCAGACTAATGCTAGCTCTGTGCTTCTAGTGAGATGTTAGAAGACTGTGTTAGCAATCACATGGCATGTTTCCTTTCTTCCAGCCTCATGCTTCTATCTTCAATGGCTTCTCACAAGTTTATTTGCCAAGATTTTTGTTTTATAAAATGCTTACACATGCACGTTTGAGCGTACACGTGCACACACACACACACACACACACACTTATTAGAGTCTAGAGCAGAAAATGGGCACTAAGAGAGTGACCTATGGAGTTGTGCTCAAAGCAAACTCTGAAGTCAGATTTTGAATGTAGATCATATATCTCTCAGCTGGCAACGAGAACAACTCCATTGGTGGTACTCAGACTTACAACTCTGGCAGGTAGCAATGGTATAGTTTTAAAGCTCCTGCTGCTTGCAAACTGAGATGGGTTATCCATGAAAGAGAGTACACAAACAGTCTTAGAGAGATGTAGGAAATTACAGATTATTAAAAATATAAGATTTGGTGCTACGTATGTTTAAAGCATCCTAGAAAGATAATAGAAGGTCTAGCCGGATTATTTCTAAGTTTAAAGCAAATGATGAAAACTTCTTCAGGCACTTGCAAAGAGTCTTTAATCTAAAGCAGCTGGAGATCAAAGAGAGCTGGTTATCAGGCCCAGGACTTCAGTGTCAGAATTCTGAAAACTCGGAGAGCCTGCTACACTGCGATTGGGACATTGAATGATAAGTAATGTGATTTTGAGACTTGAGAACACATAGGACTTTTAAATTTTGGAACGTAAAAATTTTCCGTGAACATTCTGGTTTACTAGAGTGGCCTTACCATCTCTGTCAAAAGTGGTTATTTTTGGTTCACTTGAAAAGAAACACCTTCCAGGCTGACCAATATTGTTGGCAGAATCTATTTCCTTGGAAACATGGAGCTCAATGATTTGTTTTTCTAAATTAGCTACGCGCTGCTCTTCACTGCGAGAGGACATCCATGTGTCCAAATTTGGTGTTCAGTATAGAAGCTTGACCTGTCAAGACCAGCAATAATTTCCCAAGTGTACTCTCTGCAGGATCAAGTGTAGTACCACAGACCTGTAACCCCAGCACTTGAAAGACAGAGAATGGAACAGCCCAAGTCAGTGGCTGTCAGTCTCTCCCCACAGAGTCTAGCTTTGAAACTTACCACATGCTTTCTGTTCCCTTCTCCATAGATTTCCTCAGACAGCAATGCCTACTGTTTTAAAATTCATGATTGCAAACCTTAGTGCTGCCCAGAAATCTCATGATACTGGCTTTGGGCACTTGTTCATTTCACACTTGTATGCGACATCCTACCTTCCCTCCTTGTTTTTCAACACCCTCCTCTTCGTTCTCACTTTCGGGTGAGGACATCGTCTTTTACTTTAATGAGAAAATGTGAGCACTGAGAATAGAACTTGCACGTACTCCCACCATCTCACCTAGGCACCAGCCCGTATTTGTGCCTGTTAGAATTCATTGCGTTTGCGCCCCTGTAAAGGGCTATTTCCCACACAAATGAAATCTTATGTAGGTACTGACTCCTCAAGGACCTTACTACAGACATTCTGCTTCACTCCTGTGCATAATACTCTTTGCCTCTCTGCTAGGTTTTTGCCATTCTCATGCATATATGATGCATTGTGCTTTCTTGTCCTTCTTGACATCACGTTATTACCCAGTCGCTGCTTTGCTTTCTACTCTTAAGGCACCCTTTCAAATTGATAAATTCTAAAGCATAATGTAAGCAATAACCTTATTGTATTGACCTATAAAAGAACATAGAGGGAAGAACTGAGTAAGGAATAAAGAAGACTCTTCTTTGGACCTTTTGTTTGTATATTCGCTCCTCATTTCCCCTTTATTTTCTTTCTTACACTCACTAAGGTAAGAATACTGCCTTATCTGTGCTGTAGAAAATATCACCGGGGGAGGGGTTCATCACCAGCAATCCTTTTACTAAATCCAACAGAAATTTAAAGTCTTAACTGGCTCAAGCTTTGGGTAAAGGCCAGTGGCTCACAAGTAGAGAGTCACCACCATACAGGGGCCGTGTAACAGATATGTACATGACAATTCATAACAGTAGCAAAGCTACGGTTTTGCTACAATAAAATAATTTTATGGCTGGGGGTCACCATGACATGAGGAACTGTACTAAAGGGTGGCAGCATTAGACAGCCATCTCTCTCCTGACGCATTTTATTTAACTTGCTTTCAAGGTCTTGTATTGTAGTAGTCAAAGATAATGTTCTATTATAAAGGAATCGAACTGACATAATGGATATATAAACATGTTTCTATAAATGGGGAGATTTATAAATTTGGTTTACATAAGCAGGTATGGATAGCCCAACAATGGCTGTCTCATTCTAGAGAGGGAAAGAATCCAGTAATGACTCAATCTACAGGGCTGGAAGTCCCAAAATGTCCAATCGGAAGGCCTGGGAACTCCTGGTGAGTAGTTTTTCATTCAGTCCACATTGAAAGTCTGACAACGTTTGTTCTAATAGGAATGAAGGAAGACAGTAACAATGGGAGAGATGAATTTGTCAGAAAGAGAGAAAAAAAACAGACAAGGAGCAAACTTCCTCACTACTAATCTGGGATAGCACATCTCAGGTGAGTCGTCCTGTTTCTTGTAACCTCATCAAGAGAACCATCAGGGTAGTGTCCAGCAGTCTGCATTTAAGTTGGTTTCAGATACAATTAAGTTGAAGATCAGGATTTAGCCATGACACATATGACCATGGATGCTGTGTTTTAGTGAATCCTGCCTTCATCTCATCTATCCATCCCCTATCATATTTGTTGTAATTGGACACCAGAGTTTTATCCTTTGCTTTTTTATTTTTCTTCTCTGTTGCGACTTCTTTCTCATCATAAATCTATGCTTCCATGTGGCTCCCAAAACTACACAAATGTTAATAGCTGTTGCACATATATTTTATCCACAGTTTTCCTCTTAACCACAGACGTGAATATAAAACTGTATTTGCAACATCTTTAGGTTTTGTTACTACAATATTACTTTTAAATAAGAGTTTTACTTGTTCTTTGGAAATTTTTATGCATATACGATTTGTTTTGATCATATCCACCCCCATTTCCCTTCTGCAGCTCCACACAGACTTTTCAACAACATATCTACCCCAAAACCTCATGCCATCATCTTTTATCCTACCTTTTCTAGTTAGTAATGTCTGTGTGTGCCTGAGGGTAGGGTTATCCACTGCAACATGGAGCATCCACTGGCGGCCACAGCACCCTCCTCCCAAAATAATGACTCTTTCTTCCTCCAGCTGCCATCAACTACGGATGCTTCCTCAGTTAGGAATGGGGCTTCATGTGCCCTATCCCCACTCATTTAGCTTGATCATGTGCAGGTCACCACAGCTGATATGGGTTCCATAAACAAGTGAGTGGATGAACTGGTAACTTAACAAAAGTAAATTTCTTCTGTCTCTTGAGTCACAAATCAGAAAAGGAAAATGGGAAATGAACAGAGAAGAATTCAGGAGATCAATAAGAAGGGTGAATAAACAGGGTACAAGGACAATGGGAGCTGTCCCTTACCTGAAGGATCGAGGTGAGAACTGAACGCCAGGATGTGGAGTGTCTGGTAGATGAAACAGTTCAACAGAAGTTGGTCAGTAAAAGAAATCTGCCGCTCAAAAGCAGCCTGTAGGATAAGAAGGATCCATCTCTTACTAAGGATACTTCTGCTGGCCAAGAACAAGTGGAAGTTAAAGACAGGAATGCCTTCCAGACAGACTCTTGTGACCAGAAGTCAACCATATAGTAAGGTAGGGAATATTAGGTACATTTGGTTTGCTGTTTGTCTCTCACAGCTTATTACGGACCAAGAAGATCAAAAGACCTGTTCTAACATCTGCATATATTTGCTGTAAAAGACAAATTCCATTTATGCTAGAAACTGTGTGTCTGTAACTTCCATTTCCCATTGTCTTTTTAGCACTTATTTCTTGCCTTTTAAAATAGAAATATTCACTCTTTGGAAGGTTCAGATTTTTTTTTTTTTTTTACTTTGAATCACTACAGTTCAGATTGTTTTCCTCAAATCAAATGCTAACCTTTAAAAGAATGTCTAAAGGCTACATTCTTTGGCCTGTTCAACTTAGGTGACTAGAAGAAATAGCATTGAAATTTGCTAAAGGCGTCTTTGGAAATTTTTTGAAATGAGTCTTTTTTTTTTTTAAACAAATGGAAGCAAAGTAAAATCAAAGGAGCTGAAGCAACATCCCTGCTGTGGAAAGATAAAGCTCAGCTCTGGTTAAAAATAGCATCCATAACTGCTGATGAGAAGGAAGCACATCTGGTACAGAGAATGGATTTATCAGGTGATGCTGTGGAGAAGGGGCCTGAAGCATTTATGACACCGTGACAGTGCCAGCAGGATGATGCCCCTAAGAAGGTAAAATGAGAAACTGGCAGAGCATATTGCTTACACTGTTCAGAGTACAATGTGAATGGACAGACTGGCTATATGTGCTCTAAGACTGGTACTTCTGTACTTGTCAAAGGGGCTTTCTCTCCCTTCCTTGAGACTTTCCTTTTAAGGAGATGGAAGAGGGAGCGAAAAGAAGAAAGTGAGATATGAGATAGGAAATGCCTTGGTGAAGCCCCTTGCTCTGTCTGCTAACCAAAAGACCAATTGAAAAGAGACTTTAATGCAAATACAAATCTAAAAGGGAAAGGTAATTTATTGATCAACACAAGACTAGAGAAGAGGACCCAATCTTTGGAAGGATCCAATTCTGAAAGCACAAGTTCTACAGATCCAGGGGGGATAACATGTTAGGATTGGACAATATTGTCTAAAATATTCTGTAGCTTGCATGTATTGAATGAACATGGCTCTGTTTCTGTGCCTTGGCATGTGTTCACAATAGGAAATTACTACTTTTGTCAGATCTGCCATGACACTTTCTGTGAGTAAAGTAACATCCAGAAGTCCCAGGGTTGAGACACGGTTTTCCATTGCAGTCATAGTGTGAGGACAAGGATAAAGAAGAATTTAGAAATCATGAACAGTTTTGAATAAGATCAAAGTCACAGGGGACAGATGATTTAACTTCAGTACTTTTCTTTCTTTTTTATTGATTTTTATTGAGTTCAACATTTTTCTATGCTCCCCTCCCTGCTTTTCCTTTCCCCTTTGACCCTCTCCCAAGGTCCCTATGCTCCCAATTTACTCAGGAGATCTTTTCAAAATGACATGCAATGAAGGTAGTGAGAGAAACACTTCCCTTAAAGACTGACAAACCTGTGGAGGAAAGCAGCGCCCAGCAATAAACCTGCATATCCAGGGCTATTTGATTTTTTTACAAAACAAAACAAAGCAAAGAAGTCAAAGCAACCTAATAGAAAAGGAAAAGATTTTTCAGCAAATGTTGTTGTAGAAATTTTATCAAGAGAAAGTAAAATCCCTGTCTCACATTTTATACTGTAATCTGTTGAGTCAAATCCTAGACCTAGACACAATACTCACACCTATAAGTTGGGACCAGAGAAGTGGTTAAATTATTAAGAACATCTGAAATGCAATCATAAGGAACAGAGTTTAAAGCACCCCTGTTTGTGGAGGCCGTTCCTTCATTCCCTGCTGCCCAGACTCGAAATTAGCACATAGAAGCTGTATTACTTAAATCACTGATTGGCTTATTACCTATAACTTCTTATTGCTATATCTTACATCTTAAATCAACCCATTTCCATTATTTTATATTTTACTGTGAAGCTCATGGCCTACTGGTAAGGTTCAGATTGATTGCTCATGTCTTTCTCCTGTGGCGGTGACATAGTGTCTCACTGACTCTGCTTTCTTTCTCCGAGCATTCAGTTTAGTTTTTCCACTTAGTTCTATTCTGTCCTATCATAGGCCAAAGCAATCATTAGCCATTAACCAATAAAAGCAACACACATACAGAAGGACTTCCCACACCACACCATTATAACTAGGCAAGTGTCCTGCACATGCCTTTAACCCACGAACCAAGAGGATGGAGAAAAAAGGATTCCTGGGTTTACTGTTAAAAAAAAAATGTGAATCCCAGATTTTAAGAAAGACTCTGTCTCAAAGTAATAGGTAGAGAATAATAGATAACTACACATGACTGATGGAGGCTGGTGAGATGGCTCAGTGGTTAAGAGCACTGCCTGCTCTTCCAGAGGTCCTAAGTTCAATTCCCAGTAACCACATGGTGGTTCACAACCATCTGTAATGAGATCTGGTGTCCTCTTGAGGAAGAAACCTGGTCAGTTGTCCTCATCAACTTAGACCATGAAACCCAATTTGGACAAGTTCAAAGGAACTGCCATACATATGGTCTGCCTATGTATGCTTCAGCGTTGTCAGGACATAAATTCCATTCAAATTTTACACAGAACTGACACTTTCTTCTGGTTTTTTGGTATACATGCAATCATACACACACGCACACACACACACTCAAACACACACACTTATACACATATATAAATAAGTAAATAAATGAAATTTAAAGCTATAAAGCTTCCAGAATATGATGAAGGGAAATATCATGATGTGTTTGGCTAGGCAAAATGTTCTTAGATCAGGAAAAGCAACATATATAGAATAAAAAAAAAACAATAAATTGACTTTCATCAAAAATGTGAAGTTTTTCATAGAAAGGTATCATTTAGAAAAGGAATAATCAGACCACAGACCAAGAGAAGGTATTAGCAAAATAAACATTTAACACCCAGAACATATCTTGTACTACAACATAACAGAAAGGCTAACACCCTCCATAAAATGACACAACTATATCATTTACAGAGGAAGACACACAAAAGGCTAAGAAGCCCAGGGGGAAAGTCTCCAGCTCCATTAGTCATCCGGGAGATGAAAATGGAAGCCTCAATGGCATAGCACCACACACCTACCAAGCCAGCTAAAATTAAATTGACTGAAAACACCAAATGTTAATAAGAATGTAGAAAACTTGGGATTCACATATATATTGGTGAGGCTCTAAAATGTTACAATTACTCTGGGAAAAGCCTGGCAACGGCTTATAGGACTAAACATCCGCCCGAAGTATGACAGTAATTTCACTCCTGAACATTTACCGAAGAAAAATGAAAATGAAATGCAAACCCACAAAAGAACATGCACACATTTTTGCAGCGCTGGAGCTAAAACAATGTAAGGTTATGTGCTTTAACCACTGATGCTTATCATCAGCCTGAAAGAGAACATAGGGTAAAGTTGTGTTTCTGATGACTTTATAGAGAAAATCCTATATATCTTCTGGGAGATGGAGAAACTCAAACGGATGCAGTAGGGCATAATAAGTGTGCCCATAGATACCAAACACCCACACTACAGTGTTTTCCATGTGCACATGACTAACACTGAAGTAAGTGTTTGTTCAAGGACACACCACTGTGTAAGACACACATAGAGGAAGGTATTTTTCTAACTTACTGCTCCCAAGCTTCATACTCAATTAAAAAAATTCAATTAAACTACTAATAGAAGATATAATTAGTCTCAAAACTAAATAAAATATTTTATAGATTACAAAATAAAAATCAATAAAGTTGTACTATAAAAACATGCATGAAGCATGTGCAAGAAAGGTTGTGTTTCAGCTCCACAAAGAGGTAAAATAAGTAAGTAAATAAATAGAGGCAAAAAAAAAATGAACAAAGCAAAATAAGCAGGTAAAGAAAGACTTGCACAGAAAGAAAATACTTTTGGTTTATGGTGCTATTGGATGCTTCAAACCCATATTATGCCAAAACTAAGTGAATGTTATTAACCCTAAAACATTACAGTTCAGCAACTTTCTCATTGTAGTTCATAGGATGTCTGTCCTGGCAGTCATATGGCTAACTGATGTCTCTGGATCAGTGTTGCCCAATATCCAGAGAGAGTACCACATCACTAGAGAGGAAAAAAAAAATCAAAATCCAAAATTCATTTTATAGTGATTGTTATGTTTACACCATTGAAGAAAAAAATAGTCAGTCAACATTGTTCAGTGGGTAAAGACACTTGACTGTAAGGCCAGCAATCTGAATTTGATCTCTGAAACCACATAAAGCCAAAACAAGGGAACAAACTCCACAACGTTGCAAATGTCATGGCTGGGCATCCACACACAAACATCGTGGACACACATAATAATAATTAGTTTTTTGAAAATTAAAAGAAAATTGTAAATCAATGATCCAAAGGACATAAGCCCAAAGGACTTGATATTCTACTACAAACACACTTATTCAGCCATGTTCATTGCTGCCATAGTCACAATAACTAGTAATGTGCCAAACTTAGATGCCCATAAACATAAACATAATGGAATTTTATTCAGCTGTAAAGATAATAAAATTGTAAAATATTTGGAAAAAGAATGGAATTTGAAAGTATTATGCTGAGTTAGGTAACCCAGACCCAGAAAGACAAATGCTGAATGATCTCTGTCATATGTGAATCTGAGATTTGTTGGTTCCGTTGGTAGTCCTATAGAGGCCAGGAAGTCAGGAAGGATGGAGGGGAAAAATAAAGTGTTAGAGAGATGGGTAAATCCAAACACATATGCATCTAAAGGCCACATGGAAACAAACGTTTTATAAACTAATTGAAAATGTGAATTTAAAAAGGAAGCTTGACAAAGGTTCAGGAGGCCCCAAAGGCCCCCAGAATGATAGAGGTTCTTACCATTCTTCTTGGTTGCCTGCCAGAATTAGAGGGCAGGACTTTGCTGATCAAAATTCCATGCACCTTGGTTATATGATGTGGGGAAATCAAGCTGGAACTGAGCTGAGAGCTTCCAGTTATTTTTCTGCTAGAGGCACCATGTAAGCTTCAGAGAAAAAACAAAGTGATCAAACTCTTACCCAATTGTCAGCCCTACAAACTACAATACCAACCTGTGAGCCAAGATGTACCTTCGGTACAGTAGTGGCCTGAGTATTATACGGAGAGCTGGCAGCATTCGAATTAGATTTTAAGCCCACTCCATAAAAGGAACACATACCTGGTACTGAAAACCCAGTCAAAGCCCCTAGCTGGGGATAAAAGGCTCTAAGGTGGAACCTATGACTGCTGTTTTGCTAAGTAGGCATGTTGCCAACCTGCCTTTTAAATTTGTATGCTTATATTCACTGATTGGTCTTTCTCTCATTCTTGGTCAGGGAAGATTCTGTTTGTAGTAGACAACAGTTAATGAAGTGTGTGTGTGTGTGTGTGTGTGTGTGTGTGTGTGTGTGTGTGTGAAAAAGAGAGAGAGATTATAAAATAGATAGTTAGGCATGCAGGCATACAGGCAGACCGACAGACAGACAGACAGCCATGGGTTGGAAATACTTCTCAGAAGGTGAGAATTCTTGCTGCCAAGCTTGATGGTCTATGTTCTCCAGAGTCTACATGGTGAAAGAAGAGAACTGGCTCCTACAAGCTGCTCCCTGACTACACTTAAGTTAACAAATATACACATACAAACATACAAAGAAATAAATGTTTTAAGTGGTTTTTCTAATGGTATGCACCATTATGAAGTATGTGGCTGGCATGGCTCCATTTGTACAAAGCTGAGGACCTGACCAGGCCACTCTGCCATATAGAGTGGAAGAGCAGATGTAATATACCTCTTGGAAAGGGCACAAGGGAATTTTCTGCTTGATAGTAATTTTCTTTTGACAGAGCTGGAAATTAGGGACACTTAAATTATTGCATTTCAATGTATATAATTTTCTTCTAATTATAACAAATATTGAACAGTACACACGGAAGGAAAAGGTCATACTGAAAAGGCAGAATGTAACTTCCTGAAGATTATAAATATAACCTGTGGCGATATTGTTTGTGTTGTAACAAATAAAGCTTGCCTGAAGATCAGAGTGTATGGCTAAGCCACTACTTAGCCATAGACGCTAGGCAGTGGTGACACACGTTTAATTCTAGTACTTGGGAGTCAGAGGTAGATGGATCTCTGTGAGTTTAAGGCCATTCTGGGCTACAAGGGATTGATCCAGTCTAAAAACACAGGCAGTGATGGCTCATACGTTTAATCCCTGTATTTAGGAGTTACATGCCTTTAATCCCAGCACTAGGAAGATGGAGACAGAAGTGATATAGCTGGGCAGAGATAAGAATATAAGGCAGGAGGCCACAGGAGCTTAGGGCATTTAGTCTGAGGACCTGTAGAGACAGGACACCTCATTCAGTCTGAGGACAGCATTGACACTTTGGTCTGAGCATTTAGAGAAGTAAGAATTTTAGTGGCTGGTTGCTTCTGCTCTGCTTCTCTGATCTTTCAGCTTTCACCCTTGATATCTGATTTCATATTTTTTATTATTAAAACCAATTAGAATTTATGCTATAAAAACAGGATGGACCAGGACAGATGAATAGATAAGAACAGATGCAATAAAATTAACATGGTGAAGTAGAAACATTGGTCCAAAATAGATTTTTAACTCAGTGTGATTTGTGTCCTTAAATAAGGTCTTTGCCTTTTGAAAGCTTTTGCGAAGTACTAGAATGACTTCATTCATTCTTCCGGATTCACAGAATGACTGCTATATGCCAGGCAGGGTCCAGAAATAAAGGTAAAACCAAGACAGATGTAGATACTGAAAATAGGGCTGCATAGAGAAAAATGGATGAGAAAGACCAACAAATGGATGATGGCAATGTCTGTGTTGATGCTTGAGACAGAAAAGGCACTGGGTGCTTATAAGCATGGGAGAGGTACAGTATTTCCTGTGGAGAGTAGTACTGATTGAAGGCAAGCAAATGAGAAAGTCGTAGCCAGGCAAATGGCAGAGAGAAAAGAGAGTTATATGAACAGAGGGTCAGCAAATCTGCAGATCCAGCCACAAAAGGCAAGAAACATTCAAGGAACTACAAGAAGGGAAAAGGTGGGAAGGGAGCTCTAAGGTGTAGTAGTAAGAAAATGCAGTTGTATCCTAGGATGGGAAGAGACACCCTGAAAAACATGTTCATACAAATCGTTTAATTACAATTGACCCTGTGGTGGGTATTTATGCATGTGTAAACATGCAGCAGCAGTTAAAGAAAAAGTGACCATGAATTTAAAAGAGAGCAGGGGAGAAGGGACAATATGGGAGAAGTTGGAGGAAGGACAGAGAAGGGGGAAAATGGTATAATTATATTATAATATCAAAAATTAATAATGTTACAATAAATAGAGGTTTTAAGTAGAGGAGAGCTTCATTAAATGTATGTTTTAGAAAGATCCCTAAGGACAGTGTTTATTACTAGATGCTTTGATCTACGGTTAAAACCCTGAGTTGACTGGTTAATTCTTACCTGTGCCATCCCATACAGCTGTGTTTAATGAAAAAAAAACTTCTATGTTAATTAAATGGAGTTTTCTTTATTTCTCATCATACATGGCCTGTGTTCACAAACTACACTGAATTTAAAGAAAGGCCACTGGGTTTTAAAAATCACGTTTTCTTTAAAATACAAATTGGGACAATCATTTAGCTTCTCTGAAAAGCACTGTTATAACAGGCAAACAGCTTTAAAAATATAAATCTATTTATTATCAAAGGTGTTTCTGGGAGGGTTTCAATAACAATAATAAAAGACAAAACATCTAAAAAAAATTCCACTTGCAGAAACAAATTATATTGGCGCAGCACAATCGGATGTGCCATGTAGATACATTTTACCAACAAACTCACTGACAAGCTGAACACGCACAGTAATCTCCAGATGCTGCTTCATGAACTAAAAGGAACTGTTTTTCCTTTCTATGGATAATAGAGGAAAGCAAGCACCTATGGGAGAGTTGATTACCCTAACCCAGGGGCCATTTCTGAATACTGAACTTAGCCAATCTACACACATTGAATTGTTCTTTCCCGGTTTAGGCTGGACTTTCCAATTTGCATTTCAAATTCAAAATGTCAGGCCTAATACTCCCTGTGCATCTCTGAGGGCATGACATGGCCTTTATAACTAAATGTTAAAACATAACTCGAGCCTGATAGTTGCAATTCCATTTTAGAATCCCTGGTGCTGTCAAAAGCACTATGTAATATGCTGTCAAGCCAAGTTGGCCAAACTGCATGGGCTACAACCTCCTTTTCAGATATTATTCTTAGAATGAGGAATATCACTTAGCTACTTCCTGCCTCACAGCCCTGGGACCAGCAAAGCCGAGGATTCATCTCTACTAATTTACATCACCAGAGAATTATTCTCCAGAGGCTGCAGAGAGACATGCAACACAGAAGTTGTTCAAACTTGCTTTTTATTGTAGTTCATCTGATTTTTAAGTAAAGCAGGCATCTCTTGGTGCAATGGAGAATTGTCATACAACTAGGAAGGATGGGACATTTGTAAAGACTGATTTTCCATGATCTACAATAGTCTGCTTGGGTGGAAACACTGTGAAGGTGTGAAATTCAGAATAAAGTTATCTGAGGAACTCACGAGAAGCAGAAATTGTTAACAGGTGACTTTGTATAGATATGTCTGTGACCAAGCATTGACATATTTCTGTAATCCCAGTACTCAAGAGGCTAAGGCAGGAGTTCAAAAACTGAGTGCTGTGGGAACTCCTTCAGCCAATAGCCTTTGCAGTTGTAAAGCTTGGGAGCTCTCTCTTCCTGCTGCTGGCTTCAGCTCCTTCCCTGTTTGTGCAGAGGACTGTAATTTGTGAGTCTATCCCTAAATAAACAACCTTTTATTATACTCAATTCTGAGCTAATGTGGGATTACTTTGTAGCATCCATCTTCACATGATGTACCTAGTAAGTTTAAGGTCAGCATGAATGACAAACAAGACCATGGCCCCAAAACAGGCCACATGGAAATTTTAATAAAAATTATTGTTCAGTTCAATAGATTTTCTCATTGTGAATACTATCAAAAAGCTGCCAATAAGAGAATTAATAAGTGATGGCAAAAATATTTTGCCAGTAAATTAATGAATATTAAATACACATTAAACAGAAAACAAAAGAAGTTATAGTTTCTTACAAAGGAAATAATAATATAAATTTCTTGGGGGAAGGGGTATGCTGGCTAGTCATATCAACCTGACACAATCTATATTCATCTAAGAAGAGCAAAGGTCAATAAACAAATGCCTCCATAAGAACAGGTTGTAAGCAAGTGTTGGGAAATTTTCTTAATTAGTGATTGATGCAGGAAGGCCTCGTCTACTGTGGGCGATGCTGTCCCTAGGCTGGTACTCCTCTGTTGCAAAGACAGCAGGCTGAGCAAACCACTATGAGCAAGCCAGTAAGCCGTACTCCTCCATGGCTTCTCCATCAGTTCCTGTCTCCAGGTTCCTGCCCTGTTTGAAGTCCTGCTCTGACTCCCTTCAATGATGAGCAGTGACATGGAAGTGTCAACCAAATAAACCCTTTCCTCCCCAACTTGCTTAAGTCATGGTGTTTCTTCACAGCGATTATAAACCCAACTAAGACACGGAAGCAACTGAAAAAAAAAAAAAACCTGCCTTTGGTTGACTTGTCAGTGCAGCTTAAATAAGTGTGAAAATTTTGGGAAATGAAAATAATGAGGAAATTTTCCTTCTGATAATAGAGGTGTTCACAGCAAGCCAGTTGTCTGTTTGATAAGAAATAAAATGGGAAAATTTATTTTGTTTTGTTATATTGCTATATTTTAATTGTGTTTGAGGAATGAGGAGAAATGGCTCAATGGATAAAGAGATGTCATACAAGCTTGACGACGTGAGTTCAGATCTCCAAGATACAGGAAAAAAGTCAGATCCAAAATCACACATCTGTAATGCCAGCATCCCCATGGTGAGAGAGAAGACCAAGAGAAGAAAACTATCTAGAAGCTCACTGACCAACTAATCTTGAATATGCAGTTCAGAAACAGTAAGAGAGGAGATGAGATGGACCAGGAGAACCAACCCATTCTCTGTCCTCCATATATGCACCATGCATGGTACATGTACATTCACACAACACACACACACACACAAACTGGGGAGGGAGGGAAGGAGAGAGAGACAGAAAGCTTAAATTGTGTTTGAAAGCATGTTAGCATTAAACCCTCCAGGATTTGGAGGTTTAAGATTCCATTGGAAAACAGTTAAATGAGCATCTTTTTGCCTTGAAGATACTTTCAGAGATCCAGAGGAGCAGAGAGCCCAAAGCAGAAGTCAGTAGTTTAGTAGTTAGGATGTTTACCAGAACTTTGGGCAGCTTTGTAGAAATGGAACAACAAAGGCACTTACTCTTCAGGATCCACAAAGTCTGGGACAAATGTCAACCCCTCAGGTGGTTTGTGAAGACCAAGGAGGCCACACGTCAGTACAAGAACAGCCAAAACTAAGGTTCACTGGCAAGTTAGTTTGGCCCATTCAATGGGTCTCAGGTTCTGTTGACATGAGACATGATTGCTCCCGGCAGCACCTGTCTATTCCCGAGAGAATGTTGAGCACCAAAGACACTCCACTTGGAGTTTGTTTTCTTCTTGGCAAAACTGGCCTTTGGGAAAAGAAATGCCCATGTGTCAACCACTGATAGGATACGTAGTATCTGGAAATGAATAAGCAGGACTGTCAAATCTTGCCAAGACAGAGTAAGATGGTTTTGAAAAATTTCTTACCTCTTAAAAATGGTCTGTCAGCTATTCTAGGCCTTAGCCAAAGTTGGTTGCTTCAACTTTGCAAATGAGACTTTGGTGATTGCCCAGGTAGCCAGTTGTCTCTATCATTTGTTTCACATTTTGGAAGTTGCTTGATTGCACTTCCTGCTTACTCAAGTAATATTTCCCTTCTGGATCTTCAATGGGATTGAAGACTAGATAGTTGTAGTTATTTTCCTCTCATGACTTGGCCAAGTTATTTATCTTACAAGACTTAAACTAGTTAAGATAGGATAATTATTGAATATATTTGTTCTTATTTTATATGATTTTGTGTTAGGCTTAGAACTCTCTCATTTAAAGAAAAGGGGGAGGTGCTGTAGGAAATCTTACAGCTTGTGGTCACCCGCCTACGGGGGCGTGGCCTCTTGTACTATATATGCTGATGCAGAGCCTGTGTCTGCCCCTTCTTCCCAGGCCATTCATTTGAATTGCTGGATTTGGTCTCTGTTCTCCATTCAAGCAGAGAATTTTGATTTGTGAGTTTACCCCTAAATAAATAATCATCTATTTCTCAATTCTGAGCTAGTGTGGTATTTCTCTTAAGCATCCTTTCCACATTCAGTGAGCAGTCCTGTTCCAAAATATGAAGATGGAGAGAGATTAATCACAGATACCTGATGTAAGCCTCTGTACTCTACACATTTATTTGTGCCTTATCTCTCTCTCACACACACACACACACAAACCTATATTAAGTATTAATATACAAGACATATACATGACAAATATAAAAAACCCAAATAAGTATATTGCCAGACAAGATTTTAAAATGCATTCAATTATATGATACTTGTAAGAGTAAATCCTTAAATTTGTTTATTAAAAATTAATAGTGTGTATAAATAGTATAAAAGGTAGACTTCAAAGAAATGAGCATACTTTAGGTAAGGGAATGAATGGTGGAAATGTCCGGTTCACCTAAAGGATGCATTATCTTATAAAGATAGGATAGAATGAGCTTTGGGCTACTGTCAGCTTATCCAAGACCCAGTCACCAAGTTATGACTTAGTAACATTGGTTTCTATAACTATCAGCTTATGCTTCAACTTCCTGACAAATTCACCAAAGGCAAAAGCTCTATTTGCTATTATGTAGCTGTGTTCTGCACAGGAACAAGGATGCACAGGAATTCAATCCCTGCTTTTGATTAAAATAGATGGGTAACTTGGGTCTTCAGAAAAGCAGTGTGTTTTCTATAGGAGATAACTAAGAGCATCTCAATTCTCAGCAATGATTACACTGCACGGGGGTTTTTAATATGGTAATAATTTTTTTTTTTTTAAGATTTATTTTGTTCACAGTGTTCTGTCTGCATGTGTGCCTGCAGGCCAGAAGAGGGCACCAGATTTCATTACAGATGGTTGTGAGCCACTATGTGGTTGCGGGGAATTGAACTCAGGACCTCTGGAAGAACAATCAGTGCTCTTAACTTCTGAGCCATCTCTCCAGCCCCGGTAATACATTTTTAAAGTATAAGGAAGGACTATCAGGGTCATCCAAATTATAAAAGGGAAACATCAAGTTGTAATAATTACAGTTACTCTCTGTTAGAAATTGCCTTATGCCTGACCCAGCTATCCCCTGACTCTCTGCTAACTTCATTTGCTCCTGTTTTGATACATTTCAGCACCCTGTGGATTCCTGACATCTCAGGTAATACTGAACTCTATGTTTACTGTGTCCTTTTTCTGCACATATATGCCTGTGATAAGGCTTAATTAATAATTCAGGCACAATAAGAGATTAATAATGCTACTGGTAGAATAGAAGAATATTTTACGGTGTAATAAAGTTTATAGAATCATTATCCCTGTACTGTGGAGCCAGTGTTACTAATAGTAGAGTTACCTGAACAAAATAACTGTTATACTTGACAGTCAGATGATAACATGGGCTGAATTAGTACCAAGTGGGTAAAGATACAGGATAGAGGGACAGAGGGATGAACCATGTTCCAGGTCAAAAGGAAGACAATGCCTGAAGAACTCACTATGACATTAAATCTTAGCAACTTTTTAAGTGTTTTTATTTACTATTTTCAGAATGTGCCTAATTTTAGGAGACTGGCGCCTCAAAATTTAAATCCTCTGATTTATATTATATACAACATTAGGCTCGTCGTAGGAACACGGGTAGTTGGAAGGATCGGGATGTAAATCTTTGGGTCCTCTGACAACAAGATGTCAGCAGTTTCTCACAAGATCTTCAAATATTTACTTTGGCTAAACATAATTAATTCTGTTTCGCCTGTTTCCCTGATTGCAACTTCTTAGTTCTTCTGTTGCTTAGACCTGAGAGGTTCCAAGAAGATGATGGCCAAACAGAAACTATTTCTACAATCATTTCTCTTCCTGGTCTGCCATTTCCTATGATGCCTTTGTCAACATGTTCCATAACCTATCACATTCATTCTCTCTGCTTTCAAATGAAGCAGCTCAAAAGAAAAAAAATCAAATCAAATGAAATCAAGATGTTCTTTAGGAAGTCTATGGAAATAGCATCACTCTGTAGGACATTTAAAAATCCCTGGCATCTGCTCCATTTTCATTTTTGCACAGAAAACTACCTGCTTCCTAGTCATAAATACACTGCACCTTCCTGCAGACCTATAATTGAGTTACTTTAGTTTCCTTGGCAACCACTGCGATTAATTAGAATACTTGAGCATGGTAAGTTTATAGATGCAGAAAATATTTCATGTATAAATAGTGCAATCTGTTTATGCTTCAAAGGACTTCTCTCCCTCAGTTGAGAAGCAGGGTTACTTTTCCCTTTTGTGTAGACTAATCACACCCCCCATAAACTATGAATAATATTCAAAACTGAATGTTGACCCTTTCAGCAGAATGTTCCAATCCTGGCACTCTTTGAGTGTTTGTTGTCCTGAATCTGGGTTCCTGCTTGGTGAAGCACAGCTGGGTTCACACTATAATTCATGACAATGTTGATAACATCACAAGGCAAAGTCCCTGTTCTCTTTGAGTAATCTGTGGCATGAAAGACGGACGCAAAAGAACATTTGTGTGAAAACTGTTTTCTGTTTGTGATAAGCTTTGCATTAAACCAAAAATAAGATCATCAATTTGTTTCAGAAAATATCCTACAGGCAATTAATATCGGTTTCACATAGAAAATGAGACATGGGCCTCTCATTTGTTGGATATTTACTCGATAGATCAGTCATTAATCCTGGTATTTCACGTGTCCTAGTCCAGTTCATCTGAGTGGCTTGATGCTATTGGGACTGTGAACCTCATTTTTGAGATATAAAGCTGAGACCTTGGAAATTTAAATAAACTGTTTAGATTTGTGTTGTTTGGAATTGGAAGCTGTATTGAGATCAAGAATCAAGAAGACATCCACACATCTGCCCAGGCTGCCTCCAATCCTCTGGCATTGTTCTGGAAACTAAATCAGAGGCTTCATGACTGCCCATTGAGGACGGCAGAACAGACCAGTCTCTTGCTTTGCACAGACTCCAGCCACACCCTTCTGCTGATACAGATGAAATGGAATGATGCCTTTAATCCCCTCCCTTTGCTGAAATATGCTTGGCCCTTTGCTGACTTTTTCAGGAGCTGTGTCTAAATTTTATACTGTTTCTCAAGAAATAACTGCCAATATATGCAGGTAAGTCTTGTGACCTCAGACTGGATGATAAAGGGACAGAAGTGGGTGGGGGTAAAGGCATCGCCCAAGTGCTAAAACTCTTTGGTAGTCTGGCTGTGAACCCAGGGAAGGGCCTGTTTTTAGTCTAGAACAGATGCAAGAACATCTTATCACTGAGATGTTCATAGCTGGCAAGACACTCTGGGAACCACTCTTAGGGATTATGTCATGATACCCTTTGGTTAGAAAATATTTTCTAAGGTTCTGCTATTTCCTTCCAAGAACCATGCATAATAATAATAAATGTAGAAATTTACCTTCTCCCTCCCTTAACTAAGTTAGCATAGCTCTTATAAGTATCATAGCTACTGGGTCACTAACAGTTCACATATTGGAACAAAGACAAAGATAACAAGAATGGTTGATTAGCAATCCTGACTGTACCAATTCCCAAGGTCACTGTTGTCCTCTCATGTACTTGTTAGTACAGGATAGACTTACAGAGCCTATCGAGTTAAATATAATTTTCTACATCCTAATAACCATTTTCCTGAGAATTGACACTGAATATATTTTTATGATTTTAGCTAAAGATTGGTAGATCTCTCCCTTATGCATCCTTGTCTCTGTTAAATATATATGTGTGTGTGTGTGTGTGTGTGTGTTTGTGTCTGTGTGCATGCTAATTCCAATGCACAAATATTATATGTATTTCATGACATCAGAGCACTTTTTAGAATTTAAGACTACATGCCTTGAAAGTTATCAACACTGACTTGTTAAGAACATAGAAAGGTCGAAAGGTTTACCTCATTCGACATGACTACTTACAAAATACATTCAGTGTATAAGATATCTGGCATTTTGGTCTCTCTTCCTCCTCCTTTTGTTGTGTTCTTCCTTCCTGCCTGCCTTTCCTCCTTTCTTCCTTTTCTCCTTCCTTCCCTCTGTCTTTTACCTTTTTTTACTCTCTCCTTTCTTTCCTTCCCTTCAATTCTTTGATTTTTCCTTCCCTTCATTCTCCTTTCCTCTCTCCCCTTCTCTTCGTTTTTTGTTTTCTTTCTTCTCTTCCATCCCTTGTTTGGGAAAGAGAATAGATCTTTTTATCCCTTTCCTTTTCAGGCGACTCAGACCCACCCTTTTCTGCATCTGTCCAGACAGGAGTGCTGTAAGAAACAACTTGTCTTTCAGACTCCAGGGCTGGAAATACGGCCTTGGGTTAATGGGTGATGCATTAGTAACATTCCCCTAGGTACCAGTATTATTAAGTTGATTCTTCTATATTCCTGGAGAGAAAATTAGAAATCTCACTCAAGATATTTCTGAACATTCCTCTAAACTTAAAGGCTATAATCAGGGTCTCATAATATTCAGCTCAGAGTTATATATAAGATTATATAAGATAAGAATCAATGCATCTTCTAAGATTAAAATTTCAACATCAACCCAGGTTGTGGGGGCACATGCCTTTAATCCCAGCATTTAGGAGACAGAGGCAGGTGGATCTCTGAGTTTGATGCCAACTTGGTCTATAGAGAAGTCCTGGGCAGCCAGACATCCAAAGAGAAACCATGTATCAAAACAAAACAGAGCAGACTAGAACAACAGCAATAACCAAAACAAGCAAGTGATAAATAAAATTCCAACATCATTAATATAAAATCCAACATCATTAATACACTTATTTCTGGAAATTTTTAAAGTATATTTCAGTAATTAACCTGTTGGATTAATGTGGCCAGTATATTTTCACATAGCTCCATGAAGCCTACGTGTGTTATGAAAGAGTAAACTCATGCAGAAATAATTTATTTGCTGCTCAGGAGAGTAAGAGTTGGTAGCATGGTGCTGGAAAATAAAGCACTTATAAATGCCAAATCGTCTCCCACCGATGGTTCATGTCCCCTTTTTGATGGCAGAGGAACAATGCCTAGGGAAAACGACTGTTGCCTGTCATTTCCAAGTCATAGCCCTCTCATTAGAGCAAAAAATTTTAAATATATTGTCACAAAGACTCATGCCTAAATGCTTTAGACAAAGTTTAGATGATCACAAATCTCCCTGTGTTACAGTGCTGATGAAGCATTTGGTCATTACTGCTACTTGCCTTATCTTCACTTTGACTGAAATTCCTCAATCCTTTTAACCTGTTTTTTGGTGATATCTGCCAATTTTTTTGGCTTTCATGGGTATATTATTAAAGTTCATTTTGACTGACTGGTTTCTTTGTCCCTAAGGTATCACCTTAAAGACTGTATCTCCTTTAGGTGGTAGGTCCCAAACCTACAGCTATTAAATATGTCAGAGGCGTTTAACAAATTTCCTTATATTATTCATCAACAAGCTGTAGCTCCAGAAAAAGAATCAAAGGCTTGAGCTGAAGGAATTAATATTGTAAAAGTTTTAATCTACAGAGTCTACTGACGCCCAGTGTATGCCCAGGTCAGATACAAATTATCCCTGATAATCTGTTTAGTGAGGAGCCAGATTCTCTCAACAGCAGCAACCCTGTTCATTACATGGGGGTTAGAACTGTGACTCCAGCGACAACTCAAGTTCTCAAGGCCCAATTTTATCCAAATTCATAATAGCATCCTCTTTTGCAAACAAAAAGTCATTTTGTTTTCTTTTTCAGTGATTTTCAAGGCGATGCCTCGCAGAGGTCCGAAGGCTAAACTTCATACGGTGTGCATCATTTCCCTCCTGTGCTTTGTTTTCCAATGGTCACACCTTGTGAAATTTCACCTCTGCCACTTTTCAGAGTGACCAAGACAACAGCACCTCAACACCTGAGGCAGGAACATAGGCTCCGACAGTTCATCCCAGAGCTTCAGTTCCTCAGAGAGCTGAGGCAGAGCTGGGTTCTCTGCATGAACAAGAAAGATATCTATCTTTCTAGTTCTACCTTTCATGGCGGTAGGCAACTTTGTGTTAAAAAAAACAGTTCCACTAAGGTTTTCATACTTGTTCCAGCAAGAACACCTAATCTCTAGATCATGGATCTCCTATCCCAGTCCAGCAGACCAGAAAAAGAACTGGAGTGAGGTAAATGTTTCATATCCCTTATCCAAAGCAATCCAGAAAGACACGATCTCTCTTAGATGTCAGTCTTGTGTCTCTCTTTTAGGATTAGGGTCCTCAAACACTGCAGCTTTTACAAAGTTTCTGATCTATGGTTATAATAGATAAATCTTCCCAGTTACATCAAAAATAAAAATTCGAATCTCCCCACTTGAAGAAGCAGAACATCCTCTGGAAGCTCTTAAGCAGCAAAATTTTCATCATGGATCCAAGAGAAATATTACAATCCAAAACCTGATCATCTAGTTGCCTAAAGAAATATTTAAGTGGAACTGAGTCTCAAAATGATCAGAACATACTATGAAGAGGATCTGTCCTTTGCAAAGAGGGAGGAAGAGTAGGTCAGAAACAGTAATTGGATGAGCTCAGTCTCCACTCTGAGAAGTAGAGAAAATCAGCTGTGCCTTGGAAACAAATTAAGCAGAGTTCAAAGGCATTCTTATCATCCAGCATTTCCTTGTTATTTGTTCATATTACTTGACTTAAATTACCAAAGTATCCTTGCCTCAGATCCTCACATTTCTTGTTATTGTTGTCTTGTGTTTATTCATCATAGGTATTACCAAAAGCACAGAGTATAGATGAACTAGTCAGGAAATCCTTCCTGAACCAAACAAAGCAAATCATTCAGCACTGTGGAAACAGATGCTCATTTGCCTATTGAAAGCTCCTAAAAATAAGGTTTTAGTGCACCATCCTAGAGAATGTGAGCAGAGGGGCAAAAGGGGACAGCTGACAGCCAATGAGGTCATTTCCATCCATCTGGACAGGTGATGACGTGACGCCTGTGATGGCAGAAGACAGAAGTACTGTCCATATGGTAAGCGTAGCACATGGTAACCCATCAACACTGCAGAGAGAAGCAGAAACCCGAGACTTCCTCCATCACAACTCTGCACTCGCCACTCTGGGTCACATACACATGTATAGACACAGCCCCAAGTCATATAGGTCTGTGTGCATGAACACACACACACACACACACACACACACACATTAAAAACAACTTGACAGCAATATGCTACTTAACAGCTAACGGAGTTCAAATTCTAAGATAACATATGAAGAACATGTATGCTGCCTGAAACCTGGCGACTCTCTTCTCAGCTTACAACCTCGGAAAGGATGCCTTTTAAAGATTTTAGAACTCACACAGAGACATTTGTGTGTAACATGTGGCTGGAAGCAGGTTGTTCCCGATGTCGTCTGTCCATTAGGTAAAAGGGTACCAAACCTCTGAGCATTGGTAAGGTGAGAGAAAATTGAAATTGAGCAACCACCAACATTCTCTAACCAAACCAGTGAATGAAACAGCAAGCCTCCAGTGATCGCTTACAAAAGAGCATTTGTACGTTAGACTTCCTTCACCGTGCTGACTGCCGTTGCCTGAGAGGTATCCTACAATTTGCTTTAGCTATTTAATTCCACCTCAGTATAAATTGAGCTGCATTCCTGACATTCATTAACACACACATATCCATTCATCTTTGTCCCTTTCTTGCTTCAGGAACCAACCTTGCATTGCAAAGAAAAAAGAAAAAAAAAGAGAAGCGTACACAGAGCCTATAAAGACCTGCTGATAGAGTGATAGATCTTCTTTAAACACTGGGGCATTACAGGGTTTTATGAAGCAGTAAAACTTTCTCCAGGCATGAGAAGTGCAGGCTGACAGAAACCATTTTATCTATAAGACATTAAAGTGCCACATCAGACAAGCATAATAGAAGGGAAAAATAGTAATTTCAGGAATAGCAGCCAACTCCTGGAGCAGAAAGGCTCAGACTGAGAGATACCTAATGATCTCCAAGAGCTCTGAGGAGAGGCCTGGCCTGTGTGTTTCTGAGCTTCCAATCGGGACCTGCTACCTTACCTTCCATTTCATTGCAGAAGCTGTAAGAAAGAAAATAAAGCAACTCCATGAAGATTTTTCTGAAATAAAAGTTTCGACACTACAAGGAAAAAAGAGGTCTTCTTTCTCAGCACATCCTATCTCATTGCCATCACTGTAGCAGCAACAAAGGTTCCCATGCACAATTCCTATGTACAAAGCAAGGCCCTGTGCTCGGAGGTCTGTGCCCTCAAGCCTGTGTGTTTTGATATTTCAGCGGGAGGGGGGGAGAAGGGGAAAGGAACCTTTGGATTGGGTTACCCTAGGAAAGTGTTTTGAGAAGTAGCGGGACACAGTTCACACAAAGGCTCGGGCTCTGTAGTCGTCTCCACGTCTCATTTCTAGAAGGAATTCCCACTGTTTGAGTTACTTTGCTTCTCTCTTTAGGTGATATGGCTTAAAAACTGCTCCAGTTAGAGTGATGCTTGCCCTACTTTAACAGAAATGCATTCCAAATGCTTCTATTACATTGTGGGGCTCTCGCCTTTATTGGTACTGCTTCTGAGTTCATCCAACTTCCTGCATTGCTTAATTCAAACACCCATTCTCTTTCCAGATTTAGTAAAAGATCTGAAAAAATGATTATTACCTCATCAGCAAGCCTTCTGTTCCTCAGATCACTTTATTGTCTTCATTTCATCTTTGAGCCCTGAGTATCCTTGCCATTGCTTTGGATGTTCTCCAGTCTTCTCTCTGACTATGCAAAGTCACTTTATTTAGATAAAGCAAGAACAGGCACCCTTTGACAAACTCAAGCAGACAACAGTACATGGAAAGATAATATCATATTTGGGACTGCCAGTAAGAGAATGGTATGCTGCATTAAGTCACATATTGCCTCACTGACACGTGAGAGTCATATGATTTTGTTTATTTTTCGAGACAGGGGTTCTCTGTATAACAGTCCTCACTGTCCCAGAACTAGCTCTTATAGACCAGGCTGGCCTTGAACTCACAGAGATCTGCCTGTTGTCTCTGTCTCCCAAATTAAAAGCGTGCAACACCACTGCCTTGTTATAAGTTTTTTGTTTGTTTGTTTGTTTGTTTGTCTCATTTTGTTTTTTTTTAGGTTCAATTAAATTTAGAAATGTGCATGGGATTAGGAATGCACAACCTATGTGTATATCTGTGGCAGTATTTTGAGAGACAATTTGATCATGAGGGTTTACCTAATCAACAGTTTAATCTGCTAATAGTTTTAATTTTTAAAGAGAATAGTTGTGAGATGGTGGAACTAAAAGGTGGGGCATAGTTGGAAAAAGTGGATCAGTAGGGAAATGTATATCTTAGCTTTTTATAGCTGGCTTGGATACCTGGTTCTTTCCTGTTACTCAACTTCCTGGCTGCCGTGCACCCACAGCTGACTGAATTATTCTGCTTTGCTTCTGTCTCAAAACAGTGGATCTAGCCGAATCAAAGTAAGTCCTTCTTCCCTTAAGTTCCTTGTGTCAGCTATTCTGCCACAGCAACTATCGAGAAACAGCAGCACTGGAGAAAGTGGTCTCCTGTGACAATGCATTCAAGTGTACTTCCCACTTTCTCTTCTATGAGGTTTAGTGTGGTTGACTTTATGGTGAGGTCTTTGATCCATTTGGACTTGAGTTTTGGGCATGGTGATAGATATGGGTCTATTTTCATTCTTCTACATGTTGATATCCAGTTATGCCAGCACCATTTGTTGAATATGTTTTCTTTTTTTTTTATTTTATATTTTTTGTTTCTTTGTCAAAAATCAGGTGTTTGTAGGTGTGTAGATTAATATCTGGGTCTTCGATTCAGTTCCATTGGTCCTTCTGTTCGTTTTTATGACAATACCAGGCTGCTTTCAATACTGATCTAGAAAACATCGTATTGAGTGAGGTAACTCAGAACCAGAAAGACAAATATCATATGTACTTACTCATAAGTGGCTTTTCGACATAAAACAAAGAAAACCAGCTTACAATTCACAACCCAAAGAACCTAGACAACAGTGAGGACCCTAAGAGAGACATACATGAATCTAATCTACATGGAAAATAGTAAATGACAAGATCTCCTGAGTAAATTGGGAGCATGGGGACCATGGGAGAGGGTTGAAGGGGAGGGGAGAGGAGAGGAAGGGGAGCAGAGAAAAATGTATAGCTCAATAAAATCAATGAATTTTTTTTTAAAGAGAGACATTGGACAAGTGATTCCTCAGAACTTGCCTTTATAATTTTACTTCAAAAATTTAATCCTACAATATTAACTGACCTTTAATTGCCTTGGAAACTGGTTCTCCAACCACCAAACAGCAGCATGGCTGAACTTACTTCTCTATTCTCTCTGTGACTTTCCTTTTCCATTAAGCCCTCTGTGCTTGTTACAAACTATATGGTTTCTCCTGAAATGCTATTAGCATTATTGTTCTGTCTATTATCTCTGTGTGTGTGTCTGTCTCTTTCTCTATCTCACTGTATTTGTCTATCTCTTACTTGTCTCTCATTCTCTGTGTGTGTGTCTATCTGTCTCTTTCTCTGTCTCTGTCTCTCTCTCTCACTCATATGTGTGTAAGTACACATATACTCTGAGTGTTGGAGCTAAAACCCAGGACCTTGGGTTTTCTGAAATATGTTCATGGTGTTCCAAATTTCTTTTTAGCACAATCATATATAGCGACAGAAATTCTAATATATACTTCATGATCAAAGATCCAGCCAATGTATAAAGTCATCCATAAAGATCTCAAGTAGGTACATTTGAAATGTAAAAATCATTTTGGATAATATTATTTAACTTATTTTATATATTACTTTGTGTCTTATATTACAGGTCCAATATGTGTCCCTACTAATTTCCTCATTGCCTTTCTTGGCATGTAGTAAATATTCTCCAATTATTATATGACGTACCTTTCTATTTTAATTTTGTTGATCTTAAGTAAATCAGGTAAGATAGTCTCATAAAAGACATTTTTCCTGCTTGGAAATTTTATTATAAATTAATCAGTATTTAAATAAAAAACAACACTTGGTTACTTCAAGTTTATTATCTGTGATATAATAACAGCCCACTCTGAACACCAGGAAGCATTGTGTCAAAAGTACAGCCCTGCTGGGTTGTCCTATTCACACGACAAATATGAACTGAAAATAGCCAGGGATCACCAAATTAAATACGTAGCTTTCACCTGTCCTCGAACCCAATTAGACATGTAGCATGATTCATCCTTCTCTGAAACCCTGTGTGGGTCTTGATATTGCCAGACAGTGTGAGAGTGACATCCACCCACTCTGATTCCATCTCTGTCCAATGTGAGGGCAATCACACTGGTACCAGCTGATGGAAATGTTGCCATGGTCCAGAATAAACTACTTTTTAGTGCATTTGTTGATCCCTGAGTCTCTAGCTATTTTTTTCACATTGTGTTTTTGTTTATTATAAAGTACATATATTTCAGGGTTTTTTTTTACACCAAACATACCACTGAGAAGTATAAATTATAATGCATTAAATTATAAAATTAAAACCATCAAAATAATATGTAGCTTTGCACTCGGCATGAAATGTTGCTTATAATTCAGATTCAATTTTTCCCCTTTCCTTGGCTTTCTTTGTCACACAGAAGAAAATTTGGACCTTGCATTTACCAGTTGACTATTTTACTTAATCATAAGCATAATGTCATGGTCTCTGTTTGAATGTTTATGTGCTTTGAAAAGAATCCAACATCTATTGAGCATGTATAATATACAGGTACTATGACATGCAAAGTTTTCCCTTAAGCCTTCTTATTTTTAATTAGTGCCTACAACGTTACATATGGCTAGAAGGCAGTGATAATTCATTACACGTGCACATGTATGCTGATGATACCAGAGGGATCATTCCGTTTCCTCTCTTCTCTTTTCACAGAGACAATTCCAAAACTATCACGTGCTTTAATCATGTGCTCCCCACACCCTCTCTCCTCTCCCCCTCCACCCTCTCTCTAGTCTCCTACTTTCCCTCAGTTTCTCTTCTCATTTAGTTGCTGTATCACTGTCGCCTAGGCAATCACTCTGGAGAATTCCAAATGATGTGTGAAGTGAGCATCTGTCCATGGTGAGCGGAGCACATCTGCATCCATTAATTTTTCATCATTTCCCCAAGTCAGGGATCAGACACTCACAATGTGTTAACGTCAGGGCATCCTCTGAAGTGGACCTTGCAGCTACTTCTGGAGGAGAGCACGAAGACCCATGGAGATTCTGCCACCCATCCTCCACGAGAAAATGAAAATGGAGTTTCAAAAGATTTTTCCCTTCCAGAGGGATAGAAACAAAGAATGAGCTTGCTACTTATTACTCCCAGAATAAGCATCCTTTCTTCTATCCGCTTGTTTAAAATAAGAGTGCTTAAAAGCTCCACCTGCTATTGTGTTTCCAAATGTGATAACCAATGACCTTTTCTGATTTTTCTTTCACCTTCTATCAAAACAGCTTACCCACCATTATCCTTTTTCCACCGTGAGTTTCTCAGCCTTTCATGCTTTGCTGCATCTTTTTGCTTTTTATTCCAAGAAAGGAAAACAATGATCTAATGCTGCCAACGTCTCTTAGCCATGCAGCTGACTCGGATTTTCTGTGCCTTTTTCTTTTCTTCTGTCAGTTGGGGTTGGGTATAGGAGGGGGAAAGACCCTAAACATGACAGATGACCATGACTTCTGGACGTGGCCTGCAGGGAGAGAGCAAGGGCTTCTTCTGAGAGGAAGAGGAGCCTCATACCAACACTGCGGGCTTATTCTAGAAAAACAAACTATATGCAGAGACATTGGCTTGCTTAATTACCAATCTCATGGTGTGTTAAAATATCTAAAAATAACTATCCATTGTCCTTTGCTGCGAGTTGAAATCACAGCAGGAGGACCATGAAGAGAGGAGATGATTGTAAAACTTGGATAGTTTCCCAGGACTTTTTTTTTTTTTTTTAAGATTTGTACTTTCCAAAAATACAAGGTAACTTCAAACATTTCCCAAGCTGTTAGAAGGGTTGGGGAGAGCAAGTTGGTATGTTCTCTGCCCCTAAGGACACAAGACTATCTGGTTTTCTTCCAGGCTTGGCAGCCCACATAAGTATGTTGTTAACAGAAATATGGGATTCTAAGTTCAGTAGTCAACATAAACCTTGTAACCCAGAATAAGAAAATAAGTTTTGGGGTTGTCCTGGTTTTCTTGAAACATCCCAATTATTAGAAGTCATTACTGCTTTAGGAACATCTAGCAACATTTCCTCCTTAAATTAAATTGCCTGGCTACTTTCCAGTCTGTGTAAACCCCCGCCAAAAGAGGCAGCAGCAGCCATTATACAGTAGATATCTCCAGCTCCCGGCTCTGGTCCTTTTAGCATCCCGGTATCACCTGAAGTTTTCAGAACGTGTGCTCTTTATTTGTATTCTTTATCATTCAGTAATATTAATTGTACTTATCGCGGTGCTTCGCTGTGACCTTCCTATACATGATTATACATGCTTTGGTCATATATACCCTTCACTCAGTCTTCTTTATTACAGAACATCCATCTGATTCTTTCAGCATCTGAAGGTGAAAACATCAATGCAGCTATTGTTGGGGACAGAATTCATTTTAAAAGTAACATCTTAGCCGGGCGGTGGTGGCGCACGCCTTTAATCCCAGCACTCCGGAGGCAGAGACAAGCGGATCTTTGTGAGTTCGAGGTCAGCCTGGTCTACAAGAGCTAGTTCCAATACAGGCTCCGTAGCTACAGAGAAACCCTGTCTCGAAAAAAAAAAAATAATAAAAAAAAACCAATAAAAGTAACGTCTTAGCTGTGGCTAGCACTCAAAAGTTTGCAAAATGTTTTCCTGTGTGGTGTACATTTCTCTCAACTATAGATTACACAATACAAGGGATGCTGAGCATCTGTTTGGGGAGACAGACTTGACTGTATTCACTTTTTGTTTTCAGCTGAGGAACTAGTATTCACCGAATACTCTACTGGGCATCGTGGCAACATTTTACATGCATTGCCTCATTGAAGCCTTAGAAATTAAACAGCCTGTACTGTCACATACCCGAAAATAGTTTCCCCTCTGCCCTTTTCTTTGAAGTGACAGAATGTATAGCTTCTAACAAATCTCACCTGTGAAAACAGAAAACTAGATTTCTGATTTAAAAAAAAAAAGGGGGGGGGGCTGGTGAGATGGCTCAGAGGTTAAGAGCACTGACTGCTCCTCCAGAGGACCCGAGTTCAATTCCCAGCACCCACATGGCAGCTCACAGCTGTCTGTAGCTCCAGTTCAAGAGAATCTGACATCGTTATACCAATGTGCATGAAATAAAGTTGTTTTTTTAAAAAAAAAAAAAAAGCCTTGAGAACCAGGGCTCACCACGTGGTGGTTAGTGAGGTGGACAATAGGAAGAGCAGGCAGAACTTTATGAATCAGGGGAATGTGCTGAACTCTTGGCCCAGATTCTGATTCTCAGCCTCAATTTTGTGCCCAGCTGTAAAGCACATCCTGTCCAGGTCTTTACGGCTGGCTTCCTATGCTGTGGAAACAGGCTCCAGTTCCTGCTCCATCTGTAGATGCAGTCGGATAACAATTTAGAACGCTCCAAAAAGGTTTGCTTTTATGGCATGCAGGCAGTGGCACCGCACTTGGTAGTCCTGGGCATAAGTCATTTCTCTCGTCCTTGCTTCTACAGGCAATAATTTCTAGAACCAAATGCTGTCGAGTTTAAGGATGTGTTGATTTTTCTCCACCTACTGGTCTATCCAGAAAGGAACGGTTTGGGTTCCAAAGTGAGCATAACCTCTCCTCGTGTGAAATAATGCAGGAGTAAAAGTAGTTTCCAGTTTTAGAAAATATGCATACACTCACTTCAGCGAGACCAGAAATATTAAGATCTATGGAAGAGCAATTTTACAAGATGTGCCCAGAGCCTTAAAGTTCATGTTGTTGTTTTTTTCTCAGCAATATGCCCTCTAGGAAAACATTATGGGAAACAGTATTGTACAAATAGATTTATGAACTCAGTTAAGTCTCATATCAATGTATAGCTTTATACCAAATTGTAGAGGTTTTGAATTATTGAGATGTCACTTACAGACTTTGAATAACACATATTTAAAGTACATAACTTACTTAGGTTTGATTTATGTTTCTACCTGTGGCGCCATCAGAAAAATCAAAAAGCAAAATAATTCCATCACCCCTAAGCTTTTTCATGACTTTTGGAATCCATCCTTCACCTTTCTCTGTCAGCAAGAAACTGCTTGCTATCACTTTAAAGTACTTACTAGGATGCAAGATGTCTCTGTGGGTCAAAGAGCTTGCTGAACAAGCTTGGTGACCTCAGTTTGATCCCGAAAGCCATGGCAGAAGGAGAGAATTAATTTCTGAAAGTTGTCCTCTCACTTCCGCATGTACACTGGGAAACACACGTGTATTACACACACACACATACACACTAAAAATGATAATAATGAACATATAGAAGCATAAAAATAAACAAAGTATTTGGTATTATATAGGAATTTCTGTAAATAGAATTGTATACTACATATCACTGTGTGTGTATTTTGTAATTTTAAGATTTGTTCATGAAGTCTATATCTACATTGGGTTTCTTTTTAATTGTTGAATGGTTCTGAATTGTAAGAAAATGTCATGTCTTGCTTGCTAGTTTTATTGCTAATAAATATTTGGTTTTCTTTTAGTTTATATTATTTTTAAAAAACTGCAATAAATATTCATAGACTAAAATTTCTTTGGGGTGATATTCCCTCTCTCTTTAGAAAATACCTAAGCAGAATTTTAGATGTAACAAATAATAAGTATATTTAACTCATTAGATGAAATTTTAACTACCTCAATAAGCAATAGTAAGTGAACCAAAAATGCTGTCTCCAAATGAGACACTGTGTAATATTACTTAGCCTAACAATGTTGATTCTGAGGATTTTGATGCATTTCAACATGCCTTCATGATAAAAGACCTAAAGCAATTAGGAACTGATAGAATCTAACTCAAAATTTAAAAACCTGTAAATGAGGGAGGGGAGCAGAGAAAAATGTAGAGCTCAATAAAAATAAATAAATAAAAATCCTGTAAATGAAAAAGTTTGTAATCAACATTGCTCTAAGTGGGATGAAACAAAACACCCTCTAAAATCTGGAATGAAACAAACACACCCACTCTTTTTATTATTACTCAGTACACTGCCTGAGGCTGTAGCTAAAACCATAGGAAAAAGAAATATATAAAAGACATACAAATGGAATAAGTCAAATGACCCCTTAGTCACGTAACACATCACCTTATACTTAAAAGGCCTTATGGGCTCCACCAGAAAACTTCCAACAAAGCTGTAGATACAAAATCAACATAAAAATGTCAGTGACTTTTCTATATACCAATAATGAACTTGCTGAGAGAGAAACTGGGAAATGCATATCTTTCACCACAGCTTAAAAATATAAAGTACCTAGGAATAAACTTTACCAAGAAGTTAAAAATCTACACAATAAAAATTTCAGGACATGGAAAAAAATTAGTGAAGGAGACACTAGACAAAGGAATTCTGTCTTTCATGCTTCTGGATTGGAAGGATTAATGTTGTAAATATATCTGTATCACCTGATGTAATTCTTAGATTCAATGTCACACCATCAAATTTCAATGTCATTCTTTTCAAAACTTAAAATTAAAATCCCAAAATTTACAAGGAAACACTAAGAATGAGTAATTGCCAAAGCAATTCTAAGCAGGGCAACAACTCAAATGATAACTTCAGAAGCATAATGACAAAGAAATCACAGTACAGACACACAAACAAACATGCAGACTGATGTAACAGTGGGCCCCTGATATAATTCTACATGGATATGAATATTTAATACTGGAAAAGCAGTTCAAGGCACACACTGAACTTTAAGACAGCCTTTTCAACTAATGATATTGTCAAACTGGATTTTCACCTTCAGGGGGACGAGATTTGATCCGTATTTCCCACAATGTGCACAGATCAATTTAAAATGGATTAATGACCATATTTAAAACTGAGACTCTTACAATAAAACATGAGGGCAACACTCCAAGTTATAACATGGGAAATAAGGCTCTCTGAGATATACTCCAATAGTACAAGACATAACATCAATGTGAGACTGTATGGTATTAAGAACCTTCTGTCAGACCAAGAACGTTATCACAAGAATAAACAGACAGTCCACTGCATAGGAGAAAACCATTTCCAGCTGCTCTTCAGATGGGGGTTACTATCTAGAATGCATAAAGTACTGTATGGGAGGCGGTGGTGGGGAGGAGGGAGAAATCTTTAATAAAGAAATAAATTAATTAATTTAAAAAATTAAACAGCAAACCCCACAAAACTGCTGATCAACATATAAGCCAATGAACTGAACAATCAGGTTCCAAAATAAAAAACACAACAGCCAATAAATACTTTTAAAGTCTTCAATATCATTAAGCATTCGGGAAATGCAAATAAAAGCTACTTCGAGATTCTCTTTCATCCCAGTCAGAAGAGCTGGCATCAAGAAAAGAACAGTGGTGACTAATGGTGCTGGGGATACAGGAAAAGAGAGACCCTTATGCATTCATTGCTCATAGGAATGCAAACTGGTACAGTCGCTATGGAAACCCACATAAAGGCTTGCTCTGGTTCGTGATATATCAACTTGATCCAAGCTAGAAGAGGGAGTCTTTCAATTGAGAAAAGGGAACCTCAATTAAGAAAATGCACCCACCAGATTGTCCTGGGTATAAACCTGTGATACATTTTCTTGATTGGTGATTGATGTGGGAGGGCATGCCACATAGGGCAAAAACCTCAGGATAGTCAAAACAATCCTGTACAGTAAAGGAACTTCTGGAGGCATCACAATCCCTGACTTCAAACTCTACTACAGAGCTACTGTACTGAAAACAGCCTGGTATTGGCATAAAAACAGACAAAAGGACCAATGGAACTGAACTGAAGACCCAGATATTAATCCACACACCTACAAACATCTGATTTTTGACAGAGAAGCAAAAATATAAAACGGAAAAATGAAAGCATATTCAACAAATGGTGCTGACATAACAGGATATAAACATGTAAAAGAATGAAAATAGACCCAAATCTATCATCATGCCTAAAACTTAAGTCCAAACAGATCAAAGACCTCAACATAAAGCCAACCACATTGAAACTCATAGAAGAGAAAGTGGGAAGTACACTTGAACGCATTGGCACAGGAGACAACTTCCTAAATATAACCCCAGCAGCACAGACACTGAGAGAAACAATAAATGGCAGCTCCTGAAACTAAGATGCTTCTGTAAAGCAAAGCACATGGTCAGCAAGACAAAACAGCAGCCTACAGAATGGGAAATCCAGTAAAAGGAGGGAAAAAAAGAAATTATGAAAATTACAGAAAAATATGATGGATCAGAAAAGTATGACATTAAACAAGATAACCCAAACTCAGAAAATCAAATACCACATGTTCTTTCTCATATGCAGATTATATACTAGCTTTTTATGATGGGCTGTCATGGGTCATGAAACTAGAAGAGGTTCAAGGGAGCTTATAAGGTTGTGGGGGAGAAATGGGACATGCGTGACATGAAAGCAGAAGTAACTAATGAAGCAGGAAGGGCATAGGAGGGGAGCCTTGGATACTAGAGAAGCGACATCAAAAATATGTTTTAAGATGTTTCATGGAACCTAAACCTTTGTACGATGGTTTCAAAAGTAAATAGA
This sequence comes from Chionomys nivalis, assembly GCF_950005125.1. Lineage (NCBI taxonomy): Eukaryota > Metazoa > Chordata > Mammalia > Rodentia > Cricetidae > Chionomys > Chionomys nivalis. The sequence continues at coordinate 44,876,686 of NC_080105.1, read as the reverse complement.
AAAATAAATAAATACAATTTTTGGTTCCCATGAGGCTTCAAGTATACACAGTAAACTACAGACAACTAAAGAATAGTGAGAGTGGAGAAATAGTTTTCCCCAGGGAAGAATACGCCAATTGTTTATCAAATACCAAACAGTCAGGCATGAAAACAAACATACAAGTGACATCATACAGATAGAGAAGGGTGAATTTATATATTGAGGAATATATGCATGTGACAATTAGAGGAAATAGATGCTGTGAATTTGAAAGAAAGCTGTTTTTGGGAAGAAAGGGAAGGAGGGATGATATAATCTCAAAAAATGTCCAAAAAATCAAAGAAATGGAAAACAAAGTCTCCAGAAGATGCTACTCCATCGTGTGTTTGATTTAGATTATATCTTGCTGCACAAGCGCACTTCTCACGTTCTGTGCATGCAGGTGCTTAAGGAGAAATGCTATGCCGATTCATGCCATGAAGGCACTGTTCCAATATGCATTTGGGCTACCAGGAGCAATCACAGGGTCATGAGCAGGAGAGTGTCTGAGTTCTTGTTTGTTTATAACTTTAAAAGATAAGGAATGTTTGTCTTGATGTAGCTCCTCTCTTCCACTGTCTTCTACTCTGGCCCATCTGTGGTAGAGAATTTCTTCAGTGAGTAAAAAAACGGGCTCCCTCTGAGACCTAAGATTTTCAAGGCGGTGCCATGAAGGTCTAGAAATGTGTTTGAACCCTGCGATAGCTCTTTTCTCAAGTTCCTGCTCTGCCCCTCTTTTAACCAAAGGTTCATCATTAGCCTTCCCAGGAGAACATGGATGACTAGTCACAGCTGTGGAATTCACATAACAGCCAATAATCAAAATGGCCACCTGCCTTCTTCCCAAACATCTAATACCTTTTCCCCTTACTTCCATTTTCCTAGCATTCATATAGTCTGTTTTACTTACTTTGTTCAAACCTATATTATAATATCATATATTTTCAAAACCAAGATTCTTAGTTACTGTTTTATTGCCATGACAAAATACCACTCTCAGGCAGTTTATATAAGAAGCATTTGATTGGAGGCTTGCTTACAGTTTTATGATCATTGCAGTGGGGAGCATGGTTGCAGGCAGGCATGGCATTTAAGAGCTAAGAGCTCTCATTGATCTATAACTTGCAGGCAGAGAGTAAATCTGGGCCTAGCATGGGCTATTGAAACCTCACGGTCCACGCCTAGTAACACATCTTCACCAAGGAGCCACACCTCCTAATCCTTTATAAACAGCCCACCAACTGGGAATTAGCCATTCCAACATATGACCCTAAAGAGACCATTTACCATCAAATCTCTGTATTCCAGTTTCTGGCCCCATAGGCTTGCAGCCATATCATAATGCAAAATTCATTTAGTACAACTTCAAAAGTCCCCATAGCCTTTCACACTCTCAACACTGTTTAAAAGTACATCTCTTAAGCCACTCAAGGCAATCTCTTAGCTGTAATTCAATTCTATATAAAATCAAAAAGCAAATTACATACTTCCAACATGGGAAGAAGTCATAGTCAGAATGAAGAAATACTAGATCAAAGAAAGACCAAAATCCAGTAAGGCAAACTCCAAATTTTGTGCATCTTTGCCAGATGTCAAAGAACTTATTGGATGGCTCTTCATATCTACTCCTTCCAGCTCTGCTGACTACAACACATTTCTGTCTTTTGGGCTGGATCCATACCCTGTCTGAATCTCTCCTTGGCATGTATCCCGTGGCTCTAGCATTTCCAACATCTTGGGGTTTCCACCACAATCCAGGCTTCACCTGTACAACTTCATGCAATGACCTCTCTAGGCCTCCATTCAAGGACTCCCATGCCCCACGCTTGGCCCTTTACTGAGGAAGATTCCACAAGCCCTTTACTTCTATATCGTTCTTGATAAAGCCAGAACCACAAGATCAAAACTGGCTAGTTCTGCTCCCTGCTAGGATCAGCATCTGGCCATTTATAAAATATCACTAATGAACTGTTTTCATTAACTTCTTCAGATCTGAGGATCTTATGAGCTCCCTATTGTCGACTCTTATTAGTCCCTTTATTGCTTACCTGGTATGGATAGTAGACACCCTCTTTTCTCTAGGGATTTGCTTCACGATGCTCCAAAACATCTTTTTCCTTCCAACCAAATAAGAGAAACTGGTGCCAAAATCTCTACATGCCATGTGGATCTTAGTATGAATGTTATTGTTTCTACTTGACAGGTGTAACTTTTCTGGACATCGTTATTATGCATAATTTTTTTGTAATTGTAAGATAGTTAGCCTACTCTGGAAAGCTAAAATTCCTATGACAGAGCCAAAGGATGTTCATCACAATGTCAACTCACATGTCACTAATATTTATTCGAGTTCTACAAAATAGTAATACTAAGAAGGTCTTGTGAGCCCCTACTCATCTTCAACAGAGAAATTTTTAGCATAAGCAAATGAAGTCCTTCATAATGATCACAGAACAGGCCTGTCCTTTGTCCCAAAGGCAGACAGTATATCTTCTCAAGACAGAAACCAATCAAGGATGTTTTCCACAAAAGTCTAAAACAAAATGAGGTTGAGGTATTCCCATAATACATTGGGAATAAATGCAAGAAACCATCAAGAATTGTTTCCAACAATAGCTTGTTTCTAGCTCCCTGCTTCTGGAAAAATTTCCCATGAGTTTGTCACACCAATATCTACTTCAATCAACCAGGCCAACTTAAGTGCGAACCAGATGATACCAGAATCTGCAGAGCAAATAGGGTGAGCTCAGCCTACAGTAATAGTTTCAGCAAGCTGGAAAACCATCTAGGTCTACTTTAGTGGTCCAACATCTTTCTTTTTAATGTCTTTTCTGGTACCAACCCCAGATCAGCAGAATGTATTAGTATATGGATAGACCCTGCTTTCCTACTGAGGAAGAAGTCAGAAGTCTTCCATAGTGCTTAACAGTGAATCAAGGCTATAAAGAATTCCATTTAGTGTAAAGTTAGTGTTGCTGATGACTTCAGCTCATGCTGAGGCAAATTTAACGTTGTTATTTTCTGTTTGGACATTATATACAAAACTGTTTATTGTACAAATAGCTATCTATTGAATGAGCAAGAAACATGAAACAATTATCTCCTTAGGAAGATTCCCCCTGCAGAGGTTTAAATAAGAATGGCCTTCACAGGCTCATACATTTGAACCCTTAGTCACTAGGAAGTGGAACTCTTTGAAGGGATTATAAAGATTAAGAAGTGTGGTCTTGTTGGGGGAAGTGAAGTGAGTCACTGGGATGGTCTTTAAAGTTTCAGAAGCTCAGGTCTCTCTCTCTCTCTCTCTCTCTCTCTCTGTGTGTGTGTGTGTGTCTATCTCTGTGTTTCTCTACTGTCTCTCTGTTTCTGTCTATCTGTCTGTGTCTCTGTCTGTGTCTCTCTGTCTCTCTCTCTGTCTCTCTCTCTCTCTGTCTCTCATCTGCAGATCAAGATATAGCTCCTGGTCATGGCGTCTCTTCATGGGTATAAAACAGTGACTAAGGCAACTCCTAAATATTCAAAAAGTGCCTACTTAGGCACTTTAGTAATCACACAATAAGTTGTTGGTATCTCCCTAAGATTCTAAGGGTCTTAAAATCACCAGGAAGTTGCAAGCCACAAAATTTTGGGAATCAGATAAATGAATGAAACTGTGGCTTTCTAACAAGAAGTAATCCTGGGCGATCATGCACTCTGAAAAAAAGAGCTACAGGAAAAAGCTTACAGTCGTTAAGGCCCACAAAGTAAAACTAACATCAGTATGGCAGAGAGACTGACAATGCCCCCAGCATGGCATCTCAGCTTTGTGGCAGATTTCTACTCTCCAGGTCAGTGGGAACAATTATTTTTTGACTGGATGCCAGCAGTCAGTCTGGCCTTTCATGTGTATCCACACCACATTCTGGGTGACATTCTTTTGCCCCACAAAATCACTGAGAACCGATGGAGCAGGCAGGAAAGGAGTAAAAGCCATCTTCTCACACTCTGATAGATTTGTCAGCAAGTTGGTGAAACAAAACTTTATGAGGTAACCAATTAAACCCTGGTACTAACTATCTGATAAGGGTATTGCCTATCAGAAGTCAAGGTCAGTAGGGCACATCCAATACTTAATTAAAGACACATCATTTGGGAGATCCAAGACTGGAGTTTTCCTTCATTATAAATGGTCAAGGAGTATGTCTGGGAAAAGAGATGGCAAATATCCACCATCCCTATTCTCTGGCATCCCTAAGGCACCAGACACACATGGCATTGCGATTGCTGTTTTCATCCCAATGCCATAAGATGTCACCCGTCTCCCACATAGACTCAGGACCTTTGTGTAAGAAGATCAAATGTTAAAAAGAGAAGGATTTTTTTCATAAATTTAGCAGAGGCCCACTGTTCCTTCCAACTTTAACCCATATGGGGTTCCCTAGAGGACTCTGCAAGCAGTATATTGACGTCTTTGACCCTATCAATCAATCAGGATATTCCAGGACTGAGACAGAATTAAATTTGAATCTCCTAAATTCCCCTTTGGCTACAGTGTCATCCAGAGATGTGTCATATAGGTAAGACTGAGGTTGCCATTAAGGAAAAGAAATATCATCATAGCTAAAGTTAGAGAAGAATTCAAAGTTTTCTAGAGTGCAATATAACTTGGTTTTTATATTATAATCATAATGGTATGCCTTCAGTATCTGAGAGATGGACTCTCTCTGGGAAGAGTTATGAAGTAACCAAACTCAACTGCTTATGAGGGCATGAAACTAGAGAGAGAAGCAGATCGAAATCTTTCTGAGCCAATCTTGAGGAGGCCATTTCAGCCTCATTAAAGCAGACAGGCATAGATTGTAGAAATGTAAAGCTTCCATTAATGCCTGAACTCACAGCCTGTTGAGTGTTTGCTGCAATGAAATCTATAGAATTGTGCCACATTTCCAGCCTGAAAATGGCCTGAAAAATTGAAAACTTGACATGATTAGCTTCCCAGGCTAGAATGGTATAGCCACAGATCAAACTGGTGTCAGCAAACAAATCTTTTGTGCCTAGTCTGAGGTAGTTGACGTTTGTTGGGTCTTAGTGTCTATCCCTGTACTAAAAGTTCATGAGCAACATTATCTTAACAGGAAGCACTGACCATAGGCACCCACATACATAGCATGCAGAGTTCAGCAAGCGCCAAACAGGGCTTTCCATCCTCTCCAAAGGATGCACAGATTTCTTCAAAGAGTGTGCTTAGTTGGTAGGTCTATAGTTATTCAAATAGCAGAGCAAATGGCCAGACTGCTTGGAAACAGCCAAGGAGCTGTGACTACGCAATGTTTTTAACGACAGCAGGCAGGGGCTACAAGTGTGAGAATGGCTTTGTATACGGCCCACCTAATGTGGAGGGGGATGGCACCATCAGGCCCAAGCTGCGCTCGTTGTCACATCACCAAGCCCAGCTATGCAGTGAGCTCTTGTGTCTCTGCAGTAGGTAGTGGATTTCAGAGTGAAGTTCCTCCACGTGGAACGGCAGGCATTGTTTTGCTGGGAAACTGAGCTCTGGCTAACGTCAGGCTTGTTACACGCTTATCATGCCTTTTCCAGTGGAAGAGAGTCTTTGCTGTCCCTCTCACCTTGTCTATGAGTGTAAACTGAGCTCTGAGATAAAATATGTCCATCTGCCAGTGACAAAATGTTCTTAATTGAATTTTCATTTCCACGAGAACTCTCTAGCTAGCTTACAGCTGTTTGCCTTAAAAGAAGCAATGTGCCCAGATTTTAAGGGACGTGCCCAAGTAGAAGCTAGTTCCTTTTGCAAGAAGCTTCCATTTCTCAAATCCTAAGCCATGGAGATTGTGTACCATTTAAAATAAAGGCGACCCTAATATAAGAATATCTGTTTATGTGCAGTTTTGTTTTGTTTTGTTTTTTTTGCTTGTGAGTCTAGCTAACATTTACAGGACACAGATGTAAAACATTAAGTCTTATTGGGCATGTGCATGTTTCTAGGGCTGACCACTTGATATTGGATAACCAACCAATCAAGGGGCATATCTCTAGGAAAGTTCAATTCTCTCTTGCTTGGCAGCTGATAAGCTTGTTTATCTAGGGATCAGGTCTTGTGATGGCTCTTCTTGCTTTTCACTTGACTACGTGCAGAATGTGTAAAGATTCTACCTTCTTCATATCAGATTGTGGTGGAAGTGGCAGGGTTAGAAAGTGTGCCTCTGTCGGAGCAGGTGGATATTGTGGAATATTATTTTAACCAGGCAAAGATGTGTTACATTTGTTTGTGCTGCAGAAGGTTACTTTAAATGAGTTAAGGTGTGTTCCTTTTGTTTATGCTGTATTTGTTTAACTATGAAAAGGTGTGTTGAATTTGTTTCACCTTCCCTGCCTAAGGCACCTGATTGGTCTAACAATGACAGGACTGTCAGGCAGAGAGAATAGGAGAAATATGGGCTTGAGAGAAAGAAGAAGATAGAAGAGAAAGAAATGACAAAAGGACAAGGAATGACACCTGTGGCCAGAAGCCAGGCAGATGCCAGACCAATAAAAATAGAGAAACAGGAAGGTAAGATATACAGAAGCAAGAAAGGTAAAAAGCTCTGAGGCAAAAGGTCGATAAAGAGAAACAGGCTAATAATCTACATTAAAAGAGCTAGCCAGAAACATGCCTAAGCTAGATTGAGCATTCACAACTAATAATAAGTCTCTGTATCATGATTTGGGATCTTGTCCGTCAGCCTAAAAGAAAAGCCTGGTACATGTTTGGCCTTGTTGGAGGAAATGTGTCACTGGAGGTTAACTTTAAGGTGGCAGAAGCTCTAGCCAGGCACAATGACACCCTCTCTGCCTGCTGCCTGCAGATCGGAATGTAGAGCTCTCAGCTACTCCCCAGCCTCATGTCAGCCTGCATGCCACCATGCTTCCCACCATGTCCATAACAAACTAATCTTCTGAATCTGTAAGTCAGCCCAGATAAATATTTTCCTTTATGAGAGTTGCTGTGGTCATGGTGTCTTCTCACAGAAATAGAAACCCTAAGACACTGATAAATTAGGAGTATTGAATGTTTAAATTTTATTGTGAAAGTTGAAATCATGAGAAAAATATATGCTTCTTTTCACATTTTAAAAAAAGATGGCTGCTTCAGATGATCATTTCCCATGCCCAAAGATTACAACCTCACAATAAAGTGGTATTCCATTAATTCACTCCTACTGTTACATAAACTTGGAATGACACATTTGTATTTTACATTATGCTAGTAGAGAAAGATGGTAGTATTTAAATAATTTGGTTTCCCTCTAATGCAATTAGTTAAACCATTTTAATGATGATGAAACAGAAAGTGGTTTGTATTTGAATTCCTTTTATTGGAACTTCCCTACTTAGGTATCAAACCTGTCTGCTATTCCTAATTGAAATATTTTGGTGCCTTAAATCTAATTCTAGCTTTGTGCCTTGTTTTTTGATATATCTGACATATCTCATGAATATTTTAATTTCTTTCTGGACTCACACCCTTTGAGAAGTAAAGAATAAGAGTAGAAGCATTCCAGGATAGTTTCTTCCATCCTGATGCAAGAAATAAGAGGAAATTTGTGTCAAGGTTCTAAATGGTCTTGACTGCATTGAGACACTGAAGAGGCTCACTTACTGAGCAACAATGCAACCAACACGACAGTAACCTGTTGCCTTCCAAGATGAGTCACGTGTCCTCTGACCACCTCTCAGGTTGTCTGTCTTGGAGGACCTTAGACTGCTGTGCTATGATTCTAAAGGTTTCATGGGTTTCTAAGGAATATTCCTCCACGAAATCTGCTTCTCATTCCCCTGGTAATCTGTTGTTTTCTCATATTTCATTTGTCACACACACACACACACACAAGCAATGAGGATGCCAGGGAGGACCTGAACAGGGAGGTGTGCTGGTGGTCACTCATTGTAATGGAACGAGAAGACTCATGGCTTCACATCCTTTCTCTGCAGCATGGACACTTCCTGAACCTGTCCCAACCTTTGTTTCTTCTTATTTGCCAAGTACTGGTGATAATGTACTGTTCTAATGGTTCATTCATTATTTTGAAAGGTCCCGGAAGCATGAAATACATATTAACACTCTCCGTTTCTCCTCTCCCCCAACTCATGTTACTCATAAATATACTTAAGACTTAGAATTTTTTATATTTATTGAAGATAAACGTTTTTATTCACACAACATATCCTAATTACAGTTACCCATCCCTCTACCCATCACACTCCCTCACCACTTCCCCTCCCATCCAGATTCACCCCTTTCCCTCTCATCAGAAAATAAACTGAATTCTGAGGGATAATATTAAAATAAAACAGAATGAAATTTTTAAAATATAATAAGATAAAAACAAAAACAAACATATTGGAATATGACAAACAAACTGAAGGAAAAGAGCCCAAGAAAGGGAACAACACAGATAATAGATGCAGTGACCCAATTGTTCACACACTCAGGAATCCCAGAAAAACACAAAACTGTAAGTTATAATATATATCCAAAGGCCAGCATACCAAAAAGCGAGAATATATATCAAAACAATAGGATTTAAAAGTAAAAAGCCCCAACATGACATTGTAAGACAAGAAATCCTAAACACTGCTGTTAAGTTCTTTTTATGTTGGTCATCTATTAAGCATGCAGCCTACCCTTAACAGAGTTTGTTTCCCCAGGGAGACTTATAGTTTTCAACATTTTCACAGAATTTCAGATCTCAAGGAAGTGAACAGTACCTTAAGGCCAACCTCTTGTAGTCTTAGAACTTTTGAAAGAAATAATTCATTTCCCCTCTCAGGTCTTTCCACACCTCCTTGATCAAAACGACTTTAAGATGCATCAACTCCACTCATCACCAAACCTGCCAATCAAGTTAAGCTTCTTACTACCTCCAAACCTAAGACTGTGCCGTCTGGGGAAATACTGACGAGAGTACTGTGTGCCTTTACAACTCACATCTCTTACACTCTGGTCACCTTTGGACTGGATGTAAAAATACATATATTACTAATGTGAAAGCTCTTAAAACCATACTAAAAATGTCTATTGAGCAAAGATTGAACTCATCAAAATACATTTTAGTCCCTAGACTGTTGACCAATTACTTGTGGACATATTTTCCATTGTTCTGTGTCAAAACTAGTTATTTTTTCCGAGTATCTGTCTAGTCGGCTGCATATATTCACACATGTCTGCATCTAATCAGGGTCAACAATATCATGAGGACTTGCCCAGCTATCAGAGTTATTAGTGTTGCCACCTTGCCCATCTTTGACATTTATTTAGTTGGGGGAGTCTGGAACTATGGACCAATTAAGAACCTATTTCTCAGAAACAGCAAATATTAGTACTTATTGGGATTTAAAATACTATTCTAGTTCTTTGACATAGTCTATTGATTTGGTGTTTCTCAGTTTGATCCTATATCCTACTGTGTTGTTGCCTTCACTTGAATTGGTGAGCTTATGTGAAATTTAGACACTCTGGCACATTGGGAAGTGATTGATTTCACAAACTTCCATCTCTCTAATAAAATGGCATGAAAGGGGACTTACAGATATTATTTCTAGCCTGACCCTCCTACCTCCTTCTCAGCCATCATTAGCCCCTTAGAAGAGCTGGTGAATTTTCAGGGATCACACACACACACACACACACACAAATCATAAAGACAGCAAACATCTTCACTCATTAGACATAAAATACCGCACTTTAAAAAAGCATCTTCTTAATCCTGGCCCCAAAGACAAACAGCATATTCCTCTCTTAGATGAGGGTCTGTATTATTAAAGTTTCTTAGAGGTGCAGAACTGATAGGATGTGTGCGGGGAGAATAGCATGGGTGTGGTTGTATATGCAGTGTGTGTATGTGTGTGCGGGTGTACACACCCGGGGGAGAAAGACAATTGAACCCAGGATAAATGAAAGCAGAGATGGAAAACACCGGGGTGAAAACAGGTGGTAGAGTGATAAGGATGGAGAAATGAGGGGCGAGGCAAAGGCATAACCAAAACAAGGTGTGTGCATGAAGAAGTTTCTTAGAAACTTTTGACTTTGTAATTCCAAGTAAGAAAATATAAGAGGAGACGATAGAGTAGAATATATGTGAAATGAAAAAAAGGAGGAGAATATTTAAACCTTTACTGGTTTAAGTCGTAAGGAAGACAGGGAGGTGGAGGAAAAGAAAAATATGGGACATGTTAATTAAACTAAGTATGTATTAAGAAGTCTTATACAATTCCATTGGATAGTAAGTTAATTAAAATATATTTATTTTCCAAGAATTGTTTGGGTGTGTAGTGTTTTGGCCAAGTCCACTCCCCATTCTATTTGCTCTGATTCCCCCTCACCACAACATCGTTCCCTCCCAACTTCATGTGTTCCTTCTGTTTATTGCCCACAGAGACCACTCAATGTTGCCATGTGTACATGGGTGTTGGGTCATCCTCTGGAGCATGGGCAGCAGATTAAAGGCAATATCCTTGGAGAAAATTGACTCTCCATCCTCCCATTATCCAGCAATTATCAATTGCTCCTCAGCTGAGGTGAACTTCACACATACCTCCCTACTCCATGTTGGGATTTTATCTGACTTCATCTTGCACAGGTCTGGTGCAGACTGTCACAAGCACTGTGAGTTTATATTATGCAATTGCCCTGCAGTCATCACATAAGAGTTTCATTATAGTCAGCTGCCCCTTCTGCATCTTAAAGGTGGACCCCTTCTATGATGATATCTGAGCCTTCAGAAGAGGAGCTGGGGTATAGATGTCCCATTCAGAGCCAAGCATTTCTCAATATCTTATTTTTTTGAACCTAAACCAGTTGTGAGCCTCCATCTTCATTGCCTGGTAAGCGTTGAAAGATGAATTAATCTATGAGTTTAAAAATAACTGTTAGCAATCTGTTTAATAATGGTTTGATCTAATAAAAATAATAGTAGTCCATTCTCCTTTAGGGTCTAGGACTTATCTAGCAAACAGTTCTTGGCCTTAAAAGTGTTGCTAGATCTGAGTTCTATCCTGGAGAATGGGCATAAGTCCAATCAGAAAGTAACTAGTTACGCCCATAATATCTGTTCCACTACTGCACTGGTCCTGCGTGGTCAGTCATTATTGTAGCTCACATAGTTCACAGCTGGGTTCAACTGATGACTGTTTTGTTTCTCAGCTGGTAGGCTGCATTAATAAGCACTATGAACTCTAGCCTATAAGACGAAGCTTCCATGTCAGTCTCATTTTGATTTATTTATGTTCCATAACTCAGCTACATTTTGTCTTCAGCAATCAGGACTCACCATTAAGTTCTAAACAGAAACCAACAACACTAGCAATGGTTTGTAATGCTTGAGGGCCTATGGGACACTGTTGACCACCAATAATTCCAAAAGAGGTAACCTGTGTGCCTTCTTATTTGATAGTGTATGATGTTTAGGAAAGAAATCATTCCTCAATTATAGAACAACTCCATTAGAAAGAAGAGAGAGAGAGAGAGAGAGAGAGAGAGAGAGAGAGAGAGAGAGAGAGAGAAGAAGAGATGGGGAGAGGAAGAATGGAGGGCAGGAAGAGGGGACAAGGAGGATAGAATTCTTCCTGGTTTTCCGACATCACGACTGTCAAGCCCTGTATATCACTGAGCTCAAACATTTCCTTAAAGCACTGGGCTTGTATTGATGAAACTAATGCCGTGCAATCAATCCTTTGAATGCAGATGGATTTCCGGTGCCGAGTTCAGCAGAACTGTTGGGAAGAAAGTTAGGGTGTTGTAAGTTTCACCTATCAGCATTTCTTTGATTTGTAGCAGAAATATGACAACTTTTCTTTCAGCTCCCGAGTTAAAGGGGGGATTCAAATGATAAATTCAGAAATATCACCTAGATCTTAGCTAAATGCTAATGCTTTGTCTACAAGGTAATTCCAAAGAGGCAATATTAATAGGCATTCTGTTTCTTAATCTGATCAAGAAATGGCTCTTGGAACATCTCCAGAGACTCTATAACATTTCATACCTGCTCCATCCTCACCCATCCACATTTATAGAGCTATCTGTAATTCTTACGACACTGAACAAAACCCTGCTGGTGAGGAGAGAAAGAATAAGAGAGGTCTTGTAAGGGAAGTATTAGGTAGGAAGTAAAATATGCCATCAGCAACATCCAATTCCCACTCCAGTCCTAGTGTTTCCCCCGTGTGAGCAGGCTCTCCTCCTGCCACTGCACAGAGCCCTTTGCAATGGAAGCATTCAGCTTCCCTTCCTTGATATTCCCAACACATGTTGCTACAATGCTAAAGTGGTTGCAATAATCTAATTTTTGCATGCATATATTAGTTGCTAATGGTTTCTGGAGTTTAATGTGCCCCCCTCCTAGGTAGCACACTTCCATACGTCCCTTTGTGCAGGAGTTTCTAGGGCTTTAAGTCAGGAGAGATACCTAAGGCTCAGAACTCAGAGCTCATACACGATCTCAGCCACTTTCAGGAAGCGTAATGTCTTCCTACCTCCCCTTTCCTGAAACATGAAAAAATCAGTGATGGCTCCTCTAAATTATTCTGCCACAGTTCTTCTACACCGAGAAGCCCAGGTACACTACTCAAGTGTCAGCCCTTGAACAAACACGTTAGACCCTGCTAGCACAACAGGCAGAAGTCCAGATGTGGTTTTCACTTTAACTACACTGACAGGTGAGGAGGTCCCTATGAATGGTGCAGACATCCCAGCCCAAATGTGGAGAGCATCATTAGAAAACACAGATTCAAAAACATGAGGACTGGGGCTGGAGAGATGGCTCAATGGTTAAGAGCATTGCCTGCCCTTCCAAAGGTCCTGAGTTCAATTCCCAGCAACCACACAGCCCTCTGTAATGAGGTCTGGTGCCCTCTTCTGGCCTGCAGACATACACACAGACAGAATATTGTATACATAATAAATAAATAAATAAATATTAAAAAAAAAAAAAGCCGGGCGGTGGTGGCGCACGCCTTTAATCCCAGCACTCGGGAAGCAGAGGCAGGCGGATCTCTGTGAGTTCGAGGCCAGCCTGGTCTACAAGAACTAGTTCCAGGACAGGCACCAAAAGCTACAGAGAAACCCTGTCTCAAAAAACCAAAAAAAAAAAAACAAAAAACAAAACACAAAAAAAAAAAAACATGAGGACTGAGAAGAGTGTGCACCCCCACGTTCCCTGACTAAAATATTGCAATAGCAAGGGTTAGAAACTTCTCCAGGGACTATATCTCAATTGCATGCTTTCCAGTGCCAGCTGTTTTTCTTCTTCATTCTCTCAGTTCTAAAATAAATAAATAAATAAGAACCATTTTGAAGATATTGAAAAAACCCTCTCTTTCTCTCCTTGTTAAAGTGAAGAGATTTAGGACTGGCATTTGCAGGCCTGGTGATTTTTTTTTTTTTTTTTAAGAAATAATCTGCAGATAGTTGGTTTTTTTTTTTTTTTTTAAATAATCTGCAAATACTTGGGAGGCTCGCTTTTTTTCCCTCTAAATCCCCCACTTCAGAAGTCTGTTGTACAGGACTGTTTAGTGGCCTGGTGTGCGACGGAGACAATGTTTTGTCAATATCTTCCCTTTCTGAGTAACTGTGAAGCCATCTGGCTGGTGGTGAACAGGTCCTGCATTAACTGACTGCAGTTAGGAAACCTTAGAGTTAGAAATTAATTTTATACCTGAATAATGCCGTGCAAATGATAATCGATGGAATAAAAATGAGGAGTATTGGAAAAGCTTGGGAAACAGTCCATGTTTACAGATGTAGAGGGTTCCAGGCGCTTGCTCAGATCAGAGATCCAATTGCTGTCCCATTACGTTGTAGTTTATGGATCCTGGTTGGAGGTAGGAATGGCAGCCCACTGATCATAAATTCCACAGTCTTCCCTTAATGATCTTAATGGTTTGCTATTATTTTACTGTGCTATCATTCAAAAGGAGCCCATCTGGTATTCATGAGTATGGGCAGAAGAGGATAGGATTCAATGGTTATAAATGCACTGGAAAGATAGCCACAGTGCAGGTGAAATCAGGGGTTTCTTTGTGTAAAAGTTTCTCCTTCGGTGAGTTTACAAGATTCCCTTGATAGATAAACCAAATCAAAGGGTCAGAATTAGGGGCTTATTCATGGAATTATTCTTTTTGGTGTTAATAGCTATTTTGAAACCGTTTTTAACTCAAGGACTTTGAAAGATGTGGCAGTGACAAGCACTCGATGCAAATCATGTATGCTCCACAATCTCTGCATCTATTCTAAGAAAATCTGTGTCATCCAGCACACGCATTGATGAAAGCTCTGGATATGAGAAGTTATTAGCATAATGACTACTCCCGGCACAGTGACGAGCAGGGGAGGGAGAAAGGGGAAATAATGAGGTTGTAAACTGAGGAGCTAGGCCTGTAACAAAGTGGACATAAATCATGCCAGAGACCCTCGGAGCTGATCACTTGGAAGAGATGTCCACCGTAGGGTTGGTTGATTAGCACTCTCCCGCTGTTTGTCTGTTGATGCAGAGACGTGACATATAGGTTTATCCCAGGAGAATCAAGTGTGCTTCCACAGCCAGAGGGCACCCTGAGGCAGAGAGCTGCTACAACCCATCAGGGCATAGAACTGCCTCCAGGGTAGACCAAGGGATCCGGGCAAAGAGCAAATAGAATACGCTTGAAGGAGATTGGATTCGATGACGTCTAGCATGTCTTCAATGCCTGGAAACTGATGTGGCAGATGGGGAAGATATTGGATGACCGTGTCTTACATCTGCTGACCTTTCTACAGCAAGCGTTTGGTGAGCACAATGGTAGGTGCTAAGAAGATAAAATTAGGATTTCTTTTTAATTCTCAAGCACTGATCCTTGGTTAGTGGCAAGATGCTTGCCTAGGAGAATATCCATGACCTCACAAGGAAAAAAAAAATAGAAGTTTTGGGAAGAGAGAGGGGTACGGGGTAAATACAGGAAATGGTGTGGGATATCTGTTACTGCTGTGAATCAATTCGCCCTCAACACTTTAGAGAAGTATGTAAGAGAAGATCAAGCCCCAGAAATAGCTGTATGGGAGTAAGGAAAGCAATACTCATTCACTGAGGACTCAGTACGCATGGAACACTGAGAGCAACACCATGAAGCCCTTAGGAAGCATACAGACTATCTAAGGGTCCTGTAGTGTATTGCACATGTGCCCTATAGATCACTTTCATCTCTGGAACCACTGCATCAATAGTCACTAAAACCTAAAGTCAAAGCAGGCCTGCTGCTTCCTCCTGGGTTGTGCTAGTCACGATACCCAAGTTTCTTCACATTCCCTCAGAACTTGTTGCAGACTTACGGTTCTGAAAGACGATGGCTGTGTGCAGTTTAAGAATGCCCCCGCCCAAGAGATTCATAGGTTTGAGTGATTGGCCTTCAGTTGATGAACTGTTTGGGAAAGATTAGAAGAAATGGCCTTATTGGAGGACATGTGGCCTTGTAAGAGGAGGGGTGTCACTGGGGATGGGCTTTGAAGTTTCAAAAGCCTACCATTCTCTCTCTCTCTCTCTCTCTCTCTCTCTCTCTCTCTCTCTCTCTCTCTCTCTCTCTCTCTCTCTCTCTCTTTCTCCCTTTCTCCCTTCTTTCTCCCCTTCTCCCTCTTTCTCCCCTCTCCTCCTTGTTCTTACAGATCCAATGTGAGCTCTCAGCCACTACTCCAGAGCTACGCATAACTTTCTGCTGCCATGCTCTCTGACATAATGATCATAGACTGAAACTTCTGGAACCTTGAGGCCCAGTAAAGGTTGTCTTTTATAAGTTTCCTTAATCATGATGTCTCTTCATAGCAGTAGAAACATGACGATGGCAACTGGGTGGCTTCTTTTCTCGCAGTCCTGTAGTTCTCTTGGAATCAGATCCTCTGTCTCACTGTCCTATTCTGCCTTCAGTACCCAGCTTACAGCCCTGCTCCACCAATACAGCCAGCCACGGTAATACCGCAGGCTCAGCTGTAGACTGCTCTGATAGATATGAAAACATTGAGGACAGATATCCTAATAAAGTGAGCTAGGAGAGCTTTTGGGGTCAAATATTCTAATAAAGTGAGCTTTGTGGTCTGTTTTGTTCCTCAGTGCACATACAAGTTATGTTTACACAATGCTTAGGCTGCAGTCTATAGGGTACGCAATAACATTCTGTCCAAAAGTAATGCATTCCTTAATTTCAAGAATGCTTTATTGCTAAAATGCGGATACTCATCTGAGCTATTGGGAAAGTGTTCCTGATAGACTAGCTTGAGGCAAGTTGCTTTGAACTTGCAACTTGTATAACAATACAATGCCTACAAAGGGCAAAATAAAAAGCAAAGCATAGTAAAACAAAATGTGCCTGCATAGGCTTTGCTTAAAGTATAAAATAATCTAGAAATGTTTCCTTTAAAAATGGTGTCTGTGGTTAGTAGAACTGTTTTCCACATTTTAGGTTTTTTTTTTTTCTTTCTTTCTTTCTTTCTTTCTTTCATCTTTAACATTTTCCTGCAAGCGAATATATGCCCGTGGGAAGAGTTTTAAGAGTATTAAAAAAGTGATTTTTTTCAATCTAATCTTCATCCAATTGCAAAGGTGACTTTTTAAATTCAAATTCAGCTCCATCTCCGTGAGGTTTCAACTTTGAGACAACGCTAGCAATTGGTTATTTCTGTGGCAATGGCTTTATATATCCCCTACAGCAACACTGTCATGCTTCAAAGAATGAAGAAAAATGGATGGTTTACAAGTTGCACGCATAACCCACCTGTAAAGGGTAATATTGATTATTGATAGGACCTAAGATTAAGCCTCTGGGCCTGACTGAGTGGGGTGGGGGATTGTCTTGATTAGATTGACTGCCTGCCTTGGGTAGATCCACCCTACAGGGAAGTGGCACCATTCCCTCGGTTTGCGTCCTGGTATCAAAGAGTGGAAGCTAGCAGAACAAAGCAAGCACATTCCCAGCTCTCTTCTCTCTGATTGTAGACTCACGTCAGCTGCTTCAAGCTCCCACAGTCTTGACCTCTCCGCTATGATGGACTTCACCTGGAACTGTGAGCTAAACTACACCCTTCCTACTGACTGACAGCGGGGGAATCTGCATAGGACCCAATTAGGCCTTCTGAATGTGGGTTACAGTTGTGTGGCTTGAGCAGTCTGTGGGGCCACTGGTGGTGAAGACAGTATTTATCCCTAGTGCAAGAACTGGATTTTTGGAGCCCATTCCCCATGGATGGATACCATGCTCAGTCTAGATACAGGGGGTGGGCCTTGGTTCTCAAGTGATGTAAAGACTTTGTTGGCTCCCCATGGGAGACCTCAGCCTCTCTGAGGAGTGGATGGGGGAGGGGTGGGAGGAGCAGGAGGAAGGGAGGGAAAGATAACTGGGATTGGTATGTAAAATAAAGATTGTTTTTAAAAATTAAAGCGAGGGTGGAAGAGGAAGAGGGAAGGGGAGGGTTGAGGAGAACTTGAGAGAATGGGATAGTCGAGGTGGAGGAAGGACAGAGATGAGAGCAAGGAAAGAGATCTCTTGATTGAGGGAGCCATTATAGGGTTAGCAGTAATCTGGCTCTAGGGAAAATTCTCAGGAATCCACAAGGATGACCCCAGCTAAGACCTTAAGCAATAGAGGAGAGGGGGCCCAATCTTGACTTGCCCTGAAGTCAGACTTATGAACATCTTAAAAATCACCATAGAATCTTCATTCGGCAACTGATGGAAACAGAGGCAGAGACCTACATCAAAGCACTGGACTGAGCTCCCAAAGTCCAGTTGAAGAGTGGGAAGAATGAGAATATAAGCAAAGAGGTCAAAACCATGATGGGTATAGCCACTGAAACAGTCTACCTGAGCTAATGGGAGCTCACCAACTCCAGCAGGACTGGGAAGAAACAAGAATAAGACCAAACTAAAATTTCTCTCAATGTGGTTGACAGTTGTATGGTGGGGGGCAGACTGAGAGGCCACTGGGCTTGATTTATTCCTACTCCATGTCCTGGCTTTTTGGGATCATGTTTTCTTTGGATGGATACCTTGCTCAACCTAGATACAGTAGGAGGGCCTTGGACCTTCCCCAAACAATGTGGCTTACCCTCTCTGAGGAGTGGATAGGGATGGGGTGGGAGGAGAGGAGGGAGTGGGAACTCTGATTAGCATTTATTTTAAAAAAATCTAATAAGTTAAGAAAGAAAAAACTAAAAAAAAATTGAAAAAAAAAAAAAGAATTGCACCATCAAAAGGGGCACAGGGAAAAATTACCCTTCCTTCCTTCCTGAAATTGCTCTTGTCATATGTTTCTCTCAGCGACAGAAAAAATAACTGGGACAGCGCCCAGCCTCCCCAGTGGTTCTGCCTCACCTGCTGCTTCTGGACATCTGCAGTCAGTACAGAACGCCTTCAGGTAAAAGTTTGCCTGGCTTCATACAGAAGCGAAAACTATGCTCTAGTGCTAAAAGCTTGAGATGGGGCTTTGGTCTGAACTTTTTTAGAAAAAATGTATTTGTTTTTTTAAGCTATCTTCTCATTTTGCATGAGAATCCTAGTTCCCACTCCTTTCCTCCTCCTGCTCCCTCCATCTTCCTCACCTCCCTCACCCCCATCCACTTCTCAGAGAGGGTAAGGCTTCACATAGGAAGTCAACAAAGTCTAGCAGGTTGCTTTGAGTTAAGACCAAGGCTCTACTCACTATATCTAGGCTGAGCAAGATATCCCTTCAAAGGGACTGGATTCCAAAATGTCAGTACAAGCAGCAGGGACAAATCCTGGTGCCACTGCCAGTGGCCCCTCTGTCTGTCCCAGCCATACAACTGTCACCACATTCAGAGGACCTAGTTTGGTCCTATGCTGGTTCCCCGGCTCTCAGGCTGGAGTCAGTGGGCTCCCACTAGCTCGAATAAGCTGTTTTAGTAAGTATCCCCAACATGGTCTTGATCCCTTTGCTCCTATTCTTGCTACTCCTTCTCTGCGACTCCACTTTAGGAGCTCAGCCCAGTGCTCTCCTTCCCTCAGTTGCAGGATGAAGGTTCTATGATGACATTTAAGATAGTCATCAATCTGACAACAAAGCAAGGCCAGTTCAGGCACCCTCTCCACAATTGCTTAGGGTCTTAGTTAGGGTCATCCTGTGGGTTCCTGGGAATTTTTCTAGTGCTGGGTTTCTTGCTAGCCCTATAATGGCTCCATCAATCAAGATATCTCTTTCCTTGCTCTCCATCTCTGTCCTTCTCCCGTATCAGCCATCCCATTCCCCCATGTTCTTCAAGTGCTTCTCCCTGTTTCTCTTCTCTCCTCCTCCTCCTCCCCTTTCACCCTCCCTTCTCCTCCCCACCTCCTATACTCACAAGATTTTGTCTATTTCCTTTCCCAGGGGTGAATTTATGTATATTTCTCTTATGGTTTTCCTTGTTACCTAGCTTCTATGGGGTTGTGAACTATAGGCTGATTATCCTTTCCTTTATGTTTAACATCCACTTATGAGTGACTACCATTTTGATTGCTCATAGTTTAGAGAAACATAAGTTTCCATTGGCAAATTATTAACAATTAATGGTCAGATTTAGGATGGAATACTCTAATGCTAATAAAAAGCCTTCACAGGAAAGGTCAAAGAACCCTACAAAAATCAATCATTTCTAAGCAGTCTTCGGTTTCTTTCACTGAAATATTTATGAATGATAAAACTATCTTGACAAGGTCAAGGTCAATGTGGAGGCTGTTTCTGACAACATGACATGGTTTCCTAAAATTTCCTGGGTACAGTTATGATAAGGTAGAGGCCAAGTAAGGAGAAATGCATAACTCTCCTTCAACCTCTCCACAGAACAAAACATTCGATGTAAACCTCACATAACTGTATATGGTGACCCTCACCTAACTATATATAGTGAACCTTGCATAACTATATATACAACATTTTATATCAGACCAGAAGGTGCAGCCAAGAAAACCATGAGACATAAACATTTAAGAAAACATAGCTCTTTTCTATGCAGGTGCCTGGATGTTTCTCTGATGTAACAATGACCATCAGAATAGTAGATACACTTAGGAACAATCAGATCAGCACTTTGGTTTTTTGGAGGCAGGTCTCACTGTTTCTAAGGCTGGTTTTACAATCCTCCTGCCTCACTGTCTGGTGTGCTGGAGTTACAGGTATGCATTACCTTGCTCAACTTATCATTTTGCTTTTTTTTTTAATACATCAAGTTCTAATCCTCCTGTAATCAAAGATCTGTAATGCCAACTGACTACGGTGTGCTATTCAATACAACCACAGCAGAGACCCTGGATGGTTAAATTAAGGATGTGCTCAAGAAGAACTTATTGAGTTGAGGCCACTACCTTGGGAATTGCTTTCCAAACTGCTTTCTACAGAATCCGTTGTATAAAATTAGCCCATGTGTTCTGCCAGCATTGCTGAGCACAAAAGTGGGCTTAGTCATGACTTGATATTTTCCATAACCTAGACTCATGGGCATACAAGCAGAGATCCAGGAAGAAATCATTTCTACCTGGTGTAAACTCTCAGTGTGATTTGCTGCTGATGCCAACAAAACCCCTGCCTCTACAGATCCTACCACAAAAGGTCAAATCAATGAGGCCTTAGTGTTCAGGGAGAGACAGATCTATTTACTTCATTTGCATATCGGCCCCTATGAGAGGATATGCAAATGCATCTGGGAGCCAGTTATGATTTGAAGTCAGTCTAAACTTGTTAGAGACTGTTTCACAATGTTTACCAGCATGACTGCTTGACTGGAATGTTAGGAGAAATTAGATTTTATATGATTTGATATTTAGATTAATAGTGTCACTAAGTTCACGTTAATTTAGATTAGTTAGGCAGAAGCAAGATATACAGAATATAAAAGCATCAGTGTTTTTCTAAGCATATATGTATAGCATATTATATAATTAAACTTTCCAACAAGAAACCATAAAATACTGTATTTGTAAAATTAATAGATCTGTATACTTATAATGGTAATCACATTCTACTAATCCTTATTCAAGTGATTTCTGAACACGTGAAAACAATTAGTTGCCTTGAGATTTTGAGGACAATGATTGATCTGGTCTTATTAGCAATTTTCAGAAAGGTTCATTATTTTCTACAGATGGTGCAGAATGTCTAACTAATAGTCCCATCCAAGAACTCACAGACTTAAATTAGTACAGCTAGAATTTATTAAATTATATATGTGTCATCTCCAAGGTGATTTGTTTCCAGAGAATTACAGGTCAAATTGTATCAAGAGAAAACCTAATAACTTGGTAGTGAGAACTCCTGCATTGGTGAAGACAAAGTTTGGGAATATAGGCAATGCAAGCCCCAAGATGCCTGCACCCCATTCCTCTGGTTATTGCCCACCTTTCCCAACTCTGAAGTCCTCCTCCCCAGAAATTTCATTTACCATTTTCAGAGGTTTCCCTTTTAGAATCTTTTTTTTTAATCATCTTTATTTTCTTCCAATTCATACACCATTACTATGACCTCCTTTTCCACCTAGGAACCATGATGCCCACCCTTACACATCATGCTGAATATTCTCCACAGCCCTGGGATTATTATCGTGCTGTTTATCCAGTAAGAAATTTTCAGTGGTTCAAGAGGCTTACATATTCCTTACTGACTGGCTGCAGAATGTGGTTTTACTATTGCACTGGAAAGAAAAAAAAAATCCCAAAAAACAAAAACCCCACTTCATTTGTCCCTCTAAATTATTTTCTGTTAATATTTCATCTGTTGGAATGGGAAAGCTGCACATCTCAGGACCCCAGGAAACATAAAACAAAAATATGGAAATGAATGGCCCCTGAGAAGTGTAAATCTCTGAAGGCATGCATGTAGTCCTGGTAATTCTTCCTATGGGTCTTGAAGGCATCTATGCTCCACATACTTCTGCAAGTGCCTTCTGCAAGTGCCAGGTTTTCCAGGCTGACAGATGAAAACTCACAGGGACACACTTCCTTCACGGGGCTTTCATTTCTATTCCTTTGTAGAAGTGAAGAAGCCGAAATGAGACACACTTAGCCCCTTGCTGTGAAAACCATTACTATTCTTTTGTATAATTATTGTGTTTACAGGTTTTGTAATTCTTTTCTTGAATTTGACATTTTACTTGGTACTCTATCCAATTTTTGTGTGTAAATCAATTCAATTTCAGCTCACCATCAGCCTCTTGAAGTGAGCCTCAAAACACCAGACTTCAAAGTCGCGTTCCCTCCCTGACTTCTCTCTTTGCTTGGTATTTTCAACAGTCATCTGGTCTCTTTGGCAGTCACCACATGAAACAAATGTGAAAGGCCATAAGGAAATTTTCCAAGATGCCTCTTGCAAGCCTGATTTTCTGAGACCTTTCTGAGGTCCATGTGTATAAAGTGTGCACTACCAAAAGCTTAGTTACTGATGGTATAGTACATTAGCTGAATTCTCTGTGGGCTTCTCTGTGAGGCTGAACTCTGATTCAGTCGGGCATAGGAGGAAGCATAACATTAAGGGTGCCTAAAATGGATGGATAAGCACAGAGCTTAGCTGCTTATAAAGCAATAGGAAGAAAAAACACAAAGCAAGGTGAGAAATGAAAGGGGAAAAAAATGACCCAGGAGTAAATGATAAAACGTATTCAGAAGAGTGAAACGAGGGTAATTAGGAAAATGCATCCAACAAAGTGGAACATCCCTCCATCTCCAAGAACAGCTAAAGCGGTGTCCCGAGTTCACGGCAAGATCGCATTTCAGTCCTGTTCTTTGCCCACAGCTGACAAACTCATAGAGTTTGCAGCATTGCTAACCCTGCATTTGCGAATTAGCATGTGCCAGCCCTGCTTTTGCATCAAGGCTCAGAGTAGCTCATTCAGGTTTAGAATTTATTGAAAGTCAAACACTTAACCTTTGCTCCCTTCTCTGACCCACATAAACTTGTTTAGTAATTGGACGCGCAGCATCAAACAAGGCATGTCTAGACTCTCTCCGTGTGTAATTTCTGTGGCTGCAGTTGGCACTTTGCATCGCATTACAAAGGAAATGACAGTGTATGACTTGTAGATGGAGCCTTAGCAGAGAACATGCAGTATGGCTTTTTAAAGAAGAGCAAGAGTTAAGCCCTTCTGCTTTATATCCCGATAAGATATATGTTTATTCTTATTCTATTATATGCTTAGCACATTTCCCCATACCCTGCACCCTTGTTTAATCCTCTTGTACCACCATACAGTTTCACTTGTGCTGTCAAAGGTGCATGGTTTTATGGATGTGCATAAAATCTAAGACTCACAAATGAGAGAAAATACATTTGTCTTTCTGAGAATGGCTTAATTTACTTAATATAATTATCTCTACTTGAATCCATTTTCCTGTATAACATAAGTTCATTCTTCTTTATGCCTGAAAAAAGTTCCATTCATTTGTATATTTATGTCACATTTTCTCTATTCCTCTTTCTGTTGAGCACCTAGATTTGTTCTATAATGTAGCTAGTGTGAATAGGGGTGCAATAAACATTGATATACGTATATTCTTTGTTCTTTGTATTTGGGTGATAACATTAAAAGCAGTACAGTGATAAACAATCACCATCAGAGGGAAGTAAGTATATTACTCCCTGAAAATATTATTGACAGCTGCTCTAGCTTATTATTCACAAGAATGTCATGAAGTGCAAAGACACTGAAGCCAATGAGCAGAGGAAGGGAGAGAGAGAGAAAGCCAACAGAGCGGCATTATAAAATATAATCTACATCACAACAGGAGAACATTAATTTAGAAGAAAATTAGCCAGGTTCTGTTAACAGAATAATGGATGGTTTCAAAGGTTTACCATATCAAAAAGCCCTAATTGTGTTCATTAATTTTCAGCTCAACATTATTGTGGGAAAACTAAATGTGAGCAAAGCAATAATCTACCCCATATCCTCAGAAGCCTTCGCAAATGCTTGCTATCCATTACCTTTACTTCAAAACAGCCTATCTTAATTACTCTTCAATATGATGACTACAAGGCCCTAAAGATGATGAAGAAACGTGTTGACTTGGAGCAGGATTTTTGTGGGGGGCGCTATATGTGGAAAAATGGAGAAAATATACACATGACTATTATAGGTCAAGATAAAGCAAAAACAAAAACAAAATGAATAAACCAAAGTGGTGTGCTGAAATTTTAGCTCATGTAATATCTACTTAAGTCTAGTGAGGCCCATGTGTAAAAAAGGAACCCAGGCTCTCACTGAATATAATCCAACAGAAAATGAAACAACCCAAATGGTGATTTGGAAACACATAGAGGAAATATCCTGATGAATGACAGGTGTTTTTCATCCTCAAACTGGTTGTTTATGCTTTATTAATCAGCCTCAATATTGATGTCTGTGTTCTAAGGGAAATAAGTTTCTCTGTTACAATATTTCATTTTTAATAATATTAGTTCAAACTTATCCAGTGCCTTTTATTCCATTAGCTCAAAGCACTTTTCAAACCACTAATGAATTAGCCTTCCTGACTTTACAGCTACGCAGAAGGCATCCTACCCATTTTCACAGAGAAATGCTTCATGTCTGGCAGCAAAAACCATTAAAGAGTAGCCATGAGTGTTTAAGGACGTACTTCATCATTTGAGAACTTCTGAGTTGGTCTCTTTCTTCACAGGAAAATCTGGGGCATTAAGAAGCTTAATGTAATCCCCCACATAATAACACGATCAGGCTCAAAGCTATCCTGCTTGTGTGTATCCACCTTCTGAAATTATCGACAGAAAATCAATCTATCCAGAGTTTCTGAGACCCTCAACTGGAGGACAAAGAAAAATGGCGAGATGACCTCCCCCCAGCCAGTCTCTTACCAGGAGATATCTCCTTTATCCTTTCTTTCTTCAGTCATGAACTCGAGAAGCAAACCCCTAAAAAAGAACAAGTTAGGAGGCAAAAGTCACTTCTCCAAACTGACTACCTCCCCAGAAGTATCATTCACTAAGCTGTACGGAAAAGCCGAACAGCAGAGCTTCCAGTGTGTTTAAATTCCACCTGGCCTGTCTAGAGAATCCCATCCTGAATGTGTTCTCTTGGGGTGATAAGCACAAAAGGAATGAGAGGAATTGAGAGAGTCCACTTGTCCCACTTTTAATAATCAAAGAGCATACAAAAATACTTCAATTTGTCATTTCTAGAATTTTATTTTTGAGGCTTTTCACACAGGGTAAAGGAAGACTTTGTTTGTTTGTTTATTTGAGACAGGGTTTCTCTGTGGAACAGTCCTAGCTGTCCTGTAACTAACTCTTATAGACCAGTCTGGCCTCGTACTCACAGAGATCCACAGGCCTCTGCCTCCCGAGTACTGGGATTAAAGGCATGCACCACCACCACCCAGCTAAGGAAGACTTTTGTATGCTATGTCAAATGGATTGACCATGGTGAAGACATTTAAAATAGTCATTACATTATCTCCTAAATTTGTCGTCTACAATTGGCATACTTAAGGTCGCCAGTGTACGTAGCCACCACTAATAAAATTATAAACTGTTTTGGTTTTTTTTACATTTATTTTGCTCATGTATATCTCTGTGTACATAGTCTGCCATGTACACATGTGAATGGCTATAGATGCCAAAAGAGGGAGTCAAATTCCCTGGAGCTACAGATAGAGACAGTTGTGAGCCACTTAGTATGGATGCTGGGAACCAAATTCTGGTCCTCCAGAAAAGCCACAAGTACCCTTAACCACCAAACCACCTCTCCAGACTCCTCCCCCCCCCCAATTAAAATGGGCCTATGTCCCAAATGACATAATTATGAATCCATGAACCTGAAAATGGAGGTGTACCATAGACAAGAACAGAGTGAGAGATGAACTTTGTAGAAATTTTAGAGGTCTTGTTTCTGCACTCTGTGAGGTGGAGCATTAGAGGCAACATGACCAAGAAGATCCAGCAGGAAAATAAGAGCACACCAGCATCTTCCAAGATGGAGCTGCTTACAGTATTACAGAAATACGAAATCTTAATCTTAAATTATCATCCATTATCGTGGTCCCACAGCAGTTCAAAGACACCCTCAAGTCAAGTGGAAACCGCCTCAAGATTACATCACATACAAACAGGTTCAGAACAGATGCAGCTTTTCTGAGCCCAACAGCCCACCATGGAGACTGGCCCCTGCTCACCACCAGCGGAATGCCTAAGTATCCACACAGCTGTAGGCACTGTTCACTAACACCAGAGGGCCTTCCTGAGCCAAGCATTCCTCTGAGTTTTTTTTTTTTTTAATCTTTTCCTTGCCACATTAAAGAAGAGTGACAAATACTCAGAATGTTGGAAAACATACCGCATGTGGGTGGATTCCATGCATTCTTAGATTAGCATGTCAGCCAGCGTTTAAGGTACAGAGAAGCAGACTGCCTGCTTAAGCTCTTTGAACAGCGCAGCATATGAGCACGAGAGAATACTGTTGTACCACTGATAATCATAATTTCCATAGGAAACAGAAAACTAGATGTCACTCTTTTAGCTTGAGTCATGAAGGTCAAGGAGGCAGGCATTAAGTTCATGATTAATATAGGACAATGAAAAGGCACAAAAGTATTTGGGGCAATAGGGATTACTCAGACCTCAAAATATCCAAATGGCCCATATACTTTCTGGATTTTGTTTTCTTTGGTCAGTGTTGGGCAAAGAACCGGGGACCTTGTGCATGCTGGACCAGTGCTCTACCACTGAGCCACATCTCCAGCTCAACTTCTTAGAGATTTTATTTCTTTAGGGTTCTCACTTTCTCCTGCTGTTTAGTAATCGCATCCTCTGGGGTGTATTCACTTGTAATAGTTCACTCGAGGTGGAAAGCGAATGTAATAGCTGTTTGTATAGCTGTCACTCAAAACAGCACAGATAATCAAAGCACATTAAGACAGAGAGACTGGGAGGATTTCCCTTGCAAAGTTACCAATTACGCTGCAGCGGAACAAAGATCCAGCCTCGCAGAACCCACGAGATGCGCGTTCCTAGTCGATGGGGACGTGTTAGACTAAGCATTCCAGATGTTTGCTCCGTTGTAGTATACAGTTAAAAACAACGTCCCTAGTGGCGTTCTGTCAGTGACAACAGTTTGGATGGTGAATTTCACTTTAAAAATAGATTAATTAAGCCAGATAAAATGAGCCACACCTTTAATCCCAGCACCCGGCAGGCAGAGGCAGGAGGTCTCTGAGTTTGTTACAAAAACCAAAAGAGAGAGACAATTTCTTTCTTTCTTTTTTTAATAAAATTTTTATTTATTTACTTATTTTCGTTTTTTGAGACAGGGTTTCTCTATAGCTTTTGAGTCTGTCACACAGAGATCCACCTGCCTCAGCCTCCCAAGTGCTGGGATTAAAGGTGTGCGCCGCCGCCGCTGCCCGGCCCTCGTCTCAGTTTCTACCTCACTATTATTTAGAAATAGTTTTAGAAATTTAGCAGTGCCTTCTTCCAGACACACTTCCTTCCATCCTTTTGTTCTTCGTTCCCCTTTACATCTGTACTTGTGGCTCAGTGGGAGAGCCCTGCATGGCGTGCACAACATCACCCGCGCTGCAAAGTAAAATGAAAATGAAGAGCTTTGATTTGCTTCTGAGCTGTCTATCACCCCATGGCTTCTCCAGAGTCTCTTTTCTAATCAAAACAACAAGTGTGCCCTCTCTGGAAATGTTTGAAGCACAGCTATGAATAACTAAGTGCCTGATTTTCCACTCTGCAGAGGAAATATGGATGACCAAGTTCCTGTATCTTCTGCATTTTGGGGTATGGTAAGATCAGATCACTTTCTGGCCAGCTGCACACATTTTTCCAACCAGCAGCATCGGGGCCCTCATTCTTTCTTTGATTCTGGCTGAGCGGGGAGGCATTGCTGCAGCTCACTTTCTCCCCGTTATACAGCTGTGCCGGGTATCGGGTGGTTAAATGGCTATCTGATGCTTGCTGAAATGTGTGTTTCAGATACTCCTTGACCACTGACATTTCTCTTTTCCCATGTGCCTGTTCCAGCCCTTTGGCCATTGTCTCTGGGTGGGAGAAGGTCTGTTACACTTTTGACAGAAGTCCCCTGGTGCCCACATGTGTAACAATACTTTGTCGTTTTCTCTGACTTGTCTACTTTTCTTCTGTTTAGGAAATGTCTTTTCATGAATAGGTATTTTCACTTCTAAAGAAATCATTTTATTAATAATTTCCTTCACGGCTAATTTGGGGTTTTATTTGTTTGTTTGTCTTGTCTCTCTTAAATGAAAGTCTCCTCCTTCCTGGTGTTACCAGTTCCTTCTCCCTCCCTCTGCTTCAGAGAAGACTGAGTTCGCCAGGCAGGTGGAGGCTGCTGATTCAGTCCTGATTCAAGCATGTAAATCATGTTTAGAACAGGGTTTTCCCATCACAGGGAACTAGCTCTGGGGGCAGAAGTATCCCATCCTTTCATTGGTATGATGGCATTGCAGCATGTTCTCATTGCTTGTAGACTTGTAGCTTGCGAGTTGAGGCAAACCCTCCAATGGAAAGCCACCAGTAAAAGATCCATTTCTCCTGATTGATTTAAAGACACAGTGCAGAAATCCTGGCTTCTGCCTCACTGAAGTGGTAAAGCAAAGAAGTGTCAGGGTTGAAATGGTGCCATTAAGTGTTATTGAACTTTATTCGGGAAGTTGAAACATTCCTTTAAGCTAGCAAATTAAAAATATTTTTATTACATTTCAGTCATAAAAAGACTAAAAAAATAAAACTAGGGTGGCAAAACTGCCGGGAAATCATCAAAATATCACAACATTCAGCATCTCTCTGCATGGTCTCTGTCACTAAACAAGTAGACTGTGCTCAATTCTATGGCTTTTGGTTTTAATAATCCTGATTGAGGGTTTCCTGCTAAACACTAGCCTCCGCTTGCTGGTTGGGGTGAATATTCTAAGTCCCTCTTAGTTATGCTCCATCTTTGTACCATGATTAATGCTTACCCTTGGGCTCAAAATGCCCAATCAGATTGCCAAGCCTTGTAGGCACAAATCAGGAAAATGCTGCCACAAATCATTCTCCCCAAATAAAAAGGTCAACTGGTATTAAATTAGTTCATTTACAGAACTCATTGAAATTAGCAGCATGTTCTTAAATTGCTTCTTGATTGAGGACATTTGCCTCATTAATTCTAAACAACCTGAGAAGACTATTAAAGTCTTACAGAGAAAAAAAAATGACCAGACAAAATGCACAATACATATTACCTCAAGGTAAAGGCAACTCACAAAATAGATGGAACCAAGCACAAAGCCACAATGAAGCAAGCTCAACTTCCACACTGCCCCATGGAAGTCCTTGTTTTTCTCCCACGTATAAATGCATTTCAAATCAGTGCTTATGTGCGTAGTTAACCATGTATTTGCCTGCTCGGCTTTGTAGCAGGGAAGGATTTCCTGAAACACAACAGCCACATGAGGCCCCTCTTCGGTGCTGCTGATTCATGTTTAAGTAATTCCCCTGAGAATCTTTCTGCAACTTCTCCTTAACCAACTCATACACCTGAAGATTCTAGCCTTCTTGCATAGGTCAAGCTTTGACTCACTGTTGGCGTTGTTCAATGGCTTCTCCTGGTCTTCCTCAGCCAAGTCTAAATTTTGCTCATCTTTTAGAAGGCATGTACTCGTTCCTCTGGAAAGCCATTCCTGACACAGATAAGGTGCCTCCTGTTAGGCATTGATGCTTCTCAGATGACATATTGATGTGGCCATCTGCTGAGTTGTCTCCATTGCCTATTTTAAGTTGAATAGACAGAGACTAAGTCTTCTTTAATTTCAGTTTGTTGCTGTGATCTCAAACTAGATAAGTCATTCACCCTGAGCTAGATCTCTAACATAAGATAACTGTTTATATCTCATTTTATTTCTGGTCAAGACCTTGATAGGAAAACAATTAATAACTAGTACTTATGAGATGGGACAAAAGAATGTAATCTATGAGCTAAAGAAGTAAGCACCCTCTTTTGGAGGACAGAATGACATCCTCATAGAGCCTGTCCTCAGTTGTCAATTCACTATTTTACTAGGGGAAAGTCGGGGACTTGTGTTGATGAAGTAGGTTACCAATGGCTCTAATAATGAGGGTTCTGAGGAGAACTGTATTTATTTGAATTTGTCAGACATTTTGGTATGCTTGAAGTCCGTAAGTCCATACATTTAAACATCAGGAGTTGGTATATGGGATTTGGATAAGAAATAGAGGAGATGGCAAGAGAACTCTTACAATAGGAGAGGCAGATCTGAGCAGCTGTCTGAAGAAAGATTTTCTGTATGCTCGTTTGCTTATGAAATACTCTACAGAAATATATTGGCCACTTCCTATATGGTCAGACATTGTGGTGGATCCTAGATAGTTAGTAATTAGATAAACAAAACAATTCCCTGCATTTTAACAATTTTATTCATGGGAGAGGGAAAAAACTACAGAGCTAGATGTACAATGGTTATTTTCCAACCACTGTAAGATCCTATATCTATAATAAGTTAGAGTGGTGGGGTGAACTTTCTGCCATTGTGACAGCAGAAACCTGAAAGAGAAGGATCCCCCATATCTTATGGCAGGATGGGGAGGACGCTGGAGAACACAAGCAATAATCACCCTCAAAGAATGCAGAAAAGACAGACCTAAGTATAGAGCAGTATACATGGTAATGGTAAGATAGGGCCACACGTATAATTTTATTTCTCTGTGAAATTGGAGGTCGGATAAATTTCCCTGAATAAAGAAAGGAAGGAAGTTCAAAAAAGAGATTGCTGCCAGAGGTTGAAGAGCAAGGAACATTTGTGGAAAGAAAAAGCGAGTTCATTTTGACTTTGGGTTTGAGTCATAGGAAATTATGTCAGAAGTGAAAATTGAGGCCAAAATGTAGTCAGCATTGGTCATAAAGTCTCAGCGTGTCTGCTCCTTGGCATCTGGCTGCCACATTGGAGATGCAGGGCAAAAAATAAGTTAGATACTTCCTGAGAAAAACTTAAATGGAAGAGACTTTTTTTTTCCTATGAATACCTTTATTCATTTCAGTTGTGCTGGGAAGAGGGAAAGGCACTTATCATTACAGCGTTTCTCTACTGATGAGAGCATAAATTCTTATAAGAAAGAAAATCCTAGAATATATACGCCTTACAGAAGCAATAGAGCATCTGCATTAACAGCGGACAGACTGACTGTTATCAGCGGTCACCTAGGGTCTGAGAGCCCCGTAACCCAGATGGCGGGGACAGAAGGGAAAGAACATTTCATTCAGTCACTTTCTGACACGGGTCCCAGGAGCACAGCTGGGAGAGAAATCCTCTCCAGAATACGCACAAGACCAGGCCTCGTTCGCTCCCTCGCATACTGCTGCAGTCTGGCACGCAAAGCAGCTCCTAGATCCTGTGTCTCTACATTGGTACAAAGGAATCATTTGATTGGCCCAGTGTTTATTTGAAATTGTGAATATTATGAGCGCATTACTTGTACCTCCAGGGCAGCCTTCCATACTATCTAGGTCAAAGAATGTTAGTTCTTACTAATCCTCCTCAATTTGGTGTCACGTTTTCTTCTCATCGACTGGGAAGCGCATTCACGCCAGCGTTTACTATTGGATGGGAACCTGGCTTGAATGAAGGCGGGACTGTGTTTTGTGTTCTTATATTACTCAGCCTCTATTTGACAGTAGCAATAGGCTAGAGTCTACTGTCTATGGGGCCAATCTGCAATCCTTCCTAGGTGTCTCTTCTTTGCTACCATTCTCTTGCTATCCTTTTATTCTTGGTGTATTCCCTTGGGCATATTTATCCTGGATACACAAAGCAGTACACCACTACTTCTTTAAGCAGACTTTGTGAAATTATTGCAATGTCCTTGTTCCTAAAATGCGAATAAAGGAAAAGCAGCCGCAATCCCAATTAGCATTTTGTTCCCAAGTTGTCTTGTCCTAAGTTTACAGTTGCTCTGGAGGAATGGCAGGGAGAGCAAATAAACCATCTGCTTCAGGGAGGATTGTGTGCAGGATCATATTAGAATCAGGATTGCAAAGAAAGGGACCAGCACTCCAACTGGAGTATTTGGACAAGTCAAACTTTACTCGTGAACAAAAGGGTGTACTCCAAAGAATGAGCTCACAAAGAAAGGAAATCCAATTGGTTTTTATTATAATTCGGGTGCTGACTGTGCCTTTTCCTCATTGGCTTGGGTCCAACTTCACAATCTTACTTAACTGGTTAGTCTGAAAAGAAATGGCACACCAGAAATGGAGAAGGAAGGAGAAAAGGCTCCAGGTCATCAAATTCCTAAATAGAGCAGGGGACCTTAGTGAAAACATAGGTTACTGGTGGAGAGAATTAAAACATTTATATAAATGTCTTACAAGTTGGAGAAGATAAAGACATTTTAATTCTTTGTCCTAAATACAAGTTTTAAAGTATTTGATAGAAGAATGATATTTGATATTTTTTAAAGATTTATTATTTATTTTTTTGAATGAATGCTTACGTATATGTATGTACACCAGGTGCCCATGGAATTCAGAAGATGTTGACTTCCCTGGAGCTAGAGTTACAGGTGGTTGCGAACCTCCATGTGTGTGCTAGGAATTGATCTCGATCATCTTCAAGAGCAACCAGTGTTCTTAACAACTGAGCCATCTCTCCAGTCTTTCTTTGATATTTCCTACAATAATTAGTGACCTCCAAGGCTACACAGAGGGACACACATCCTACAAAGCAAAAGGTAAAAGCCATTTCAGGGAGAGTTTTAATAATGGAGCCTCACCAATAACGGTCCTCTTTCTGTTTACCTCCTCCATCCCAACCATGCTTGAACTTTTAAAAAATTGTATCTAAAGGTTCTTTTATGTCAAGCTGCATAGTTTCAAGCCCAGAGAAGTCTTAATGCAAAGCTGCATGTGCTCAAGTTGGCTTATTAATTTAGCCCCAAATTTCAATTTCAGACAGCCTGAGGCTAGCCTCACAAGCTACCAATGCTCTCATCATCCAAAAGCCCTCCACACCCCCTGTAACCTTTGGCTAACTCATTACCCTCTTTTGAATAATATGAACACTGAATAAATGAGTTTGAGAGAGAAATAGAGCAAAGTAATGCATGAGACAGCAGTGAGGGGGTTCTTTCCTCTGCTACCCCCAACTCGGTGACAAACTGGTTAGCATAACATGAGTGCCAAGACAATTAGTGGGGATGCTCTTTATGGCTGCATAATTTCCAGAACATCTTAAAAAATATCTCCACCTGACACAGTTGTTCCAAGGTTACTTTTTATAATGAGCTGCTGTGTGTGAAATATTAATCTTGACACATAAAAATGGAACCACTGCTAATAGGAATGCCCAGTGTGGTTGCCCAAATCTTATTTTTATTTTTGAATTTTTAATTTTTATATTCATGCTATGTGGTCTAGAGACAAAAGGCATGCCAACAGATTCTGGAGATGCAAATTAAAAAATGTTTGGAGCAGTTCATCCCAAGGTTTCATCACAGCAGGCTTTCCTGCATCCACTCAGGGAGAGTCATTCTTTCCGAGAGCAATGTGTTTCCATCCCTAATGCCCACGCTTATCTCTGTAAACAAGTGAAAAGAGAGGCATGCTACCCTCAGCCGATATCTATTCAACTAAAATACAATTATCAGAGACAGTTGAAAGGGAATAGTAGCAAAAAATTACAAATTAATAGTGGGGATCAGTGTGGTAGCCATGCATAATCCCACCGCTCTGGATGTCACCTGATATAGGAGGGTCATGAGTTTGAGGACCGTCTAGGAGATTTATTTAAAAAAAAATTAAAACAATACAAAAGAAAAGGAAAAGAGAGAGAGAAAGAGAGCAATTGGAATCCATTTCTCTAAGAAGGAAACAGGAGCTTGAACAATAGCTCAGGTGATAGAGTATTCATCTTGCAGGTCTGAGGATCTGTTTGATCCCCAGAAACTATACTAAAACAAAACAAGCCCATTTGTGTTGGCACATGCTTGCAATCCTAGAGCTGAGGAGATAAAGACAGTCAAACCCCCAAGGTCTTCTGGCCAATCAGTCTAGCAAGCTTGGTGAGTTCCAGGCCTATGAGAGACTTTCTCTCAAAAAAAAAAAAAAAAAAAAAGAAAAAACAGTAAAATAAAATGAGATGAACAGCGCCTGTTTAATAACAACAATGTTTATTTTTATTTTAGTAGCATCTACTGCAGTGTATCTAGCTGCTGGTTCTAACCTCCACACACATGCACATCATGATCACACACAAGCACCCACATTCACATGTACACACACACACATACACACACACAGACTAGATCATATCTACAGATTTTGTCCCTGTTAAGTGAACTAGTGATGGATACCCCTGGACTATTCATTAGTTCAACAGTATCAAGGCAACAACTTTACCACTCTGGCTCTCCTCCTCATTCCGTGATCCCTGATTGTAATAGGGCTACCAACTACTTTCGCATGAGATAAAGTAATTTCATTGAGATAAAGTCTTTTGTGATTCAAAAATTGGGAACCAGTTATCAGAGAACATAAGGTGGATTTTTAATGAGCAATTCATCATGTCAGCCTTACAGTGTAGGCACTGTGATTCTTGCACTGAGGCTATAAGCAAGTTCTTTTTGCCACTAATAACTGAACTGGCTCCAAGGACCTCAACTCATATCTATAGCCCACAGTGTACTCCTAGAGGATCTTGATGCTTTGACCCCCAAACTTTCTGTTCTGAGTTCACCAGAAAATAAATATGCTTAGAGTAAAATATCAACTACTGCTCACCAATTGCAGAAACACTTCCCTGAAATGGCACTACAAAACATCCCGGAAATGACTGTTCCTTAGTCCATCTCCATATATGTATTATTACTTCTAAAATTTCTAATGCAGTGATCATTTTAACATCAAAGGAAAGACACTGCAACTTCAGCAAGACCCTGGGGTTGGGGAGGAAAGGAGCTTGGCCTTACTAATTTTGCATTAGAGGAGAGGTTCAGCAAGAGATCTGACACAAATTTGTGCCTTTTGTTTCTCTGCACCTCCAAAGGACTCCATCAACGATCAGGGGTTCCACAGAGGCTACATATACTACAGTGGCTCTAATTGCTGGTTCTAGCTACTGCTCCTCGTTACCGAGCCAGGCTCCATATCTGTTTTAGTTTGTACCATGGCCTTCAAGACAAGTGCCACAGCTTCATATTTTTATTCCCCCCAAAAAAGATCATGAGAAGAAGAAACACAATCAGCAGAACCAAGGCTAGAATAGTTCTCACCTGGAGGGTTGAGATTCAAGCCTGTAAGCCCCTAACTCCCCTCTTCCCAACAGAGTTTTTCTCTGTCTATTTTACCACTAGTGAGGGTGGGGAAAGTAGCAAAGAAAAAATAAGATCAAAATCAATGTTTGTCTTAGTTAGGGTTTCTATTGCTGTGAAGAGACACCTTGACCAACTCTTATAAAGGAAAACATTTAATTGAGGCTGGCTTACAGTTTCAGAGGTTTAGTTCATTAACTTCATGGTGAGAAGCATGGTGGTATCCAAGTAGACATGGTACTGGACAAGGAGCTGAGAGTTCTGTATCTTGATCTGTAGGCAGCAGCAGGAGACTGTGACACCAGGCCTCGCTTGAGCATAGGAAATCTCAAAGCACAACTCCGCAGTGAAACACTTCCTCCAACAAGGCCACACGTACTCCAACAAGGCCATTCACTATGGGCCAAGTAGCACATGGATCTATGGGCGCCATTCCTATTTACACCACAATACTCTTCCCAATTATGAAGTTAGTATAAATTCTCAGAAAAGCAAGCCCCTGAATTTACCTCTCATCTGGACACTGGCAGATGAGATATAAATGGTGATTTGGGACTGAATACCACATAGGCAGACCTTAGAGTCCTAATGGGAATCCACTTTTAAAGATTTAATTAATTAGTGAGTGTGTACACGTATGCATGTGCGTGTGTGTGCCTGTATGTGCCCACAGGGGCCCTCAGGAGCCAGAAGATGCTATAGATTTCCCTGGAATTGGAGTTACAGAGAGAGATGAGGATCATACTTGGGTGCAGGGATCTGAACCCCAACCTCTGGAACCCTCTTAAGCACTGAGCCGTATCTCCTGTCCCCTAATGGGAATAATTTTGAAACTGGAAAAAGACACTCTTCAAACTTACGCTTGACAAGAAATATAAACATGGCTTGTCCTAGGGAAACGAGTACTATGGCTGCTTGGACATGGAAATAGCAGCATATGAAAGACCCAGTGGGAACAAAAGCAAGCAATATTCACTTAAGGTTCCTGTATCTGCGTTCACTTTGTGTGTTCCACCTCCAGCTCTAAGAAACTATTGCTTCTTTTTCTCCACCTAGATGGCCTTTATAAAGTGTGACTCCCTTCTAAGATTTAGGTTGGGGGGTGTTTGGGCTTCTTTCTTATAGGACATCTTGTTTATCAGCCTTTTTTTCCTGCTCTACAGCCTCATTCTCACAGTCAGGCTTCTGGGTAGGGAAGGTTCCGAGAGATCTATCTAGTGAGAAGAGCTTCCCCACTAAAACTGCAGGGAGTAGCGCCTCCGAGACTGAGAATCATCTTAAGGGCTGTGTCCAGGCTGGTCTGCCCTCTCTACCCTCTGGGGAAAGTGCTCCAGCAGAAACACTGGCACCTGTGCCTGGAAGGAGAGCGTCAAGCTATTTCTGCCACTTTACGGATTTGTGTGAGACCATTTGGGGACTTCAGAAACTCCAGCTGGACCAGAGCAGGCCAGGAACCCCCGTCAGTAGATGCAGGTGGAGTTCGGAGAAGGCAGCTGCAACTTTCTCTTTTTATTTCTTACTGATTGTGTGAGGGAAGGGGACGAAGCATCTGCTCCTGGTTTCTGGGCAGATGAAAAGGAAATCTTCTCCCACTTCCCGCATCCTGAAGGAGACCACGGGTGGCAGTGCCGGAGTGTGACTCTGCATCAGACTCCCGAGGGTGGAACTTACCCGTGTCCAAGGGCAAAGACATGGTTGGCCTCTTCCTCATCGTCACCCTTGTAAATGCCCTTGGCATCTCGGATTCACAGCAGCCCCGCCTGTGGGGAAGCCACGTGTTGACTGAAGCAGTCTGAGACGGGTGATTCAGAGGGATAAAAAAAACAAACCCAGAGTCCTGACCAGGCCCTGCCTGTGGCTCCATATGCTGCTTCCCTGCCACTCAGCTTTTGATTGATGAGAGGAGGTGGCTCCAGGAGAGAGGGGCGCGGGAGGGAGGATTGCAGGTGCTCCAAATTAGGAATAATTCAGCAGATTAGCCTAATGAAGTCAAAAAGTTAATTTGTAGCTGCCAGCTGTTGAACAGAAAGTTATAGAGTACCACAGGTCTTCCGGGCCCAGCACCGGGAATGCACAGGCAGACAGAGTGGCACAGACGACTATAGGGGAGGCTGCTTGCTCCGTTTCCCAGCTGCCCAGACTCCCAAAATAATCACACAGAAATCTGTATTAATTGCAATATTGCTTGGCCAATAGCCTAAGCGTATTTCTGGCTAACGCTTATATCTTAAATTAGCCCATTTCTATTATTCTGTGTACCTCCACCTGGCTGTACCTTGTCGGAAAGGTTACAGTGTGTCTGTCTCATGCTGGCAGTTATGTGGCTTCTTCCTGACGCCGTCCTCTTTTCTCCTCTGTTTGGAATTCCCAGCTTTCTCTATTCTGCTAAGCAACTGGCCGAAACAGATTTATTCGAGCAACGCATATACAGAAAGGACTTCCCACGTCAGAGGACTTGGAGGAAATGCCTGCAAAGGGCTCAGCTTTGCAGGAGAGAAACTGGGCAGTAGCCAGGTGGCCTCGTGCAAGAAGAGCTCATAGAAATAATGACTGTGGGTAACCTGGGCTGGCTGTTGAGGGTGGGAAGGAGGACTGTCTTTGCTTAGCAGTGGCACTAATCCCTGGCTTAGAACACAGTGTTGTTGGTTGGTGCCAAACTTGTCGGTGCCTTTGGTACACGGATAATAAAGTAAATGATAGTTCTTCACTCTCCCCTGATCATTTATATTTAGTTTTCTCAATCTCCCTCTTTTTTTTTTTTTTTTTTTTTTTTTTAATTCTGCAGTTTTAACCAGCTCCTCTCCTCCTGCCTTCACTGAGGAAGTGAGCACTCTGAAACAAAAGCAAACTTTGGCTTGTTGTGCTGGAAGGCGTGTAGCTTCTTCCCTAGCACGGTGTTGGGCCCTGGGCAATGTGCACATTTTGGGCAGCTTGGGTGCTCATCTACATGGAACTCATACTGAACACTGTCCTGCACGTCACCTGTCTTAGGGTTTCCATTGCTGTGAAGAGACACCGTGACCATGGCAACACTTATAACGGAAAACATCTCATTAAGGCTGGCTTACAGTTTCAGAAATTTATACATTATCTTCATGGAGAGAAGCATGGCAGCATGCAGGCAGACGTGGTCCTGGAGAAGAAGCTGAGAGTTCTACGTCTTGATCCACACCTATCTCTGGACTGACTTTGGTTCTTAACCTTAGTAAACAAAAAAATGCTTCTATTAGATTAGAGACTGGTCATGTGCAAAAAGATTAGCCCCGCGATTGTTGGAAAGTTTCATAATGTTGTGCTTAGGAAACTGGGCCTTAATATCCAGCTGGCGATTGTGTCTGTAATCAGCTACTCTGTGGAGTGATTTAGGGACTCGGTAAATGAACTGTTGATGCCATAGAGGGTTTTCCTCTGGCTCTAGAGACTCCACCAGCTGTACAGTCTATAATGGCATACAAGTTGGGTACCAGGTAGATATGACCAGGCACTTGGCATGGAGCAGTTTGTTATGTCCTCCCCACAGCTCTATGATGCTGATCTCCTCAAGTAAACAATGGGGATAATAGTCATTTGGGGCTTTTGTTTTCTTTAAAAAAAGAATAAGGGAAAATGAGGTTTTCAAAAAGTATGTTAGATTTCTGTCAGTATATAAAATATCCAAGATAATCAACTTACCAAGAGACAAAGTACTTTAGCTGGAAGTTTTGGAGGCCCCAGCTCATAACTGGCCTGTTTATCTGGGTCTGTTGTGAGGCAGCATGTGGCACAGCAAAGGTGATCTCCTGCAGCAAAGAGAAAAGATGGGGGGAGAGGAATGAATGGAGTCCCACAATCCTCTTTGAGGGCATGTTCTAAGTCACAAGAAGGCTTTGCATTATGCCTCATCTCCTACGGGTTCCATCATCACCAAATAGATACACACTAGGGGATATGCATTTAACAGGGAGATGCTGGGAAGGTGTTCACACTCCAGACATTAGCAGAGAGGTTAAATGAATTGCTCAAGTTTACCCAGCCGCAAAATTATATAGTGATGTGGAATTCCCCTCTGTATGTTGTGAATATCATTGGTTAATAAAGAAACTGCTTTGGGCCTATAGCAGAGCTATAGGGGAACAGAGCTAGGCAGGGAAAACGAAACTGAATGCCGGGAGAAAGGAGGAAGAGTCAGGGAGAAGCCATGGAACCTCTGCTGGAGATAGACATGCAGAAGCTTTGCTGGTAGGCCACTACCTCGTGACAATACACAGATTAATGGAGATGGGTTAAATTAATATGTAAGAGTTAGCCAATAATAAGCTAGAGCTAATGGGCCAATCTATGTGATTATTTTGGGGCTAAGCGGCAAGGAACTAACTAGCGGCCTCCTTTCAACAATACAGATATTGCATGAGGCCAATACCAACTGGATTATAAAACTTATTTTATTTGAGCTTCTGATCAGAAAGCAGGATTTCCACCCCTGGGACAAAAGAGATAGCTAGGAAAATATGATAATTGTGGTGACCTAATTCAAAGTTTAATGACAAACAGAGGCACCTTCACCATCACCTTGTCCCTCTTTTGTCTGCATGATCATGGTGCAGCTTTAAAAGTCCAGGTAGACAGCATAACTGTCACCCACATTCAGAGGGTCTAGTTCGGTCTTTTGCTGGTTCCCCAGCTATCCGTCCAGGGTCAGTGAGTTCCCACTAGCTTGAGTCAGCTGTTTCTGTGGGTTTCATCTCATAATCTGGACCCCCTTTTCTCCTATACTCTCTCCTTCCTCTCTTCAACTGGACTCTGTAGCTTGGCCCAGCGCTTAGCTGTGGATCTCCGCATCTGCTTCCATCAGTTACTGGATGAAGGTTCTACGATGACAATCAAGGTAGTCATCAATCTGATGACAGGGGAAGGGTCACGTAGGCACCATCTGCACTATTGCTTAGATTCTTAGCTTGTGGTTTCCTGGGAGTTTCCCTAGGGCATGAACTGGCTTTTTGGAGCCCATTCCCTAGGAAGAGATACCTTGCTCAGCCTAGATACAGGGGGGAGGACCTTGGTCCTGCATCAAGTGATGTGAGACTTTGTTGACTCTTCACGGGAGGCCTTACTCTCTCTGAAGAGTGCATTGGGGTGGTATGCGGAGAAGATGGAAGGAATAGGAGGATAGGAGGGAGAGGGAACCTGAATGGGGAGTAAAATAAAATTGTTTTAAAAAGAGAAGAAAGTCTAGGTATGTATAAGTGCAGTCAATCCCTGTCATAACCAAAGATATCACAAAACACCTCAAAAAGTAGTTTCTTATTTTAAGAAGTAGGTGGGGTTACAAAACTGGAGCCCTCAGATCACCTGTCACCTCATACAGCGAAAGCCACACAGGCTGTTGTAGGCACAGAATGATTGCCATGTGGTGCTCAGCTGGTCATTCTCTGTACCCGGTGCGGTGGCAGTAACAGAACAGAGCCAAAGTGGTAACTAATTCTGGCAAAATTTGTTTGTAAATAGATGTGGATGCTATAGCAAATGCTAAGATTACTGAAATCTTTAATTAAGTAAAACAACTTTACGGCATGAAAGTTCATTAAAACTTGCAATCAGGAATTGATTGGTAGCAGTTTTGATTAAGTGTTGTGGTCCAATTAGCTGGAACTGGTTGACATGGCCTTAAAGTTATTAATACTGATTTATAAAACATTATTAAAAATTAATATTTTCTGTATTACTGGAGTCAAAATATTGAAAAAGATTAAATACAGATCCAGACTTGAGGCTGGCTGCGTTGTTTAATCATTAAACCAAACATTACAAATTACAATCACTCAAAATAGTGTTGTGTATCATATTATTTAAATTAATGGTATTTTTTGAGTTTTACTGATTTTTCAGTGTTTTATATTTAATTTATAAACTTGCTTTGGGTTTTCATGAGTTATAAACATAATATCTATATTAAATTACATACTAGTAAATATTAATAGTTTTTTTGACAAAATAACGAAAACGAACGTTCAGAGTTTAGAGCACTTTTATTTTTTGCTTTAAACTTATCATTGCACAGCAGCTTTGAGAGAAAATGCAGGTTAAGAAAGTTGTAATTAAATAGGTATAATGGACCAGATCAATATCCTGGTTAGAGATGCTGCATTTTTATGTAATTTTAAGTATCCCAATGATAGGAACAAAATTTATCAGGAAAGAGAAATAGAGTGTTCAATAGAAGATATGCTTAAACTGGACAGTGGTGGCACATATCTTTAATCCCAGCATTCAGGAGGCAGAGACAAGTAAATCTCTGTGAGTTTGAGGCCAGCCTGTTGTACAGAGGCTCCAAAGCTGCAGAGAAACCGTCTAGAAAATAAAAAAAAAAAAAAAGATATGCTTAGGCAGGCAGATAAGAAATGTAAATAAAAAGGTTGGTTTTCAAAGTGTTGATGATAATAGTTTTGACAAACACATGAATTTTGTATTGCATTTTTGAAATATTATTCACTGTTCATTTATTTTTAGTAAGACATTTCTACCATGAAGAAACAATAAGCAATATAAGGTTCAAAAATAGTTCTCATCTCGTGTTTATAAATTAAGATCTTATCTGTATGTGGACAGTGGTCAGAAAGGTTCATTGGATGCCAAAATCACTTTAGAAAACTAGGGAGATTTATTTTTCAATTTTACATTTCAATAATATTTCTTAAGTTACCATGAAAACGTTCATTTTAAGGGCTATTAGAAAGAAAATGGGAGGGAGAGGAGGAAGAAAGGATGGAGAAAATGGGCCTAGAACCTGTATTCCAGATCAGTCTCTCAAGTCCGAAGTGCCTTCCCCAAATTACTAATGTTCCTTTAATAAGGAAGTGTGGGGACCTCTCCTATAGGGACAGGTGTCAGGGCCTGAGGATATGCCACAGCACATGAGTGTCAACCCGCCCTTTCATCAAGGAGGGTTGTAGAGAGGGAGACAAGGATCCATAAGCAGGCAGGTTAGACCAGAGTAAGAACAGGTCGAGCATCTCCTATCCAGGGGTTGATGGACCCCAAGCCCAGAACTGTTGAAGGATCAGTGGAAAATTCCAAGCCACAAATAGAACTTACCGTATACGCTGTGGTAAAAGTGCAGGTACATTGAAGACACTGGATAGAATTAATTCAAGCTGTATATGTGGGGTCCAGGACGACCTGGCCATACATAGTGGGGACTCAGGCTATGTGGGACCCAGGGAAGCCTGGCCACATGTGGGGCCCAGGCTGCACAGTTGCCTGGGCTTGTAGTACTGGGTTCCAGGAAAAGCCACAAGCTGACACCACCCAGGGAGGGCCAACAGCTAAAGGGAAGTATCTGAGGTTAAGAACATTAGATAAGATTAGGTAAGGTCACCAGATGTCCCTGAGCCAAGGACTCACCTATTCTCCTTTTGCCAAGATCACTAGACAAACTGATATCAGCCAA
Source organism: Chionomys nivalis (assembly GCF_950005125.1). Classification (NCBI taxonomy): domain Eukaryota; kingdom Metazoa; phylum Chordata; class Mammalia; order Rodentia; family Cricetidae; genus Chionomys; species Chionomys nivalis. The sequence continues at coordinate 44,833,935 of NC_080105.1, read as the reverse complement.
TCAGGGTCCCCTCACCCCAACCTCTACTATGATAAAAAAAAAAAACCCTACCCCAATTGCTTTCTGCTCTCGACTGCTGTGTCTGTCAGAGTGTCCAAGCTTAGTCTTGAACAAAGGCTCTTTACTTTTACATACAGTACTTGGTCTGGTCTCCTAGTTGGTTTGTAGTGGGGGGACTCTGTGATCTGGACAAAACTGTATCTATGAGAAAACTAAATAAATTTCATATTGTAGCATATACATTCTCATAGTCCTTACCGGCAATCCAAAGGCCTTCTGACCCCATGCATTTTGCATAAAGTACACCGTGCTTTTATCTTTATAAAAGAGAATTGGGGAGGGGGAAGGTCTCAGGAATGAAGAAGAAGAGAGTGCTTAAGTGCAATTGGACACTCAAAGATGACTCACTCACTTGTGAGCAAAGGCAAACAGAGAAGGTGAATGTTGGAAGGAGGAGGATTTGGGGAGTGAGGAGGGGGTGTTTCCTGATGGTGCCTAGATTCTGAGGTAGGACCATGCCAGATGTGTTCCAGCAGAAAATATGGGGTGCGTGCAGAAAAAAGAAATTAAAAAGGAATGGCTTCTACAGGGCAATTGGTGAATTCTTATAGGCCACTGTTGAAATCTGACCATTGGTTACAAGAGAAAGGCCAGGCTCTGCTGCTGGGAGCAGTACTGTGCAGGCACCAGCTTTAGTACAATAGTTCTAGCCTCTTTGTTAATGTGAGAAATATCTGCTTGGTACAGGATGTTGTAATTCAAGTATATCTCAGGGAACTGAAAAGATAACAGAAATCTATCATCTTGGAAATTTGAGCAGAAAAAGATTTTATTATTTGTTAGGCTGGAGAGATGGCTCAATGGTAAAGAGCACTGGCTGCTCTTCCAAAGGTCCTGAGTGCAATTCCCAGCAACCACATGGTGGCTCACAACCATCCATAATGAGATCTGGTGCTCTCTTGAGGAGAAGACCTGGTCAGTCATCCTCATCAACTTAGACACTGAAACCCAATATGGACAAGTTCAACAGAACCACCATATACAGTCTGCCCATGCATGCTTCAGCACTGCCAGAGCATAAATTCCAAGATTTTCAATCTACTTTTAAGCCTCAAAAGATGCAGAAAAGGTAGCCAGAGGGATTCAGAAGCAGCAAATGCTTCATGGAGTGGATCTGTTCAGGGCTGAAACCTTTGACAGCCCAGCAAGAGAACCTTGGAGGTGTATGGGAACACATACCCAGCCTTTGCTCACTCCCATTCATGCTTTGCTAATGGTCCCTGTGGTCCCTGGTGACTGAACCACCGTGAAATGAAAGGAAAATCCTTGCCATGCTCCACATGTAGACACATGCCTTACAGTTTGTGCCTGTAGAACAACTTTCACTAAAACACACCCATACTCATTCATTTTCCCATCATCAACTGCTGTCACACTACAATGCTAAAGCTACATCACTGTGATAGAAGCCCATTTGCCCGTAAAGATTTAAATATTCAGTACTATTCTTTTACTGGCCTGTGACATAACACCTTAGTTTGTGTTCAGGGGATATAGTAAAAAAGTATAAAGGAGGGCTGGAGAGATGGCTCAGTGGTTAAGAGCACTGGCTGCTCTTCCACAGGTCCTGAGTTCAATTCCCAGTGACCACATGGTGGCTCACAAGCATCTGTAATGAGATCTGGTGCCCTCTTCTGGTGTGCGGGCATACATGGAGGTATACATAATAAATAAATAAACCTTAAAAAAAAAGTATAAAGGACAGCAGAGAAGGCTGAGCAAATGGAAGCTGTCACCAGGCATGGGGTGATGAGATCATGTGTGGTTTTCAGCTCAGTACACATTCTATCTCGGCAAATATTTCAGAGTGACTGCAAAGAACGTATGCTCTAATGTTGTGGGTGAAACTCTCTATAGGTGTCACTGTGTTCAGGTGCATATTAGTGGGGGAGACCAGGGAGTGACTGAGTTCTGGAATTACTTTGAATTTCAAGTTTCCCCTGGGACAACAATAAAAAGAAGCAGGAAGCTCAAAATACAATATTCATTAAAAATTCCATGGTAGTTCAAATGATCCTTTGTGAGACATGAAATTCCACAATGGGCCTTCCTATCTAGCCCATTTTTACATATGTATGGAAGTGCATGTACATAAAATAAAATTTGACAACAGTCTGGGAAAATTATACCCTTAGCCAGAGTAAACGAATTGAAGTTTAGTCTCATGCTGTTCCAGGGTCCACAGAAAAGCAAATGGACACCCCACACCCACAGTGCAAGTTGCCCTTCATGTGAGGTCTCCCTTCCTGTACCTCCGACCCGGTATTGGCAATAAGCATGCTACAGTTAGGGTAAAAGAGAGCCAGCTAGGCAAACTTTCTAATGAAAAGACGTTTGAAGACTTCCTCCTCCAGACCATCAGTTCACACTCACCAGTCATGGTTGAAACTGTCCGAGCCTCTCAAGAACCCAAGTGGGAGAAAGCGATTGCTGCGATTCCACCTGTGCCCTGCGAGCCTGAGCTCCACACACGGGGAGAAGACAGCAGCAGTGCTCTGGGTCCAGCTGCTGAGGCTGGTGTTGAAAAATGTTGAATTATCAAATTGCCTATTTCTGCTCAATTGCTCTAATTTATTATCCTGGGCATTCTGAATGCTAATGATAGCTACCTTCCATGCCAGACCATGTCACTCTACTTTACAATCTTATTAAAATCTCAGCATTTCTTAGCTCAGTGACAGTGAGTGGAGCGGGGGACAGCTGTCCTCCTGCCTCCAGTGTGGTTCATAGACCTACTCTGTCATTGCTAACAGCTGAATGATTTAGGTCACGTGAGCAGCCAAGGGGTGATATTTTTATACCCATGACAGGATTATATAACACGGAGAAAGGCCATTAGTGAATACAAAGTCATAAGCAGTGGGAAAGCAGGTGAGAAATGGGCAGGTAAATCTTTGGATCTGACTCCTCATAATAAAATGCCCTTCAAGCTTAGATTTAATGAGGTGGTTATACCACCACAGGGGCAGGCAACACTAGGGTTCAACTTTTCTCAAGACACCGCCCAATCACAGAGAAAAGCCTAGGTGGTAGAGGAGGCTCCCAAACTTTCACTATACAGAACAACAGTGTAGCCAGGGAGTAGCCCTCTGGGAGCAATTAGCATCCCTTGGGTCTCCAAGCCTGTAACTAGAAACAAACACAGGAGTTCATGTTTCTGTCTCAGATAGGACTCAAGCCAAGGAACTCTCGGCCAGTTAGACCGTGAATGTGCTTGTCAGTTTTGGGGTCCTTGTCATTGAAATGGAAATAACTCTGTTTTGCTAGCACCATATGGTGGGAGCTATTTGACAGAAGGACCTAAAGCCATGTCACCTAGAGTGTTGGTGTGGGAGTGCCAAAAGCACAATTCTCCATCTCAACATTGGTATTTAATATTGGCTGTGAGAATCACTCTATGGATGCCTTCAGAGGGAAAAATATCTCTGTCATTTTCTATTTAATAAATACATGTGTTTGCTTTCCTCATGTGCATGATATATTTGCAGAAGAAAATGGTTCTATTTTATATTTATGCATATATATGAATTTTTCTCAAATATCTGTGTTTAGGTTTTAGAGAAAATATTAGCCTTTGTTTTAGCTGAAGCTCATATTAAGTGAAGTCATTTGTATTGCACACAAAATGTCATACATAATTCTTTATGTGTGTATATTTATATACAGCTATTCTCTCATTGTCTGCCCAAGCTCAATAGTTAATGAGTCCTACATCAGATTCCTGTGAATGTGAGACCCTATGTCCACAGTACTGACAATGCCTAATCCCTTGCAGATTGACAGGGAATCATGGAATTGTTCTTGGAACTCTCAAGAGAAGTCTACAGAGGAGATGGCATTTTTCTTACATTTGACTGGGGCACCAAGCTGTTCCTCAGCTATACTTGCCAATACATTAGCCTGGGCACACCCCAGTAGATGGCTTTTACACCTGCTTCAGGTACGTGACGCTGACTGTTGTGGTTTGAACAAAAATAGGCCCATAGGGAGCGGCAGTGCTAGGAAGTATGGTCTTGTTGGTGTTGGTGTGACTTTGTTTCAGGTGGTATGTCACTGTGGGGGTGGGTTTTGAAGTTTCAGATATTCAGGCTAGCCCCAGTGTCCCACAGTTTCTTCCTGCTGCCTTCAGATCCCAATGTAGAATTCTCATCTCTCCAGCGCCAGGCCTTCTTGTGTGCTACCATGTTTCCCACCACGATGATAATGGACTAAACCTCTGAACTATAAGCCAGCACCAATAAAAGGTTTTTCTTTATAAGAGCAGCCATGGTCATGGTGTCTCTCCACAGCAATAGAAACCCTAAGACCCTCTCATCTTGCATTTCCCAACCATCTGCACTCTTCCTTCAGAGAACTCCGGATAGCTTTGCTCATATCTTTGCTCAGAGATCCCTGTATCTTCTCTGCAGGTGTTTCTTGTTTGTCTATCTCTGACTCATACATCGGCTGCTGCCACCCTCTTCCCCAACATCTCAGTTTTTACTATATGTGTGAAGCCATTGTTATAGTAGGTGTTTCTCAGAAAAGGGGATCTCCACTACTCTGAAGAATACGGTTGCTAAGGTTGAATACCCAGATCTTTCCTCCCAAGAGTCACCCTCAAAAACTTTCTGTACCCGGATAAACCTACCCGCCAATGCAGCAATACAAATCAGACCAAATCAAACTGGATTAGAGAAGGTCCAAGTTTAATGGAAACAACCCTCCTGGATGATTTTCCAGCTCCCCAGAGAGGAGACTGTAGGACCCAGTCTTGATAAACTCAATAGAGGCCTGAGTCCTAGTAGTTTACCCTAAGGTAATACCTGGTTCCAAGAAAGACCACAAACCAAGACCACTCAGGCAACACCTAGGAACACACCATCCAAAGGAAATTTCTAATGTTTCAACCATTATAGATAGGATCACCTGCCAGCACATCCCCAAATCTTTTCACCAAAACACCTCTAGACAAATGTCAGTCAGTCAGAGGTCCTGAACCTTAGAAATCCCTCTCCCCAACTCTGCTATCATAAAACCCCAAACCAAGTGATCTCGGGACTCTCTGATCATGCCAATGCATTGGACACATAGAGAATCCGAGTTCAAACTTAAAAAAGAATAAAGGCTCTTTGCTTTTACATATAGGACTCAGTCTCCTAGTTTGTTTGGGGGAGACTCTGTGATCCGCTCATAACAGAGAAGGGAAAGGGACCAGAAAACCACATGTCTGTTTTCAGGGGGCAGTTTAAATATGCTGTGGGAGTGGTCTTGAGCATCTCTGGGAGAGAGGTCATTGTTTGGTGGGGTATCTGAGAGGCAGAAGGGATTAGAGACAGATAGATGCCAGGGGCTGGGGTGAAGCTTCCTCCAGAACATTCCAGACTCTGGGGATATATGGATGTCAGGGGCTCAGGGGGAGCTTTCACCAGAACAACCATCAGTGGCTAAAATGGAGTATCATCAAGCACAATTTCAGTGCACTAAAGGCATAGTGGAGGGAAGGGCATTTCTATTGTTGGGCTAATATGCTTTCTTCTTTTCGCAGATGCTTTTCCTCAGAGTCGTTGGTCTATTCCATTCCTCACACATATCTGTGAATCCCAGAGGTGGAACAAGATTATATTTTACTACTGACTTCTTCGATCCAACCAATCATGGAATGTGGGAGGGCCTCCTGCCTATGTATTGTTTTTATTAGTTAATAAATAAGGAAACTATCTTGGCCTGTGATAGGGCAAAGGAACAGAGCTAGGTGGGGAAAACTAATGTGAATGCTGGGAGAAAGGAGGTGGGGTCAGGGAGAAGCCATGGTTCCACTGCCTGAGACAGATGCTGGGAACTTTAACTAGTAAGCCACAGCTGTGTGTCAATATACAGAATAACAGAGATGGGTTAGTTTAGGATATGAGTTTAGCCAAAAATACACTTAAGCTATTGAACAAACAGTATTGCAAATAATTTAGTTTTCTGAGTAGTTATTATGTGGCTGGGCAGCCAGGACAAACAAACAACCCTTCCCCCTACAATGGGGTGTGTCTATTCTTTGTGGAGATGATTTAAAATAAATGTGTGTTTATTTTGCTTTTCACATACTAGATTGCACTGTACACAGCTGGAAACTCAACCCGATGGGCATGGGGATTACATGAAAACAAATTAGCAAAAGCAAATGAGTCTGGAACTACTAGCCCTAAAGATTAACTGACTCATCTGGACACTCGCTAAATAATACACTAAGATCCAAGCCAACAAAGGAAATGTTATGAGTGTAACTGGCAATGTTGGTCTAATGATCATGTCAATATTGATCATGGAGAGGCTATAGTCTCACATTTATTATATATTTATCAAAGAAGGAAGAAAAGAAAAGTAAAAAAAAAAAAAAAAAAAAAAAAAAAAAAAAAGCAAAGGCTGGCGAAATAGCCCAGTTGGTAAAGTGCCTGAAAACCCACCTATAAAGAACTGAGTGTGGTATCCCACACTTGTAATCCCAGCACTGGGGAGGTAGAGATATATAGACTCCTAGAGATCACTGATCAGCAAGCCTACCCTACACAAAGATAAATATTGTCAAAAATTGGTGTCCTTAGTTACCTGCCATATTACAGGATAAGACCTTATTTCTAAAAATACCAAACCTTTTATGTCTTTGATAAATCAATTTCAAACTGATCAGGAAACTTCCTCCCTGATGGCTAACTCTCACAGTACCAGAAGGTGCTATGTAGGATGCTGGGAGAGAAAAGACATCAAAATGGTCTTCCATTAACACTGGACTTCAAATGCTGCAACACTAACCTGCCAAGCAAGATGTACCCACTGGTGCAATGATGGCCTAACTGTAATGTGGTAACTAACCACTTTCTGCTTGGATTTAAGGCCTGCTGCACAGAAGAGAATCCATTTCTTGTACTTTAATCCTGATTCTCAACATTTTGATCTGGGAAACATGGATCTGGAAACATTTTGATTTGGGAAAAATAGGATTAGCTTGTCATTCCTCCACCATTCTTTGGCTTTATCAGGTTTTTATCCCAGTTTCTGACTCCCAAGTTTTTTTTTATTAATAATAGAATAATTTAGATAAATACATCATTTTCTCACCAATTAATGAAGACCTACTGATGTTTGATAGCTGCTGAAGGAAGAATCATTGTGTTTTACAGGTATCCCCACTGGTGAGTTTCTCATACTCCAGTGGTATCTCTATACCATGCATATATGGGCCTCACTAATAACTTAGAGAGTGCCATGGCTCTAATGAAAATGGTCCCCATAAGTTCATATTTTTGAATACATGGTCTCCATTGGCAGAACTGTTGGGGGAGGATTAAAAGACATGGATTTTTTTTTAAAGAAGGTATGTGATAGAGGCAGGCTTTGAAGGTCAAAAAACTGTTACTGTTCCCCATGTCTCTTTCTGATTTCTGCTTGTGAACTAAGATGTGATTTCACAGCAGTTCCTGCCACCACTAAACACCAAACCTTTGCTCTGTCACCTGACCCTCCAGCTCTCTAAAATCATAAGCTCAGTTACTTGCTTTTAAAAATAATTTGCTTTGGTCATGGTGGTTCCTCCTCTCCCCCACAGCAATAGAAAAGTAACTGAGCCAGTAGGTTATTAAAAACAGGAACAAAAAAAATGAAAGAAAGATATGATGGAAAAGGGGGCATCTTGGAGAGGATATGGGGAAGCTGGAGGAGAGAGTTATGGTGTAGATGTGATCATATTTCACTGTATTCTTGCATAAAATTGTCAAGAACAAAGAAAAATTGTGATTAGATGAAAAGGTGGGTGATTCCTGAGGATGACTCAGAGGGCACCTCTGGCCTCCCTATACATGTGCTCACACATGCTCATATATCCACATGAACAGACATGAAATGAGGCTGAGAAATCCTGCTGTTGAATCTGTTCATTCCCTTCCATTCAAATCAGTATTCATCTGAAGGCTCCTACACAGATGGCCGGAAAGCAAGACCATTTTAATATTAGTCTCTTTTACATCTTTTTGTTCTATTTACTCACCACTGGAAATAAGAGAGCTTTAGAAGGAGACAGCAGGATGCTTCTTGAGTTCTTACTCAGCAGGTTCAAACAAAGTCCCTCTTGATCTGTTTCTGCTTCCTCTCTGGGTGCCTTTCTGTGTGCGGGCATAGATTTGCCTTTGTCGATCATTATTGCCTTTCACCTGTGGGAAAAGTCTTCCAAGGGAAGCTAAGTTAATAGTAATGGCCTTTAAAGGTAACACCCATTTATTGTGCGTTTCAAGAGATAAGAGGCTGGCTACTTTTTCACACCTAAGCAATACTGTCTGTTTGGCTTGGTGGCTCAGCAGTTCACAGATATGCTGAACACTGAACAGAGTGGATCTGGAAGACAAGAATCAGCTTCTGCAAGGTCAGTGCAGAAAGAAAATCCCGTTCTTAGCTCTTCTGCACCATACCCTCCTAGTACCTTAGAGGATATCTGATCACACTCTCCTGCTGAAACTCAACATGTACCACCTGTCAAAAGTTGGCGCATTTCACCAGTCTTAGTTCTTCCTTCTTCCCCTTTCCTTTACTTCTCCTTCTTTCTTCCCTTCCCTTCCCTCCTTGACACTTCTGATTATATAGCCCAGAATAACTTCAAACTCTCAATCCTCCTCCCTCAGTCTTTAGAGACCTAGGATCAGAGTCTGTGTTGCTCTCCATGTAATTTCTTTTCTTTCTTTTTTCTTTTTTGGCTTTTTCAAGACAGGATTTCTCTGTAGCTTTGGAGCCATTCCTGGAACTAACCCTTGTAGACCAAACTGGCCTCAAACTTCAGAGATCCACCTGCCTCTGCCTCCCAAGTGTTGGAATTAAAGATGTGTGCTACCACCACCACCCAGCACTGCATGTAATTTCAAAAACCATAACGAGAATTTAATTACTGATAGAAGAAAACACAGTATTAAAACACACCACATTGTCAATACAGACCTGGTGTAGCGGCCTCGACGGGTTACTCTGTCTAGGGTTTGTAACCCGCCTGGCTGGCCAGTTATTCCAGGGTCACGGAGAGGCACCACCTGAAAAACATAGGCTGATAAGCAGGAAGGAGGCTAAGCGTATTTGTCAAAGCCTCCGTTTATTAGGGTCATGGTTACAGCTTATATAGCCCCTGAATGGGGAGCTTGGGGGCTGGGGCACGGGGTCTTGCCACGTGGTCCACGCCCGTTACGTAAACCAAGAGGTTACGATGGGTCAGGTCATAATTCCTTGGTCAGGAAGTCACAAGGTGACACACCTAGTTGTCTAGATAGTCTGGAATGTGAGGCAGGTTCCGCTAACAGAGGCTCTCTATTAACAGTTAATTTGGGTGTGAGATAGGCTTGGTCAATAAGACTATTCTCAATACAATTGAGAAGTGAAGCCCTCTGCAAAAACTCCTCACGGCGGTGCTTCCTGTAAATTTTGGGGGGACACGGCTCCTGACAACCTGGGAAGATATTTTGAGCCGAGTCAAGAAAGAGGTTGCTTTTCCTTCATATTCAATTGTAGAAGCTCCCATCTCATTTTCCAACAGTAAGACACTGTGAGCTGGCCATGGAAGAGATGGGCTATGACTCTGACTAGATTGAGAAGACCTTTCTACATACTTGGCACGAAATGCTTGAGAAACATCAGAGCTCCATCACCCCAGTACTATTGAATAATGTAGAGACACCAGGTTTCTCATTTGTGGGGAATGAAAATATAAGTGATAATCATTCCACTCTTACAGAACCATTGTGAAGACTAAATTATACAATTTATGTAACATGGTTTCAGAACACTTCACACCTAATTACCATCCTGCATTATTAAGAAGTACCCCCAGGAATGAGTGGAATTTTACACCTATGGTGTGCAGTATGCTGCTGGAGAAGAACAGATCCCATCCCAAACACACACACATGCACACTTCACATGAGTTCCACTTGCAGCTAGCATCGGGTGAAGGATGCTGCATCCTTTGGTACTCTGCCTTGCACCCAACTCCTCAACTGCTGTTGTTAGAAAGGCCCCTATTCCTTGGATGCCAAGTAACAGATGTACCCTTTCATGCCCAATAAACATGCATAAGAGATGTGGGTTTTCATTTTAAATATTTTTCTTCTTAGAATGGAGAAATGAGGCTTAACAAAATTGGGACTTGCAATGTTATCCTAGGGGTTCACTTCATTTTCCCCAAAGGACAGCCTGATGGCTTGGATATAAATATAAATATAAACTATGAAAGTTAACTGGAGGAGAAGCAAGAAATCCAACTCATTTTCCATGACCTCATTTGATGACAATACTGGTTATCATCCCCAGAGTCAAGCCCTACCCATCAAGAATCAGATTCCAGGAAGCATCAGCCATCTATAGCGGAAGAACAGTGTTTTCCTACAAGGAAGAATCCAAGGAAATGAAATAGATAATGTCCTGTCAACGATTCTGTTTGAAGCAGTCTCCAGAGCTTGGTCCTGCCATCTTTGTATGCTGAGTTTCTCCTTTGTCTTTGAATCTCTCAGGCACTTGGCCTTTTGGTCCTGCAAGTTTCTTATTTACTGAAAAGTTAAAATTTCTTTAAAAACAGTGATGGAGTGAGAGGGCTGCAAATATCTAGTTAAGGTTTAAATCATTGCAGGCTTAGGCAGGCTAGACCTTAACTCAGTGATATCATTTCTAAAGAACTATATTTGCTTACTGTAGACCAATTAACCTAACCTGAAAATGGAGCCTTTGACGCTCACCACTGTATAGCACTATTGTGGGGACCATATATGCTAAAGGGGTTGGGTATGTCTTAATGGAAAACAAACAAAAACAACCTACCTTGCATTTGAAGAACCTGTAGTAATTTTATGCTAGGCTTTGCGTCAATTACAATGTGAACGACTTGAAAGACATGACACTTCTCTAATAAGTTAAAGATGCCATTGCCCAGTGTCGAGTGTATGTCTGCGTCTGCATGTTTGTGAGTGACTTTAGAATAAACTCTAACATCCATGGTTACTCAGAAGTATGTGTATAAGAACTTGATTATGTTGCCATCTAACAAAGAAAATAAAAAATTATTAGCATATCATTTATCACATTTGTCTTATATACATGCTAGAGAAGAAATGTTTCAAATAAGAAAAATAAAGTGGGGTGCCATCCATATTGATTGTATCTGAACATAAGAGTGGAAACTAAGAAGCCAGTGTACCCTTCTATGTTAAACTATTTTATGTGCATCTCAGGAGATGATAGTAACAGATGACTCTTAAGTATATTCTCCTCATTTTTGTCAGGGGTGTGTGTGTGTGTGTGTAGGTAGAGTACATACACATGTGTAGATACATGTGTGTATGTGTGTAGAGGTGCATGTGCACATACATGCATGTTCATTGGAAACCGGAAGCTGACCTCAGTGTACACTTAGGAGCACTGTCTTTTTTCTCTGAAATGGACTCTGTCATTGCCCTGGAGGTTACCAATCAGGCTGGACTGGCTGACCAGTGAATCACAGGAACACTCATACTGTCATCTCTCCTGTACCAGAGTTACAAGTGTGCTACCATGCCTACTATTTAAAAAATAATTGCAATGAGTTGATTTTGTTCTTTGATAATTTCATACATTTATGTAATATATTCTGGTTATGTTCTTCTTATACTGTGCCTCTTCTTCCTTCCATTCTTATCACACACACACACACACCACTTTTGCACTAGCCAGTTTCCCAGACTTATGACTTCTGGTTTTGTTTTGTGGCCTATTTAACCAGGGCATCTATGTGACCACTAGTCTGGAATTATCCATTAGAACCTGTTAGCGTTGCCAGTGAGCACACAACTAAATGAAATGATTCCTTTTCTCCATCATTCTGCATTTAGCAAATAGTTCATCAGTGAGATGTGGGCACCCGGAGGCCCTCCTGTACTTAGATCATATCTATCCCACCCCCATGCATCTTCTCTAACTCCTTTCAGTTACCCAGCTCCCACATATACTTCTTCCCAGTTTAATGTCTCATTCTTATATTTGTCATAACCCAGTGAGTCCTTTGACTGCACACTCTCTTCCCAATCACAACCCTCCACACTCCCCTACGTTATGATAAGGGTTATTCTACTCTCAGCTGCTATGAGATCAATGTTGGAAGTTTCGCACGTAGGTGGGTATGCGACATTTGTATTCCTGAACCTGTTTTATTTATTTTAACATAAAGTTGTTTGGTTCCATCCACGTTGTCACGAATGACAGAATTTCATTTGTGTTAATGGCTGGGTAGTACTCTATTGTGCATTTATATGCCACATTTTCTTTGGTATTTTATCAGTTGATGGGTACTTACTTTGTCTACATTTCTTGATTACTGTTTGTAGAACTGCAATAAACGTAAGGTGTAGCTACTTCTTGACATGCCCTTTTCATTTCTTTTTGATAGAAGCCCCTAGACCAAATGGCAGTACTATTTTCATTTTTTAGTAAATTTTGCAATTTTTACCACGTGCATTAATTTAAATTTCTAATAATGGTGTAGAAGTGTCATCTTCCCTCCACATTCTGGCCAACACTTGTTATCTTTTGTTGGTATGATTATAGTGATTGTAACTGGTATGAGGTGATATTTCGTTGTGGTTTTAATTTGTATTTCTTCCCCCAGTTTTGTTGAGTTGTTTTTTATTTTTTTCTTCTCAGAACAATTGGTAATTTGTATGTAATTTATAAAGAATAGATATTTAGAAGTCTTGGGCATTTGAAACTGGATTATGTATTCTCTTCCTGTTTAGTTTTAGTTCCGTATGTGATTGCATATTAACCCTTGACTGACATATGGATTGCCAATACTTTTACTTTGTGAAATGTCTCTTTGTTCTCTTGCCTTCTTTATGGAAACTTTTTGATAATATTATATGTCATTTTTTGTTTTGTTTTATTGTTTATGTTTTGGGGACCATATTCAAAACATCACTATCTACATCAAAACCACACAGCTTTCCCACTATTGTTTGCATTCAGCAGTCTCTTTGGTGTGGAAAACAAGACCATCAACATGAAATAAATTAAGAAGACCAGAGAAGGAAAGGTAGTTTTTAGTATACTGCAAAAACAAAACAAAACAAAACAAAAAAAACAGTATGCAAAAGAACCTCCACAAAAGAAAACAAAAGCAAACAAACAAAAGCTGATGTGTTGAGTTGGCCAAGACAGCATGGTCTTTAAAGAAAGTCTCTGATAGTAAGAACCTCCTTCCTTCTTTTTTCTATAAACTGGTCCTGCAGAGAGTGAATCTTCCTGCTCTTTTAGCACAGATTCCTTCCTAAATTGTCCATCTTATTATTTTGGGATAGAAAGCTTTATCTGATGAATATTTTGAGGTCTGAGATTGTCTGCATTTCTGATGCTGGCCTTGGTTAGGTAGCAGACTGCCTGCAACTTCCCAACTCTCTGAGCTCTGAGATAACCAAGCCTGGAGAGATGCCTCTAGGGTCCCTTCTTCTCTGTGACTTTTTGATGAGCTCCAAAAGTAACTCATACTTAAAATGGGGCAGGATGACTTTTGTGACCCTTTAGTTTCTGTGATCTTGTCGGGCACCAGCCTAGACAAAAACACCTCTTTCCAGGGTAGGGATGTGGGGATTTAAAAATATAAAATAAAGAATACAAAGTCACATTTAAAAATAATAAAACAGAAACCACAGAATAGTACTGGGAGGGAGTTCCAGTGAATACTGAAATCGCCAGCATTTCATTTTTCATACTCTTTTATACCCCAATACAAAAGGGAGAAGAAGGCAAGAAAAGACTTCTTTAACATGATACAAAGGACAACTAGAACAGTTAATTGCTTTAACATTTTGAGCCATCAAGTCATTAGCATTCTCTTGTTTAGGCAGTGAAGCCACTCCAGACCAAGTATCCTGAAAGCAGCCACTCCCCAGGTAACCTCATATTACAAAAGGAGGAGCAGATGTACACTTGTATATCCTGACCATCTGTCAGGATGGAGAGGATCTACTTGTATGAGCTATCTTAATGTCAATAGAACGAAGATACCACATTCTGAGTCAGGATCTGTGTCTATACTTGTTGTCAACAATTTTGAGCAACCTCAAAACTCTCTGACCAACAGACAAGGTGAAAATAGGCTCACATTTTGGGCCTCCACATGATCTCTATGACTATAATGAAGCTAACAGGTGGTTTATTACAGAGTAAAGGGGAAATGCTTAAGGAGGAAGATGATATAATGGGTGAAGATGCCCCAGTGTTGGCAGCTTATGCTTTAGGGAGGTTTATATTATTTCTAAAGTCTCTAGAACAGCAAGTGAAGTGTGTCAGTATGTAAAATATATAAATGAATATATATATATATATATATATATATATATATATATATATATAGAGAGAGAGAGAGAGAGAGAGCAAGAACAAGCACAATTATGAATTCTCTTCATGCCCTGTGTCTTCCATCTGTCCCTGTTGTCTGTGGTTTGCTGTATCAAGACTGCCTGCTGTCTGTCATTTGTGAGTGACTGATGTCTGTCTATCCCAATCAAAAGTTGTGTGCTGTAATGTAGTTGGAGACTGCTTTTTTTGTTTCCTGGGTGCCGAAACGTGAGTAATCACACAGAAACTACATTAATTACAACACTACTTGACCAATGATTCAGGCATATTTCTGGCTACCTCTTACATCTTAAATTAACCCATTTTCATTCATCTGTGTATCACCACGAGGCTGTGGCTTACAGGTATGGTTCTGAGCATCTATCTCCTTTGGCAGCTACATCGTGTCTCTCTAACTCCACTTACTCTCTCCCTATATCTCTGTTCAGATTTCCTGCCTAGCTTTGCTCTGCTAAGGCATTGGTCAAAACAGCTTTATTCATCAACCAGTAAAAACAACACATATACAGAAGGATATTCTATATTGCTGTACTTACCAAATTGCACAGCACACACGGTATGGGAAAAGAATGAAGAATTATTTTTCACAGAAATTTATAACAGAGTTTTACATGGAAAGAAATTACTTAACTGACCCTAGCTAACCCAGAATACCACTCAAAACCACAAATAGATGTTATAAACATATATATATATATATATATATATATATATATATATGTTACTTTCAACATTTATGGTGGATATTTGTTTTCTTTAAGGTTCTTTAAGGTTCCTTTCAACCTATTGGCTGCTTCCAATAAATGATTGCCACAGCACACACATTATTCTGGATCTGGACCATGTAGGAGTAGGCAAGTAAAATTTAAAGCTGTGTGTTTAGCTTAGGTTGTAAAAGCTTACTTCAAGGGAATTCCAACGCAGAGCATGGCTGATTGCATTGTTTTCCTAAAGATGGTTTAAAATTAAACAGGCTGAATATACAATAGGGAACATCGTTGGATACATAGGTTTTTTTTTGTTTGTTTGTTTGGTTTTATTTTTTGTTGTTGTTGTTTTGTTTTGTTTTGTTTTGTTTTGTTTTGTTTTTCGAGACAGGGTTTCTCTGTGGCTTTGGAGTCAGTCCTGGAAGTAGCTCTTGTAGACCAGGCTGGTCTCGAACTCATAGAGATTCACCGGCCTCTGCCTCCCAAGTGCTGGGATGGATACATAGTTTTAAACAGGCTCAAGGCATATTTTTCACTTAGTTGCAAGGTTAGGCAAAAGGTCCATTTCTGAAGGCAAGGTGTATTTTCAGAAAAAAAGCTATTCCTAAAAGACAGTTTTCCCTGAGGGACATTTTCCTGCCTAGGTGATTGACAGGCCATTTGGATTAATTCTTACACATGGGAAGAACATGATATGTCTTTATTTTTCAACTAGAAAGCTTCTGGTCTAGAGTATTTAGTTTCTCAGAAGTTCAAACTGTTATCTCTCAGTCCAAATCCTGAACTTAGATCCTACCCTTTGATCACTAATGAGAGTCATGTAGTCTCAATTCCTGGTTTTACAAGCTGCTTATTATAAAAGAAGAATCCATTTTTAATGACCTTCAAGCGTGCTAATATCAAACTAACTAACAGCACCTTTACTGTTACCAGTCTTATATTCAACTCTTCAATCTATTTTGTTTATTTTTATGTGGTTTGAGATAAGGTCAAATTTCATTGCTATGGGTATCATTTCCCTAACATTATTTATTAAGGATACTGTCCTTTTCTTTGTTTTGTTGTTTTGGAATCTTTGGGGGAAAAATCAAGGATGTGAGTCATGGATTTAGTCTTGAACATCTTCATTTTCTGACCATGCATCCATCTATCTGTAAGAGAGAGACACCATGGAGCCACTGCCGGAAATAGACATGCTGAAACTTTGCTGGTAGGCCATGACCTCGTGGTGATGCACAGATTAATGGAGATGGGTTAAAATAAGATGTAAGAGTTAGCCAATAAGAAGCTAGAGCTAATGGGCCAAGCAGTGATTTAATTAATACATTTTCTGAGTGATTATTTCGGGTCTAAGCTAGCCAGGTGGCCGGGACAAACAAGTGGGCCCTCCTCCTACATCTCTTTCTTTAACTGTTTTGGTGAGTTCAGTTTTGTACTGTATTTTGAAATTAGAGAGTGTATCACCTACAACTTAATGTTCAAATCTTCTTTAGCTCTTCAAGGTCTTTGTGATTTTACCTTTGTTTTTATGGCTTGTAGTCATATCAACAAAATAGGTAGAAAAATACAGTGGCGATTAGGTATATATTTATGATAATGTTATTAAAATATCCTGCATATAAATTTGCCAATGTCACTAGAATGCAGCTACTATCCTCCTGCTCCCCATACCCCACACCCCACAACAGTAGGTATTCTTACAGGGTTAGAGGGTTTTCTAGGAGTGAGGACTCTTCAGGGATTGGCTTTCTTGAGTCATCATCACCCATGCTTGGGTGGGACTTTTGTTGATGCTCCATTGCCTTTGAGTAACGCTATACTCCTGTTAACAATCCTTCACCCACAGTTTCTGTATATAATCCTAAGAAATTCATTAGTTTACTACACTGAAGAGAATCTTTTCTTTTTCTTTGTTTTTCTTTTCTCTTTCTTTGTTTTTTTTTTTTTCTGGTGCTCTATTTTATTTTATGTGAATAGTGTTCAAGCATCCAGGCCATCTAAGCCCTAAGAAGAAAAGACTATAAGTAGATGTGGAAATAACACTTAGGCCATTACTGCCTTGGGTCCAGGGCAGCCTGACTCTAGGTCACAGACTCACCTAGCCCCTCTCCAAATTCAGAGAAAGAGTGATTTTGTCACTTAACCTGCTATGTATGCTCTGATTTCCTGCTCCCTGATATACACAGCAGAGTTCTCATGGTAACAAAGCCTATTACTTTCAGTACAGTACTTCTGGGAAACAAACTGTGTACAATGTAAATATGTATTACCCTCATTGGTTAATAAAGAATTGATTGGCCTATAGCTGGTCAGGAAGAGATTGAGAATCAGACTAGGAGGAAGCTGGGAGGAAAAAGAGTGGAGTCTTAGAAGTTGCCAGGCAACACAGAGGATGCAAGACATGCTGGAGGACAGGAAAAGCCACAAGTCATGTGGCAATACATAGATTAATAGAAATGGGTTAATTTAGCTTGTAAGAGCTACTTAGTAATGGGCCTGAGCTATCTACCAAGCATTTGCAATTAATATAAGCCTCTGGGTAGTTACTAGGAACTACAGCTGGGAAAGAAAACTACACTCCACCTACACAGTACTTCTCCTTCCCCTGGAATCTTCAAAAGTAGAAACCTTACTTTATCTAGAAGTACAAAACCTCTCTCTGGACTCCATGATACTTGCTCCTTACTGTCTTAATAAATATCTTACTGATAAACAATTCAACTTAGTGTCCTCTCAAACCACCCTTTCATCTATCTTTTCTCAAAGTTTAACAAATAGACATTTCCCTACATCTCCCCCCAAAAGCAATATAGCACGTTTGTGTAATGCTTTGGACATTTTCACAATACTAATTCAAAATTTTCTGAGGATGACCCTACTTAAGACTCCTAGCAAAGGGGTATATGGAGCCTGAAACATCCATCTCCTATAGCCAGGGAAGACTTCCAGTGGGTGTATTGTAATACCAACCCAGCCACAAAACCTTCAACCGACAATTTGTCTTGCCTACAAGATTTGTTGGGGTAAAGGTGGTACAGAAATTGTAGGAAAAACCAATCAATGATTGGCCCAGCTAGAGACCCATACCATGAGAAGGAGTTCAGCCCTGAGGGCCAGGACCTACAGGCAGGATAGCTGAGAGACCCGGGACAGAACCAAATACAACTGGAAAAAGAATAAAGAAGTAACTATTCCTAATGATACTCTGCTATACTCATAGACTGTTGCCCCACTGTCATCAGAGAGGCTTCACCCAGCAACTGATGAAACAGATACAGACCCACAGCCAAACATTAGGCTGAATTCAGGAAACCTGTGGAAGAGGTGAGGAAAGATTGTAGGGGACAGAGAGGTCAAGGGTACCACCAGAAAACCCAAAGATCCGACTAACCTGGACTCATAAGTGCTCAGTGAGACTGAACTGAGAACCACGGAGTCTGCTTGGGATTGACCTAGGCACTGTGCATAAATGTTACAGTAGTGTAACTTGGTCTTCTTGTGGGACTCATAACAGATGGAGCAGGGTCTAACTCCGACTCTGTTGCCTGCTTTGGGGACCCTTTCCTCCTACCAGGTTGCCTTGTCCAGCCTTAATAGAAGAGGAGGTGACTAGTCTCACTGCAACTTGATATTCCACGGCTGGCTGATATTCATAGGAGGCCTGCCCTTTTCTGAAGAGAAATTCAGGAGGAGGAATGGGTGGGGGATGGTATGTGTGTGAGGGGAACTGGGAGGAGAGGGAAAACATTGGTAGTAATGTAAAAAAACCCACTTCCCTGCCGCGCACCGCCCCCCGTGTCTGTGCTCTGTGCACTGGCACCCAATTCAGGAGTTTTGGGCAAGGGGGCTGGAGATTAAAATACACAGACACACACAGACAGAGAGACAGCGACACCGGTCATCCTTGAATTCCCCAAGAATGCCCCCTTTATTGTGTTCAGGGGCAGATTCTACAGAGATAGCCACGCCCCAGCCAAACCCACCAGAAACCACTCTCCTGCCATCAGGAACTCCTGAAGAGCTCGTGCTCAGAGCAGCTGTAGGCACTCAGATCAGGGGATTACAAGAAATTCAGGATCTGGGGTCTCACTGCTCCCAACACTTCCCCCCTCAAAAAAATAAATTTCTGTTGGCATTGTATAATTTTGCATTCCACATCTTTGTTTTATTTTATGGTAGCTATACTGAATGGAAGTATGGAAGTTTTTAATTTAGACTTCATTTTGAGTGTGTCAGGTTAGTTATTTTCTTACTAGCGAATTTTCTCTTTTCATTGCTTATAGTAAATGCTAGTGATTTTCCTCTGTCACACTGTGCCTTTTATCTTTTTGGGACTCACTTGCCCTAATACTTCCTCCTTTACATTGATGTGACCTCCCAGTTCCCGGCTCTAATCTAGTCCTACTGAGCTGTCAGGAAGGTAAATGGGAATCAGCCTACTCCCTTCTCCGTCTAGGGATTTTGTCTGTGGCTTGTCATCCTTGCCTTAATATTGACCTCCTCTGAGGCTTATTCCGTTCAGATAGTTTGTATGTCGGATTCTAACCATCTGTTAGGCAGTCAAAATGCTTAGGAACAGTTCATTCTGCTGCCTTATTTTCCTTTTGACACCTAAAATGCAGTATTGCGACATTAATTGCCCTCCAATAACATTCCCAGGAATGATAGGTTTACCCCTGAAGAAACTGCTTGCACACAGTCTGCACATTGTGAACCAGAATCTTCCTTACATTTGATGTCCCTGATGATTGTATAAAGGGGACAAAAACACTAAGCAGGCCTTGAAGGGTGATTTCCAAATAAGTTTCCTTTCCTGGGGAATGATGCAGGAGGAAACCGGGAAGTGGGTAGGTATCTGAAGGTAAAGTGAATCTTAGAGAAATAACAACAAATCTTATGTACGCGCACCACACTGCACATCTGGTTTACTAAGGGATCCATCGTCAGTGCCAATTATCTCCTGTCAGCTCGAGAACTACACGAACCCACTTAACTTTACCACTTGACTAATTATCACTTGACTAATCTTTGAAAATACCTCGTGATAATGGATGTGACAGGACAGCAATCTGAATCTACTTTATTTATAGACTAACGTCTGATTAATGAAAATTCATCTTTGGGCTGGAGAGAGAGCTCAGTGGGTAAGAGACTGTTCTGTGAGCGTGAGGCTCTGAGTCTCGATGCCCAGCACTCACGTGAAAGTCAGGCATGATTGTGCATGCCTGTCATCCTAGTTCTGAAAAGATGGAGGGCATGAAGCTGAGAGCTCACTGGCCAGCCAGCCTAACTCAAAAGTAAGCACCAGATTCAGCGAGAGACTCTGTCTCAGAAAATGAGGTAGAGAACAATTGAGGAGGATTTTCTGGCTCAACCTCTAGCCTCCACATTGTTGGTCCTGATACCATCTTACAAACCCACCAGGCTATGGAACCAAAGACACATTACATCATAAAACAGTGAGTGGCTACATGATGAAAAACCTACTACCTTGTCTTCTCTGTTCTTCTCCTGGCCAACCAGAGACAGCCACCATAACCCTCTCAGTAGGAGGGACACCCTCTTTCTCCCTTTCCAGTGCTAGAACCTTCAAAATGTTTGCCAGTTTGCCATTGTTGTCTCTGTCCAAACCAGAGACAGCTCCCTGCTCTTTGAACCAAATCTGGTGTCCATACGTGTTCTATACCATATCTGGGATCACTTCACACACATGCATATACTAGTGAGTATACACATACACATAATTGCACACACACACACACGATCAATACATGTGCAAATGAATAAAAATTAAAGCTAATCTAGTTGGGTTTTTGTTTAGCTTGGTTTAGGATTTGGGTGCTTTTGTTTTGATCAGATTTTTGCTTAATCCATTCTTAGCTAAGTAAAGGCAGTTTTGTAGGTGGACAAAGAACAAAGACCAAGAAATGGTCAGAAGAAAGTCTCTCTCCTCCCTCTCTACCACCATATTTGATTCTGAGGTTTAGAGTTACCCAAAAATTGACTTCCTTGGGTTTCCATGATTTCTTCTAGCCATTCATCCAAGGGAAGTGGTGGCATGGCCAGTAGAAAGACCCCACGCTCCTGCAGAAGTGGTACTCATTAGTAACCTTGTTTTTCTCTCCCTCACTGTTTAAATTAATGGCCCATCATTTCTCCTTCTGTTCTCTACTCCATGCCTCCTGACCCCAGCTGTAGTCACAGTGGGGAATAATTACATAAGCAGATGATTTTTACGTTAAAAAATCTCTGTTCTCATTAAGTAAACTGAGAAGTAAGCCAATATTGACATAGAAATGTACTGTGTGACAGCTGAGGATGTGAGGAGTAACGTGGTTGAGGCCTTCCAGGAAACGGCTGATAAGACAGGATACAAAGCCTGGAAGAGCAGTTCTGTTCCTGGGATACAATAACACAATAAAAGCACTTTGGGGAGAAAGGTTTATTATTTATTGTTAAGGTTTCAGAGAGACAGAGTCTACAGCAGTGAGTAAGGCATGGCCATAATTAATGGAGGGATGTTGACAAGAGCAAGAAGCTGACTGCTGATCCTACCTTCATCCACAGACAAGAAGCAGAAAGGGAGAGAACAGGGAGTGAAGCAGAGCTATGAACCCACAAAGCCCCACCTCTAAATTTAGTGATTTACTTCCCTCTAAAGGTCCCATAACATCCTCAAACAGTGCCATCAACTGGGGACCAATTATTGAAATACACGAGCCAATCAGAGATACTTCTCAGCAGGATGTTCTAGCAGGAGTTATCCGTGCCCTGTATTTGTTCTTCTTTCCAGACCATGCTCTGCTGCGTACACTGTAGTACCGCCTTTTCTTTCAATACCTTTTAATTGTCAAGGTACAATGTATTTTTATAAAGTCTTAAAAGTTACAGGACTTAAATGTTAGTGATTAAACTAAAAGAGAACTATTTCTTCTCTATCTTATTGGCTTTTGAATACTTTAACAATCCCACACTTTTACCACCTGTCACCCTCTTTCTTCCCCAGCTGAAATTCGTCTTCTTCCCACACTCTCCTGCTTCGATATCTTTTGGGTATGACACACTGAGCTCAATTATGGTTGCTCCTTTGAGAATCTACCCTAGTTTTACCTTTTCTTAGATATTTATGGAAATCAGTTTCAGCCTCTTTCCTCCATCCCTCCCTCCTTCTCTTTTCTACCTTTATACATTTTCTTAGACTTTTTCCTGCATTGAATTCTTTCTATAAGAATGAGAATTGAGGGCTGAGGAAATAACTAAGTTGGTATAAGTGCTTGCCCCAGAAGTGTAAGGACCTGAGTTTGATGCCTAGCAACTACATTAAGGGGACTTGAAGAACTTAGCAATTAAGAGCACTAGCTGCTCTTTCAAAGGACCTTGATTCAATTCCCAGCACCCACAAAGTAGATCTAATGCCCTCTTCTGGTCTCTGTGGGCACTGCATGTATAATGTAGCCAAAACATCTAAACACATTACAATAAGTAAAAATTTAAACTTTTAAAAAAGTTTAATGTGTGCCTGAGTAAGGTGGCACACATTTCTCATTTAAGCACTGGTGAGGTAAAATCAGGACAATCCCTGTGTTCATTGGCTAGCTAGCCTAGTCTAAAAAGCAATGTCAGAACCTAAGGAGAGACACTATCTCAAAAACAAACAAACAAACAAAAACAAATAGCAACAGCAGCAACAAGAACAACAAAAACAAAATCCAGGGTGGTTGTCTCTTACGGAACCACACACCTAAGGGTGACCTCTAGCCTCTACAATGTCTACTTACATCTGACATATTTGCACATATATGTAGAAAAACATAAAATAATAATTCAGTACCTTTAGATTCTTAACACAAACATCTCACACACATAAATACATAAAACACTACTGCTATATCTGATCATTAAAAACCCAACTTTCTCCATTTTTACTTCTTTTTGTTATCTCTGTATCAATTACAAACTGATCTCCACATGCTTTAATAGGAATAAAAATACCCTCTAAGTAGCCTCAAGCACATCAGTCTTAATTTACTTCCTCAGCTTTATTTTCATATTGGAAACACTATCAGCTGAACCGTAGTCTTCATGTTCCAACTTTAATAGCTCCCTAAGCTCGGAGATCAACAGATTTTCTAGAACTATCTTAATCCACTATCTTGGGGTTCCCTTTGGTTTTCATTTATTTTAAAGTCTTTCTCTTTTAAAAAAGGAATGTGTGTGTGTGTGTATCCATTATTAGAAGCAAGGGTTTCACTCTTTTTTGTGTGTATATCACATACTTTGACTACATTTTCATCACCCCTTCTGTACCACCTATTGCTGCTCCTCACTTCCTCTTCTCATGTGGTTCCACTTTTATTTTCATGGGATGTGATATGATTTGATGTAATGTACATATGCTTAGATATGAGGGAACGGAATCCTTACACACTGTTGGTGGTTCTGTATATGTAAACCAGTATAACCCCTGTGGGCATCATTGACAGAGATACATGTCTAACATTCTACACATGAGAAAAAAATGTTTGATATTTGTCTTTCTGGGCTTGGTTTACTTTTACCAATATGGTGACTTCCACTGACTTCCAGTCCATCCATTCCCTTCCATGAGATGACTTCACTTTTCTTAATGACAGAAAATTTAATTATATACATATATCCTTTATTTATTCATTTAGCTATTGGTGTACACTCAGTAGGATTCCATAACTTGGCTACTATGATGCTACTGTAAGAAATACGAAAAATTAAGTAGCTCTAGTCTGAAGGTTTAGCACTTGTTAGAATGATAGCTCTTCTGAGAGAAGTGAGATGAAATTTCAATGTAGCTTCTACTCTCATTTCCCTGGTGGCAAAGAACTTTGAGTGTTTCTCCATGCATCTATTAACTACCAGTACTTTGTCTTTTGAGAACTGTATGTATGTTTCATTGACTCCTTTTTAAACTCAATCGTTTATTTTCTTGGTGCTTTTTAAAAGTTCTTTATATTTATAGGTATTGGTCTATTCTGTACCATATTTTATCAAATTGACTAGTCAAAAAGGGACTGGCACACAGGAAGTGGAAGAAGGGGGAAGAGGTTAGTGCTCCAAGAAGAAAAGGGTCACTGCTGCAGGTCATCAAACTCCTACAACAGAGCAGTGGTCCATTGTGTGAACAGAGGTTTTACTGGGTAGGGAGGATTAAAATATTTGCACAAAAGTCTTACAAAGTGAGGAAAACAAAAGATTCTAATTCTTTGCCCAAAACATGTTTTATAGTATTGGATTGAAAAGACTCATAATCTCATAATCGATATTTCTTCCAATAAGACTAAGAACTCTAATAGCGCAACTCAAGTTCCTGAGTAACCCCATGTATTTCCATTTGAGATTTGTTTTTTGTTTTTCTTTTCTTGTTGCTCTTTTTATTGTATTAGAATACCTTTATCTATCTATTTCCTCTGAAAAATTTTTATCTAGATTTGCTTCCTTAACATGGTGGGTTGGGTGAGACATTCCTCACAGTCTCCTGCACTGCAAGATTTTGTCTCCCATTTCTGTTGTTCGAGGTTTAAAACCCTGTGACATTCTCAAGTCTTTCTCCCTTATGCTTGTGGTTCACGATGTGAGTTCTCAGCACCCAGTTCCTGCTTGCTACCATGCTTCCCTGCCATCATGGACTCTTATCCCTCTGGAACCTTAAGAAACCCATCTTCTAGAAGTTGCTTGGGCATGGTTTTATATCATAGTAATAGAAAAGTAACCATGTCATTTACATTTTTTTTATATTATCTCATCAATTTTCTTATTTTTGTTCAATTTGAGAGAGATTTTCTCAACCATTTGATTGATATTGCACATATATCCACACAATTATTCTTGAGTGTCAATTTGATTTTTATGTTCTTGAAACTCTTTTTTTCTTCTCTAAACAATGACAATAATCAAAAATCAAAAACAAAAAGAAAGAAAAAAAATAAACTAATGGAAACTATTTTGTTGTTTTGTTGGTGCATTTTGTATCCAAGTAAGAAATCAGTCACTCATGTGGTAGGGCTGCCTGATAGTGCCTCATGTGGCCCAGGCTGTTCCCAACTTTCTGGATAGCCCAGGGATACTTTGAACTTCAGAGCCTCTTGTTTCTACCTCCTAGGTGCTTGGATTTCAGGTGTGCTATTGCACATGGTGTGTGCTGTGCTGGAGGGGGGAATCTAATGCTTCCTACATGCTAGGCAGGAACTAGCTGCCTCCTTGGCTATTTAGTGCTACTCTCAATCTCTTCTTCTCATGTGATTTTTACCTCTTTGCTCTCTCTTACTCGCCCTTTTGGAATTCGGGTATCTTTTCATAATTGAGGCTTTCCTCAAATATATGGTTACCATGGACTTTCTATTTGAAGATGAGTGATTAGAAAACAGAACAAAACACAACCGCCAAGGCCTTGATGGACCCAGCTTGCCAACAGGAATCCTCATGTGGAAGCTCAGATTATCTTTGCTTTTTTTTTCCCCCATAAAGAATCAAAACATCACCACTGGAAGATATTTCCCTTGGGCTTTTCCATTTTCTCACAATGGATTTCCATAAGACTGCAGGAGACCAGCAGAAGAGGGGTCGGAACAGTCTCATTACTGTAGACATCCGTTATCATCCTCATGGGGTCTGAGCATGAAACACAATCCTTTGTGAAACCGTACCTAGACTCCCTCTCTTATTGTTGATTTAAGTAAGATTCTCTAATGCAGGCTTACCCCTCCTGAAGGGCACCAGCAACCATGAAGTGTGTTGCCTACCCTTCAGGTCCAGGGCAGTGTCCTCTCTGCTGGACACTTCTTCCCATTCTATTCCATTTTCCCTGCTCCTATCTCTGTAGGCTAAGTGTCTGTTTGTCCTTTTGCTAACTTTGGGATCAGGAGCTACAAAGTTGAAGATGTATTTAAACTGGCACAGAGATCTCCTGCTTTATTTTTGTCTTAATTATATAATAAATATTTAAAGAAACTATTTCAGATATCAAGAAAACATACAGTAAAATTGTATACTCTACTGCTTTGACTATTTTAGCCATCTCTGTCTTTTCCTCTCTAATTGTATTTTTCCTTTGAGACAGGATCTTATGAAGTCCACTTTGACCTTGCAATCAACAAGTATCTAAGGATGACCTAGAAATTCTGATCCTTCTGCCTCTACTTCCTGAATAGTGAGATTATAGGTGTAGGATTATGTGCTACTGAAGAACAAAACTTGGTGCTTCTTGAAGGTTAAGTGAAGACTCTCCCTACTGACCTGTATCCCCAGGCTCCTCTTTATAACTTATGATTTTCTGTTTATTTTCTTATGAAGTAACGGGTTTTATCATAGCAATTTCATGCATGTGTGTCATTATACTTTGTTCTCATTTGTTCCCTTCTCCAACTCCCCTCTGCCCATTCTTTCCTTTCCCCAGTTACCTTATTTTTAAATTTTAAAATATCATAAAATATAGGTGAGGCCTCTTTCAAGTTCAGCTTAGTTCATGTTAATCCTCAAAGGCAATTTTTCTTATTGTGTTATTATATATGATAACAGTTGTGCTTATTTTTTACTGCACATGCATGCAACCCTAAGTATATGATTTCATTGTGGATTACTGGGATTCTCCATAAGCAGTGACACACTGGGCAGGAGTTCCTGAAACCCTGCTTTGCTCATCACACTTTATAAGAATTTACGTGCTGATGGATTCAGCCTTACTGCTGTAAGGCATTCTGTGCCTATTCCATATTCGTTGCTTTTATCTACTTTTGTTTAAAAGTCACTGATGAATACCAGTGAGTTCTTAAAAGTTCATTATATTACACCTCCACAGGGAAGCAACAATTTTAAGGGTTTGTGTCCACACTCTTTTCTTTACTGGCTTTGTGACTGCAATTTAGCAGGTTAGTTTCTCAGAATTTGTTATCAATCAGTTACACTACGTATATATTAGCAGTACAGACTTAATGTGTTGTGAGGGTTAGTTTAGATATACACACGGGCCACAGTTAGCTCTTGACAATAGCAGATCATCAAATAATAGAACCATGATGATTATTATGTCACACAACGGCCAATGGTTCAACAGCTTTCAGAGCCATAGAATTAATGGTTGAACTCTCTTAGGCCATAGAATTAGTGGTTGAACTCTCTTAGGATGTTTGAATTTTATTTGCAGAATCCTCTCCACACAGTCATCTGCCTTCTGCCTGACCATCTCCAGTGACTTGGAATTCTAAGAATGTCTGTCCCAGTTTTGGACAGCTCTGTGAAAATTATGCTTAAAATAAAAGGAGGAATAAAAAAACCTCCCTGTCGATTTTTGCAAAATTGGCCCTAGTTCGAGCTAGCACTTGGGACCAGACAGAACAAGTCTAATCCCTCTTCTTTATGACAGACTTTCAAATATTTGAAGACAAATACCTAGTCCCCATGAGTCTAATTATATTGAAGATTGAAAAAAATTAGTCTAGGGAGGGAAGGAAGGGACTTGCACATGTCAGTGATGGATAAGGCCTCACATGCTCAAACAAGTGGGGAAAGGCGCAGACAAGTACCTGAGAACTCCTCTTTCTACCCGTTCCTACAAAGTGAACAGCTGTTGCTGGAACCTCCTTTTGGGGAGATTTTGTCAGTGCAGCAGAATTTTCTATTACTGCCTTTTAGGGAGCTGCCTTGATGGTATTAACATAAGTGCTACCAAACGGACTGGGAGATAATCTTTAAACATATCTTATAAAGAGAGTCTTTATTGTAATCTATTGTACTTTAAGCCCGAAATGGATAATAATCGAAGCGGATGCTCTGGTTTTACAAGGCAATAACGTAGTGACTGAGCAGTCAAACTTTATTGGGAGGCAGAATGTGCAGAACAGAATTTATCCCAGGGAACTTCTCTCTAACAATGGTGAAACTGCTACCAGCCGTACTAACACGTGGACTTCTGCATCCTTCTCTCTTGAGTGTGTGAATGACCCTAACTTCCACCATTTTGTTCAGATGTTCAATCAAACCTCTTTACTTTCATTTTTGTATCGGTTGAGATTGAGCCCAAGACATCACACATGCTAAGCAAACGTTCTACCATTGGAATGTACTACCAGACCCCCGAAATGATTGTCTAAAACTGCCCAATGGCTAAGTACAATCTTGGCCACATGCATTCCCTGCTTCTGGGGAACAGGGACTGATGGATCATTTGAGTTCAGGCATTTAAAACAAGTCTGGGCAGCTTCAGGAAGGAAGGGAGGGAGAGGAGGGAAAGAGAGACAGAGAGAGAGAGGAAAAGAAGGAAAGAAAGAAAAAAAGACAGGAAGGAAGGAAGAAAGGAAGGAAGGAAGGAAGGAAGGAAGGAAGAAAGAAAGAAAGAAAGAAAGAAAGAAAGAAAGAAAGAAAGAAAGAAAGAAAGAAAGAAAGAGAAAGGCAGCAACAGTGGCATATTGTTTTTCTCATTGAAATAAAATCGCAAAGACCTGAGACACTTGATTAAGTCATCTTCCTTCTCAATTTGTGTAGACACCGAGCCTGCTGATCTCCTGCACGATTTCAGTGAATCTTCTTATTATGAGATCTCGACAAGTCATTCCTCCTTAGGGTCTGTAATGAGAGACTAGGGTTGGTATTAGAGAACCAGTATCCTTGGGCCAGATTTTGTCTCTTGGAAGGCTCACAAGCTAAGGATAGCACTTCCATTTTCAGCAGCGGGATGTGTGTGTGTGTGTGTGTGTGTGTGTGTGTGTGTCAAGTAATAATTTTTATAAAATCATAGTAAACTCAATTTTCTTTTACCATAATAACATTTTATTGCCACACAACCATGCTTGCTGGTCAGCGGGTGGTCATGGGCTCTTTGTTGGGCATCACAGTGCAGTTTCAACTGAGTTTTAGCTCACTAAACCCAATCTCTTTCTTATCTTTTCTAAACCACTTCACTCAACCCTAGACTGAGTGATGAAGACCCATTAAGTGTGAGGAACTAAGAATCTTAGTCTCAAAGGAGAGGAGAACTCTGATGCACATTCAGGAGAGAAGGATATCAGAAACTGAAAATAAAAGGTCAAAAGAAATTCTGACCATATACATATACATACACATATATATGTATATATACATACACACACATATGTGTATATATATATATATATATATATATATATATGGAGAGAGAGAGAGAGAGATCATAGATAAACGTTTCCAAAAGCCCTTAAGCTTCCCTAAAAGCTTATGCCAATTTTGGTAATTTTTATGAAAACTATACTCCCTTGTAAAGGAGAAAATGTCTTCCTACAGTTTCTATATCTACCACAGGGAACAAGACAGGAGTGGTCTAATTTGTCTTCCATGTGACAGACTTTCAAATATTTGAAGACAAATATCAAGCCTTCCTGAGTCTAATTATACCAAAAGTGGGAAAAATAGAAAAGAAAGGGAAATAGGGGAACTGGTACTTGTCAGTGATGGATGAAGCCTCCCACATTGGAATTTGAAGGGTTTTTTTCCTTCTACAGGTTAACCACTGCACCACAGCTGCGTAAAGCAATCCTCTTATAACTTCAGGATTGACAAGAATTGATGTAGAGACAAGGATGAAGGGTGTAAAAGAGACCATGTGACTTCTATCTTTACTTTGTAGTTTTCACCACCAGGGAGTCACAGATAACAAAAGGGGAAGGAAAAACTGCTCGGGGGAATGTAAATGAAAAACAGTATAGAAGTATCTTGGAGTGTTGAGATATGATGCCAAAGCGGAGGATTCCAGCGGATTTCTAAGGCGCTTTACCATCAAGAAAAAGTAACTGAACGTGAGCAAAGGCAGCGCCAGGCAACTTGCCAAAGTAGTAACAGGTGTGTCCAGCTTTCCTTTTGATCTTATCTCACCCTGTGTGTCTGTGCTCCATTGACTGACCTCTATTGACCTTGGTTACACTGTTGTGCAATAGAAGTTAAGCTATAGAAACTTAGAAGAAATTCAGAATAATTCCAGTCCACAGCAATGCAAATGAAGTTTTTACTAGAGGTAACTGATTTCCACTTTTAAAAAACAGACCGAAATATT
Organism: Chionomys nivalis; assembly: GCF_950005125.1. Taxonomy (NCBI): domain Eukaryota; kingdom Metazoa; phylum Chordata; class Mammalia; order Rodentia; family Cricetidae; genus Chionomys; species Chionomys nivalis. Next base: position 44,803,740 of record NC_080105.1, on the reverse strand, counting down.
ACATTTGTATGACTTTATGAAATATTACCAGGTAGATTAGCATTGCCCTAAATATTTTTAACTAATTTTATGTCTATTGTTAGCCTGTAGAATACATGTTGCTTTCTGTAATCACAAAGCCATTGCAGAGGTCTCAAGTGAATATATCTGTATGTATGTGTTCTCACACACATGATCTAGTTTACAGATTTTTCTCTGAATGAATTTTAACATCTCCTCAACTTCTAGAAAAGACAAATAAAAGTGTTGATGGTCGGTCTGTTACGTATTTGCACGTAAGTTATATTCTTAACTCTCTGAAATATTTTCTTTAAAAAATACAAAAGGGGGAGGTGTGTACTGGGAGGATGGTTCAGCAGAGAAAAGTCTGACAGCCTAAGCTTGATCCCTGGGTTCCCAGAGAAAAGGCTAGATGAGGTCATCTGCAAGGTGACTAGAAGAGGCAAGGGAATCAGCTGGAGGTCACTGTGAAGGTCAGTGATTCTGGAGATACTGAGAAGTGACAGAAACAAGGGACCCAATCTCAACAAGGTTGAAGATTGTCCTTTGACTTTCACATGACACACACTGTGGTATAGGCACAGCATGTCCTTACTCACACATCCTAAACACACACACTCACAGAGAGAGCAAGAGCAAGAGAGCGAGAGAGCGAGAGCGAGAGCGAGAGCGAGAGAGAGAGAGAGAGAGAGAGAGAGAGAAGGAGGGAGGATAATAAATAAATGTAAAAACTGTAGCAATATTTTCACTACAAAATTATTAGATGCAAGAATATGCATTCTCTCTAGGCATTCACTTCCTGGTTAAGGCAGAAAGGAGTCTGGAGAAGAGGTTAACATTTCTGGGCCAAATGTATTTTCTGTTACCAGTAGACCTCTACAGTTTTGAGAGCTCCATAAGCTAAACTCTTTTTGCAATTTGCCTGTCAGAAACCTTCCAATTTAGACTTTGGAGTTAGGAAGGTTTTCTGCTTTATGTATATTACTAATGAAAACCATCAAGGCAATGCTTTGTTCGAATTTGCTTTGATGTGACTTTCTGATGTACGTTTTTTGTATGAAACCCAGGCTTGGATCAAATTTGTGACTTTCCTGCTTCAGCCTCTCAGGGCTTTGGTTATTAGTATGTATTATCATACCTGCTGTTATCTTTTTGAAAAAAAGATAGTATTACCTAGGAAGGTATGTTTTAGGTGCTGCTGACAACTAGATTTGTAATCGCTAAGTTCTGCACTGCTCCATTTTAGTTATTGTTCCTAAGCATATTATTTTCTATACCCCATGGCCTTGAAGAATGATTCCACGCATGGCACAGACAAATGTTTAGGTGTGTGAATAGTGGATAAACTTAATGAATTTTTACTCAAGCACTTCCCTGATTAATTTATTGTGCTTTCTATTTTGTCTTCTTTCTCACCTGAAGCCAATCACCAGAGGCTGTCTCTGTTTCCAGTCCCTCCTTACCTCCGGGATGATAACCTTCATAGAAGTCTGTAAGGGTGCCCATCTCCCATCCATGACACCTGAGAAGCTCTCCTGTGGTGCCTCAAAGATCAGCAAAATGCTTTAAATGCTGTATATGTTCAATCGTATTGATTGGGGTTTCCTTCTTGCTGCTGTTTTCTGAATCGCTCTCTCTTTTCCTTAATCTCTTCCTCGTTTAAGTAGCTGTGATTTCCTCTGGTTGTATTTTTTTTTTCCTGTCCCTGGAGATGGGGTACGAGTTCTCCCTTCTTGTTGCTACTTCCAGACTATCCATCCGTTTTTGAACCCTAATACTTTTCATCCCTAATGCTTCTATTTTGAGGGAATCTGCCCACCACCTGTTCCAGATGCAGCCATCTGCTGATACCTTGGTTCTCCTTATTCACAGGGAGTTTCTGTTTCCCCATCATTCTAGTCAACACATTGCTCTTTTATTTAATTGTGTGTGTGTGTACATGTGTCTCTGGGCTTGCAGATGGATGTGGGGAACCGTGGGTGTTTTTCCATACAGAGCTGTCACCTTGTTTAGTGAGACACAGTTTTGTCACACGTAGGCTTCACTAGTTGGCCACTGAGCGTCAGTGGCTCTCATCCATCCATCGGTCTCTTGCTCTCCAGCACTGGGGTTACAATTTCATGTAACTATGGTGGCTTTCTTAAAATTGTGGGTTCTGAGAGTTAGTTATATCCCCAGGCATGTATTTATTTTTTAATATTTGGAAATTTTGATGTACATATAGATGTCTCTTTAATCCTTCCTTCTACCTTTGAATTTTGATTCTGTAGTGACTTGGTTTTGATTCCACACAAGCTATTTCCCATCATCAACTTATAAATCAGTGGCTCTCACCAGCAGGCAATTTATTTCTCTAAAGGATATTTAGGAATGTCTAGGGGTGTTTTCAAATACTACAGTTAGTAGACGCCAGCATATAGAGGATATAGTTTAGGGAAGTTGTTGAAGTCCCTTCAGATATCAGGACAGCTCCTCTCAACAATGTGTCCGTAGGACTGAGGAATTCTGAAATCCTTTGTGTTTACAAGCAGTACCTACATAATTTTAGTATCAGGCATTTTACTCTTAATTTCTGAATGCCGTCCCAAAGGAATGAAAATGAACCCAACAAATCTGTCTTCCTCATACAATAAACCCTTTAAAAGAATGGACTGGATGTAGTTTTCCTTTTATTCCCTTATTTAATCTTGATTAAAATTTAAATATGCTTTCTAGTACGGTACTCCTTTTAACCTGATCTTTAATAATTTTTATTTATTTATTTTTTTATTTTTATTTTTATTTTTTATTTTTTTTGGTTTTTCGAGACAGGGTTTCTCTGTGGCTTTGGAGCCTGTCCTGGAACTAGCTCTGTAGACCAGGCTGGTCTCGAACTCACAGAGATCCGCCTGCCTCTGCCTCCCGAGTGCTGGGATTAAAGGCATGCGCCACCATCGCCTGGCTGATCTTTAATAATTTTAAGAAACTTAAGGACTCAACACTGCTGAGCTTGAGGCCCATCAGGAATGCTCAGAGATGACTGTTTTAGCCTCACCTGTTGGAACTCTTCATGCCTTTCTTTCTCATCTGTCCTCTTTTGCTTGGCTTCCACCATCCTCATAATTGTCTCAATCGAGTGGCCACTCTTCCCAGTCTCTTCAGGTTTCTTCTAATCAGGTGATGGTCATGATTTTCAAGCACCCAAGGGACTGCTACCAACATGGTACCTACCATGCTTTTAATGCCATCTTTTGTTCTTTGTTCTCCACACTCACGTATCAAGCTGTGACCTTCAAGGTTCCTATTAGATGTCTATTTTGAACTGAACAAGAAACCAAACTCGTCGTTCTCACCTTTCTGCAACTATCCATTTGCCAAATTCTACCGTAAAACTGTCACCTCTGCATTTTCATTTGCTTATACCAAAGCCTCAGAGCCAACCTTAGTGCTTACTCTCCCTTTCATCCATTTCATCGGAAAGTTCTGTCGGCCCTGCCATGCAGAGTATACAGATGATTCACATCTAATTACTGTCCCTGTCATTCCCAATAGTCTAGTGCCTCATTCGAAACATCTTTCCCTCACTTAGCATGCGCATAAGCCACCCTGCTAATGTCATTCCAATTCCAGCAGTGTCTGCCCACATCACACAGCATAAGCCAGAGCCATGGAAAAGCACACAGACTCTTTTCTCCGCCTCTTCTCCTAGCCCATCTTCTACTCTCAGTAACATCGCTCCATCAGCACCGATTTCACAATGATTCCTTGAGTATTTCCAGCTTATGGCCATCTCAAGGCCTTGCAGAGGTCTTTTCCTCTGCTCTGCATCCTCTTCTTACGATTACTTTCTTACCCTGTTTATCTATTTAGTCAAAAGCTTCTTAGTGAGACCTTGCCTGGTACGCCTGTTTTTTAGATAACATTGGAGTCACACTTGGGAAGTTTGATTTTCCCTCCTAGGCCATTTCTCCCTTACCCTGTATTTCACTTACTTATTCTTTATTTATTTATAAAAAAGAAATACTTGCAAAACTAGGATGTTTAGTTCACTGCTGTATTTCCATTGCTACCCTTTAATATTTATTGTGTACATAAATAATATTTTAAAATAAACTTAAAGGTAGGGCAAAGCATTAAAAAAACCGAAGATACAATTACATGGCGAAATGAGTTTCCTTGTTTGCTTAGGTTTTAAAGGACAGTAAGAGGAAATACTGCAGAGGTCCCTGAGAGCTATGAATAGACACAAGAGCTTGCATAGTTTTCAGTGATGATAAATATGCCACTGATTTGGAGTTTTGTATAATTTTACTTATGACATTGCTAAGAACATATGCATATTGATATTCTTTCCCAAAGTATTTGGAATTTTAGATTAATGATGTTGGGAGAAGAAATGGTTTCTAGTCCTGTGCATTTTAGCAAAGTCATTTAACTGTGGGATAGAAGGAGATGAAGGAGCAAGTGGTTTGCTTAGAAGTTTAAAGATTTATTTATTGGTATACATTGTTCTGCATGCATATATGCCTGCTTGTCAGAAGGGGGCACCAGATCTCATTACAGACAGTTGGGAGCCACCTTGTGGGTGCTGGAAATTGAACTCAGGACCTCAGGAAGAGCAGCCAGTGCTCTTAACCACTGAGCCATCTCTCCAGCCGTATGTATATTTCTTGAAAGCTGGTTGAAAATAACTAAATTCTGACTTCTTATTCATGCATCAACAGCCAATGTAGTATTTTAATTTTACTGTAAGTTAAAATAGCTCTTGCTAGAATAAAAAGTACTTTTCCAACTCAGTTCTTGTCCCAGGAAATTGATGATGCTGATTTTGCAGATGGGGAAACCACAACTCAAATGAGGTCTCGGAGACCCAAAACCAAAACACCCCATTTGCCTTTGAAGCATTGCATTTTCGGCTGGATTTCCAACATTCCCAGGAAAGAAAGGACACATTGGATTCTGCTTCAAGTCCAGAAAGAGCAGGATCATTTGGCACAAGTTATTTAATTGCTCTTAAAGATGCCTCCAGATTTTTTGTTTTTAAAATAGTCTTTGTGAAGTTTAACGAAGTATTGATAACTCCTGGTCGGTTCTAAGAATAAATTCCAATAAGACATAAAGAAAAGCAATCAAGCATTTACAGGTCAGAACTAAAATGCTAAAAATGTTGATATGGGCACATATGTTCAGATGCATCGAGTTCTCTGTGACATGCGAAGAACAAAAGGAACTAGATGAGGGAACAGAAACTGATGGTAACCTGGATAAATTAATTCAGGAGGGAAGACATAGTTTATTGTTTGTGTCTCTTTAGCAAACACTAAAATCTCAGAATTAAACTTTGACATGTCATTTTGTGCTCATTAAGTAGGTGGTAGCTGATAAATATTCAAAGAGTGTGGAAACTAGTGGCCTTGGAGGAGTATGTTAGCAAATCTTCATTTTTCTTAGTTTCCCTGTGTGTAAACTAGTTCAGATAAAAGTGGAGGCTTCATGTGATCACAGGAAAATCTAAATAAATTCATGTGAAAGACCAAGCATGTGGAATAAACTGACTCAACTATTTATTGTACTAAAAGAGGAGTCACCAGGAAAAGGCCTCTGTCAGTGGGCTTTTCCCCAATAACAATGCACAGAATCACCTCCTACTGACACAACACTGATGTTTGGAACATGCTACTGTAAGAAACGTGGTAGGTTGTTAAGAATTAGAGGCACAAAAACTATGGTTGTCTCTCTTGTATGAAATTCTTATTAATATGTTTGTCAGCCCTGTTTTCTGTTCGATTGCTGTTCCTCCTTGGTTTTGTCTGACAAATTCTTTCCGATGGAGAAATAGAAGCTATGACACAAATCTGACGACACTTCCTGTCACTGTTTTATTGGTTGTGATTTGATTTTATAGCCATTCACACCAAGGGGCAGATTCTACTTTCCTGCCATGTGTGTATTCTGATTTTGCGAGGCCATTGCAGAAATGCATGAGTTTCAAAAGACTTGGTGCACTTGGCTCAGATCTAAAAGATCCAAAAATGCACAAAATAATAAATGGTGGTTATTTCCAGCTACAAATAACGAGATTTGCTATACAATATTACAGACAAAACTGTAGTAATAAACTACATCTAAATCTTAGTTCAATGGTAACTTACGTAGATAACTTCTGTAACTTTTCTTCATGCAACCTACAGTGTTTTTCTCCCTCAATATTCTGCACTCACCAGTTTTGTGGAGTTTACTTTTTGATGCTATGTAATCTCTGACTTGAGAGTCAGTGAGTCCATAGAGGTTGAATCAATATCATTCAATAACCTTCAAGGGCATCTTCTATGGATGCCCTACGTACAGTGGAGAAGTCTGGAAGGTGATGGTGCTCAGTCAGCTCATTGTTGGATTTATACACAAATTCAATTTTGGGGTCTTCAGTTACCTGAAAACCACAAAGCCATCAGCTCATTGGCAGGGTACTGAATATATGCAAGAATGCTGTGTTTTAAATGTTCAAATTTGTCTGGGTGATAGAAATGCTTTGAATATGTATTTGTCTCCCCAGTGACCTCTCTACATTCACCTCCATCTATTCTATGGCTACATGATGTATGTTTCCACAGTCTGAACTAGACAAGGACAGCAACCCAGATTTCCACGCCTGACTGCATGTTTGGGTAAGTCCAGGTACACGTGGTAGGACCGTGGATATGACTTCTCAGCCATCAACTGGGATAAGAAATGTACTACACAGCTTTCTCTGTGGCACCTGGAAATTGAACTCAGGTTCTCAGGCTTGCAAGGCAAGCATTTTACCAACCAAGTCATCAACACAGGCCTTACTTGTCAGCCTCAATCAATTACTTCACACGCAATGAACTTAATAGAACTATCCCTTGTTGAAAGCTAGGAATTTCTTGTCGAATGTCATGGATCCAGAGAATGGCAGATTCAGCGGCCAAGGTCACATATACTGAGAATGGTAGACTCAATTACTGTCCAAACCTGTCTAGTTTCAGACTCTTTCAGCTTCTTCTTTAAAGTGTGTCTAAAGTAAGATGGAGGTGAACACCCCTTCCTCCTCTGTAAACGGCGTGTAGGGCTCGGAGCTTTATCTGTCACTTTTCTTCCACTTATCAAATTGTGAAGGCTGAAAAATTCTATAATGACTGCTCCTCTCCCTGAAGCAGAGATGTCAAGTATCCTGCTTATTACCAATGCCACAGGCTGTAAATTGTATATTCATTTGAGTGAATGGGTAAGCTTTTATCATAATCAAATCTTCACATGTATTGGCTCTATAGTCAAAGTCCATACTAACTGAATCCATTCAAAATTAAAATTGTTTCACACAATACACGCACACACATTTTTCGTTTTTTCTTCCCTTTTCCTTTTCATCACCCCCCCCCTCCTTTTTTTATTTTCTTTGACAAAGTCCAAGTTGGCTCTGAAGTTGTGGGCAACCTTCCTGCTTCAGTTTTCCAAGTGCTGGGAATTAGAAGTATGTGCCAACATCCCTGGCTGCTAACTGGACAAATTTTATGCAAAGATTCTAATTCATTCTTTTGAATACTTTATTGTAGGTTTAACCTGGTGGGGATTCATCTTCTCTGGATCCCTGTGTCACTCACACCGTTCTTCTAGTTCTAATTTGTTTGGCTAACTCAGGTTAGATTGCTTTCTTTTAACTGTCCAGAAAATACTGAGAATTTGGCTTAGTTTTGCTTTTTTTTTTTTATCACTGACTCACCCAATTTTGAGTTAGCTGAAATCACCTCCCCTTCTTCTTGTAGCTTAAATATTTAAAATCAGCGTTATAGCTCCACCCAAGTCTCACAGTGATCAGAAAGAAACTTAGAGTCACTTACAGACACAGTGTAAAAATCAATATTCCCCTCAGGTGATGTAGGGGGAAGAACTACATGGTCCAAAAAGGCTAGGTGTAGGTTTCTATTTCCAAGATTCACCATACACATTAGGAAGTAGACAAGGTGGTTCTTTGTACATCGTAGCTTCCAAAATTTAACTAGTGGGACAGCAGAAACTATCAGATTTATATGAAAACATTGTTTTGCTATAGTTGTTTTTTCCTGGTGTGTGTGTGTGTGTGTGTGTGTGTTAATAGCTTTGGTGAAACTACTGGTTTAAATCATTTTTTATATCTTCTTTTAGATACTCACCAATTACTTTATTTTTTTTTTATTTTTTTTTTTTTTTTTTGGTTTTTTGAGACAGGGTTTCTCTGTGGTTTTGGAGCCTGTCCTGGAACTAGCTCTTGTAGACCAGGCTGGTCTCGAACTCACAGAGATCCGCCTGTCTCTGCCTCCCGAGTGCTGGGATTAAAGGCGTGCGCCACCACCGCCCGGCTCACCAATTACTTTAAATAAATCTAGAAAATATTTCTAAGTTGACCGTATTATTTCAGCTCAGATCAATTCTCTAAACTCTCATTTTTAAATGCCTAGGTAATTTTCCATATTCTAAATATTACTGAAGAGAGAATCAGGCAGTCAAATGTGTTGGAATGCCTAATATTACATATCTCCCTACTACCTTTCCACAAATATTCTACATATTCTTACTATTTTACCATGGCAAGCAGAAAGTGTTCTATATATATTTTGAAGATTTAAAAAAAATCTGTGTATTTATGTATGGGTGTCTGTATGTGCACATGCATGAGGGTACCCATGCAAGCCAGGACAGGGGGCTGGGTTCCCTAGAGCTGGAGTTACAGATGGTTGTGAGTCACCTATAGTAGATGCTGGGAACAGAATTTCGGGTCCTCTGGAACAAGAGCAAGTACTTCAGCTTGGAGCCATTTCTTCAACTTGTAGAGCGTGTTATACAGTGTATAAAAGTATTACATTTGAGGAATGTGAAAAAGGCATTTTTGCTACTGTGTGGCTATGATTACCTTGGAGTATCTAAACCTACATCCCCAAGAAAGGTGTGTGTGTGTGTGCACAACCATAGCTGTGCAAGTGTGTATTTAGGTGGCCTTTGATTCTTAGAAGATAATGTATTTGGTTCAAATGGCTCATACTATTTTCTGAGGCCAGAGGGAGAAGGGAGAAGGGAGAAGGGAGAAGGGAGAAGGGAGTTTTACCAAGTTTTGATGATTTGACAACTGCCCTTAAGGAGAGCATCCCAACACTTGCTAGGATATGACTGTGTCTTCACGGAGATTTCAAAGTCCCACTCACGGAACATATCCTAAAATGTCAATAAAAGACTCTTTATTCATAAATAACTGATAAGCAGCAATTTATGCCTGCACATTTATCTTGAAAAGTCGATAACCATCCATTTTTTTTTTTTTTTGCAAACTCTACATAAAACATCCAAACGGGCCATTTTGTTCAGTACAATATAACATAGCTGTTTGGCATTACCAAATATATATGTATATATATTTATAGATATGTACATTGCTGAAAAAGAAGCCGGTGCACCCTTCTCTAAGGAGTCCATCCAAGTATCGACTGTACAACATTCAGAATTTACACTGATAATACAAGGCACAAAAAGTGTGGTATGAAGCCAAGGCCATGCTTTCCTTAGACCCTTTCCTCTGGTTTACTCTCTCCTTCAGCTTCATGTCCGAGTTAGTGTTCCGTTTCAAATATTATTTCATAGTTTTGGGCTTTGAACATACCAAATAATTGTTGAGGGTGGTATGAGTTTTTTTTTAAATGAATCATTTGAAAGAATACCCCCATGTACCTTCCCAAAATAAAAAGTACAAAATGAAATATGCTTAAATTCTTCCATACAGAAGAAGGGGGAAATATCGCTCACGTTTCCAAGTTTGGGCTAGGCTAGGCAAATGAGCCAGCATTCCTCTAGCTGCCTGTGTTTCCAATACTTCTAGGTCAGGATTTATTGGAGTGTATGTATCAAACAGACCTAATTATGAAGAATGGAAATTTTGTTCATCCAGTATAGAGAAGGAGACAGCTGTTTTCTTGACAGGGGAATACTGACGCTTGGGTATTTTCCCCTTTATTGAGAAGTTTTCTCTGGGAGCAGGCAGCATCTGTGAGAGACCTCATGGGGGTTTCCATGCTCAGCTTTTCTCCCAGGAGGTCCTGAGGGATTCATCCTGATGACTCTCCCTCTTACCACTCCCCATGCTTGCTAGTGAAAGAAGATTGAAATTGCTGCTTCCACATTTGAGCATAATGCCTGGGTTTCAGGAAAGGGGTCTCGTGGCATGACATTCGGCTTACGTAGTCTCCTTAAATATTATGCTTTCATCAGAACCCCAATTAGATCACCACCCATTAGATTTTAAGGTTATTGAAGAATTTTTTCAATACTGGAATTTGGGTGTGAATCGTACTTGAATTATGTGGATTTTTTTTAAAGAGTTAGCCAAATTTGAGACAAAGGGCATATTCATTATATCCATGCCTTCTGTGAAAGTATTTAACACATATACCCAGTTAGGTAAAGAAAGACATTACCAAATTCACTTATATATAATGGAAACTAAGGTATAACTTTGTGGAAAAAAGATACAATTCCTGTTGAACTTAATACTGGTCAGGGCAGGGAGAATTTTAAGCTTAGGCCTAGGTCAGATGCATACTGCCTTTTTGTTAATCTTTGGATTCAGATACATGGTAGATTCAAAGACATGAAGTTGAAATGTTACTGTCTTGGGCCCACTTCATGAGGACACTCCAAATCCATGATCTTCACAGCAAAAGGAAAAAGCAATGAGTAGCTGCTTCAAAAACCACAATTATTCTATGCGAGATAAACTTCCTACTGCAGATCACAGTACTACACACTAGTGACTAATAGCCAGGCCTAGCGTCATCCCCTTTCATTGGCAGGAAATAATGACAGTCTACAAATCGCCATTGCAGCTTGGTTGGTGACCCTGAAGTGGGGATGTGAAGAGTCCACGGTAGACACTGGCTCTCCTAGAGTTGCTTCTGCAAAAGACACCACATGCTGTCAATACAGCCAAACAGCTTTGTCACCTCAGCTTTTGAAAGAGTTTGGAAAAGAAAACAAAAACACAAAAATATGCAACACGTCTAAGATTAGTAACAGTTTCACTTTTGTGACGTTTGACAAAATACGTTTCTGCTTGTAGTTCAGGAAAACTATGCGGACAGAACAGTGGTAACTACGGAAATGATGGCCATTCAACTGTTGGCAAAAAGCATCAGTGTTCAAATACGGTGCTATGACAACGGACACCACAGGGCTAATAAAATGTTGTCACCATTGGCAAACCCACACTTTTGCTCTCCCAGGTGCTGTGGCTGTCACCTGGAGTCCAGGCAATGGGAGTTACTAAGGGTTCAGACTTTGCAATGCTTCATGAGAGACAGAATGAACATGGGCCGCGCAGTGGGCCAGAGAGGCACGTTTCTCAGCTCCTTCCTCAATTCTGCTGGAATGAAGACCTCAGAGAGTGTTGCCTTTAGCATGTCTGATAGCTCTGTCATTCAATACACTTACAGAGGCTAGACCAAGAAATTCAAAACATCTGAAAGGAAAACAAAACAAGGAAACAAAAAAGCAAATAATAATAATAATAAACAGAAGCATATCCCAAAGATTTTGTTGTTAACACTCTGAATTTCACAGGTAAATTTGGTGAGAGTGTATAAAAACATTCACGCCATGTTAATTTTCTTCCTTTGCTTCTCATGTTTAATATTTGGAGGTTTCCTTGAGGAAAAACTACAGCAATAAATCCAGATATTTTACTCCAAAGAGAACACTGTGTGATTTGACTTAATAGTCCTTCTCCCAGCTAAATGAAAGAAAAACTACCAGGACCACAACAGTTTGAGATAAAAGTAAGAAAAAATAAGAGAAAAGTTCCTCTCTTTAAAGAGAGCTGTATCAATTCCTTTTCGTCACCTACAAAAAGGCCAATAACATTTTTGTGGGAGTCCATTTGAGTTTTAAGAGTCTGCTGCACTGGTAAGTGAAGTTTGCATTTAAATCCATGGAACAAGCTTCCTTTCAGCTTAAAGGATGTTAATGTAAAATGCTAAGACTATATATGTGATGTTGTAAGGACCATAAATTAACTTTACGATGCTGTAGTCTGGCAAAACTGTGAATCACACCATTTTGGTGGCCTAATTTTAACTCAAGTTTGAAGTATAACTATTAGACTTAAAGTCTCTGAGCACTAAGAAATTTGGCATTAAGTAGGATAGCTTTGCAAAAATTTTACATAACCTACCAAGTATTTAAGGCCACTTTTAGTTTTTGCTTCATCTTGTACTAGGACGGTGACACTTTGAAATTCAGTGCCTGGAGTGATGAGTAAGCTTCTTCCAAGAGGGCCATTTGTGTCGGGGCAGGTGACGATAATGGAAAAGCTTGTGGTCACAGTGAAACACCACACTTCCAAGTGTGAGCTAAGGACTGTGTGACCTGCAAACCCTCCCCCAGCACACAAAAATCCCTTGGTCTGTAAACAGACCAGGGTTCTCTTTGCAATTTCACTGTAAAATATTACAGAAACCCTGACATGCAAAGGCTGAAGAAGTTAACATTTATTTCAAAATCCTGTGTAGCATCCTAGCAGAAATAAGAGAGATGTGAAGAAGGAAACACAAAAAGTCAAGGTGAATTGCACAGAACCATGGACTGGGATATGAGATGCCTCGTGTTAACATCCCCCTTATCACTGCACGGAATACTATGCTCAAGGGCACTTATAAACACAGGTCAGAAAAAAAAATACAAAACCTGAAGTCAATGGGGGAACTGCAGACACTTGAGGATCGATGTTTCTGTTGTTCGTGTTACCTCACCTTAAAATAACCTACATAGATGCCAGGAAGGTTGCTCACAAGTTTTATCTGTTTACACTACTATAAAAAGTTTTAAAAATCTACAAAGAGCATGTGTAGGCTCACACAACAGATAAACAATTATAAGGCCAATTGGGAGGGAAAGAAGAGAAGATGATAGGGTAGAAAATTTAAAGCAAAAATCTTCCAAATGGATATTAGTGTAAGATCTCTCTAGAATGTGTTGCAAAGAGTTTATCACCTAACAGGGGATGCAGATTCCAATCTGCATCTGGTCCTGCCACTTATCACCTTTCTGGTTTGTGGGTCATCATCAAAAAACTTATAGTGATGCCCAGCAGTTTTATATTTTTATTATGCTCTTTCTCTTTCTTCTTCATAAGGATGAATAAATAAGTTGAGAATACTAGGAAAAAGGTGTTCTCCTGTTCCAGATATGGGATTCTGTGTAGATTTGACAGTTCTAAGATGATTTGTTTGTTCACTAAAATAAACCTTTGGTTCCTGAGCAAAGCATCATGGGTCTTTTATTATTTGCATATGGCAAAGTCTTCTATGTAATATAGGTGGCCAGATATATCACATATTAGTTAGATAAAATGGCTAACACATTGAAGAGTTCTTCAATGCTTTGACCATGGGATTATAACTTCAACCTGTCTTTAGGTCTTTTGCACTTGGAAAGAGATTGCAAACATTTGTTTTCAAACAAATGACCCCTAAAAACAAAAGCATAATCATATCCTCGTTACCAAGAAGTCTCATTTCTCCTATTTCTGAACATCGCTTTTCAAATGTAGCCAGCCTCAAAGTAGCTATGTAGCTGCCTGGGATTTAATGTAGGTGTCTGAGTTGTGATGTCCTCATTGTGGACAGTTACCGAAAGGATCCGCCACAAGATGAACATATCGGTTCATTGCTAGTCTCTCAGGGTAGGGGTCAAAATGATGTAATCAGACATAAATGTGTAGCAAAGCATATGATGCAGCTCACAATAACCCATAGATTCCAATTCCCTACAATGTCACTGCTTTATATTCATAAAAGTCGTAAGATGAGAGCCGTGAGTGACCAGTGCTAAGGAGAATGTATACACAGGAAGGCCAGGCAGTCAGAGCACAAAGCCTCTCTGAATGATGCATGTGGCTCTTAGGACGATGTCATAGAGTATTCTGTTTCTTGGGTGCATTTACTCAGATCCTACTCAGAAAGGCTATCAGGTAGGTTTCCAAACGGTGACAGCAGGATGTCATGTCCTAAAGTTCCATCAAGACATACTGTGATGGCATAGTAAAAGTTCAGAAGAGTTCCAGAATCTGGATGGAAAAGCACAGTAAAACACATTTCTTATAGGAAAAAAATATTGGACAACATGGGTTGTCCAATATCCTAGAATGGGAGCAGATGGGCTCTACCCATCTCCTAGAATCAGAGCTTACTCAAAGCCTGTGACATCTGTAGTCTATATATTTTCCTAGACCTGGGCTAGCATCTCTGTCTCCATTCCACAGAGTGGACGGTGTTCTAACAGCACACTGAGATTTGGGTAGTTTGGGTAGTCCTGCTCTGTTGAGTTGAAGTGTATAATCATGTTCTTTACTATCTCTGTACTGCAATCTGTTAGGATGGGAAAAGAAATGAGTTTTGTTTCGGGGTGGGGGGATGAAGGTGAGGTACCAAGAACTAGTTTGAGGTCTATCTCGCTTTTCGATCTTGTCTCAATCAAGTGACTCATATAATAAGTGCTGGTGTGATGTACTCAGATTCTAAATTCTAAATGCTCTCCCCCAACACTGGTGACATCATAGTAATAGGTTGGCCAACTGGATTTGCTTCTGAAAGCTAGTCTCCCCGTGATTTCCAACATCCTAGGTGCTAGTTGGTTGGAAACTGAAAATCAGGTTTCAGAATCAGGTGGTCCTGGGGGGCAAGTCATTCCAAACCTGTTTTGAAGCATGCACTTACTCTCTGCCTTCCAGCTTTATTGTACTGTTTCTACTTTTTCATAACTACTCTGATCTACAGTTACCTTCACCTCTCCCCTCAGCAGTCCAAATCTGAGGAGGATATCAAATGTTTACCCGTGTGTAGACCCAGAGGAGTATTCTCTTCTTTTATGTCCCCCCGTTATTAACACGTTTTACCTATTATCAAATTCATTTTCGTCAACCAGGGATTTTTTCACTGACTCTCAATAAAGGCTGCATTAATGCCCCAAATCTGCCTCTTCTTCCCCAGTTGAAGCCACTTGCCCTGAAGCTGGCTATCACTAGTGCTGCCTCAAGAGAGGAAACAGATTAGAGTCCATTTTGCCTGCTGTAGTTGAAGTCAGCTTCCTCGAGCTGGGACTCTGTGATGTTTGACAGTTTCGTGTGTGTCCTCCCAATCTCTTCAAGGGCACAGGCGAGTGAGTCAAGATCCCCATCCTGCTGGTGACGAGCTTCCCAGAGGTTCAAAATGACAGCAGAGGGGCTACTTTGTGTAGCAAAATACGACAAATTCCTAGATAAAATTAAACAAAAGGTGAATAAGTGGGAATGATGAAACAAGGAATCGCTGTAAAGGAATTAAAAGGAACTCTCAAGGTTTGTTTATTTATATTGATATGTGTGTGCCACTTTCATTTATGTACCACAAGCACACGGGCACCCTAATAAGCCAGAAGAGGACGTCTGAACTCCCGGAACTGTAGTTACAGGCAGTTGGGTGTAGCCAACCAGGTGCTGGGAACCAAACCAAAGTCATCTGCAGCAGCGACTAAGTGCCCCTAACTGCTAAGCCATCTCACTAGTCTCTAAAATGAAATTTAAAAGACAGCAATAAAATAGTGGTAGAAAGTTCCAGAAACATAGGCCCGAGGCAGTCCGGTTTGTATACCAACACTCAACTACAGCTATGCTTCGGAATGATCCCAGTGGCTTTCTCTTTTGAGTCTTGCCTTGGTCCTTCCTTTTCTTAAGCTGCATGTATGAACATGTATGTATGATTCCCTCCTAATTGTTCTCTTGAAGTGTTCCTTTACATTGGTTTATATGATAAGGTAAATCATCACCCCCCTCCCTTTTCAAATATTTGACTCCCTACCTCCTCTGCAAATATAAGGGCTACCAAGGTTTTGTCTTTAATTTTTGACCCCCGTGTTCTTTGGTGCTAAATGTGTACCTCCCATTTTCTTGGCTAATTAAACTATTTATAGGGTTTATTATAGCCTTAGGCATTGTTGCAATTACAAATCTATCTACCACTTCAAGCGCAGTGCATCAATTCTCATCTGAATGCCTTGGAATTAGTAGCTATAAGCACCAGTATTTATGATTCTTTTTCTAATTCCTTACATTAGGAAGTTCGATTTTGACACTTCCCTTTGTTGTTTCTTCCTTTGGTAAAAATCAGCAGTTTCTCCCTTCTATTTCGAGGACAGACATCATTTTTATCTTAGCCCCTCAGAATTTCTATCATATAGCAATGGACTTGGAACTCAGTGTCTAAACTCGGAACATATGCTGCATGCCTGCATTCTAGCTATCAAGTCAGAAAAAAATTTGTTTTCATGCCTATCTGGTCTGACCTCATTGAAGCTATGTAGATCATCATCACACACACACATACACACACACACACACACACTTCCCTTTCACTCCTACTGTCTTCTTTCTTGACTACAAAACGCTGAAAGCTAAAGATCATATTGAATCATTTCCTGAATCTGCCATAGCATTTATCATAATACTATGACAGGTATTTATCCAACATCCATTAGCTGACATTAACTGAGTAATTGATTCTTAGATGTCTTTTCTAGGTGATACAGCATCCTCAGTGAAAGAGAAAAAAGCGAACCTCAACCTTTTGGACAATAACTTTGCTCTGATGAGGACTAAGACAACACAAAGGATTAAAGGTCACTGTTTTTCATGGGGACTTTTACAGTAAGGACAGAAATGTCGTGCCTGATGAAAATTTAGTGTTTTGAAAAGATTTTAAAGAGCTGTTCCTATTTTGAAGATAGTTGCCCTTTCTGCCAGTCTTCCCAGCGGACGATCACAAAGTGGAATCCTGTAAATAGCATTGAACGAGAGCAGAGGAGCTTTCAACTATATCTGACTACTTACATGACACACACATGCACATTTACAGTCAGCTAGCTGTCAAACAGCGTAAGTACCAAGGTTATTAGATATACCATTGACCAAACAATTTTTTTAACCAAGAAGGGGAGAAGGCCAGTTTAGGAATATTGACACTAGTCTCTAGTTTCTTTCATTATTTTCTCATCTTCTTCTGCCTGCCCGGCCCTACCTTCCCTCACATTCACCTGCCCCATGCACCCCTTCCATGCTAACAGAAACAGCAAAACCTGCAAACAGCAAATCCTGGAGGGCTTCTGGTTCCTGTTATCTAAAACCTTGGATTTGAACATTGACAACTTCTCATGTTTTGGGGGTGATGTTTCTAGAAGTTTCTGGATCTTACTATACCTATCCCCTTTCCTAAGTCTCAGGCAATACAGAACTAGAAAGGATAGTGGGAAAATAGGGCACCCTGAGGTCAGACTTCAGTAGACTCAGGCTAGCTGGTGTGGTCATGCTTTGCCATATCAGTTAACAGCTTTTGGAAGGAATAAAAGGTCTTCGTGATCTCCACTCTTTTTAAAAAGGCAAAAACTGCAGGCTGGGCTGTGGCTCAGTGGTAGAGGTCTAGCCTAGCCCTGGACTGGCTTCCCAGGATTCCTCTTCCTACACACAAAATACACCTGAAAGAGCTGTTCTGTTTTACTACAGAATGCTTCTGTTTTGCATTTTCTATTAAATAATATTAGACTTTTGTCCTGTGACTGAGCTCATAAAGATCCTAATGATAGACCATGGTGTATTTCAGATGTTCACAAACCTCAAAGGCTAGATAGCAAACAGTTCGGCTTTGTGGTTCTCGGATGGGCTCTCTGAGTCGGCCACATTCTACCAGGGCACTGTGAGAGCGGCAACAGAGAACGTGATCCCACAAGGTACAGCGTGAAGCTGAAATTTGATTCTCGTGTCCATCCCACCTTTCTTACAACACCACTCTTGTGGCACTCTCCCCCTTGATACATTTAAAAATGAAACAACTACTCTGAGCTTGTGACAGACAGGAAAAGGGCCAGATTTGCGCTGCAGCCATTTTGCTGCTTCTGTCCGGAACTCTCATGATGTAATTAGATTGTCTAAAGCTGAGAAGAAACTTAGACTGAACTTCCTGCTTTGTGTTTCCTTTGAAAAAAAAGTATCAAGATGTCCAAAGTTGCTGAGCCCCAAGCTAGACTATCTGGCTGCAGAACTCTACCACATTTACTTGTTCACATGTTTAGGGATCTCTGGCACTTCAAGATAAAAGCTTAACAACTAAATTGTGAAAAATTCTCAAGCTTGTTGATGTGGGCGTCCCCTCTGTGTGCTGTGATTACCATTAATGAATAAAGAACCTGCTTTGGACCTATTGCAGGGCAGAACTTAGCTAGGCAGGGAAAACATATAGCAGGAATCCACTTTGAGTTGCAGCCAAATAGCCTCAGCACCGGAGACTCTTCTACTAGGTGCAGGCCGTAATTTCATTAAGGATTTGGGCTTCTACCCAACACTGTCAACCAATTGCATCTGTAACCCCAAGGGCAGCAAGTTTGTTTACATTCCTTAAAAAAAATGTATATTGAAGTCAGCCTCTTTCTTTCCCCCCTTAAAAGCTTCTTTCTGAAGGGTTTATCAGTTTTTTTAAAACAGTAAAAAGCAAGTTGAGCTATCTATAATAAATTAGAAAACATTGTGTCTAGAATAGTGCATAATCCTACTGTACAGTGTAGAAGAGGGAACTGAATCACAGTCCTAATGAAACAATATTAGTATCGCTGCTATCATCCTAATTGTCTCATTTAATGAAAACCTCTTATGGGACCCAAAGCAACCCTCCACACAGTTCTTTAAACGTAAACAGAAGAGCAGAGCCATTCTTCCTGAATCATGGTAATTGGACACACCATTCTCATGTGCTCGGCTCATCAAGCTTCCATCTCCAAACTCTAAACAGCAAAGCCCCTGTCGTGGTAAAGCAAGGGAGCGTTCATCTGCTGCTACTGAGGGAGCAAGAGGCGAACTCTATAAGAACCCTAGGGCTTCCTGGGAAAGGGAGATGACCAGGGACACAGAAGGGAAGGGTGGGGACAACTGAAGCCATGCTCAGATCCACCACGCTAGTCTGAACATCCTAGTCCTTCCCTGAGCTCCTTTCTGTCCATTTTATCGTCTGCTCCTGGAGAGAAAGCCAGAAGGGGCTTCACTCTCCGGGTAATATATGGAAGCCTCTGGGCCTGGAAGTTTCTGTGAGCCTGCCAAATGAGAACAGAACTAGTTACAGTCTCTTGTCAAAGAAGAAGTTTTATTCTTCCCAGGACACACGTGATGATTTCCATCTCTTGGAAATGAAATAACGACAAAGACTACCAAATAAAAACCTGGATGTTGCTTTGAATTGGAATATATCCGTGTGGGGGAAAAAGTAACCTGAATTCAAGTCAACTTTCTTTGTTAATCTCCTTGCGGCATTTTTGAGACCCCTGAAGGCGAAGTAGGACTCTGGTTAATTCCAAGAGAAAAGCATGCAGTGCCAATCCTCACTGGAGGAAGGGCAAACTAGTTGGCAAGCTACTTGGTGTGAGCTTCAACAAGGCTTCAACCTCACTGGAACGAAGGGCCATCTAAGGGGCACTCAGATAAATAAGGCAAGACGACTGTCCCTTTCCCTTTCTCATATCTGAAAGACATCAACTCCAGACATATGGACATTGTTGGCATTTTTAGTATAGATTTCAATGCTGCTTGTTTGGGGCATCCTTCAGTCTGAGGGGCTCTGCTTTGTCCACCTTTTCAGAAGAGGGCCATGTCTAAAGACGGGAGCTTTATTGCTTCCAAGATCGGCAAGAACTTACCAGTGCCTAAGGAAAAACAAAAGACAAACAAACAAACAATCCCTTCCCCCCAAACTTGGCACCATTTCTTGTGATCACTCCTTGGCCCTAACAGTGTGAGCACAAGATCATAAAAAGCTTCTTTTCCATATTGCCTTCAGGATGGACACCTGCCACTTACAATCCGCACACAGCTTGTTCATGGCTAAACCTGTCCCGGGGCTGCCTCTTTTCTGTTTCATATCAGCAGGCAGTTTCACGAGTCGTTGACTTCAGCAGAATGAAGCCCAAACACCCACCACTCTGCTGTGTTAGAACCCTCTGGCCTCCCGGGCTTTTCAGATTTCAGACCCTGAATAAGTCAGTAAGTCTACTGGGCTAGAACCAGCAAATCTGATTTAAGCTTCATTGTATTTCACCTCCAGGGACCTCCATAATGCTATTGCCCTGTGCCTTAATTCTCCTGGATGCCATGAAGGGCTTTGTTTTCGTTTTTGCTGTTTTAATTTGGAAATGTCAGCCTTAAAAGGTAAGGGGGTGCTTTCTGGCTTCTAAGCCTGCAAAGCCAAGTGAACTCTGTCTGATGTGAGTACAGGAAATTTCCAAGCATGAACGAGAGGGGAGGCGCTGTTGAGGATGCGATCTGGACTCACTATTCTTTTTCTCCCTTTCCCTCCTTTCTTCACCCCCAAGGCCTGCTCTGGAACTTTGCTACATTTGAGAATTCTCAGCAGCTCCTCTGCCCACATGAGTAGGCTGCTGTGTGATTCCATGGGTCCTTCCCCCTCTGCCTTCTGGCCATTTTACTACTCTGATGCTTCCAATTAAGAAGGTGGCAGAGGGGACGAAAAGATCCAACCTCAATGTGAGGAGACTCTGCTTCTCATTAAAGGTCCTACTGAAAGATATGGAGACATGAAAACAAGATGTCACGATGCCCTTTATCAGCCACAAGGCTGGAGGACTTTCATTATTTCTCAACTTTTACAGCATCATCCATGGACCCAACACCTGAGACACATTTGATCTGTTTGAACTGGATGGCTAACAAGAAATATGTTTCTTTGGCAATGCTGCCAAATTTTCAAATAAGTCTACTATTAGGGAAGGCCTTGGGAAAGACAGTTAATAAGATGTAATTTTCTTCTACTTTGGCTGTTTCCCTCTATTCATCCAGCCATATCGCATGCATCTGTTCCCATAGCAACGCAGTCAAGCTTTGGTCTCACAAGGGATTCTTGAATGCAGAAATCACAAGGCCTTACAGACTTTGAAACAGCTAGTCAAAGCTTCACACACTTAGACATCCAGGAAAAAACAGCTTGGTTTGGGGGCTTGTTTCCTCATTAAGACTTATTCTCAAACACCCCTTGATCCCTGTTTGTGTCAGCTCTACTTCCAAGGAAGCAGAATGCCACAGTCAAGATAGTGTCCTATGAAGGAATTCAGATCACTTATTCAGGGATTAGTTATTGAATTTCTCCTAGGTTGGCAGTCTTATCTATACATGTTAAATGTAACTTAGAAATAAGCATCATAAAAATGTAAAGTAATATGTCAGTTTAGATATGGTGGGATACTGCTGACTGAAGCAGGTATTTTAGGAATATTCATTTATTTTTATGTGTATAAATATTTTTCTGTTTATGTATCTGGGTATGTGTCTGCTTGGTGCCCATGAAGGAGGGCATTCGATCTCTTAGGAAAGGAGTTACAGCCAGTTGTGAGCTACTCTGTGGGTGCTGGAAACTGAAGCCAGGTTCTCTGCAAGGACAGCAAATGCTCTTAACCACTGAACCAACTCTCCAATCGTAGAAGCAGGTATTGAATTAGTCCTCTGCAATGTTCTCCACCATCTCCTACTAATCACATAGGGTCAGAGCAATACATAGTTAATACAGCTGAAACTACAGACTAAACATGTAACCTTGTACGTTTAGTGTGGGTGCTAAGTCAGAGTCAGCCCTGTTCACAGCACCCATAACTGCAACTGTCATCTCTCGCATCTTCACTGGGCTCTGCAATGTGATCTATATAACAGGCTAGTTGCAAGACTGCCAATTGTTCAGAGCTAAGTATATATATATATATATATATATATATATATATATATACACACATATATATATAGTGTGTGTGTGTGTGAGAGAGAGAGAGAGAGAGAATGTGTGAGTGAGTATTTTTGTTTGTGAATGTGTGTGTTTATGTGTGTGAATGTCTGTGTTTTGTGAGTGTGTGTGTGTGTGCGTGTGTGTGTGTGTGTGTGTAAAGGTAAATCATCATAAGGGACACTGGCATTTACATTTGCCAAAGGAGAGTAAAGAATATCTTTAGGACTGTCAGAAAAAAATAGAGCAAATATTCTCCTCATTTCTCTTGGAAATCCTTTCTTTGGGATTTGATGTCTGTTACTGATATCTGTTCAATGCTTTTGAGAAGGGGGAAGAAAGAGGAAAGTCAGGTAAAAGTTTATTATGTGATTAAAGTGAGTGGATTCTCTGAGTAGAAAGCATGTGTGTGATGGAGGAGTTAATTTCATTGGTTAAATAAAGAGACCGCCTTAGCCCTTTAATAGGACAGAAAATTAGGTAGGTGGAGTAGACGGAACAGAATGCTGGGAGAAAGAAGCCGAGTCAGTGAGTCGCCATGATTCTCCCACTCCAGATAGACGCAGGTTAAGATCTTTCCTGGTAAGCCAGCTCGTGGTGCTACACAGAATATTAGAAATGGGTTAGATCAATATGTAAGAGCTAGCCAATAAGAGGCTGCAAC
The DNA here is from genome assembly GCF_950005125.1 of Chionomys nivalis. Classification (NCBI taxonomy): domain Eukaryota; kingdom Metazoa; phylum Chordata; class Mammalia; order Rodentia; family Cricetidae; genus Chionomys; species Chionomys nivalis. The sequence goes on along the minus strand of NC_080105.1, from coordinate 44,781,264 downwards.
TAATGGGCCAGGCAGTGTTCAAAAGAATACAGTTTCCGTGTAATTATTTCATGTATAAAGCTAGTCATGTGGGTGGCCGGGTGGCGGGACGCAGCCCCGCCGCTCCACAAACATGTGTGTACCTCTATGCTTAGCTTTCTTTCCTGACTCCAGAGCTGATGGAATTCTAGGCCTCTGAAATAGTGTTCTTTTTATTTTTTCTTTTTTGTTTTATCAAGACAGAGTTTCTATTTACTTCTGTCCTGTAACTAGCTCTTGTAGACCAGGCTGGCCTTAAACTCACAGAGATCCACCTGTCTCTGCCTCTGGAGTGGTGTACCTGTATATTGGCAATTGTACATTTCTTGTATTCCAGATTAATAAAATTTATACTATGTTATTCCTAATCATGAGAGTTAAATCATTAATCTGGTATTGCATAATAGGAAATGGAGGAGGATTTTATTCCACCTCTGTTATACATGCTTCTTTGAGAGAAGGATGATACATATCTCTGGTACTTGGGGTGAGCTCATTGAGAATGGCCCCAATAGGCTCATATGTTTAAATTCTAGGTCTCCATTTTGTAGAACTGTTTGAGCAGGATTGGGAAGAATGATCTTATTGGAGTGGGTGTGGCATTGCTTGAGGAGGAGTATGACTGAGGGATGGGCTTCAAAGCACATTTCAAAAGCACACTCTAGGCCCAGCCTTGCTCTCTGTCTACAACTTCCAGATCAGATATAAGTTCTCAACTCCTTGTATACCCAACTGCTGCCATGCTCTGTGCCAGGATGATGATGGACTAACCCTCTGGAACTATAGTGAAACCCTAACTAAATGCTTTCTTTTGACAGTTGCCTTGGGTCTGGTGCCTCTTTATAGTGCAATAGAACAGCAACTAATGTAGTAACTATGTGAAGATAAAAAAGGAACTTGGGCATTTCTTCAAAGTGAGATTGAGTTGAGCCAACAGATACCAGGTGGCTATAAGCACCTCTTCTTATTCTGCTCCTCCAGATATTTTAGCACCCATGTCAGCCCTAGACTCAACAGCATTCTCCACCTTGAAGGAGGCTGAACGTAGAGCTGAAAGAGAGTCCTCTGTTCCTGGTAATGTCCTGACAGAGCAACAAAGCCCTAAGGAAGCTTTATTCAATGAGGATGGACTGCTGCTAAGTCAGGGCTCTGGAGATAGCAGACTGAGGGAAATACAGGGCACTGCCTGCTTTTATAACCACAGGTCACCAGAAGAGTCAGGCCTGCTCAGGGTGGGCATTGTTCTTTCCTGGCAGGTTCACATTGCAGAGATAGGAAGCTGAGCAGTTGTTCAGTTGTTGGCAACAGATTCTACATGGCCTAATTCCTAACTAATGTGTGTGTATACGGATATGCATGTAAGTGTATGCACATATGTGTTGAAGCCAGTGGACAACTTGGAGTGTTGTTCCTTAGTAGCCGTCCACTTTGTTTTTGAGACAGAGTCTCTCAGGGGCCTGGGGCTCACATGTAGGTGCTGGGAATCAAACCCTGGTCTTCACACTTGTATGGGAGGCACTTCACCAACCAAACCAAGTCTTTGGACCCAAGTCTAGTATATTATGATATAAATTTTCTTTAAAAAGTATTTCAGCAATTTTTAGTGATTAATAAGGTATAAGATTTTTTTAAACCATGCTTTAAAAGTAACTTACTTTGTTGGTCTCTTAATTGAAAGATTACTTTCTCCTAGGAGGTTGAGCAGCTGTTGAGTTGCTGGCAGCACATCCTACACGGCCTGACTAATTCCTATCTGGCCCTTTACAGAAAGTGTGCTGACCCCAGCTGAAATCATTCACTTCACAGCTTTTGAAGATCAAAGCTGGAGAACAAAGAGCAAGAGAGGAAATGCTGCCCGCTGAACTGAATATGTTATCTGGGTGAGATTTCAAGAGAGACGTAGATTATACACATCCGTGCTATTTTAATTTGGCATTCATCGCGGCAATGTCAAGGTGAACAAGTAACATTTGTTGAAAGTGTTCTGGGCACTATGCTGGAAAAATTTCAACACAATAGCCATTTGAATTACTTATGTCAAGGGAGCTTAGGCTGTCCCGGAGAAGAGGTGTTAGGGGAAAATAAGCAAGTAGCAAGTCAACAGGCTCATGACCCTAGACACTAGAAGGGGAGCTAGGTCCAGAATGGACAATTGATGTTCATTAGTGTCTGGACAGAAAAGATGCTAAATGGAGTCCTCTGCTTGATTTGCAGTTTCCCTACAGTGTGAGGTCAGAAATATATGACTTTGGAGCCGCATACTCTAGGTCTTATGTCTACTGTAAATGGAGAGTCAAAAGAACAGAGCTGGAGCTCCCCCATGCTCACTCTATAAATCAATGGAGTGCGCAGAGGTGTCTGTGCACTGTGTGGCAGGCAAAGTATCTGTTTGCTAAATGACAATTTAAAAATCATAGCTTTCACAACTAGAATAGAGACTTACTATACTGTCTATTCTATATGGGCTATGACTAGAAAGAAAAACTCTAGGATGTAAGTAACATGTTTACATAGACTGGAATGAGCTGCAGCACCTGGGTTGCTGGGCAAACTTGTGTCCCTGCTGAGGAAGCATCCTCTCCTCTCCTCTCCTCTCCTCTCCTCTCCTCTCCTCTCCTCTCCTCTCCTCTCCTCTCCTCTCCTCTCCTCTCCTCTCTTCTCCTTTCCCCTTCCCCGCCCCTCCCATCTCTTTTCCTCTCCTTCCCTCTTTCCTCCCCATCCTGCAACAAAATTCATTTTCTGGATTCATTTATCATTCTGTGTCCACGTTGATCAGAAAGTGAACTTAACACACTTATTTTCACAGATGACAAACCAAGAATTCTCTCCTCTGTCAAACTTGCTAAGTTTGAAAACTCTCTAAGTTATTGTCTTTCCTGCATATTCATATTTTTCAATGCTTCCATTTTCAGTATAAGCCTTTGCCTTTTCAAAGAGGTATCTATTCTCTTGGGAGCTGCCTATTCTCTGTAAATTCATTTTTCTCTGGCAACAGTGCCTCCTCCTGACTTCTGGTTGGATCCTTCATTTGTGGATTCTGAATCCATTCTGTGGCAAAGAGTCGTATTCCATCTTTTCTTGGCAGACACATATTCCCCCGCCCCCCTTTTCAGACTGAAAAAGAGTCAGGCATAATGTCTATGAAAATAGGGAGAAAAAGTGAGAAGGCAAGAGTAAGCCAAGCATTAAGAAGATAAGAGTTTTTTTTTTTCCTGAAAACAAAAACACAACAAAACAAAGCAATAGTACCAAAGGCAAGGAAAATAAAAATAACAGTAAGGAGCTCATTGTTTAGGTGGTGATGTGAAGGTAACTTTTGTTCACTTATTGGCAGATCTAAACGTTGTCCTAAAATGCCCTCTAACTTGTATGCAGGTACCCACTTTTGCAGACTGAGTATGCATGCATTAGGGGCTAAGCAGTGCATACCATTTCCTGATGGGCAGAGGACATGCAAGGTATTTGCTGCCATGGGTTTATGTACCAGTGTAAGCTATTCATCTGAGGAAGCATCCTCTCTTCTCCTCTCTCTCCTCTCCTCTCCTCTCCTCTCCTCTCCTCTCCTCTCCTCTCCTCTCCTCTCCTCTCCTCTCCTCTCCTCTCCTCTCCTCTCCTCTCCTCTTCTCTCCTCTCCACTTACCAGGATAACACAGTGTAAGCTTCTGGCTAAATAACCCAAATTACAAACCTGGACACAGGGCCAAAACCAATGTAGGACTTTTTGGTAATGTGCTCTGAGGCAGAGTGAGATGGCAATAGACACTTGACACACTGATACCAGAGTTGAACTCCATCCAAAAATGGACAAGAGAATCCAGCAAGATAACCATCCCACATGGCTACCCCGGATCACTTCAGAGTTTGTTAAGTCAAAGCATTTTCAAAAGGTGCCCCCAATTACCTGTTGATGCTGTTTTTCTGTGCTAACATCTGCCAGTCCTTGCCTTTGGCATTGGGGGTATCAAATGTAGCACAGATCCTCTGTCGGATGGAATAGGGAATTTTGAAGGCTTTCGGGCCAGTCTGTGCAGGGAAAGTACTGTCCTCTTGTGCGAAGAAAGTGATGGTTTCTCGTTCACTCTATAAACAAGATAAGCGATGCATGGTCAGATCCAAAGGAAAACACTGCTGACATTTTTTTATTATTGTTTTTGAAAATCTGTGTTAAGACACGTGCTCAAAATGCATACATAAAACACACTGACAGGTTCCTTAGTTTTCAAAATAGTAAGGACCCTCTTTAGTGGCCCATCTGTCATGTTCTAAAGATTTACAGGAGCCTCTTCCACAGGGATATCATAAGCCACCGGATCCTAGTATACTGCCTTGCCTGGTAAAGGCAGAATTGAGTGTTTCTTATTTTATTTTATTTTGTTTTATTTTTTAGGGCTCTCGGAGATAGATGAGGATTACTATGAAGAAGCCACCTGATGACAGATTTGGGTTCAGTATGAGGAATGACCCTCTGATATTCATTGAGGCCAAAGATGAATGGGCTGATCAAAGCAGCAGACGGGGAAGCTGTAAGGGGAGACTGCATGTTAATGCTACAGAAGTTTGTTCTATTCCCAGTCCTGAAGCTGTGTGGCACTGTGATAAATCTTGGTTTTGATTTAAGTCCCCTCAGTGAGACAGATTCTGCCAGAGACCACACTTCCGTGAGCTGTGTACCGTGTGCTGGCTGGAAGCTTCCCTGCGTGCCGTCTGCCCACATGCTTCTAATGGACAGCTGTGCAGTCAGGATTTGCTGTGTCAGTGCAACCCAATGGTCGGGTCACCACATTCAAAATAAAGTCACAGGGACAGTATCTGTCAGGTTGCAGCAGTAGCTGATGGGCTCATGTAGACTAATAGAATCTGAAGAAGTCACAAATATCTGGTGAAATGAAGCCCATGATTATTATATGCTGTAAAATAAAAGAGATACTGCTGACATAATTAAAGTAGCTAATCAGATGGCTTTGATTTAATTATTCTCCTTTTCCCCTGTGGGTCAAACTTAACTAGGTAGCCTTGAAAAGGAGAAAAGGATAAGTCTTTTGGAATGTATTCTCTCTCTCTCTCTCTCTCTCTCTCTCTCTCTCTCTCTCTCTCTCTGTGTGTGTGTGTGTGTGTGTCTGTGTCTGTGTCTGTTTGTCTGTATGTCTCTCTCCCTCCTTTCCCACCACTCTTTTGCCTGTACTGGGTATTGAATTCAGGGCCTGTGTAAGATGGGCAAATACACTACCACTGAGATGCATCCCCAGATTTGGAGGAAGATGGCAATGACCACGCTGAGAATTAACTGCCTGTGAAGGAGATGTGTAACTGATATGGAGCTCAAACTAACCTGTGGTCTATGGCCATCATATGGAGCGGGGACCGGAGCTCCACAGGATAAGGAACTGAGTTGTAGTAACAACTTGGACAAGCGTGGACTCTGAGCTGCAATAGGAATATTTCCGTAGCCAATCTTCACTCGTGGTTCAGTTAGTGAGATCCTGACCAGAGAAGACAGCTATGCCAAGTTTGAACATCTGAATTATAATAATAGGATTTCTTTAAGGTGCTAAATTGATGATAATTTGTTATGTTGAAAGAGAAATGGAAGGCAAGGAGGGCTGAGGGACTGATGATGAGACTTTAAGCCCCACTCAGCTAGCCTTTGTACGGCATATTGCATTCTTCTTCATGTCAGCACATGACTCATCACTGCTCTAAGTCCTGTACTGGTTTCTCCATGACTCGTGGTCTTTTTATGTCTTTCTATTGTGGTCACTGCAACCATCGTGACCCTCTTCAGAGAGTGTCAGGCTTGCGCAACTCTAAGAACTTGGGTGTAGCAAGTTTCCTTCAAAGTCTGTCAGCTAAAGAGTCTGGCTGATGGAGAGGTTTTATGAATGTTTGGCAGTGTTTCTTACTTTTTCCATCATCATTGGACACGGTGGCATAGCTTGGGCGTTGAAGACCTAGGATGCCCCAAAGCATTTCTTAGATGTTGGAAGACAGAACAGCTTCATGGTCAAAGGCATGTGTAAGGTACTGTATCGCAAATTCCCAGTATCATTTAAGTTCTACTGACTGGTTTCCGTTCTGTTACATACGACATTATAGGACAATCTTATACAGATTCTTTTAGTGTTGGTGTCTGGTCTGGTCTAATAACAAAAGCAGTTTTAAAACCATCTTTTTAGATGGCTCTGCAGTAGGGCTCTATCCTCCCCGGCTTGTAACTCTGGATGCTATATAACCTTTATTCTCAGCTCCCGAATGAGACTTCCTGACACGTCTACAGACTCGGCAGACAGTATAAAAGCTTGTAGAAAGCCACCCCCATAATTTGTGACACGCCTGAAACTGCCAGCTGGGATGCCCTAGTAACTACGCCAGCCGCCATTTTACTGCTTCAAAACAAACTGGAAATCCATCGAGCAGAGGGATTATGAACAATCCTGTGCAGGTGATATTAACACTATGCCTTGGAAATTTATATGAAGGAGAGTCTTCATGGAAGACGTGTTGGAGTTGGCCTGGAAGGATTGGTAGGCATAGACTGAATAGACTTAGGGCTGATAGGTACTTATCCCAGACAGAGTGGATAGTTCTGTTCTGATATATTGGGTGGTTATAAAATAAACCAACTCAGCTTCTTACTGCATAAAATGGGTTACAAGTAGACATTATTTTTTTATCATGGTTTGTAAAATTTCTTTTAGCCTCTAAAAATGCAAATCAAGTGGAGATAGCTTCCTTACATATTTTTTCTGACTTGAAGACTAGAGCAGAAAGGAAGAGAGGAGCAAGACAAGCCCAAAGAGGAACGGGGAAAAAAAGAATTTTACTCAAGTTAACACTAGAGTCTCCTGTGTGAAACGGTACCAAAGGTATTAACCTAAGGGAAGGTGGCTTGAACGTGAAAATAAATAAATAAATAAATGAAGATTCAGGATAAATAATTGTTAGACACAAAATTAGCTTTCAACAACTACATGCTACCTTGAATTATTTAGAATAATAGAATCTTGGGCTGGTAATATATCTTGGTTGGTAGAGCACTTGGCTAAAATGGGTTAGGCCCTACATTTAAAAAAAATAAGAGTATATGTATATGTGTATGTGTGTGTGTTCATGAGGCTTGGGGAAAGGGGTCCCTTTGGGAATTTCCCTCAGTTGCTCCCCATCTTATTCATTGACAAAAGGTCTTTCACTGTACTCAATGCACCGTGGTTCTACCAGCTGAACAGCAAGCCCCAGTGATCCTCCTGTCTCTGCCTCCACAGTGAAGGACTTAGAGATGTGCACCACTTCACCTGGCTTCTAACTCCATGCATGCTGGGGATCTGAGGTTGGGTCCTCATGCTTCACAGCAAGCATGTGACCAACTGAGCAGTCACCTACAAACTGCACTCTTCAAAATCAAAATAATCAGACTGGATCTCAGGCTGCATTGAGACAAGTTAGGATAGTTTAACCCTCAAGAATCTCTTGGCAGGAGAGAAGTCACTCTAAAGCAGAAAATGACATAGGAGAAAGTGGCATTCCTTTGAAGAACAGAATATATGAATAGAATATATGAGGTTGAATTTAAAACTAAGCCCTTTCAAATTTATTACACTTTAATAAGTGGATCCATTTCACTCTTAAAATTTCCAAACTTAAATATTTCCCCTCTACCACGGTGGCACTTTATGAAACATTTATGATGCATTCTAAAACACATCTGAACCAAGTAATAAGAATGCTGTAGGTACATCCCATTCTCTGAGTGTTTAAATTAAATATGCAGAGGAACAGTAGATTTTCATGCTCTGTACATCTGAGATAAGCGGCTGCTACCTGGCTTGCATGGGGAGTTGTAAATCACCGAGAGATTCCAAGTGCTCTATTTTATAGCAGACAAATTATCCCCCAACTTCCACTACTTTTGGAGGAAAGATAAGAGAATTGCTTAAAGGGGAAATTGTAACATGCAAGATTCTCATTTAAGTCATTTCTACCCAAAACTGTCTTCAATAATATTATATTAGGGAAAAAATGATGGGATAAATCATGTGAGGGTTCTTCCCTGTTCCTCAGAGTGTTCCAGGCTCCAGGTTTAGATGGATGGCAGTGTTGATTTGAGAGAGCCTCAGTTGCCAGCAGTCATTATGTAATTTGACAGGATTGCATCTAAGAGGAAGGAATTCAGTGCTATGAAAGACTGACACAATTTTAGCCACATAAATTTTCAAAAGATGTAATATTTTGGCTAAAACCTTTTATTTAAGTGTCATTGCAAAGATGGTACTTATTTGGAAATTCATTTAGAGCCGGGAGACTCATGATGGGAAATGACAGATGTAATAGCGCATAGAATCAATGTCTCAATGAGTATGATCACTGCATTAACTTAGATATGTAATACACATACATACCCATGAATGCACATGCTTACATCCCCCATGGTTACTGTCAAATATAGGAAGTTGTTTCACTAAGAGAACCTACTCGAGTAAGACAAAGAATGAAGATCCTGAGATGAAATGCAAAGGGATTAGGGGAACAAAATTAAGAAAAAAAATCAATGGCATCTATAAAAAGCTACAAAAGTTCCATATTATTGTGGCGGGGTTTACTCAATAGGCCCTAGAGGCTAACTTCTGAAACTTCCTAAACCCCTAAAGTCAGTGTTTCCAGCCTGGTGACCAGGAAGTGTGACCTCCCTTCAAAACTGGTCTATTATTCCAAGTCATTCATGTCTAGAATATCACCTTCCTGGGAAGCCCCAGCAATCAGTTTCTGAGCACTGTCCATCTTTAGCCCTTTGCTTAAACCTTTTACTATGAAAGTCAATTTTAGGAAAAGGCAACAGTTGTTATTGACCACTGGATATGTCCTTTCCCCAGACATTGGAAGATGTTTGAGAGACAGTTCAATGATGGCACACTCAGGATATGCAATCTTTTCCTAATCACCTCTAAAATGAACCCTGACATACTCCGTCACCCAAATATTGGCGATCTATGTTTTCTTCCTTTGTGTGTTGGCATATGTGCATGCGCTCTGACTTTTGTGGGTGCGACTGTGTTGAGGCCACAGAACAGCCTTGAGTATTGTTTCTTCTCAGGAACTATCTGCCTTATGCTTTGTTAAAACAGGATATCTCATTGGACCTAGAGCTTACCTACTAGGGTAGGGTGGTATCAAGTTCGATACATTTGTATATCTCTGTCTCCCCAGAACCGGGATTAAAATCACATAGCAGCACACTTGCTCTGGGGAGGGACCTTAGGGCAACATGCTTGTACTGTAAGCTCTTTAAGGACCAAGATACCTCCATAGTTCTGACTTCTTTTTTGACAAAAGAATGAATTGTCACATTCACTTCATTTATGTATTTAAGAAGAAAATTACTGGTGTTGGGATGTTTGCCACCAGTGCCTGGGCTCCCAAGTTGAACACTTGCATGATGTTTGCTCATAATGAGGCTCATTTTGGGGTCCTTAGATAATGTAGTAAGTAAGTAGAGACTTTGAGCCTGAAGTCAAGTCTCTCAGTTTGCACTGTGGTTGCACATCTCATTAGCTCAGTATCTTTAGCCAAGTAGGGTAACCTCCTTGAGATTTTATATCACGTACAATTGGGAATGCAGTAATACTTAATCCACAGGGCCGTAATGGTTATGTGACAAATATGAAACAAATAAAACAAAGCCTAAATACAGGGGCTTTCAAAAGTTATTAGTTGTCCTCTAACACAGAAAATGCTATCAAATTAGACGTGCCTAAGATGCTCAGGGACTGGGCCAAATTCCTGCAGTAAATACTTTAAGCAATTAATAAACCAATCCTTGACAGAATGAAAAGAGCAGTAAAGCATCTAAAAGCAGAAGGCTGTGAACCAATTATTATCAGTCAACAATATATCTGATGCTATTTTGATACTTGTTTCCCAGTGTCCAGAGATACTGTGATGCTTGTCTTCTTGATGGCTCAATGTCATGGTTAATTTTGAATCATTAGAAAAGAGATCAAACAACAAAAGGTAGGAAGGATTGGGTTTCTTGGATGATTTTCCTTTGATGTGCTTCACGAATTTAGTTAAGCAATAACGAAAAGTATTAGAGCATGTCAATCCTCATATTTTGTCCTTCTGTAAATTTCCTCAATAGCAGAAGACCCAGCATCTAGGTGATATATATATATCACACACACACACACACATATATATATATATATATATATATATATATATATATATATATATATATAAACAAGGTTTTCAAACCTAGAATTCTTTGCTTGACCTGTTAATAGACATGTCAGGCAATCCAGGTTTGATGCCTCTTTCTTCTGCCTTTTAATGGGTGCACTTGAAAATTAGGTGTTTTGGGGTTTTTTTTGGGGGGGTCCTCTTTTGTTTCTCATTTTAAAAATCCATGGCTGGGGAGGCATAGACCCCAGAGGGGAACTTATTACTGTTGCTTAGCCTAGTTGTCATGGTGACAAACTGCATTCTAAATATTTATGCTTCTAACCATAGACAAATGCTATTTAATCAGGAAAGCTTTTCTTTGCAGTGAACGGTGGTCAACACAGACTCATGACTGCTCAAGATGGTGAGGAGGGTGATGGAGACGAGTGATCAGCCCGAAATGGGACAGGGGCAGGGATGTCACAGAGGGAACCGAAAGAATGTAAGGGCTGGAAAACAGAAAGAAGGACTGTAACAGAAAGAAGCCACTGCAAACACACCTCACATCAGCTGCAGCTGTTTGCCTGTGCAGGGCCTGACCAAGACTGGGGCTGTCAAATGCCAATCATGGATTGGGCAGGGACTCAGAGAGCCCTACCCCTCCTTGCTGAACTTTTGGTTACTGATGGGTTCCGGGCAAGAGATGTAACTATTTTCAGTTGTGTATACACTAACGAACCCATCACATGCGAATGGGCAGTTCCAAACCTGTGGTCAAACAGATGGTCCTAGCTTAAATCAGTGGGTCACAAAATGAACAAACAGAAAGACATGGATATGGGGAGGGGATTTGGTGGAGAGCAGATGACAGGAGTGGGAAGGAAATAAAGGATAAGAAATGAGAGTAATCAGCATGCATTGTACCAGTGGTTCTCAACCTGCGGGTCACAACCAACAAAACGATCACATATCAGATATCCTGCATATTAGATATTTACATTATAATTCATAACAATAGCAAAATTACAGTTAGGAAGTAGCAAGGAAATAATTTTATGCCTGAGGGGTCCCCATAACATGAGGCACTGTATTAAAGGGTCTCAGCATTAGGAAGGTTGAGAACCAGTGCATTATATACATGTTTGCAGCTGTCAGGAAATTTAACCAATTAAAAAAAAAAAACTAGAAATAAAAGAATCCATCTAACTTCAGGATGAACTATTACTAAAAGAGGTTACAGTCTAAGAAAAAAAGTTTCCTATAGCATTTGTTTGCATTTTATCTGGGAAATGTATTGAATTAAATAAGCCAGGACTATTCACGAAAGAGTTTCTAAAAATACCCTGCCCAGATTTCTGGATGTACTTTCCCCATCAAAGCTGCTTCAGTACTAAATGCTAATTGGCAATAATGAATGCAAATAGCGCACATACACATCAGTTAAGACAGCTATCAATTGTAAGACACGATCCTTGGGAAAGCTATCCAGTCCTCAGAAAAACTATTTGGGGAATTAGCAATACTCACTTTGCATAAATAATGAGTTGAAATAAAAATGCAAAGAAGTGATAATGCATTACAGTTATACACATTCTAAGGAAGAAAACTTGAAACTGAGTTTTTATGCTGACAAATTTACATGTTAAAATCAGTGGTTCACAAAACAAACAAAAAGACATGGATGTGAGAAAGGGACTTGGTGGTGAGGGGCTCCAAAGATTAAGCATTATTAAGAATCAGGTGAACAATAGCCCAGTGACCACCTGATTCTCAGCTATTATGTTGATCCACCATGGTCACATGTCAGCAAGTATCCCAGGTCTGCTATGAATTAGGAAACTGTTTGTTTGTTGTAGAAGAGTCCCTGTACTCGCTCCTTCTGCAAAAGTCTCTCTACAGAGCCTTGATTAAGATCTCAGAAAGGTTGAGGTTCCCTGTTCAGTGGGATGCTCATTTCAATTCTGAGCCTGAGAAAGTGTGGTTTTCCTCCTTGGAAATGAGAGTCAAGAGCCTACATTTTGAAGTTTCTAACACTAGCACAGCCATGACATATATGCGCTCTTTATTCCTACTGTCTCTTAGGAAGGGACTCAAAGGACCCACATCCCAGACTTACCTCTAGGATGGATGTCTGCACTTGGAGGATCTGTTCATGGCCTTTGAGCTGCCGGATGCAGATTTTGCAGGACAGCTGGGTGGTGGTGGGCGTGTAGCGCTCCAGGGAAAAGGCACAGTGCAAGGGCTGCCGGTTGCTGCTCCACACTCGGGAGAAGGGGACCTCCTGCAGTGGGGAAGGGTGGACAGGACAGAGAGTGAAGAGCAGAGCCCTGCTTCAAGGAACCAGAACAGGAGAGACTTAGTCACAACAATTATGATGATGATGGTGATCATAGCACAGATAATTGCCTAAGTGACTTTGGTGGAATTATAGAAATAATGTTTCAACATATGCCAGGCAGCACAGAAGTAATTAATGTCAATTCCAATTGATAACATTTGAATTCCTAAGCCATGCTGCAAGAGCTCAGATTTTACTCCTACACACACACACACACACACACACACACACACACACACAATTAGAATGAATACCACTAAACTTTAACTTTTTCTCACTAAAATTTATCTTCTTTAGAAGTATTTTTGTACTTCATCCTTCTATATAAGCCAGGAGTAGAATGCGATATTCTCATTGAAGTGAGAATTATACTGAGAAATTGAACTAATCGTCCATACCACAGACTCATGTATAGGGACAAACAGTCAATGTATCTGATACAATTGTAGACAACTCAGAACGGGACACAGACACGCTTGACACCCATAGTGACATAACTATCCAATCACCTACGATTGGTCCTGTACAACATAAATGAGAAATAATAATTTAGGTTTTGTCATATGCTCAGTGACTGATATAACTCCATGGCAAATGTATGTTTTACTAAACTAGAATGGAAATTATCCCTTTTCCTTAATACTACCTGGAGTATGCTAACAAAGGCATTTTGCTTTTACTTTGTGTTTGTTGTCATTTGTTGTTTTTATGTGTTAAAAGCTATCTCCTTCCTAGTGAAATGTGGCCGGGGACTTGGCAATGACCATGGGAGCCCAGCTTCTAAGAGCCCTCATCATCACTTTTATTTCCTCTGTTTATCACCTCATTAATTTGCTCCTTCATTGCTAAAAATATAATTTTCTGCAATGCTGCAGCTGAAAGGTGGCAAGAGATGTATGAGGACTGGAAGCTGGGAACGCCGGAGTGTGGCTGCTGATAGGCCTGTAATGTGTTAGAAGACCATGGCCACAGTTGTAATTATTCACTTCGAGGAAGTGTTTATTCCTGAGCTCTAGTGTTCACATTTATTTGTATAATCTGCTTCCCAATTTTCTCTAAAAGTGATACAGATGTAAATCTAAATTTTGGATAGTACTGCGCTGTTCAGCTCTGCAGATGGTTTGTCCCAGCCGGGCTTGTTGACTGTTTCCATCCCCTCATTGTGGATTGAAGTCTCAGGTGAAGCCTCACCTAGATACCCAATGGCTTCCTGCCATTGTTGTATACAGCTCTGCCTTTGATGCGTGTGGCCTCAGGGAGGAGCAAGCGTACATATAGGCCAAGGGAGACTAGGGGAGGGAAGCTCCATCCATTAAGCTATGGGGAAGCCCTCATGATTGTTGGGTTACGACATTTTAGGTGCAACCTGTTGGGGTGTGGAGCACCCCAGACCCCATAAGAAGCCTCTAACCTATGTTCTATAATGAAACCCAATAAATATTCACTGGTCCCAAAGAGTGAACTTTTCTTGTGTTTGCTCTTAATCCTGAGTCAAAGAAAAGTCAGTAGACTTTCCTCCCAAGATGTACAGAGAGAGCAGAGAAGGTTTCAAGGATGACTGTGCTTTGCAGCATTCACAACCCCTTCTCCTGAGCCTTCACCCATTCTGCAATCCATGGGTTACCCTTACACTGCTCCAGCCTCCTATACATCTCCCTCTGCCCACTGAACTCGGTCCCATCTGCTTGCACAAGACCAACTGTCATCTCCCTTTGCAAGGCTCTAATAACCACGTCCTGGCATTTATCTCAGCATCAGTCTCTGGCACTGTAGCCTGAGGCACTCTACAAATGCAAATAGCATTTACTTCTTAGGCTTTTTTTTTTTTTAACCATCTCTCTTCCATGGTCATTTAGCAAACTTTCCTAACCCCCTTACACCTCACTGGAGCTGAATGAATCCTGTCTCACATGCTTCTGCCTCTAGTCTCTACTAGACAAGCTTGGCAGGGTGTGGGGACTCACAGGAGACTCAAGGGGAAGTCAGTTGATTGGCATACATCAGGAACAGCATCACGGTCTATCACCTCCAGCCATGAGAGACACTGATGTGACCATTACCTAGCAACTTGGCCTTCACCCCATGATTCCCTTGCTTGATAGCTCACAGAAGACCTCAGTGCCTTACATTATAAATCCAGCTTCCTGCTTGGCCTTCTCAGGCGTCCGCCATTTCATGACCTGCCTCTACTCTCTACGTTCTCTGTCTAATAATCTCTCAAATGAAATCTCCTCTTCACCAGTTGGTTTTGCAGAGCTACTTTGTAAGTCTCCTTCAGAAAAACCAACTACAACACAGAGCTGTCAGATCAACCAGTAGGATTTCTTTGCTAGGACAAATTACATCCAGTCAGTACAGCACAAAGTAAACACTTGGCTTTCAGGGCTAGACAGAGCCCAGTTCAAAACCCTTCTTTCAAGAAAATCTACATTTTCTGCTGTGGATTGAGATCCTTGGTAATGCTCACATTTTCTTTCACAATGGTCCCGAGCACTTCTTTGCAAGTGCCTTCTGTCATATCACTTGCTAAGTTTCCTGTATTTTTCCCCAAACACTGGAACATAGGAGATTAATACTCTCTGCAGATAGTCTTTCCTTGTAGAAAGACATGAGACTCTGCGTAAGAATGTCTTCTCTCCTATCTCTCTGTGCCGCTGTACACAATCAAAACACTCTGAAATCTGCTTTTAAGACAGTACTGAAGGGATCGTTTTTCATTGTTGACTTGAATAGCAGCTGCCAATAGTGTTCAACAAAACATTTAAAAATGATAGAACTGGAAGCCAGATGATTAGTGTATTTTCAAGGCAATTGTTTTTGATTTCATTTATCCCAAAAAAGAAAGCGAAGGGGAGGGGGAGAAAAACCCATCCTGTCCCCCAAACAAAACAAAAACAGATCACCAACAATGCTCACTGAGCTGAGAGAAACTGCACAGAAATTGTGCAGAGGACAAAGTATAGCAAAGTTATGTGCGGTTAAAGAATCCCAGAAATGTTTTCATTCTGGTCCCCATTATAATTACATTCCTAGCAGATGGAGAGAATACAAATCATAGCCTAGAAGGAGATAGACATTGACTTTTGGAAGACTCATAGTGTGTTGCAAAGACAGTTGTTTTTGTCTCAGGGACATGACAACCTGACTTTGGGCTTTATCGGTTCTAAATAAATAAATAAATGCCACCATAAAGCTTATCAAAGTTTTTCAATACAGAGTCAGTTAAGACAAAGGGAAATTAGAATAAAGAAGCATCAGGTCCCACGACCTGCTGAGAACAGGACTATTTAGTTATCTCCCAAGTAGGGCAAGATAAGGTAGATGGCAACTGCAGTGGATTCTCAATTATGGTCATCTTGAATCTTGGGAAGGAAGCATGAAAGAATGTGTCATTTGGGGATGCTAGCATTATGGATAGATGTTTTTCTTTAAACCAAGGTCAGTGGGTGCTGCTGACGGCCCCTCCCTTCTCTCATGCAGAAGTTGTGTGACATTCTGCATGATGGATCACTCCAGTACCTGGTTAGAAATCAAAGTGATCCTCCTAAACACAGGCCTCATCTCTTTAGAGCTCAGGACACAGACCTAACTCATGCTGTTTCAAAACAACCTGTCATGCAGCTCTTGCTATCTTGACAGGCAGATATTTTTTGAACCTCTCTCTTAGGCTTGTAGTTCCTTGGAAATTCCATATCCCAGAAAAAAAAATACAGGATGCCATCTTGGAATGTGTGCCAATTGTAATACATCAATTCCAAGACTGTCAATTTGCAGTCAGAAAATTGCTTCCCATGCTTCGGGCTGGAAGATGACAGGGAGACTTAGTGGTTGAAGAAGAGACCACATCTCAGGACTAGCATGGTTTTCTGTTTCTACAACATCTCTCTGAGATAACCCGAGAGAGAAACAGGGGCGGGGGTGTCCCATTATTTCCTAACCACTAATCCCTACTGAATACCCTTTCTCTGCTATCTATACCAAATTTGTCCGTACACACAATGATCCACATCAGGTCCAAGTAGGCTGACCACAAATCCAACCCAAAATGCTTTGATCTAATAATGTCTGGAACAAATACAGCTTAGCCATTAAGCCCGGCATAATACTCACTCATACAATCTGAGGGACTTAGTAATAGCACAGGCAGAGATTAGTGGGTAAGGGTGGTGGAAAGAAAGGAAGATCAGAGTGGAAAGTAATTTGGGGTTAGAAAAATGAAGTAGAAATGAAGACTTGGTGGCAAGCCTCCAGCAATTGGGAAAATGAAACTGTTTCTCAGCCGTCTAAGACCTTCCTTATAATAGGCTCAATTACAGAAGGAAAATATTTATACATGTTCACAACCTTCATGGATTCCATTCCACACTAGTAGTAAAGTGTGTTGGATTCCTTGCATTCCAGTGCCCTTTCGCTCGGGTCAGTGCTGTTGCATTCTGGGAAGTCTGCAGGTACCTGACCTACCTCCCGACCTCCACCCCCTGACCCCTATCCCCGGTCCTATTCTGTTCAGGGTATTCCTTCTGTGTCCTTGGTTCTGGAATTATTGTTGAAGAGCCTACAAGTGGATGGTTTTTTTCATCCATCTTTCTCCCCCCCCCCCCCCCCCCCCAGTATTTAAGCCTTAAATGTAATAGAGACTTGGGATTTAGTGACTTGTAACAGACACAGTGCAAAGAAGCCCTGACAACCTATAAAGATTAATATATATATACATGGCTAGAAAGATTTGTCTTAACAATACTCTGAAACTCAATCTGGAAGAGAAATTTTGAATCTGACTCCTGGAAAACAAAGACATTTAGGTCTTTAATATCACCGGCACTATGTTGATTCAAGAATCTTCTATCAGGAAATCTGTTGACTGTGCCAAACAGAGGGGGAAAATTGGGGCCTGGAGAGATGTTCCTGTCACTTTGGATGTTTGACTGTATTAAAACTGTATAGGGAGGAGTGGCTCCCAAAAGTAAGACTCATGAGACTTAAATGGGAAAATGGAGACTTATATCCAGTTTTGGATTTCTGCATTTTATAAGTTAGAAATATTGGTGGCCCAGCTTTCTCTGTCATGGAATGTCTGTGTTTTCTCTTTGCTATCTGGTTGGTTCCCATTCTCAATAACTATTTTTCAGTGTAACAAGTGTGTTTGAGTGAGTGTGTATGTGTGAAGTATGAGTGGGTGTATATGAATATGTGTACTACAAGAATGGAAAGGTTAAAAATCCCCACATGCCTCTGCACCTATGTTGAAATACAGGGGTGAAAATGTTCTGTAACTGCAGATCAGCATAGGTCTCCCAGAAACTATTCCAGGGTTAAGAAAATGTCCTGTCATTTGAAGCAAGGGTGACCTGCTTATGACAATGAAGAGATGTCTCAGACTTCAATGTCAAGATCATAAAATTTGTAGGTATCTTCTTATGATAAGCATAACTGAATCACCCTAAGATGTTAAAAATATCTTTATTGAGAAACACACACAATATATATATATATATATACATACATATATATATATATATATATATATATATATATATAGAGAGAGAGAGAGAGAGAGAGAGAGGGAGAGAGAGAGAGAGAGAGAGAGAGAGAGAGTCCAGGGAGATTGCCTCTTGCCTTTGCTTTTCTCATCTTTCTCATTGCATTTGGCACCAAGCACTTCACATATGAAGGGGAACATCTTTGTTCTCAGTCACAGCTATCACTCAAAATCATCACCCTGAGACGGTATGCTTTTTCGCTGCTGACTGTGATTAAGACAAGGTCTCACAATGATTGATTTTAATAAAAACAACACACAATCCTTACTCTTAAGCGGTTCGATTTTTCCATCTTAGACCTATACTGAGCAATTCAAACGGAGGAAGGAAGCGGCACATGATCCGAGAGGCAGGAACTTTTTCTCCCACTTGCAAGGCACCTGTGAATTTAGGTCAGTACCTTCCACTCAAACCGTTATATGGCTCAGAGTTTGGAGGTGCGATCCATACAGGAAGGCCTCTCCCAGGTGTACTGGTCACAGCCAAGCTACGGCTGTAAGAAGTTCCCTTGGCTGGTACCTGGCATGCAGTGAACGGCTTGATCCTCCAGAGGAAAGGAGGGATGTCAAGGACAGAGATCTGCAGACTGAAGGTATTCCCTTTGAAGTGCAGCAGCTTGGGTTCTTCCAGGAGCTGGCCTCCTTGGTGCCTTTCATCGGAAACCACTTCCTGTGGGAGCAGGAAAGAAAAGGAAGAACCACGCTGAAGCATACAGCTTCTTGTACACTACTGAGCACACTTGTGACACACGCACTTCCATTGCCAGAGAGAACCCCACACGGGATTGGAAGCTGCTGGAAAATAGGCATTTGGTCATCAAGAGTCAACCGTTCTTTTTTGCTTAGGTTATGCACGCCTGTTTAGATTTATTTTCCGTGGTGTGGGTATGCATGTGGGGAGGTGCAATTTGCAAGAATCATTTCTATCATTTCATCCTGTGAGTTCCTGAGATTGAACTCAGGTCATCAGGCGTGGTGGCAAGTGCCTCTACCTGCTGAGCCATCTTGCTGGTCCTTGTTGAATTGTTGTTGTTTTTAAATAATGGGCCTCGTCAGGACATTTTCTACATGTACACCCTTGACTTTAACCATAACAACCCCATTCCCCTGCTTTCCCTCCTCCCTTCAAAGGTCCCCTCTTCCCACAAGGGCCCTTTTGCTACTTTTATAGCTTATTTCTTTAAATCTAGAAACTGTGTGAGAATTCATGGTTTTTCAGAGTCTTTATTATTTCACTAACGGGATACTCATTAGTTTCATCCATTTCTTGTAAATGAAATTTCATTAATCATTAGGGCTGAATACGCCTCCTCTGTGTATATATGCCACATTTGCTTCATCTATTCAGCCACTGATTACTGTCTAGGCTGATTCTCTAAGTTGGTTATTGTGAACCGTGTTTGCACTGAACAAGGCCATGTAGGTATCTTTGTGTTATGCTGGCTTCGATTTCTTCATGAGTGCTACTCTTGAATCAAACAGTGTATTTTTAATTTTTTGAGGAACCTCCACACTGATTTTCATAATGGCTGTATTAACTTACGTTTCCTCCAGCAGTGTGTAGCAGGGTGCCCTCTGCCTTCATCCACTTGAACCAGCATGTGGTATTTATTTTCTTGATGGTATTCCTTCTGACCGCTTTTAAACTAACGGGAACTTTCCTTAAACTAAAGCTCTTTGCCCCAGCACTGATACCAATACGACTGAGTTTCTAGGAGTATATGGATTTCATTTGAATGTGACATGACCCAGGCAGCAGCAGCACACACAGGGATGTACCTTCACAATACAGGCAGACAAAGTGCTCTCTGTTCTACTGAAATTCTTCACTAAGACAGGCATTATCTAACATTCATTTTTGGCTCAAAATAAATGTTGTAGAGTATGTGTTTATTTGCAGCAGCGTTCATAAGAGTTTTTAAGCCAAAAGGCCAGAAAAAAAAATAAAACAAGTTCTTTATCAAGTTAGCCTGACTTCAGAAACAAGAAATCAAATTTCCAAGGTAAACACTCCTGTATGTTTCACTGAGAGATCGCTATAATTACACTCATGACAAACAAAGCCCACACAGGTTCTACTGAGCAAACACTTAATTGCTTCTGAATTTGTTGTGACCAGAATTACATTGATAGGGCAAGTGGAACAGCTAGATAAATATGTCTTCTGAAAAATATTAAATTACTGCAGAAGTCAGGCTTTCAGTGACTAGAGATGGGAGCCTTCCCCAGGTCCATCTGTAAATCACCCTTGACTTACAGTCTTGTAGAGCTCGGAGAAAAGCCAGGCCACACAGCCTTTGTGCATTATAATCTCCAAGATGCTACAATCAGTTGGAAGAAGAGAAGTAAGCTGATGGATAAGCACAACTCGCCTTTCAGTTATTAAAGGCTAAAAGCAGCCCCGTGGTGTGTCTATCTTCTGCCTTGAGGTTTTGAAGGTTCTAGGAATTTGAGGTATCAGAAGTTCACATATTAGGCAATGATTCTAATACAGATTTACATCCTTGTCTTTAAAAATGTTTTATTTTGAAATAGGGTATTACTAAGTTTTACAGGCTTACCTGAATTCATAATTCTTTTGTCTCAACCTCCCATGTGGTTATACATGTGATCTGCATGCTTGACTATAGAATGACAATTATAAAAATGTTTCTAAGTAGTTTGCTGGCTATTATTTTTGTCAGTTTGGCATAAGCTAGGGTCACCTGGAAGAGGGACCCTCAATTGAGAAAATTACCTAATCACATCGACGGGTAAGGAAGATTGTTGGACATTTTCTTAATTAATGATTGATATGGAAGTGTCCATTACACTGTGGGCAATACTGTCGCTGGGTATGTGGTCCTGGGGTACATAAAAAAGAAAATTAAGCTATTCATGGGGACCAGGTCAGTAAGCAACATTCCTTTGGGACTCAACTTCAGTTTCTGACTCCAGGCTCCTGCTTAAGCTTGATGACTTCTGTTCATGATTGACTGTCAGTGAGACAACTGAAAAAAATTAATGAAATTTATGCCATTGCAATGCTGAAATGGGCAGCTCGTTCATGGTTAAATTGATGAAGATGACTGACCAGGTCTCTTCCTCAAATGGGCACCAGATCTCATTACAGATGGTTGTGAGCCACCATGTGGTTGCTGGGAATTGAACTCAAGACCTTTGGAAGAACAGGTAGTGCTCTTAACTGCTGAGCCATCTCTCCAGCACAGCCATTTTCTCTCTGAATAGCTTTTGGTTATGATGTTGTTTTTCATCAGAGAAATAGAGAGCAAACTAAGTCAAGTAGGTTGTGGAGAGGTTGTTCCTGTAGTAAGGCATGCTCTGCAGCCCTTGCTTGAGGGAAGAGCGTTCTTGGGGCTTATACACTAGTGGCAGGCACACTTGCTACGAACATGATGTTCTCCTTCTTTACTGTCCAACACAGTACTCCAACCACAAACCACTTGAAATGTGGCAGTTGTGACTGCAACACTCGATTTTTAATGAATATAAATACACACACACACACGTGTGTGTGTGCAATTATGTTTTGTCTTTTAGGTTATTGATTTACAAAAACCAGCTATGTGATTTTAACATTATTGCCTAGTCTTCGGCACAATATTAAACAGTTATATCAATTCTGAACCAAGGTAATTATTACATGAAAAGACCCAATCATGAACTAATCACAATATTTCATATTCAAAAATGTATAGAGTCAAAGAAATAAACTCCCAAGTACAAAGAACTTTACAATAGGAGATTTTGACCTTGTCAGAGAATTGCAATCCTGTGTGGAGTGCACTGTGATATTCTTAAGAGCTCAATAGCTGTGGGGTTTTGCTGTTGCTGTTGATTCATTTTTTGATATGGTTTTGATATTTAGCCCAGGATGACTTTGAACTAAGGATTCTCCTGTCTCAGCCTATAGAGTGATGATGGGTACTATAAACGTAAATCACTGAAACCAAGTACATCTGGATTGGTGAAGCAGTCATGCACACACCTCTGCTGAACTCACTTTGGATTGTCTACATGGACAATGTGGCCTCCCAGTCACTCCCATTTGCCTCCTGTTAAATCTTCCCTCCTGTTGAAACAATTCTGTTACTGAAACAAGGAGGCCTGGTTGTGTGTATATAAAATGCACCTGAAGTGCTCTGGACGGTGGTTTTACTGGGCCTTCAACTTCTTCATTTCATACTCAGGCCTGCAAACCTTGCAGCTCTTAAAGCTGCAGCCAGGAGAAACCTGCGCATTGTGGCTCACTGAGCTCTTTATGTTGATTTAATGAGACAGGCAGCAATATTCAGGTATGCTTCAGGGATGCTAACAGAGGCAGGCTGAATTTACATATTGATGAGACAAAACTGTTTGAACTTACACACACATACACACATATACACATTGTGTTGCTGGGATGGTTTCTTTTAAATGCTTTACATGAACAATATTTCCCCAGGTTGCATTATTGATAAACATAAGAACTACATCTGGAGGAAATCCTCCGAAATTAGGTTCTAAATCCACATTAATGCCAAATAAGTAATGAGTACCAAGAGGTACTGAATAGAAGTGCCGAGTGCCATGAAGGGGAAAAATGAGTTGTTTCATTTTTTTTCTTTACATCCTGAGATGAAGATATAAGATCTTAATTCTTTGCTTTCCTAACGCTAAAATTTATGACCTTGTGTGTGTGTGTGTGTTTGTATGTGCATGTTGTGCATGTCACTGTGTCATAAAATACAGTAACAAAATTAAAGGTTACTGCCTTGAAAACGTACCTTGAATCCTCAGTCTTGAGGCAGAGCCTCAGCAAGGAGGCACAAAATGGCTGGTTCTGCCATTGCAGAGGAGGCCTGGAGAGGATGGACCCCCTGTGGCCTTTCTCAGCTCACCCCTCTCTCACCTCTAGGTGGCTGACATTTTCTATTGGTTAGCAGCATACCCAAGCTGATCTAACGCTCTATGAAATCCATTGTAGATGTCTTTATTAGAACTGATCTTAAAGCATTTAAGCCTACATTAAACACACATCTTAGGCAGCGAGAGGACTGTTTTGTTTGTGTTATTTGAAGACATTACTTTTTCCACCCAGTGTAGCCCTGCAATCAGGATGAAGGAAGGCCGACAGGTGGGGACAGTGTCTATTTACTCGACTTCCTCAAGTGGAATATTCTTTGATGGAACAACTGAACAGCTTGGCCATAATTCAGGTGTTATCAGACAGGAAGAGTTGGTCTGGAGGCTCACCTTCTTGCAAAGTCTTCTAGCATTTAAGTGTTTTATGGGACAGAACATCCCAGCGAGATATGAATGAGAAAGAAGACACGTAACCATGCCCTAGAAGCAGCCTTCCTTCTTGGTAGAGAGCCAAGCTCTAGCTGAGCGCATATTTGTTATCATTTCTTTGAGATACAATAAATACAACAGTTGTCACAAGCGTGTCCTAACTATGGTAAACATTTCATTATAGTGATAGTTGAAGAAAATTCTAAGATGGGCAATATCTGCCAAAATGCTCACTGAAAAAAAAAATTCTATACTAATTTTGATAAACATAAACTCTATTAAAAGTGCCAAAAATATACATGGGAGAAAAGACAGTCTTTCAACCACTGTTGTTGAGAAACTCAGATAGTTACATGAAGAGTGAAACTATCCCTATCCCTTACCCTGTGAAATAAAGAGCCTTGGGATGGGCAGGTTGGCCTAGTGAGTAAAGGTGTTTACCATCAAGCCTGATGATGTGAATTTGATCCCCAGGACCCATATGGTGGAAGAAGAGAACCAACTGCCACAACGAGTCCTTTGATGTCCACACACGTACTGTGGCACGCAGATGTCAAAGTCAACCTAACCCCCACCACCACTGCTACTAAATAAACAATGTGATGAAATACCAACTCTGAATGGATTAAAGACTAAGACTTAACACTTAGAAACTGTTACAAGGAAGAGTAGAGAAAACGCTTTAGAACACAGAGATAAACAAAGATTTCCTGAACAGGACTCTAGCCACTCAGGAAGCAATGCTAACAATTGCCAACTGAGGTATCATGGAAATAAAAGCCTTCTGCATGGTTGAAGGGAAGAGTTCATTGGATGAAGAGACAGTCTACAGAATGTGAGAAAATCTTTACCAGTTATATGTTTGACAGAAGATTAATATCTAGTCAAAAAACTCAAAAGAAAAAAATTTAAGCAAGGAGAAAATAAATCAAACAATCAATCAATAAATGGGCTAAAGAACTGAACAAATTGTTCTTAAAAAAGAAAGTCGAAATAGCCCATAAACATCACAACAAGTTCAACCTCACTAGCCATCTAGAAAGGAAAGTTTAAAACAGGTTGAGATCCCATATCACCCCAGTCAGAATGACAGTCATTAAAAAAATAAACAACAAGAAATTCTGCAAATGTGTGGACAAAGAGAAATCTTACATTCTGTTGGTAGGAATGGAAACGAGTCCAGCCACAGTCAGAATCAGTATAGAGATTTCTCAAAAATACCTAACAGTAGCTCTGTCATATGACCCACCTGTGCTACTTTTGGGTATTTACTCAATGGGTTTCGAGTCAACATATCCCAGTGATACTTATACATCAATGTTTGCTGCAGCACTATTCACAATATTGAACTACAGGAGCAACTTAGGTGTCAAATACAGAGGAATGATGAAGAAAATTGTATGCAAACACAATGAACCCTTTTTTAGCTGTAAGGAACAAAGTGATGTTGTTTACAAAAAATGATACAACTGGAAAATATTTTAAGTGAATCAAATACTCTAGAAAGACAAGTACAATATGCTGTTTCATTTGTGGGTTCTAAATTGCTTTTGTTGGGATATTTTTATCACAGCTACAGAAAATAAACTGAGGGTCTAATAGAAGTAGGTGGAGTTGTGAGATTGGGAACATCAGGGGACTCTGTGGATTCGTGATGTGTTCAATATACAGTATATATTTGTATGAACATGCCCTCGTGTGAAACAGTTCTATGTACAATGAATATATGCAATGAAAATCATAAATTTTTAATCATAAACAGTTAATGTAATTATCATGAATACATGAATATGTGAATATTTTCCATCACTGTATATATTTATATAACAGCTTTTACTACATACTTAAAGTCAGGAACTAAACTGGTAATTAGCAAAATCCAGAATGTTATTGTTTTATTTTTACTTTCCTGGCTTATTAATAGTCTTGGAATGGTACAAATGAAGTATTTTTCTGTGTATGTGGAGGGATTACTGTGAGGGTGACAGAAAGAAAGCCAACAATGTACACAGTATTTTTAGCTCATACTACTTTAGCTGATAATAGCCATGAAGTGTTTTAGAGGCTCAAACGGTGAATTGTTGAAGCTTTCTTAAAATGGAACAGTTTTAATGGGTTAGTAAGTATTAATGAATATCACATATAAAACCATGAAAATACAACCCAGATGATTTTAGATATTAAAGTGATAGCAATGATTCTATGTGGAAAGTTCTGAACATATCATGTAGCAAGGTGAGAAACAGAACAGGAGTAAATACCTGAAAAAGAAAGGAAGGAAGGAAAGAGGGAGGGAAGGAAGAAAAGAAAGAAAAAAGACAAAACTAGACGGTATATTCTGGATGAAGAAGTCTCTTCAGATAGGCTTTAAGTTATGCTTTAATCTCTCCTTAATTCAAAACAGTTATGTATCCCAGGTTGAGGATTTCTCAGAAACCCAGAAAGGACAGGTGGCCTCTGCTGCTCATGACAGCTATCACAAACACCTTCCACTAACAAGTGCCACCAACTACTACTTGAAAACCTTCTTTATCTCAGGTAACTAGCGAGATGGAGGACCACTAGGGTAAAAAGATTCAATGAGCGAGGTTCAAAGGTATATCTACTGGAAAACATATCTCTAAAGTGAATCTAAAGTTTTACTGACATCGGCATACTCCTGAATAATGCAGGAGGACACCTGGATTCCACAGGGAGAGAAGAGCATTTTCCCTAGCACTAAGAAGGGAGGATGAGCAGCAGGAATAGATAGTCAAGTACAAGGTGGGCTCCTTAGCATGTTTTTAGGACTTCCCTTGTAATGCACATCTGTCCAAACAGTTGAGTTACTGTAAAATCTGGTTGCATCAAAGGAAATGAAAACAAAGTGTTAAAAAATATTCAGGATAAGCTCTCTAGGAAAATGTCTGTCTTACTAGTGCACACATAAGCAGTGAGAATACTCTTCCACGGAATGTCCAAGATGGTTGACCGCTGACTTTGATGGCAATGAATGAAGGCAATCCACAGTAGATTATCCACAAGAGACTGGAGCTTCATCTTTAGCACCTAGATGAGTTACTGAATATCATCTAGTTGGAATTATTTGTGCATTTAGACAACTGTTTAGTGTTATGTAGTAATCCCCACGTGTACTTCTCTAGTTAGTCATCCATTCTTTGTTTTTGAACCCCAAATGTATTTTCTCTTATAAATCATTCTCCTTTGAGGGACAGGAGGGAGGGTAATTGAAGAATATAAAATAACAATTATAGGATGTGTATTAATGCTTCACTGGAACTCTACACAAAATTACACACATATTAAAACAAAAGCCCCTTTGAGGAGTTAAAATTAAGCACGACCTTCAAAATGACTTGCATTCCTTAAAAGACAGAGAAGAAGGTTTGGGGATGCAGTTTGTCATGGTGTCACCTCCTGGCTTATGTTCAGGATTCAGGTCCCTGCATCTCCTCTATTGGTAAACATGAGTTTTCCAGCTCAATGTCTTAGAACCTAGTTACTGAGAAAACACTCTGCATAATGGACTTAATGACCCGATCCAGGACTGGAATCGTAGGGATCTGGAATGAGGTGTGTCAGAAGAGCTATGCTATTTATATATGAGCAAAGCTTCCTCAGAGTGTCCTGCATTATCCTTGCTGCTATTAATAAACCATACTCTTCAGGAGTATCTAATTTAAGATGAATCGTACATGATTAAAAGCATCAAAAAATGGAAAAGGACATTGAACTACCTCTGCCCTAATAGCCCATTATTAGACTGTGTCCAGGGTAGTCTTTAACTGCCTGGTGATAGATAGGCATGATTCATCATTGTTGTTTCCTTTCCATCCTTCAGTAGACTCAGGCAATTTTCTTACTGCTTTCCCCATACCAACCAATTCTCTGCTCTGTGCTTTGTGCCATATCCTTTCTTGACCAGGCATCTCTGTCTTTTGCTCTTAAATATTATCCATAAAGATTTGCAAAATGGTCTGAAAAAGTCTTCTCCAACATTTGTATCACATTTACTTTTTTCCTGAATTATGATTGTACTTTTAGATAGTTTCAAAATTTAGTAGACAGTGTTTTCAGTGTTTTTGAATTTAATCTGTGCCCCTTCCTGAGGGCCAATTGTCTCATCTCCTCTGCATAGGACACACAGTAACATAGCTCTTGTTCAAAGTGTGTGGGTTTTTCTCCAAAGTTTGCACTGAAGAACCCACTAGTGGTGTTTAGGAAGCTGGTATGTCTTGAATGACAAATGTGCCCCATAGGCTCATGTATTGGAACACTTTTCCCCAATTGGCGGCACTGTTTGGGGAAGATATGGAACCAAAGTTGGGTTTGCTAAAACAGCTATATCACTATGAGCAGGCTTTGGGGGCTGATAGCCTTGCCTCATTTCTCACTCCCACTTTCTTCTTCCTGGATGTAGATGGAAATACAATCAGCCAGCTTCCTGCTTCTGCTGCCATAACATTACAGACTCTTTCCCTTTGGAACCATAAGCCAAAAAATCCTCCTTTTACCATAAGTTCCTTTTGGTCATGGTAATTTACCACAACAACATAAAAGAAACTAATACAGACAGTCATAATCCTCAAAGCACACACACAAAACTGTAACAACAACAACAACAACAACAACAAAAAAAACTGACCTGAAATGCACAAGGAGTATTGTCCACGCAGTAAACTCTCAGGTTGTAATCCAAGGAGTTACAGGACATGCAGCCAAACACGGCCACCTTGAGCTGCTTTACGGCACAGTCTGTGATTGGCTCTCCTGTGAGGGCGTATGTTCCAAAGCTATCAAGTAGCACATGGCAGGCAAAAGGATCCAAAAGGCAGTAGCAGGATGTCGATTCATCCTCCACTGACATCACTTCCTGTTAGAGAGAAAGATGTGTTGAATTCTTTCAGTTTGGAAATACCACAGGACCCAACAGTTTACAGAGATATAAATAAGCTTTTCCCGAATATTTTATTGCCTTAAATATCAATGTTAAATTGTTGTTTTCTATTAAAATAACTGCCGAAGGCAAGAATGCATGAAATGGTTGTGTACAGTGTCATGTCCATTTTAATAGGAACAATAACAAAACATTGGTTTGGAATTTCTATTTCTAGTTAATTGTTCAATAGCAGCTTTTAAAAAGTTGAGCCTTAACCTTAATAAGCAAACTTACATTACTATTACTTTTTTTTCAAAGATCTATTTCTGAAAACCTTCTAAAATACCCTTAAGTTGATGTTTATTTTCACGCCAACACTTTATCCTCTTTCATTTCCCTGCAATCTTTCACAGAGGACCATTAAATAAATGACTTGGATAAGATGTACTAGAATATTTCACCCTCTCTGATAAGAACTTAGGCATGTGTAACCAGTTTGGTGGAGCATAAATATAACACCATCTGGATGGAGAAGATTGTGAGGAAAAGCTGAGAAATAAAGTGGTAAAAATCAAGGCAAAACAAAACACAAGGGGAAGGAGACTACAACATGACCCCTCTACAAACTGTAGAGCCCCAAATGTTCTTCAGCCACAGCACCAGGACCCAATACATAACAGAATACATTACAGAACACAGAAAATGGACTATCTCAAGACATAGCTGGGTCCAGCATATGTAATCTATTATAGCCACTGTATGTTTTCTCCTAGAGACTATGACTTTCTTTTACTTCTTTTGCCTGAAGTACCTCCTTGGAGGCAAGATTCCAGGACTGGCAAATGCAGGTCACTGTGATTTCACCTGGTTTCATGCAAACTGTCTTAAGATAGATATAAAGGATTCCCTATTGGACAGGCAAATCAGTGATTTAACTTAAAGTAGTAATTCAGCTTCCATCTTCCTTGGCGGTGACTGTTTCTTTGACTGTGAGCCTCCTTACATCTACTGATTTCCACAGGCAATCAGTAGTGATCATCCTCTATGTATTTGCTAATGCCATAAACATATATTAGGCAACTGGTGTTTTCCAAGATACTTTAAAGTTTAGCTTGTCTTTTTGAGCTACATCCTTATTGGCACAGAGTAATGTCATCTCAGAAAAAGGATACGGCCGAGGAGGAAGTCTGGAAACTCGTCAAGTAGGTACATGGTATATGCATTTCTACAGGTAATTACAACAGAATTCTCAAACCAAACAATAACTGTGGATTATAGCTCGTCTCTCTTTTTCATTATTACATGAAAAGTCTAGCTAGCAAACACCTAGAGGACTGTATTAATTGCACACCACAACTGCTTGGCAACTATCAAACGCTCACTATTTCACAGCTGATCCAATGAAATAAGAATGGTGAAGATAAAATCTAAACCATCCATAGAACCCAAATTCCATTAAAAAATACAAAACCCACGCAGCATCTCACCTCCCACTTCCCCTGCTGTGTCCTCTTCTTCAAGTGGATGTTCCAGTGCTCTGAACTGACGTCTGCACAGTGTGGAATGGTCAGCGCGAAGGGAGTTGTGACGAGCATATCCGGAGGCCCACAGGTGACTTCAGGACTCAGGAGTACCTCAGATCCATCTGACTGCAGGCTTCAGAGAGGAGAAAGAATAAGATAGAGTAGCATGTAAAAGATGAGGGACTGTGAATGAGAACTCAGTTACAGATGGGGAGATTCTACAAGCAGAGTGAGATCCCTCTGTAGAATGACCAGGAGGACAGGAAATAGCCTGAGACTGCCCAGGCATCCCGACTCACTTATGGTTAGATCTCAACTGATTTCTTCAACAAATCAACAAAGTGACAAGTAGTCCTTTGCAAATAAAGGAAGGGAGCAAAGAACCCTAAAAGGCATTTGCAGAGCCAATACTAGCTAACAAATTATCATTCTCATTAACATACTCCTCAATTATCCTTATCATTAGCATATTCCTATGGGTGATAAATCCCAAGAATTGTACAGATCTTACTTACTTGTTTGTCTTATCACCAGATCCCTTTCTCAAAAAATAACATATTCAATAATATTTTAGTGCTCATAAATGAGGAAACAAGCTATTATGCATCAAAACACTACCTTGAGTATATACAAATTAGACACAATGATTCTGGTTTACAAACATTTATTTTACAATGTACAAACATATCAGTTTTATAATATTTTCATACTGATCGCTCAGTGGAAAGCTATAAGTATATATAATCATGTACACGATATCTAATTTTCAATTCTATTTTCAATCCTAATTTAAAGTCGTTTCACCCAAATCTAGAGTTCAGGTTTTCCTTTTGTGAATTACTTACAATGAAACGCTAGTGGAGAACAGACAAAGCCACGTGAAAGTTCAGTAAAGGAGTCAGATCTCACTGACTCCCTCTGTTTCGTTACCTAGTTCCCTTCACACCACCCACATTGGGAATGGAATACTGGGCCCTTTAGCCTTCCTCCACCCCTCAGCTTTACTCAGTTCTCCCCAGAAAGAGCAAAAAATAACATAACAGGAAGCCCACGTCACTTCTCCCAACTCTCTCACTTGTGTTGTTGCTGTTCACTTAGAACTGATATAATGATACAGCCAATAACGTCATTGTGGACTCACAGGTGAGCAATGCATGTTGAGATATAGGTCAGACAGGTACTACCAAAGCTTCTATTCTCTCCATTCAGAAAGACATCTAAATGTGTCATCCTGGATCCCCAGAGAAAGCCCTGGAAGCGTAAAGTTAAAATTTGGTTCTCAGAGATAAAATTGGTTCATGGTCTTGTGGAAGCAAATCATCCTTTAGGAGATCACCTAGCTATTAATTTCTGAATCCCTTTTGTTCCCATTTGCTGACCTGCCTCAAATTCTTCATTGCCTGTAGTTTTCCATTGCACTAACCCCAGGTCACATAACAGAGCAGGATTCCTTACATCCACATCCGCTATATCCAAGACAGAGCTGAACATGATCATTTGGTCACCTTCCCTCCTCAAGAAGCCCTAATAATGCTTTTAAAAAGATTATTATTCCAAAATGTCCAAATAGGACAGCTCTTTCTCTACAAATAGAGCATATGTTAAACCGAGAGACCTCCTGCCTTTATATTGGAGCAGCAAGGGAGATTACAAAGGTGCACCAATGCAGTAACACGCTTTGGAAAGCCTAGAACAATATACTCAAGGCTTGAAAATCATGTGAAACTCAAGCGTGTGCTCTCAGCACACAGTGGTGCCCTGTGTGTGAATGGCTGCCAATGGCTATTAGAGAGGGTTAAGCACTTCCTTATAATTGCCATCTACGTTCATCATGGACAGGAAAAGCAGGGATGCTTTTGAGTGACCGACGACAATCTCTCCTAAAAGAACGATTTAATTGCTTTCAGAGAATCATCCCCCTCATTGAACATATTGTTCAAACATATGGGAACTGGGGGAATTATTTAATGCCAAATGAACTGAAATCAGCTAATTAGAGGAACCCGGACACTCACTGTGAATAGCAAGACTCCTCTCAGTCTTAATGGAACCAGGACCAGCACTCGCAGCCGCAGTACGCTCAGTATTCATTCGAGTGCTGGGACTTTGCATTTAACGGGCCTTGGACGGCACCATAAGTGTAAAGCCAATAAATCAAAGTTTATATGTAATCCTCCTTTTCTGAAAACAGTGCCTGTAGATAATGGTATCTCCCTGGTGGTGGAACAAAACTTAATCTCTCCTTTTTTCTTTCCATCGGTAATAATAATTTGCCCTTTTCTGTCACTGTCTATCCTTGGCAATCAGGGAGACTTACAAATATTAATTAAAACCTTCGGCACACCTGAGAAGGCATGCAATTGTTGTATAAGGTCACAGAAATGTCAGTCAAAGGGATGCAGATGAACCGCCCTAAATCTCTGACTCATTGCTCCTGTGGTCTGTGAGCCGAATGTTTCTTTCTTCTCTATTGCTATCAAGAGATTGCTGGCCAAATTTCTGGCTTTTGTGACATCCCCAGGAAAGATGGACACGGAGACAGAGAGAATGATCCAAGTTGAGTCACAGATAATGATTCAGGACATTTAAGGACAGGATTAGGGACAGAAGCCTTTAATTGAATGTGGACAGATAGGATGCTGTAGAAGGAAAGCTTGGATGGCATTTGCATTTTCTCACATTATATAATGTATGACAAGGCAGGACTCATGTCCTTGCTAGGAGAAAAGGCAACACATTTTTTTTTCTAGAATTGCTGTAAGCTAATAATAACTGCAACTAATAACGGCCGTGACTTGAGAACCATAATATGAACTAGTTCATCACATCACACACCCTATTCTGCTTTCTGGATTGAAAAACCTTGCTGCCTGGGACCTTTGTTACATAACGTGCACATTGTTCTCCATCTATATATATACACAAATGTACATTTATAGACACATGCATATATGCATATAATTTAGATCTTCTTTATGTAAAGATAATTTGAGATCCAAGTCTAATCTCTAGAGGAACTTGGTTAGCTGAGGTAACACATTTATTTAGTAACTTATCAATGTGTCAATCAATACAAGCTTTAATAAAAGGCTCACAGCCTCAGGAATGTACGTCACCAGCAGTTAAAGAACTCTGGCCACAAGGCTGGTCTTCTTGCTCTGTCTTTGCCTTCCAGTCTACTCTCAACTCAGTCACATGCCAGTTTGCTCTCACCTCAAGGAATTGGGACTATTTTTGCTGCTCTGCAGTGCTAGGCATTGCCTGAAAGACATGTCCTCCAGACAGCCATCGGACTCCCCGTCCCGTTCAGGTCTTTGTAGAAAAGGCATCCACTAATGAGGTGCTCCTTCCCCGTGCTGTGGGAACTGGAAAATGCCCTACCCCAAGGGCTGGCTGCAGCTTTCCTTTTGCTCAGTGCCTTCTCGTGGACTGTCCCTTTTGGTCATTTGTTCTTGTGTCACCCTGAGCTAAGACATACTTACTCTCCATGAGGCTAGAGATTTAAAATAATGTTTTGTTCATTATGGTATTCTTAGTGTCCAACCGGACTGATTGTAAACCCTCAAAACTTTGCTCAAAAGAACACAGAAGTCAGCTTGAAGGGGCTACCAATGTTCAAAACTGAAACATTTTGAGACTCAAGGTAAGTAAAAGTACATAGGACAAGGACACGCCAAGCTACATAAGAATGTATAGGAACTACTGATATAGACTAATGAACAAGAAGGAAAAGTTAGGAACAATGAAAGACTAAGGGATAAAGGTAGGAAACCATCACTTAGCCATTAGCTAGAGTAATTCTTGATCTGCCCGAGATTTAGAAATAATATAAACCTCCTGGAGGGATGTGTGTGAAGTTCTGAAGAACACATAGATCCAAAGCACTTACCATGAGGTACTGCTAATTACAAAATGCAAGTATTATGTTACATGGGTGATTTGCCATGTACAACTTGACACAGATTGTCAACCTTTTTTTTTTTTTGGTTTTTCGAGACAGGGTTTCTCTGTGGTTTTGGAGCCTGTCCTGGAACTAGCTCTTGTAGACCAGGCTGGTCTCGAACTCACAGAGATGCGCCTGCCTCTGCCTCCCGAGTGCTGGGATTAAAGGCGTGCGCCACCACCGCCCGGCCAGATTGTCAACCTTAATGTTGCCAGTAGTAAAAGGAACAGACAGGACACATCCTGAGATGGTGCACAGTGCAGAGAGCTTGCCATCCCTTCTTGACCATTTCCAAAGTGCACAACTTATATCTCAGCACCGAGAAACATGAGAAGGGGCCCGTTTACTGGAAAATGTACAACATAGTCATTCTGCAGGTTTATTTTCACTGACATGAGACTCAAAGACAAAATAAATCCAGCTTCACGTAGACTAAAGACACATGGCAATCAAATACAAGGAACTATCTTGGGTTCTCATTTGCCACGACTAGCCTTATTCTGATAAAAGATGAAATAAATATAAGGTTTGTTCAGTAGGTCATAGTATTTTATCAGTGCTAATTGTCTGACCCTGATAAACATGCTGTGGTCACAAAACATAACTCCAGCTTTGGAGTTAAATATGCTGACATATTTGGGATAAAGGGGCATCTTGTTCACAAAGATTATAACCTTTTCTTTGTGTGTACATGCATGTATTTTACTCACTGTATAGACATACAGGGAGAGAATACAGCAAAGGTAATATACATTGGCCTTTACAGTCTCCAATTTTCATTATTCAAATTTTTAAGATGTTGAAATTGAATGATTGAATGGAAATAGGATACTCAGGAGAATTATTTTTTTCAGAATTCTGTTGCATGAAACATGAACTGCAGGTAGTGTTGTCTGCCCGATGGAGACACATTCCCTTCACCTATCTGTGCACCACTGCTAATGTTGACCTTGACAGAGATGGGTTAGGTGCTAAGATACTGTGGCTTTTTTTTAACCCAACAGTTGCTGATCTGATATTAAACTTGTAAAGGGTCATTTTATTCAAACCCAAACAGCCAGTTTCAAATTCAGAGATGAGGTTTTCTTGGTTGTCCTGCTGTGCTTGGTAATCACCATTCACTTCCTTCCTCCTTATGGCCTAGACTATAGGTGAATAGAGGTTTGATCACCTTTACCCACAGTATCATTCTGGGATCCAGACAGGAGAGTGATGATAGTTTTGCTATGTCAGAACTTTGGTCAATAAATAATTAAATCATACTTTAGTGGGACAGACAGAAAAGGCAGATAGGCGTTGGCTGTAGCACTAAAACTAAACCCCTGAAACCAAGGCTGAGTTAGCCTTTCAGAGTCTTCAGCTGAGCAGACACACTGTCCTCACTGCCTCTCTAGTTGCTTCCCTTTCATTAAAAGCCACATTCTGACCTAGGGTACTAATATCTCTATGGTGAGGAAAAGCCCCTAAGATTTCAAGTTTGCTGTTTTGTTTGTTTTTGTTGTTGTGCTGCTCTAACCACAGATTATGAAACATCCCCAAGGAAAGCAACACTCTAGACCTGCAGGTGAACCGGGCTCATTAAGTTAGCCTTCCTCACGAATTTATCTCAGATCATGACCACATGTGCTGAAAACTTCTCACAACTCTCACGCAGGTTGAGAAAAACAAGCACCCAAACAGAAATTATAGGTAGTGAGGAGCCAAAGAGAGGAGAAAGTGGGCAAAATTGCTGATTCGTTACAGCAGAGTCCACACCTTTTGTCTCTGAGAGGTTCTCAAACAGGAATGTGGCTCAGGATTCCTTGGGTGGAGAAGTTAATTCTACATTCCTGGATACCTCCAGTAAAGGTTCTGTTTAGTGTTTGTGTACTAGGGGCAGGAAATCCTATTTCTTTAACTTACAAGGTGTCCCTGGAACTAACATTTGAAAACTGTGCTGTTCTTAAGTACATATTCAAAGGAACCTGGCACATAAGAGGGACTTGGTCTTCTGAAAATTATGGGGAAGGCTTCCAAAATGGAATCCGGATGTAGGTCAAGTCTAATGCTCAGTGTTCAGGTCTTGGATGCTACTACCGTTAGCAATGTCCCACTGTAGCCGACCCCTTCCGTCTCCAGTTTGTAGGCAGCATCTCTTCGTGAGTAGGGATGTCAGGTTGGAGGCTGATTAGCAATGATTGGAAATAATGTCACAGCTTATCCAAGCTACTGTATTCCATTAGTCAGGGAGCACAGATGAGAACACTGGATTAAAACAGCCCCCTGTACAATTCACGAGGGACTGAAGTGCATCTCTACCATTCAAGGATTTAAAGATTTGGGTCACCCACATGGTATTATCTAAAACAGGATCCGGGGAAGAAGACAGCACAAAGGGGAAGGTGGTGGGAGGAGAATGAGCAGCACACCCGGAATGAGTGTCTGAGCTTGTTGAAAAGGAGCAGCATCATAGTGAGAGAGATTAAACTGTTTGCATATGTTAAAAGGCTTTAGTTTACACACACATTCGTAGGGTGTTTACCAATTAATATACTAAAAGAAGCACAAATCATGTGCAAATCACCAGTTCGTAGACACAATTTAAGGCTCATCTTTCATGCAGTGTTGGGCTTTTTAGAAGCAAAATGATGCCTCGCTATGAAAGAGTGAGGGGAGAGGGAGAGGAACGGACCCATGCATCATGCCGCCGTGACAGTTTTTAATATCTAGTAAGTTGTTTATTCATTTACATTTTGAATGGGGAAACAGCTTTCTCTGGAGGAAATGTGAATCTTATTTCATTTTAGTCAGGGAAGACCTAGGGAGAAATCAGGCCCAGGGTCTGGAGTGCTTAGTGGCAAGGATGCAGCTGGGTAGCGGGACAAGACCAAGCCAATGTCACATGTCCACTCTGAGGCAGAATTGGGAAGGGAATCTACTACCTTATTAGTGCTGACTGCTTGTGCATGTGCACGTGCGTGCACACGTGCATGTGTGTAAATGTGTGTGTCTGTATGTGAATGTGTGTGTGTGCATGAGTGAGTGTATGTGTGTGAGTGTGATTGTGTGTATGTTAATATTGAGCATGGGGTAGTGGGGCAGAGTTGTTCCGTGGGGCATACTTTTCAAGCCTGGAATTTTATTTTATCTAGCGATTAGATACTAGGACTTCAGGCATGCCAGACAAGTGCTGAATGTCCGAACTAAATACCTCATCCCGCCCAAAGCTGGGGTCGTAAGCAACTACTGGCATGAGAGTTGTTCCAGCAGAGGAAACCTTGAGAAAACAGAATATTAGGATTTGTACAGTGATCAAGTGGAGACCTCAGTTTCTGTCCTATTATTACTACAGCAAAAACAAATTGGCTTAAAACAAGCGTTTCTTACAGTTCTCAGTAGCAGAGATCCCACTAAGCTAAAAGGATTTCTTGGTATTTTTCAGCTGTAGGGTGCTTGAGGCAAGGTTCCTCCTTCCATTGGTTAGCCAACAGAACAACAGTCTCATATCTCCTGACTCTGTCATTCCTGCCTTCTTAAGACGCTTCGTTGCACTCCTTCTGGAATGTTTGCAGTGTCTGCTCCTCAAGGTCATGCACGTTAGTTACAAGTGGGGAATTCCTTGGCATAAGGGAAGAACAGGCATAACTCCCGGGAGCAGCACGGTGAGTCTGTAGAGAGCCTTTCTGTCACTGTTGAACCATTTGGTATGTTGGCATCCTGTGTTCCTGCTCCTTGTCCTGCATTATCTCCCAGGTATGGCAGAACTAATCAAGGTGCTACTCATTATTTAGGGTGTCAATGCTGCAGCTGCTGCAGCTGCTGGAGGCGCTGCTCCTTTATCCAGAGAGGTGCTCCTGTTTGCGCGTAACCTTATGGGCACCTGGGAGGGTCTGCTGGTTTAACTTAGATTGTACTCAGGGGGCTAGGAGGTGGACGGTTCATGTCTTCTCAGGGCTGTGTGGACTGTCTTCACAGCATGGAGGTAGCCTTACCGAGGGCTAGTGCCTTCTGGCATTTTTATTAGACTTTAACTATGTGGAGTGGGAAGGATGATATATATTAAATATCTTAATAGGACAGGTTATTTCTACTTCCAGCATGGGCAATAAAAGAGATGGCCACACAAATAAAAATAATTACAGTATGTGGTGCCTGCTCACAATGTGCAATCAAACCCATGAACCAGTGACTTTCCCCTTATTGAGTGAAGGTGTGCTTTCCACTTCGCTCTATTAACAGCATTCAGAACCATTGTTATCTTGTCAATGGCATCTTTAATTAAAGACTCCCCTGGACCACTCTAATCACTTCCCATTGTGAGCTCACTTGGGCTTCAAATGCACTTTGATTAAAATGATGGCAATTTGTATCGAGGTGTGCTTGTGGACCGAGGGGTGTGAGGGAGAAAAGAAAGCAGGGCTGGGTTATTTTTTGGGGGAAAGCCTTTTCTGATAAGAAGCAAATCTTAAAATGACAATTGGTGTATGAATTCTTTTCTCCTTTTTTCACCTTTTCCTGTATTTCGTTTTGGCATTATATTCCAACGTAAATGACTTTGCGAAAAAAAAAAAACATCTTGATTTTACTGGGGGAAAGAGTATAATCTTCCACTAAAGGCGCATTAACCCCTCTAGTCCATTAGGATACTATTTGATAAATGTCTCCTTTTATTACAACGCATGGCAAGGTAGCATGAAAGAATGAATGTAGCTCCCAAATGGCAGCCATTTACTCCCCTGGTACTGGCAGAGCCCTGCGTTGTGGTGTTACTTAGGAATCACCTTTACCCAGGAGTCAATTAATGCCAAATCTCCAGAATAGGGGCATGCTTACATTTGATGCTTTTAGTAACATTGTTCTTAAACTCGATTAAAGCAATCCAGTGAATTCAAACCCTGGACTGAGCCATGAGCAAGGAGGAACAAGGACAGTTATGCATTTTTATCCATCACTAGCAAGCAAAGAAAGCCTGGGAGTGGATGGTGACCCAGCATGTTCAAGGTGACCTAAGCTACCTGTCTTCCTGGACTGGTCACTTTTCTTCCACTAATAGTGCCAGCCCACTAGGATCTTACTGCTTGGAATCAGACAATACACTTGGAGGTATAAAGAACAGACCAGAGAATCATTAGAAATGGGGGTATTTTTTGCCTGATTTTTATAAGGGTCTTGAGAGCAAACCACTAAAATTTTCATTGTAACTGAAGTAAAAAAGACTTGTTTTTAAGCCCGGAAGTGTGGTGGCATCGTGGTGACAACTAAATCAACCAGAGAACATCTGTTGCTTATGTAATAAATAAAAAATTATGGCTGTAGGCAGAGGTTGTGGTCAGTTAAGCGCTGACTGTGCAACCATGAGGATTTGAAGTCAGATCCACAGCACCCACGTTAAAAACTAGGGATAATGGCATGAACTTCTAATCTCAAAGCTAAGGAGTTAGAGACGGTGAGCCAGGAGCTTCGGGGCCTGCCAGTCTAGCAGAATTAGTGAGCTCCAGGTTCAGTGACAGACGACATCTACATGCAGAGACATCTATGTGTACATATGCACACATATACAGGAGCATGTATATATATGAGCTCAACACATACACATAGGCATAAATCAGTACTGGGTCTTCCTGGCAGTACAGCCATGTAATCCCAGCTGCTATTGAGACTAAGGCAAGAAGATCTAAAATCCAAGTCGACAGAAGAAATTCAAGGCCAATCTGGATCATTAGTGAGATCCTATCTCACAATGAAAAATAAGAAAAAGGTACTCTCTCGGTGGGAGAGCACTTCTCTAGCATGTGCTAGGCTCGAGATTTGAACT
Source organism: Chionomys nivalis (assembly GCF_950005125.1). NCBI lineage: Eukaryota > Metazoa > Chordata > Mammalia > Rodentia > Cricetidae > Chionomys > Chionomys nivalis. The sequence goes on along the minus strand of NC_080105.1, from coordinate 44,741,804 downwards.
CATAGCCACATAATGATGAGAATGGAAGTTAATGAAAAGGAAATGGTATTTTTATAGTTTTCACTGGACTTCTTATATGGGAAGTGACTGTATTATCTTTATCCAAATCACAAAATACTTAACAATATGTAAACTTTTAGGTCTAGAAAAAAACAATGATCTGCCCAAGGTTTTCTTGGATCTTGACAGGACTAACTGGAACCCAAGCAGTAGGAATTTCTGTGCTCCCCTCAGTGGGCCATGCCAATTCATTTCTGACAGTTCTTTACATCTCATGAAATCTCAATGCCTAAGTTGGAAGTAAAACCTTGACAAAGTGTGGCATGTCATCAGTACACTTCAATTAGCTCCAAGATGGCAGGTAGAATCTCACCTGGAAAGACAGGATATTTCACTAGGAATGGAGCAGGGAAGCGGAGTCTGTGCCCTATATCCATTACCTCATGCCAGTCACTCAGGATACTGCTATACCTTCTGGTCTGAGTATGAACCAAAATTTCATTTTACAAGGCCATGCCCCACCCTGTCATAATTATGTTGCAAATTTACTTTTATTCTCTCTCCTTTATTGAGTCTCTGTCCCCCTCTTTCTTCCTCTCCCTCTCCTTCTGCCTCTGCCTCTTGTAAGTCAATTCCCTGGAAAGAAATCCAAAATTGTTCCTAGAGCAGCTGTTATCAGAAACTCTCAGGTGACCTTCAGCCAGCAAATCTCTCTCTGCTAATTAATCAACAGGTCCCAAGCCAGAGATCTGGGCAATATCTTCAACCGTTTCATCTCTTTCAACACACACACACACACTTACAATACTCTCTCTCTCCACACACACACATACACACTTACAATACTCTCTCTCCACACACACACACACATACACACACTTCCTAGCTTCTCTTATCGCTCTCCCTTGACTCCAATGTGGAGATTAGTGAAGGGATCTAAAATGTTCACGATTAGAGACAAGGACACTCAATAGCTCCACAAGAAGGACACACAGATCTATGCAGGCTTGTACTTATGAAGATGAGGCAGTAGATAACACCTCTGAAAGTGACCCACCCCAGGTCTCCCAAATCTGAAGCTTTAGGTCCTCACCATCATATCAACTGGAGGCAGAATTCACATTTCTGTCTCCCTCACCATCCTTCCTCCTTTAGGATTTTGCTTTGCTTTGCTTTTCAGATGCACGGCAATAATGTCTCCCTCTCTGCATGTGTACATATACCTTGCAATGGTCAATTTTGATTGTCAACTTGATGGCATTAAGAAACACATAGGCAATTAGTGAGGAACTTGGGTCTGTGCCCACTATCATCTTGGGTCTGTTTGTGAGAGCATTTTCAGGGACAATTCAACAATGAGTGCATGCACGCAGGAGGCCTCGGACACCTAGTCTGCCCAGGAAGGGAGACACTGTCAGTTTCCCAATGGTTTTCTACAAGCGTAGGCCCTAGATATTCTCCTAGGAAAGAAACAAAGAACATACCCCTTTTTACTTAATCATCTAATGCATGGTAGCGATGGTTTTCTTAGCTGACTTAAAATGATTTTAAAGATAAGAATCTTTAATGGGCTCATTGTAGATGAAGTAGATGAGCAGCAGTTCTAAAACTTCCCAGTGACAGTGGGTGTGTGTGAGCAGCTGGCCAACAATTGTCTGTAAGCACCAACAGTCCCCTGTGGCCACTACTGGCAACAGCTCCTCCAGGAACACTGCAGTGGCCTGGAAAAGCTGTGGCCAACATCTCAGGCTCATCTCACTTCTTGGGAATATGGGGCCTGGAAATTATCTCTCTTCCCTCGGTTTTGCCACTGTCCTGGTTACTTTTTCTTTCTTTCTTTTTCTTTCTTTCTTTTTCTTTTTTTTTTTTTTTGTCAAATTGACATAAGCTATAATTATCTGGGAAGAGGAATCTCAATTAAGAAAATGTCTCCATTAAATTGCCTGTAGGCAAGTCTTGATTAATCATTGATGTGGGAGGCCCTGGCTTATTGGGGGTGGGGGTAGTGCCAAACCTGGGCAGGGGGTCCTGGATGGTACAAGGAAAGCAAGCCGAGCAAGCCAGCGGTAGCAAGCCAGTAAGCAGCATCCTACCATACTGTTTCAGTTTCTGTCTTAGTCCTTGCCCTGACTTCCCTCACTGACGGACAGTGACCCGAGAGCTATCAGATGAGCAGAAACCTTTCCTCCTCAAGATACTTTCGGATATGGTCTCTGTCACAGCAACAGGGAGCAAACTAGGAAGCCATCATGCCCTCATCCCCAAAGGTTTTCCCTTAGAACCTGCTAACATGGAGCTGGTAAATAAATTGATATGTAAAGAGAATAGCTTCCAATGTCATTTTCTTATAAATAATTCTAATTTTATAGCCAATTCACTTGGGTCTTTGGAGAGGGCAAGAAAAAAAAAACATCTGTCTATGAGGTTATGGCCCTCTAAAATGTGATTTTTTTTTTCTGTCCCTTTTCAGTCACATTCTTGTTTCATCAGGAAGGAAGGGGGCGATGTGCATGCATGGGGGCAGTGCTGGGGTCCACTAGATGAGATGCATGGGGTGGTATTGGGATCCACTAGATGAGATGCACGGGAGGGATGCTGGGGTCCTCTAGATCAGATGCATGGGAGGATGCTGGGGTCCTCTAGATCAGATGCATTGGAGGGATGCTGGGGTCCTCTAGATAAGATGCATGGGAGGGATGCTGGGGTCCTCTAGATGAGATGCATTGGAGGGATGGGGGGTCCACTAGATGAGATGCATGGGAGAGATGGTGGGGTCCTCTAGATGAGATGCATGGGAGAGATGGTGGGGTCCTCTAGATGAGATGCATGAGACGGATGCTGGGGTCCACTAGATGAGATGCATGGGAGGGATGCTGGGGTCCACTAGATGAGATGCTGTCTCTCAACAGGTACACAGGGCAGTTGGAAATTGGCCTTGCATTATGACAGGCTAATCTCTGAAACCAATGGGGTAATTTACAACAACTTTTTCATCAGCTTCTGAGTCCTGTCAATTCCACAAATACAGATGCAACAAACAAACAACACCAACAACAAACCCACTGGGTCCCAAATACTTCTGTGTTGCATAAATTGACCATTTCTCTTCCACCTCCTGTGGTCCATAGGACTGAACACAACTGACATGTCACAATTTTTGACTGAACTGCACTTACAACACTAATCATGGAAATTCTTCTACATGTTCACAACATTTACTATGAGATATTTCTGCTTGATTTTTCTCCTACAGAGAGAGGGGGTAGCTTCAGCTGGAAGTGAGTTTGCCAAGTTTGGATGGTGAATAGTGTTGGGTAGGCCTGGCAGTGTTTAGCCAAACTGTCTGTGAAGCAGAAGCAGCAGAATCACCTGCAGCACCAGCAGCACCAGCACCACCGGTACCAGTTGCATCAGCAACAGCACCAGCAACACCAGAATCAGCAGCATCAGCAGCAGTAGCAGCAGTAGCAGCTCCAGCACCAGTAACATCAGCACCAGCAGCACCACCACCACCAGCAGCTCCAGCACCAGCAGCATCCTGCCCAGCCACCTGCTGTCAGGGTCAGTGAATAGCAAGTGCTCTTAGCCTGACTCAAGTGGCTAGGATCAGATAGGGACTACTGTATAGTTCTAGTAATCTGGGATCAAGAATGCCTTATCTCCTGAGAAGCCGAGGCTTTTGAGTAATGTATTGTTTAGTCTTGCACTGGGGTGGGAGGCTCTTTTAGGACAAGGGCTTCAAATATTAGTTTTATATAAACATACATCATTGCAAACGTATCTTCTCATAAACCTCTATATCTGCTATAATGGCCAGCTGGCCTCTCTTTTAATCTTATTGATAAAAAAGTATGTATTCATGTTTTCCTCTTATCCTTCTAAAAATAAGGTTATTCCAAACAAAGCCAAGGACATTTTTTTCTGCACATGCTCTGTATAAGCAAGGTTTAAGAGGAAGTATATGTGTGTATATTTATATGTGCGTGTGTCCATTTATGTGTATGTGTGTGTGTGTGTGTGTGTGTGTGTGTGTGTGTACTGTGAAATCAACTCCACATGACGCTGTTGATAGTATGATAGAAACTCATCTTGGGAAAGAAAGTCCATCTTCTTTTCTCAGAATTCCAGAGTTCCTTCTGCCTTCTTAGCAGATGTCATTTCACACTCTGCTATTAAAAGCAATGCCCACTATATATGCATCTTTTAAAAAGGTGTTTCAAATGACCTAGTTCTACCTTTCCAAACTTGGTACCCATTAGGTAGATTATATCTATCTATCTATATCTATCTATCTATCTATCTATACACACACACACACACACACACACACACACACACCTAGGAAACAAAATAGTTGAAATATCCCATCCTTGCTGCACCCAAATGCCAAAATATGTGTCCTTTTGTCAAGCTGTCAGCAAGATCACTTACATTTCCGATGCTGGTCTAAGAATTTGGTCTGGGATATCCACATGACAGTGTAATTGGAAAAAGAAACGAATGTTTGCCTTTGGTTTCATTTTATTGCTTCTCAGAAGAAAGCTCCCCATAATAATTTTCTGGTCCAGTTCTCTACTCTCCAACCGTTGGTAGGGTGGGATGCAGAAAGCAGGGTGAGGAGGACTGGTCTATCTAATGTGACATACAATGTTCTTAATGTAGGATAGCTGGAAAGGGCCACAGCATGAAATCCTTCTACTTAAATACCAATAATTTGACTTTTATAAAATGGTTAGAAATTGGTTAATCTATAAAGGATGAAATCCCCCACCCACCCATGATATCTGAGAAAACATAAAACAAAAACTTTAGCCCAGATGTTTTGAATGGGAGCACAGAAGCTGAGGTGAACTTCACTGAGAGCCATTGCTCGAGTCACCGTGTGCACAGAGCCCCTAGGTCAGGAGCCTGTGGTCTAGATAATGTGCAATCTCCATCGGGAAACTGAGGCTTTTCATCCGCAAATCTCCCCTGAAGGCCCCGATACTATCACCATTCACTTTCTAGGGACCAGTCCACTCCCCATCCCGGAGGCCATCCTATCCCAGTCTGTTTATAGCATGAAGCTAGTTCTCCCGTCTGTAGCAAGGCTGTGGTGCGGTTGAAAGAAAGACAATTAAAGCAGTGTTGTGACACCAGAGTGACTCTAACCAGGGATGAACCTTTAGGTCTGGTCACTCTTTAAGACTACACACACACACACACACACACACACACACACACCTCGACTTACAGCCATCAGGAATTTCCTTAGAGAGAAAGATACCATTAAGACCTCTTTCTCATCTTTTCAGACAGGACTCAGATGACATCTACAGAAAGCAGCCCCCTCCTGCCTCCTTGTCTTAAGTCTGCCCATATGGTGCATTCAGAACCTACTCTATTTTCATTATTCCCATGACTCTTTCAACTGCAATGGTACCTAATGAATACCTGAAAACCCCAAATCAGAAACGCTCCAACCCTAAAACATTTTGAGAACTGTGGTGTTTTGAATGAGAATGGCCCCCCATAGACACATGTTTGAAATACTTGCTCCCCAGCTGATGGAACTGCTGGGGAGGCATAACCTTGGTGGAGGAGGTTTATCACCTTGTGTCATCAGGCAGTAGGGGCAGCAGGGGTGGGCCAGCTTAGGGGCTTCAAAATCCTCCTGCTCTCCTCAGTGTTCTTTCTGTCTCAGCTTACAGTTTAAAAAGTGAACTCTTAGCTGTTGCTGCAGCCTTCTGCCACCTGCTACCTCTCAAGCCATCATGTCTGGTAAATATGCACATGAATCACACATCTATGTACCAATACACACATGAACACCACACACATTCACACACACATCGAAGCCTGAAAAGAGAGCCAGGAGAGATTCCCTTAATAACAGGGCTGTTTCGTGTCTTTAATTCCCTATCTACAGCCACACAAATCAGGCAGAAAGTCTAGAGTTCCACATGGAGGTGGGCACTTAGAGCGGGATAATAGAAATGGGGTAAGGAGGAAGGCATGGTAGGTCTGAATCTAAATATAGTGTAAAGACGTTTGTAAGATCCGCTGTATTCTGTGTGGCAACATTGTAAGTATCAACAAATCCAGTTCACACCCCCGACACAAAGGGATGGGATGAAATGGGGCAGCAGATTTTTGCTCTGTGCCGGATTTAGAGGCAAGTTTATGCGGACAGATGGATGGAATAAAATGAAAATGGATTTTCAAGTGATATTACAAAGGAAGACACCACAATGGCCTTTTCCTGATTAGTCAGAAGATTAAAAGCTAAAGAACACTGATCTAAAGCAGCTTCTTGGCTTAGACGGAAAAATTTATCTCAGCTTAACAAACAAACAACAACAAAAAAAAATGGGAACAGAAAGGCATTTTCTATTTTTAGCAGTTTTCAAATAATTTGGTGTCACTCAAAGGGGGAGTGAGGATTACAAAGGAAGCAGGCTAGCCTGTAGCCCAGAGTGACCATTTTGTCAGGATACAAGACACATTAACAGGTTACAATAGGAAACATGTCCCTTTTACCATTCTATGTTTCCACAGTAAAATAGGAAGGAAAACACACACACATCACTGATGTAAAAACTTAGGGAAACCATTCCTAACTGTATCCACCTCCCTAGAGAGCAGTAATAGTCTAGATACAGATGGACAACCCCAATTGGTTAGCATGAAACTTAAAAGGCAAAGGGTGGCCCATGGAGTGACCTCATTAGGCCAACCTGTCTTTCAAGGTTATTAGACTCTGTGAGTTCATAGGCAGTATTCTGTCTCACCTTAAAATTGCAGGGTGCCCTATGCAATCATTCCTCTCCAATATTTTTGAGCATTTTAAGTCCTCATATACTTGATGCCTGCTGGCACATTTCATGTTCTGACCTCTTAGGATGGGGAAGCTTCCAGAAAGAGATGGGGATGGAGGTGCGCTGTAAATTAGGTGTCTCAGAAAAATGTGAAGTAGCCCTAGGCAGGCTCTCATAATGAGGTGGAAGGCACTGGGGATGGGTTTGAATGGAAGGAGCTGAGCACAGACCCAGAAGATCGATTACAATGAAGGGAAAGGGTAGGGAAGTTGGAATTGGCAGAAGGCCATGACTCAGGGAGGATTGACTGGTTCACCTTAGTAAGTACTCAGTATCCTCTGCTTCCACATTTGTAGACAATAAGCCTCAAATCAAAATATCTCGTCTGTGCTGTAAACGGGCAGAGTTTTAATCTCAGCACAATAAAGTATCAGACATTTTCAGTAATCTACAGGTGACAGAGAGCATGATGGAGAGTGAGCATAGGTTAAACATATATCCTGTGACACGTTATATAAGGTACTTGAGCATCTTGGGGTTTTGGTTTCTTTGTAGTCTCCTGGAAGCAAACCTCTGTGGATGCTGAGGGATGACTCTACTTGACTTTTGGAGGGACGATGAGTTAAAAACATACAGATGAGACAGCAACCTCAATCAAGTAACTAACTTCCCTAAGACTGTGTGAAACTCTCCACAGCTCTCTCTGTCCCTTGAGCCGAGGATGCAGCTCACTGGGTCAGCACTTGCCTAGCATTCTTGAGTACCCGGGCTCAATGCCTGGTACTGCATGCCAAAACAAAGCTAACCTCTCTGAGTGTGTTCCCAATATCTGCCAGCTGCAGTTCCTTAAGCCATCAGCACCTCTACAAGGGCTACCTTTTGCCTTTTAAGGTCCATGCTAACCAATTGGGCTTGTTCACCTGTATCTAGGCTATTGCTGCATCAAGGGAGGTGGATACAGATAGGTACAGACCGATTTCTACACAACCGAAAATGTATTTCAAGTGCCCATCATAGCACAGCCACACGCTAAATCCCCTGAGAGATTCACTAATAACCAGCTCGCGGAATATTGTCGTGCATTCTCTTTAAACCCCATAGAAGAGCTAGGTAGAACCACTGGATGCCCACAAATCCTTCTGTATAAATCACTATAAAAGAATCTGTTTCAACCATCTGCTTCTCTGGCTCTTTTTCTTTCCAGTATTTTTCTTTCATGTATTCCATACTAACAACAACAACAACAGAAAATCTATTTTAAAACAACCAAGATGTTATGACTAAAAATGCCAGAGGTATGTATCCAGTTTATGAGACAAATTGCTTTCTAAAGAGTAGCTAGCTTTATCTTGTGTGGAAGAAGGCAACATTTCTAGAAATGTTAGAGTTGCAGTAAGAAAATAGCCAACTACTTTCATTAAAAAGAGTATGTGACAAGATTTGTATTTGTTCATGTAATTGAATTTAATGCTGTTGAAATCGGTCAGACCTGAAAGCTATTGAAGACCACATTTATATTTCCCAACACTTAGGAAAATCATCTAAGAAACTGTCTCCCAGCTTGTAAGGAGTGGGCCTTCTGATGAACTTGAAGAGTCAGGGTAGCATCATTTGAGGACCCCACACAGTGCTGTGCACCAAGCAGCACCTACAAAGGTCATTTAATTTTGTGTGCAGGTGACACTGTGGGGAAGTTTAAGCACAGTTACTGGTTGTGCATCTGTCGACCAGTTCACTGTTTCCCACTTGGTGCCTCCTGTTTAGATGCCAATAACCTTAAGATGCAATGCGGAACTGTATTTCCTGTCACTGCTTCATCCCGAGACCTCTTTTCCTCATTTGAACAATAAACTCAGATTTTCTGCAGAAGTCCCACTGGATAATCAAGGAACGATTAATATGCTGGCCTTCTCAGTCTCTCACCTTGGTTCACCTTGGTTGATTGACATATAAATCTCCCAAGAATTTTCCTCTGGGATGGCGCCATGAGGTATGAGTAGACTCACCCCTAAGATGAAAAGAAGAAGGAAAAAAAAAGCCAAGAGGTCATACAAAAATAGCCCAATTAATTTGAAGCATGCTATTTGGGCACCTTATTGATACCCACACAAAAGAGTTTCTCTACTGATTTATGATTTATAAATAACAAACCTTGAAGACCTCTAAAAAACATGAGAAAACCCTTACTCTATATCAGTGTCCAAAAGAGAGCACATTCAATGTTCATTTTTATCTGAAATCTTGCCAGCATCATTCAGTTCCCTTAAAAGACTGGCTATCCCAAGACCAGAAACTACCAAATATACCTGACAATATAAGAATTTATCAGCCCTTCAACTAACTTTCTCCCAAATTAAAAATAAAATGTAGTTATATGTCTTGTTCTCATTTCCAGAGAGGGTGTCTGTGTTGATGGGTAAGTTAATATTTTCCTTGAACCTGGAATGAGATCATCTTACAAGCAACATCTGCAAGTAAATTGAGGAATGGGTTATGTGAATTATCACATCTTTTTCAAAGGAATTAGGAAAAATACCAAGAGTCTGAGAAGTTTTAGGATATTCTGTGTCATTGTGCAATTAATGTGACTTTAAATTTGCAAGCAGCAGTCGGGAATTGTCAAAGGAGAGACAGTGACTTAACCACACACATGCCATGTCATCGTGAATCTACACTACTGCGTGTGAAATGTCTCCAATTTCCTATTTATGACTATGAAGAAAATCCTTTACTTTGGACAAAGAAAGAGAGGATTCTCTTGAGTGTGACTTTCTCTTTACAAAAAGAAATGAACTAGAGAAACAGTAAGAGCGCCACACAAAATAAAAATCTCTGGGCATCCTATGCTTTGAGCAATGCCGCTTTTACCCTTATTCCTTTTGTTAGAGATAATGACAGAGAAAGCTTACAGGTTGCTGTTGACAAGCTTTTCCTGTTCTTCTCTCTGTGTGTGCAGCAGCTACAGAGTCGAGGAGTGCGAGACTTATTGTGAATCAAGTCACTTGTGATTCACAATTACATCATTATTCAGTAACACGCTAGTGACTGTCAATACCCTTCACAGAAGTAAGGATGGGGCATACTGAAATCCTGCTCACAGCTTTTCAGTAAGAAGATGCATTTCTATTCTGCACCTTTACATCAATAGTGGGATAACTGTAATTGACAAGCTGGGGACCTCCAATCAGATGTTCCTTCCATTTGCTATTCTTCCTTAATTGCAGCTACCGAATGGCATGGTCTCCATTGTAGGTATCTTTTCCTGGTATTGAAGACAGACTGTAACTTGGGATATTCTGGATGTTCATATGTCACCTAGAACCTATGTCCTAGTCATTCAGCCTTCTCTTAGTTTGGCCTTTGTCTCTCTATGGCCTCTTCTTCAGGATCTCTATACTGTGATTACACAGAAATATGAAGATTTCTCTGTAGAAGCTCAGCAGACCAGCAGACAACCGTGTCACATTACATTAACGACACTTAGCACATTCCCTGACATGGAATAAACATATCACCAGTATGAAAATGTATGCAAAGGATTCAAACTTCATAGCATAAACCCAGGCTCTGAGTTATGCTGTCTTGTGTTGACCGTCGTTGCCCCAGGCTGTTTGTGGGTCCTCTCATATCTCATCTTTCAAGTAAGCTTCACTCCCTTTGTTTAGATTGAAGCCTTATTCAGGTTCTTCCTAAATTCAGCCTGTATCAAGAAGCTTGTTCATTGGCTCTTTTATTTTTTTATTCTCCTTCAATCATAATTTATATTAGCCCTCAAACATGGAGGCTGAAGACAGCTCATCACAGGAACAAGGATGGTAGAGCAAAGTATGAAAAAGAAAACACAGTGGGAATGTTTTATGCCTATGGTCCCTTCAAGAAGTTTCCATTTGCAACATGCCATTCACCAATTCCCTTTGATTTAAAAAAAAAATTGCAGCTCCCTAACGCTACCAGCTACTCTGACAGGTGTTTTTTTTTTTCTTTTTAAATTTGGTATAACAACAGAACCACCTGTCTGAATTTCTTCTTTCATACTTTGCATAATAAATGATCTCCAGAGTGCACTGCCTGGCAATTTGGGACGGATGGCATTAGAGCAATCTAATTTCTTTGCCATGCTTTCTGTGCTCTCCAGTTCCCCAGGGCATGGTTTGCATTTATGCCCCGCAAATAACAAGGAGCATGTTTCAATTCCCTACATTTCTTTTTCCTAAACCTCATTTGCACTGTACAGCTGCAATCTCGTCTGGTGGTTCTTGTCAGTAGACTTGAAAATTTCCCGCTCATGGTTATGACTGACAAGCGAACTGAGTTTTATTTTATATAATATGAATGTTCCTCAAAGGGAGACAAGGGAAAAGAAACATCTTTTGTTTCTCCTAATTTTCATTTCTGTGTTTCTTTAAGGAAAATTAAGCAAATATGGGCAATGAATGCTTTGGTCTTGGCACTCATTCGATATTTCAGAAATAAAGTATATTTTGGAACAGTGTTTGAGAGGACACAAGTAATCTGGGGGAGAGCAAAGCAACATCTGTCAAGTTAAGAGAAGTTCAGTTTCAACTCAGAAAGTGACCAGACAGGCTCTCATACCGTGAAACTGGCCCTGCCCCAGAATTCATTTTATGAAATAAAACGGTGGCCATTTCCACTCTTTAAAACCTTGGCTTTATATTTAATTTCTGTGTAAGAACAGGGCCAGATTAAACGGTCCTGTCCCTCTCAGCCATCAATGTGCACCTGGGGCTCATCACACTGTTAGTTCTCATGGCTTAGAACTCAGAAGAGAGAAACCAGTTGCTTTTATCCTTTACTCGGGTCTCAGGCAGCAACCCTGAAGATCAATCTATATCTAGGATGCCGTTTTGAAAGTGATCTATGCCAGGGTTCTAAAATATCCAGTACAAATATCCAGTACAAATATCCAGTACAAATATCCAGTACAAATATCCAGAAAATCTCCTCCCTTAATACTCAAAGAAGGGAAACACATATTTAGAAATTAGTTGTGCTGATGACATCGGCCTCCAACTGATGCTTGATTTTCAAAGAATGGTAATGCAAAGATTCATCATCATTGTTTGCCAAGAACCAATGAAATAATAATTTAAAAAAAACTAATGTGATTATCAAAGGTCACTGCCATGGAGATGGCTCATAGGCCAGAAAATGAGTCGCGTGACTGTTCTTGCGCTAAATTGTCAGTTTATGTACACACACACACATAATGAATAGGCATGGCACTTGTAGATTGTAACAAAGGATTGTGTTTGCTTCCTCCTTATCATCCTTTAGGTAACATACTCCAAAGGGTCTCAGACCCGGCAGCTCACCCATACTGCCTGAGAAAAGATGGCTATCAGCAGCATCACACATGTTGTTCTGTCCCTGCAGGCACAGAGAAGGCTCCGCCTATTTCGGGAGCACTTTTGAGCTGTGTGTACGCCAAATGTAGCCACAACCTTTAACGCCTTCCCACAATGAATCAGAGGGATCTTACTGCATACTTATAAAAAAAAAAAAAAAAAAAAAAAAAAAAAAAAAAAAAACCTTTACACAAACAAGGAAAAGGTACAAACACACACTTACCACCCACCTGTATTTGGCATCACTAAGCGCCCCCCTAAATGGCCAAAGACACCAGTTGTTCTCAGCTCCGTCCTTGTGGGCAATGACGACAGATTTTGGATGTACGGTGTTTTGTTTCTGGGATGTATTGTACTAAAGCCGCGGTTGTTTCCGTGGGGAAAAGTCCCAGAGTGATTCTTGCCATGGTACTCGGCCCTCTCCGACACTCCTAGGGAAACCATGAATGAGCTCTGGACTTTAACCTTGATGTCAGAGAGAGGGTTGAAGAGCGAGGACTCTGTCATGAGCTCCTTGTCCAGCGGATCCTGTAGACAGATGGGCCCACTGTATGTCCGGCTCACTGTCAGGTCTGGCTGCATAGCCGGATTCAGGAGTAGAGAGTTTCCTGGTAAGACAAGATCGATCTGTCACTCAGACACTAAAAGACACCCCCGTTCCTCTTTTGCTGTTGCTTCTATTAACGGAGAATATGCATGGGTGTTGGGTGCACTGATAGGCAGCAGCTGGCTCTGCTCACCCAGATGGAGTCACACACCAGTGTCTGGGAAATGAATGGGGACCTCTGGCCTTCCAGGTTGTTTTTTGAGTGCCATGGGCCCCACCCCTTCATACCCAGGACTCTGCATGTCTTCTTTTCAAGATAAGGAATTCAATTTGGACACTAGATTGGGCGGCTGTATCAGGTAGTGTTTGTGTGATTATTTTAACTGGCAAAGGAAAAGGTATAAAAAAGAAGAAGAAATGAGAAAGATGTTTTGCAATCCAGCAAAAATAACATCTGCTCCTTTTAAATAGCAAGAGATGCCACAGTGTGGTGACTTAGTGTTGCTTATATGAGCCCATAGAGGCTGTGGGAAATCCCTTGTGGGATTCTGAGTGGTTCCTGGAGCTGGGTCGGGGAGATGCCTCGGAGAGAATAGTTCAGGGGACTTTACCAATCACTGTCTGAGGAGCCAGTGTCCTTGAACATCACACACCGCACTCTGGCTGGGAATGAATGCTCCAGTGGAGACTGGCGTGGCTTGGATGTGGAGGCATGTCAGAAAGGTAACCTTTCTGGCTTAAAACAAATGAACTAAACAATCTTCATAAAAACAGAAGAAATTGGACTGGGGTTTTAATCATCTGTTGGGTTCACCATTTTTTTTTCTCCCAAGCCAAATGTTAATCGAAGCCTGTGATATTTTCTCGTGATGAAGTAATCTCATTTATTAGTAAATAACTGAACATCCCTCCCTCCCGAGCCTCCCACCCATATCAGTTCATCAATACGACAGCTCAAATTGAAACCCAAATCATATTAAAAAATTTCCCTTTGGGACCTGACCAAAAAAATTGTTTCAAATATGATATTTTTGAAAATGTTTCAGTGCTAGACAGCACTGCATTAGTCTCTCTTGTTTTTCTATTTTCCTAATTTGTACAAGCACCAAGAGAGGATCTATCACCTTGACTTTTTGCATGGTGCCCGTCGGGATGCGCTAAGAACCAAGAATCATAGCGAAAATAAATAAGACGTGAGAATGTAGTGCTAATGGCCCTCTGATGATGCCCTTTCTCCATGTTTGGGCTGTTGTGTTGAGATGCAGCCACCATCAATCAGTCCTTTTTAACAGAACCACACTGAGTTCAACAGATGATAACCTTGCTCTTCCCAAGTAAAAGAGGGACTGAAGAACATAACACATTTGAAAACAGTATGGAACAGCAGTTTCCATGGAAACTTCAAAATCTCATAGCCCCAAATCTCCTGGTTATTTGATCACAAACTCCCACCTTTCGAAGCATAATTTTTGACTATTTGACTACTCTTAAAAGACTCGCCTAGCATATGGGGGAATTATTTCTGAAATGTAGACAGCACAGACAAGGAATGTAGCTCGGTATAGATGTATGTACGAGGCTAGGGGCGTGGCACAGTGGTAGAAAACTTGCCTTGCATATGTGAAGTCCTGGGTCCCATCACCAGAAACACACAGACACAGACACACACAGACACATACACACAGAGAGAAAGAGAGACGGAGACGGGGGGGGGGAGAGAGAGAGAGAGAGAGAGAGAGAACTAGACAAAAAGAATGAGAGAACATAGACAAACAAAACACACACTCACATGCACAAATCTATAATAGAAAATGTTGACTGGCAACTTAATTTAAGCCTGATTAGGGCCAGTTACCTGCTCTCCCCACCAACACACATACACAGATACACACACACTTCTGGTTACCCCTATCTTCTCTTTAGAAACCATTTTCCTCTTTTAATATAAGCATGCTATTCTGTCTGGCTCCTTTCTATCTTCTTATCTGTCTACTTATTTTGCAGTGCTAGGCATTGAGGCTGTATTCGACCACACCATAGTAGATTATGCTTGTAAAGGTTAGTTTTAATTTCACTGGCAACTTGACACACATAGAAACTCCTGAAAAGAGAGTCTCAATGAAGGACTATCAAGATCAGATTGACCCGTGGGAATGTCTGTGGGGAACTGTCTGGATTGTTAACTAATGTGTGAATATCATGTTCACTGTGGCAGCATCATTCCTTGGGTTCGGGTTTTGAACCCTATAAGAGTGGAGAGAGTGGGCTGAGCACAAGGAAGAACATAGCATTCATTTCTCTCTGCTATAAACTGTGGACATGACTAGCTGCTTCCAATTCTAACCTTTGACTTCCCAGCAATGATGGAATTGTCATCTGCAATTTCCAGATGAATAAACCCTCTTTCCCTTGACTTTCTTTTCTTTGAGGTATTTCATTACAGTTTCATTGCAGAAATGAGACTGGGACACCATTCTGCCTAACATTCTTGGTGTTCCCCTGCCTGGGGTACTAGTCGTGTTCATGAAGATATCATCTTCAGGACAGTGGAGGTTAAAGTCACAGTCTATAAAAATGAAGTTCATTGTCAATGAATATAGGGAGAGTAACAGTTTTAGAAATATATTTTATCTTCTATTATTATATTTATGAAATTCTTAGACAAATAATAAACAGGATGGTCAGATGATCTGATGAAGTGATTCTTTTAGAGATTCACAATATACCAACATTCTGACACACTCCTTCAGGAGGAGACATGTCCAACTTATGTAAATCACTGTTTCCCAAGCATGTTCAGAAAAGGTCACTGCCAACCTCCTGTATGTGTTACTTGCTGTTCCACAGAACATGCTGATATCCTTTGATCGGAGGACATGTGACCATGTAGTGCTATATTCAGAATATGAGCTCTTCCCAAATGCCAAGGGCTTCCCCGTGTTATTCTAGGCAAACTCGATTTCACAAGAACACTGTGAGGAGGATGTTGGCAATCTCATTTTATAGCTGTGAAGCGGTGACTCAGAATAACTGCTTTGCCTCATAGCTGTTTCATATGATAATACAACTGGCTTTAAAACAAGGGGACTTGTACACATACTGGCTCAACAATAGCAGCTTAACACAGAGGTGCCCAGAAATAAAAGCCAAGGGGAGAAGCCCATCTCTCCTAGTCATGTCTTAATTGCTGTTGTATCAGGTTTGGGTTTGTACTTCAGTAGCCTGTCTGCCCAACAGACAGTGGGCACAGAAAGTCTTCAACATGTAGGAGAGGCAATACTCACACTATGAAGAGAAATAAAAGCCATGGCATGGGTAATGAGTCTCAAGGTAGAAAACTCCATCCTTTGAAGAGAAACACTTTCTCTTTGCCTTAAATTAAAACCAAATATGTCCTATCCCACCTTGAATTCAGGAACAGGTTTGGCTCATAATAGAGCATTAAATGACTCTCTGTTTTGAGAAAGAGCATGGCTGTGAGTTGACATGAAAAATGTTTCTTTCCCTACAACAAAAGATTGGTTGAACTTGGCAGTAGCTGAAAGTCCTTTAGCCTGGAATTTCATTTTGTCATTGCCTAACTGACTCCCCAGATATCCTTTAAATCCTTTTTACTTATTCAAAATGAGTAAATTATAAAATCTATATAATAAAGGTGCTTGGGAAGTTGTGATCTACAGCTGTTTCCTCAGCCTTTAGTGCTGAGTATTTTAGTTAATGAAATTAAACATATAAAGTATTTCTTAAACATATAAAGTATTTCAGGTTTCTTTAAAGATAAAAGTTGGGGGTGCTGGAGAGATGGCTCAGAGGTTAAGGATGCTGACTGTTCTTCCAGAGGTCCTGAGTTCAATTCCTAGCAACCACATGGTGGCTCACAACCATCTACAATGAGATCTGGTGCCCTCTTCTGGCATGCAGTCATACATAGAGGCAGCACACTGTATTGTATACATAATAAAATCTTTAAAAAAAAATAAAAGTTGGATAATTTGAGAACAGTAGCTCATTAAGCATTCTAAATATCAAAGGTTGAACTACTTCACTGGAATATTGCTAATAATAAATTGAGATCAATGCATCCTCACAGTCGCTGAGGACCAACAAGATCATTTTATCAAATTTGGTGTTGTCATGAATGGAAACACTTTGGTAGCGGCTCCCAGGACCAAGAGCTACCTTCACACAGGGTCAAGAACATGGGGACCCCTGTGTGAGTGAGGCCCATGGTCCTGAGGATAAGGTGTTGGGGGACCTATGCCGCTGACCTTGACGAACTGTTTTGAAGTTGAAGGTCTGGAAGCCACCTGTCAATGCAGAAGAGTCAATGACATCCACGCCGTAGTCACTGTGACTCCGTCTGTAGAGGGTGACACCAATGACCAGGACTGCCACGGCCACGACAGCTGCGCCCAAGCCTGAGTACAAGGCAATGTCGCTGGCATTTTCAATGCCTGAAAGACACAAGAGAAGTCCTAAGTGGCTAAGACGGGTTCAGGCCATAGAACCACCCCAGGACAGAACATGGTATGCTCTTGGAGTCTGGAGCCTACTGCTCAGATCACACAGGAAGCTAGCTTCAAGTTAGACTCTCATTCACATACTAGTCATGTTTCTAAAGCTCCTTGTATAAATCCGAGCAGGGCTAGTCAAATATCTTAACTGTGTGAAGGTAGCTTACCATGTAATGGACTTGGAGAGAATCAATTTTGCAAAGAATATAACATTTTTTCTAGTAAGAACAAACAACTCCTTAACTTATTTAAGGAAGTCATAGTTACCTGAAAAGTGTTCTTATATTTTTATTTTTATTTGAGGGAAAACAGACTCACACAAATGACAAAAAAAAAAAAAAAAAAAAAAAAAAAAAAAAAAAAAAAAAAACCAAAAAAAAAAGAAAAAAGGGGGCTTCTCTGCTCATTGGGGGCTCAGGGCACATGCATTAGCATAAAGCTGTCTAGGGTAGGGTGCTAACACGGTATGAGAGGTAGAAGAGATTAGAGTTTATGAGCATGTCAACTTTGATATAAATACTCAATCAGAGTACAGCAATAACCTTGGTTTTGCATATGTAATCGCCACGAGAGCAGTTTTTATGTGAGACAGGAATATTTTGATTGTTGAGGGCTCTTATGTCCTCGGTAAATTTTTTTCCCCCATGGGCTCTTGTGTCTATGGGAAATGGTTTCTTATACCAAGCCACTGTTAGACTCTGACACTTGTTAGGGGTCACATGCTGATTCTCCCGTACCTCGCCTACTCCATCCTATTGAATGCATGGGCAAAGCAAAAATACAAAGGTTAGTTTAATTTTAGGATGTGGATGTCTCCCCAACCCCCAGGAGAAGCTACAGCTGAATTCTTTTCCAGACACATATTGGGTGTGGCTCATCCCAGAAGCAGATTGAAAATGGCTATGATAACTCAACATAGAAGAATTATCTGAAACAAGGCAATCCTAAAAGAGGCGACATCCCAGAGTGTATGGAAATGGAAGGTGGCAAGAAATAACTACATAATTAAGTTCCCAACAGATTATGTAGCAAGTACACGTAATGGGTCCGAAATAATTATTCTGCCATCCAGGGTTGGGCTGAGGGGATAAAAGAAACACATCATATATTTACCTTGTAATTGCATCACACTTACTATGCATTCCTCGCACCCTAAAATGGTACTTATCAAATGGGTAATGCTAGTCACACAAGTATAAAGTGAATTTATTTTCAACGAAGTTAGTGGGCCATAAAATAAGGTGTTACCAAATTAAAGAGTAAACATGGAGACCAAGCGGAACCAAATCAGCGGTAGTGCAGGAAACACATGAAAATATCGGGCAAAGAGGAGTACAGCCGTCAGGAGTCAGGCCTGAAAGGTCAGGAGTTCCACAGACACGTTTAATAAGCAAAGCATCGTGAAGCTGTGCCATGCAACAGGGTAAGACGCAGAGCTTCATTCTAATTCCAGGATGGGGGCAGGCAGACGCACTGCCACCATTCCCCAGAACTGCGGACACCAGGAACCACACCTCCACTGCAGAATTTCCATGCTATGCCTGCCTATCTTTTGGAGGAACAAGGAGGCATCCACCAACCTGGTCATGCTTCCATCCCTGTGTTTCCTTGGAGGGAAGAATGACACTCAGGGCAGAGAGCACACTGAACACAGGAGACACATCACACCAGGACACCGGGCACAGTGAGCGGACTTGGAATTGAGACCAGTTAGCTCTTTTCCTTCCTTGTATAATGCTGAGTGATGAGAAAACCATTGAAAAGATACTTCTGGGGAGCACACACCTTCTTAGCAAAGGAGCACATGCAGGGGAGCAGCCCGGCTGTGTACTGGCTGCAGCTGCTTCGCTGCTGAGCTTGTAAAGTCGAGATAAAGGCATTCTTAGAGTTCCAGGAACTGAAACAGGAAGACTGGAGCTGGGAGCCAGGGAGATTACCAAGGTAAAATTCAAGAGTTCAAAATGGAAATCACTGGATGTGAGCCCAGTGAGACAAAAGAGGGAGACAAGGGAAAGCTGCCTTTCCCTTCCAGATTCCCATTTTGGTCTTTGATACATAAGGGGGCCGAATTATCACCATCATTCCAATCCTTTCCCTTTCGACTAAGGGTATGTATTGTTTATCAGGTTTCCTTTCCCAGGAAAATTTCTGAATCATCTGACTTAAGTTATAAGAACAAATTATTACATTAAAAATATTTCATGTGAGTAAAGGGAGCAGAGAGACGGCTCAATGCTTAAGAACATTCTTGGAGAGAACCTGAGAGTTTGGTTCTTGCAGCTGAGAACTCCAGTTCCAGGTCATCTAATCCCATTTTCTGGCCTGTGTGCATCTGCACACATGAGCACAAACCAATGCAAAGACACACATGTAAGCATAATTAAAAATAAATATAAATTCTTAAAAATACTGACTAGGAACCAGGTGGTGGTGGCACACGCTTTTAATCCCAGCACTTGGGAGGCAGAGGCAGGCAGATCTCTGAGTTCGAGGCCAGCCCAATCTAAAGAGCTAGTTCTAGGACAGGCTCCAAAGCTACAACGAAACCCTGTCTCAAACGACAACAACAACAAACCCTATTAATTAGGGGAACTCTGGCTAGGCTAGGGAGAGAAGTCAGCTAGACTTGCAGGTGAGCATTGGCCCCAGAAGAGTTTATATCCCTGACACCTGGGAAAACTATTAGCCACCAGGGAGGGACTCGGGGGGGGGGGCGGGAATTACTACAGAAAGAAGAGCAAAGTGGTACTGATTTCACAAGAATAATCTGGAAGTCACCAAGATCAGTATGCAATAATTCCATCAGTTCAAAAAAAAAAAAAAAATTGAGAGCCAACTTTGTCGTGTGTTTGCACGGAGTTTACACACAGCCCACATTCTCAGTCAGTTATTGTCCAAAAGCCAGATGGTTATAGACTCCTGGTATTTCAGCTTCAGCCTGGATGACAAATACAAATACTCCAGGCCCCATTTTATATATCAAGAGTTTTAACCCAGTATCCTTAACCACAGCCCAAGTTCTTGTAAATGTGAATTTCCATACTTCTTTCTCCTGACTCGTCTTCTCTCTTTTATCTGCCTGCTTGTGATGTGCACTCTTCCTTCCCCTTTGCCAAATTCTAAGATTTCAAGAGCATAGAGTGCATATAGAGTGGTTTTCCCTATAGATTCTGGGTAGCTAATAGAGGTTTTTTTTTTTTTTTTTTTTTTTTTTTCTTTTCTTTTTTGTGCTCAGGACTGAGCTCACAAAGACCAAAGAGTTAGCTCCATGTTTTCTCTACTAGCTTCCTAGTAGAAGGAGAAAGTTATGTGCATGTGTGCGCATGCATGTGTGCGTGTGTTACAACTACACTCCCACAGTTGCATGCAGAATTACCACATGCAAGTATATTCAGTCAAGTGGATGTGCATGCAGAGGGCACTGACTTGGCTATGGGGACGTGGCTATTCCTTTGAGGGGAGCTGCGGGGACACATGACTGCATAGCACATAGCATATCACAGTGACTTCCCAGGACATGTAGCTGCCTCCACATCTGCTCCTGTGTCCTCCTAACCCATCACTGCACTGCTCTTCCACATTCAACTGTACTTGACTTACCTGTCAGGTGGGTACTGCTAATAAATGACCCTGTGTAGAGGTCAGTGTAATATACATGCCTCCAGCAGTATCTGCCCATCTTTATCTACCTACTTGCCAAGTGCCAGCCCAAGGTCCCCATCTCTGGCTTGACTCTATCCTGGGTGGTGCAGTCAACTGTGCTTGACTATGAGCGTTAGAACTTACAGGACTTAGGGGGCCTAAAATACACTTTGGATGGTACATTTTACTGATGGCTATCTGGATGATGGCTGGGTTGATCTTCTCAAATGCTTTCAACTCCTCACAAGCAGTACTTTCTCTCTGATTTCCCAGGAACCTTGCTAATCCTTGTGCACAACTGTTTATTGCTTGCTTGCCTGAAGGAGCATAGTACTGAGGAAACCGGAATCTGAGGGTGATTTTTAGAATCTGTGCTTCAAGAATTCCTTTTCTGCTGGGCTGCTCAGTACTTGGGAGGCAGAGACAGGTGGATCTTCATGAGTTTGAGGTCAGACTGGTCTACAGAGCTAGTTCCAAAACAACCAGGCCTGCTATACAAAAATTCCTGTCTCGAATAAACAAACAAACAAACCAAAACAAAAGAATTTCCTTTCTATTTCCATTTGTGCATGTGCGTTTATAACTGTCAGTCTTCTCACAGACACAGAATTGTCACAGACACACATAGGAAACGGCTGATTTGTTGGCTCCATGAGATTCTGAATGAAAGCATTGGTTGAGCAGGGATACTCTGTCTTTGTGGGCACAGGGTGCTGGGCCTTTCAATTTCATAAACGAGGCTTTGCATACCATTGTGTTACTGTTGTTTTTCCTTTCCTCTTATCCCTACTTTCCTTTTACTAAAAGTCACACAAGCTTTAGGCAGAGCATGAAAGGCTTCAGCATATCTGAGAGGGAAAAAAAAGTTAAGTATAACCTACATCTATAGATAACTCAAAAAACAACCAAAATACCTGATTGAGCAACCTATTATTTCCAAGTTGCAAAGCATGGAGGGATCATGAATGAAGTAAAAAGCACCCACAGAGGAATTCCTGAAGAGAAACAGAGGGTGGGAAATTGGGCCTTGAAAAGGAAAGAAGAAAAAATGAAGGAAGCATTTGCTTCCTGGAGATGGGATGCATAAGGGGCTGTTCCAAGAAGAGACTAGGCCCACAGTAGGCACTCAGTGGCCATCTGTTTAGAGGAAACTAGTAAAGTTTCTTGCCATCTCTACCAGGAATAGAAAGGGAGGATATGGCCTTTTATTAAAGCAATCAGGTGTCTGGTTTGATATTAAAATGACCTTTCCTACAATGAGGGTTGTTTAAAATATCTATATTTCTAAGGTAGATTGTGAAATCGCCTTACAGAAAGTCTCTAAAAATTCAACAGGACTCTGTAACAGTCTGCAATTACTTTATCTTAATTTTTTATTATTACTATTTATCAGAGTTGGCTGGGGGAATAATTGACCTTTCAAGGCTCCTTCTTAGAAATAAATTTGAGTGACAGCCCTCTCTAGTCATCTGTGGTAACCGATGACCTAATGAGTCAAGCCAGGGCTGTTTAGTTTATCTGTCCCATGTTTCCCAGCCTCTAAGGTAAAAGACATATTCATTTTTCTTGCTAATTAATTAACTCAATTCACATGTTACAAATTGAACATAAATCACGTTTAACATATAGCAGACAGGAACCTATCGTCAGGCCTCGAGCTACAAAGGCCTGGTATAGGAAGATGGGGGTACCTTTCTACTATATCCACACTATTCTGCCTGATCTCCCAATGGGTGTCCTGGAGGAACCACTCCTGCCATTGTAGAAAACCAGGCCAACAAACTTGAAATGCTAATGTAAGCAGCAGTGAACTGCTAAGGAATCCACATTAAGAAAATCTCCAGAAAGGGAAGCCAGGAAGAAGCAAAACAAATGGAAGCCACAAGAGCCAACTACTGAGCCAGAATCCCAACAGTAAGGCAACCTAAGGTCAATCCAGGAAGCAGCTTCCCCACAGCAGTGCAGGTGGCACACAGGGCTACTAGACTATTTCACAAGTTTTTCCTTTTAGCATAGATGCTAGATATATTGAATAAAAATATAGAACTAGCTGGGAGTAATGGTATACGTCCTAATCCTAGCACCCAGGAGGCTGAAGCAGATGGCTCTCTGTGTGTTCAAGGATAGCTTACCCTACATAATGAGTCCCTAGGCTAACCGGGACTGTAAGTTTGAGACCCTGCCTCAAAAAAATATAGAAGTAAATCTAAACTGTCAGTTCAATAACTAACAATATTATCATAAAGTAATTTGCATGTAATATCTAGTGCCAATATAGAAATTATTATGTGTTTACCCAAAATTTAAATTTAAGTGAAGGGTCCAGTAGTTTAACTGGCAATTCTCATCTTTGAACTGAAAAAGTACTGTATTTTTACTAATGGAAGAGGTACAAGGTAAAAGAGCTAAAGAGTCGGATTTGAACTCTAGCTTTTGAGTAAATTTCTTCACCTTAGTTACTTTCTTCTGACCACTGAAGACATCACATCTATAAATTTCAGCACATTGGGGAGAGAGTGATTGTGAATGCACAGCCTTAGTGAGGACCCTGGTGTTCTACTGGTACCAAAGAACACACCGGTCTATCCCCTGTTCTTTGTGTCTTTGCTTGCTTCTGAGGCATTTAATGAACAAATCCCATTATTTCCATTAAGGACAGAGCCAGTGAAATAACTAAAAATGGTAGTAGGAAAAAGCATGTACTTATGAAGTGCTAGAAATCAGATAGCAAAAAAAGTCGGAAACGCTAAGAAAATTACAAATGTTGCACACATATATGTGCTGAATTGATTTAGAGGAAGAATGATTGTGAAGGACAAAGCAAATCATGCAATTTGAGGAAAGTGCTGTACTTATGTAATTGAAAATAATCAGCACGGGATGAAGAAAAATGACGGACAAAATAAGGGAGAAAATGTTTTAGAGTGTGGCTGGAAGAATAGTACCAGTGCTGCTAGCCTCATGCTAGCTCAGAGGGGCCAGAAATCTGAGGAGGATTTAAAGGAATGAGCCAAAGACAATCCTGCCGGTTGAAAATACTACTCATGTCTATAGCCCAAGGCAGAATGACCACACATTAAGCCCGTATGGGCGAGTACTGAGCTTCCATCTTCTGAGAGTTGCCTACCTGGTAAACATTAGTCTCCTCTGCAAGCCAATGTACTGCAGACAAACCCATGGGACGCAAAGTTCTTGAGTGAAAAGAAGAGGATTCTAGTTGCCAGGCCTTGGCCGTACATCCAGGTGGAAATTATTGCAGGATGCAAATCTGTGGCTATATCCTACCACACAGTAGGTGAGTCTTCAAATTTCTTCACTTCCTTTTTCTCTAATCATTCAACTTCCATCTTGTATTACATTGTAAGGAGAAGACATTTCTGATTTTTCCTTCACACTTCATTGAGTCACATCTAACTATATATCATAAATACCTACTTCATGAAAGAATAACTTTGGCTACCTAGAAGCAACATTCTTGATTTTGTACTTTAATAAAGCTTTACTCGGTAAAGAATTAACAGGAAAACTCAGAACAATAACTTAATAAATATTTTTGATCTTGGTAATATTGTAAATTCAACAACTAAGATGATGAGTGAGACGCGGTCCTGGCCAGGCATCATGGCACTGGCTTGAAATACTGGCAACCAGGAAGTTATGGCAATCTTCCTGAGCTTGGGCTGCATAGTGAGACTAGGTCTCAAGATTAAAAAAAATAAAAATTAAGGAGTGGATTCACCAGAACTAAGGATATTTGAAGAAGCCGTATATGAATCCACTAGTGAAAGACAGTTAAAATACTATGGAGATGTGTGTGTGTGCATGCGTGTGTACGTGTGTGCGTGTATGTGCATGTGTTTGCATAAAAGTCCCCTGTTTGAGTGTGCTACTCCCAGAAGACATGGGTTTTCTACATGAAAATCTTAGTGCCACTGACAGGATACCTCCCTACTTGTTATTGGTCAGGAAGACCCCATGGGTACCCAAAATAACCCAAACCATTGCTATTGCTCTTAGGTGCCCACTATAACTAGGTAGCAAAATCCTATTGCTTAAGGCACCATTTTCTTTGGATACAGGATATAATTAACCTCAATTGACTAGAAAACTTGCTCCCTGAGAGTTCACCTATATAGATCCAGAAGGTTCTGTATAAGCTGCTGTGGGGAAAAAGATATCAATGGTCTTACACGGCACTAGACCCTTGCCAACCAGACAAGACAGGCCCAGCGGCACAACAGTGGCAGGATGGTTATGAAGGTAACAAATTGCTTTCCAATTGGACAAAGGTTTACACCATAGGAGGGATTATGGGTCTATTACTGTAAACCTGGTCAAAGGCTCATGAATGGGGAAGCTCTCAGTCCTAGGAGGAAACCTATTATTGTTATTTTGCTAAACAATCATGATATTGAACCATTAGATTTATGGTGCTCTAAAATACAATCAGGGATTTTTTTTTTCTTTTTGTAGTGTGTTGTCATCAATAAAAAAGACTCATAACAATTCAAAGTGCCAAGCTGTTCAGCAATAGACGTTACCCCCCCCCCCCCCAAGGCTCGGGAATATGGTAGAAGAAATGCTAGAAAAAACCGTAAAGAGATGGCAGACAAGGAGGAGAGCTGTGAAATTCTGACTTCTAGATATGGAATGGATTTTGCATATATCATCTTATAGCAGCTGTGGTTACCTACACAAGACCTGCCTAGGATCAAAAATCAAAGTTCCAACATGGATTGGGGAGGAGTCCCTGAGGCCCCACACTCAGTGGAAAAGCTACTGAATTTGGTGGCCAGGAAGTCCAGCAGCAGATTGTTAAACTAGTCAAAAGAAGGTGCTGTGCTTCAGCGAATGCTAGTAGGCTCCTGAAAAGGCTTCAACAGGCAGGAGATCTGCCCAGAATTTAAGTTCCAAAAAGCTCAGCTAAGCTCACTTAAGGAAACACTAGACAGGGTAAGATGAATGAAGATCTCTACTAGGAAGACAGCTTGACTTCGTCACCCAGGACCCTGACTTTTTGATATTCATTATTTGGGGCTTTATAAGGCCATTTTTTTGCAGGGATATAGTATATTTTGGACATACTTCCCTCAGATTCCACTTCTCTCTTCCCACTTGTTCCCTTTGTCTCTCAGACAGTTTTGCATTTCGTTTCCTGTCATCAGTGTATGCATGATATTATGTATTTATACTGCCTGTGACTGTGGGATCATTTCCTTTTCCTTTGGATCTTCTCTTCCTAATGTGGTCTTATCTGCAGTGACTCTGACTTCCTTTACATCTAAGTATTGCTGTCTTCCCTAGCCTGATCCTCAGCTCTCCTTTACTCACATTCTTAAAGCCTTGACCTCAACCTACCTGCTGGCTTTAAATATCATACTGGCACTGAGGAGTCCCAAATATGCATTTTCCTGCCCTGTGGACTATTGTATTCATCCTCCTGTTCCAATCTCCATTTGGCTCCCAATAGGACACGCAAACTGGACTCTTGGCTCTTTTTTCAAAATTAGTCATCAAGTTCCCAGTATTAGTAATGCCAACTCCATCCTTCCTATGCATAGCCCCAAATTTGGAATCACCCACAACATCTTTCTTTTTTCATATCAGTCTATCATAAAACCCTTGGGTTCAAAATAGGACTTTCTTTTTCAAATGTTACCATTGTCCATCCAGCCAAAGCCACAATCATCTTGTGCCTAGATTATTCTAACAGTTTAAGCATATTAACAGATTATTTTTGTAATGGATCATTGTAATAGATTGCTTCTGCTCTGCTTCCCTATGGGTTTACACTTGACACTGCAATTACAGTGTATCTTTGAAAATATTAGGCCGTATCTCTCTCAATGACTTTCCGCTTCCTTTAGAGTCAAGGTCACCATCTTTATGACGGCCTAAGATGCAATGGAGTTTCCTCTCTCACCTCACTTCTGTGATCTTAACTAATACCACTCTTTCTGTAACTTGGTTGTGTATAACCTTTCCTTTGTATATCTCCCCCAGAGCCTGGAAGCAAGTTCTTACCTCAGAGCCTTCACCTGCTGATGGTCCACTAACCTGAGCACTCACCCCCAGGGACTCCAGATGTGTGCTGCCTTGATTATTTGTGTTTTCTGAAATGCAACTTTATTAGTCTTTCTCTGAATACTTTATTCAGAAAGGCAATCCTCCCTCAAAGCCTGCCCCAGGTCCTCATTCTACTTAATTTCTCTTCATAACATGTCACATCATTGCCCCGTACTTGGTGTGTTTTCTGACATTCATATTCACTTCTTCTTCACCCAAACTGTGAACTTTATGAAGCCCACAGTGTGTTGGGCTTAGGGCAGATTCTCTACTCAGCAGAACCTATCTTAGCACATAGTGAGGATGCAAAAGGAACTGTTGAGCAAACGGATGGGAATGATGGAGTCAGGGAAGCAGAGATTGGTTTGAGCACAGAGAAGGCAGTCAGAGATGGTTTGTTGGATATAGAGAAGGAAATAGGTGGCGAGGAAGGAAGAGACTAAGGTTTTGACCCAGACCATTGACTTGGTGGTCAACTGTTTACTAAAATGGAGAATATAATAGCAGGGATGGGCTAGAGATGGAGGCAGAGAAAAACAAATTGAATTGTGAAGTTGGAACTAGTTCCTTAGATGTCTCTGAGGCAGCTGAAACACTTTTTCTTTTTCTTTCTTTCTTTTTCTTCCTTCCTTCCTTTCTTTCCCTCCCTCTCTCTTTCTTTCTCTCTCTCCCTCTCTCCCTCCCTCCCTCTCTTCCTTCTTTCCTTTCTTCCCCTCCTTCTCTTTCTCTCCCTCTCTCCCTCCCTCTCTCTTTCTCCCTCCCTCTCTTCCTTCCTTCCTTCCCCTCTCTCTTTCTCCCTCTTTCTCTCTCTCTCTTTTCTGTCTTCCTCTCTTTCTCAAGATTCATTTATTTTTATTTTACATGTAGGCATATAGGAGTATTTCCTTGCGTATATGTCTATGCCCCATACGAATACAGTGCCTGCTTGCAGAGTCACAAGATGGCCTTAGATGCCCAGAAATGGGAGTTACAGGTGGCTGTGAGTCACCATGTGGATGCTGGGAACTGAACCTGGGTCCTCTGGAAGAGCAGTCAGTGCTCTTAACCTCTGAGTCGTGTCTCCAGTCTTGTAGGCACTCAAGACAGAACAACTGTGTAGAAGGGCGCTGAAAAGAGATTAGAGCGCAGAACCATTTTCTGGGGTAAGCCTGAATCTTGTCAGTGCCCTTCTTTTGTTGAAACTGCTGATCCAGCAACCCCTCAAGAGTTTACAGCCACTCCGAAAACCCCATTCTCCAAGCCTCCAAGGAGTCTCACTCTCAGAATGCAACCATTTTTCAGTTTGACTCTGGGGGTTCATGCTTGCCATTCAGAACCTACTATATTTCACTGCACCTCCTGACATTGTTACACAACATTTATTGAAAGCACATTTGATGGTAATGAAGTTTCTATTAACTATGATTAAATCTCATAAAGCACCTGAAGATAATTTAAGATGTGCAGAAGCAGAAAATGAAACATTCGGTTTAGTACATTAGGAAACGTAATTGATTAAATTATCTCATTTACAATAAGTGCTTTCATGAGCTATGCAGTGCGCATATTTTCCCCAGTTTGTCATTATGATTTGCCAACACATATCTTAAGACTTCACTTTCTCTTTGTACTTTCCTACAACGCAAAGCTAGCTCCTTTGCCTGTCTGTTCTGGAGAACGGTGTAGAAAACTCCCTCTGAATGATGTAGTCTACCCACCAGGGCGCGTGGAAGATGATATGTACCGCTATATATAGGAACAGGTTGTTTCTCAATTATCTTCATAATTGACTTTGATTTTGCATCAGTGATGATTCATGTCGTCTTAAACCCAGCCCCCACTTCCACTGAACGACTAACCTGAATTTGTGTAATGCACTTCCAACCATGCAGCTCACAGAGCCCTGACTGGATTCCTCTGGGAGCTTTTTGCAATCACATTGATTCTGGCATGGTTTTATTTTTAGGGAAATCACAAATTAAAACAGTTTAAGCGATTCTGTTGCCATATCCAGCAATTAAGCATGGTGCTTAGGAGTGAGAACCCCAAGCACAAATGAATTCAGGAGTCCCTAGAGACAAGGAATAGCTTCTGTGGGGTTTATGCCTGAAAGTACAGATGTAACCAAATTCGAAAGGCACAGGACTCACAGACTAAGCATGAAATTAATTCTTTGAAACACACACACATGCATTTATAAATAATCCTCGTGTTGGTTACCACATGAACACCCATGATCTTCTCATGCTCTCAATACCCAAACTGGGGGATGACATGCACAAGAGACTAAGAGAAGTCACAGAGTCCAGCCATCCTAGCCACCTCCCTGAGAGTCAGGACACAAGTATGGGCTGAATATTAAAGGCCAAGTTCCCTTCCCTTAGCATGTGCTCATGCCAACACACATACAGACACACAGTGCTGAGTTCTTCCCGACTCAGTCTTCCAAAGCAAGTGTGCACGGAACAAAAGTACACCACTTGGGCACCAATGGTTCCTTTACACATAGCTGGCGGCAGCAGATAAAGACACTAAGGAAGGTTTTGTTTTGAAGAGTTCTCAGATTTTAAGTTAGTGACCTCAATGTGCTACAGGCTGCCCATAGCAACAAAGTAGAACAGGAACAAAGTGCCTGGATTGTCCTGTCATGTCTTCTGATGCTCACCCCTGGGTACCTATTTCTGTCTGTCCTCTAAGGTCTCGGTTTTCATCAAAGAAGTTAGCTAATATAAGCTGTTAACTCTCCTAAGAGCTTTGGATTCTACTGTTGTGAATATAAATCATCAGAAGGCATTCATCTTGCATTAAATGAGAGAAACTGGACAGAGACAGGTTTCCCAAGCTTTACATTTCGAAGCAGCTGGCCAACTGTTTACTTCTGCTAACGATGCCAGCTGTGTGGTTCTTGTCTCATAGCCTGAGATTCCTTAGTATGCTTTACCTATCTCTAGGTCCATGCAGTTACTTAGACACAATAACATGTCAGTTCTAGGAGTATCCCCCATTATAGATTCTAATACACTTGTTTTTTTTTTCAAAAGTAGAATATGCTTATTAAATTCCCATCATACTCCAAGATTCTGATCTGTTTGGTCGCCCAATCACAAATTCTATGGCTATGGTTTGCAATCTGAGTGCATGATGGAATCACATGGGGAGCCCTGAAAACTAAAGATTTCTGGATTCTAATCCCTGCTCCCCAACTCCCAATTTTTCAAAGGCCTCCAGGTTACCATAATTGCATCAGCTGAGAGCCATGGAGTCAAATGCCAGGTTTCCGACCATTTAAGCCATGCTCCATTCTCTAAATCCCCTGGATGCAAAACAGAAATAATGCAAAGGCATCTTCAGAAAGCAAGCCTGTAGCTAGGGTACTGAAGCCAACACCAACACTCAGCTTGGGCCTATTTCACTGTGGAGTGCTGGCTCTAATCTACCTAGTTACCATGGGTTTCACAGTAGGTGAGACTCAGGGCTGGCATTCTCCAGAACCCTTCCTTCCCTGCCTTTTCCTGGAAGGGCTAGGAGCCAGGCGTTTGCCCACAAAGCTGCTCTCATGCATGCGTATACTGACAAATATTTATTAATTTTAATGCTATAAATCTCTCCAGAAATAAGAATCCTAGATGACATCTGCAGAGAAATGGACTTAGAGACAGAAAGAATCAAGAAGAGAGATTTACTTTTGCTTTGAGGGAGGGGAAGGGCGTGCATATTTCTTTTTGATTTAAACCTCTGATATGTGACTCCAAACTCAATGAGGAGAGGCCCCGAAAGCCCTGGATCTGTCAGAGGACTTCACTTCTGTTTGGCTCCTGAACAAATACAACAGCAAGGCAGCAAATATGAGAATAAATTATATTCACAAGAGGAAAAATAACTTACTTTGGGGTTTTATTTCATGAAGAGGTTTTTTATCTAAAAGAAAGAAAGAGAAAAAGAAAGTTGCATTTAATAAATTTACATGGAGCAGATATATTCCCTGTATTACTTTGTATGGCCTTCTATAAATGAAACATTTTCTCCAATTTGCAGGCAATATGGATTATGGGGCCCACATTTTTTCTTTTGCATTCTAACTTTTTATTTGCCTCTTTTTGAAATATTTCCATATGATGATTATTTTATTTAAGAATATATTTTCTCTCCAGTTTGCTAGCATACTTTTTCTCTGTTGCTTCTGCACGATTCTTATCTGCATGATAAGTGCAAGGAGCTTGCTGCCTGCTCCTTTTAATGCCCAGGGAGCAGCCTGCTCAGGCAAGAGATGCCATTTCAGTATACATGAAGACAGAAAAATGAGCCAGGGAATAAATATGTAAAGAGAGCCTGCAGTGGTTTGCAGTAATCATGGTCTGGATGCAAGCTTCCAAACTGCCTGTTGAGGCATTCCCTGGGGCTATGGATGTGGTGTTGGGAGCATTTTCAGTTTGGGTTTTTGTCCCCTCCGCCCCCAATCTGTTTAAATGCATGTTGTCTCTCTGTGAAAAAGATGTCGTTGTATGTGCAGCAAGCTGGTGGGATGTAGCAGTGAAAGGCAAAGGTCATCTGGACCTCAGCGGTCAGAGTCAGCTGAGACATTTGTGACAGTTCTTCCCAAGGCTCTCTGTCCATCAAGTACCCCACCAGCTCTCATTCTACATCTCACACTGATATTGGAGCCTGTGGCTTACTTTGTTTTTCCTGTTCTTGGTTCCACCTCAGGCTAAACACCACTGTAGAAGGCAGATTGTGCACTTTCTAGACGCCAGGGCAAGATGCCAGGATTTAACATTTTGCAGAGCATCCTATGAGAGGGTGTCTGTGCCTCTCATAGTCCTCTTCTAGGCTTCCAGATTACACAGGTCAAGGTCATTGGCCACTCACAGAGTCACAGAGCTGGAGCCGTGCGAGGTTACCTTCTACAGACTTGTTCTCTATGAGCCTGAAGATGGCCACATAGAGTGAGGCTTTCATTGTGGATTATGGTTTTAACAGAATCAAACCCAGCATGCTATATATTTTAGAACTTCATAAATAGTATCTTACTGACGGCATAATAACTCCTCCCAGGCAGATAGGCTGCTATGGTCAGTTTGGCTAGGAATTTCTGCCAACTAAACCCACTTCTGAATTTCATATCGATCTTGATAGAGGTTCTTATAGTACATAAATATAGGGTGTTTAGAATATGGCTTTTGTGTGTTTTGCAGTCTGACCTGTGATGGAAGAAGATTTTACAAGTTGGATGCAAACCATACTCCTGTATATGGATCATTTAATGGTCGGGGGAGAACGAGACAGCAGCAGGTACCGCCTTCAAAACGAATGTTTTCTGGGATGATAATATGGTATTTACATTGACATGCTCATGTAGGATTTTTCATTCACGTTTCTGAGAACACTTGCATGCCCCTCACACAGACTCAACACATTTCCCCGAGAGCAGGTGGTAGCTGGGAAGTCCAGATCCTACTGCTCTCAACAATTAGAAGGCGGCGGCTTTGGTGGGTTCAGCGGAGCTTCCGGTTTGCTTACTGAGAGGCTCTGGATGCATTCGGCACAGGCACCAAGAGGCTGGCAGGCCAGGGCTAAGATGCCTGAAAGTGATGCATTGTCACACCCACGAGAGGAGATGGGGGAACATCTGTTTAGGACTTTGGCTGAGTGCAACTGTATTTTCTCCTCTGAACCACGGGGACTAGGAATTAAACCAGGGAACAAAATGAAATGCCATTAAGAACAGGTGAGATGCAAGATGGAGTCTTCAGAAAAAAAAATACTGATAGCCAAGCTGTGAGAAAAATAGGGTGGTCGGGTTCTACTGAGAACAGCTCTAAAATAAGAGGAAATGTGGCCTAGAAGCCAAGGGTTAAGGTCTGGAGACAGAGACACTGTCACAAAGGCCCACAAGGCAGGGACCCTGAGTTTCCCTCTGACCCAGTTCTGGAGCCAAGGTGTTTGGCAATGTGGCACTGTACAAATAACACAGACTTGGGGTCTCAACTGGACTTGATCTTTAGGGGTTCCACATCCTGTTGGTGTGCCTTGAAGGTTCTTACAGTGAACCGGGCAAAGTAACACCCTTAGAGTTTGATATTCAGGACTAAGCAGGATAGATACAGGACCATGAAGCACAGGGTAGACACAGGGTTGGCTTAATAATTGCAACAAATGATGGTCAATGAAGTAATTTCAACGTATGAAGATGGTTGCGAGCCCAGTAACTCATGATGCTTATCTGTGTTCCTGCTGGGAAACAGATCACAATGCCAGGTCAGGAACTGCACGGATTTGGGGCAGGGTGCTGGAATGACAGTTAAACTAATGTCTCTGCCATGGTGAGACCAAACTAAGTCACAGCTTAGTCTCTTGTTGTGCAGAAAAAGAGAGGGATCCAGAAATCCTCTAGGAACCATTTGCCTGAATCCATCATTGTTAGCCTTAAGGGGGACAACCGATGATATGAAAAGACCAGCCGTTCACAATGGTTTCCTGCTGCAGTATAAAATGCCCCAAAAGGCCACTGTTCTCCTGGCCAGTATGTCTTCTGTTTCAACAGCCACCTTTTAGAAAAAGCTGGAAAGCTCTGAAGCCCCAAGGCATTAGTCCCCTGCCATTAGCATCCAATTTGGGTTCTGCTGTGTTTTGTGAAATAAGAATATCTGGAAGCCGGGCGGTGGTGGCGCACGCCTTTAATCCCAGCACTCGGGAGGCAGAGGCAGGCGGATCTCTGGGAGTTTGAGGCCAGCCTGGTCTACAAGAGCTAGTTCCGGGACAGGCACCAAAGCTACAGAGAAACCCTGTCTCGAAAAACCAAAAAAAAAAAAAAAAAAAAAAAAAAAAATTTCTGGAAAAGAAGCGGCCACAGAACAGCATTTTCCTCAGTTAAACACTGAATTTGACCTCAGCCCTCTGCATGTGCTAGAGAAGGCCATCTAGCGACCTCTCTAACTTTGAAGGCTTGGCCCACACCACACTGTTTTAATCTGTTTGCATAATCATTCTCTCACAAAGCTCAAGGCCACGAAACAACTTGGCCTTGGTCAACCAACACCTCTCCACTTTAATTTCCCCCTCTCCAAAGGGCTGCATTCAAATGCCCCCCTAGTAAATTAATCCATTAGGGCCAAGGTTCTTAATGTTGGCTGCACGTTGGAATCACCTGGGAGCTTTTAGAATAAACACCCAGGCCTGGGCCCCACTCCAAAAGGTCCTGATTAATTGGGGTTTGTGTTTTTTGTGATTACTACTACTTCCTGGCAAGAAATCAGGGGCTGTGTGTGGTCAACTCCAGTTAGTCTCTGCTTCCCTAAGGGGCAGTGGGGGAGTGGGCATACAGACAGGCCTAGGAAAGCCGGTTTTCTATTTGACAAACACTGAATTAGTGCAATTTTGAGCCACTGGCAGCTAAGCAGTAGTTCTGGGAAATCACAGCCACTTCTTAAGGTCTGCCTTAAGCCCTGGGAGGGCAAAAGGATGGAAGGAAATGGATGATAGCAATTGTAACTCTACCTTATTTACAAGTGAATGAATCAAAGGAATTTTTAACAGAGTCTTAAGGTGTTGTAACTTGGAAAATCATGTTTGCTGTTAACTTCGTAAGCAGCCTAGACAGGCACTGAAGGGAGAGAAAACTTCACCACAGAGAATAAACACGGCTAATGGTAAGCCAGATATACAAGTTTAGGTTTTTCTCTGATTTTTATGTATACGCCATTAGATAAAAATATGTATGCTTACATACGTGGTAGCATGAAAACATAGGAAATTACCAATTATATTATCATTTTCATGTAGGAAAATTATAGCTTATTGTGTTGCTTTCTGCCTTTGTTATTATTAGTGTTTACTGTAATGCAAATAAGGTTTTGTGATTCCCTGTCCCCAGTACATGTGTATGTGTATGTAAAAGTATGTATATGTATGAGAGAAAGGGAGGAGAGGGAGGAATGAGATGGAAGTGGAGGATGGGAGAGAGGTGGGATGGGAGATGGAAGGGAGAAGAGAGGGAGAGATGGGAGATGGGGGGGAAGGAGAGGGAGGGGTGGGGAATGGAAGGATGGAGGGACAGGAGAGAAGGAATGGGAAGGGGAGGGAGGAAAAAAAGAGGGAGGGAGAGAGGAAGCACTTTACTTTTTACCTTTGATGATGATTCATTCTCTTCTACCTTACTTTAACCCTCGTTTCTTTCCTTCCATCTAGGTTCCCAAAGCATTTCCGTGGGCTCCACTATTCTTGAAAGATGCATAAAGCCACCCACTGGCACTCAGCCCTACTGGAACCAAATGTAGCCAGGCTCATGCTACTCACACGCTGGGGACTTCAGAGAGCAGGCCTGAGGACAGAGGGACTGCATCTCTAACTCCACATTTCTTTGGAGGCCATGGACTGTGATTCGTTGACATCTGTGTCCCTTGTTTTCAAACGGTGAATAAATATGTTTTTCCCCCAGTGTCTGTATGGCTTCTGAGACTCACAGTGCCACTAACATACACAATATGCAAGACATAGCTCTTTCCCCAGACTGAAAACCAAGGATGCCACCATAGTCAACATTTAACCTTCTTTTCTTTCATTTCCAAAGACTACTTTCATTTCCTTCTTCGTAGATTTCATTCTTTGAAATCTTTTCTGTCCCTAAAATATGCATACTAACTCTTTTATTGTAATTCACTTTACCCATTTTTTAGACTCACGTTGTTAGGTTGACACAAATGTGGAATAATCTGTTTTGGTTTTTTATTTTTTTTTTACGTCCATACTTTGGCTGTTTCCTTATTTGTTACAATAGCTTCTAGCCTCAGCACGTAATATTTAACCCTGATCCTCTGCTGCTCAGACCATAGCCAACTGTTCTGCTTTCATGGTCGCACCACACTGAATATGAGTTCATTCCTAGAGATCGTCAACTAAACTAATACAGCTGTCGGATACACCTATGAGCTCCCAGCCCCATTTTAAGCTTCACTTCATGGCATCGCTTCTCTTTGGGACACCCCTTCCCACTCTAGTCTCCCAGAAAAGCCTCCTGCCTCAGAGATGCAGTCCATGAGGACTCTGGTGATTCCTTCATTAGCACATGTCACTCCCCCCTCTCTCTCTAAAAAAAAAAAAAAAAAAAAAAAAAAAACCCTAATTATTTTGATTTATACATTTTAAACTCCTGTAATCCCTTCAGGTGAGGAGTCTACAGGGTTTGCAGCTGTAGACCCACAGCACGAATAATATGGGGAGATCAGGGAAAATGACTCAGTGGGAAAATCACCCCCAAGCAAGGACTGAGCTTTGCACCCCAGCACCACATGCATACTGGATGAGTGTGGAGGCCCACCTGCAATCCCAGAATGTGGGAGGGGTTCCTGGAGCTGGCTGAATAGATTAACCCTGATCCTCTGCTGCTCAGACCATAGCCAACTGTTCTGCTTTCATGGTCGCACCACACTGAATATGAGTTCATTCCTAGAGATCGTCAACTAAACTAATGCAGCTGTTGGATACACCTATGAGCTCCCAGCCCCATTTTAAGCTTCAGTTCATGGCATCGCTTCAGGTTCATGGTTGGACTTCAGGTTCAAGTGACAGATCCTGCCTCAGTAAATTAAAATGGGATGTGATCCAGGATGATACTTATTTAATACTGGGCCTACGCACACACACACACACACACATACACACACACACACACACATAACATGCAAATATGTATATATACATACATACACATATTTATGATATATATCATACCACAGACACACAAATGCAAAACAGCCATTCAGAGGGGCTAATTAAAAGTTGCTTTATTATTTGCAGATGGGGAAAAACAGCTAAAGTTTTAATTATCAGTGAGTTTCACTTATTCATTCATTACCTCTTTCCCCATAGCTAGAAATTATTACCAGCCAGTCTTATACCAGACAGAATGCTACCGAAGCCTGCAGGAGGTCCCAGGGCCGTCCTGATGCCCTGAGTTAGCACTGAAAAAAAATTCAAACAGAAGGCCTGCTTCACATTGACCACTCCAGGGTGCCTGAGTGTCAGACAGACACTGACTTGACGGGTCAGGATTCTGACCTCCTGAGTGTTCACACACACAGAGAAATACAGCTGTCAGTCAGTGTTTGTATGCACTCTAAACCTGAGCAGTGAGCAGAACGCAGAATAGAAGAGTAGAAGGCAGAGCTCTTCTTACTTATGTATGTGTGTGTATCTGTGTATGTGTGTGCATGTATGCATCTCTCATGCTTTCCTGGTAAGTCATAGGGGATCCAGGGAAGGTCACATGTTTACCCTATCACAAGCTGGGTCAAAGTCTTCTGCTCTCTTTGCGACTTCTGCCAGCTTCCCAGCCCATATTGCAACATGAGAATCTACTGTCCCTTTGAAATACCATCTGTACATGTCCAGTAAATACACACACACACACACACACACACACACACACACACACACACAGAACAAAAGCACCTAGCATCTTCTAACTGATGTCTCCTGGACAATGACTAACTTCCCAAAGAAATCTGCTTGAATATTGGGATTCTGGGAACAAGTGGCAAAATACCTACCTGGTTGACCACTTGTACACATTAGGAAGTGAAAAACAGTACTGTTGACATCTTCCACCTAAGATTTGTTCCCGATCCCATCACGCTAATTAGGTGGTGTCTGAGGGCACCGCCACAGACAGCTCATGCATGTCACATCTGATGACAATGGCTCCAGCATTGCTCTCTGCTATGGCTCTTGTTTAGTGTTCATTTAGGAGGAGCAGTTTCCTCCCTTCCTTTTTTCAAAATACTGTATCTAAGACAAGTATCTTTAATGACTATTCTTACAGGTGGTGTTTCTGTTTCAATTTGAGCTAAATCATTCAAATTTCCAGACTTAATGTCAACATAAGTTTTAATTTTTACTGACATATAACTACTTAGTTATGTGGTATAAGGTAGTTTCAATGTGTACTTGCCTTGTGCAGGGTGATCAGGATGTCCATTACGGGATGCATTCATCATTTTTTGATATGAGAAGATTCAAAATACTCCCTTTTAGCTATTTTGAAACAGCACATTTCTGCTGGTGATGGCAACTTTAATATCGGACCCTTTTCTCCCTCTCTGGCTATAACATGGTGTATGTAGACCATCTATACAGCCCCCTACTCCCCACAGCTTGTGGCAACTATTTTATGATATATACACACAATCAGATACTATTTGGCTGGTAGAAGGGGAGCGGGCAGGAAGGGAGGGGAGCAGAGAAAAATGTATAGTGCAATAAAACAATAAGAAAGAATGAAATATTGTCACTTGCAGAAGAGATGGACCTGACAACACTGTGTTCACTGAACAAATCCAGGAACAGAAAGCCTGGTGGTCCATGACCTCATTTATGAGGAAACAGATGAGCTTCCACAATGCTCTCTACATTCCCAGTGAGTCTGTGCTTTGGTTTGTTTTCTATGATGGCACTTACATTCTGGGGCTGCTGCAAAGGCTTTTCAGAATTTCCACAAACCTCTCCATTCAAAACTGGTTTCAAAGTGACAACATGCAGGTTTCCACCTCTGTCCTCAAGGAAGATGCAGACTGAACTCTCCTGTCTGGGCTAGGGATGCTTTGCCTTGCTACCCTTGCATTTGTCTGCAGCAAATGTCTACTCACATTTAAAAGTACACACAGGCTGATCTAGAGCTCAATGAGGGAAGACTGTGCTCGCATTCAAAATACCTTGTATTCTACCCTCAGTACTGCAAAAGACCAATCAAATCACCAGAAATGGGCCAAGATGTCCAGAGCAAGTGCTCATTTAAGACAGATGTAATATCTAGATACTTTAAGTGCTTTTCAAAAATCATAGCAAAATTAGCACATTGAAAAGACGATTAACTATATTCCCAGGTTCACTTCAGAGTTGCTCACAATAACAAAGATACAGAAACAACTAAATGCCCACTATTAAAGGGATACATAAAATACGGTGGACAGCTGATGGGAAATGATATTTGTATACATACATGTAGTATATCATATAAAATATTGTTCAAATTTGGAGAAGAGTTCCTGCCGTTCATAATGCACATAAAGACTTGGGGATACTCTGCTAAGTGAAATAAGCAGACACAGGAAGACACATACTGCATGGCCTCATTTCTATGGGGATTCTAAAAATGCCAGACTCAGAACCTGAGAGTAAAGCATTGTTGCTGGCCCTAGTGGTGAGGCAAGGGCTACAAGGGATCCTTGACAAATGCAAAGTTTCATTGCAGCTCGATCAGGAAGTTTTGGAAATAAATGTCCAGCTGCATGACTACGGTCAGTATTATCCTGTGCACTTGAAATTTGCTCAGAGGGCAGATCTTCTGAGAGGTGCTAAGTATGCTAAGCAATTAGTGATGTTATTTCACACATAGTCATGTATCAAACAGTCAGGCTGTATAATGTAACTGTAAACAACTTGTAATTGTCAACTTCATCTCAGTAATGTTGGATAGAAAAAATCCTATCTGGGACTTTTGACCTAAATGTAGGCTTATGGTAGTGGCCTACTGTTTTAAAGAATATTCTTTAGTTGTTGGCCAAAGGAAGTCTGGAATGAAGTGGATAGTTGTGAAAGACTATAATGACTGATCAACTACATAGAAAATAACTGGCGCTAGCTGTGTGAGTGATAGAACCTGGCACACAAAGACCTTCTGTAAGAGAAACTATAATCTGAAGATCTGTGTTCTAAGCATCCTCCCTTCCTCCCTCACTCCCTTCTCTTGTGATTTTTCTGAGCCATCCATTTGGCCTCTATTTCCCTATGGGGTGGGATTACAGGCCTCTTCCAGCAAGACCAGTCTATCTTGTTCTTGAAGCTACTCCACTCCTCCTGTTAGCCACAGATTTGCTTACTGCTACAGATCAAACTACCGCTCCTCCTAGTTTATCACCAAAGACAGGAACTGAATAGAACATGTACTCTGTAAACATTTGAAGACTGACTTAATGCTAAGTCTTTCATCTCAGTTACATCACAAACACAAGAATGTGAGAGTCCATATATTTCCCACATTTTATGCATTCTGAGGACAGGGTAGCTTTCTAACGATGGGTGTATGGGGGAGTGCAAAGAAAACTGAATTACACCATTCGGCACCAAGTGAGTCTGGTGTCCTCTTTCACTGGGACAGGGCAATTTATTTCTTAGTTAAAAGTTGTCCTGTACCCTGCGAAACTGCTTCTCAAACAGTTAACTTTGTGTGATAGAATTAGATAAAGTTCTCAAAATAACATTAAAGGCCTGCCTGAATCCTGAAAATTCAATGATATCTTACTCAGTTCCACATTCCATATGCATTTGTATACATACCCACATATGTGAGATCAATATCAAAGATCTAAAATTATAATGATATCAATTCTCAGAGCTTTGATGGTTGTTTTTCAGGATATAATATTACGATTTTTGCTCATGGTCACAGTTGGTTAACAAAATATCTGAACTGATACCATGGAATCTTGACTTCTATCTCAGGTATGTTTACTATCTATTGTATTTTTCTAAGGGTTGCTAAGTAATTTTCCATTCCATCTAACAATGACATTGTTATTCACTGGACATTTCAGACTGCAGGTATTTCCTTTTTGTGTGTGATAATGTCATCATTCTAGGGGAAGTGAGAGGCCAGGGTGAAGGAAACTAGTCTTAATACTGATATATTCAGTTCATGTCTCATTGGTCTCAGTTCTCTTAAAGACACACATGTATTTAATATGTAATTCAGGAGGAAAGGTGGAACCAAGACACAAGGTGTCCTCTATGTTGATTAATTCCCTTTTTTAGCACACCCTGGAGGCCACTGAATTTTGTACCAGAGTAGACTGCTCAGTTTTAAATCACTTCCATGATTGGGTTCTTGCCACTTCTTTTATAGCCCAACAAGTCTATGAACTCAGTTATTAAATCTTTCTTTAGTCCAGATGAATATTTCTTAACCCAGGGTTTTGTGCAGTTGAATCTTGAACTAATTGCACTGTAATTTTAGAATTTGTAATTAATAGACCCGATCCTTTATATGACAAGTCTAGATTCTGGAAATATCCCTAATAGATAGAACCATGATTATCAGCATCTACTGAAAGCCATGAAACAAAGAAGCAAAGAAAAACAAATACACAAACAAACAAATAAAAACATCATGAATGGTAATCTAAAGGTATTGTGTTGTGAAAAGAGAGACGCTTTGGAATGTCTGGGGACAGGAACAACC
Organism: Chionomys nivalis; assembly: GCF_950005125.1. NCBI lineage: Eukaryota > Metazoa > Chordata > Mammalia > Rodentia > Cricetidae > Chionomys > Chionomys nivalis. Next base: position 44,700,663 of record NC_080105.1, on the reverse strand, counting down.
AAGACCTGCAAAACCCTCAAGTTCAGCAGCCTCACAAGTGCACACTGCTTGATTTGACCCCTCCTCCCACAAGGAGAGAGTTTGGAGTTTATATTGATGACTTTGGGATTGCTTCATGCATTGTCTTTGCTGTCAAGCCACTAGAAAGCAGGTGTTTCTGATGAGTTTGCAAACATGGGCATCTCTCTCGTGGTGTGGTGGGGACTGTCAGTCTTGCCTATGGGTCAGCCAGGCAGGTGGCATGCCTTCTTCTCTCTCCTGAGCCTTCCTGTGCTTTGTGACTGTCAACATCGCAAAATGATAGAGCTGGTTGTGGCCTTAGGGACCACATCCTTAGGACAAGTTCAGGCAAGAGAACTGAGAGGTATTCATTTAGTGGCTTGCCAGAAGTGCTGAGGAAGGATGCATTTTAAGATTCGTCACGAACTACACACCTTCTCCTAAACACTGCTTTTCTGAACCAACAGTATTCCCCAAATTATTTCTCAAAAATAGTTTAAGTAAAGGACATATGCATGTTCTTGCACACACTTTAATGCTATGTACACCTCATTTTATTAGAAACACGCTAACCAGATACATTAGAAAATATTTAAATGACACACTATTGATAGTTTTTAAGAAGATGAACAATGTTATATATATATTTTTTTTCTTGCCACAAAATTCCATTTATTAAAAATCATGTACACAGAGTGCAGTTGTTTTACAATTAGCATAAATGGAGTGCTTAATATGGGTAGCATGTGCCTTCCAGGGGTTGCATCTTCTCAAGAAGACAGCTAATAATAGAATAATTTCTGTTTATAGATTAGCACATTTAGGCTTAGGAAAACTTAAAAATTGTCTCAGGGAGTTCTATTCAGAAATTCAATCATAATTAGAACTCAAGCATCCTGGTCAAACAGCCTGGATTCTTCAATCTGCTCTTAGCCTTGGGATGGATGTTTAAGTTGTGGGGAGGGTCCATTCTTTTATTGACCTCAATCCTACATTCACACCCATTTCTGGTCATTTGGAAAGAGAATGACCAGTTTTGACTCATAATCACAGGACCTTGGAAGGCTCTTTAGCTGTGCTTTTGGATGCCTTCAGCCAGTTCCCTTCTTGCTGCCTCACTTCAGGAAGCTTGCCCTTTTCTCCTTCCCACAATCTCAAGTTCAGAGTCACTGTGCTCACACTACCTGTTGAGGATGCCACATAAGTTTTCTCTTTTCTTTCCAGTGGATTTGCATTCAGTCTGCTCCTGGGTTCTATTAAAAACATTTTACATCCTTCTCAGGATTGTATTTCACCATTATGCATTGTCACAGACCTGTTCTTGTTTCTTTAGGGGTTTTGTGTGTGTGTGTGTGTGTGTGTGTGTTACTGTTGCATTTTCTCATTTTTGTTGATTTTCTATAAGTAATCCTGTTTGTGAACACAGTCACCTTACTCGCCAGTTGCTCCAAATTATTTTCAGGGTCCATATATATATATATATATATATATATATATATATATATATATATATATATATTTAAGGTTTTACTTTCCTTCTTCTCATGATAGGAAGCAATTTAATGAGATGAGCCCAAGGCAAAATAACTTTCATACATTTTTGCTAAAGTACTGCATCACATGTCCTGCCTAATCCCTTGGCCAGTTTTTAGGCAGAGTGGAAAAAGGCATCACAAGATCCTTGGGAGGAGTGGATAGGAACAGGTGAAAGTAGATAAAGGGAGAGAAAGAGAAAGCAGGAAAAGCTGAGCTAACGTGTCAGGATATGTTACAGGCAGCAGAGATCCATGGGGAAATAAAGAAAAGAAGTTGACCCATAGAAAATTCCCTGGTGACAAAAGGCCTTTTAACTGTTTCAGAGCTAGCTGATAGATAATAGGGCGAGAGACTTTAAAAAGTGCACATCAACCAAGGCCCAGTGGATGAAGGCCAATCCTTATTTGCAAATGGGATTGCATTCTAAAACAAAGCACATCTTTTTATTCATGAAAAAGGCAAAATCAAAAAGTATATAGTGGGTAGATAACAAAGGGAGGAAGTCCTATGGCCATTCATTGCATATGGTTGGTCTGTCTATCTATCTATCTATCTATCTATCTATCTATCTATCTATCTATCTATCTATCTATCTATCTCTCTATCTCTCTATCTATCTGCTTATCTATCCATCCTTTTAAATGCCCATTTCTACCCAGGATATAGCACATGAGTGAATGTTTTAAAAAAAGTTTCAGATTTGTAGGATTTAAAGAAATACCTCCATTATGACACATGAGGAGTGCAATATTTCTTTTTTTTTCTTTTTGTTTTTAAAATTATACCCAATAGGAACCTGAGCCTGAAGTTGATCCACTCTCTCCTGAAAGTTTGCTAAATACCAATCTTCTTATGAAGGGGGGTCCCCACAATGGGGCCATGTTTCCTGGGGTGTATGAGAGATATTATGACTAATCTGCCCAATGACTGCCCATGTGCCCAAATCTTCATCCTTATGACTCCCGCATGTCTGCAACACTACACCCACAGTTACCGTACAGCACACACAAAGGCAACCATCAATTAATCAATTATTCGCTATGCAGAAAGGCAAGCTACCATGACCTTCTTCAAAAGGAACAGCGCCATTAATGTGGGTCACTGCTGGATTTGGGTTGTTTGTAGCACGGGAGATGGAATCTAAAGCCTCATGCCATGCATGCTAGCGAGCATTTCACCACGGAGACCTAGTCCCTTTGTACTCTACATGGAATGGGAGTTGTTCCTTTCAAATTTCAAGATACTTGGGAAGAACCTGTAAGCAGTAGGCTACTTGACGACCATCTAAGAATAGAGTGTGTAAGGATGTTAACTCAGCGATGTCATTTTCATGTCTTTGTTATGTAGACCTTATGCTTAAACTAAGCAGTTATGCAGTGCACCCCATTCTGAAATTTAAGATCAGCTAACAGCAACTGTAATTCCACTATTATTCCACAGCCTTTGCCCACAGAAAGAAATAGCTGAGTTTGGTGTTGGTAATGGGACACGTGTCTGTTATAATCTTATATAAAAAAATAGGTGTTCCATATAAACCACTGGCAAAAATAGGAGGTGTTAAAAATAGTAATGGTTACTTCAGATGCTCTGAGCTATTCCAAAATAAAATGTCTCTCACTCAGTGCCTATGAAATAAGGGGAAGGGCTGGCAGTTACTGTAACAGATAACAATGAGGCCAGAGAAAATTCTTAACGAAGCAACTATTGTTTTCAGGAGTTTCCTCAGGAGTTTCCTCAGGTTGGCTAAGTGGACGGCTCAATAAACAAAGTGGTTATGTTATTAGCTGGGACTTAGGAATATTTATTCGAACCACTCTTATACGGATGCCATTTAATCTTCTCAAGACAAAGCCCTCCCTTCTCTTTCTACTGGAAGAAAAAGAGCCACAGAGAAGGTGGCTTCCATCTCATAGGATCAAACAAAACAGCCACCATCTAATCTTTCTGTTCCTGTCCATGAGGCACACAGGTTACTTAGTCCTGAACATGATTCTCAACACACAGAGGATGTGTTGAATAAGGAAAGGATGATGGTCAGACAGCTACAGGTTTTGTCTAAACTCAGAAAGCATGCAACACAAGCCTTCCTTTCTTGCCAATCATGCCCATAATGATCTTTCTTCTGTGAAATGGCAATTTTCAAACATAAAGGGTTTGGATGTCCAGTTTGTGTTAGCAACTTAAGTCCATGCATTCACCTCTACTTGGCAAAAGCTGTCCAGTCCCATTTTCACTTGTCTTGAGGCATTTATCCTCTTGTTGAGAGCACTTAGGTGTGGCCATCTATGAGAGCATCACTTTAAGTCTCTGTGATTCAGCCACAAGTGACCAAGCAACAATCATACCCAAATATTAAAGTGATCATTCAGAGCTGGCAGCTCCATCTGGAGGAGAAACAGAGCCCGCAGGATAACAGAAGAGTTTCAGATACACTGGTGAAGGCTAAGTAAAATCAAATCATTGAAGGTCATCCAAGAGCTGAACAATGTCATTGTCAGCCTTCCAAAAGAAGGTGCCACAGGGTCATGTTTGGCACATAGGAAAAGGAATTAATATGAAGGAAATTCCCACATTGCTACATGACCTAGATCCTTCAACAAAGGTGCTGTTTTTGCAAAGATGTTGCCAAATGCTATCTTAATCAAAGGTAACCTTGTTTGGCGCAACCCTGAGAGCCCAGCTATTTCACCAAAAGCAGTATGAAGGAGTAGCATGTAGTAATAATGGTGTCATCTAACTGGACTGCTTCTCACTGCTTCCCACAAAGACAGTGAAATGGTGCTCATTCCGTGAATAGTGGGTTGCACCTTCTGTCTAGGAAGACAGAATCGGTCCTGTTGTTCTGAATAGTCAACCCTTTCCAACTGACATGCAGATTGCAGATGCAGCTCATTCTCCTCTAAGGCCACTCACTCCCCCATTTTGTTTTTACACAAAAAATATTGATCACTGAGTTCCTTACAGTCCTGATATTTCAGATCTCCTAATACACATATGTGAACACATGAGAGGCTCAAAACAACCATGCCTAGGTAGAATGAAGAGACTGAATGACAGGAGGAAAGCTCATTTGCATTTTCAGCTCATGGAGGAATTAACGGAGTTGCCTTCCTCAAAAGCAGAGCCTTGGTGTCTTGGTGTCATTCTGGTTATTTTATTTTCGTTATAGCAAGATGATAATTGGGTAATCAGGAAGCTGTCTCTATGTAATTAAACCTACACATGGCCAGTGCCCAGGGAAAGGGTTTCTTCAATCAATAAATCACCTAAAGCCACTGTCTGAATAATGGCCAACAACTCCCTAGGAGACGAAAGACTACCCCTTAAAAATTAGCAAGTACATACACACTTACGATGAGTAATTTTATGTGTCCACTTGACTTGAGCTGCATGAACTTGTAGCTCTCGGGGTTTGTGCTACTTTGGACAGTTGTGTAAGAGTGTTGGTGATGATGTAACCTTTCAGTCTGGAGACTCATTAAAGCACATGAAAGTTTCTAGCATAAAGAGTCTTCATCCAATCAGTTAAAGACTTACAGAGAGAAACAAAACAAAACAAAAAGGGAAGGCTGACCCTACCAGAAGTGATATAAATTGTCCTCTTTCAGATAGTTTCCGAAGTGAAATGCTAGCTCTTCCTGCCCTTTGGCCTTTGACCTGGGACATCGTATCTTATTGGCTCTGTAGCAGTCAGCCAGCCATAGGACTTGAGACTTGGACACTGATTGAGATATCTTGGCAAGTCAGCCTTCAAAACTTCAATTACCTTTTCCTCTTTTACTTCTATTTCCTTCCCTTCAATCCTTCCCTTTCCTATCGTACAAACCTCCTCTTCCACTCCATTTATTTATTAGTTTGTTTATTGAATTTTACTCAATTTTTGGTATTTTGTGATGGGGTCTCCCTCTGTAATCTACATAGTCATAACCTCACAATCTTACTTTCTGACCCTTGACCCTAGAGGCTGGAATCACATGTGTGATCTTGCTGATTCTATTTATCAGGAGAATATTGACTACTGTGCCAGCTCAGATTTAACATGGGATCTACCCCAAGCAGTTCACTAGCAATGTTGATCATGCCTTTTAGCCTTAAACAGGACTCTTACTCAACTGGTAATAAGTATGAATCATGACACAAATACAAATAAAATTCACACACAAGAAAACCTTTCTTTCTTACATTAAGAGCTAAGTGCTATGCCTTCAATACCTCTCAGATTACATCATAGACAACCAAGCCTAAAGTATATATTCAAGTCCAATATATGATTTATAGGTAAGCTTATTACTTCTGTTATCTAAAATTCATCCAGAAGCTAAATAGCTTAGACATCATCTCTTAGAAGGCATATGAAATCCATAATCCTAACTGTATCACTTTGAAAACATATCCACAACGTGAGAAGACAGCCACAATTCATAAAAGTTTGGTGGTATTCAAGCATTGTCAGAAACACATTTCCTCAGCCGTCTTACTATTAAGGGTGTGCAGAAGTAGAAGGTTGGTTCTTAACAGAGAACACAGAAGTTCTAACAGTGAACTCTCTGGCTACATCGTCAGTGATCAGCACCCCGTGCACTGGGTCTGACATATGCTGGTACTGGATAATTCCATCCCGGAATAAAGGCAATGCAGGTATCAATGCGTTGATTATAATGCGTTAGCCATTTTAAACAATGCACAAAACCATGCAGATTTATTCTGAAAATGCAACACTTAGTATGTGCTTGCCTTCAAGAGCACCCAGTCACATGAGTGCACAGAAATGGATCCAACAGAAGTATTCCCTTCACGTTGTCATTTTTCCTAATGAACAACAGCATACACAAATTGATCACAACCTACTAAGATGTGGAATTTCTTTGCTGGATATCATGAAAGGAATCTTCAAGTAAGCAACCTAGTTTTAGAGAACATAGATGGTGCCAGTATCACTTTAAAGGAACTGGAGTGTTTAGTTCATGTGAGTGGGAATTTTTTGAGTATATACTCTCTTCCATCAAAGAGTCAGATGCTTTCTGTCAACATATGGTCTTTGCTAATAACTGAAAGTGAATATATGCTTTGGTACTTATAGTAAAAGAAGTTAAGTGGGCTGTCCAGAGTCACAATGTGAATCAAAGAGGGCACCATATTAAAAGTAGCCTCTCCTTGAATGGATAAGAACCTTCCAGACCTTCCACCCTTAGGCCGAGAGACACTTGGAGGTAGTAACAGTGTGATATTAGAAATAAAACAAAGGCCTGGGAATTTAGAGAGGGACATTCCATCCCCTGCTTTACCAGACCAATGTGAGACAAAACCTCTGCCATCATGGGTTATTCACCCTCCCTCCACCACTGACCAGGTACAGTTGCAATGTGTTTTCCTTGACAGAAACCTTGAACTCCAAAGATATCATACGAGCTTTAAAGTTTTGTAAAGTTATTCAGAGATGCAAATTCATAGCAATTAGTATAAGGGCTTCACTAAACTTAAAAGTGGTTGCTTCTGAAAGTTTCAGATTTTGAAAATTCTTTTTTTGGAAATATCTCAGTAGTATTTGTAGTCACTCCATCTTGGCCTAATGATGTAGTCCAGTAATAGAGAATTTGTCTAGCATACATAAGGTTCCAGCTTCTACCTCCAACACATCAAAAAAATATATAAATAAACAATAGCGTTACTTTACCAATACCAAAAATGTACCCATACAATTTTCAGTCATTTATTCATATTCATTTTCATTTCTGGTGAGTGGCTTTCTGGCATTTTACTAAACCAAGCTAATGATTGGGACATTCTTCTGGAAACATATAAATATGTTTCTCACCCACAAATACTAAAGACATGCAATAGATAGTGTTACCTAGAATGCAGAGGCCATCTGTGCAGTTTTCAGATTCCTGGCTGAGACCTTCACAGAACTTGCCCCCATTTCTTGGGGGTGGAGCTGTGCACTCACGGATGCGGAGATGCTCGCACTCTGGGCTGCAGACCGACCATTCGCTCCACACTTCCCAGTTGCCATCCACTTCAAAGGAAAATATCAGAGGCCACTGTTAGCAGGAATCAGCAACTATTGTGAAACTTGCCCCACACATTAAATAGACCACCAACCCAAGAAAAGCAAACTGAGGAGAGATCAGGGTATCTTTATTCTCCAGTGTCTTTTCTGATTAAAGCTATATTAGGATAAGACCCATGCTAGAATTTAGGCAAAAAGTTGAGTTACTGGTATCTTTGAGTTGGCTAATAATGGCATTATTCATTCTTTCCCAGCTTTTTCTACCCAAGAGCATCACTGGTGGACAGGTAGCTATGTGCGGTACCATGGGATGTCTGTTGATGTAGTCTGGGCTTATAGTTTAGGGTGGTAATAGAGTAGACTGACTTTAAGTCCCCAAATCCCCTAAACAATAAAAAGCTTAACCCACATGAACTGATAGTGTTAAATGGAAAACAGGTCAGTGAAACCCCAAGATGGCAGAACCTCCAGAAATAGAATTTCTTGGGTCATAGATTGCTGCTGCACATTGAAATGAGCAGAATGAACTTCATTCCATTAACTATCAGCCCAGGAGACTAGGACAGATGTTTGAGGCAATTGCCCTATTACCTCCTAGGAATAGTTTTCACCGTGCCTATGTAGGTTAAGATCTTACAAGTTTTAATCTAAACCAATTAGTAAAAAAATAGAGAAAAAATTTTAAAAATGATTGAATGTTGCCCCAAAATGTCTGAGTCCCAGTCTTGGTTTGGCAAACTTGTCAGCATAGAAAGTAAGTCATGTGGTTTCCGTTTTCCATGTCTGTCATCTGGGAACAATAAGGTCACAATGGAGAGACAGATGGTATGGCAGGTATGAAAGTGTCCTGCACAGTACCTGGCACATAGTAAGCACTCAATAAATGTATGTGAAATACAAGGACAAATTAAACTCTGCACACACGCTGTGGGGCAGAGTCCCACCTCAGCTTCTCAAGAAACTCAAATTGAAAACTCAAAGACACGAGGCTCTGGTCCCAGGTCCTTCAAATTAAACCGGTGTGGTGCGTGTGAAACTCGGGAGCAGTTCCGTTCTCCATGGGAGGATCAGCTTTCCGTAAAGAAAGCCGCCTTCCACCTCATGCAGTTCTCTTTGGATTGCTGGGTTATAGCCAGGAAGAGATAGCAAAGGAACTGATAGGAGACACATTCTGTAATTGAGATCTTCTACTGTTTGGAAAAAAAAAAAAAGACAAGTGCAGGCCAGGTGCAAATACACACCTGTGTAGTGAGCAATCTCTGCCAATTATATCACTAATAAATGCCAAGCATTTATAAATGACTGATAAAAGGTCAAAATTTGGGTGGTTGATTTTTTTTTTTTTTTTGTGCTTGAAGGCAGGTCACCCAACCCCTGGTTCTGGTTACTTTACTCAAATACACGCCATCAAGTGGGAAAATCAAGGGTAGAAGCTGGTGGCTTAGTCCAACCAAACATTGGTACCACAAGCTTTGCATAGAGGAGTTTTACCCATGTTCTCGCTGTTACAATGAGTTCTGTATCAGCACTTTGGACAAAGGCAATAGCCTAGGACCTTGGACCAGGGTGACTTTGGAAGACAGGGCACATTGCTTGCACCACAACTTAGTAGCATTGGCAGATTAGAAGGAGAAGGGAATCTGTGTATATCTCACCAGGACAAAGAGCAGTGCACGTTATTTTCTGCACTGACATTCCCTCACAAAAGGCCCCACCATTGAGAGGAGCAGGGTTGGTGCAGGTCCGGGAACGTTTCTGCCATCCTCTCCCACAGCGAACATTGCAGGCTGACCACTCTGTCCAGGAAGACCAGCCTCCATTCACTGAGAGACAAAAGTGGGGAGGGGAGAAAAAGAGGAGAGAGGTTTGTACTGATTGCCTACTATGTGCTAGCCACTGAGCCAGGTGCTGTGAGTCGGGGATCTGGAGAAGAAGAGATGGTGCCGAGTCCATCCCTCTTGCTGCCCTGCTGTGAGGCAACCATGGTCCTCATGCTTCTACCCTTCTGTGAGAGGAACCTAGAGAGTTGGCTTTGCAGAGAACTATTAAAAACGGGAACTCTCTAAGGCACTTGACCGTCCAGAGTATAAGAAGAAAATATCAGCATTTGAATTTCTATTACTTTTAAGTGCTTTGAAAACAATTCCCTGGGCTCCTCTATTGTGGAAAGAAATGCCTTTACTTAAATAACTAGGAAATGTTTTAATACAATGCCTGAGATCATCAGCAAACAATGCTATTTTTTTTTCGGTGCATTTCACTTGGTAGGAGAGGAACTGACTGCCGGAATGTCTGCGAAGATATGGGTGTGGCGGGCATCTGAATTTGGGAAGGGTGGGGGAGTTAAAGTTGCCCACTATGATGTTTTCAAAATATAAACACCATGGAGGAGAAACAACCCACCATTTTATTATTTTAGAGAGAAAGAGAGATTGAAAATACCACCGACTGTCTCACAACAGTCCAAGACTGAATGGACCAGCAAACACATTCATCGTGTTAGTGATGTTTTCTCACCTGACAAAGGAGCGAGGCAGGATAGCACTGTGGTGGATGACCCAGGGGCCTCTAAGCTCTTGGACTAGAGATTTTTAACACAGTACACAGTTCTCTACATCTCTGCATTTAGCCCTCCCTAGCCCTTCCTAGCCTTTGGGCTGGTCTTACCGTAAACCACCACAGTTGCTGACAGGCTCCTCCTCTTGGCCACGATGTTGGCTGCCATACAGGTATAATTCCCTGAATCTGAGAGCCGGGCCTGCCTGATGATCAGGTTATGGTCAGCCCTGGTGTCAATGTTCTCATCCTGTTCAGAGTCAATGGGCTCCTCGTTTTTCAGCCACTCCACCTACAGGCAGAAAATATATGTTTATAATTTATCACAAGAACAAACGTCCTTCCAAGAGTAGAAGATGTGCATTTGTGATACTCTAGGAGAGAAATGGATATAACACACAGAGGTATGGTGACTACTCTGATTTGAATTCCTGTCTGCTTACTGAGTAAATCTGGTTCTATTTGGGAAATAGACACTTGAGTTAACAAACTGAATGTAGGGAAAAAACCTTAAATACTCTAAATACTTTGACCCATTTTATAAAATTGTAACAGAAAAGTAATGACTACTGTAGGTCATTTCTTTCTTTCTTTTTTTTAGAAACCCACTGATGATGATGATAATGAAGATAGTCATGACGATGTTGGTGATGATGATGATGTTATTTCAAAGCTGGGCAATGTAACTTAGAAAAAATCAACACATAAATGTTGGACTTGTACTTATTGCTAAGAGAATATTTTAGTGGACAAAGTTTGAAGTCAATATATTTCCATGTAAGCTTTAATAGAAACCTGATGATACAGTCAAACTGAAGAAATGCAGTATGAGAAATCAGAGGATCAAACTTTTAAAGTTCAAAATTTGCCAGAGTTGGAGAGTTATCTTTCTGGGTTATTTCTCCAAAGGTTCAGTAGAACTCATCAGGGTTTTAGAATCTGAGCACTGATTCCACTTGCGTCCTACAGCTACTCAGATTTTATTCCTGGACCACATCAGGAAGACAAATATGCAGGATCCCCATTACTTATTCTTCCCCAATGGAGGTACACCACACTTCGCTCCTAGGTCATCTAGTATGAAGGTGGAAGCATTCTGTTCCCCTTATTTATTGTCCCCCTATGTAGGTGCACAATACGTTGTTCTTGGGTCCATGAGCATGGTGGTTTTCCTACGGTTTAACCGTGTCCCTTCCCTCTTTGTTCTTTGCTCTAAATTAAAACATCTTTATTGTCTTGTGATACCATGGCCAAACATGACATTTAGATCAGGATATCAGCATATGTAAAGCAAAATAACCTAATAAATGTATGAAAAGTATAATTTATCATAGAATCAGGATTTCCAAGATTTGAGTAGTGTGTATAGTGAGTGAGTGAGAGAGAGAGAGAGAGAGAGAGAGAGAGAGAGAGATTTGGGTTACCCTTCCAAAGGCAGTGATTATGCTAACAAGAACACAGAAAGCATGTAGAACAGGGAACATCCTGCCATGCATAGCTCACTATTAGCATAGCTAATTGAGAGTTGGTATTGGCCTAAGATGCATCATTTAATTTTGTTTTGAAACCTAAAGATTTCAAATTTATCATCAATAAGTTGTTTCTGTCATATAATAGTTTGGCACAGCAAAGATGTGCCAGTCTCTACAAAAGGGGAGTTATTTACCAGATGAAAACTTAATCATGGTCCTCTGATACTTTCACCATGTATTGCCAATTCATGAATGTTCAGATATCAAAAATTATCATCATCTAAAATCAACCCATCAAGGAGGCAATTTGAGAAGAAAACAATATCAAATGGCAAAAGTAGAGACCTTGGAGCTTCAGAAGAATAAATAGAGAGCTGCAACATTCGAGTTACACAGACCATGAGATAAGGAGCACATTGCAGTGGCAACCCTATGAATCCCTCCAGGCACCACCATGCTCTATCCTGGACAGTCACCAGTTATTAATCACGCAGAGCCGAGGAGTATGGCTCTATTAAACAACACAGTGGAGAGAAATCCGCTTTATAGCTCATCTGGATTTCAGTCTATGACACAATGTCTTTAATTTCCCACTGACATAGTTGATTTCACAGTCATTTGATTATCCATACAGCAAGTAATGCAAGCACAGACTGAGTATCAGAGATTGTATTGAGGGCTAGGCAAATCCATTTTCCCAAACCAAAAGGGCAACTTCCCTCCAAGGTCTTACTTTGAATGGCAAGACATAAACAAGGAAAATAATCCATATCCCAACAAAAGATGAGACCAAGAATCATAGTCAGCAACCTCTGAGACAAAGGCTTCCTTCAGGGTAAACAGAATTAGTGGGCTTTAAATCACGCCCACCCCTAACTCATTGCATACAAAATGGTCAACAAAGTATGTCTGAGAGCTCCTGCTCTGCCTCCACTCTCCTGACTCAGAAGTTCTGCTGGAAAGTGCCTGTTAGAGTGTTAATTCCTGAACTTTGTCTTTGGTAGTACTTGGGAAGCCTTTTCTGTGTGTTGTCCCTTTTTCCATGTTCTTACACAGATGGTGGAGAGGCAGGGATGCCCTGTGACTGTACATAAGAAACTCTATTCTAGAGTACAGAACCTTATGGGCAGAGGTCTTGGAGACAGAACCTAAGATCCTCAGTGTCCGGGAGCCAAAGACATCTTCCCTGAATAAGTGGCCCAGCCGGGTGGTGGTGGCGCACGCCTTTAATCCCAGCACTCGGGAGGCAGAGGCAGGCAGATCTCTGTGAGTTCGAGACCAGCCTGGTCTACAAGAGCTAGTTCCAGGACAGGCTCCAAAACCACAGAGAAACCCTGTCTCGAAAAACCAAAAAAAAAAAAAAAAAAAAAAAAAACATAGTCTCCAAGTAGAGACCTACCTGCAGATTTAAAATCTACAGAGGAAAAACAAGCACAAATGAAATAAACTAGGCCAACTGTATTATAAATTCAATGGAAAAAATGGTCAATATGGATAAGATGAAAAAAATAATATAAATAAGCTTAACCCTTTTTTAACTTGGTGAGAATTCACTTAGGAACATGACATTAAGATAAATATATAGCTCATTAGAGAAATAACATTAAGACGTATATGATAATTAAATAATATGTATTATACATCACTAGTAATAAGTCAAATGATAACATAATTTTCCTGGACTATGGATATAGCTCAGTTGGTACATCACTTGCCTTGTAAGCTTGAGGACCACCACCAGAACCCACCTTAAAAATCTAGTGTTGGGGTGCATGCTTGTAATCTCAGTGTTAGGACAGTGATGACATGGGGTTCCCTAAACTCCCTTGCCAGCCAGCCAATCCTAGTTTCAAGCCGGTAAGTGATTCTGTATCCAGAGACTATGAATGGCTCCTGCAGCATGATACCTAAGACTGTCCAGTGCTAGTTTTCCCCACATGTGCACCAACCACCACCAACACACACACACACACACACACACACACACACACACACACACTTTCTCTTTAAAAGCAAACATTGACATATTGCCTTTATTTTGCTGTTTCTTTGGTTTTCACTGGGAGTGTACCACAGGGCAGCTTATCTTCTACCTACTCTTTCCTCACTGCCTCTGGAATTTCTGTAGCAGACTGATGACTGTGACAGATGAAGGAACCCCTTGCATGGTTTGGATTCTCTCTGCTCCCCATATAAGATGGTCCAGTCACATCTCAGCTCACCTACTCCTCTCCAGTCAGACTAAGACTTCAACCTCTTCTAGAAATTCAAGCCGAGTCCCTTCTACTCCTGATTCCTGGCCTAGAGGCCAATCCCTGAAGCACCCATGACCCCATTTATTTGATATCTCGGACTCTTATCACATGTGATATTCTTTGAGATGTCTTACCCAGCAATGTTTTCTAAATAACAAATCCCCATCACTCTACTGTGCTCTACCTTACCCCTAAATGGATCTACATTGGGTCATCCTGAAAGTAGTAATGCTGCTATCTACCATATCCTTTTGTCAGTTACATCCAGGAATTTTCCAGAATAAAGCATTAGGGATTGCCTTTTTTTTTTTTTTTTTTTTTTTTTTGGTTTTTTGAGTCAGGGTTTCTCTGTGGTTTTGGAGCCTGTCCTGGAACTAGCTCTGTAGACCAGGCTGGTCTCGAACTCACAGAGATCCGCCTGCCTCTGCCTCCCAAGTGCTGGGATTAAAGGCGTGCGCCACCACCGCCCGGCCTAGGGATTGCCTTACTTAGGGTTGCTATTATTGTCATAAAACACCAAGACCTGAAGCAATTCAGGAGGAAAGAATTTAGTTCAGTTTCCAACTCTCAGGTCACACCCCGTCACTGAGAAAAGTCAAGGCAGAAACCAAAGTAGAAGTAATGTAGAAATGCAGCTTACTTGCTTCTATGGCCTGTTCAGCCCCTTCTCTCCCTCCCTTTCTTTTCTTTTTTCTTTCCTTGAGACAGGGTCTCTCTACATAGCCTTGGCTATCATGAAACTCACATTGTAGACCTTGGACTCTCAGAGATTCTCCTTCTCTGCCTTGTGAATGCTGGGATTAAAGGTATGTGTCATGATACCCATCTTTCAGCCTGCTTCTTTATACAACTCAGGATGGCTTGTCCAGGATCAGCACCAGCCACAATGGACTTGGCTCTCTCCCATCAGTCAATCAATCAAAAGCCCATAATACCTTACCCTACAGGTCAGTCTGATGGAAGCACTTTCTCAACTGAGAGTCCCTCTTCCCAAATGACTCTCATTTATGTCAACTAGACATAAAACTAACCAGGAAAGAGGGTGAAACCTTGATAACAGTAAGGTATCTTTGGTTAGAGGAAGGGAGAAGATAAGAAAAGGGAAAGGGAGGGTGGGAAATCATTCTAAACAGCAGAACTTGAAAACTAATCATGGCTCAGAAACTAAATGCAGCATTATATAGGCATTAAAACAAACAAGAAACCTAAAATACAAAACTATTTGGTTTTATAGATTTGTAAAATGAAAACCCAGTCACAAACATACACATGCTTAAAAATATCAGACATGTAGACTATGCATATTTACGATCATAGTGGTTATGTTCTGTTCCTACTGGGAGTTGTGGTACATTTGTGGAAAAGCATTTGTAACGTGAAAACACAGAAACAAAAATAAAACACCTTGGCTTTGAAACATTTCCTTGAGTTAGCACGGACCACAGTAATTTCTGCTTTATATTTGCCAATAGACTGTTGCTTCAATTCTAAGCTTCTCTGAAAACACAAAATGAAGAATGGATAGAGGAGGAAAGATGGTGAGACTGAAAGAGGCATGTGGGATTCTCAGCAGCAGATTCGTAGCCACAGGACTACAAGAATGAAGCCATGCCCAGGGCCACTGTCTTTGTGCCCCACGGGAGGGCTCTGTGTGCGGCAATAAAAGCCCTAGAGATGTTCCATGCATAATATGAGTCACCATAGACTCTGGTCCTGCTAAGTGTTCCACCAGCTTTGCCACACACACACTTGTGTGTGCATGCTCTAGGTGTTTGTACACTTTTCTTTTGCACTAGTTGTTAATTGCGAAGAGTGAACTACATCAATCAAATCGTGTCTATAAACAATCCACACATTGGTGCATTCCTAACAGTAGAGCCTTTCATTAGTAACTTAATAGTTTACCCATTTAACCGTGTGACAAAGCATACACTCTTGCTAGATGTAGGTTAGACCCTCATCTCTGCAGAACTATAGTGCAATGCCCAACCTGGATTCTGTAGTCAGCACCACCACAGACAAGCTCAGGGTCCTCAGATGGCAGTTTCCCTCTGCATTGGTCTCCCTGAACTCCACACGTGTGCTGGAACACAGGTGTCTTGATGTTTGCTGTGCTTTCTCATGTAAGTGACTAGAGAGCACCATGGAGAATAGGAATCTTTATATAACACTGTGATTCTAGACGTCCCTTTATGAGAGGTTGCTAGAGCTGAAAATAGCTACTTACGCTCTTGACAAAAGAATACAATTTTTTTGCTAGTGTTTGGGGATTGATACATTGACACCTGAGGCTCACAGACATTTACATCAGATGAGTTCATGCTGGCAGGTCATATTTTCAACAGAGAGGCTTAACGTGTTTAAAGGTTGTTGGTGTCTGGATCTTAACGATGAAGAGACATAATTCTTCATCTGAAATCTACTTCCTTGCTTCCGATGGACAGCTTTGCTTAGGAACATGGGAAGAAACGAGTTACTTGGAGGTAATGAGCCCCTGGGCCTGCAGGATGCCTGCATTCATTAGCACAGTGTTTTGTACAGATGGTCTGCAATTTGTCCATTCTTCCAGTTTGTAAACAAATCTGGAAATGCAGACTTTTGAAGACAATTCAATTTTTTTCCCAGAGAACTAGCTCCTGATTTGCCATTGGAATGTATCTGGGGAGTGGATGGGCTTTCTTCAATGGTAGATGCCACGATATACAGTCTGATGTGGAGGACTATTCCTTTGGAAGAGGGGAGGAAGGATGCTTTGTCTAAAATGAGGGTAACCTGTGATACTTGGTTACACTGCATTGTTAACTGCCACTCATTCGGCCCTTTTCCTAAGCACAGCTATGTATGGACATATGCAAAGCATCATGTTCGCTGTCAGTCAACAGCACACCAGCATTCTCATGCGAGCATGGGAGTGGTGTTGCTTTGCTTTCATATCCAAAAGACACCCAGTCTAGTGAAGGGAGAGCTGCTGGCACAGGATAGCAGTTTCCATGCAGAACCCCAATCCCCATAACCTTTAAACTCTAGGTGGTACCAACCTGGAAATCTTTCATGTGCCTTGCTCAGAAAATGCCAATAGGGGCCATTCCTTGATGCCATCTACCAGGGGCACTTTCCCTCAGTCCCAGGTCCTTCCTTGAAACTGTTTAACTTCAGGATCAAGTGGAATTGCTCATATATTTAGTAGATGTAATCTAAGAAGCTTCAAATTTTCTTCTGCTCATCACTTGTGACTGTTTTCTTTTTGCTCTATTCGCTGCCCAGCTGCTTCATAAACAATTTTAAAATCTTCCATTAGTCCAAGAGACACCATGATGACAACTCTTGTAAAGAAAAACATGTAAATGAGGTGGTTGTTTACAGTTGGAGGTTAAGTCCGTTATCATCAAGGAGCATGGCAGCTGGGAGTATGGTGTATGCATGCATACATGGTGCTGGAGAATTCTACATCTTGATCCAAAAGCAACAGGAAGTGAATTGCCTCACTGGGTGTAGCTTGAACATATATGAGATCTCAAAGCTCACCTTCAAAGTGACACACTTCCTCCAACAAAACCACACCTACTCTAACAAGGTCATACCTGCTTCCTAATAGTGCCACTTCCTTTAGGGGGACATTTTCTTTCAAACCACTACTGTTTCATTATATATTCCACACTGGTTTTGAACTCTGAAACCTCTTATCTGTCTTCCAGGTCCTGGAAGTAAAGGTATATGCCATACAATCATTGTTTCCCTAAATAGTTATGTGGCCAAAATTCCTTTTAAGTATTTATGTTTATGCCCACAGGCAAGTGCTATTGCCAGCCTGTGCCAAAGAAGGGTTAATGATGATCCTTATCTGATCAAAGTACTGAGACTAAGTGACTACTGAGCACTGAACCCCAAACAGACTATCCAGAGTCCCGGGAGCAGAGAAAAGAGGGCAAAAATACATAGCTGCGCTGTGGTGGCACATATCTTTAATCCCAACACTCAGGAGGCAGAGGCAGACAGATTTTGGTGAGTTCAAGGTCAGCCTAGTCTACAAGAACTAGTTACAGGACAGGCTGCAAAGCTACAGAGAAATCCTGTCTTGTATACAAATACACACACACACACACACACACACACACACACACGAATGACCTGAAAGATAGGAAAGAGTGCTATTAAATACTGAGCTTACCCAGATATAACTTTGCCATTGCCATCATGAATATACAGAAGCAAGTGGACACGTACAAGATTGAGTTAACACTCCATCATGATAGAGGAGGTATCATGAGACCCCTTGTTCTTATGGGGAGCTATTGACTATTAATGATTGATGTGGGGGGATGTCTTTTACTCAGTCATGTGGCCACTAAGAACTAGTTGGAAAGAAGGGGTTCTGAGAGAAGGAAGGAGTCACCAGAGTCTAACGGGAGTAGACTCTGTATGTATGTATGTATGTATGTATGTATGTATGTATGTATGCATGAAAATGTCAAAATTAAAAGAAAGGTCAAAAAAGAATAGAAAAAAATAAAAAGAACAGTTCAACCCATGCTACACTAATACTGTGAGGCTGCCGAGAAAGTGACCTAAATTGTGACATGGGGACATTACTGAAATCTATTATGTGTCAAGAACAGCTATACCTTCCCTCTCTAAGATGTCTGGAGTTTTATTTTCTTTCCTGGAAATAAGTAAACATGAATGTAGCATACAATCCCTGAAATTTTGCTACAATTATCCAGTTCAGAATATTAATATATTTATGTACACCAAAAGTAGCTAAGCCAATAAGTGACCTATAAGAATACACTCTGCTCTTTCCCTTGTATCAGACAGGAACATGGTTCTGAAGCAGAGGGAGCTATCTTGTGACCATTAAAGAAGGGAGAAGACACTACACGTCCCTGGGGTCCTTGCTTCACAATCTGATGCATTATCTTGTTTGTTTCTTACAACTGGAAAGGAGGCAACACAAATCTTTCTATTTTGTATTCTTTATGATCTGTCAGAGGCTACATGTATGCAATTAGGAGTCTTCAAATGTTTTGTCTACTGTGAGGCATTTACCGTTTTCTTAGGCTTCTTAGTTGTCACGTGAAGCACTGCTTTTTAATATTTCCTGTAATATGATATCATATCATACATCTTAGCTGGGACTCAGCAATCTCTGGAGGGACAAGCCTGAGCTCGTGATGGAACACACCATCCTCTAAGGTTGGTTGAAACCATCACTTGCTCTGTCACTTGTGAGTTAGACCTTAGCTATCCTGCAAGTGATTTCTCATAGTGCTACTAGTTCCTTCTGTGTGTGCTTTTCCTTACGGGCTGGACAGATTGATTTTATAGCTACCTACACAGCAGTTTCTTCCTTTTAGCTCCACTTACCTGATTATGCATCACAAAAGGAAATAGAAATGTGGCATCAATGTCAGCGCTCAGAAGCAGCCCCAGACAAGTGACAGAGATTTCAGGAGCTCAGCCAGAGCACACTCATCAATGCTCAGGAAGATGATGGGCAGGAGTCAAAGAAGCCACTGAAACACCATGTGCTTGTGGGCTGTGACACCTGTCATAGCAATTATTCTTTTGCTTCCCAGCTTCAAGTACAACACTGGGCATGGCTTTGCACTATTTCAAAAAATTATTAAATAAGCAAATGGTCTCTGGGAAAAGGCCTGTCCTCATGTCCTGCTTACTTGGATAGTTAATTGTCACAAGTGAGGAATGAAACATGTAGAACTCACAAGAAGAATGGTCAGATAAAAGGAGAGCATCATACAGATGCACTATACATAGAAGATCAGGGAAGACATGGAATCAAAGGATACTTCTAAATGATGCCTGGGCTGCCATTGCTTTACTTCCACATTGTCTAGTGTGGCGAATCTTGTCTTCACTAATTCTATTTGTGCTTGGTGTCATCTACACAGATACATTTTGCATCTCCAGTCCATACTCCTCCCCCACTCAAGAGCTGCCAAGCTCCATCTCCCCAATGCTCTAAGCAATGGTCTAGTTTGAATGTGTGATATCCTCCACAGAATTATGTGTTTGAATACTCAGTCCCCTGCTGAGATTGTGGAATGTTTAACTATGGTACCTTGCTGGTGGACACAGTGAGGTCGGAGCCAGCCTTTGGGAGTTACAAGCTGGCCTTCCAGTTAAGCCTTCTGTTTCACCATCTGCCAAGGTATGAACAAACCACCCTAGAAGCTTCCATTGCCTCAGGCCAAAGCATCCTCGCAGCTACTGCTGCCCAGCTATAAAGGACAAATCTTTCAGCTAGGCTTCTCTTAGGCGCTTTGTCACAATGTCAAGAAAAAGCCACTGGCTTGCAGTATGGTGTACCGTTCCCAGGAAAACATTACTTGGGGGTAGAGAGAACTAGCATGGATACAGAGCTGCCATTCAGAAGGAGGAGACCTGTGTCTACGCTCATACCTCCCTCCATCATCTCAGGTTTTCAGAGGGCTTTTGAGTGACAGGATATTAACTAAGAGCTCCCCTTTCCTGTTCCTCCTTATTATACAGTACATCCCCAAGGGCTCAAAAAATTCCCAGTTTATTACAGATTAAAGCAGGGAGATCCTAAGTGCTCATACACGAACTGGGCTGTAAAACAGACACAAAGTTACATACAGCTAGATAATGATACACATGCAGACAACACCCAGACACACAGAGGTGCATCGAAATCTTCCGTTCAGCCACAGTGCAAGGCTAATCCAGGAATGACCTGTGTGGGAAATGTAGGGATAGGTACCCATTAGCTCAGGTCCATTCATTGCATGGTAAAGGATAAATTATCCCAGTTTTGAGTATTTTCCAATGACACAAGGCAATGATGAGAGGCCAGATCACTGCAGTAGCACAACCTGCAGAGCACCCCTGTGCAGACATGTGACTCTGAGTTAATGACACCTAAAGAGGAAAAGGCACAATACTCATCCATTTTCTGTTCTTTTGATGATTATATATTCCAGACAAGTTTGCTTTCAGCCAATACATGCAGTTACCACTAAAGAAGAAAATAAACACTGTCAGAAAAAAAAAGATCATGCCTACTGTAATAACACAGCTTCAAAACAACCGGATTCAGACTCTCAAGTGCTGCATGAATAGCTTGTGCACACCAGTAGTGGTTCACAGCTAGCTATTAAAGTTTAGACAGGAGTCCATGTCACTTCTGGTGATCTCTCCAGAAATAGATTCCAAGCAGTTCTACAAGCCTCTACCTCAGTCTGTTGTTACAGGCTCCAAACAGAAATAATCTGTGAAACCCTGTCTTGCTGTCTTGAAGTGGTGGAACTCTTGGCTCCCGGCACTTGTATCATGAGCGTTCCTAGGACAGATGAACCCACAGGCCTGCCAATCATTCATGCCCAGATAAGGGCAAGGTGGACTGAGAAGGGCTTTGTATAGCAGGCAACAGATTATCCAAATTGTGTAGCAATTTCACTTCACTATCTAATGTGCACAACAACTAAAGAGAAAAGAAAACTGGAAATTTCCAAGATCACAGATTAATACACAAGAGCATTTCTTTTGAAACTAACATGATTATCTTATTATTGAAAGTTACGATAGACTCAATGGAACTGTGATGGTGGGTATCAGAGGGGAAGAGGAAAAGGAAAAGGAAGGAGATTGATAGTTCACTTAAGTTTGATGGGCTACTACATGTTAGAATATTCTTTCTTCTTCTTCTTCTTCTTCTTCTTCTTCTTCTTCTTCTTCTTCTTCTTCTTCTTCTTCTTCTTCTTCTTCTTCTTCTTCTTCTTCCTCCTCCTCCTCCTCCTCCTCTCCTTCCTTCTTCTTCTTCTTCTTCCTCCTCCTCCTCTCCTTCCTTCTTCTTCTTCTTCTTCTTCTTCTTCTTCTTCTTCTTCTTCTTCTTCTTCTTCTTCTTCTTCTTCCTCCTCCTCCTCCTCCTCCTCCTCCTCCTCCTCCTCCTCCTGCTCCTCCTCCTTCTTTCTTCTTCCTCCTCCTCCTCCTGTTCCTCCTCCTCCTGCTCCTCCTCCTTCTTTCTTCTTCCTCCTCCTCCTCCTGTTCCTCCTCCTCCTGCTCCTCCTCCTCCTCCTCCTTCTTGGACACAGGCTTTCTCTGTAACTTTGGAGCCTGGCCTGAAACTAGTTCTTGTAGAGCAAACTGGCCTTGAGCTAACAGAGATCTGCCTGCCTCTGCTTGTGACATCACTGCCTGGCTGTGTTAGAATATTCTTAAACAGGGTGAACAGGGGAATCCTATCAGAGAGATCACCAAAAGGGTTTGACAGAGGAGAAATTATAGTGATGGACTAAGGATCTATGCACAGTAGAAAACCTAGATCAGAATTTAGCTGCTCAGACAGAATTGATAGAAACATGTTTCATTTGCTTTGGAATTTCAGAAGCCGAGAGCCAAAAGTTGCGCTGTACTAATAAAAACTGCTTGAATTTACCATGCTTGTCTGTAACATACAAAAAGCTTCCTAAAATCAATAAGAAATTGATATTTGAATTGATCTATGTACTGGGATAGAATATTTGTCAAATGGGAAAGTGCGAGAAGTCATCCAAGCAATAATGAATACAAAATTACAAATTGTTAGTTCATAAAATTGTGAAAATTGAATGAATCCATTCAAGTCAGGAAAAATATAAAGAAATAAAAGTTCGATTCTTCTCTGATAGTATTCTATGTGATGGTTAATACTGGCAACTAGGCGGGTTCTAGATCCTCTGGAGATGCTTGAGAAGGATGATTCAGATTGGGGTAGACTCTGGGCATGCCCACAATGGATTATTTAGATTAGGTAAATTAAGGTGATTAGAGCTACTACATTCATTGTGGGTCAAACTCTTCTGGGGTCTGGGGTCTCGCACTGAACACCGGCCAAGATGGAGCATTCTTCTCACTTTACTTGCTGAATGTCGAGACTGCATGACCAGGGCCTCACACTTCTGCTACCGCATCATTGCTTGGCATGACCGACTGACTTCCCCTTGAACTGTGAGCCAAACTACACCCTTCCTTCTTTTAGGCACTATGGTCAGGGATGTTATAACAGCAAGGAATGCAACTCAGAGAGTTTGTATTAGGATATTTCACATATTAAATGACCTTGCAAGTTTTACAGGTGATGGAGGAAGGTCATTGGTTAAATAATAAAGAAACTGCCTAGGCCCATTTATAGGCCAGCCCTTAGGTGGGTGGATTAAACAGACAGAATGCTGGGAGAAAGAAGCCGAGTGAGGAGTCGCCATGATTCTCCCACTCCAGACAGACACAGGTTAAGATCTTTCCTGGTAAGCCAGCTCGTGGTACTACACAGAATATTAGAAATGGGTTAGATCAATATGTAAGAGCTAGCCAATAAGAGGCTGGAACTAATGGGCCAGGCAGTGATTAAAAGAATACAGTTTCCGTGTAATTATTTCGGGGCATAAGCTAGCCATGCGGGCGGCTGGGTGCCGGGGACGCAGCCCAGCCGCTCATATTACAACATACAGGAAATGAACACGCTTTGAAAATCTGTAGAACCCCATTATTTCCAGTGGAACAATCGTTACCATCAAGAGATGTTATATATATACTACAATGTTAATCACAACTTTGTTTATAATACTGAAGCAAGTGAAAACAGCCTATGTTTTGTCATTTAGTTCACTTCTGTCATGCTCAATCAATAGAATGGAACATTGCCATTCAAAAAAGAACAATGCCCATTTTAATTAAATGGGACATCTTAATGAGACAATACTGCCTGGAAAAGCAGAACAGAAAGCTTGTGTTTTATTGTCCCTGAATTCAAGTAAACTCAGGAAAATATCAGAAAATAAGTTTATCACATGTTGCTTTAGATTTTTATGGATTCAATTTCCTTCTTATAGGGTCATAGATCACAGTTATTTTTTGCATGGGGTTTTCATTAAAATATCTCTGGCTTTTCGAATTACAGGAATGGCTACTTGCTTCTAGCCCTCTCTGTAGGTTGGCGCACACTGTCAACAGAAGTGAATTCTTGGTTCTAGGTCTGGGTACTTAGTTTTGTGTGTTTGGATTCTCCCAGAATTCACCATTCTGCCGTAACATCTTACATACAGGGTCTCCAAGACTGACCATGTCCCTTAGAACCACACTGCCAGCATCACTGAAGCAGGATGCTCAGCTGGCACCTAATGGCCACACAGCATAGGAAATACAAATTGATTGCTTTAAGGCAGTAAGATTTCTAAACTCTTGGTTCCTTTGTCAGAATTTAGCCTGTCCTATTTTCTATAACCTATGTGATATTCAAAACAGAAAAAGGCCACTTTCATTATACAAACAAATACATTGTGTCAAGTTTGGAAAAAACATTTCAATTATTCCTAGCCTTTAAAAATAGTAAACAGATTATCTTATATTGCTTATACATTTGTTCCTTCGACTAATATATAAACTAGAAAACATTCCATTGGTAGATGACTAGCGGCTAAGCGACTGTCCCAAGCTGCATTTTATATTCACAGGTATCCTTCCTCGCATGGCTGTTTCAGAGAACTCCCTGAGTTTTGCAAAATCAATCAGGCACGATGAGCCTGTGTCAGAACAATGGGCTCTGCATCTGCGGAGGGCAATGCAACGAGCATCCATTGCTCTGACAGGCCATCCACCCTTCTGTTGACCATGCAATTTCATTAACAGGACTGAGCTTTTCATTTCTGGTTTTATTGTTTAAATAACATAGGTTGTTCCTTGGGTTAGAAACATTCCAAGAGGGAACTGGAGAGAGGTGACTTTTGATATGCAACCTGTTTTCACTCAGGGAGGGAGGGAGGGAGGGGGTGCTTCCATTTCTCACGTTAATCAGCCTGGTCAATTAAAGTGGATGGCTTCCTATTTGTTCTCACCCAGTTTATCCCTCTCCTCTTTGCATTTTGCTTTTTATGAACTATCTCAGAGCCGCTATTCAGGCTTCACAGCACTACTGGGAATGTTTAAACAATAAACTAAATTGGCTTCGTGATTTTCTTTCTTAAAAAAAAAAGTTCCTGAAAATTAGATTTCTCAACAGCCTCCACTCCACAACCCCTCCTTCCTTTTTAATTTAGATTTTTGGAGAAAATTCGTAGTGAGCGGGGGGAGGGAGGGAGGCTCTCGGTTTGAGAGTAAAGCACATACATATACTAGGATTATGGAAGTTTGTTTGCATACTTCGGGTGAGAGGCAACAGTCTTACAGGTCAAACTATGAAATAACTTCGCAGCTCTTTAGTTAACATGAGGCCATTTTGCCCTTTGACTATATCTGATTTTCCATTGTGGTCAATAAGTGGAGTGCAGAGGCGCCAGGAGTATCGCATCAGGAATGTCAGCACCCCAGACTGAGCAATCAATCCCCTCTAGATGTGAGATAATGCTGGGGCTGGTTTCACATAAAGAAGGTCAGCATGCTGCTGCTGCTCACTATGCGTTTACTTACGGCCTATTCTTTTCCACGCAAAAGTCACACTCTTCTTCAAGAAACAGAAATTACTGGAAGGCGGTCTACCTAATATTTTCAAACTAACTATCTTCTTTTTCAGCTGCACTTTCTGATGTAAACAAGACACATCCACATCGATGTATGTTCAAGGTTTCTTTTAGTCAAATAACTAAATGCCTGGTACCTGGGGCAATAAGAAGTGCTTTGCATTGTAAAATAATTATGCTTGAATTTGTTCTGCTGTTTCGATGCAATCCACTCCCTTTTCTGCCTTTCCCCTCACTCCCTTACCTTTACAGACATCTGCTATAGCGTTCACATCTCTCCTTCACCACCATCACCCTCAACACCAGAGTGTGCCTCCCTTGCAGACCAGAACAAGGAGAAAGAATGCCCTCTTTGTTTCCCAGTGGAGTTTTAAGTTGCCAGTTACACTCACCTTGAGGACAAAAGGATCAGACCATCAAACAGACTGTGGCCATTATAATCAATATGCCAATCGGTCTAGTACCCTACTCCTGCAGAAATGTGAGTTGATTGGATCTGCTTTCAGAGTCCTACTAATGGAAAGAAGGGCAGAAAGGAATCTTGGCCGGGAAGTGTTGAAAGATCGGGTAATGATTTTCTACCTGGCATTGGGCTGCCTAGGGTGGCAAAGCGGTCGGTTTTTCTCCAGCTTGAATGATGAGTCTGGTACTGAGCGTAAGCCGCCGCGTGCATCTGCTCTTAGTGGATTGTGCATGCTGCTGGTCTTAAGCAGTTCCCCTAACGATTCGCTTAGGAATGCATGAGAAGAGAAGCCTTGCCTCTCCAGCAAGCTTGCATCTACAGGTTTAACAGTCATGGTTTCTTTTCCATTTTAGAGCTGTTATTTTTCTCCTGCTGTTGTTAGGGCTGAAGCATTAGCGGAAGTGTGATGAATGTACATAGTGAGGCCTGGCATTACCTGCTCTGAGTTCTGCATTTTGCTCCCTCCCTTCTGACGAGGAGCTGCAATACACTGCATTTTCTCTTTTCCTCCAAGTGTCTATTTTGGTTGAAACCAAGACTCACCCCTTAAAGCTCTTATTTTGATGCAAATCATAGGCTGGGTATGCTCAGCACATTCGGATCCATGCGCCTGCAATCCTGACCAGCCCTGGCAACAGTGCCATATCACCAGAGGGCACCAGCTGCTTCAGGAACTGCTGTAAAGTCAGGAAGACATGGGGTTTGTCTGCACCATTCCAGACTGGCCTGTAAATGAACTACAGATGGTTTGCCAACTCATATCTTACAGAGAACTCAGTTTCACCAAAATGACCCTAAAAAGATCATATATGATTTTTGTAAGCATAAACATGTCCTGTGTCCCTGTGATAGGAAGAAACACAAGAGGTCTAAGGAAGCATAGTTCCTATATCGTTCATACAGGGGAAATGCTGAATTTGACATGCTCTCAGGGGATCAATCAGTCCCAGTAACAAAATCCACCATCTGAGACTATGAGAAGATAATGTCGGCATGATGACACCAGACACTTGGCCAGGAAAGCTGGAGTGATGGCAGGGAAGCTCCAGTGAACAAGAGGAGACGGAATGTGTTTTTTAGACTAGGAGAGATGCAGTTTTCTTTAATGGATCCCAGACAAGAAACCTGCAGAGTGAGAAATTAGAAATCAACCTGGTAGACATACTTTTAGTTATTTGTTTATTAAATGACACTTGCTTCATTTGAGACTGATGGTTTCAGGGAGGTGGAACCATGCTGCGAGATGTAGACGCACACCTGGTCCTGGCTGACAGGGGCTGACATCCTTACCCCTCATGGCATTTGGAGTCCACCAGGGTGCCCCATCTATCCCCAGTCCTGAGGGGAACTGACTCAGGAATCTGACTCTAGGGTCAACCCCCAGGAGAGAGTGAGGACCTGAGTAGCACACAGCACTGTCTGCCTGACGGAAAGCTAGCGCCAACATGGGACTCTCAGCACTGCGTTTCATTTTCATTTCCTTGCTTTCTCCAAACTTGACAAACACTGAAATTCCTCCGAGAAAACTAATTCCTAATGACATCAAGAACATGTGAAGTACTGTAACTGAGTCGCCCAATCCAAGACAGAGTTAAAAAGAAGTCCAAGGGTTCCCTGTTTACCCCACAGGAAGTTTCTTTCGTCCAATTGTGGGAAATGGGTTAGGACGCTCTGCACTAGTATTTACCCAAAAGCTCCTCAACATCAAGGCAGTCTGGAAACCATTTCTAGCTGAAGCAACTCAGGGTGGATAGCAATGCCTCCTAGTTAAGCAGAAATGAATGGCAGAATTTACACGTCAGTGCTCCTGGATGCTCATGTTTTGACACTGGGTCTTTTGTCATCTAGACTGGCCTTGAACTTGCTGCCTTCCTGGCTCTGCCTCATGAGTACCAGGATTCCAGACATGTGCCGATACAGTTGGCTTTACAAATTAGTGTTTAAATGTTCTTATTCACTGTAGACTCTCAAATTATGATCAAAAGTCCTACACAAACACCTCAGCCTGGAGGACAGTGGCTTGTACTAAGCTCAATTCATTGAAGAAGAGAAATTAGAAGCCAAGCAAAGTTGGGCATTAAGGAGTTGGTTGTTATTAGCTACAGTTTGCGGTAAACAGATAGCCTCAGGGGAGGGCATCCATCTATTCCCATACCTCCCCCTGGCTGACTAGTCCCCTGGTATTATTCTATCTAGATGGATCACAGTACGCATACAGCTTTGCCTCCCTCTGGCTCCTTTCTTTGCCACTTCTCCTGTTTTACAATGTAAACGAACTCCCAGCAGACTCAGAATGATGAAGGGGGATCTTTGATTCTGCATACATTACAGGGATCAGCAGCTAAATGCTGGGTGATAAACACCATCAGAGCATAGACTGCACCAGGAGGAAATGATCTTTAATGGAGTCGCTCTTAGAAGAATCTGCATGTGGCAACTCTAAATACTGTGGTCCCTGTTACAGATCACACGCCGCTAATGCATGAATATTAAAGAAGAAAACAGCAGAGATGTGAACAGGTGCCAGTAGAAGGAGCTACCAAAAGGAAACTCCATTTATAGTTCCTCTGCCTTTCACAGGACCAGCTCTAGGCAAACCAGAACAGACAGAATCTTTCCTCCTAAATCCCTTCATCCACCCTTGCTGCATTATCCCTATGCTCCTTGATCTCTTTCTATCATGTTCTGCCAACAAGGATCAGAGCTAAAAATAACATTTGGAGAACATGTATCTGATACTGCCACTGGATATTTGTAGTTTAATTGCAGAGGGGGGCACCGAATCTAAAGCGTAACTCTCTAGTAGAGGAACTGCAGGCAAAACCAGACAAATGGAGGTTAGGTAAAGTTTGGGAATTTGTTCATATACTGTAAGCAGGTTTCTTGATGCCTGCTAGTTCTTTTCCTTTATATCAATGGCTAATGGCTCTGCGGATTCCTTTCCCTTCTAAGAATGGGTGGTGGTGGTGGAGGGTCGGAGGGAGTTCCTGACAGCTCGGTGCATCAAGGCTTTAACCTGATGCCGTGTACTCTCATCATATGGTGATACCATTTAGAAGTCATTCATATCAACCATATACTTGCTATGGGGACAAAATCCGGCTACGCCCCATCACTCTTGACATGGGGCATACGACCCTGCCTCTGTGGCCATGAGGGCATACACGTCCATGTGCTGGCAGCAGGATCGTAAAGATTCAAGTTAAAGAAGGGACAGAGAAGCTGAGCTGCTGCCATGCAGGCAGTCGCCAGCATAAATGATAACAGAGATGGATCGGAAACTCCAGCACCCCCGTATGCCATCACCTGCTCTCCCAGTTCTATCTTGTTTAAGTTTGTCGTGATCAGACTGTTGTGTCATCAGAATAACAGCAGCCATAAATCTTCATTTCAGAGAACTGATCACATACCTAAGCAAAGAGGAGGTCACTCTATCTGCTGTGTTGTCTAAACGAATCCATCAAGGGATCCTGAGTCTTTTAATCATAGTGCTGTCATTTGGTTTGGGTAAGCATATTTTCCCTTCATTAGATTTAATATATAATCTCATTACAGAAATATGACACTCCACACTAACTCTCAGCTCATAAATCAGCTTCTACTTCTGGTTCCTGAGACCCAAAAATGAAAAAAAAAAAAAAAAAACCTGACAAAGTGTGGTAAAAGTGTATAGCACATTATGCCAGCCATTCAGAAGTGTTATCCTGCCATTCATATCTCATCTGCATCACTGATTTTCCCAGTAATGTTTCCATGTGGGTTATTGTGCTAGCTTCTACTGTCATATGTAGTCAGCCATTTGAAATGCATGTAAGTCATGAATCACTCCCAAAGATCACCTCTTTTTACCCACCTAATTATATAGGCTGTTCCTTCCCTCCTTCTTTCTCTCCCTCCCTCCCTTCCTCCCTTGCTCCCTTTCTTTTCTTCCTTCTTTCCTTCCTTCCACCTAGCTAACATCATGCAACATCAAGATATTCATAGACTACCCACATAGCTATCTATTTAGGAAGCATGTATAACGTGACTTGTACTTTTCTGGCTTTCGATAGGATAAGAAAGAACAATAGACACATCTCTTGGGTTTAAAGATAGTACAATGCTTTAGGGGAGAGAAAACATTTTTGTAATACAAATAAAAGAGATTCTCTGTAAATACTATACTAAATATACAGTTAAAAGGCCCCTCTCAGGAAATATCTATGTGCCTATATACTATGCATCTACTTTAGTATTTAAAACACTTTCAAAGGTAGTAATCTCAACATAGAAGATACTTGTCGATTTCAAATTTTTACATTAAAAAAATTAATATATTGAAGTCATGTAATAAATGTTTCAACCAGAAGACATGAAATGACCCCAAGATTGGGTGAAGTTTTGGAAGAATTAGAAAGCTATGAGACACACATTTATTAACGCACATGTAATTCCGTGAAGTTTTCTTATATAAAATAAATATGATCATGTCTTATAGAACACATTCTCTAAAACCATTCATTTTGCCATGTGTTTTTTAAAGTATGACATTAATTTTTAATTTATTTAGATGGTTCTGATTGGGTGTTCAATTCATAAAACAATTTTCTAACAATTAAGAATTCACTGGTTCAGATCTTAAACTTTTAGATGATCTTCTAATATTAAAACCCTACAAAAACCTTCAGTCTACAAGTTCAGACAAAGTATCGGTGATTCATAGGGACTCTAAAAATTCTACAAACACCATCAGACTACCAGTTCAGTCAAAGTGTTGGTGATTTGTAGGGGTTCTAATTCACAACAGCAACCTGGTCCCTCAGACTTTTTAGGAAGGAGTTTTACCTCCACACCTATGCAGATGGAGAGCAGTATAAGCACACTGTCATTATGAATCTCATCTGGTTCGTGGTGCCAAAAGAAGCAAACCAAGACTATGGCCAAACAATTCCCAGGAATTTTATACTTTGACCAGGTCTTTGTAGACTACAGTAATTAAAAAGAAAATGTTTGTTTTTATAGGAATTATGATAAGGTGATAAATATGGTTCCAAATATCTAAAATTTAACACTTTTTATATGTATATATATACATACATACATACATACACACACTCGCACACTCTTAAAAAGTGTTGGAAATCGAGACCCAGTGGAACATGTGTCTTGTCTCATCTATTCAAGAGGCCTGGCAGAGGTGGTTATTTGGACCTAGAGTTAAATTTGGTCACTTAGGTGAAGAAGGCAAGACTTCATCACAAATAAACCAACACACAGCAAACAAAACAAAGCAGAGAGAAGCAAAACAAAATAAAAGCAGAAAGACAGAATGCACAGGTATGGGTGCCCTTAATGCCTTAATAAAGACTGATAAATGATAACACTACACTACTCTGATCTTTGTTCCCATATCTTCCCTGAATGTAGCCAACAGACACTGGGAGAGTTTACTGCTGTGTGCTCAGTTATACACAGGTGTGGAGACCTGAGGTTGACGTCAAAGAACACCCTCCCCTTCTCACCATCTTCCCCTCCACATGGTCTCCTATACCTTCCTTTTCTTTTTTTTTTTTTTTTTTTTTTTTTTTTTTTTTTTTTTTACTTATTTATTTATTTTTATTCTTTTTTAATTAAAATTTCCACCTGCTCCCCATATCCCATTTCCCTCCCCTCCTCCCAAATATTGCCCTCCCCCCACTTCCCTCCCCCTATCCCCACTCCTCTTCTCCTCCCCCCACTCCATTCCCCCTCCCTCTCGATACTGAAGAGCAGTCCAAATTCCCTGCCCTGCAGGAAGACCAAGGTCCTTCTATCTACGTCCAGAGAGGTGAGCGTCCAAACAGGCTAAGCTCCCACAAAGCCAGTTCATGTATTAGGATCGAAACCTAGTGCCATTGTCCTTGGCTTCTCATCAGTCTTCATTGACCGCCATGCTCAGAGAGTCCGGAATCAACCCATGCTTATTCAGTCCCAGACCAGCTGGCCTTGGTGGGCTCCCAATAAATCAGTTCCACTGTCACAGTGGGTGGGTGCATCCCTCGTGGTCCTGATTTTTTGCTCATGTTCTCCCTCCTTCTGCTCCTCATTTGGACCTTAAGAGCTCAGACCGTTGCTCCAAATTGAGACTCTGTCTCTCCCTCGATCCATCGCCAGATGAAGGTTCTAAGGTGATATGCAAGATATTCATCAGTATAGGATAGGGTCATTTCAGGTTCCCTCTCCTTAGTTGCCCAAGGTACCAGCTGGGGACATATTCCTGGACACCTGCGAACCCCTCAAGAGTCAAGTCTCTTGCCAACCCTAAGATGGCTCCCTTAGATAGGATATATACTTCGCTGCTCCCGTATCCATCCTTCCTATATCCCAACCATCCCAATCCTCCGAGCTCCTCCCATCCTCCCCTTCTCATATTTCTCATCCCATTTCCCCTTTGCCCCATGCCACCTCACCCGCAAGTTCCCAGTTTTTGCCCTGGAATCTTGTCTACTTCCCCCTCTCCATGCGGATGACTATATGATTTTCTTTGGGTTCACTTTCTTATTTAGCTTCTATAGGATCACACATTATATGCTTAATGTCTTTTATTTTATGGCTAGAAACCGATTATGAGTGAGTACATCCCATGTTCCTCTTTTTGAGTCTGGGATACCTCACTCAGGATAGTGTTTTCTATTTCCATCCATTTGCACGCAAAATTCGAGAAGTCATTGTTTTTTACTGCTGAGTAGTACTCTAATATGTATATATTCCACACTTTCTTCATCCATTCCTCTATTGAAGGGCATCTAGGTTGTTTCCAGGTTCTGGCTATTACAAACAATGCTGCTATGAACATAGTTGAACAGATACTTTTGTCATTTGATGTGGCATCTCTTGGGTATATTCCCAATAGTGGTATTACTGGATCTTGGGGTAGGTTGATCCCAAATTTCCTGAGAAATCGCCACACTGATTTCCAAAGTGGTTGCACAAGTTTGCATTCCCACCAGCAATGAATGAGTGTGCCTCTTTCTCCACAACCTCTCCAGCAAAGGCTATCATTGGTGTTCTTGATTTTAGCCATTCTGACAGGTGTAAGATGGTATCTCAAAGTTGTTTTAATTTGCATTTCCCTTATCGCTAAGGAGGTTGAGCATGACCTTAGGTGTCTTTTGGCCATTTGAATTTCTTCTGTTGAGAATTCTCTGTTCAGATCAGTGCCCCATTTTTTTATTGGGTTCATTAGCATTTTAAAGTTTAGTTTCTTGAGTTCTTTATATATTTTGGTGATCAGACCTTTGTCTGTTGCAGGGTTGGTGAAGATCTTCTCCCAGTCAGTGGGTTGCCTTTTTGTCTTAGTGACAGTGTCCTTTGCTTTACAGAAGCTACTCAGTTTCAGGAGGTCCCATTTATTCAATGTTGCCCTTAATGTCTGTGCTGCTGGGGATAAACGTAGGAAGTGATCTCCTGTACCCATATGTTGTAGAGTACTTCCAACTTTTTCTTCTATCAGGTTCAGTGTGTTCAGACTAATATTGAGGTCTTTAATCCATTTGGACTTGAGTTTTGTGCATGGTGATAGATATGGATCTATTTTCATTCTTCTACACGTTGACAACCAGTTATGCCAGCACCATTTGTTGAAGATGCTCTCTTTTTTCCATTGAATACTTTTAGCTCCTTTATCAAAAATTAGGTGTTCATAAGTTTGTGGGTTAAAATCAGGGTCTTCTACTCGGTTCCATTGGTCGACTTCTCTGTTTTTATGCCAATACCAAACTGTTTTCAATACTGAGGCTCTGTAATAGAGTTTGAGGTCAGGGATGGTAATGCCTCCAGACGATCCTTTATTATATAAGATTGTTTTGGCTATCCTGGGTTTTTTGTTTCTCCATATAAAGTTGATTATTGTCCTCTCAAGATCTGTGAAGAATTTTGATGGGATTTTAATGGGGATTGCATTGAATCTATAAATTGCCCTTGGTAGAATTGCCATTTTTACTATGTTGATCCTCCCTATCCAAGAGCAAGGGAGATCCTTCCATTTTCTGGTATCCTCCTCAATTTCTTTCTTCATTGACTTAAAGTTCTTGTCAAATAGATCCTTTACTTCCTTGGTTAGGGTTACCCCAAGATATTTTATGCTATTTGTGGCTATCGTGAAGGGTGATGCTTCTCTGATTTCCATCTCTGCTTCCTTATCCTTTGTGTATAGGAGGGCAACTGATTTTTTGGAATTGATCTTGTATCCTGCAACGCTACTAAAGGTGTTTATCAGCTGAAGGAGTTCTTTGCTGGAGTTTTTGGGGTCGCTTATGTACACTATCATATCGTCTGCAAATAATGAAAGTTTAACTTCTTCCTTTCCGATTTGAATCCCTTTGATCCCCTTATGTTGTCTTATTGCTATTGCTAGAATTTCAAGCACTATATTAAAGAGGTATGGAGAGAGTGGACAACCTTGTCGTGTTCCTGATTTTAGTGGAATAGCTTTGAGTTTCTCTCCATTTAATTTGATGTTAGCTGACGGCTTGCTATAAATAGCTTTTATTATAGTTAGGAACGACCCTTGTATTCCTAATCTCTCTAAGACCTTTATCATAAAGAGATGTTGAATTTTGTCAAATGCTTTTTCAGCATCTAATGAAATGATCATATGGTTTTTTTCTTTCAGTTTATTTATATGATGGATTACATTGATAGATTTTCGTATGTTGAACCAGCCCTGCATCTCTGGGATGAAGCCTACTTGATCATAATGGATAATTTTTCTGATGTGTTCTTGGATTCGGTTTGCCAGTATTTTATTGAGTATTTTTGCGTCGATGTTCATGAGTGAGATTGGCCTGTAGTTCTCTTTCTTGGTTGTGTCTTTGTGTGGTTTTGGTATCAGAGTAACTTCAGCTTCATAAAAGGAATTTGGCAATGACTTCTCTGTTTCAATATTGTGAAATACATTAAGGAGTATAGGTATTAGGTCTTCTTGGAAGTTCTGGTAGAATTCTGCATTGAAGCCATCTGGACCTGGGCTTTTTTTGGTGGGGAGGTTTTTTATAACAGCTTCTAATTCTTCGCGGCTAACAGGTCTATTTAGATTGTTCACCTGGTCCTGGTTTAACTTTGGTATATGGTACTTATCTAAAAAAGTGTCCATTTCTATAACATTTTCCAATTTTGTGGCATACAGATTTTTGTAGTAAGATCTAATGATTCTCTGAATTTCCTCTGAGTCTGTGGTTATGTCTCCCTTTTCGTTTCTGATTTTGTTAATTTGCGTATTCTCTCTCCGCCGTTTGATTAGTTTGGATAGGGGTTTATCAATCTTATTGATTTTCTCCATGAACCAGCTTTTTGTTTCATTGATTCTTTGGATTGTTTTCTGTGTTTCTATTTTGTTGATTTCAGCCCTCAATTTGATTATTTCCAGTCTTCTACTTCTCCTAGGTGAGTCTGCTTCTTTTTTTTCTAAAGCTTTCAGGTGGGCTATTAAGTCTCCAATGTGTGCTTTCTCCGTTTTCTTTAAGTGGGCACTTAATGCTATGAACTTTCCTCTTAGCACTGCTTTCATAGTGTCCCATAGGTTTGAGTATGTTGAGTCTTCGTTTTCATTGAATTCAAGAAAGACTTTAATTTCTTTCTTTATTTCTTCCTTGATCCAGGTGAGGTTCAGTAGTTGACTGTCCAGTTTCCATGAGTTCATAGGCTTTCTGGGGATAGCATTGTTGTTGAATTCTAACTTTAATCCATGGTGATCCGATAAGACACAGGTGGTTACCGATATTTTTTTGTAACTGTGTAAGTTTGCTTTGTTACCGAGTATGTGGTCTATTTTCGAGAAGGTTCCATGAGCTGCAGAGAAGAAGGTATATTCTTTCCTATTTGGGTGGAATGTTCTATAGATGTCTGTTAAGTCCATTTGATTCATTACCTCCCTTAATCCTCTTATTTCTCTGTTAGGTTTCTGTTTGATTGACCTGTCCATTGGTGAGAGAGGAGTGTTGAAATCTCCTACTATTAGTGTGTGTGGTTTGATGACTGCCTTGAGTTTTAGTAACGTTTCTTTTACATAAGTGGGTGCTTTTATATTAGGGGCATATATATTCAGGATTGAGATTTCATCCTGGTGAATTGTTCCTGTTATGAGTAAAAAATGTCCATCTCCATCTCTTTTGATTGATTTTAGTTTGAAGTCAACTTTCTTAGAAATTAATATGGCCACACCTGCTTGTTTCTTAGGTCCATTTGCTTGATAAACCTTTTCCCAGCCCTTTACTCTGAGTAGATGTCTGTCTTTGTGGTTGAGGTGTGTTTCTTGTAAGCAGCAGAATGTTGGATCCTGTTTTCGTATCCAATCTCTTAGCCTGTGCCTCTTTATAGGTGAGTTGAGTCCATTGATATTTAGTGATATTAATGACCAGTGGTTGTTAACTCCGGTCATTTTTCCTTTCTTTCTTTCTTTCCTTTGGTAGTAGAGTTTGTGTGTTTCCCTTCTTCAAGTTGTGCTGGTGAAGGGTCTTTAGATGTCTGAGTTATTGTGGGCATTGTTGGACTCCTTGGTTTGTGATTTTCCTTCAATTACTTTCTGAAGGGCTGGATTTGTGGCTACGTATTGTTTAAATTTGTTTTTATCCTGGAAAACTTTGTTTTCTCCATTTATAGTGAACGAAAGCTTGGCTGGGTATAGTAGTCTGGGCTTGCATCCATGGTCTCGTAGTTTCTGCAGTATATCTATCCAGGACCTTCTGGCTTTCATGGTTTCCATAGAGAAATCAGGTGTAAGTCTGATAGGTTTACCTTTATAGGTAACTTGACCTTTTTCCTTTGCAGCTCTTAATATTCTTTCTTTATTCTGTATGTTTTGTGTTTTGATTATTATATGACGAGGAGATGTTTTTTTTTGATCCAGTCGATTTGGTGTTCTGTATGCTTCTTGGACCTTCAAAGGAATATCTTTCTTAAG
This sequence comes from Chionomys nivalis, assembly GCF_950005125.1. Lineage (NCBI taxonomy): Eukaryota > Metazoa > Chordata > Mammalia > Rodentia > Cricetidae > Chionomys > Chionomys nivalis. The sequence goes on along the minus strand of NC_080105.1, from coordinate 44,663,982 downwards.
GTTGGGAAAGTTTTCTTCTATAATTTTATTAAGTATATTTTCTGGACCATTGAGCTGTACTTCTTCTCCTTCTTCTATCCCTATTATTCTTAGGTTTGGTCTTTTTATTGTGTCCCAGATTTCCTGAATGTTTTGTGATGAGAATTTGTTGGTTATGCTGTTTTCTTTGATGAGAGTGTTTATTTTCTCTATGGTATCTTCAGTGTCTGAGATTCTTTCTTCTATCTCTTGTAATCTGTTGGTGGTACTTGTCTCTGTAGTTCCTGTTCGTTTATTCAAATTTTCCATCTCCATCCTTCCCTCGGTTTGTGTTTTCTTTATTACTTCCACTTCGTTCTTCAAGTCTTGAATCGTTTCCCTTACCTGTTTGATTACTTTTTCTTGTTTCTCTTGGTTTTCTTGGGTATCTTTGAGATATTTATTCATTTCCTCTACCTTTTTGTTTGTAATCTCTAATTGGTTGTGGCAGTTTTTCACCTCCTGTTTAAGGTCCTCTATTATTTTCATAAAATTCACTTTTGAGTCGAATTCTTCTAATTCTTCTGTATTAGGGTTTAGACTTCTCATTTCGGGATTCCTGGATCCTGGTGATGTCACGTTGCCTTTCAAGTTGTTGGGGGAATTCTTGCATTGGCGCCTGCCCATCTTTTCCTTCAAATGGAGCCAGGAGAGGCCTGATGTCTTGGACCAGTCTTTGCTGTGACTAACTCTCTAGGTGTATCTCCTCAGTGTATGGGCAGGAACCGTTCCCTTCCAGGTGAACTCCTCAACACCAAAACATGGATGCGTGGTATTCCAATGACCCGCGTAAAGAAGGCCGAATGCAAGGGGTCGGGCGGGGTCCAGTAGAACACAGGCGACACTGCAGTACAAGCTGGAGGTGCCTGCGCTCCCTTTCGGGGGTTGCTGAGGCCTGCCCGCTGCTCTGGTTGGGTAGCCTTAGTGTAGGGGCGTTTGTGCTCTCTACCGGGACCGTCCGCCCCAGGATAGCACACACTCACCCGTCCCGATGAAACTTCTCGGCACCTACACAGGAATTCCTGGATGCCCCAATGAGCCAGGGACTAAGGGAAGTAGGGCGCAGGCAGAGCAGGTCCAGCAGATCACAGCAGAGACTGCAGCCCCAGCAGCAGGGGCCCGCTTTCCCTGGCGGGGACCTTGAGGCCTGCCCTCTGGTCAGGGACTCACTGCTCTGGGTTGGTAGCCTTAGTGAAATGGCAGGAAACTGTTCCACAGCTAAGGACCTTGCAGACAAGGCAGGTTTGGGGGTGGGGGTGGGGGCGGGTGTGTAGGAGAGCAAGCCCTGCAGCAGGAGCTGGGGGAGGGGTGTTTGTGCTCTCTACCGGGACAGTCCGCCCCAGGATAGCACACACTCACCCTTCCCGATGAAACTTCTCGGCACCTACACAGGAACTCCTGGATGACCCAATGAGCCAGGGACTAATGGAAGTAGGGCGCAGGCAGAGCAGGTCCAGCAGATCACAGCAGAGACTGCAGCCCCAGCAGCAGGGGCCCGCTTTCCCTGGCGGGGACCTTGAGGCCTGCCCTCTAGTCAAGAACTCACTGCTCTGGGTTGGTAGCCTTAGTGAAATGGCAGGAAACTGTTCCACAGCTAAGGACCTTGCAGACAAGGCAGGTTTGGGGGTGGGGGGGGCGGGTGTGTAGGAGAGCAAGCCCTGCAGCAGGAGCTGGGGGAGGGGTGTTTGTGCTCTCTACCGGGACAGTCTGCCCCAGGATAGCACACACTCACCCTTCCCGATGAAACTTCTGGGCACCTACACAGGAACTCCTGGATGCCCCAATGAGCCAGGGACTAAGGGAAGTAGGGCGCAGGCAGAGCAGGTCCAGCAGATCAAAGCAGAGACTGCAGCCCCAGCAGCAGGGGCCCGCTTTCCCTGGCGGGGACCTTGAGGCCTGCCCTCTGGTCAGGGACTCACTGCTCTGGGTTGGTAGCCTTAGTGAAATGGCAGGAAACTGTCCCTTCCTTTTCTTTTTAATTTTTGAAGGGGATGAGAGATGACTGGGATGCCACAGATTTAGTCACCCCACATCTATGTTCCAGTATGGAAGCAGTTTCACAAAATTTTTATAGTAACAGAACAAACACAGTCACAAGAACTGGTGCTTTAGAAATACACTGGGGGACTTTAAGGCAGTTACAACAAGGTAAAGAAATCTTAACCAAGGCCTCAGATGCTGTCTGATGAAGCTAGCCCTTTGGTTGGTAGAAACTATAGTTTTGTTAAGTCAATACATTTCAAAAAGGTTTTTTTTTCCTTTTTTATAGAAAAAAATCTTTTTCATATAGTATATCCTGTGCTCGGTTTCCCCTCCTCCATTTCCTCCCAGAGTATAGCCTCTCAACTCCACGATTCCTCTCTCTCTTTAGGAAGCAAATAGGCAAACAAAACAAACAAATCAGAATTAACAATAAAAAGAAAAACCACAAGAAATACCCACACATGCCACACACAGAAAACAAACAAAAAACATAAAAAGATATCATAAAATATACAAGTGAAAGACTATTTTTAAAAAACCCAAAATAGAGACTCGACAGCTCTGCTCTCTGGAGCAGATGCCATGCTCCCCTCTCCCCAGCAGACGCAATAAAGCTCCGACCCAGGATGGACATAGGCTAGAATTTTCCCGGTGAGCACACCTTGGGGTGCTACACACATGAATAGAAATGGGCCAAGCAGTGTTTAAAAGAATACAATGCATATGTTGTTATTTCGGGTATAAAGCTAACCATGCGGGAGCCGGGCAGGACGAAAAGCAGGCCCGCAGCTCATACTACAGATGGCGCCCAGACATGGGGCACTGAATCTACAGAAAGCCTGAGAAAGCTTGGGAAAGAATAGAGTAAAGCATGTTTTCTTGGTAGCAACAGTTTCTCGGATCTGCTCTGCTTGCTAGAGGCAAGCAAGTGCTCTCATCTAAGAGAGGCTTCCTGACTCAGCTTCAGCTGTGAAACCTTGCAGCTCATTTAAGAGGTCCTGCCATGAAACGCTTAAAACCGTGTTGGTGAAAAGCTGAAGGCATGCTTTTCGGTTTTCAGCCGTAGCAGGAAAAAAGTTGTGCTGTTTTAAAATGCCAGCTTTGTGGGCCGTCCTGCCAGGGCAAACTCTGACTCTTTGAGGCAGGAGGTCAGCTACAGAGAGAGCATTTGAGTGTTGTAGCTTGTTTGCTGGCAAGGACCTTGAAACGCCACAGAGTTGTGGTGATAAACAAGGCTACAGCCAGTGCCTCAGCCATGAGGCTGGAAAGCTAAGGAATGGCTGGATCCAGCTGTCAAAGCCATGGCTTTCATCCTACTGATATTGCTTGGTAAATTAAAGACTCATGTGGTCAGAAAAAGAGAGAGAGATACAGTAAAGAGAGATTCAAAGACAAAGAAAATTTCTAAATGGTTTACAGTGTGTTAAAAGTATATGCAGGCTAAAAGTTCTTAAAAAAAATAAGGAAGAAAGAGAGTAATTGGGTGTGGTAGTACACACCTTTAATCCCAACACTTTGGAGGCAGAGGGAGATTGACCTCTGTGACTTTAAGGTGTGGTAACACACGCCTTTAATCCCAATGCCTGGGAGGCAGAGACTGAAGGATCTCTGAGAGTTCAAAGACAGCCTGGTCTAAAGAGTTATTCCAGGACGAAGATATACAGAAAATATAAAAGTAAAAGTAAACGAAATAGAGGTTAAAATAAAGCCGCACAAAGATGGAAAATACAATGAGAATCTTGATACTATATGCTATTATGCTCTCTTTGAATTGTTTGAATGCTGAGGAAGGAGCAACAGTTGCTAAAAGATATTTGTTTATAAATGCTGCTGAACTAATCCAAGATAGATATTTTCAAAATACCTTGACTTCAGAATTTGGATCTAAGGATATGATACTTTGGAAAAGAGTTTCTTCTTTTGTTTTCACAGAGGATGAGACCCTGTGGATTTCTTCTATTTCAATATGGTATGATGGACCACGTCCTCCTGAAAGATTGCTGTGAACACCTTCAAAAAATTACTTCACTCGACTGCTGACTGAGAGGAACCTAGCAGACAGGTTATACCATGAAAGACTATATTACCAGTGCCCCCATTCAGCAGGAAGCAGTTTGGAGAGAAAAAACTGTGCCCATTTTCCCATATATTGTTTATAAATGTTCTTTTACATTTAAAGGGGGAAATGATATAGATACGAGTAATTTACATTGATATAAACTTTGCTTTGTTGATATAAATTTAAGGTCAATTTTGTTATATGTATATATATTTATGATATTGATTAAGGTATTGTGATTGTGTAGTTCATGTAAAAATGTTATGTATATAAGTTGTTAATGAATGGTTATTTATAATAGTCAAGTTTGTAGTCATGTTAGATTTTCTAGATGTGCATAGATATATTTTAGATAGACATTCTTCATATCTTTCAAAGATTATAAAATATGGCATTTTAAGTGTTTTAATAACTTAAGGTTTTTCATGATAATGAGACACGTCTGCTCCTGGCAGCACCAATCTACTTCAAGAAGAAAGAAGATGGGCATCGAAGAGGAACCTTATGGAGTTTGATAGCCAGTTGGGCAAGAAACTGCTCTTGCCTGGACTATTGCATAAACTGGACACAGAGAACCCGCAGAGAGAGGACTACTGAACTTGCCTAAAGGTGAGATGGTCTTTTGGGGTTCCTGATTCATGAAGGAGTCTGCAAGACATTCTGCAAGACACAGCAGATAGTGACTGAACTGACTTTGAAATTTCCTGCTTCATGGAAATGTCTCTGGATACTATGGGCCTATAGGCCGAAGATAGATGCCCCAACGGTACAGAGAAACTTTGGGTGACTGTCCAGGCAGCGAGATGTCTCTGTCATTTCTAGAGTTTGAAAGTTGCTTATTTTTTGAAAAATAAATAAATAAATAAATAAATAAAAAACCCAAAATAAAATGAGACAAATAAAATCTACATAAACACCACTGAGTTCATTTTGTACTAGACATCTTTTGCCAGGGTATGCGGTCTGTCCTTAAATGTGGTTTATATATCTAGCCTCCTATTGGGGAAAACTGATTTTTCCTTTATAATCAGTTGCCAATTGCAGATAACTTCTTGAATAGGAATGGGAGCTGTGCCTCCTTCCCCCTTTCAGTGCTGGGACATGTCAAGTTGGAACCTGTGCAGGCTCTGTGTATGCTGCTATGGTCTCCATGAATTCTTGTGCACATCAATCATGTTGTGTCAGACTTCTACACTCTACTGAGGCAAGGCCTCATAATCAAACCCAGAGCTTGCCTACACAGCTAGTCTCTCTAGCTACTAGCTAGCTCAGAAGATCATATCTCCTTCACTTTCCAAGCCTGCAATTATAGATGGCTTGCTGCACCCACTGTGAATTCACTTGGGCTCCAGGAGTCTGAATTCTGGTCCTCTTGCTTGCATAGCAAGTCCTCTAAATTCAGAGCTCTCTCCATAACCCACAGTATATGAATTTTAAGGAGAGTAGCTACCACAACTGAAACACCCTGTGAAAAGAGGCTAGAATCGCCTTTATAATTGAAAATACCACGGAAGAAGGAGGTGGAGCTATCAGGGCTTTGTTGAAGTCCATTAATGGAATTTCTCATGGTAAAGAAATTTAAAATGACCAACTTATTTATTTTTAAATTTTAAAATACTTAAAAGTTTCATTTTGTATGTGCATGGGGGAGGTGCATATATGTGGGCGGGTGTGCATGCAGGTGTGTGGTGGCCAGGGGACAAGCTTAGATGTGTTTCCTCAGGATCTACCCACTTTTTTCTCTAAGATATGGTCGCTCACACACCTGGCTCTTAGCAAGTCCCAGGGATCTGCCTGTGTCTACTGACCCAACACACTGAGAGTACAAGTGTGTGCCCCACTCCCAACTTTTGTGTTTTACGTGGGTACAGAGGTTCAAACTCAGGTTCTCACTCTTGCAAGGCACATAAACATGTTACCGACTAATCCATCTCCCTCAGTCCTTACCTTTGGCTTTTTGAATTCATTTTAATCTAACCCATTATGTGACTGATGATTTTTTGACTGAAAAAAAAAAAGAACCTTCAGTTGGTGGCGACATGAAGTTTTTAACTGTCCAAAAACTTATAAGAAAGATCACAAAAATACTCGTGTCTCCTCCTTTAAGCATTAGTCTGAGTAAGGCTGTCAGTCACCTGGCCGGGAGACCACCCCAGGAAATCTGATTCACCTTATAGCTATAAGATAATGATGAGAAGAGGAAGTAGGAAGCGGTCAAGTAGGTCTGGGCAGCAGTTTTCAGAATGTCCTGGAAGCTAAAATGTTGGAAGGGAGTTCTGGTTCCTGCTTCTCTGATAGCTCCTAAATGAGTCCCTCTACCTCAAGGATGTCTTTACCTAGGAGGCTGAGAAGATCCTTCTGGACACCAGGGAAGAGCAATTGGACCGATTGACAGTTCATGTCTCTCCCCATGTCCTACCCAGCTTCTGCCATAAGTCCTTTCACAGAGCCCCAGATTAGCAGCTTGTGGGTACCAGTTTTCTGGGATCTACCTTGTTATACAAGACTTCTGCTTTCTTTTTCCATCTTAACTTTCCCCTGTCATTTAGGAATATATAATAAAATTCCCTCTAAAATTTGCTGCCTGTGGTCTAAGAACTTTATTCTTTGAATTCTCAAGACCAGAACCGGATGTAAACTCAGAGGGGCTTTGGTGCCTGTCATGTTTCCCATGCTTCCAGCTCCCCAAGAAAGAATGCCATTCTTAAAGGCACCCCAATATTCCTACTACATAAGAGAAATAACCATGCCTTTTAAATGATAACACATTTACATACTCCATAAACCTATCTATCTATATGGTAGTATGGTTGTTCACTGTTTTATATTACTAAGCTGTCTTTTTAAATTCTAACTCACAAAGCATAACTCTTCCTTTTTTCTTCTTTATATATCCTTTTTCTCCTTTCCCTCTCTCTGTGTGTGAGTGTGTGTGTGTATGTAAGGACACAACTCCTCATGCACCTGCTCACAGACATTGTATTGCTGAGTCTGCCTGTCTCCTTGACTTCCAACTCAGAAAGCATGCCTTTTTTTCTTCCTCTTGTCCATCGCTCCCCTCCAGGCAGCTGTCTGCCTGCCCTACAATTTTTCTCTCAAACATCCATAGCATTTTCCTCGAGTTTCTGAGTTTAGTATTACTTTTTTAAGCTACAAGACTAAGAACTTGCAAAAGGGACTCATGCTCCCTCTAACCATCATATTGCAGGAATAGAGACGGGAGAGGATGGCACGAAGTGTTTTGCCAATCCGACAGCCTATGCGACAAAGCCACCTGCACGGCGGCAGTGAAAAGAGGCCAAGAGCAAAGCCCATCAGCTCTGCACAGAGGCACAAGCCAGTGCCAATCAACTGAGTGACAGATGGCTGAGGCATGGACGCGAGCCAGGCCATCTTTCCTCAAACCAAGAAACCTCCGACTGTGGAGTGGGGAACTGATGCCTAGGTCACACAAAAGTAGCCAGAGACTAACATGTGCACTTTGCTGGACAAAGACAGACATCAAAGAACCTTGGTGATACAAAGAAAGTATCACCAAGTGCAAACTCAGATAATGTTTCCTATAAGTATGTGACTGAAAAATGTACTACTCTAATTTTGAATATGAAGTCACATCAAGTAAGATGGTGAATTCCAGACATAAATCTGAACCTTATAAGTTTCTTCCATAATTTGGTCATTGGCATTATGTTTTCTTGCCCAGTCTAAAAAGCTAGGGCTTGATATTCCCAATCTTCTATTACATACATATGGTTGATATGGTTATAGTTATTTTTTATGTTCCTATGACTGTGGGTTTGTGAATGTGTGTGAGGTGCCTATGGAAACCAGAAGTATTACACCCTCTGGAGCTAGATCAAGTACCTGCCATGGCATTGGGAACTGAACTCAGTTCCTCTTCAAGAGCATTATGCATTGCTCATCGGTGAGCCATTTATCCACCTACTAGTTTAAAATAACTTTTCACAAAATCTGTTCTCTCAGTTAAACTGGAACCCCCTTAAAGAAGCACAATATGCCTTTGTTGTCTCTAATGTCTACTTGTGTTTGTCATAAAAATGTCACTATTGAAATGATGAGCAGAGATTTTTCTGATGAATACCAGCAGACATGATGAATCCTATTTTAATATATGTCACTGAAAAAAAAGGAGCTACAGTCCTTTGGGTCCATATATGTTCCTTAAATGCCAATTAAATAATTTAAAGAAATGGGCACTTGCCCAATGTCATCATCTGAGGGGACAATGTGTACAAATGCTTGTTATTTGTAATAGGAGAATTTCATCTCAGGAAAAGAAGATGATAATACTTTTTGGCTACCATCCATGTAATAATTGGCTAAAACCAGATGACACTAAAAAACTTAATTATAGGAAGAAACATGTCTTGAGCATTTTTAGGACCCGTGTAAAACAAGTTACAATCCAATAAAATCCCCAAAACATCCTCTCTCAAACAGGCTGGAAAAAAAATTAGTTCTGTAATATTATTATGATCTTGTTAGGAGAAAGAAAAACTGAATGGTTGACTTTCACGTATGATGATCACATATGATGTGAAATTCACCTCTGTATGCTATGAATATGTTTTATTACCATTGATTAATAAATAAGCTGCATTGGCCTATGGTAGGGCAAAATATAGTCAGATTAGAAGAGATATAGAGTGATAGTAGGTGGAGTCAGAGTGATATCATGTACCTGCCTAAGAAGAAGGGCACTGGAACTTTACTGGTAAGCCACAGTCTCATAGTGATATAAAGATGAATAGAAATGTGATTTAAGATGTAAGAGAAAGCTAGAAATATGCCTAAGCTATTGGCCAAACAGTGTCGCAATTAATATAATTTCCATGTGATTATTGGGGTCTGAGCAGTTGGGAACGAAGAACAGTCTATTTACACATGTATATTACATATGTCCACAAATTTCCATCGGATGTCTTGGTACATGTGCCACCTTTACAGCTCTCAGGTCACAGGAGTTTACAGATATCAGGAATTTGGGATCTTTCTACCTCATTACCTATTTTTTTTCCTCTAAGGAAATTGTGGTGGAGGAGTGACGTGGATCACTTGAAATCACACAACTAATTTGTAGTTTCTGAGCTGACAAACTGGTTAACCACTCACACTATGGAAAGAGCTTCCACGTTCTGACTACAAGAAAGAAAATAGAAAAATAATACACGGGAGTGTTGTTTGTAGATATGTGAAGGCATGGATGAACAGAGAGTAACTGTATCCTAGACAAAACATATAAAACCCCAGGATCGTGGCAAAAAAAAAAAATTCAACAAGAAATCTGGAATCTCTAGGGGTTGTCTAAGAGCCAGAACTTCCCACTCAGTATCCTCCAATCCTCAGGGGAATGGGTCCTGAACATAAAATAGGGGGTAAAACCCTTCTCCCCAAGTTGGATACAAGATCAGCTCCAGGCAACCCTACAAAACGCCAGTAACAACAAAGGCCAGGACCTCACAAAAGAGGAAAGACAGGCATATGCTCAGTGGTGGAAGAGGAATAAACAGTCCTCAGAAAAATTGGTTTTACTTAAAGTTGGCATTAAGTGGAAAAGTGAAAAAAAAAAACCACCAGCCCCTCCAAAAAAAAAAACCCCAAAACCCAAGTTTATCTTGATACTACCCTACACATAGTCCATCTAAAAAAGAATTCACATAGTCCATCTAAAAAAGAATTCATACAGTAGGGAAACAGAGAAAAAATGGAAGTATCAGAATACCTAGCAAAAGTAATTTACAAGTTAGTTCTTGAGAAAGCATTTTTAGAAGCCTAAGTATTTTAGTTACTTTCCCCATCAATGAGACCACATACAGACAGGAAGCATCATAAAGAAAGAAGGATTTTTTTGGCTCATAGTTGGAAGATACAGCACATCACCGTGTGGGAGCATGGGGGGATAAGCTTGTGGCATCAGGTCAAAGTGTATCTGCAGAAAAGAAATAGAGGAGTGAATGCTGGTTGTCAGCTTCCTTTCTCCTTTTTAAGCAGCCTGGGACTTCGTCTACTGGTATGATGCTGCCCCACATTTAGAGCAGATCTTTTCAATTCAAAGAACCCAATCTAGAGAGTCCCTCAAAGGCATGCCTCTAAGTTTTATCTCCTAGGCACTTCTCCATCTTGTCAAGTCAATGATCAATATTAACTATCATAATTGACTATAAAGATTTATGGCAGATGGATTTCAATAAACACAAGCTTGCTACACACAAAGGAAACTTGCCAAGTACATAAAGAAACAAATGCTTTAAATATTCTCGTAAAAGGCAGACAAAGGATCCGATTTTCAGAGACTGATGACATTATAATGAACTATAGCAGAATATAAAATGGTTTTAAAACAAGAGTGTATGAAATTATAGCTCATGCTAAGCATGGCAGCACACATCTATAATTGCAGCATTCAAGAGACTGACGCAGGAGTACAGAGATTTCAAGTTTAGTTTGGGCTATGTAATAAGTTCAAGAGTACCTTAGACTGCACAGTTTAATGCATTAAGATTGGCCTATAAAAGGTATAAAAGTTTGCTTCAGAACTTCCAGAAGCAAAAGCATAATGATTAAAATATTAATGAATGAAACTCAAAATTTAAAAGCCACTGTTGCAAAGTTGGTGAGCTTAAGAATTGTCAAGAGTAGCATTGAGGTGGAGTAGTACTTATGCAGAAAAAGATGACCTAATAGACAAAGGGGTGAGAACCAAGATGAAGCACTGTATGAGGGTGTAGCTTAGTTTATCCCAGTATGGTGCAGGAACAAGCAACATCATAATTACCTAGAGTCCAATGGAGACTGACCACACTACAGCAAGCTGCATTAATCACAAACCCTCCTGCTGAATCTTTCAGTCTGTACTTTGAGAAGTATTAGTCTCATTTAACTCCAGTCTGGCTTCTGACACAGAATATGTAAATGGTTAGAATTGTAACAATGAAAAAACAATTTACAATTACTACAATTAATACTTAACTTCAGATTTAGGAAGCTATGGATAGCTCTCAAGTAGATGAATATAAAGGAAAAGATTATTTATACAGATGGTAAGGAACAGAAAGACAACAATAAGATCATAAAAGATACAAAGGGAAATTCAGGCCATAGTCAATAGAGTTAATAAGAATATAGCCTGGAGAGAAGCCAGTTCAGTTCAGAGCATGCAAAGATTTAAACTGACAGTTCACACCAAGCTGGCCTCCTTATACAAAACAAAGCTCTACATATTCTGAAAAACTGTAGGGCTTCACTGAATGACTACCAGATAGAAAATTAGGAAAACAATTTAAATCTAATAATTACTCACCAGGGAGAACAAGTTACCAATCGGGAAATAGTTTGTATATTGTCATGTGAGTACCAATAATCATTTCATCAGACTGTCTCAACAGATTTGAGAAGCTGGATGCTCAGTGATAGAGACACAGAGGAAGAGGAATCTTCATTTTCCCTGAGTAGTACAGTCAGCACTGTGTTAATACAGGGACTCAAAACTGAGCAGCATGAACGGAAGTGTCTTTCTTTTCTTTTGCTAAAACGACTTTTAAAATTTGGTTCTGAGAAGTGGCTGAGTGTTTTAGCAAGATTTTATGACCCTATTGACCATTTATATTAAGGCATATTTCATCTGCATAAAACATCATTCAATCCCTTTGCTCAATTGCTATCAGTGTTGGAGACTATACTTATAACTCAATTTGATGTCTCTTAGAAAATAGAAGTATGCACAAGGTCTGTCACCTAAGCCATCTTTGTGATCATGCTCTGGGGAAATCCAAATACTCTACAACAGTAAACAGACATGGAAATGGAGCATGCCATTCTGTGTAAATGTCCAAAGTGTAGAAACAAATCAAAGGACCTTCAAATGCTAGGGACTGAACCTAGCCAAAGACTACTGAACAAAAGAATGGCTACAAACACTGATTGAAAAGAGGCACATATTAAGAGAGCATATAGCAGGGGCATAACCAATTAAAATAATGCACATCAACTTGGTTGTTTCTAACATATACAGTTGTAGAGAATATGCAAGACATAGCATCCAAAACTGAACAACATATTGTTTAGGGAGGTTTTATGAAGTATAAGAGTAGAAAACTAGCTATTGAAGATTGACAGTATTGAACATTGTTGAACAATTGTCTCTACAGTAGGGTATGAAGTTCTTTGAAGAAAAAAAACAATTATGTGCTAAGAAATTGGATGGATACCTGGATTCATATGTTAATTTTTTTAACCTTTTCAGAATTCTCCACTCATTCTCATAGTGACTATACCAGATTACGTCATACATGTCAACAGTGAATGAGGGCTCCCTTTTCCCCATACCCTCACCAGTATTTATTGTAAGTTGTTTTTTGACCATCATCATTCAGACTGGGTGAAAAGAGAAAGTTGTTTTAATTCGCATTTCCCTTAGATAGATTTATAAGTTTGTTGAGCATTTTTTGAGATTTTTCTTAGTCATTTTGTTACCACTTTTGGGAACTCTCTGTTCAGACCCACAGCCTAATTTTTAAGTTGGGTTGTTTGTTAACTTGATTCTTTGTTCTCTGTATGTTCTGGATATTAATCCTCTGTTTGAGGCAGCTGGCAAAGGTCCTCTCTCACTGTGTGGGATTCCTCTACTTGACTGATTGTTTCCTTTGCTGTATGGCAACTTGTTTGCTTTTTGAGGTCCCATTTGTCAGCCATTGGCTTTAATTCTGGAACAAATGGAAGCCTATCCCGAGAGGACTTTCTTACATCTGCATTCTGTAACACTTTGTTTTTTGCTAATAGTTTTATCATTTCAGTTTTCATAGTGAAGTCTTTGATACACTGGGAGTTAAATTTTATGCAAGATAATGAATACAATTCTGATTTTATTCTTTCATATAAAGAACTATATTTTTCCAATACCATTTGTTGAAGATGCTGTCTTTTCTCCAGTGTGAGTTTTTGGCATCTTTACCAAATATCAGATGGCTGTAGTTACATGAATTTATGATTAGGTCTTCTGTCTGTTTTTGTGCCAGTTTGTTGGGAGTCATGCACCCTAGTTTTGGACCAGTAAATGAGTGCTTGTCCAATGGGTCTCCAGATAAGACAAAAGCCCATGGTGGCAGTCTTACTTGGAAATGACCAGTGGACTTTGGGAAAGTGGAAAATACTGCTGGGACTGTCTTCTCTCTCATAATATTGATGATGCTCCTGGTGGTTTTGGTGTCATTTTATCAATCATGCATGGGACAGATGTGATCATTTCTGGAAACCCCATTTTTTTTTCTCAAATATTCTCCTCTAAATTTCTTTGGGAGCTGATGTTTCTCAGGTTTTTTTTGTCTGGAGATGCCAGCTGTCATTTCAGATCCTGGGAGATGTCCTGATCAGAGCTGACAGGATTAGATGCAGATCACCCCTATTTCTGTAAATATGTTTTGAATGAAATTGTTGTCAATCATCTTTTAGTTTTCTATAGACAGAATGTACCTGGCTTGATTTTTGGCCAAGGTAGCAAAATGATAAGTGTTATTTAAAGATGTTTTGATGTAAAAGTTGGGGAAAAAAAACATATTTGACATGTTGATTTTTGACAGAGGTTAACATTAGAGGATGGTAAAATCGTGTTTGTTAGTATGGAAAAACATGCTTGTTTTTGATGTATAAAGAAAGATAGCAGGAGCTATTTGAGGATGTCCACTTATGTAAACTTATCTGGTTGTAGGAGAGTTCATTTTTCCTTGCCTACACTCCTTCCTGTCCCAGGACCTGAACCTAGGCTGTGGCATGCTGTGGGATTATCATCTTGTACCCTGTAAAGATTTCTCACTTGTATTGGTTTAATAAAATACTGGTTTGCCTATTAGCTCAGACTTCTTATTAACTCTTATATCTTGTATTAACCAATAATTCTTGTCTGTGTTAGCCACATGGCTTGATACCTTTTATCAGTGAGGCATTCTCATCTTGCTTCCTCTGTGTCTAGGTGACAACTGTCTTTCCTCTTCCAAGAATTCTCCTATTCGGGTGGGACTGCCTATACATTCACATAAAACCTGGCAGAGCTTGGGAAATAATTACAGACACAAAAGAATAGAGTTAAGCACAGCTTCTGGGTAGTAGCATTTTTTTTTTTCAGATAGGCTCTATTTGCTAGAGGCAAGCATATCTTATTTAAGAGAGGTTTCTTGACTCAGCTTTAGCTGCAAAAACCTTGTAGCTCTTTTAAGAAGCCCTGCAACCAAACACTTAAATGGTGTTTATGAAGAGCCAACAGCATGCTTCTTGGTGGTGGCAGGGACCTTGAAACTCCATAGAGTTGTGGCAATAAACATGGCTCCTACCAGTACCTCTGCCATGAAGCAGAAAGCAAAGGAATGGGGTGAATCCAGCCATCAAAGCTAGGGCTTTAATCCTAGCCATATCACTTAGCAAATTAAAGACTCATGTGGTTAGAAAAAGAAAGAAATACAGAAAAGATAGATTCAGATGAAAAAAAAGCCTCTAAATGGTTTACAGTGTGTTTAAAAATATATGTAGGCTTGGAAGAAAAAAGAAAAAGGATAAAGTCCTTAAAGAAAGAAAAGAAAGAGAGTAGTTGGTGTGGTGAAACACGCCATTAATCCCAGAACTTGGGAGGCAGAGGAGACAGCACATACTTTGGACACAGACTTGGAGGACTTAAGCTAGAACTGACCAGGACTCTCTTCCTGGAGAGCAGCTCTAACAATACTGAAAGTTACTATGCAAGTTACCAAGAAATTACAGCAATCAATATTCACACCTTGCTGTAAGCCTATGAACCACAACAATGATTATCCAGACAAGAGAATATGATTGTGCAGTAGTGACACTATTATCTCGGAGATAACTAGTCACCGTCTAATTCGACTTAAGGGAATTCATGTCTGGTTAAACCTAGGCAACTACCTGTGGACAGAGAGGCCATAGATCTTAGAGGAGAACCCATTATTGTCATTTTCCTAAACTGCTATCATTTCTGTTTTCTTTTTTCTTTTTTAATAGCAATTTTATCACCAGTATACCAGTGTCCTTTATGTAGTAAAGGCAGGTGGCTCAGGAGTTCAAGTCATTCTTAATTTCTGTTTTATAAATACTTGTCCTTATACTCACAGAGAAGTGTAACTTTCAACCCTCATAAAAGATGCTTTGCAAAAAATGTATTTCTTTACTTATTTTAGCAGAGTCTACTATGGTGATCCACAACTGGTCAAAAGGCCAAGTATAGGGGACCATCCAGTACCAATCATTACCTCAATATCGCAAACCCTACACCTAAGTCTTAAGAAATATCATTGAAGGGAGGACAGGAAGACTGTAGGAGCCAGTGGACCAGGATACCTGCTCCTAAGTAGTGTCTTCTAAAATGGCAGGCTTGCTACATCCATGAAATCTTAACAATATGGTTGTCCAAACAAGATGTGAGCAATAACAACACCAGTTGCCAACCTCAGAGAGAAGAAATTTCACAAGGCCCCACTCTTACATGAATAACCACAGGTAATCAGTTTATATGAGAGGGGGAGAATCAAAGAATCAATTTTCCCAAGGGATGAGTCCTCTGATATGGTATCCAATTCCATGTGATCAGACTTAAACATATGCATATACAAATAACACTAGATGTACTCTGTAGGTTGTATGTGTGTGTAATATATATACATATGTATGTATATATATATGTAACAATAATAAATATAAACAATGAGGAGTGTGGGAGAAGAGACTGAGGTGTAAGTTGTCAGAGTTGTAAGTTCTATGAGGGTAGATGGAAACAATATAAATCTAGCATTCACCTATAAAATTCTCAAAAAAATACAATAAAAACAGAAATTTAAAAAATTACAGCAAAGAAGCGCTCTCCTAGGTTTTCAGTTGGAGGCAATTTCAGTGAAGACGAGCCACATCCTAAGGAGTCACATAGCAGAGTCTTCTTTCTTAAGCCATTTGCTGGTTTGTTATCATGAAGCTGAAAATAGACGCTATCCATACTCTTCTGTTCAGACTTCCAGTTTCAAAACAAAACGAGCAAAAAAGGGAAACCATGACTTGAGTTAGGCCACATGCACAGAATCTGAGACTTTGCCAAATGTCACACTCTGCCCCTAGATCCTATCTCAACCTGATGCTCTACCAACCATTTCCAATATTGCTGCACTTTCCATCCACCTCCAGCCTTTCTTCTCTGGGGTGATGCCAGGCTCTGGGTTCTGCCTCCTTCCAGCCACATATGTCTTATTCTTGGATTCCTGGCATATACAGTTCCCAGCATTTGGGAATTCTTTCCACAAGCTTTGTTAAGTGAGCCAGCTTCTACACTCTGTCTTCTGTATACATGGGTTCTATATCCTGGCTCTAGCTCATTATCCATTGGGAAAAAAAAAAACTTAAAAAAATTACACTGGCCGGGGGGTGGTGGCACATGCCTTTAATCCCAGCACTCGGGAGGCAGAGGCAGGCGGATCTCTGTAAGTTCGAGACCAGCCTGGTCTACAAAGGGAGTTCCAGGACAGGCTCCAAAGCTACAGAGAAACCCTGTCTCGAAAAAAAAAAAATTACACTGATTTTGATGCCTACCTGCTAACTAAAATATCCTGGATGTTTGGGGGATAGATAATTTGGTTATGTGTATGAATCACACTCTCAGGACCCTTCGCCCATCTCTTGAATATAAAATTGGGTACTCAAATGTATAAATGATAAAGAGACTGGGTTCCATCATATGCCATTGAAGAGTATTATTTCTTAAAGAGATTCTAGGACTGAATTAAACCTGTAATAATTGTCACTCCATGAGAGGGTTGAACTGAAATTCTAATTTAGGTCTTACATACCTGTCATGTATCTATTGTATAGTCACGTGTGCTTCAGTAAAATTTTTTAATATTCATTTTATGAGTATCGGTATTATGCCTGAATGTAGGTCTATATACTAAATGCATGTCTGGTACCCTTTGAGGCCAGGAGAGAACACTGAAACCCATGGAACAGAAGTTATAGATGGTTGTGAACACCATGGAGATCTAGGCATTGAATCTGCATTCTCTAGGAGAGTAGCAAATGCTCTTAACCAATGAGCCATCTCTCTAACCCTCTTTATGAGTGTTTTTATATAACTGTATATTATGTTTCAGCCATATTTTATGATTACTATCTATAAGTGTTATTTTATGAGCTCATCCATCACTACTGGAAAACAGAACATTACAACTGTTTTGATTTTTATTACTTTACCCATTTTGACTCATTATGTTTATTTGTAATATTTCTTTGAAAATTATTTTGTTTTACATTTTAATGAAGACATAAGTATTGTACATATTCATAGGAAACAGCATGTTAAGTAGATAAATATGTAAAATATGTAATGATCTCTCCAGGGTAAGATTTTCATTCTTAAACATTTTATCATCTGTATACACTGGGTGTGTCAAAGTCCCATCTACCATTTCTTTATAAAACACACAATAAAGTACTATAAACTACTCTAATAACTGTGTATATTGAATATGTACACTGATTATTTTGGCCATCATTCTGAAGGAAACAGTATAAGTATATATGCAGCATATATACTATAGTAACATTATAAGTAGCTCTATATAAAACACATGTGTAGGACTTTAAATAAGGTACCTGAGCAGTCTTAGTCTTGGTATCCTCTGATGTGGGATTCCCGCCTGTATGCTGTGAATATCATTGGTTAATAAAGGAACTGCTTTGGACCGATAACAGAGCTATAGGGGAACAGAGCTAGGCTGGAAATACTGGGAGAAAGGAGGCGGAGTCAGGGAGAAACAATGGAGCCACCACCAGAGACAGAAGTGCTAAAAGTTTGCTGGTGGCCTACAACCTTGAGGTGATGCACAGATTAATGGAGATGGGTTAAATTAAGATGTAAGTTAGCCAAAAAAAAGCTAGAGCTAATGGGTCAAGCAGTGATTTAAATAATACAGTTTCTGTGTGAATATGTTTGGGCTAAGCAGCCTTCTCCAACAATCTTCTGTGTGTGTGTGTGTGTGTGTGCACAAAGGTGAGTACATGCATATACTCTCATAGTCAGCCAGAGCTGATTATATTTATATACTGGAAAATGTAATGTTTCTTATCTTCACTCCTCACTAGGGACATCTCCTTGACCTCATCCTTACTCAGTTCTTTTATGTAACAGAATATATGCAATAGACTACATGAATCCTGATAAATACATAAAGGACATTATATAAGCAGAGTTCATCACACAATCAGAACAAGGGAAATTATAGCTTGTTGGCTCCTTTCAAGTGACTGCTGGCCAAGACCTCTATGGAGAGTGTAGTTATTCTTCTCTACAGTGTGCCCATGTTCTGTTCAGTACCATCTGCCATATTAGTATGGCTTCACATGGCACATAAGTGCTCCAGAAAGAACAATAACAACAACTGTAGCATGATTAATATAAACCCAGAGACAGATATTGGGATTCAATCTGAAGAACAAAAAAGAAAAACAGCCAGCCATTGGCTCTTACCTCTACTTCAGTCCAAAATGGTGATCCTGCCTCCTGGAATCTCAGAATGAGACTGTGAGAACTCTCTCCTCTTGCCTTATAGTCCTCTCTAGTGCTGGTATTAAAGGTGTGCACTACTACCACCCAGGTTCTGTGGCAAACTAGTGTGGCTACTGGGATTAAAGGTGTGTACCACCACTGCCTGGTCTGCAGGGCTGACCAGGGCAACTGTTTTACTTTCAGATCTCCAGGCAAGCTTTATTTATTAAAACACAAATGAAATATCACTACAAACAGCAATGACAACAACAAAATACAACCATATTAGATGTAAGATGCTTATATGATATACACAAAGATAGTGGTAGTGGAGAATAGAAGCCAAAGACTCAGCCATCACTGTTAGTTGTAACAGTCTATGCCAAGTTCTTGGTACTGTGTAGTAAATTTTCAGATGTGGGTTCAATGTTGCTTTTTTTAATAAGGTTGTCTTGGTCTGAATGGAAGCTTTGCAATATCCCTTGTCACTCAGTACAACAATTCCTGTACACATTACTTTGAGAAATTTTTCCCATCTTAGAAATTTCGTCATCTAACAATTGTTGAAATCTGATTTGCAAATGTGATCACGGCAACATGACAAAGCTCTTTCACTAGGAACCTAATCGCAAAGACATGCTAAATCTTAATACACGACAGAAATGCAATTTCATCTCCTTCTGATTGCTTTTGTTCTTGACGTTATATTGCCTCAGTAGGCCCTGTGCAGTTGCTTGCAATTTTTATGGATGGATAAGTCAGTGTTGTGCATTTTAGATTATATTGTTTAGGCTGTAGAGTGAATATTTAACTTGCCCAGTGCACTTCCTTGCTATAACATCATGCCAAAGCATAACGAACTCCATTTATCAATGCCATGACTACATTATCAGATCCCATCCTGAATATTACCAAGAGTTCATACTTTAACTTGTCTCACTATTGGCTGCAGAGGTAGATGAGGATATTCAATTTTATTTTAATCGGACCTGGGAGGAAATTGTGAAAGCTGGTACATTTGTCCTAATTGCTAATGATGTCAACAATGTAAGAAGATCATCATTGAAAGGTACAACATTCTGGAAATAAAGATAGGTTACAAAATTACATAGTCACTTTGTGCCTGAAAACTGAGTAAAAATTCACAATGGAAGATGGTATTATGTAAAGAAGAGTGATTGTTGCTGCTTTGAGAGAAAAACTCATACATTCTCCCCTTCCTGTAGATGCTATGCTGTGATCACTGTTTGAAGAAGACTCAGTTGTCCAGGGTATACCATTCCCTTTTCACAGAGGCACAGCACGGGTATCCACTGACATCAATGTGACTTGTTCCTAAAATTGTTTCTCTTGACTATAGTCTTGGGAATGGGCAGCAAACTGCACAATTATATGGAATACTACATTATTTTTGATTGCTGATTTTGGAAGTAAAATGCCAAAATTGTGTAGGCTTGTTATCTGAAATGCTCTCTGAGCAGATTCCATGGATTTAGACCAAAAGATAGAGTCCAAACCATTGTGTATAAATTTGTCTTCATTTATAATTAACTAGGAAGTGTACATGTTATCAAGAAATAAAAGTGTTCAAAGAGCAACAGTAGATAAGAATGTGGGTGATTGTACTTTTATATTATCTGCTAAGATGCCATCGGTCCCTAGAGCATTAATTTCAAAGATTAGAATCTAGACAATAATCGCAGAAAACTAATGCCATGAGCCAATAACCCCCCTTGAATATCTCCTATTCTCTAGTACAAAGAATAAGCATTAAAAAGAATGATTACACATAAGAAATACATGAAATACTTGTATAATGCTGACACATAATTATATATAAACACACACTTTCTCTCATGTATACAGACACACACACAGAGACACACAGAGACACACACACACACACAATTTGGAGAGTCTCAAGGCCAGGATTCTTAATAGTAACAAAGCATCTTGATAAATGTACCATGTCCCCAAGTAATAAATTGTTTTCCACTCTGGCTTGTGTGGTGCTTACTCTTGATTACAGCAGCAACTTGAATATTTCTGCACTGTGTCTAAAAGTAATGGAGTTTATATGGGATTATGTTCAGAGTTATAGCTAAGCAGGAAGCCTCAGATAGAAGGCATTTTCATTTGATGAACAGTTACTATCATAGAGTGTGGTTTTTGTTTGTTTATAAGGTTCAGGTGAAGTCAAACAGATAGAAACATCATTAAGATGTGCTAATGAATCATCCTCTTACTTGCACTGAGAACCAGTGTTTGAACTCAATGATGCTTCTGTATTTGAGGCAATACAATTATTGGTGAACAAACGTGTTACATTTAGGTGGTAGGGCTGTATGAATACTAACTAGAAGCTGGTAAACAAGCATTGATTCTGTTATGCTGGAAAATACAGTATATCACTAGCAACATTCTATTGTTGTGAAAGCAAACACACATTTGTATTGTTTTACTAGACTTATCAAATCACAGTTCTTCTTTGAAAATTAACACTGTTATTTCCCACTGATAACTTGTTTACTGTAAGGAATATTAAAATAAAGAACAAATTATCAACAATGATCTCATAACTCAAGAGTAAATAGTGTTATCATTTTGGTGACTATACTTCATAGCTTGCTCCCTTGAAAGTACACATAGAAATGTGATTGTCATTAGTTTTGGGGATTATTTTTTAGACTCTAATGTTTGAAATGCATGCTCTAGGGACTAATGACATCTTAGCAGATAATATGTAATATAACCACCTGCATTCTTATCTACAATTGCTCTTTGAATACATTATTTTCTGACAATGTGTAGCTACTTCCTAGTTACTTATAAATTAAGACTAATTAGAAATATGTATGCCAATGATAGAGGTGGATCTCCAAATACAAGTCTTTAAGAATATAAAACTATCATTCAAAGTTTCCCTCTAGGACATTACAGACAAATATTAAGCATGCGGTTTTACAATACCGAGTAAAGGTTGAGTGCCCTAAATCTGAAAATCATACTATTGGAATATTTTAAAAACCAGTGCTCCAAAGGCTTGGATCTTGGAACATCTCAGATTTTGCAGTTAAAGGATGTACAACCAGGTAATGTTTATCCAATTATTCCCAAGTTCTTTGGTCTCAAGCAACTCAGAAAACAGACACCCAGCTTCTCTTTCTTTCTTGCGTTAGTTTGCAAAAGCTTATAACATCTGGGGGTAATAGAGAAACAGGGCAGCTATAGAATCTACACCAATCAACCACAGGGAGTATAAACTTGATTTCCTACTCTGTAACATGGGCTTTAGGAATGAAAACCCAGAGTTTATATTAAATGTCCCAAGCATTATCATTTCTTTGGAAATTTCTATTTTCCATTTCATTGTTAGCTAGCATATCTCTGTCCTTTCTGCACTTATTTAAAGTATCAGGAGATCAGAAATCTTGACCCAGTGCAAGTATTACTTTAACCAAACAAAGCTTAGAATTGTGACTGCTAGACAACAATTTAAATGCTGATGGTATGATGTCCTACATCATTTTGTGGAGGGGCAAACTTGGAATGTACACAGGGAAGCTGTGAGCAGATGACCAAGCTGGTAGGAAATGGTTGGTTGCTCAAGACTCAAACACCTTTACTCCTTGCTTCTTTATTTCAAGTATGACAAGGAGCTATTTCTCAATTTAGGGAAAGATGAAGGTCTTGGGTTATTGACTGATGTTAGTGTTTTCTTCTTTATTTCTACTTTATTTTTTTTTTCTAAATTCAAAAATTGTTATGCCTGTTATAACTGCAATCATGTGGAGCATTTGTTTTCCTGGTGCCCTTGGAGGTCAGAAAAAGGTATCAGAGCCTCTGGAATTGGAATTAAAGACGGTTATGAGCTGTCACCTGGATGTTGAGCTAACACTGTTCAAGGAAAGATCAATACTCTGCTAGATATGAATCGGACATAAAAGGTAAAAACATGCCTTGTAACCAAAGAGAAGAAAAAAAAGCAGTCTGCATTTATTTAAAAAATGTGTCTACAGTGTGTTTGGTGCAACATTAAAATGTCTTATAGGTCTTTAATGTCTCATTAAAATTAAATTTGTACCTGTCAAAAAGAAGTACTTCCCAGTAATCTTCAGTGTATTGACTAATTAAATTTAGCAAACACCTTAAGATTAGGTAGGAACCCAGCAAGGAAAGCAATCTATTGATATGCTACCTCCCCCAATTAATTCTACAAGTATCATGAACTGATTTGAACTTAACCAGGGTTGAGACAGCACCATTAACCAGTACCATATAGTTTACCACAAAGGGTTTATACTTACTACTAGTCAAAGCCTGAGTTTAAAGCTGGATGTACAAAGTACAGCTTATCCCTTGTCTAGATGACTAGGAGAGAAATTAGAAAAAAACAAACCAACAAAAGTACCTCCTAAAACATTACATTGAATTATTCCTCTGAATTTTATATTTTTTAGAGATCAGAAATGTGATACAGAATGCTGTCTTGGTAAAACATGTGCAAAGACAAAGCATACAGTGGAAAAAACAGAGAAACTAACAACCAAAATCTCTTGATTTTAGGAACTGAGCCCTAGATGCTCTTTGCATTAACATCTGGCCCCACCCACGCTGTGACCAATTGTGTATTTATGGAATGAGGTAAAAGGTAGCCTTCCATGTTCGTGCTGATGCCTCTCACATTAATATAAGAATGGTGCTTTGTGACTCCCTATCTTTCTTGATCACAACTGCAGAATGAACTAGGAGAAGTGACACCTTACTCACTGAAGCAACTCAGCGACTATTGGAACTTAGTGGATCTCTGACAGAGATTGTAAGCTGATTGGTGGTGTTGCACCACAGATCTGTATCTTAGCATCTTCTTTCTGGCAGCCTGTCTAGGGCTCGTTAGAGAAATTGGGGGGGGGGGGTAATCTGGTTAGAAAAGAGTGTTACTGCAAGACCAAGACTAAGATTCTGAGAAAACCCTTTTCCTATAAAGTTGTACCAACCTGTTATAGTCAGATCTTTTTACATCCTGAAGGGAGGGGGGACGATTTGCAGTTAGGATTTATGAACCTGGAGATGGAAAAGTCTATTGACAGAGGTTTTTGTCCTGCCCAATCCTGCAGCCATTTAGTCCCAAAGAAACACACTGAGGTCTACATTAATTATAAACTTGTTGGCCTATTAGCTCAGGCTTTTTATTAACTAATTCTGGCATCTTAAATTAGCCCATATTTCTTGTCTTTGTTAGCCATGTGGCTTGGTACCTTTTATCAGTGAGGCATTCTCATCTTGCTTCCTCTGCAGCTGGGTCACAACTGCAGACTGAGCTTTCCTCTTCCCAGAATTCTGCTGTTCTCATTGCCCCACCTACTGACCAATCAGAATTTTATTAGATAAGTACAAGAGACAAATCTTTGCAAGGTAAAACCATTGTCCCATAGCACTTCCTCCTGCTTTTTTTCAAAACAAGAACTGTTAATCAAACCTCACTTGTTTAGCTTGCTTCCTGACCATTATCCATACAACTTGTAACCAACACTCTAAACAAAGAAAAACATCCAGAATCAAATTTTTGAGTGTGGGCATAGTTTACTAGACTACTTCCTGCTGATTGAGGGCACTGATAATCTTAAGGGGATCTAAAGAAACTTTTGAATTATGGTCAAGTCCTAAGTGGAATATTCTGTGAGGCTTGATCATTTCAGCCAGCAGTCATGAAACTGTTCTGGATGCAGAACCCAGAGGAAACTTCAATAGAGCTCCTCTGAAATGTTGGATCATCTGGACCATCTGCTTCTATTGGAGATTCTTCAGGGCATCTTCCTTGATCAAATCTGATTTTTCTTAGCCCATAATGAATCCACAGCCTCTCATTTCCAATGGAAACAAAAGCAAACAAAACCTCTTCTCTAAAGCAACATACCTTTTCATTTAAATTTTGAAGTCAAGGTATTTTCAAAATATATATACTGGATTAATGCAGCAGCATTTATGATCAAATATCTTTTTTTTTTTTTTTTTTTTTTGGTTTTTCGAGACAGGGTTTCTCTGTGGTTTTGGAGCCTGTCCTGGAACTAGCTCTTGTAGACCAGGCTGGTCTCGAACTCACAGAGATCTGCCTGCCTCTGCCTCCTGAGTGCTGGGATTAAAGGCGTGCACCACCACCGCCTGGCTGATCAAATATCTTTTAGCAGCTTTTCCTCCTTACTTAGCCATCAAACAATTTAAAGACAACACAATAACATACAGTATCCAGACTCTCTGTATATTTTTTTCATTTTTATGTGGTTTTATTTTTAAACTCTATTTCTTTTATTTTTATTTTTAATTTTTGGCTGTTTGAGCCAGCTTTTTTCTGTGTATCTTTGGTTGTCCTGAAACTCACTCTGTAGACCCAGCTGTCCTGGAACTCACAGAGATATGCCTGTCTCTGCTAGGATTAAAGGTGTGGGTCACCACACCTTAAACTCACAGAGATCTGCCTGCCTCTGACTCCCAAGTGTTGGGATTAAAGGTGTGTGCCACCACAACCAACTACTCTCTTTCTTTTTTTTTATTTTAAGGACTTTATCCTTTTTCTTTTCTCTCTCAAGCCTACATATATTTTTAAACACACTGTAAACCACTTAGAGGTTTTCTTTGTCGTTGGATCTATCTTTACTGTATATCTCTTTTTCTGATCACATGAGTCTTTAATTTGCTAAACAATATGGCAAGATTAAAGCTGTGGCTTTGATGGCTGGATCCAGCCCATTCCTTAGCTTTCTGAAAGTCTGGCCTCATGGCAGAGGTACCGGCCAGAGCCAAGTTAATGCCACAACGCTATGGAGTTTCAAGTTCCCTGCCACTACCAAAACGCATGCTGTTGGCTCTTCATAAATACCATTTAAGAGTTTGGTGTTAGGACCTCTTAAAAGAGCTGCAAGTGTTTGCAGCTAAAGCTGAGTCAAGAAGCCTCTCTTAAACGAGATGCACCTTCCTCCTGCAAACAGAGCCCACCTGAGAAAAACGCTGCTAAAAAGAAGCCATGCTTAACTCTGTTCTTTTATGTCTAGAATTACTTCCCAAACTCTCTCAGATTTTAAGTGGATTCAGTTGTCCACGTTGGCACAATTCTGTTGACAGTGGTTTCTGTCCAGTATATAATTAATATAGGCCTTTGTGTGTTCCTTTGGGACTGAATGGCTGGTGGTTCAGGCAAGACAGAAACCTCTGTCAACAAAATGGCATCCAACATAGGGCTCAAACCCATGACCCTTAGATAAAGAGTCTCAATCAACAAAAGTCCATATACTTAAGGGTTCATATTTTAAGTTTCCTATGACATATTGGAATAGAAACATTTTTTTTGTATAGGATTTATTAATGGAACCCAAGGCTTGAACCTCAGCTTTCAGTTTCTTTTTTTTCCACTTGTGAAATGACATAGAATTAGAATCATATTGTATTTTTTTTTTACTGGTGTTTAGCATAGGTATATCAATGGCTGTTGGAAAATATTTATAAAAATTGTGGAATATTACTCAACCTCTAAAGCAGGTTAACATTGCTTTTATAGTTAAGGTCATACACATTCCCTCTAAGGGAGGGTAATGATTTTTTACAAGGGCATCAAAGAAAACAACACAGACCTGATCAGATCCCTCATTTCGGAGATGCCCAACTTCCCAAGTATCATAGACTAGATTTTTGTCCCTTTTTCCAGTTTGGCATAAACCACAGTTCTGTTGGTGTAAAACTGGAAGGAAAGTCCAATATTGCATACTAAGTTTGCCTCATTTTCATGTAAGGGAATGCATGGGAACACAGGAATAATCTTATTTCCATTGCTATCATTTCCAGCAGTGAGAGATACTTTTCTCATTGGAAAACATTATAAACCAAACCTACTTAGATTTTATTAATGTTTCCATTAACCTATTTGCAGTTCTGGGCTTTGGTTGGACTCAAATCTAATCCAACTTCATATCTCAAAAAAAAAATACTGTCTTAGCCGGGCGATGGTGGCGCACGCCTTTAATCCCAGCACTCGGGAGGCAGAGGCAGGCGGATCTCTGTGAGTTCGAGACCAGCCTGGTCTACAGAGCTAGTTCCAGGACAGGCTCCAAAGCCACAGAGAAAACGGGTCTCGAAAAAACAAAACAACAACAACAACAAAAATACTGTCTTAAAAGTGGAAATGAATCACCAAAAGAGAAAAAAAGACATGTTCTAGGTTGTGAAAGTTACGAAATGAGAAGTGGAGGCAATAGGACAGGGGTAGATCGAGTTCTCAGGTACCACTATTCTCTAAATATGAAATAACCCCCACAGGCTCATTGAATACTTAGTACACAACTAAAGATGGCATTTTAGGAATTCCTGGGAACTCTAGAAGTTGGATCCTTGCTGGAGGTCATAGGTCATTGGGACAGCATTCTGGGGTATATTATTTCTGGCTTCCCCCAGTCCTGTTTTCTACTTCTCCAATGAAAGGCAAAGAGCTTTGCTCTGCCACTGATGTGATGTTCTGCCCAAGTTCATGGAGCCAAGCAACCAGAAACCAAAATCTCTTAAAGAGAACCCAAACAAACCCTTCCTCTTTCAATACTTTTGGGTATTTTGTACCAGAGATGGAAAAAAGCAATTAATCCAAGGATGGGAGATACAAAGAGGAAGAATTTTTCTCAAGAATGTACTTCACAGGGAGTACTTTCTTCTTCCTATAGACAGATCTGGACACATTAAGAATTTATAGTCCATTTACAGCAGATAGAAATTCAAATGACAAAATAGTTAAAATCAGAAATGTAAAAAGCCTCTCTGGGTTTTCAGGGATGTTAGCTTTTAGGAGATATAATTTTTGGAATCAGGGCAGTCTTAACCTTCAACTCCAAACTCTTCCTGGCCTGCCTTCCCCATGGTAGACCTCTGACAATGGGCGATGCCTGTGATTCATAACCCCAGAGAGTCCTGATCATAGGGAGTTACTCATGACAGCTTATGACATTCTCCCAAAGTCAACCTCCAGACTCTAAATTTAAGCTATTCCACTTCATAAACTATTATATTTGGGTATAAAGAGTAGTTTTGACCATGTTGTAATTCTGTGTTTCATTCTGTGGGTACATGACTACTTAGAGGAGTATATGTATTTTTTTTCTTATACTGAGTGTGGACCATTATAACTGCTAGGTTATAAGTAGTCTAAGGACAAGGAATTAATGTAACTTCTGTTTTTAATCTTGTCATGAATAATGAATTGGTAGTTGATAAAACTAAACCTGAGCCCTCCCCCTCTCCCAGTGTGTGTGTGTGTGTGTGTGTGTGTGTGTATACCTGAACCCAGAGCCTTATGAATACTAGGTAAGTAGTCTGACAATTGACCAATTACCTAAGCTCCCAAATTGAGCTTCATCATTGGTAAAATCACTATTATCACTTTGTCAATTTTATGAAGACTCAAAGGAAAAATTTAAATATTCCTAAAATGAATAATAAGCCATGCCCATTAAAAAATTAGAAAGAGAAAATATTGAATTGTTTTCTAATACAAGGTCCTGTGACTAGAATAGCCTTGAACACCAGCTTGCAGACTCAGCCTCACAAATTTTGGAATCACAGGCATATACTACTATGCCTATGTAAAATAAACATATAGTATGTGTGCATATGAAAACATATTAAGAGCCATTATTTTTAACCTTAATAAAGCTAAGAACATGAAAATATGACTTATATTGAGAAAAATAGTTTGCCACTCTGATTCGTTCTTTGAGTTTTTTCCTTCAGAACTTATATTAATATTCTAGAACAATACGTCCTATTAATTAGATTATTAAATATCTACTGTTGTGGAATATTAGTTGAAGATGTATTACATTCATTTATACTGTGCTATATTTGTTTAATGATGCAAAGATATGTTGCATTCTTTTATGTTTGAATTGTTTAAGTCTACAAAGTTATGTTACTTGCCTGTCTAAAACACTTGATGGTCTAGTAAAGAGCTGAATGTCCAATGCCAAGGCAGGATAAAGGATAGGGAGGGCTGGTATGCAGAGAGAATAAATAAGAAGAGAGGGAGGGAGGGAGGGGGAGGGAGGAAGGGAGAGAGAGAGGAGGAATAGCAAGGCCAGCTACCCAGTCACCAAGTCACCCAGTCAGCAATGAAGTAAGAAGTAAAGAAAGATGTATTTAATACAGAAAGATAAAAGTCTAGAGGAAAAAGACAAACAGACAAATTTAAGCTAAAAAACTGGTTAGAAACAAGCCTAGCTACGGCTATGCATTCATAACTATTTTGGGGGAGCTGGGTGGTGGGCTCCCAAATAGCAAAGAGTAAAATAAAACAACCAACTACTATCTATTCCTCATATGGAAGATAAAGAACTAGCATTTTATTTCCCTCAGCAAAACAATTTGATATTATCACCCCACATGATACATTTTACATTTAGTTAAATCAATATTTGGAATTTATAGTGTTATTTCAACCTGGTATCATTAACATTTATAATAGTTATTTTTGTTCTCACTTTTCTGCTTTCTTAGATTTTTTTTTGTTCCCTTAGTTAATACTTGTATTCATTTTTGATAAATGTAATTTTTCTCCCAAACTCCCAAAAGAACTGTCAGGGTGTAAATATATTTGCAAGTACATTAGATATCTTATCAGCTTACTCTTTTCTCTGAAATACCTCTTCTGGATTTCATTGTACCTCTGTTCCCATCAGGAATACCTGCTCTTCAGGCCTGTTTAAGTAGCCATGGTGTTTAGTGTCTCATTGGCCTTCATTCTCAGAATTTCATTCATTTTCTTCTTATGTTGAGTTCAATGTATCTTTGAAAATCTTATATTTTCCATCGCTCTTGAGGTTTACTTTGGGCAGTTCAATGCGGGAAAGAGTTATCATTGTGTCTATTGCACTCCTAAAACAGGGGGCTTTCTGAGTAGAAGGCAAATGAAATGAATCATAGATAGCAAAACTGATCTTACTTCTATTGCTTTTACTGGAGTCTTTACTACATATTAATATTAATTAAGTGCCTGATGTGGGATTCCCTTTTGTATGCTATGAATATGTTTTATTATCATTGGTTAATAAAGAAGCTTCTTTGGTCTATCACAGGGAAGACTAGAGCTAGGGAGGAAAACTAAACTGAATGAAGATAGAAAGAAGGTAGAGTCAGGAAGATGTCATGTAGCTGTCAATGGAGAAAAACACAGGGAATTTTCCAGTAAGCCACAGCCTCGTGATAATACACAGATTGATAGAAATGGGTTAATTTAAGATGTAAATTAGTTAATCAGAAGCCTAAGCTAAAAGGCTAAACAGTGTTGTAATTCATATAGTTTCTGTATGATTATTTGGGTCTGGGCAGCTGGAAAACCAAAGTGCAGTCTCCTTTTACAAGTGCCTGTTTTTAATTTTATCTATTCATGTATGCTGTGGAATAAAAATGCATGTGTTCATGAGAGTATAAGTAAGTGTATATGTGCATTTGGAGGCTTGGGGTCTATATTCAGTGTTTTCCTTTCCTGTTCTCCACCTCGAATTTCAGACAGAGTCTGACCCCAGCGACTGTGCTACACTGGATGGAGAACAGACTCTATGGATCCTCTGACTCCTCAGTACTGGTGTTACAGGCATGGACCATCAACCTAGGCGTCTTACTTGGCTGCTGGGAAGTCACATCCCCCTGATTATAGAGCAGGTACTTAATCCAGTAAACCATCTCCCTAGTCCCTGCACCTCTTATTGAGTCTGTGCCTAAGGCCTGTATCAGGATTAACCTTTATTCCTTACCTTATAGACATTAACCAATCGCACACAAAGATTAACAAAGTTATGGAAGGTTCTTCTGGTTACCACTGCTATAGCCAAAATGAACGTCTAAGTAGAAGATACTGGAATAGGAATTGGATTCTTATTCAAATAACGATTTCTGACCTAACAAGATTTCACATCAATTCTAGTTTATTCCATTAACATCTCTGTGAGAGCACTGCATTTAAGCTACTATATATTATGATTCATTGCTATGAGAAAAAGCATTCTGCAAAAATGCAGAAAATGTAGGTAAAATGTCTTCTCTCTTGGCTGTGAATGAAGAAAAAAGTACTTATAAATATGTGTGTTTTCACGGAGACGAAAAATGAAGTAATTGAAATATATGTTGCTCCTGGAATAAAAATACATGCTAACATCACAGGGGTTTTCACTGTTTTGCTCTCTGTCCTGCTTGAGACATAGAGAACCTTTCGGGAGAGTGACAGCCAGTCTGGGGTCAGAAGCACAATAGGCCGTGCCGGTCCCTTGTGCCACTCCTCCACTGGTGATGGAGATTATAAGGCACGGTCAGCAAAAATCAAGTTCAAAAAGCAGCTCTTGAATAATATCAGAGGCTGAGCATCTCCCAAAAGCATCTTGCCTCATTACGAGGCAAACATGAAGAAGCCCTCTCCTTGGAAATGGAGCACAGCCGTTTCCCCTTTGATTTAAATGTGAAAAAAAAAAAAATCCAATTAACAACAGGAGATGCCAGTACCAATGCAGCAGGCTGGATTCTCTTGTTAAGATTTTCTTCACTACGTGTTTATTTTATCACCAGAGTTAATGTACTGATACTATCCAATTCTAGACTACCTCAGACCAATTAGAGAGGCCATAACTCATAGCCTTCCCTAAAATGTGCCCATTACCACTGGCTCCCTCTCGATACGACAGAGGTATAATAAAGACTAAAGAGATACTCCACAGTTACATTGGGAACTTTTAAGTAAAAGAACAAATAGGCCAATTTATTCCAAGCACTGGGAACTTTAACTTCCATATGACACCCAAATAAGATTAACATTATTATGACTATTATTGTAACTATTTTTCAGTGTTGGGGGTCTAACCCAGGCCTGTAATTGTACATGGTAGGCAAGTGATCTACCTCTGAGAAAATACCAGGCCAATAATTTATTATTTTATTATAAGCTTTTTATTTTTGATAATTTCTCCCTTCATTTTCTTCCCTCCAAGCTCATGTTTACTTTCTTGTTTTCTTTCAAATTCATGGCCTTTTTTCTTTAATTGTTTATTAATTCCTATATGTGTGTTACTATATGTATATGTATATATGTATATATATATATATATATATTTGTGTGTATATGAGCTTTATCCTTTCTAGACTACCTTGTATACTGGTATCATTTTTGTGTAGGCCATATTTAAGAAGGCATGTTTTTGATATTTCATGCATGTAGCTTTTATGATACCAAGAATTTAATTGCCTAAAGATGTATTTTTAAATTATGTACATATATATGCGCTCATGGTGTAGGTCCATGCATTTGTGAGTGTTTTTATACCCACAGAGTCAAGATGAGGGTGTCAGAACCTTTGGAGCTGGAGCTATGGACCAATGTAAGATGCCTCACATGGGTACTAGGAACCAAACTCAGGTCATCTACAAGAGTAGTATTTGCTCTTAATAATTGACTTCTTTCCAAGCTACAAGAATGTAATTTTTGATTGGCAAGATGATGATCCTACTTCATATAGAATATATTTATAACTTCATTTCAAAGAAAATATGTGATCATACAATGACATAAGATCATTTAGTATTAACAACTGGCTTCTGGACGGAATATGTAAACCATGTGTGCTAATAATTAGGAACTACTGTAGAAGAGAACAGTTGAATCTGAACATGGAGAAGCAACAGCAATGAATAACCCTATGTTTTCTGTATTCGTTACTTTCTGCTGTTGTGATAAAATGCCACAGACAAGAGTACTAATAAATGAAACTAATATAAGAAATATAAGTTTATTTTTTGCTTATTGTTGGAGAAGGAGAGTCCATAATGATAGCAGGGAGCTGTGTATCAGGCAACCAAACCAGGAGATTGGGAGTTTACATTTTTATCCAAATACACGAAGCAGAGAGAGTGAAATGGAAGTGGGGGTGAGGCTATAACTTCTCAAAGCCCACCCCCAGTGACTTACATCATTCTGCCAGGCTCCATACCCTCCTAACACAGCACCACCAACTGGGAACTAAGTGTTCAAATATGTGACTCAATGGGGGACAGTTCTCTTCCAAACCATCACATGCTTTATCATAAGCAAGCAGAAAGTCCACTTGCCACATTTCATTCATTTCTTCTTCACTGACTGAAAAAGGAAGAGACAATCAGTGTTACTCAGCAGAAGTCAGGATGCCTGCAGGACAGACTTCAGATAGGCATGACGGATCAGTTTCTCTAAGTAATGGGATCTCTATGGCTAGCTTTTACTTTTTAATCTGCTGGTTCAATATACGAGATCATTGCTGGAGTCTTTCTCAGTATTACTATGGTGACTTTCATCCATTGAGTGACAAGGAATGCAGCCAGATTCTCCAACATGTTTGGATGGTAAGAGGGCATCCATGAGCATGGGTAGGAAGGACACACCCAGGAGCACTGATGGGGCTCTCTGTTGGCAGATAGTTTTGCCTCCTTGGAGATGACAGTATACTTAGCACATTTCTGTCACTGTGATGGTAATTAGCGCAGAGACCTACAACTGGACAATGGGCAGAGAGTAAGAGACTTTGGAGCATTTGGCTCTAAATGGAATTTCATTATCAAACTCTTCCCACTAAGGGTTAGGAATTTATGGAAAAGAAAGGTGGAAGGATTATAAAAGGAAGAGTTGGTGTACAACTCCCAAGGTGAAAGGATTATAAAAGGAAGAGGTGATGGACAACTCCAAAGCACCAGAGTCTTTCAGACACAGCAGGCTGATACACATATAAACTCACAGAGACTGTGACAGCATTCACAGACCAGACAAATCCCAGCATGGAGTAGGTGAAGTAGACATAAGTCCCTCCCCTAACCTATTGCTATTAGCAATTGGTACCTACTGGGAAAGGGAACACTAGTTTTATTCAATCACTTTGTATCTCAACCACACTCCAGGGAAGGCTCTAGGTCCTGGAATAACTGAGCAATAGAAAATGGGCTCCAATGGTTAGGTTTGTACAAAACAGGAAATGCACTCCATGGTTGTGTGTGTGTGTGTGTGTGTATGCAAACACTCTCTACTTTTGTGTCTTATTGGTTTTTTGCGTGTTTGTTTTGACCTTTGTTTCTTATTTTATAGGTCACTTTTGAGGGCATGGAAAGACAGAAGGAAGTTGAGTGGGGAGGAAGGATCTCAGATGAGTTTTGTGGAGGGAAGAGGGCATTATCCAAAGATATTGTTTGTAAATGTTTTTATTCTTTTAATTTAAAATTAAAAATATTTTGTACAAAAATATACTCTTCAAAATGTGCCTCAAAGGACTCATTTCTCTGTACTGCCCCCTTCCCAGTTCCCACCCTGTACCAATATCTCTTTAAAAGGACAACTCCACCAGTGGATTCATCAGTAGATTAGGTCCAAGTCTTTACTATCCAACTATTCCTCAAAGTCTATCAGTTGTCAAGCAAACCTTGAATACAGGAGCTTTTTGAACATTAGATTCAAGCTTTGACGGATCCGTGGTGTCATTTGTTCCACAGGCAGACTTCCTCCTACTCTATGTCAGTTAGTGGTTTCTCCAGTGAGGGGATCTATATCCAGTGAAGTCTGCCCATCAACATCTGGAAAAACAACTGTCGGGGCATCTCTCCTTGTAAAGTCTATGAAGAATTAAAATTCTTACCAAGCACAATGCAAATCACAGTCTCACCACACAAGAATGTTGGGTCCTGAATGCCATCTGTGCCAAGGTCCAGACAACCTGGACTAAATTAAAAGCAGGTAACACACACTGATTTAATTCGATGTCATTCACCATCAGCTCAGTTCCTAAAACTATTACAGCCAGGCACAAAAACCATTGTTCGACTCTGTCTACTCTTTCTTCCTCTCTATGAAATTGATTTGCACAAACATGTTTAGAACAAATCAATAGTTCCTGTAGAATTCCAAGTAGGCACAATGAAGAATTGGGCAATAGGTAATGAGGACTCTAAGTGATTAGAGAAATTTAATCAGTCTGTAGTTTTTCTTGCTTTGGGGCTTTTATCCTACACCGCCTGGCCCCAAACAAGAGTTTTCAAAGCTTCTGATTCTTCCAAAACTGAGTTTCCTGCCTTTGTGCCCACCATGGTTTGAATGATTTAATATCTACGAGGGAAAAATTGCATATCCCCACTAAGCATGCTATGGTGAGCCCGAGAGAGGGTTGGGTGCAGCATAACATTCTATTGTCTTGATGAGGAGGAACAAGAGCAAATGGCGAACATAACTCTCTCCTCTTCTCCGTTCCATATGATTTTTGATCTTCAATTTCTACATACATAACAACCTTATTGTGTATGTGTCTTTTATTGTTAGCCGGCTCAAATCTTTTTGGGGGAAGGAGGCAGAGTATAAATTACAAATAAATAAAAGCCACCCCGAAGAAGCCTTTCCTCCATGCATCACGTGCTATTTATAGCAGGTTTCACAGAGGCCTCATCAATGAACTGCCACCAGTCAGTGTTGTTAAAATGATTTCTTACGACTAAGGAGCATTATCATGCTTTGGAAGCAGGCAAGGCAATGAGTTATTATAACTTCTGCTCAACTTCTTATTAACAGTGGAACCTCCTCAGAGCCAGGGCTGCTTTTTTTTTTTTTTAGAAGAAAGAGACCTTAACCGAATGACAGGGAAGGAAGAGGACAAACACGCAATGGATGATGGGGAAAATGTTCACCCCTTGCAGCATCTTCAGATTCCTCACGCACAGGGGGAGGCTGACGGTGAGAGAGGTATCACTTTACCCCTGAACTGAAAAGAGATGAAGTGTGAGTCAGGGAAGAAAGGATCCATCATAGTTTCTTCCCCAAACCAGAGGCAGATGATGGTGTTGAAGAGCGAACTGAGAGAAATATTAATGAAATCTTCTAAGAAAGTTAGTATGCAATTTGTACAACTTTGTAGGCAAACCACAAGAGAGGAAAACAACCATACAAATTGGTCCCTTGCTACCGTCTAATTGCACAGAAAGCACTTGAAAATCAATATGTGCACCGATATTGTCTGGTTTTCCCTGTGCATCAGTGTTCGTAACCTTTCAAAACTAAATAACTTGCTTCTCTGTTCCTGATAAGTCAGTATAATGCTGCTAAATGTTGTTAAGTCTATCAAATGGATGCACTTAGGTCACCAGAGGCCTGATAAATGAATTCACAAAGATCTAACTGGAGCTACCTAGAGAGACAGTGAGAGGCCATGCACACTGCCTCCAACCCTCCCCTCCCCACTACTGCTCCCATTGGAAGATGGGCTTCGCTCCAGTGTTATCATTCTGCGACCTTTGTTTGCTTCTCCTGTGCATATCGCCTTGTGTATTTTACAGTTTACCTCTGGAAATGTTCTAGCTTCCCAGTTTTCTGGGAAAATGACTGTCATGCTCAGTTGTCTTGATTGAACAGTGATTTTATAGATTCCAGAAAATGCATAGGAATGCAAAGTAAACAAAATGACCAAAGTTTCATATTATTTAGGAGCTAACAACATGCTTTTCTACAGACACCTGATTTAAAATTTTAACAAATAGGGACATTCATTATCTCAATTGCTGCTTAAACAATCTTAAGATTGGAGAGACCTGGGAGTTCGGCAGCCGCATCTCCTAGGCAACGACTCCATGGTGGGCAGTGGGCATCTGTGACCAGGGCTCTATGAGGTGACAAGATGCCCTTCAACCAAAAAATGGATAAAGAAAGTTTGGTACATTTGCACAATGAAGTACTACTGGCATGGGAACAGACAACACCACACGGACAGGCCAATGGTAGAAACGTTGGTGGACAAGGAGCGTTTGCATGAATAAACAGGCCCTGCGGTATGTGAAAAAATGACATCTTGAAATTTGAAGGCAAATGGATGGAACTAGAATAAAAACATGCTGAGTGAAGTAACCCAGACCCAGAAAGACAAATATAGCATGTGGATACCAGACACAAAGAAAAGGATAACCAGCCTACCGTCCACAACCCCAGAGACGCTAGAACCCTCATCCGGAAACAGACGCAAGTAGATGCAGAGATCCACAACTAACCACTGGGGCAACTTTTGGAGTACAATTAAAGAGAGGAAATAGCAATAATATGAAAAAAGGGGTAAAAATCATGATGGGGACCTGAGCTAGTGGGAGATCTCTGACTCTTAACTGACATTTGGGTAACCTGTATAAGACTGAACTAGGCAACCACAATGCAGGTGACAATGGTGTGTGTGGCGTGGGCAGTATATGGAGCCACTGGCAGTGGGACCAGGATCTAATGCTGATGCATAAACTTTGTGGAGCCCATTCTCTATAGAGAGACACCTTACTCAGTGTAGGCACAGGGGGTAGGGGCTTGGTCCTGCCTCAATGAGGTGATGGGACAGACTTAATTGACTTCCCAGGGGAGGCCTTACACTCTGAGGAGCAGACTGGAGGTGGGGTAAAAGGAAGGTGGGAGGAATGAGAGGCAAATATTATTGTAGATCAATCGATCAATCAATCAATCAATCAATCAATCAATCACATGAGTCAGTGTGTCCCAGCTACAAATCAATTGCCAGGTTTATAGAGGCTATTTATTTGATTTGACTAGCAAGTTTCTGTACTTTTCTACAAACTTACATGAATGGGTTGTCAGGGCTAAGTTTCTGTTTATCACATACAGAAAAATAAAAAGAAAAAATTAATTAAAAATACCACACACAGCAGGGTCTACAGTCAATCCTGATTATTGAAGGAAAGCAAAAAAAAGAAGGGGTCTCCAGCACAACAACTGAGAGAAAGTTATAGTTGGCCTTCTCTCTTGGTAGGCACAGAATTCACAGATGCAACCAATTATGAATTGAAAATATTTAAGACAAAACTTCACATTTACTAAAAATGGAGAGACATCGTATTTGTCATTCTCTAAACATTGTCTTAATTAGTAATGTAGTCATTATATTCTATGGACATCATTAAAAAAATAGACAGGTTTAAAGCAGGCGGCGTTGTGTATGTATTAAAGGCAAACGCTACTATTTTAGGTAAGTCTAGTTTCTATAGGTTTTAGGACTTTGGCAATAGGGGTTCAAGAATCAATCTTCCACAAAAATTGAGGGGAACTACTTGGGACCTAGAAAGATGGAGGCATGAGTTAGCACAACTCTTCTTATATAAAATAGCAACTAAATAATATGGCTATAGTCCAAAGAAGATGATACCATGTGGACAGGCCATTTGTTAGAAATGTTGGATGGCAAGGAAAGTTTGCATGAGGAAACAGACCCCATAGTTATCTAAATGAGGTTGGTCCTCATAGGTTCATATATTTGAATTTTTGATCCTCGGTGCTGTTTAAGGAGGATTAGAAGGTGTGGTGGTGTTACAGGAGATACGCCATTGTAAGAGGAATTTGAGGTTTCAAAAGGCTGTGCCAGTCCCAGTCTCATTCTTACTCTGTCTTCCCAACTATGCTCTAGTGGCATGCCTGACTGCCACCATTGGTCTATGATGATCATAAACTAACCCTCTGAACCTGTCACCAAGCCCCCAAGAAAGCTCTCAGTTAAAGACTTCCTTGATGTGGGATTTTCCTCTGTGTGCTGTGAATATGTTTTATTATCATTGATTGATATAGAAGCTTCTTTGGGTCTATGACAGCACAGAATAGGGCAAGGCAGGAATTCCAAGCAGAGCAAGAGGAGAAAAGAAGGTGGAGTCAGAGACGCCATGTAATTGCTGAAGGAGACAGACACCAGAACCTTATTGGTAAACGATGAGCTTTATGGTATAATACGAAATAATAAGAATGGGCTAATTTAAGATGTAAGAGTTAGTTGATAAGAAGCCTAAGCTATAGGCCAAGCAGTATTGTAATTAATATAGTTTCTGTATAATTATTTCAGGTCTGGGTAACAGGGAAATGAATAAGCAATCTCTGGTGTGGGAGGTCCTTCTGTATATGTGTTGCTTTTATTGGTTAATAAATGATGAAACTACGTTAAACCTATAGCAGGGTAGAAGAGAGCTAGGTGAGGAAAACTAAACTGAATGCTGGGAGAAAGGAGGTGGAGTCTGTGAGATGCCATGGAGCCTCTAGAGGAGAAAGATGCAAGCTGCCAGCCAGAACCTTGTCAGTAAGCCACGAGCCTCGTGGTAAAATATAAAATAATAGAAATGGGTTAGTTTAATAAGTTAATATTAAGAGCTTGATAGAAATATGCTAGAATCATTGGCCAGGCAGTGTTTTAAATAATATAGTTTCTATGTGCTTATTTCAGGTCTGAGCTGCAGGGTGGTCAGGAAATTAACTAGCAACCCTCTTACAACAAGTCTCCATCTACACTTCCTTCTATAAATTGCCTTAGTCATGGTATCTCTTCACAGAAATAGAACAGTAACTAAGATAGGCCCTTATGATCTACTATCAAGTGTACAAACTGAGGTGGCTGAATGAGGCTAATCCATAGACACATATCCCTATGAGTTAGCCCCATTGGTTTGAAAAGTAAACAAACAGACAAACAACAACAAGAACAAAGTTAAGAATATATATCCTCAATAATAAGCACAGTGGATCTTGGTAACCAGAACAAGGTCAAAGACTGACCTTGACTTATCATGGATACTTTCCAGCAATGCAGAAGACAGAACAATGATAGACATGCCTTGGCTTCAGCTATGTGATCTTCCAGACAGACTTTCATTTCCCTCCTTACCCCTGAATATATCTATAACAACAAGGGATAGAAACTTACTGACTGAATGTTCTTTGATTCTTTGAGGAAAGAGGTGACCTGAATTGGAGGGCAATCAGATGGATTTGAGGTTAAATAACACTGGCGCTTCAGGAATCCTAGGCCCCCTTCCTTAGCCTTTCTAACAATGGTAATCACTGCCAGTCACAAAGAAGAGATTTTTATGTCATTCCATGTAATGGACAAAATAAAGGTAGCTATTTCAGCTCCAGGTTAGAGAAAGAATCAATGCCTTGTTAAGAAGATTCATTTTCTAAATACTGCAGGATTTTGCATTTCAGCCTCAACAAGGAAAACTGAGTGGAAAAGAGACCTAAACTCATCCTGAATAGAGAGAATGGAGACTTAGCTGCCCAAAATGAATGCAAGTCCAGTTACAAATCTGACACTGGTTTCATCTTACATGCAGGTGTAATAGTTTGATTATGGCTGCTTCTTGGTCTTAAGTGGAAGGGGGTTTTGACTGCTGTATGGGAATTCAGTTGACTTTTGTGCTGGAGCTGTAAAGAATGACATGGCTTTTTCCAGAAGCCTGAGGATAGTACAAAATACAATACACACACACACACAGAGTACAGATGTTTATGCAGATCCCCGTTAGAAATCTATCTAGCCATTTGAGTCTTGGATAAATGATGTACAGGTTTTTCTGGCTAATATGAGATCATAATTACTAATAAAAGGACCAGGCCAAAGTAATGCTACAATAGGCTTTGAGGAAGGGTAGTAACAGTGGGATGCAGAAGTAGGCTTTAGGATGCAGATTAGCTCTCTAGGATTTGTCAATAATTCTTTTTTATTTTATTAGTATTTTTTTTCTTTTTTTTTTTTTGGAGATAGGGTTTCTTTGTGTAGCCCTGATTGTCCTGGAACTTGCTCTGTGGATCAGGCTAGCCTTGAACTTAAAGATTCGCCAACTTTGCCTCCCAAATGCTGGAATTAACAGCGTGCACCATCATATCAGGACCAGTCACTAATTCTTACATGTGGCCACACACCAGCCCCATGTATTATCAAAGTCCATGTCCTCATATTATAGGCAAGGAACCTATGTACCAAGAGGCAAGTATGCATGTTTCCTAAGAAGTCTAAACAAAGGTAAGCTCTTTATTTACCTGCTCTGTTCATACTACCTGACACAGAAGTGAATACCTTATGTCTTTATCTGCTTCAATAAATCCATATCTCCTTTTTCTATACATGTCATATGGTGACAAGACAAAAGAGACTTGACATCCATCGAAGTGAGAGAACTGAGTTAACACTTTTCTAACAACAGCTTTTAGAGATGTCCAGAAACACATGCCACAGCTGAAGGAAATTTTGAATAGGAGTCTGAGGAGCTATGTGAGTTTGCGTAAATTTGAAGGTCTCTCCAAGTCTCATATAACCTTCAAAATGCTAATATATCTGGGCAAAACTACTTTTTGAAGATTTATTTTTAATTAAGTC
Source organism: Chionomys nivalis (assembly GCF_950005125.1). NCBI lineage: Eukaryota > Metazoa > Chordata > Mammalia > Rodentia > Cricetidae > Chionomys > Chionomys nivalis. The sequence continues at coordinate 44,623,178 of NC_080105.1, read as the reverse complement.
TGTGCATGTGTATGTGTATGTATGAGCCTGCTGAAGCCAGATCTGTATTGTATTGGATCTCCCTATAGCTGGAGTTGCTACTAGCAGCTGCAAGCTAAATTTGTGATTATTTACAAGTAAACTTTGGTCCTCTGTTAAAGTAGTACGTACACTTAATCAGTGAGCAGTCCCTCTAGCCCCAGAGCAAATGATCTCTAAGACTTCTAGCTCTAGAACTGTATGTTCATGGTGTAGAAGAAACCCAGCATCTAGAGATGGTTTTCAGGTGATGATGGCCCCCACCCAGAGGCATCAGTGTACATTGTCTTGAATCCTTAAAGCCCCAAATTATGCCCATGTGTGTTGGAAGTCTAGCTTACAGTGAGGATGAGCTGTGCTGTCTAAGAACAGATTTTTTTCCCCTTCCCATAATTATTCTAGTTCTCAATGGATATCTTTGTGTTATGGTTTGGATGTCTCCGATCAATTGAAGTTTTGAATGCTTGGTCCCCTGTTGCAATGCTATCTGAAGAATGTTTTGGAAATTTCAGGAGGAAGCAGGGGAGGGTGCTTGAGTATTAACACCTGTTCTAGAATTGGTTCCTCTTTCCGTTTCTGGGCAGCAGTGAAATGAATTTATCCTCATCATGTTCTTCTGCTATGAGGCTCTTGCTTCACAAGAGATCCAGAAGTATTGGAGTGAACCAGCACGGACCTAAACTTCTGAAAGCTGAGATCCCCCAAACAAATCCTGTATCCTTCAGTTTGTTCTCACTATGTGTATCCCTGTGATCAGTCTACCCAATCTACTTTGGTAATAGGTTAACTAGAGAGACTCTTTAGATCAGTGAAGATTTGCTCCCATCTAGGAATCACTAGATAGAGGGGGAAATGATGAGATGATGTGGTTCTAAGTTTGTTGAGAAATAATGGAACTTTATTTCAAGAGAAGAATTTGCAATGTAGCTTGTAGAGAGAGACAGACCATTGTCCTACATGCTTCCCTGTTTATCCCTGGCTTGATGCATATTAAAACAAGGCACAGCACCTCTGCTGTGGGGTGAGATTCAGGTTTCCCTCTCTCCCTACTCTAGACACAGCGCACAGTGGGAAATTCAACCCATGGCAGAGACATTAAACTATCCAGGCAGTCAGTCTTCCAGGATCAAAATACTCAAGAGTTCAAATGAGGACCTAAGAAATTCTGTAGAAAAAAAAAAAAAAAAACTAAGTTGAATATTAGTGGGCTGTGATCTTGAAACAGAATTTCCATTGCTGTGATAAACAGTCCTAAGCAAAAGCAACTTGGAGAAGGTAAAGGTTTTTTTGTTTTTTTTTTTCCATCTGATAAGTTACTATCTATCATGAAGATACCCAGTATAGGAACTCAAGGCAGGAGCTCGAAGCAGAAACTTAAGAGGAATGTTGTTTGCTGGCTGAGTCCCAAACCCGTGTTCAGTTCCCTTTCTTATATAGCCTAGGCCTACCTGCCTAGGGATAGCACTACCCACAGTGAAATAAATCCTCTTACACCAATCAGCAATTAAGAAAACAGCACACAGACATCCTTACAGGCCATCTGGAGGCAATTCTTCAATTGTGTTTCCCTCTTCCCAGGTATGTTAACTTGACAACAAAATTAAGCAGGATGCCAGAAAATTCCACCCCAATAACATTGCCTATAAAACTAGGTAAAGTTTAATGCGAACATCACAGAACTTATCTGCTGTCAGGAAATATCATGAACTTTTTTCATTGGATCTGCCCATTTTAGTTCCCCAAATGACTCACATAAAGCCCTTTTGTATATGTGAAATATTTTAAGGTAAAATAAAAATAAGTTTTCAGGTAGGAGATATAAAATAACAAAAGTGGGAAACGAAAAGGCCCAAGTCTTCTCAAAGGGCCATACACTAGGAAATCGTGGATTACTTTACCTAAGTAATGACCTAAGATTTTCAAATATTCATCAGCGCGGAAGACTCCAAACGCCATCCTCTCCACACATGTTAGCCCCCCACAGTGTCTCTGAGAGCAAACTTTACTTTATCTCCCTCTGCCTTCTTTTAGAAGAAATTATAAAACTCTCCTTGAATTATCTTATCTCTAACACAGTACATGTAATTAATATCTGGAAAACATTAATATCAGAGTATTTTTGAAAGACAATTACTTGCTGAGTTGCATTTTCAAGTTATGACACTTTGGTAACATCTTTGAGAAGGCAGTAGAGAGCTTTTTTTTTTAAGATTCTGATGTACAAATGATTTTCCTTGTTAACATAATTTAAATCAGGGTTTCTTCTCTTAGTGAATGACACCTTAAAATGCAAAAGCACCCCTTGAAAGTGGCATACAAAGTCATGTTTCTTGGAGAGATGATGTCTTTAAGTCTATGAAATATGGTTTTATCTGTCACATACACAAGAATGCAATGAAACATTGAAACAACAGCCCATGGACAGTGAACGTGAGCACAGAAGAGAGAGTGTTGGTCCCTTTTAAATAATGTACCAAGGGCACGTTATGAGAGAGGATGGCATTTGGAGTCTTCTGCGGTGATGAATATTTGAAAATCTTAGGTCATTTTTTTTCCATAGAAACAAAAGGCTGAATTTTGCTAATATGTCTGCATTCTCAGACAGAGAAGACCCATGTAGTATAAATTATTTACCAGAGCAAAAGACCGCATGACTGCTCCGAAGGGAATTGTGACAGATTAATACAGTAAAGATGCCTTGCATGAACTCAGGCTCCGCAAGCCCTGTCCCCTGTCCCCATAAGGAGCTGAATCAAACAGATCTGAGCATAAATTGTATGATTCATTAAGTCTGGCCATTATGTTTGGACATCATTGGTCAGAATGTTTGAAACTGCTTTAAAGGTCACTGGGTTGTCCTGGAAGGTGTGGATGAACCTCATGAGAAAGGCAGGAGCTACAGTGCCTGGGATGGGAGGGTGGGGCTGCTTCTCCATGGTCCTTTAGAAGTTCAAAAAAACCCCAGGTAGCAGTTTTGTTTGCATCTGTGCTTAATGTAGCAAGATTAATGAACCTGCCTTTTAACGACTTCTTAATAGTCGGGTGTGAACAGTAAGAGTTTCTCTGGATGTTGAGTTAGCTTGTCCCAAGTTACAGGTACTAAATATTCACCAAAGTGTAGTTTAAGAATCATTTTTCTCTTCCTGGTAGTAACTATTTCTTAAACTACTAGCATCACCACAGCATTTTAGACTTTTAAAAAACAGACACACCACTCCTGACTACTGACAAGTCGAGTGTCGTAGAGAAAACAGAAGCAAGCACAACCCAGCAGGGCAGCTTCACAGATAAGACTTAGTTAGATTGCACATGTATATGGAGCTTTGCCGGGTAGTATTACCTGGAAAAGGTTTGAACTTATACAAAGAAATAATGAAAGAGCTCTTTTGCTGGAGTGCTGAGGAGGCCTGGATAACACATATTCCCAGCCTGTGCTCCAGGGAAAGTAATAGCAACACAGCAAGTGGAAATTGTACCTTGCTAGTTCTGCTTTAATCATTTTCAAGCACTCGTATCTTGCAGACAGCTTTGAACCCAAATGAGCTGAAGGCTACATGTGCCCAGCTATAAACGCAACACCTTACAGAATCTAATTAATCATTTTCATTCATTTTTTTTAGCCTGGGAGCATGGTTTCCATGGTTTACCAAGCACGATAATCACATATATGCACATAGCTAATCAGAGAGCTAAATTCCAAGGGGAGGCTATAGTTTAATCTTTTGGTTATAATTACAATTTGAAACTAAGACTGAAACAAACATCGATGGCTAGTCTTTCTGACTTTCTAAGACACCATGATTATTACACCTGAATTTTGAAGGTACTTTGGAAACAATGTAGAACTTGGCCGCTGAAACTTCCTTATACACGGAGAGCTTTCTTTCTTTGCATTAAAACAAAAATAACCTGAAGAGCCTCAGGGAAGGAAAGAAAAAAAAGAAAATCCATGTGGTACTTTGCAGACACAATGAAACAGGAGGTCAGCTGCCCCTCTACTGCATATACTTCTCATTAGCATTAATGAGAATGCTACACATATATCAAGAGGGAAAAAAGACCCCACAGGTTCTAAACCACAGTTGAAAGACAGCCCTGTTATCTGTCAAGGAGCAATTTAATTAAACTCTTATTTATTGCTATTCCCTCCAGTTTCATAGGTTTCCAAGAGCAGCCGCCGCCGCCGTGTTTGCTTATTACAAAAGCAGCCTTGGTTACTTTTAGTGGGTTTTCAGATCAATAATCACTGAGACATATATTGCATACTCTGACTTGAGCACTGAAGTCAGGGTGTCCTAAATGAAAAATGAAACACACTTATTGTATTTGTAACTAATGTTCCCTAAAAGTAAAACAAATATTGATATTCTGGGCACACATAAAAACCAAGATCTATAGCTAAATGTGTAAAATGCACACTGCACGCATTTAGTAATCATATTCCATTTTCAATAACGGGAAACAAGGTACAATGACTACAATAATTCACCAGCCTCCTTTTTTTCTTCAGCAAGCAGCACATTGTCTTATTAGAATACAGCAATCCTGCCACCTTACATTTTACAGTACGTGTATAAGACCCGTAAACACACCACCCATCTAAAATACAAAAGAGGAACTCCGGCTTCAGCGATAGTTGCAAGTTGGCGTTTTATGTGAATTTCACATTTGGTTGATGTGTTTGCAATGAAGTCAGTACTGCCCAGAAGAAAAATTATTTTACATTTCCATTAAAAGCCACAGTAGTAAATAAACCACGGTGTTTATGTAGACATCCACGAAAACATTGAGGGGAGCCCATTAAAGTGCCAAACTCTGTGTTAAGCATTTGATAAAAGACCACCTATAAGGTGCATTTCTAGGATTTTTTTTAAGTGATAGAGTTTTAAAGAGATTTTATAATGCGGTACCAACCTCTGCCGAACAGTCAAAAGTAAAGTGAAGTTTATGTTTCTCAGTAAAGCAACTACGCAGTCCATCAAAACAGAACACTCTGCCAGAGCTCACATGAAATGGTGAGATTGGCAAGTAGATAAAAGACTGAAGACTGGTTGTGCACATAGACTGCTGGGTAAGCAAACACACAGTTTACACACACACGCACACACACACATACACATCCACACAAAATAGACATGGAGTATATTACAATAATTAAGGGGTGATAAATAATAATTAACATCCCCAGAACTGAACGGACCTCTCCTTTAAAGACTGAATTAGCAGGGTGGTTTATAGGCAGGGACATCCATGCGATGTGACTCATGATGGCTGGCTTGCTGTAGAAAGGGGAAAACCATAGCAATTTGTTAATTTATGGAGACACTGTGAATGATTTGGAGATGCTCACTTAGATTATCCTTTGGAAGATACAGTTAAGTGAAAAGAAAGAAGGGAAAGTGTGTCTACCCACACGAGAATACACACTATTAATGCATTGCTCCTTTCACGGATATTTGAACCAAACAGAGATGGGGTTTCGTTATCACTTTCATTTCTATAAGTGAGGACACGAGCTTTGAAGGCAAAGAGGAATCTGTCCAAGATCAATGGCCACCAAATGCGGAGCCTGAGTTCCTGTCTGTTGATACCAGAGCTCAAGCCTTTTGGGGATGAATGTGCAAGGGGAATGCAAAACTACAACCCTGACTGGAGGTTGTGCTCCCTGTGCTTATGTGATGAACGGCTTCCATCTTAAAGGCCAGCCCTCTTTATTCGCGGCCCTCCTGTCACACAGGGCTGGCCCTTGAACGGGCTCCCCACCATGTTCTACGGCTATCTGCACATCCTCAGACACTTAATTTCCTACTGCAGCTTTGAGGAGAAATAGGGGATAATCTCTCCCTACCATGCCGATGACACTGCAAACACACGAACAGAACACGATGAAAGCTCTTCCTGAATGTTAGAAATATGCACAGGAATGGATTAAAGAGACCTATGCCCCCACTACAGTTATCAGAAAACACGTCTTTCTAATGCATGAACATCACATGCATGAAGATGCTGGACCTTCGAACTTGGTATTCTGTCAGAATATACATGATCTACAGTGACCTTTATTTAAGCTTTGCAGAAACATAGGAAAAATGAACAACATAATGAATTCATTATAAATGTAAATTTACTTAAAATTTCTCATTATGAGACTGTATGGCATACAGTTGTTGAGCAAAGCAGTCTTTATCATGAAGTCCTTTCCTGGGAAAGGAATGAGAACTTGGCAACACTTGGCTTATGGAGAAAGAAGTCTTACTGGATTATGAAATCCAGAAGTCCGGAGGCCATTTACCACATAGAAGGCAAAAGAAGGGAAGAACACTAGTACAAGTTTACAGATGTGCAGCTGGAGTAAATAAATGCAGAGGGCAAAAAAAAGAGGGCTCTAAAGAAAGAGGAGGCAGAGAAACAATTTTGGCAAAAACTTTGGCGTGAGGGAATAATGAAGTCATCACAAAAAATAATAAAAATAAAATAAAATGTACGCCTCGGGTGTTCAGAGCACATTCTCTGCTCCTGCGCCCAAAGTAATAGAGATTTTACTCAGGCAAAGAAAGTAATAAGGACAAACAAACATAAAAATGAGTCAGAGCCCTACACTCTGATGTGACCACGTGCTCCCCGGCCTGGCTTATGATGGGGCTGATGGCCACTATGGGAACACAGCCACGGCTATAGGATCAGACAGCGAGAAGAAATTACCATCTGAGAGGCATGGCAAAGTGATAATTTATCCTTTTTGCTGAGTCTATCACTTGGACTTGGGATGCATTAGTCATATTGATCCTAGATCTTCCACCCTGACTTGTACCGAGCACTTCCAATGACAAAATCAAGTTGTTCGCATTCTTCATTGTATTGCTCTGAAAGTAAATGGATTTGTCACGGAGAAAACATGCCCCCAGGAGTGGCTGGGTCCCCAAAGCTGAGAGATTATGCTCATAAGTGAAGAATGCATATGCCCTACCTGGAATGTGCTAAACTATTCCAGGTTAACAAAGGCAGACATGAAGGTGGGAGAAAATCAGTTGAGAAAGAAGGAATAATGAATTCAAAGTGGAACACACTGAGCCTCAACAACCAGGTGCCAGGAAAGCATAGCACCAGGGCAGAGCTTTTTTCCCACGACCAATGGCAGAGTGCTTGCTCACCTGGCAGGCACCAGGCATTGAATTGGATCCCTAGTCCTGGCTCCTCTCTGAAATCCCTAACGGATTTATTATCTACTACTACTTCTAGCCATAAACATTTGATGCACCATGGACCAAAGGAAATACTCTAGTAATATTCCTATTGCAGTTTCCCTCACAACATCATTGAGCAGCATTATCTCATTTTTCATATGAGGAAACTAGTTCAGAGAGGACGGCATTAAGACTATAAGATTGCTAGGAAGAATTTGGACTGCACCTGGCTGGCTCCACAGGCCCTCTCTCTCTCTACCTCACCCTGCCTCTTAAAAATGTTTTTTTTTTTTTCTTTTTTACATTGAAATAGAATTACATCCTTTTCTCCCCTTTTTCTTTCCTTTATCCTATCCCAGCCTCCCACAATCAAGTTGATAGCCTTTTTCTTTGATTATTATTACACACCTTCAGACACACACACACAAACACACACACACACACACAGTTGAGTTCACACCTTATCTCTTTTAATGAGATACCTGTCACCATGTTGCCTAGGTTGGTCTCGTGTCCCTGGGTTCAAGTGCTCTGCCCACCTCATTCTCCACAGTGAGACTTTGGGTATGTGCTACTTCTTCTGGCCCAAGATCCGAGTTTTTCAAAGGGCAGGATTATAAGAAGTTGTATAATAAGTTACACCTTCTGAGTGATTTTAAGAGTCCCCAGTTGTCTCCTGGTGCCTCTGACGTTTATACAGGAAAGCTTGTAGTGTCTCCATTTAAGGAATTGTAATTTTTCTAAGAATGAAGACTGGACCCGCAACCCAGGTCTCCTGAACACATGTCACACATTCGTTGAAATCTAATCATGTACAGCCATTGGATTCATTGATCCTGCTCAGATATTTTTTTTTTCTTAGAGACTTTATTGAAGACTGAGGCATATGCTCTGGTTGAATGCTTTATTTTTCACTGTGTAACTACTGGTTTCTGTCTGTGGAAAACTGACTGTCTATGGGAAAACTGTGGTCATTTGCTCTGCAGGGCCCCCTCCAGACATGACAAGCATTCACTCTCAGCCTTCTGTTCCAAAACAGCTTTAAGCACCAGTTCAAGGACAGAGCTGCAGTTCATAGCTGTCCAGTGTGGGCTTTGCTTGCTTGTTTTTGTCATGTGAAGCCTGTGGACCACCTGGGAGAGGGAACCTAGCACAGACAGTGACCGTGCTTTGGGGAGAACGTACACCTTCCTGACACACTGTGCTTTGCACTTCCTCCTCATCCGATTCTTGTGCACACCCAACTCACCCTTTGCAGTGTAGTTTATTCCTATGTAATACATGCACCTCTTCGATCTATCACAAAACTCAGCACAATCATTCACATTTGAACTTATCATTGTGCACTGCCTCGACATATTTTTTTCTGAGTATCTATGACGTGTCAGATACTCTGCTAAGGCTTAAGGACAGCTTATGAAGAGGTGAATATAATATTGTACCCACTGACTTGGAGTTAGCACAGGCCAGTGGGAACATGTTGCTGGTTAATGTGGATCTCTGTTCGATATGAGGGAGTGAACAACAATGACCAGCAGTCCCGATGTTAGACACTGTACACTGTAGATTCCCTCTCCTCTCGTCATTCTTCGTTTGTGACAGAAACAGTCCTAGGCATCCTCAATTATGCTGTGTAGCTGAGGGTGACTTTGAACCTGCATACCTCCTGCCTTAATCTCCCCATGTGCCATTAAGCCTGGGTTCATGCGATGCTAGGGGCAAAACCCAGGGTTCTGTGGGTGAGAGACGAGTATACGACACAATGAGCTAAAACCCTAGACATTCTCCCTCCAAGCTCTCTCTCTCTCTCTCCTAAGCTAGCATTCTCTAACTGAGCTACATTCCAATCATTACAGTATCAGAATAAAACTCTAAACTCTCTGAAAACCAATAACTTTGTCAGAGTTTCAGCAACAGATGTTTGGCAGTGCCTGGACACAGCTTTGAATAATTACACTTGATTGGCTAGGGTGTTGCTGGCTTAACATTAAACAGTAGATAGAGGCCAAGGACGTTGTGCAATGGCTTACACTGACCAAGGCATCCCTTTAAGTCAAGAAGTAGCTCTCTAAATATATCAGTATTATTAAGGTTGAGATCTTTATTTCTTACATTTTTTTTTCATATGAGTCAGGGTCAAGGATGAACTGGTGAGTATCAGACAGGGAACGGAGTCTAGCTTTTGCAGAAGCTGTCCTTGGTTGCCTCAGGAATCCATAATCGCTACAATGGCTAAGCAATTAACGGAAAGCAGGAAACCAAGGCACAAAAACTGAACAACAAGAGCATGAGTTGAACAGGTAGAGGAGTGAGTCTGAGCTAAATTTCAAGCTTTCATGAAGGCAAATGAAAGAAACTGTGACACAGAAACTTTGGCTGCAGGTAGTGAGGTTAACCAGTCCTAAGGGAGTGATAGAGCCTCACAGAGTAAAACCCGAGCGAGCAATGTATACAGGAAAAAGCAGATGCAGCTCAGACAATGGGATGAGGCTCTGCAGTAGGCAAAAACTCTCTTCACACTCGAAGGCATGGGAGTGATCTGCCATGCTGTTGGACCAAAGGAACGTTGAGCGGATAGCATCACTGTGTGGCTGAAAGTGTCCTGCTGCATGGAAGCAATCATGACAGCACTCCATCAGCCTTGGGCTGCCCTGGGCACAGGTTTTAGTGAAATACTCGAACAACTCAGTGTAGCCTGAGAAGCCGGGGTCTCCTACAAGGCGCTAATGGGATCAAAGGCACTGGGAAATGGGAGGCTCCCTGTGTCCTCAGAGCAGAATGTGGAGCAAGTGCAGAGAAGAGAAAGGACACCTTCAAAGGCTCTATCAGAGAGTTCTGGGAGTCCGCACTGAGAGGCGAAGAGATCGTTCAAGGGCATCAGAGGATATAAAGATTGGTGACCCTCTCACCAGCTGCGATGTTTGTTCTGAGTCAGAGGACAGGAGCATGCCCATTAGTGGTGCAGAATGGATAAAGTGGAATCTAGACAATGATGTTCAGAGGCAGTGGCAGCGGGGGTGGGGCTGGGACATGCTGCCCTAGGTCAGGAATACAAAGCAGTCACAGGTCTACCTAGCTTTTCATCTGCTCCACAGGACAGGGGCGGCAGACCTAACTAAAGGGCTTCAAAGACAGATCTATTACTTGCTGTGGTTTGAGAGGAAAGTCAACTGTCACAGCATTTGTGTGGGACTTCCTAGGATACTTCTAGAAGTGCTGTACTCACTTTCACTCTTATTTTTTGAGCATTTAAGGCAAATTTGAAGTTATTTAAAAATAAATCATTTGTTGAATGCTACTTCCATCAGTGGTATTGAGACCTTTACACCCAATTTAAATCTTCCTACCAGCTTGCTACTTAGTTTACCTCACTTCAGGTTCTGGAAGTGAGAAACAACATTGTCCTTGAAACAAACTAAGGGACAAAAAGTACACGAGGCATTCACTTCTCTGATGCACATCCTTCAATATCTCGTTAGCCCTTGGAGGGCAATCCAGGCTTTTAGCACAGCAGATTCTCTGATCTTGCCCCTGTCTACTCCCTTAACTTTTCACTGTGGTAGCTCTTTAGGCCATGCCAAAGTAGTACTTCCTAATCAATCACGTCACTTCCTAATCAATCACGGCACTTCCTAATCAATCACGCCACTTCCTAATCAATCACGTCACTTCCTAATCAATCATGTCACTCTACACTTATATAATTTCACCTCTCATTACATATAATCCCGCCACCCAAGGGGTGTGTGAGAATGCATGAGAATGCAATTCTGAGAAGTCTTGGTCAGTAGAAATTGACATACTCCTTCTATCTTACTGTTACTATCTTTATAGGGCCTTGTCAGATTCATTTCTTAAGAATTTATTTTTAATTATGTGTATGTGTTTGTGTTTGTACGTGAGTATGTGCATGTATGTGCCTTCACAGACCAAAGAAAGGAGTCAGAGCTTCTGGAGCAGAAGTTACAAGTATTTGTGTGCTGCCTCTAGTGGATGCTAAGAACTGAATTCAGATCCTCTGCAAAAGCAGAGCACACTTTATCCACTAAGTCATCTCTCCAGCCCTCTGTTAGATTCTTATTTACATATTTATCTCATTCATTTGATACTTGATCTGATTAAGGACAGAGAAAGTATCTCATTCATTGCCAAATACTTTGAGGCAAAGAACTCATTTATTAAATAAATTGAAATCTGTGGTGATAAGAATTACAGTTTCAGGAATGAACCGCATAACTGGCTATGGATAGTCATTAATCCAAGCTCTGATACTGCAAATGGAGAACAGACTCACATCGGTGAGGAATGCTGAGGTGTATGGTGCCAAGAATCCACGGGTGGCGTTTATATGTCTGCACCACCTCTTCTCTTACTTGGCAACTTTCTGGCCTACAGGAAATGACCAAAGACATTGCACCAAAAACAACACTCGAAGTCAAAAGGAGCCAGGGATCTTACATTCTGGGGGACTTCTTCAATGTTCCTTATCCTCAGTCTCAATTGCCCTATCTATAAAATAAAAAACAGTAAGTGGGTGGAAAGAGCTAAATAGAACTTTCGTCATTAAAGGCTTAGCAGAAAGCCTGGCATGTCGTCCTCAAACCACTGCGAGCAATGATAACCAACGTTAGTGAGGACTGCATCACTCTGGTGGATCGTAGTACCAAAGAAAATATTACATAAGCAAGTTTAGCCTTTGTCGGCATCCATATCTATACCAAAGCCTCTTCTCCCCACTAGATGTATTAATTTCCTTCTCTTTCATTCCCAGCATATGCCTCCAACACCATTCCATGATTCCTATTCTTGGACCAAGTTCATGAGAATGTGAGTTCTAAAGGGAGACAAATGTTTTTCTACTCAAATGTATAATAGTACCCTGTTCCTTCTAAATGGACCCAGATACTATAACCGAGGCATTTTCAACAGCGCAGAGATGATAATAATATTTAAGGGCAGGACTAGGCTAGTCATCTAGCTCAGTATATAATTCTCACAGTGCAGTGCTAGCTCCTGTCAATGACGATTCAATGTAGATAGGGTTCTTGCTCCCCTGCGATACCCACCATTCTTGCCTCTAAGAGTGAGCTCCAAGTGAACCATTTGTGCCAGCAAGTCAACTATCAGCTCAACATCCTGTAGACAGCAATGGAGGTTTAAGTTGTCATTGTGACTAGCAAGGGTCACTGCTGGTGGTCCATAGAGGCCCAGGGATACCACATATAACTAATAAATACATCCATAAAGAATCAGGCAGGGGAATAGGAAGCCAGAGCTGCAAGCCAATACTGAATCAACAATGAAAAGAACAGTTCCAACTCAGTTCCAACAGAGCCAACAGAGACTGGGTTATATTTGAATCAAAATTCACCACAGCGGGGGATTATCAGCTGTTCAGCTTTGAGTGCTGGATGTTTTTCTTGGAAAGTTAACTGAGAGAGCCAAGTGAGCCTGAGTTATATGGGAAGTGAGCTGTGCAGTTGCGAGGCTGGGATGGCTCGCCTGTCATCTGTGGGGTGGAAGCCATTGCAATTTTGCAAACCAAAGCCTAGGGACTTGCAGGAAGTCGCTTTATCACTTGATGTGCCTACCGTGGTGCTGAATCTAGGTGGCTCCCAGGGACGATCACCATGACTCTGTAAGATTTTACAGAGCCAAGAAAACTTGAGGACTTGCGGTATAATGAGCAGCCACCTAGGGTTCCTTCAGCAGCAGGTTCTAGAATTATAGCCTACCTGTAATAAGATCAGCTGGATGCATCTCAATCGCACCTGTAGGCAGGTGCTTATACTGCAGGTGTCTAAACCACCCATGAAGGACAAATGGGCACACTCTATTTTACTGGCAGTTATGTGAAAAAATGTCCACAGGGCTGGTTCTCATTATTGTCGCCCACAATTAACTAAAAGCAAAAGGGGGTAGCTGCAGGTCCCATGTCTTCCAGAGCAGACTGTAGAGAACAGTGAGAACCCGAGGACCCCATGGCAAAGGACTGCCAGGAGAAGCTGCTGATGTGGATGAGATTGCGTATTTCCATTTTAATGAGCTGAAAAACACAGGCAGCCTGCATTTGCAAAGAGAATCAGGGTGGTGTGGGGTATGCTGCCCAGAAACATTAAAACCCATGCTGTCTCAGCAGGACCAGGATGCAGCTCTTGATTCACACCCGTGGAACATTACTGCTGAGTTACAGATCTGTGGCTGTGTGTGGGGAGGCCTCCTGGGCTGTCCTTACTTCTGCATAATTCAAGATATAAAGACATTTTATTGCTGCTAAACTGTGTAAGAAGACCTAGGATGGAGAAATAGTTCTATACCTTCATTGTGAAAATCTCGAAAAAGACAAAAAAAAAAAAGACGTTTGCTTTCTTTATGAATGGCTTTAAGAAGTATCGTAGTACTGAATGGTTGGTTGTGAGTTGTCTGTGTTGCTACTAAAGCCGGCTCCATGCCCATCCCTGGCACTAAGCAGTCGTTCCCTGCCATCCCTAACAGCCCAAGGCAGGCACAATCCAGTGCCATCAAACTGCAGAAATAACTGTTAATGGAGAAATTAGGGTTACACCTTGAATCATGAATATGAGCAAGAGAATTTAGGTATTCAATATGTTGCTTCTTTTGTGGTAGTAGAGATCAAATGAAGAATCTGGCAATGCTAAGCAAGGGTTCTACCCCTGAGCTGCACCCCAGCCCAATAAGACAGAGGGAATGCAGCTAGTCTACATATGCATAGATATTCGTATCTAATAGTCCTCCCGCGGCCAGTGTTTTTGCTTTCCATAGCTTTTGTTACTCATGCTCCAATGTGGCACAAAAATATTAAATGGACAACTCCCGAAACGAATATTCCTTGAGTTTCAAAATGAGGGATGAAAGCTTGGTGTTCCAGCTGTGTCCTGACAAGAGAGTGAAGCACTGCGTCTAGGGTATCCATGCTGTATACGCCGCCTGCCCATTCATCACCCAGCAGTTATCTCAGTTACCAGATCAAGCATCACAGGAGTGTAGAGCTACTGTTTAAGTTAACCATTAGCAACAGACTCAAAGTGCATAGTGATGTTGACAATTCGGATGGGCCAAAGAGAATCCATAACGTACATTTCCTCAAGTGAAAAGGAAGGAAGCTCTCAACTAAAATAATAGGAAAAGAAATAAATGGATAATGATTTCACTAAGATCTATAATAAATCAAATAAGTGGGGTTTCTTTTTTTTTGAGAAGGAGAACAAGACCATATTTATATAATTTTTACAACTATATATTGTTAAAATTGTTCTAATTTATTTTTGGCAGTCTTTGTTAATCTCTTACCAGGTCTAATTTATAAACTAAGGTTTTCCTTAGTTATGTATATAGGAAAATAAATTGTATACAGGGCTTGGAAACACATGCCTTCAGGCAACCACCACGGTGCTTAGCTATGGACCTTTAATGAGACTTTGAGCCAGGCAAGGACTGGCAAATGGGCTATTTAGCTGATGCACAGAATGGAATGTCTGTCCAACAAAGAAGCTCTTCTAGGTAGAGGCTCTGAAGTCAGGCTGTCCAATCTTGGCTCCGATACTGGCTCACTCATAACCATGTGCTTGAGTAATTGCCTAATACCTTGTGAACTTGTAAGTTTCCTTATCTATAAAACTGCCATACCTCCCTCAGAGAACTGTTGGGAAGATTAGCCTACACGAGAAATACTGGTGGGCTGCATTGCAGGTTTCCAGTGAGAATATACAGTCAGCGCCGTAATCTCCAACTCTAAAAATAACAATGATCCAAACTACAAACCATCTTTGTGGACTGGGAACTGAAACCAGGGCCACCCATGCTGTGTAAATGATCTACTGAGCTCTCTCCAGACACTTTAGTAGAGGACTTTATGAACACTGACATGGCAAGCAAAAATTTGAATAAAAACATTAAAGATAATGTACAAAATTATCTTAGGCTATAAGATAAAGAGGAAACATAAGTTATTTTCATATTTAACTTGGTTCCCATCTCCATGATATCTTATTACATAGTTCATTAATAATAACAATAGCAATAATACATAAGTACACCCAAACCTTTAAAATCAGAAACCATTTTAGTTTCAAGTATTTTGAATAAAGGGATCCTCTGCTGTCCAAACTAAATTCATTATTCCACAAAGCAGAGATATCACTATATGTGCTGACTTTAAGGATCGAATGAGCTAATATAAGGAAAACATAAACTGTAAAGTTCTGCTCAGATTTAAACATCTATTGCTGTCTGCACAATCTGGCAGTAATTCATCTGCTTGACCTCATCTACCCCACATGCCTACTGTTTGCATTAGTTATGGAGTGGGTGGGAGGCATTCCTGAAAACAGTGATTTTTAATTCCTATCTCCAAGTAACATTATTTTGAGCAACCATGACACATTGGAATGAAAAATTAAATACAATAGTCAGAACTATAATGAAAAAGTATTCAAATCAATATGTCATAAAAACCTATAGAGGGAAGAAGAAAATGCTTGAGTGCTTCACACCCGCTAAATTCCATATGTCTATGAAAGACCATCCAGGGTATTATACTGATTGAAAGTATCCTCCAAAGGCTGATGTGCTGAAGCCTTGACTGACAGAATGCTTAGGTGGGACTCTGGGAAAATGATTATATTGAAGCATACATACTGCATTAGATAGATGGATTAATGCATTGTCAGAGTCAGGACTGAGCAGAGCCTCTTGAGGCTGTGTTAACTTTGGAAGTTGGAGTCTCACTGAGGAAAAGAGTCACCGAGAGCAGGCCTTTGAAATCTCTCTCCTAGTCCCTGTTTCCAGCCCCCATAAGCGAGTAGCCTGGTCTATTCCATATTCCAGCTGCCACACTGGTCTGTCTCAAGGCAAGATCATGGTGATGAGGCTAGCTGACAGCTGACTGCAGCTTCTGGATCTAGGAGCCCAAACCAAGTCAAATCCTTTCCCCCTTTTGTCGTTTGTGTCTGGTTTCTGTCCCAGCAACTAATGAATGACCCACAGGCTGTTCCCTGGGATGGGTGGAGAAGAACTAGGAGGCCGTAGGTAAGAATCCACCCAAGACTGTGGAAGTCAGAGATGGGCAGGAGGACAAGGGTACAGGAAGTAATGAGATACACATGGGACACAGGGACAGCAGCCCAAGAGAAAGCAACATGTGAGAACAAAGAAGGCTGGAAAAAAGAAAAACAAAACAAAAAACAGGGGCCTGGTGTTTTCTTTAGCAAGAGAAGGGAGATTCAGAGCCCAGGAGGTGGAAGTCAGTGCAGCAACGAGGTGTGCATGAGTATTTGTCTAATGCTGAGGGTATCTAAGCTGCAGACATTCACTTTTAAAACAACTTATATTAACCTCATGTCTCTCTCTCTTTGTGTGTCTCTCTCTCTTTTTCCAGGAATCTTTTCAGAGGAGTAATTTCTTGGCACTTAATTACTAGTATTTAACCAATTCAACAGTTTTTTTTTCCTTTAACGGCCATTAGGCTTCTATTACAATATTATACATTCTAATCAATTGCGGTTTTCTGCAAAGGTCCTCATTGTCAGTCTCCTCAAAGCAAAGTTTATCTGGACTATTAGACATTCTCTGTGCTCTGGTTGCACCAAATTAGATTAATTATTTATACCTGAGGCTTACTGCTTCAGCACGTGGGCACCTCACTTCACACTTCTCTAGTCAATTATTAAGAGTCTTATTTCTCTCTCTCTCTCTCTCTCTCTCTCTCTCTCTCTCTCTCTCTCTCTCTCAAATAAAATCCTCATTTCATAGTCTGTTTGATTGAGGTTAAACACAAGTCTGGCAACCCTTATCATAAAAAGTCCAATATCATAGCTTCTCTTCTAGGTTTTACGCTGGCAAGCACATTAGTAACAAAGGACCCATTCAATCAGAATATTCTCACAGGGGAGAAGAGCAAGGGGCTCCTCACTTATAATCGGCTGGGTACCAATCTGAGTAGAATTATCAAGATGATGGGAAACCACAGATAATGCACAGATCTTCACAAGTATGCATCAGGAATAACTAGAAATAGGAAAAGGGACATTCTGAGTTTTCAGTTCCTCACCCCCTAATTTTTTTTAACAAAGAAAGAGATATTCAGATTAGCCTTAGATTCAGATACTTGTGTTTCTCCAAACTTGTCCTTCTGATAGCATCCTTAAAGTAATAAGACAAGACACACAGTGAATTGCTCAGATTCTTTGTTATGCTCGTCAATTCTTCTGAAAAGGACATGGCCTAAGAATGTCAATCCTGCCCAGAACCTTCAGGAGGGCTGAAGAGCCAGTTTAGGTTGCTATGCAGACAGAAGCAACAACAAACACAGCATGGGGTAAGAACAGTTAGCAACAGCATGGAGTCTGAATACACTGCACATAACACCACCAGGAGTCTTGGAAGAGGTGCATTCGTCTGGATCTTTGAAAAGCTGGGAACGCAGACCACATACTCCAGTGAGAAATTCCACTCCTCACTTGTCACCTCTCCATCTTATCCTCCCAAGATGGAGAGCTGACCACAACCGTGACTAGATGACCACTTTCTTGAGTTTTATTTTAGACAAGTGAAACTTCAAATGAAATCCCAAACACCAGCAAAACTTGGCGAAAGTCTGAGGAGATTGTGCTTAACAAGGCTACATAAGCCATCCTTGATTTCTAGAAAGGCAGTTCAGAAACAATTTCCTTTCTTTAACCTCTTTCTATCCATCACTGCTTAGTCTGGTGTCTGTCTCCTGCCCAGTTCAATAGGACTTTATCAAAGAGAAGCAGTTCATTCTGTTCATGGCCACCAGTCAATGGCCGACCCTGCTTGGTGCTGAGCCCAAATTACAAATTCTCCTCCTCAACATTGCATTGATGTCATGGCTTCAACAAGCCTCTTGACCTTGACTTTTCTAATCCCAATATCATTTTTGACCCCTTGGTGAGATTAAAAATCAGAAATAGTTCCTGGAAGGCAATGCCTCGGGGCTAGAATCTGTCTGCTCCTTACCTTTAGAGCCTTAATTCTCAAAGACACTGAATTATTTTGAGCAGGCTGTTTACCTTGATGTGAACAGAATTAGCCCCAGACACTAAGCCTTTATGGCAAGTTTTATTGTCCAAGGCAAATATAACCTGTTAAGATTTATAGGCTTTATTAACAGCAATAACCATTTTTATAGCCAGCATCAGTAAATCAGGGTTTATTGAGAACTCTACAATTTTAATCTGTAGAAAACCATTAAAATGTCGGATTTTCATTGGACATAATTTCTTACTTTTATGAAAGATAGATTTTTCATTTAATTGGGCAGTATAAAACAAGTGCAGTGTGGGATAATGAATTGTTTTTGAAAAGAAGAAAACAACAAGTGTCCACCACTAAAGTTGCTATCTTTAGTCACAACTGTCCCAAGGTTAATGTTAGGAGTAATTGTGATGGTTATATACGTTCTAATCCATGCAGCAATTAGGACGAAATCCTCAAATCTGGAATAGCAAGAGGTATCATCAGTTCATTTTTCAGGTTTTTCCTAAGAACCAATGTATTAATTTCATTTAAGTTATGTCTAAATAAGTCTGGTGATGGCATTCAAGTTTACAGTAAGCAACTGAATAGCATTTTACTAACAGTAAATCACTTTCACTAATACATTGCAGGGGAGGGGTAGTAAACAAAGTGGCCTTCGTCAGTAAACATTTAATTTCTCCACGGGCTACATAACAAAAGAAGGAAGAAGGGAAACTTTTCAAGGTGCCCTTCTATTGGGAAATGCCAACTCTGTGATGGTTTAGAATGAGGGCTTTCTCAGCAACCCTATTAATGCTCAGAGCAGTGTATTGCAGGAGACTCAACTTTGATCTAGTTCCCTGATTACAGCAGGACTCTACTTCCCTTTCTGAGGTTCAAGGATTCCTCATGTTTTAAAAGCAATGAAGTAGGGACTGAGGAGAAAGATTGTAGACACAGTGCTTGCCAGGCAAGGGTAGGGAGATGAGTTTCATCCACAGAATGTATGTAAAAATAATCTGGTTGTGGTGGCACAACACTTGTCTTTCCAGAGTTTATGGAGGTAGAAATGGGGAGCTCTTTGGAGCTTGCTGACAATCAGACTACCCAGGCAGGACCAGGCCAATGAGAGACCCTGGCTCAAAAAATAAAGTAGATATTACCTGAGAAACAACATCCCTTTCCTCCACATTTATGCATTTGCATATTTGCATACACATATAAACACATGCACATACAACACAAATCAATAATAAAATATAAATATAAAAGAACCACAAACAGCAATATCTGCTGTTAATTTAGTTTTAGAAATTGCACTAAATATTTTGCATTTTTTTTCCTTTTTTGACTCCGAGCAATCCTACAAAGAAATATTGTTTTGTTTTGGTTTTTCCCACTGAGGATTCTGAGCTTGAGGGTAGCTGGTGACCTGTCATAGCAGTCAGTCAGCATGACAGAATCCAAGTGAGCATTCAGTTCCAAGGGCCATGATGCCCCCCATTGCTGTACCATGCTGAGAGTCTTTGATCTGTCCTCCCAGTTCCACAGCACATCTACGAACACCAGGGCCAGAACCCTCTGATCCGTACTTCACATTGTGCCCCTTAGAGCAAATGCCAGTCGTTTCTGACAGCTCCTCTTGTTGAGGGCATGACCCAACAGGAAAAACAACAGTGAGTATGAAGCTACTCTACAGGTTCTTCTTCTCCTTCAATGCCTGTTCAAGCTCACTGTGGGCATTCTATTCCTCCCTTACAGCTTATGAAACCTGTCTCCTTCCACCGAGGACAGTTCCTACCGTGTTATGTCCCAGGCTCCTTGACCCTCAGTTCTGGACCCTCCACCTCTCTGTACTCTGGTCTTTGTTCCACTACCAGGTTACTGTTTCAGACACACAGCGCATGCACAGCAGATCCAGGGTCATGGGTAGAATGTCTGGGAACATTGTAGGTAGGTCTGCTCTCACTGACTCAGGGCTCTCAGGCTTCAGAAAGGCTTAGGGAAACCTCCTAAGTATATGGCCCTAAGAACCAAACAACAACAACAAAAGAAACCCACAGAAAACTAGAACAGCAAAAACAACTCCAGGAAGGACAGTTCAGCTCTGAACTTCAGCGTTAGTGTCAAGTCTTGACTAATAATCTGAAAGATCTGATCCAGTTATTATAAGACAGTCTTGAAAATCCTGTATTGTTCTAGTAATTCAAAATCTTTAAACACAGTGTTTGGAGTAGGAACATGCCCCATTAGTGGAGGCTTTATAGTCTAAAACAAACCACATATTTTGATCAAGTAGATGAGTTGGTTGCTAAGACTATTTTGAGAAAGGTCATGGTATTAATGCATGTCTTCTGCAAAGGAGACTCAGCTATGCCCCAGAGTGACTTGCAGTAAACTCAGAGGGAGATTACCTAGGCCACTGAGGGACAAATTCCCGTGATGGATCAGTGTCCCAGAAAGCACATTTCCCTTCAGTGAAGACACCACATGTCCTGCAGCAGGCTCAGGACAGGAACCAACTATTGGTGTGAGATAGCACCTGGCCTGCTGTGGGTCAAAAACTGTGGTAGTTTGAATGAGAATGGCCCCCATAGCCTCATAGATATGAATAATTGGTTATCAAAAGTAAAACTATTTGAAAGGATTAAGAGGTATGGTTTTGTTGGAGGAAGTATGTTCCCGAGGGTGGGCTTTGAGGTTCCAAAATAATCCATTCCAAACCCAGAGTCTCCCTCTTCCTGCTGTCTGTGGATGTAGAACTCTCAGCTGCTTTCCTAGTACGATATCCATCCGCATGCTGCCTTGTCCTCCACATGATGACATGGACTTAAACCTCTGAAACTAAGAAAAGCCCCAATTAAATGTTTTTCTTTTAGGAGATTTGCTGTGATCAGGATGTTTGTTTACTGCCATAGAATACTAAGACAATAACTATGACAGTACTTCACAATGTTAATCACACGACTGACCAGTTTCCAAACACAGTACCATAGCGTTCACTATAGGACCCTCTTTTCACTATGAGATCAAACAAGTATGTTCTCTGATCTGAAGAGCAGTCAACAGACACTGGCAGAGATGTCCACCCTGGGAGACCAGAGCAGTGCAGATAGACAGACATAGCCACCATTCTTTCCCTTTGCTATCTTTCTTCTTCCAGAATCCCTTCCACACACAAAAGATACAGACATATGAGACAATAATATCTACCTGTGTTACTGATGAAAATCAAAGGAGCTGTGAGTGCTGGGCTCAGACTCTTGTAGTTCAATTGTCATTTCTTTAAGTCAAGGGGGATGCTTCCCTGAATCAAGGTGGTGCTAGAAATGATGGCCTGGGCGGTGCATCAGTCCACTTACCCACAAGAGAAACTTCCCCATAGCCACCTCCAATACAAAACCAAGGAAACAAAAGCCCTGGTCCCTCTTACTCCAGAATCAGTTTGTAATCATCCTCCAGTCCACACTGCTTCATAACACAGACTTGTAACTCGTTTCAGCTGCCTTAACTCTAAAATATACTTTACAAACTCTATATTATTCAAACAAAAATTGGAAAGCATACTGGGCTGAATAAGGATTCCATTTCTCTTTTCATTTGAATGTTGAGTCTTTACAAATGTTTGTGACCCATAAAATTAACATAAGGCTATAATGGATTTGGAGCAGAACACAGTCTACTGGGTGGTATTTTTATAAAGACAGGAAGATTCAGATCCCCAGTGATAAAGAAAGGAGGCCACATAGAGGTAGAGGCAGACACTGAAGTGATGTGTCTACAGCTAAAGAGACCAGGGATTGTTCTCAAGCCACAGAAGTAGAAAACAAACCTACGACAGATTCCCTTTTAGCATTCCAGGAGAAAATGATCTGCCAACGTGGACTTCCAGCTCCGACCTCAAAACACTATCACTCTAAGCTTTATGGGTTGTGGTTATTTGTGATATGAATTGTGGGAAATGAATTAAGGAAGTAAATAGCTCTGGTTTTCAAAAGCACAGGAAGGTAAGTACCACGAAATAAACTACATATTCTCCCTTCTTTTCTACCTCTTCCAAACACTCTTCTTAATGGCTTTGAGTAGCCCTGCTTTGCTCATTGGGGTTGCAGCTGAAAGCACCATCTGAAGCAAATGAACTGGGAGAATGGACTCAACACTGGCTACAGGATACACCTTATTTCACTTGCAGGACAGGAACTTAGGTCAGGAAGATGGAGGGTTATGCACTGCAGCATTGAGTCAAGTCTAATATTTTTAAGCATACAACCAGACAGGGGAGCTGCTTGCTTCTAGATGGCAGCCACCTGCACAGGAATCCTCCACCAAGCCTGCACAGTGTAGGAGCCCGCCTTGACTATGAAGATGCTTCAGCCATGTGTGAGGGTGTATGCCGAGACTTTCACAGCCTGCTACACTTTGCCTGGGGATGTCACCTTATTAGATTATTTACCCTGTTTGGTTCCATTTCTTTTTCCTGTTTTGATCCATGCCTTCCAAATACAGATGGGGAATGTTCTAGTCATTTGCTGCTAGTACCTAGTACCAAATAGAAACGACAATCTACTCACGAGTCTGACAGGCACTCCAATTCCCATTGACAGAGACAAGAAACTAGGCTCACTCCTATCCAACAAATATTGAGCATCTTGGTGAGAGAAGCCCTTTTGGGTCTGTAAGAATTAACTTCTTTCTTGACAAATAAAATGTATGTATGTACAATTGCATGTGGATATGAGCATGTGCATGTTGTTAAGAAATGTGTATTTATAGTGGCATGGCTAAACTGAGCTAATATGTCCATTAGCTGACATGCTTATTATGTTCTTATGAGAACACTGAAAGTCTATTATATCAATTTTCAAGAGCACAATCATTGTTATTAACGGCAGTAGCCATGCTGCCCAACAGGGCTTTTGAACCTATTCCTCTCAAATGAAATCCTGTATCCTTTGACTTCCCACCAACTCTTGATAGCCACTACTCTACAGGGAGCTTTATGTTCTCGGTCTCTACAGGGAAACAAAATCATGCAGTAACTAATCATCTTTCCCCTGTGACATGTGACATGTCAGAGAGGCTCATGCATGTTTGTTAGGAATAGAATGGCATCGTTTCTAAAGGCTGAAGGGTACTGATGTCACATTACATGAACCGTATTACCGTTCTCTGTTCATCTGCCGACAGACATGGGCTGACTCCATATATCTGCTACTATGACTAGTGTTCAGAAAATGAAGAGGTGTAGATGCCTTGTAGGTATCCTAACTTCATTTTTTTAGATATATGTCCCATAGTGAAATTCTGGGTCACATAGCAGTCATATCTATATATCTATATCTATCTATCTATCTATCTATCTATCTATCTATCTATCTATCTATTTATATTTTTTGAGTAACTTCTTTAGTTTTTTCCCTGATGGCTGAACTAAATTTACCTCTTTACCACCAGTATGCAAGAAATCCATTTTCTTCATATCTTTGCCATTATTTATCACTTCCTTCTTTTTGGTAACAGCCGTGTGAGTACGTTTCATTTTCTGACACAGGGATGAATGACACACACACAAGATCTGCTTATACAAGTTCAGTTCCAGTAGGACAACAGAGAACAATCAAGGCTGATACAGTATGAGTGACAAGAGATAAAGAGAAAAAAGGAAGGGAGAGGAACTGAGAGGGGTACGTGTGATGGGTGAGGGTGACATTTTCCAGAGTGTCCACAGCCATCCACATTAAGCAGGTGATGTTTGCATAGGCCCTAAAAGAAGAATTACTGAGATGGTCACTAAAGAGACCTGAGGTGGAAGTGTGGCTGGTGCATCTGGGAAAACGAGAGGAAGAAGGGGCGGCTGCAGAGCAGTACATACAGAAGACTGGATGTGGTAACAGAAGGACCATTTGCTGGACCCTGTAAGGCAGAAGCATGCGCATTTCCCACGAGTACTTCAGAGACCCCCCAAGAGATGTGGAAGAGAGACCGTATACGGCTGTGAGGCCTTTGTAAGGTCAGTGATCTGATATTGGTTTTCCCGCCTCTCAAAGGCCAAGGCTGTACCAGGGAAACAACTAAGCTTCCCCCGGCCATGAAAATCGACTCCTAGACATCTAAATATAGAACTTCTTGCAGGTAGAATGCTAACAGTGGGAATCAGCGTCTTTCTCACCTGGGCCTACCTTCCGTTTGCAGGGTCTGCAGAGGCTGCATGCATCTGTGCTGAGCTATTTGTAAGGTGGGACTCTCAAAGGTGGGCAAGGAAGCTGCAGAGGATGATATGCATGGCGGGGAGACCCATGGGAACACAGGAAGCCCTAAGCAACATGACACAGCCTCTTATGAATAGAGTGCCTGCTTACGGGATGGGACATACAAAATTGCTGGATGTAAGAAAGTGGCAGAAGATTAATATCTTTTTGTTCTACATTAAGTAAAAATTTAAAAATAAGCATTTTCATTTCTAATTATTTCATATCATGCATGGTGTGCTCACTTCAATTTTCAAGTCCGTTTACTTCATTTCTGCAAACCATCTGAGCCTGAGTAGCATCCATCCAGCAGGATTTCTGCCTAAATATGCAAGTGTGTGTGGGTATGTGTGTGCGTGCACATGTGTGTTCATTCCCTCACTTCCTTTGTTCTTTCCTAGTACAAATAATACAGGTATTTTAGCAAAGACAGAAGACAGATGTTTCTGATTTTCTTTTTCTTTGTTTCTGTTTTTCCTCTTTAAAGTCTTTCTGTTTCTCACTGAAGGAACTACAGGTTCCTAGATTCATACTGAAGAGTCATGGCTGGAATAGTTATTGCTGAATACAGGATAATGGTATACCTTTATTTTCTAAAATCCTGTGAACAATAGCCTTCCTGCTCACTCTTAGGTTTGCTCCCAGTAATTACATTACTAGTCAATTAAAACATGTGTTAAGAGTGAGCAAGGACTCAGAAAGCCTTCAGTGTGATCCTAGGCCACTCCTGGTCAAACATATGTTTCCTAGTATGCTGAGGGGGCGGGGATTCTAGGAAACATGTCTGGATTCCAAAGCCATGGTGACTCTGGATTCTAGGTGCTCACAGTGGCTGCACTGTATACCATAGCCACACAGAGACTGTAGCATACCAGATGTTCAGAAGATGCTTGATCTGTAAGCAAGTGAAGAATGAACAGACACTAACTATTCCATCTCCAGGCACATTTCCAGGCAGTGCTCCTTGTTAATGAACAGAGGGGTCCCACAGGCACTGTACAAAACAGGCAGTCCTAACACAACACAGGGTTGTGTCCTCGGAATCAAGAGCATAGCCTAGCAAGAACTGTATGTCAATCAGAATGTTGCAAGAGGCAAGTTTCATCCCCAGCTTTCCCTACCATGACTTCTTCACTATGTCTTGCAAGGGAGACCAGACAGCAAGAATGGCAGGCCTAGGCTCTTTCATTCCTCTTGGCCACATGGGTTTCTGTCCTTTCATTGAAGACAGGCCTGACTCCTCATAGTGGAGTCCTTCTTACCTCTGCTGCAGGGACTCCCTCTGGCGGGCGGCAATGCAACACAATCATGCCTTCAATAGGCACCTCCCTGCCTTGTGGATCTTGTTCAAAGTTTTTCCGCAGATCTGCAAAGAAGCACAAGACAATGTGTATGCCACTTTGAGCTAGGACTGGTGTTACTCACACACGGCCCCAATACAATAAAACAGCGAGCTTCATGTCAAAAGTTAGATATACACAAATATGTCACTCTCTGACACTTCAGAGTCTCGCTTTTCCAATACTCATAAATGCATCTGAAACATACCTTAGCAAAACAGTTTCACCACCATATGGTTATGAAGGAAGAAAAACTATTAGGAGACGAGAAAAAAATCCTCATAATTTCATGAATGTTTGCCAGCTTTATCTGTTCAGCATCCAATGAAACACTTGGCCTAATAAATTACTGTCCTCAGCCATTATGAAGTTGAGATGCACATGATTATTTTTTTGTTCGCTGAAGAATACATTATTAATCTGTAACCTCTGTCATTCCTTTAACCCTCTGGGGAGCTGTAGAAGACAGTAATAGAGTGAGATCACCTATTAGTCTTTTTATTTGTAACAAGGGAGAAAGGGCCATTGCCAGTCACAACAAAAGTCCATAACCTACCCAACCGGACATATAATTAAGAAACGCAAGGCCCTCTAGTCAAGCAGCCATGCTGGGTACGCAGGGCAGTGCCCTTCACACAGGGCTCCGGGCACTTTGCAAACAAGCCGCACTATTAACCTTTTACACATGGAGAGGTGACACTTGTGGAGGTTAATTGGCTTGCCAGTGGTCACAGAACGCATCAGTGCCAGTGAGAGGGGAAAACTCATCTGCTTCCTGACACTCAGCCGGACTGCCAACCAGCGCAGCCTGCTAGGAGAAGAGGCCAGTGCAGCCCGGAGAGCGCCAGCTTCATTTGCATAGCTTTCTCCTCCTTTGCCTTTGTAAAGGGTAGGCAGCTGGCCCTGGCTCCAGGGGAGGTGTCAGCACAACCCTCTGATGCTCTTCGTGAACAAGGTAATTCTCCTGTCACCTGGATGCACAGGACAGCCAAGCCAGGGAAGGTTGTCTAGAATCCCTCCTCCATGAAAAGCATTGTCTCCTCCCTCCTCGACAATGTCTTCTTTCTTCAAATGGAGTATCTCAAATTATAGGCTGTGGATTTATTGATTTAATTTTCTTCGGTGCTTACAATCACATGAAATATGTCCTCTGTAAAGAGCAGAGCTCCAGAAACAGTTACATCTTTATAAATTGTATAAATACATTAAACTTGCTTTTAGCAAGTCAAAAAACACTCGATGAATAACTAGTTCAGCCATGCACATATTCACTTCTCTCTGAATGCTTTCGCTCCCAGAGATGAACAGCATCTGTATATTCAGAGGGCTTTTCACATCTCTGGAATGGAAATCCTCCTTCTCATTCTTTGCTGTCCAAAATTGAGTTCTAGAGGCAGCTTCCTTATGTCCAAGGTCTTTAAATTGCCCTAGTGGCTCAGATCTCCAGACTCTCCGTGTAATGTACTCACAAAACTGCCAACAAAAGCAAGGCACAAAGGGAGTGAGTAAGTCCAGAGTTGGAAGTCAGTTTGAAGCACAATCCCACTGCAGGACAGGTTTTGATGTCATTCAAGAGTTGCTGAGCTGAAACTATCATTCAAGAAGGGCCTCACTACTCAGAATTATTTCAAAACTCATCTACAGGAATGAAAAGGGAGTTCAACAGCCAAGATGCCAGGGTGGAAAGAGCTGTCAGGTGGATGGCATGATTACTGTGTTGTCCTCCCCATTACTTCTCACCTCCTTGGTCAATTTACTTGCTGACAGGCATCTTATCCAGTGCTAGCAGATGATTATCTGAGTTTTGTTATCGTTAATTCTCTATGTTTAACCAAGTAAGCCACAAAAATATAGCAGCAGGAATTTCAATACATTCTTCTGATAATGCTTCTTGTCTTTACCCAGCACAAATGAAAATGGTAATTGTGGTGTTTGAAAAGGAATGACTCCCTTTGACGCATGTGTTTGAATGCTTGGCCCATAGTGAGTGGCACTATTAGGTAGGGTGGCAGATCTAGATGTAGAACTCTCAGCTCCTTCCCCAGCGCCATGTCTGCCTGCACACCGCCATAGGATAATGGTCTAAACCTGTGAAGCTGTAAGACAGCCCCGTTAAAATGTTTTCCTTTTTAAGAGTTGCCTGTTATGGTGTCTCTTTACAGCAATAAAATCCTAACTATGACAGCAATAAATGGCTACCCGTACTTTATACTAACTACATCATCAGGCAGAAAGACAACCTCAATGAGGCCATTTTTCCTCCAATGGAATACTCTTCACTAACACTGGGATCTGTATTAGGTGATCTCTAGCAGATTTCATATGGAAGAATCAGATCCAAGTGAGGACCAAGTTATCCTGCTTTGGCATCCCAATAATACTTGTAATCATTTGAAGAGTCTGTCAGGAAATGCTTTATCACTCTCCAAGGTGCAGATAAAAAACTAAAGATAGAGGAACATCCGGTAAAGGCAGATAAAGTCTGCAAGGATGAATCCATCAGTAATAACAGGTACCCCATCAAGAGCCAGATATATCACTTCACATAAGAAAACCCTTGACTTTAGGTTTTTGTTTTTTTTTTTTTTTTTGATTCAAACCCAAGTCTGGGGATTGGCCTATCCTCCCAAGGAGGTTGCATCTGTGAATATTAAAAAAAAAAAAAAGGAACCCACATATAGATCCCAATTAGTCCCTGAACATATTCAAAATTACAGAAATAGACTCTTTGATACAGCAGCCAATGCCTCCTGTTCTATCTAGGACTCCCACTCCAGGCCATGCAAAGTAATTAGTTTCTGAATAGACAATCTAAGTAACAGCAGTTTTTCTAGATCTAGAAAGATACACACAGGGACCCACACAAGTTCTAATAATGAGCAAACTATCTCCAGACACGTAAAACAAATGGATTGCTGCACAAAATAAGGGAACTGTAGAACTGAAGGACCAGAAGGTCCAGAAGCAATATTCGTCCTTAAGAATTTCTAATTCAAGTTCTGTGATATCAAAAGGAAATAACAACTAAGAAGCTAAAATAGGGCATTGAGGATACATTAAAATTTGAGATCAAGCAATTGTGTTCGAATGTAACATGACACTATGAACACCTTCATTCAACAAATACCTTAAATTCTCTTTGCCTTAGTCTCTGCACCTGTAATACGATAATTCATACTACATGCAGCATTTTTCTTTTCTCTCTCTCCTTTCTTTCTCTCTTCTTTCTTCCTTCCTTCCTTCCTTCCTTCCTTCCTTCCTTCCTTCCTTCCTGCCTGCCTGCCTGCCTGCCTGCCTGCCTGCCTGCCTTCCTTCCTTCCTTCCTTCCTTCCTTCCTTCCTTCCTTCCTTCCTTTCTTTCTTTCTTTCTTTCTTTCTTTCTTTCTTTCTTTCTTTCTTTCTTTCTTTCTTTCTTTCTTTCTTTCTTAGATAGAGTTTCTCTGTAGCTTTGGAGCCTGCCATGGGACTCACTCTATAGACAAGACTGGGCTCGAGCTCACAGAGATCCACCTGTTTCTGCCTCCCGAATGCTGGGATTAAAGGCAGGCACCATCACTGCCCAACATAGCTTTTTATTTTTAGAGTCAGGTTCTCATTATGTAGCCCTGTATTGTCTGTCATTTTCTTCATGGTCCTGGATAACCTTGAACTCACAGAGACCTAGCTGCCTCTGCCTCCTGCTTTCTGAGACTAAAGGCATGTGTAACCAAACCTGGCTACAAATAGTTCTTATAAAGATTAAATATTAATATATAAAAACCCTTCTCAAGCACAATAGCTATACAACAGGGTTAAGGTCTTATATATTACTACATCCTGTGATAAAGCTATGATGATTAATATGGGATGATTTTATCATAAATCAGATACAAATTAATTATAAAGTGGAGCATTTTTCAGAGGCACTCAAATAAAAAGTATAATTTAGTACATGATAAATTAAGTGGGAAAAGGTATTAAAATGAGTCATTACCTTTCAGAAGAAAAAAATGTAGGTCTGTGTCTTGCTTTACACTAAAATAAATGGCATAGTAATAAAAACATTTTAGCAGCGGTAATAAAATATCTCCAGAACCTTAAGAAAAGGGGGATTTCTTATAACTTGAAGAACAAGCCATCAAGAAAATGATTGACAGGTATTTAGTTAAAAATAAAATTATTTTTCCTAAAGCATTGTAAACAGAACACTGTGAAGTTAATGACTTTAATAAGTTAAAAAATTTCTTATGAAGCACAATGAAAATTACAGATATGCTGAGATAAAATGACAAAGGGGTTGAAAACCATTTATAAAAGAGAAGACACAAAATGGCTAAAGATAAGCATTGGGGCAGTATCAACAGTTATTTCAGAAATGCTAGCTTTGCAACTATCAACATATCTCTCTCCTCTTCTAAGTGAAACAGTTTTATTTGTTTCTTTATTTTAATTCCCTGGTTAAAAATAAAATCTGGCTGCAATAGTCTTGAATATTACTAGAAGAAAATACCAGGTATATATGAAGAACAAGTTGTAAGTGGATCAAATTATTTTTCAAGGTCCAATTATATGGAAATTATCTGATAAACAGATACATAATATGTGGCCTATAATAGAATATTATTTTTCAATAAAAGCAAAATACTAAATGCTTGATATGACATGGCTGAAATTTAAATGCATAATCCATATTAATTGAATATAGCTATTCACCAAAGGCTATATATTGTATGATTCCATTTATTTGAAATAGCCACAATAGGTGGTAATGTTGGAAAGTAAATAAATAGGTTAAGAGTCAGCTGGGGCTGAATTTGAGTGAGGGAAGAAGAATAATAATAACCGTTTGGTTAATATAAAAAACACCTAAAATTGCCCTAGATGATGGTTATAGATCTGTGACTGTACTCACGACTATTGATTTCTATATTTAAGAGAATCACATGTTCTATGGATATTGCAGTAACACTATAATTTTTAAAGTTTCACTGATACAACTCTATAATCCTACAAGTACTGCTATGAAAATGATTAGAGAACTATGTGGAGAAAAAAATGTGTGTAGCCTAATAGTGCCTCAAACCCTCACTGAATCACAGGTAAAAATCTGAATCTTTAATAATGTGCTAGTAGTTAATAGCATTTAATGCACTCATACAATGGCATATTATGCAGAAATGAAAGATTAGAAGGTCATGGTATTTAAGATTTAATTTATAGACAATGAAATGATAAACAATATAGCATAGTATCTCAATTATATATATACATCTATTATATAATATATATTTATTAATATTGGAGAAAAATCACCAGGCAAATATGTACTTGTTATAGAATATACCTACTTCCATATAACAGTACAAAATTGAAAATTAAAACTCTTTCTTGGGTAGCCCTTCCCTTTGTGTGACCACAGCCATTTTCCTTCACACTGCTGAGTAGGGACTGGACCCTGTCGAACAGTGAAGGTATTTTAGTGGAAGTGCCATACAGCATCCTGGCCCAGTTACTACAATGCTCTTACAGCAAAGGTAGACAGTACACAAGCAATTAAGAGGTAGAATGATGAGAAAAAGGCAAAGAAGGAAGAGGGTCCTCAGAGGCAGCCCAGTGCCTGGAGGGATGTTTCATTGAGAAGGATTCAAGCTGAAAGGGTGGATCTCACCATCTTACAGAATACACGCTAGGCTGACCTGATAGTGTCTGGTATTCACTGATTTAAATCGTGGATCTCCAGGGTTGGAGTGATGTCTCAGTCATCAAGTGCTTGGCCTTGAAAGTGGGAGGACCTGAGTGCTGATCTGCAGAACCCACAGAAAATGCCAGGCATGGGGCACGAGCCAGGGACAGTAAAACGGAAGGGAAGCCAGCAAACTAGCCTACACTGTTGGACAAAGTCCCAGGTCATCTAGAGAGCCTGTTTCCAAAGTCAGAAGACACAGAGGGGCCATGATCTGTGGCTATCCTCTGATTTCTAAATATATGTATGTTTACAACCCATACATGCATGGATATACACACATACACCACACAGTCACTCACTTTCACTATTGCCTCTGTTTTAGCATTCTCTTTTTATGTTTTTATTTCTAATATCTAAAAAAATGCTTTCATTGCTACCTCTCTTGAATTGGAGAAGAATATTCTTCTGACATTTCTTCTATCAGTATTAATTGATGAGGCAGAGTCTGATATATTTCTACCCTTTGATCTCATCATTAGTTGTGTATCAGATAATAATTATGTTATTATATACAAATAAAATTAACTGAACTACATATATGATGTACAACCTTAAATATTTTAGATGTGATTAAAGAAGATAAAACTATAAGAAGTAAACAGTAAATTGTTTGAGACTAATCTCTGTTACAGAAGAAGCCGTGAAACAAAATTATTTAACATTTCAAATCTTTACTTCTCAATGATTATGGCTGCCTTTAATTACTTTTAGTGTCTCTGCATTTGGCAACATTTCTGGGATGATCAGATACATTCATCCCCGCAAACACCAAACACTAGAAAAAACAAGCCCACCGTTTGCAGCGTCCCCACAACTTGTCTGGACTGTACACTGAGCCAGGAGTTAGGGCAGAAGAGCACTCTGTTTTTATGTTACTGCACCTAGGTTCACTCTGACCACATCTATCAAAGAGAGAAGCTAGGATGACATAGCCTTCAAAACTCAGTGACCTGTGAATTCAAGCACTCCTCCAATTTTATTTTAGTGGTGGGGCTGGGGGAAAAGTTTTCATCTGTTTTCACTTACTGCCGCATCTCTATGTTTTGCTTTAGATGCAGGATGCCCCTTACCCCAGGTTCATGTCTTTGAACACATCAACTCTAGCTGGTGGTACTGTCTAGAAAGGATGTGAGATCTCCTAAAGGTGGAGCTTGAGAGTAGTAGCTCAAGTCTCTCTCTGCTTCCTAATTCCCCAGACACAACTGGGCCGCAGTCACCATTCCTTCTTTGCCTTAAAATAGAGCTAAAATAAATGTTACTATAGGCATTTTGTTTTAGTAAGGAAGGCAATACACCTTGGTACCCGGAATGGCATTTACTGTCTCCTGATGAATATTTGTTAAATGACAGGATGAATTAATTAAGTTATTTATAAGTTTCCATTTCAGCTCTTGTCACTTGATAACGTTCTCAGAAGTGGAGAGGATGAAGAAAACATGGGCAGATGTGTTTAATAACACATCTTTAATAACAAGACTGCTATTAAAACGATGTACTTACCCACCGTCTTTTTCACATACATGTGCATGTGTGTGCGCTGTGACATTCCCATGTGTGACACCATCAGTATAAACCAAGTCACTGCATTTTCTGTTCCCGCGACGTTACCCTGCACTCGGTTACCCTGTCCATTTCTATAGCTGAATGTCAACAAGGCTCAAGATGACTAGAACCACAGTAAGAGGGGTAGAGAAGAGAAGCAAGAGGTGAGGAAGCCAGGCACGTGTCTTGTTTATAAATCATATAAATCAGCAATGAGTCACCCAGAGTCAGCCGCACATGCCCCAAAGTGGCATATTTTAGGCTGGGCCATAGGACACAACAGCCACCTCTTCCTCACCCCATGCCCTATTTGGCCTTTTTCTCATTTTCCTTTCACGCTATTATGTTAGAAAAGTCATTGTAGCACACGAAAATCAATAAAAATTCAATTCCGAAGAATAGTTCTCTGCTGCTCGGCAACACCAGGGACTTATCGGCTCATTCAATGTTCTGGCAGTTAATGCAATGAAATAAAAATAATTTACTCATTCAAACCAAATCAGCCAGTGAAAAATCATAGCCATTTTTTAATGGTCATAGCCGAAGCCATTTGTTAAGACGCAGGAGGATGACACGGTGTCCCATTAGCTGTCCAACTATACTGGTTTCAAATCGGGTTTGAATCTTTCCCACCTGTTTTTTCAGAAGGAACAACAAATCACATTTGTCATACATAAAGGGAATTTGCAACCCAGCCAAATGCAGGACTTGTATTGTAATAAAAGGCCTGATTCAAACGCATAGCAAATGCCCGGTAAAAATGGAAGTCAGGGCCCAGTGCCTCTCTCTATTTGATTCTGCCTCAGTCTTCGGGTCCTAAACACTAATGGCCTGAGAAGTCCGTTACTGACTCCAGGTCCCCAGAGAAGCATATGACAAGTGCCCTGCCAGGTGACAGCACACTATCTGTGTCTCTCTGGCCAGCTTGGCTAAGACCTTTCTGCTTTGCTTTAGGTTCTGATGACTCATCGATAACAGGCTATTCACACCACTCAGGTCGCCTTGTCTTGGCTCTTCCAGGTCTAATTGCTGCTCTTAGGAGTCATCAAGTCACAGCTGATCATAAGACAGACTTCCACACAGAGATTCTTGCATGCCAACAGCACAGATGAGGCATTCCCCTGTCTATCTGTAACCTCTTGAGTATTACAGCTACAACTGACTTCTGTTAGAAAACTCAGTAGCAGCAATAGAAGAAGAGCAATCTGCCACAGATGAGACAACATGGCACTCTCCATATTCTCCATGTGACTTCCTCCCCCACAGTACGACAGTCTGCTGACTCTGCCTACTGACACCTGAAATGCTTGGCCAATGCAAGAAGTTCCGGCCCACAGAGGCTCCTCAAGGATGATGCCATGATCATAAAATAATGTCAGGGCCATGAGAAACTTTGCGCCCAGTCATCCTTCTGGGAGGTGGCTGTCATTCATAAAACATTTTATCACTAGCATTGTCTGTCATTACTTTCCCCTGCAGTAGCACAGAATAATAGGTAGCAATGGCAATGCAGGAGAATAGATCTGGCTTTTACAGCGGTAGGTATCCTGGTGGTGGCTGGAAAGAGTTGCTAGCTTGTGAAATCACTTTGAAAATTTAGCCTGCTTTTGACTGAGCTGCTCCCAGCAAAGCACATTGTTTGGCACATATGTTTGGCTTCTCTCATTTACAAGGGCAAAAGAATTAATAAATAAATAAAAAATAGAAGTGCATGCGGAAGTCATCCAAACCTGAGAATAGGATGACAAGTGGGAAACTGGAAATCTTAATTATGAATCTAAGACAGGTGGAAGTCAAATACGCCTCACGTTATGACTTCAATGAATGAATCCGTCTTCCGTGAACCATATCTCAAGAAAGAGAATGAGATAATGACCGCGTGTAAAATGGCCACTCAAGGCAAAGAAGAGAGGTAGCACAACTCCATCATCTGGCTGGCTACTAAGTCCTTTCTGCACATGCTCCGCCTCTGCCAGTCTTCTCTTAGCACTCTGTCAGGGTGAACTTAACTTGTCCATGGCCATGAGTGCCTGCTTCTCTTGTACTTTTCCCTGTCTCTTATCAGTACTGATTACTTCTTTTTAACATCAGGTCTTTTATTCTTATGAATGAGACTCCATAATGGTCACTGTATGGAGCTGCTTATGGGTATATATTCTTGGTCTAGCGGGTATATGTGGTATACATGTTGTGCACAACCTGACCAATGTGACTGAAAAAACACTTAGCACTATTTTCCCCAGGAAGAAGCTTCAGATAGGAGCACTACACAAAGAAAACACACAGGTTAAGGATTTCTCGTGTTTGCTTTGTCTCCAAGTAAGAAGGAATGAATTTCTGAGTCTTGGTTATATTGACTATTTGGGTGAATACGTAATAGTTGAATCTTCACTGAATTATACTAAAACTTTTCAACAATCGTTGACAGAAAAATCTTGGGAAATTATTAGGTAAAAAGATAGCATGTTTTAGGCTTTTAAATAAAATAGGTAAATGTAATGGAATATTTTATATATTCTTTTATCATGCCTCATGGAATGTTATAGGGAGAACTTGTCTATAAATCCCATATTCCACATGTGAACATGACTGCTCTTTTTGCAATGCTAATGGTAAAAATTGAGCTCTAGGTGAATACAGATAACCACCAACTCAAAGTACTTTTGATGAAAAAAGACAAAAAATCAGATACAGTGGCAAAATTGTCAGCTTTTCTGGGCTGCTCAATTCCCAAGCAGTCCATGCACAGTTCATCTTTCTCCTGTTAGAATTCCCAACCTGAAGGTGCTTTATTCACACCTACAAGCACTGCCTTGCAGCCCGGCACCCTGATGAGCATTCCAATACACAATGAACTCCATGGCTGATGGAACCAAGTTTTAAGAATGACACAGACATGAAGAATCATCTCTGCCTTTCCTCCATGACCTCCATAGACCTCTACAGGAAATTAGAGAGCTATGAACTTGCGATGAGTTTCAGAAGAAATGACCTAAAAATAACCCCAAGCTTTCAGTGCTCACCTCCTCATTATAATTCAGTACCATGACTGCAGAGAATGGGAATTAAAAAAAGGAAGAAAGAGGCAAAAAGGAAAAGTCAACCCTGCAGCAAGAAGAAATACATTTTAACTGCATTGTTCGATCTTTGATTTTTCACTCACCCTGGATCTCTCTGAGGTGAGGAAGGTCAGCTAGGACAACATTTGGCAAGTGTCATGAGTATTGAACAAACAGAATATCCACTGAGTGCCTAGCATCAGGCCTGGCCCCATAATACATCTCTGAAGGAAGAAGGAAACCCATTTGCTTTCCTTAACCCTATCCTACCACATCATGGCAGATCCAAGTAATCATTTAGACCAAAACTTGTTAGGGCCAAACCTACAATGCTGTTAAATATTATAATAAATATTACACATCAAATAAAAGCTACAGAGAAAGCAAACTACTTCCTCTTGTGGATAATTTCCAGGAAAGGAGAATCAAAAAGGGTTCTGAACCAGGATCAACTGAGGAAAGCTGAAGAAGAAATAAAATCCACATGGAGAGAAAAAAAAATGCTCAAGTATAGAAGTGGAGTTAATTCTCAAAGAGTCAGTGGTACATTTGGAGAATCATTTGGGGGAGTTGAGCTGCAGGAATAGCATAATCCAGTCCTTTATTTTTTTTCTTTTTTCAAAAAAGGTACAGTGATTCTTTAAGAATTTTATAAAATGTAATTTGATCACATTCACACACACTATTGCCCCTAACTCCACCACTAAACCCTCTTTCTCAACTTTATATCTTTTTTTTGACAATAAATTGATGAGGACAATTTGTGCTACTCATGTACTCATAGATGGGGCAATCCACTGGAGCATGGTGGACCTACCAGGGACTATGCTCTTAGAGGAAACAGACTCTCCATTTCTCCAAAGTTATCATCTGTGCATAGCTTCTTGGGTTGGGGTGGATATTAAAGAGTTCTTCGTGCCTCCATGCAAGACCGTCAATTGGTTTGATCTTGTGCAGTTCTTCTGCAGCAAATCACAGTGTCTATGAGTTCATGAGAGCAATGATCTAGTCATTACATACTATTTTACTTTGGTCCCCACCAAATTCTGGCTCTTAAAATCTTTCTGTTCCTCCTTCTGTAATGACCTTTGACCTTGGTGAGAGTTGATGCATATGACTAATTGGAGTTTAAAAGAACTCATTCAGGTTCTATGCAGGAAATGGACCTTAAAGCAACCGAATGGAAGTGGGGGAAGAGGAAGCTGACTAGAGCAGCAGTGATTGTAAGGTATACAGATCTATAGTATGTTTTGGAACCATATTTATCCAAATTTGTTGTTAAATGGTATGCGATGGAAGAAAAGAAGAGTCAACGATGGTTTTCATGTGTTATTAAAAGCACACGAGAAGCTATTACTGGAGCAAGAAGACTGGGGCATTAATGTACTTCTGAGTTTGTCCTTTCAGTATCATCTATGGTGGGTCTCAGCAATCAGTAGAGCTGAAGCTGGTTGGTTAAGCTCAAACGTCTAGTCCAGGTTTTCTGATTTGATTTCTTCATTCCTCTTTTGTTCCTATTCCTTCCCTGCAAACGTTTACAAAGAGTCTTCACTTTGGCCTTAGAGCATCATCTAGCCCTGAAATGGTTACCTCTAGCCACACTCTAATTCTACCCTACATAGTCCAACATTTTGGAAAGAGTCATCCATCTCTAGCCTCTGATCTTCACATCTTTGTGCTAATTCCTAAGTCTACACATCTCATATCACTTCTCTCATTGGTTGTCCTCAATGGCAGCTCTCATGTCAAAACAAATGGACACATCTTCTCATAATCTTTAGATAACACTGATCTTGACCATTTGCTCCTCATAACCATCTCCACTTTACCATGGACCACTTATCTTCTCTTCTGCTTTTATCTTTATCTTCCTCGTGGGTTTCTCTGTTTCTCCCCTATCCTCCTAAGGAATTTCACTCATAGCTCACCATCCTTTCTCTTCTCACCAGCAGTTTGAGAGCTGGAGAACACATAGAATGAAACAGTACTTTAAGTGTTACTACTGAAAACTGTTCCTCCTATATTTCCAGTAGGAAATTATTCAAATTGCTCATGTTCCAAGGTCTCCAACTTAGGGCTTTGATGTTTATCTTATATCATGGGCTTCAGACTCAAAAGTAAACTGCATGGTTAAAAATAGTCCATTGGCTATCATGCACATCTTCACACACTATAATCAAACAGTAAACTTCATACTTTGTTTCTGAAAATAATTTCTTCTGCTATATTCATAATTATACTTAATAGAATAGCTAGAAATTCAGCTACTTAATCCAGAAACCTGATCAGAAAACATCCCATACCTGATGTACCTAAAATTCCCTACTTTACCTGTTCAGTTTCATATTTCAGTAGCCACATGCTCACGCTAATTCCTTTCCAGATAAATTCTCAGTCTTCCTCAAGAATTATGTTTTTCTTCAAGAATTATGTTTCTTAGTAACTTAAGTGTATCTTGGGTCCCTGAGATCAGCAGCTGTCCTGGCGGACTCCGCATGCACACTGAATATAGCAGTAGCCAGGCACCACTGAAAATTCTTATTTATACATTTATCTCTCTCATTACACTATGAACTCTTCAAAGGAAGGAATGATATTTTGCTCTTGGGATACCTAGAACATTCAGTTTCTGAACTATTCACAGATGCTCAATTTCTCCCTTAAGTCAGCAACCTAAACTGCTATTTAGGAAATTTCTGGAATACAATCTTGGCTCTCCCTCCTTAGGTAGAAAGATGTGATACTGACCTAAGAAGAATCACTAGTCACAAAAAGTATGCAAAGATGAAGAGACTTCATTTCTTTGTGTTGCTATTGTTTTGTTGTTTTGTTTTCTAACTGCTGGTTTGCTAGAAGGTTTACTTAGTGGAAAGATTGAATATTGACTGAAGTAAAATCTATATTCTCCTTGCCAATAAGGCTTTACTCAAGTTTTTATAAAAATGGCCATCTTTGAGAAATTCAAGGTGAATTTCACTAAAGGAATATCAGACAAAATTAACCTGTGATTTCATTGAAAGGCAGTGACTATGTTTCTGCAAATTCTTTTTGGTAAAATAATAACTGGTAATAAATATCATGAAAGAACATTATCTGAGGAAATTTCATTTCTCCCTAACATATTTCTTTTCAGTAGACCCCAACTTTAAGGTTGTCTTTCATAAACATGCATGTGTTAAGAAAAAGTAGACCAATTTCTATTAGTATTGTAGAGAGTGTTGCTCTTTGTTCACAGAAACACAGCTTCTAAGAAGTTTCAGTTTTCCAAGCTCAAGAGTATCTACTGGTAAGGGAGACAGCCCCAACCATGGGTGGCATCTAATATGTGTCACACCAAGTGCCTTTCATCTTTACAATTCTAGCCTAAAAATTCATGAAAATTTAGCATCCTGTCCCATACCTGATTATTTATATTGCCTAAGAGAAGTATTCACCATGCTATATCAATGGGCTTCAGATTTGCAAAGTAAATCTAAGTAGGTTTGAAATTATTAAAAACAAATTATATCTGTCTAGAATACATTTTCATTATTATTCCCTAAAGTTTAAATAATAAGGCAGAATACAACAATTTATGGAGACTCACATAAGAAAGTTTGAACAACTCCAACAGCAACAAAAGAACTTCCAATACAAAATGATCTTAAATCTGCTGATCCAAAAAAATTGTGATTTGGAGTCTTTCTGATTTGGGATGTATGAGTTGGAAATGCTCAATGAATAATGTAGATGCAGTTACCCCAATATCCAATAGACTCTGAAACCTGAAAATTTCTGGCCCCAAGCCTTTCAGAATACATTTGTTCAATATATACACAGAATTGTAAGCAATCCAGAAGGGACTTACAGAATATGGTAGGAGGAGCCAGTACAATGCATTTATCATAAGCCACTTGAGCCACCAGGGGTTTGTACTGCAGGACCCTAAAATCCTATGGATAATGAGGGCTTCATACAGACAGACCACACTGATCTTGTGGCAGTAGTGTCTGTCATTCAGATAGCATTTGAGGAAATTGTTCAAAATGATCTATCATGACAAAAGTTATTTAATGTAATTCTTCCAGTGTTTTCCTTCAAGTATGTGCAGATTGTACGTGTCTAGAAATAACAATGTTGAAGCAATTAGTATCAGTTCATCATATGAGGAGACATCTCATTGACTGTCCCATTACTGGTGATACTAATTACTTAGGTGAGGTAGAGTATAGTGAGATTTTCCACTACAAATTTACTAGTATCATCTTTATAAGCAGATGTGGAAAAAGACAGAATAAATGTAGTGATACTTCATTTTCACTTTAATAAATAAAGTTTGCCTGAAGATCAGAATGTGAAACAGCCTCACTGGTAAGCCTTACAGACCAGGAAGTGGTGACACACACACCTTTAATTCCAGTAGCCACACTTGTTGCCATAGAAACCAGGCAGCGCATGCCTTTAATCCCAGCGTCAGTGTCAACATTAAGATTCTCAGTAAATGGCTTAAGGAAATTGCATGTAGCAGGCTCTAAAGTTTGTTAAAGTCTATTATGTCAAAATTGGTTTGAGATAGGTTTTAATGTTGGCCTGTCCCTTCATTTAGCTTGATGACCTAGAACCTATATTTACCTTCAGAGCACTGAGATTATAGAGTACAGGAGATTGAATTTAGAACCTTTTGAATGCTAGACTAGCATTCTATCAATAGAGCAAGACCCTTCATTCTTGATATCTCAAAATGCATAAACAACCCTACTATCCATCTTATCTAGACATTCACCATAACTATATATTCTCAAATGTCACTGCCAGACACATGCCCCTTTCTTCTCCATGTGTACTGCACAGGGCGCTGCTATAGCAGGAACACTGATTCAGTATTGGTCCTGTTGATTTCCCAGCCCTACTCAACACTTGTTGCCTTAGTACCTAGACCCAGTAGGACTGACTTTGTAGGAAAAACAGTCCTCTCCAAAATCTTGTATGATACAATTTCAGGGTTTCCCTAGGCTTCCAGGACCAGTTCTTTCCTTTCTTACACAACGGAGGTTATGTTCCATGTGTGATTTAATAGACTGCTTTCATGGTCCAAACTCTTAACTTTTATTTTTTTTATATTTTATTTATTTATTTATTCATTATTTTTTTTTTCAAGACAGGGTTTCTCTGTGGCTTTGGAGCCTGTCCTGGAACTAGCTCTGTAGACCAGGCTGGTCTCGAACTCACAGAGATCCGCCTGCCTCTGCCTCCCGAGTGCTGGGATTAAAGGCGTGTGCCACCATCGCCCAGCCCAAACTCTTTTTCCTTTGTGCACTGGGGCTCAGAAAGTATGCTCGCAGCTCTGCTTCTGTAGGCCCATGTGGTACCTTTGTGCAACCCTGATACTCATTAGTGGAGGACTTGGCAAGAAAATGGCATCTGCATGGCTTCAGGTGGATACAGCTCCACCCCTTGGTGTGCAGCCTAGCTACAGGACTGCAGCTGTATTTCAGCAATCATTTTTCCCATGGCTAGATGATTTTACATAGTTTACAACATTATCCAGAGGCTAAGACTCTCACACCCTTCAATAATACCCTTTAAATTAATATGAGGCTATAGGAAATGATTGACCTTTGGAAGAAAAATATAATATTGTCTCTCTTAACTTATGGACATTTTTCCATGGAAATAGAAAATAAGGTTGATGGAGATGGGTCTTGTATTAATCTGTTGTTTTTATTGGTTAATTAATAAAAAAAATTGCCTAGGTCCATTTGATAGGCCAACCCTTAGGTGGGTGGAGTAAACAGAACAAAATGCTAGGAGAAAAAAGCCGAGTCAAAAAGTCGCCATGATTCTCCCACTCCAAACTGACACAGGTTAAGATCTTTCCTGGTAAGCCAACTCGTGGTACTACACAAAATATTAAAAATGGGTTAGATCAATATGTAAGAGCTAGCCAATAAGAGGCTAGAGCTAATGGGCCAAACAGTGATTAAAAAAATACAGTTTCCGTATAATTATTTCGGGACATAAGCTAGTCGTGCGGGCGGCCGGGTGCCGGGGACGCAGCCCTGCCGCTTATATTACAACATAAGGTTTCAAGCTTTTGTGCAGTTTATACTAGGTATTAAAGACTGGATTCCACAATGGAGGTGTGTGTTGCCAGAGTAGGCAGTGGGAGCTTCTGAGGTCACATATGTTAAGTCATAGGCTAACATGGTTATGATGCTTCATCATTTCCTTTCTCCTTTGACATCTGATTTACTACAGTGCTCACGATTAGTAGTCAGTTCCTGGCAAGGGAAGCCAAAGATGAGTCTTCCATGTTTTCATTAGCTATAGGCTCACAAGGAAGTCAGACAGCTGGGCATCATCATCATAAACAATCAACAGGTGCCCTTTCATGAAGAGGAGTCAAGCTTTGTGTGAATGGCATTGCTATCCAAAGAGATATCTACTACAAAGATGATATATACAGTTTGCAAGAGACTCAGAAGGGAAAAAAAAAGAGTCAGGTATTAATGTTGGAATCTTGAGGCAGTTCATAATCTAAAAGGGGAAATGAATTCACAAATAAAAGTAACTTCGATTTGTAGATATCATGAAAACAGTTCAAAAAATACTGTGGGAAGAGAGAAAAGATGGGGAAGACAGAGATGGACACTTGAATTTGTGAAATTTGGAAGCTGTGAACAGTAGAGAAAAGGCTTTTTGATGTCCAAATTGGCTTATGAGGCTAGTGAGGTCATCAGGGTTCAGAGATAAGTTAAGCTGGGTTCTATGAATAGAGCAGCAAGTACGATAGTTCTCAGATAAAGATGGAGAGATGAGGCTATGCATGTGCTCCAGGGAGAACAATGAACACAGGCAACGCAAAGACAAGGAAAGCAAGCCGCACACCTCTGAACATAAGCATTTTCTTTCAAGCATCTAAGCCAGTGGTTCTCAACCCTCGTAATACTGAGACCCTGGAATATGGTTCCTTATGTTGTTATGAGTCCCAGCCATAAACTTATTTTTGATAATACTTCATAACTGTAACATTACTACTGTTATGAAATATAGATGCAAATATCTGATATGCAGGGCATCTGATATGTGCCCCTTGTGAAAGGTTACTCGATCCCCCAAAGGGTCACGACTTGCACAGGCTGAGAACCACCGCTCTAATAGTATCACTCCCTCAGGTGGCAGTAGACCTGTAAGGATGTCATGGAAATAGACAGATAAAAGAAGATACATCTGAAAAGTGTATGAACATTTGTTTATCCCCATATTTATGTATTTTTTTTTCAGGCAGATACATCTGAAAAGTGTATGAACATTTGTTTATCCCCATATTTATGTATTTTTTTTTCAGGCAGAAAGCAGGGGGCACTGGCAGTTCTCAGCATATGAAACTACTTATTTAAGCCAGGAAGCTGAGATGCACAATTGAGACAACTTAATGTTTTTTACTTTCCTTCAAATTTCTAAAGGAAGCCACCCCCCAAAAACAAGGGGAAAGAATCCTGTTTTCACTACAGCCTGTAAGTATA
The DNA here is from genome assembly GCF_950005125.1 of Chionomys nivalis. Lineage (NCBI taxonomy): Eukaryota > Metazoa > Chordata > Mammalia > Rodentia > Cricetidae > Chionomys > Chionomys nivalis. The sequence continues at coordinate 44,579,560 of NC_080105.1, read as the reverse complement.
GAGCGCCCCATGGCTGCAAATGAGATTTTCCTAATTCCTTCATTCATTCTTGGCACAATTGCATAGATATTTTAGAGACATCTAAAAAACATTGTATTTACATTTTTTTCAGCATGGATCAAATTATGTTTTTTTTTTTAAATCAACAAAATAGTGGTTTCCTACTGTGTATTCTTCCAAGTGACCAACTTGCTAGAAAAGACTCAAGTAAAACAGAAATATTTCCTTTAGTTCCCAGTCCCAAATTAGGAAAGGTACTCAAGTGTTAAGAAGGGTTTGCTTGACCAAGGGTTTAATGTCACAGGCACAACATCTCAAAAGCAGCTGAAGGAGAGAAAGAAAAACAAGGAAAAAAAAGATAACGTTAAGCTGCCAAATGTCCACCCATGAAAATAAACAACTACGAATAATTGAGTATTCTTGGTTTTGACAAAGGTCCAGGAGCAGATGCCACAGCGTGCTGTCTTCTCCAGTCCAGCTGAACCAGACGGATGAGGGAGGGCCTGTGGGAGTTGTTCCCTAGAGACAGACTTCTGCCAGCTTGGTGGCGGTCAATGTAGGCTGGCTTTATTTATCTATTTTTACCTTCTGAAACTCACTTTGGTAACTAGGTCTCAGCTATTTCCAGCCTCCAGTAGTTGATGGCTAGCCAGCTTCTCTCTGTTATAACATAGAACAACTATGGGAAAACAGTTCAGAGGGATGGCAGGCACACTGGCTCCTGATACCAAGTGTGTACGCTAGAGCATGACCATGAGGAGACTCACAACTAATTCATAAATGAGAGAGAGGGGGAAACAACTGTCACGTTCCTCAAGAAAACACTCAAGTGCTCATCACGTTTTCTCTTATGATTCTCAAGGTGCTATTCAGCAGAAAACAACTCAGAGTGCTTAGCAATAAAAATACCCAGGCAGTGGATGGATAGAAGGATCTCTGTTGTACTCTGCTAAGTGACCATCCCCTTTAGTCAATCTGTCTAACGTTTTGCAACAAGTTGAACGAAGAAGATGTATACCATGTCAAATGGGTAAATAAAAACTCCTCAAACAATGTTAAATAAAGGCATTCTCGGCTTTGTTATTCAAACTACAGGGCAGAAACTGACCAGAAGAACTCAAGTCTAGGAAGCTTATTAGAAATTCCCAATTAGAGACCTTATGGAATTCCTGTATTATTTGAACTGAAATTCCATAATTCCTACGTTGGTTACTGATTGGCATGATGGTGTATGTTGATGCTTTGGGACTATTGTTCCTAGGCAAGACATCCCAATGATATCTGTGCATTGAATCACAAAATCTGTAACAATATGTACAGTTGCCTGGGCTTTCTTCCATAGCCTGATCCAGAAAATCTATTGGAAAAGACACTGCTCTGCATTTGTAAGTTTTACCCCCAAGAGGATCTGCTTTGAAGAACATATGAGTCATAAAAACCAAGGGAAGATTTTTCTTCCCATTGCTTCCTTGTAAAATCTATCAATCTCTAAGCAACATCATCCAGACAGCCTCCTGATATTTTCCAAGAGATTAGTAACCATGATCACATCAAGATGCTCCTGTCAATATGTCCCTCAGCTCAACATCCCAGTTGTCTTGGAGCTTTTGCCCAGTGCAATTTAAAATTTGTTAAATCTTTAATGGCTCATTGGCTCAATGCAGGAAGCCTAAGGAACTCAGATGTTGAAATAGAAGTGTTTACTGAGTATTATGAAAATGACAGTAAATTGTAAAGTCCCTTCGGATGATGGTTCTCACGCTCATAAACTCCATTCATCCATCAATGATTATTTAGCACATTAAGATGCCTCTTTTACTTAAAAAACCATCTTAAAAAGAAGAAACATGGTAACAATTGTATTTAATTTGCCTATTCATTTATTGAGAATGAAGACGATTCTCATGTGCAATGTGCTATTTGCTCAGAAGTACTTACACGTAACAGTCAGAACTCTTCTTTCTCAGTCTAATAAAAAAGGTAAATTATTTTTAAAGTGTTTTTCCTAGCAGCAAATAAAACATCCAAGGAAGATCCTGAAGGCACCTCCACATACACATTTGATGCCACTACACTAGTTAAATTTCAATTTACATTTTAATGCACATTGGTCCCCAAGTCAAATGCAATATTTAATGACAAATCATGTCTTGGCTTGCATAAATAATTTTAAATAAATAAAGAGCCTCTAACTTGCTACATAGGAATAAATTAAGAATATGTTGCAAACACTCTTAGGGAACACATTAAATAAGTTGTATAATATGGGATATAATGATATTCTGGCAATTTTTGCCCGAAGAATTATTTTTATGTGCAAATGAAACTATCATATGAAAAGGACACACTTTTTTTTCTAAATCTCCAGGGAGAATCCCAAGATTATTATCAGAAAAGGATCTGAGAAGTCTTCAAAGGTCAAATGATTAAAAAGAAAGTGACAGAATGTGACATGCCTTTTCCATTATTAATATTCTCTATTCTCTGCTTCTGTCCTGCTTAGAAGAGCAGCACAGTAAAGGCTAACTTAGAACACCCATTCAATTAAATTCCTCAAAGATCAGCACACATAATAATTCTGGAGAGGATCAGGTATGCCACAAGGCAGAAGATGATGGTCGAAGACTGTTCTCTGGACCAGCTAGTTTAAATAATTAGTATTCGTGAGTACCATGAAATAGGCACCAATTCACACATGGGGATACTGAGATCCAGGACAATGAACTATGCTGTCTGCCTGTACAAAACAAAGATGAAGCAGAAAAGAAATTGACATGGAGCAGGGATGCCGAGTCTAGGCTCTTCTTTCCTGCTCAAATAAACATGTAGAACTGCAGACTGCATGAGTCAGAAAGGCAATGTTGACACATGCAACAATGAGGCCTTTGGAAGAATGAAGTGTAATGGGTACAGTCAAGGTGGTGGGAAATTAGAACAGGTGGTTTTGAAGCATTTTTTGATGAAGTTGATAAACAAAAATACGAAGTTTTAAGAGTCACAAGGCAATCAGGAATTAACTGAGGAAGAATGGAGACAGACACCAGAGGTGGACAGATCAGAGGGACTATATTTGTAATAGTTCAAAGAATAGGTGGCATCTACTTAGGAGAAGGAAGGTAAGATGAGGGAGAAAAATGAAGCTCAGAAGAAAGAAACTGAGTGAGCCAGTGTTGCAATCTTCCGTGCTGTTTCTTGTACTTTCTTTGGCTTGAGCACTATAGATATATACCTTGCCTTGACTAGGTTTGAATGTTCTGGTTGGTCTGATTGAGGCCACACAGAGAACACAGACCTGCACTTATTCTGGGGCAAATGAATGCACACAGACTCCCACATACTCCTGCTCTCAGTTGATCTGCTACTTAAAAGTCCTAAAATATTGGTTAGCTAATTTTATCTAACTAAATAACTACGGGAAAATATTTCCCAAGCCTCTCACACTGAAGATGCCTTATGAGGTGACCTCTTCTGGGTCGAAGAGGACCCACATGGCATCCAGGAGCGGCCTCCCAAATCACCAGTATTGTGAAGGTGAAATGCATATTTTCAGGGGAAGATTTCAGTTCTGAGGAAACATAAATGTCTCTGCAAGTACAGTTCGCTCTTACTCTTATTCCCCAAACCATCAACATCTGCTATGAAGAATTCCTTCATTCCTTACATAAATCCCTCTCGTCCTATATTCTTTATGGCACTCTAAAGAGAGGATTTGAATGAAACAACAATAACGATGACTGCCTCTGTGTCCTGCTCCTCCCAGCTTGCTGCTAGAGGTAGGGTGATGGAAATGGGTGGGATAAGGCCACTTAAATGGGGACAGGTTTTTGTATTCACAAATCATGCTTCGATTATAAAGACATCAATGCTGAAATATGATAGAAAAATCTTGGAATCCCCCAGACAAGCGGTTTCGTTCTTTCTTGTTTCCTCATTATTTTTCAACTTAGTTTTTTTTTTTTTTAAACATGGGTCAAACAAATGCAGCTTTAAAACCCATTTCCATGTTTTAAGATGTGCCAAGAAAAGATTTAACAGCAGGCTATAAAAATCCCTTAATGTCTTTAATGCCTTATTTTTGCAGACTGGCTGGAAAGTAGAATAAACAGTCATTGCTCAGCTCTCCCCATGTATACACCCCCTGAGTTTCTTCATGAATGGGGAGAAGCAGAGTTCATTTGTGTGGGCTTCTTCTTCTCTGGAACATGTTCTCCTGGCATTGTTAAGACACTGGAGCTCTGAAAATTCAGGCAGAATCTCTTAGGATTATTGTCTGGAGAAAATGATCAAGCATTTCAAATGATATTTTAAACACTAAATTGATTGGCGAAAGGAATGTTCATCTTGCTTCCCTCTCATCTACATTCTGCAGAAGCCCAGGGCATCTTGGATGGCCTCATCAATTGTATTTACCTCTTGTCCATATTTCTACAATCCAAGGTCACGCCCAAAGGTACTTACAGGCTATGCGTACAGAAGCTTTCCTACTCTTGGATGTTCCCAGGTGGCTCCATGCCACACATTGGCACCAATAGTCCTCTGGCCCGTGGAAATCCTCCACCTGCTGCCTGGTGACATTGATAAACACTTCCCGGACCTTCAAGCCTGTTGTGGAGACAGAGAACATTAGGTGAGGCCACTGTATTGCTCAATCACAAAGTTAAGGTTAGTCAAACCTTTTCGTTTTAATTAAACAATTCTGTTTTTAATCAAGGCAAGGTTTTAATTACCGCGACAGTAATATATTACTGCTAATTAAATTCCATGAACTGAGTAGGCTATAAAGTGCATACACAAAGTATTATCAGCCAACGCGTGCCATGCAATCGAACAGCATTCCACTTACATTAACCTGGTGCTCTCAGTCTTGGTACAAAATACACTATGAGAAATGTATTACCAAAGGTAATGTCTAGAACTTAATCATCTCCACATACCAAGCTCAGGGACACAGTCCCAGGTTGTTCTTAGAGGGGTTACAGGGCTTTGTAGCCAAGGAAGGGTCGCTGTAATAGTGTGACTTGAAGGCAAAACGCAATGTGGATGAGAGATGGTAGAAACAGGCCGAGATTCTGAGAAATGGCCCAAACAGTGGTATTAAAGGTTGAGGACAACGGAGCCAATGGGGCTCAAGGCAAATGGAAAGGACATACCAGAAGCAGACGAGTTGATAGATGTCTAACAACCCTGACAAGGAACCAAGGAAAATTCTCAGAGTAGTGGTATTAGTGGACTTGGGGAAGATGTTGAAACAACAAAAAAGATACACCTATGAGCTGGGATAAAGCTGAAGACTTTTAATCTTTCAATGAGATTTTTATGGATTTTCATTTTCCTTCTAGTCAGTAGAAATATGCTTGGTAATTCTAACTTGGGAGTTAAAATATCTTCATTCTTCTGACCAAGGACTACTGAGCTCCTTCTTTGGGAGGCTTAGCCAATCTTCATGGAGTGTCAGGGATGAAAGGGGATATTCCTTCTAGTCAACATAGTTAACATCAATTAACTAATGATGAACAAGGGGCTATCTTTTGAGGTCACATGCCCTTCTGTCTACAGATACTTGGCTGAAGCTGAGCTTCATTATAGGAGGACTTAATCTGCAAATCACCAAAGTATGGAAGATGCTCTTCTATCCCAGAGATGTAGACAACCCCCCCCACCCCCGCCCAAGACTTAGAGAGACAGTCATCTCTCTACATTCACGGCTTATAGATGGAGGAGCTGGTGTTTGTCCCTGCTTGGGCCTTACAAACTAACACTGTGGCTTTTCACAATGAAATGCCTGTCCCTGTACTGAGTTTCTTGTTCTTAATTATAGATACAAAACAAACACATAAAAGAATTGAAGAAAAATTAAATGCCTAATTTGGCTTTAAATTAAAAAGGAATCCAGGCAGCAGATGAATTTGCCTTGTCTTACTGCATTCTATTTTGTTATGATTGAGTGTTATCTCTTGAAGGTCTTCTGTTTTCTGAAGGGAAATAGAGACAGAGTAGATTTGGGGAAGAGGGAAGGTGGAGGGAACTGGGAGGAGTAGAGGAAGGGAAACCGTGATCAGGGTGAACTGTATGGGAGAGGAATCTATTTTCAATAATTCAAGGAGAGAAAGTAGCAGAAAAAGGACACTCAAGAAAAACAACTAACCAACCACTCTGAAATAATTAAAATGATCCAAAGACTATGGATGGAAAAAGTAGACCATAGTCCTGCCGCTGCTCATGGCAAAGTTTAAGTAAGAATGGAGGTGAATTAGTCCCATGGGGAAAAACATCCTCCACACAATCAATTGCATATTATTCATAATATGCAATGAGAGACAGTTAAGGACACATAAAGCATTATGTATAATTTCAGGTCAGCTTCCTAAGGTTGGAGGAGGAACCCATACAGCATTCATCTCCTTGTCTACTGAGAATCCACATTCCTTCTTGTGGGAAGATCCTATATACATTACATTTTTTCTTTTTAAAGGCTGTGTCCTAAAATCTGTGGATTTCTCCAGAGCAGAGAACCATTAACTAGAGGTGATGTTGCTGTTGCATTTCCAGCATCCTTGCACACTGGTAAAGGGCTCGGGGTATAGTTCAAGTGACAGCATTTGCCTACTATGTGACAAGTCTAAGTCTCATTCCAGAAGTGAAAAAAAAGAAAACATAGTAGGGCCAGGGTATGGAAATGGAAACATTGCTTAGCAAAGGGGAAAAGAGAGAACAGTAATGAAAAATAAAGCACAGTGAAAAACAAAACAAACAAGCAAACAAACAAACAAAAACCCCAACTGCTTTCTTAGAAATTGGCAAGGAGTGGGCACACCGACTGTTACAGGAAGTAGAGGAGTTGAGAGGAGTAAGATTAAAGAAGAGGGCTTGCTTACATCTTGTTCTTCATGTCACACAAATGGATAACCTGTTTTGAACATTAAGTAGAGAAGAAAGGATCATACCAATGGCACAGATGAGAGATGGAGCAGTGTTAGTGTGCTATGGCCCTGCTTCCGGGACACTTACTGATACAGAATACATCATACTTTGTGAAACAGGCCCCTCACTGCTGGTGGGAATGTAAATTTGTGAAGCTAATATGGAAATCGGTATGCAGGTTTTGCAAAACACGGAACTGATATATGAACCAGCTAATACCATTCCTGGGTATATACCTGAAGGAATTAAACTCAGCATGTAACAGAGACAGCTATACCTCGTGTTCACTGTGGCACTGCTCATAATAGCTGTCATGAAATTAGCTCAGGGAACCGCCAGCAGATGAAAAGATAAATAACATGTGCTATATATTCACAATAGGTTATTACCTAGCCATTAAGAACAAAATTATGTTATTTATTTATAAGAGAATGGATGGAACCAGCAATCATCATATTAAGAAAACTGCCAAACAACAAAGACAAATAGCAACGTAGGAGCGGGACTATATCGGGTAAGAGGAATAAATGGAAGAAGGGTGATGAGGGGGGTGGAGGGGGGTGGATAGAGTCAAAGGACACTATGTGCCTACAAAACAATGTCACAAAGCCCCATTATTTTGTACAAAAATATATCTAACATTTTAAAGCAGCATATAATAAGCTTGAAATGTAAACATGTGGTCAAGTCACTCTTCCATTCTCCCGTTCTCCATCTTGTAAGTCTCTCTAATCCACCTCAGAATGGCTCAGAAGGGTCACATGTGCAAGTCTGAGAACATGGAGAGCATACATCCAGACCACCTGTTTGCTATCTCCCCAACCAAGGATACCCCAAATCTCTTTTAATCAAGTGTGGTTAGACATGCAGACATGGAAATGCCTGTCATGAAGGAAAAAAATGTACACAGCTAGCAAGAAACGGGCCCAACATGCCACACTCAGCAACACAGAGAAGCAAGCACCAGGGCAAACAGAAGGCAGAAGGGTACGGGAAATGGGAAAAGAGCTTTTCTACTTTGGTTCCCATGAAAAGGAATTGAAAAGGCAGAGTGGTGAAACGTAGGATTGACTAATTTGAGTAATGACAGTGGGTCCTGGTGACATAAGGGTTACCTATCTCATCTCTAGGTGTCACACAGCCCTAGCGTTGGGACTGGGAACACAGGCCTGGAGCACAGGAGCTGTATCAAGGATGGGCATGAAGCCTGTATTGGTCTGCAAACACAGGCACAATCACCAGAGCGGTACCCATAGGATCAGCAAGGCCTGAACCCTCTGTGACCATTACACACAGAGACATTTACACGGTTCTTTGGGGAGAACAAAGGAAAAAGCAGTCCTCATCACCACGCAGAGCAGACCTACATTGCCCTATTATTTCTTTCATTCTCTGCCAACTTCCATCCAATATTGAGAGGAAAAGCCTTAAGTTGTGAATTTAACATTAGCACAGTTCAGCCACTGCTCCACTATGGACGCTCTTTCAGGGGCCACAAAGAAAGCAAATACAAATCAACTTTCCTGAACACAGTGCAGTCTCCCAATCAGCATCATCAAGGTGGCAGGTCACAAATGACACACACACACACATCCCACACCCCACATACATACAAATGTATATGATTTGTCTTGATGAGGCCTCCTTCGAACATGAGGTTTTTGGTTGATCAGACAATTCCTTCTAAGAGAATCTTTTAAAAAAAAAAAATCATGATTTCTTTATATCCATGGTGTTTTCCCCACAATAACAAAATAATGGTACTTTAATAGGACCTCTTTCTCAAAAGGTAGAACATTCATTATCAAATCTTCAGTTCTTTTATGATACACACACATATGTGCACATTTACATACATATATCAATATACATGTGCTGCAAGCATACACAGCTATCTTCTTTATTCTATCCCCAGAGAAGGCAGTAGTACAAAAGTTCTACGCTAATAAAAGATGGCATCCCATAAAGAAGCCTAGCATTGGACCTAATAACTTGCATAACTCTTAAGTATGGAAAAAGCCCAATACTTTAAAGTTATTGTGCAAATTATGCCCATCAGCCTTTGCTATGGAGGAGAGGCTCACAGAACGTAAACATATAACTATGGTACTGATATGCTAATAAGCTTTCCAAGCTCTGGGACAGCTTAGTTGCGGATAGACTAATGCTGGTAGCAAATGAATAATCACTCTGCATGTTCTAAACATAACAGAGCAGCACAGAACTTCATCATCTGTCAGCTTTATTTGTTTAAATGAGAAAAATGCTGACAGCAGTTACCGCTCTAATCCCCTTATTTATCAGGTAGGAAAACACTAGTTACTTTTAACAGGCTTAATCCTGCTGCGAGATGCAAAGTTAGAGAATTTCAAACTAATTGAAGGTAGATGTTTCAGAATTCAAGGCAGAGAAATGTACAAGTGAAGAGGGAGGGGGAAAACGGTGAAGAGGAAAGAATCACAATGATTTATATTTGGCAAAATTTCAATAAACGGGCAGGCCACACAGTCATACTGTAAGATCCAAACTTGGTGAGGAGAACATAAAGCACCTCGGAGTAGTATTTAACATTCAGAGCCATGCCAATGACAGCCTGGTGCCCACTAACAGCTGTCCTCCTGCCTTTTATCTACAGCTCATTATCACACTTGCACAAAGCTCATCACTACCATCCTGCCGTGGTTATTGTTGCAGCCAGGGCTTGGATGCACCTGGTGATGGGCGCTGGGGGAGGGATGCAAAACAGTTCCCATGGGCTCACCACCCTCGCAGCTTTCCCTCTCTCACTTGACGCTTTCTGGAGTAGGATGCTCAGCTTATTATACAGACTAAGCACCTCCCAGAAGGAAGACAGAATCCTTCTCTTCCTTTAATATGTTTCCAGTTTTCCAAACCACATGCATCTGGCGATTGCCTAGTAACCTTGATTTGAGTGGCACCTTTTCTCCTTATGGGGAACTCTGGACCTGTTTTCTTGGGTCTTTTTAGCCACATTCCACATACTGTATGCTTTCTTTTCCAGATGGTGATATTTCACAAGTATATGGAATGACTAACCAGGTGAATGATTAGTTTGCTTTCTGTAGAAAAAATTCCAAAGGATCATAGCAAAACAATTTCATGAGTAATAAGGCCTTGTTCAGCTCTTAGAGAGAGAGAGGAACCAGTTCTTCACTAAAGGCATTAGCCTCTGGCGTCCATGAGCTTTCTCTTCTGATCCTCAAGCCCTTAGGGAACTCAGTTCTTCAGACAGACAGTTTTTGCTCTGCAGTGGCCTCATTTCCTTCCTCCATATTCTGAGCAGTCAGTAAATCATCCACTCTCCTGGAAGAATTGCCTTCATCACTTACACAAGGCAACACTTTCTTTTGATCTCATATAGGTCCACGTTTGGAGTCTCAAATGTTCATGAGCCATAGAATGTTTCCCCATATTTTGAATAATGACTTATTACCATTTTTAGTTATTACAATGGTGTATGCCCATTACCTTTGTCATTTTACTATTAAATTACTATTTACTATTATAACAAGGCTTTTAAAAGAAATTAATCAAAGATGCTATAGAGTCAGTGACAAATATTGACTTGAAAAACAAACATATGGAATGCCTCATCCAAGTCTGCCCTTGTCACAGGTGCTGAGAGTATCACGGCAAGCGGCCTATAAAGACTGCTGCCATTAATGTGTTGCCAGGTGAAAGAAGATCAGACTTTTAAGCCATCCCGTCTATAATTCTGTGTGGCAGAATATTACCAGATCACACATTGGGGAAAAAAAGGCTTTTTCAGGGTCTGAGTACCATTCTCCTTTAGTCTCAAAATCTCCAAATATGCTCATTGTGAAGCTTGGTTTGTATGGCAGGGCTCTACGGCTCACTAAAAACACATGGTACCTCCGTATATTTAAAATTACAAATCTCTGGGGGGGGGATGTCATGAAAATATAATTCCATATCTTGGATGGACTTAGCTGTCTTCAGGAGAGTTTGCTACTTAAAAATAGAAAATTAAATATAGATAATTAAAAGGTAGAACCATATTTCATTTTACTGGCAGATGATTAATTAGGGCTAAATGTCTTTTGCCTCCTCCTCCTAGCAACAAGATTAAAATATATTCTCTCTCTCTCTCTCTCTCTCTCTCTCTCTCTCTCTCTCTCTCTCTCACACACACACACACACACACACACACACACCTCCATCCTTTTAATATGTATGTGCAGTATTTTGTTCTTTAGTGTCCCCAAGATAATAAGCACTTCATATTGTTCTGTTGAAGTAACCCAAATTCAGACTTAAGTACAGACACGAAGAATATACTCAGGCTCTCGTTTCTTCTACAACTAGAGATTAGAATCAATCAGCTCAGAGATGTCTGGCACAGGCAAGCAAATTAACTTGATAGTGTTGTTTGATAATAGCAAGAAGGAGAGACTTTCAGAGACAGAGATGGACTAGGTGGGGTCACTTAAAGGACTCCATCTCATACATGACTTACTTCTATGCCATATTACATTCTGACAAATACGATCATGATTCCAATGTGCTAGTAAATGATTTTCTCTTCCTACATCCATGTAAATCACCTCCTTGCAGCCTAAGTTGAGAACACATGTTATTTGATATGTGTTAGTCATGTCAATATGCAAAGAGTAAACTATTATACAATGAAGTCAAATAATTAATAAATCAATCTTTTTTGATTTGTCAAAAGGTGACAGTAGATTTTTGAATCATCCGAGACTTGCTACATTTTTAAAATGTTTTAAAATACCACATTTCATCATTTTAATATAATGTTGCTGTATACCAAGTGCTAGGCTAAAGACAAGTCATATAGTATTATGTTCTTTAACTTTCAAAGAAGTGATGGTAAATGTATTTATTACTCTGTTTTACATGAAGAGAAACATGAAGAGTAGCCATGAGACCTATGAGACTCGCCATCTAATGGAGATCTTTGTTACTGGAGAACTATATTCCAAACACATCTAGGTGTCACCTAAGAGCCACACCCACATTCTTGACCATAAGGATATCTTTACTGTTTGTGTTTCATTTTGTTTGAGATCTTTATAATTCAAACTTCAATTTTTTTCAAAAAAATAAACTTAATGTTATGTGAACAGAAAAAAACTGAAAATTTATCCAAAAATCATTGTTCAAGATTTTAGCTTTTAAAAGAAGGTAGATATGGGGTATTACAATGTCAAGATGATCAAAGGCTACAGAGCAAGCTTGGGCCAGGCTAGGCTACACAGGGAGACCCTGTCCTAAGTAGTTTTCGGCCAGTGTCAGGAAGTAAGGGCCTGCTTTTAGCCCTATCAAAGATAGATTGGAGGGAAATGGTGTCCAAACTTTGTTTTTGTAGGAAAGATTAAACTAGACCCTGAAGACAAGTCCTTCAGAGTCTGCTACATGCTATGCATGGAATTAATAATGATTGTCTACAAACCTTTTAAGAATGTGTCAGTCTTCTCTGAGAAGCAATGATGAACAAGATGAAGTACAGAGTGGTGAATAAGGGTGTTTCTATAAAAGTGAGCTCGAAACCCACAGATGTCAGCAAAACACTCCGGAGATTGATTAGTTCTCTGTTCTGTGGGCTAAAACGTATGTTTCCCTAAGGTGCCTGGGTGATTTGTGACTTATTGGAGGCTACTGCACAAAATGGTTTTCCTGGAAGATACTATATTCAAATCCTCATCACCAGTGCAGTAAAGTTCTGAGATTCGAACTCAAAGATTTAATACACTTTTATTTCTACTCCTCGGCCTTTTCTCAATGCAATCCACTAACCTTTTATCCCAAGAGAAAGGCTCCACTTGTGCAAAAAGGAATAACGTAGAGAGGAATGCCTGAAATGATATTCTTTAAAAAAAAAGTTTGCCAACTTGAGACTTTTTTCCCAGACACACTAGAATACAAAGCAATCCACACAGCCAAGTTCAATGCCACTAGGGCTAAAGAAGTAAGAAGCACAAAACATTATTTAAAAAAATTAGATGATAACAAAAACGTCCCTGTTTTTGCTGAGCAATAAAAAAAATGATTTAACTTATTGATAACAGACATTTCCTGCAAACAACATCATGATGAAGATGATATGTGTTGCTTATTTGCTTTGAGGTTTGTAGTGTTGTCCGTCCCATGGGCACCGGATATACTAAGACCCCTAATTCCTATATTATTTGAATCTACCTCCCATTTCACAGGGCATGATTCCTGGGTTGGGATTACTCCTTTTTGAAGCTTCCAGATGTTAACAGAAGCAAAACACAAGGAAGAGGAGTCCCATATTTCCAGATGAAATGAGGCAGAACAAATGAGAGAGGATCCCTGGGCTCGTGCAGAGAACCAAGAGTGTACATTACAGAGAGGTATAGCCATGTCTGGGAAAACACAGTAACTCATGTCAAACAAATGGTATTTTTTTTCCAGGAAAGAACTCTAGCTCAGGGTTTTCCGAGCTAAATTGCGTGAAAACACACAATCCTTTTTCTTCTTATTTGAACAGTTGATGACGGGTCCAAATTACCAGAAAGACCAAAGGCAGTTTGCAGCTTTTAACAACCGAAAGGACTTATTGCTTCCAATTCAGAAACACAAAAGATTGGGTGACTCGCAGTACTATCAGGTGCTATGCATTCCCATCATATTGTTGAATAAATAAGGCCCATATGCCAAAAAAAAAGTATCAATTCTAATAGTTAGGAACTGGGTAACATGTTCAAAAATGGGTCAAGAGTGACTTGCTACATGGATTTAACAGAACATGGACCATTTCTGTTGTGCCTCTGGTCAAATGGTGTCTCTTGTCCTTGTCCTTTCAATACCGTTCAGTCTTGCTGAATTGTAAGGGATTATTTTACAGTTCTCATCAAAAGGATAATCCAGTCACAGCATCTTCTTGTGGAGAACCCCGTGGAGATAGTGCATCTTCTTCTTTTCAATACCTATGGCTATTTTCTTTCTAAGTTTAATTGTACTCACATATTGATTTGGGATAAATATCTACAAGCTTCCTGCCACTCTTCACACCATCCTAGTATTAATAAAGAGCTGAGGAAACATAATCTCAGGGTGTGGGAAATGACAATTTTCATTAACAACATGCGAAAAATATTTAAAGAGAGATAATTATTTCCTATTGACTCAACCAAAATGACTTGAACAAAAAAAGGTTGTGCTTATTAAATTTCTTTCAAAGAAGTAACTGTTAAGATTTAAATTCTTTTCCATTGGCATTTTAAGAAAACTAGTATGTATGTATAATCTCTCCTAGTTTTGTCATTTATAAATTTTTGCTCTACGAGGTAACTTTGAAGTATATGACTTTTGTGGGCTTAACAAAAAAATGAGAGGAGTGACTAGCCATGCTAGTAACATGGGAAGGGGTGAATGTTGTGAAACCACGCAAGGGTGCACTATTAAACTGACGTGCAGTATTTATCCAAATAAATAGGGATAGGCTCTTGAGAAATATGCGTCCAAGACAGGCAGTTTATTCCTTCTCCTCTCATTGAATCCCAAAAGAATAGGAATGTGTGTCTGGTCCTTCTCTATTAGCCAGAATTTTGTATTTTTAATCCCTCTGTCCCAAGTTAATTAGGTTAACTGCATGAGGATAATTACCCTTCCTCCTTCAGTTCCTCATTCATTCGTGTGTGTGTGTATGTGTGTGTATGCATGTTTTCATTTTTGTCCTTTGACAGGTATTGACACAATAGTAGCTGAAGATCATGTTGAGCAAACTCCTCTTTTCCTTTTGAACTCTGCATACTCCAGTCAATTCTCTGTCAGAAAGGGCGCTCGATTCCTCCGGCTTCAGATGACAAGCTCCTAGACGCTTTTCTATTCACACAGCCTTTTGCCTTGACAACTCCTCTGTCTCTATACCTTCATTCTTCATTGATAATTGCCTAATGCACTCATGTCCCTCTGCACTATGTTGACACTCAGACCTCTATCTCTTTACTGGAACACATTAGCTCGTCCCAACAACCATCTCGGGATGGACAAGTCTCCTTGTCAATGTGATTTGGATTAATTATATCACCCTCCTAGCAAAAGGTTAATTGATATTAATCTGTCACCATTTATTTATCCAATCAGTCCTCAAGTCCTATGTTATTAAATAGTCCTAAACTCATAGCTACTACAGTGCTTGTTATACTGGGCATCTAGTTCCTACCCGAGCATCTGACTTGCCTTGCCTAAACCATGTTATCCATATATCCTAAATTCCTCACTTTTGCTTCTCCTGGCCATTGCCAACCTTTCTGCAGGATTAGTGCTGGAAAGCCTGTTCTAGCCACAGCACTTCTGCAGTGTAACACAATCACGACCACTAACACATCCACCCAAGTGCAGATCCCATCTCAAAGTCCTTTGAGGCCGTCTCCATCAGGGGTTGCATTCTTAATGAGCGCCATTCTCTTACACTAGCAGCATTACATATTAAACAAACTGAATTTCTTACTGTGCAAACATGAAGCTTGTGTTCACTGGCTAATGACAGTGACCTTTACACCGTAAAGAAACTTCACACCTCTACAGAGTACATCATCTGTGATGTCTGTTTGGGTCAGCAATGTCTCTTCTATAAAATTCCCCGTGCAGATTCTGTGAACCAACAATGTCACATACCTCTCTTAAAACATTTAAACTTTATTTATATCATATTTGTTAAAATATTTGTATGTCAATTCCATATGTTTACAACATATCTATCTGAGCTATATGTTTCCTGTCATTAAATATTCTGAAAGGTCTAAAATGTCCCGACTACCAGTGTTACATTTAACACAACGCGTTCATTTGAAATTTTCTAACTATATTGAGGCCTTCTGACTTACTCAAAATCTAATATGTGGTTAACTGACCAAATCAGGACCCATAAAAAAGAATAATCTAAGGTCAGTAGAAATTTAAATTTGTTTGAGGAGGAAATAAGGTTCAAAAGCATATATGATATTCTGTTATATGCAGAGATATAAAAACTTACTTTTAAAAAAGCAAGCTTAATTTTTATTTATCATTGATTTCTTTTTTATTAATATTGAAATAGATTCTTCTCTCATACACTACATCTCAACCTCAGTTTCCATTCCCTCTACTCTTTCTAGCCCCCCCCCCCCCACGTCTCCTCTCTTCTGGATCTAAGTTCCCTACCTTTCCCTTCAGAAAAGAGCAGGTTTCCAAGAGGCAACAACAACAACAAAAACAGATAAAATAAGAAAAGTCAAAAGCCCTTATACAGAGGCTGAACAAGGCCATCCAATAGATGGAAAAGAGTCTCAAGACCAGGCAAAAGAAATCTCTAACAGTGTGCTGGAGTAATGACTCACTGGTTGTGATTATTTATTGCTCTTGCAGAGGACCCTGGTTTGGGTCTCATCACAACATTCAAAACAATCCTGAACTCCAGTTTCAGAGGATCTGATGCCTTTTTCTGACTTACTAGGGGAATAGGCATGCATATGATATGGCTACATACTTGTAAGCAAAACATTCAAATAAAATAAAATAATTAAATCTAAACTTTTAAAAAATATTTGAATGTTTTCATCAAAAATATTACATCGAGACCTAGCACAAGTACTTCAAGTATGTTTAAGATCTCTTTGAGCCTAAAATTTCCTGTTAGAAGTCAATAATCTTTTGTACCCCAATAAATGATTGTAAATACAGAAATAATGCCTGTCTAGATAAGGCCTCCATAGCTTGAGCACTCTGCAAACCTTAGCCGAGTGTGTTTATATTCTCACCATTTATCAGCAAAATTTAGCCATTCTAAAAAAGACGATTCTAAACCCTGTTCCTATTGAAATCCCACTTGAACGAGACACTCTAGTTCTGGATATATCACTATTGAACAACCAAAACAACTTCAGAGGAAAAAAAAATCAGAAACCACCAGCTGTGGAGAATAAAGACATTAAAGTAACATTCAGGAGGAAAGATAAAAGTGATTGAAATTATGCTGCTTAAAATGGCTTTGATGAAAGATTTAATATTTGTCCCAAAATTATTTAGAATTTGCAAAATGGAAACAGCAACTGTCTGCTTTTATTTCTAATGGGAATATTAACTTCATAGAATGTTTGAAGTTATTACAGAGCCTGAAAATGGCTCTGAACTATACTGGAATAAACAACAAAGGGGGCTGTCAGGTCGCCGAAAGATGAGGTCATTTGTCTTATGGGTCTAAAATGATGCAACGTTAGCTTCACATAAGGGGATGGCTTGTGGCTTGAGTGCCACCTCCCCCTCCCCAGACTTAAGTCACAAGGCGAGGATCTGAGGGGGTCTCTCAGGGGCCTTTCTTCTGTCTGTTGCGCCTCTTACCTGAGCTCTCATCCAGACTTTCCTCTGACACGTGCTCATTCTGATGGACCCACTCGCCATTGCACTTGAAGAATATCTGCATGGCTGGCCTTGCTTTGCATCGGAGCGCAATAGGGTAGCTCTTGATGATGTAGGCATCCTCGGGCTCCTCTATGAAATGCGGCAATGTTCCTGGGGCAGATGGGATGGAATCGGGAAGAACTTCACTGTTGTCGGCTCCTGGAAAATTGAAGAGGACATCAGTACACAGCCTACAGCAAGGGCTCACAAGTCAGATTGCAGTGATGACTCCATACCAGTTTTTTAAAAAAATCTGAGCTGAAACTCTGTCAATATAGCATGATTGTACAATCTGCTCAAGGGGTTATCCAATAAAAGCTGGCCTCGCATAAATGGCACCTCCAGGGGGATGCACCTACATATTGCCGAACAAATGGAAACGATGAATGTGAGAACCCCCAGATTCAATTAGAATCTGAGTGTCTGAGGAAAGAACTGAGATGAGCAACTGTGGGGCCAAAACTCTAACTTATTCTGTTAAATCGCTACTTTATAGTCAATGAAGATGGCAAATTGCATTAAACCTTGGGAAGAAATGCAGAGCGAATACGTGGTTTCCCGGCATATGTGAATGAGAGTGGAGCTTCCTAATTTCTCAAAGTTCCAATTCCCTGCTTGGTTTACTTATGAAACTGCCGATTTGTATATTACTTTTTGGTAACTTACCAACTTAGCACGTTTAGAAAAGGGGGAACTCATTTCTACTCACTCTCTGGCCCCCCATAATACTCTGTCCGAGGAGTATGTATTATACTAACAAGGCTGACAGAAGAAACAAGTCATCATCAAACTAACTGTGATAATAACATCTGTGATAAACAGTGATAATGACATCTACTCGGAGAGCGAATAGATATGGCTCCTCACTAACTATAGAGAGTGCTCATGCAGTTCCTGGGAAAGGAAAAGCCACAGTATAGACCACCTTTATGTCTCATTGCTACATTTAGCATAAACTGATGTTCCAGGCAAGCACAAGACTAAGGTCAGGTGTGGGCGCCATTCAAGAGAAGATGGCAGGAAGAGATGATCTCCTGGCTTTCAGAGGGCAGTCTAACAGAAGAACAAGGAGGCAATCGTTTCAACACCACGGGCAAGTCTTCGCTGGAAGAGGCTGGAGGCCAGCGAGGTCTTTAGAACTGTTTCTCTCATCAGATCCAATGCCTAGGAGAGCATGGAGTGATGGATGAACCCCTCACAGTCTAGCCTGTCTTTCCCCATGTCATCAGTTTTGAACATTGCTACATCTCATTATTCACACTGAAGTCAAAACCAAAATCAGGAAGCATTGTTAGAGGTAAACATAACTAGTATTCTGTTTTAAGAACATATATAAATTATAAAATATGCACACACATTTAAAAATGTAAAGAAAGGTCTGTACTTCAAGAATTCTTTTATGTAAGGATCCAAACAAAGGGCTGTGAGTTATGAAAATTACTTCTTGCCATGGTAACATATAAACAAAGTGTGTCACTGAAATAAGTCAAAGTTAATAATAGCTCATTCTCCTAAACATGACTGTTTTCTGCTAAATATGTCATCTTAAGGGGAGCAGCCTAAAACAAAGAGTTTAGGGTTCTAAAAGCTTTGCAATGCAATTAAAAAAAAGAGGGGCTAATTTCTACGTCTGCAATTAGAATTAATAAAAATAATAAAACAAGTATTCAAAAAGGGAACAAACATTTTATTTCATTAAATTAAAATAAAGTCATTGATTTTATATTTATATCTACAAATTACACACACACACACACACACATCATATCATATCACAGGTAGAGAGAGACTTCCTAGAATAGAATACCAGAGGGTTTGTGTATGTGTGTCTGTGCGTTATATTAAATTATATTTACGATGGTCTTCATAAAATAGATCATATATTAATTTATTTTATTACTGACTGATCATGCCAATTTTCATTCTCAATAAGTACCAAGTCCCTGCAGGCTTTTGTAAATCCATACATTAGAGGAAATGATAAAGGTATTAAAAGGTTTTATATGGACATCAAATGCTCCCACTCCCACAAGGGGCTTGAGCTCTGTTTGAAGTAATTCATTGCTCATGAAAGGGTAATTGATAAGAACACACAGCATTCCCCCATCTCGGTTAGCAGCATGAAGGAACAGACACAGAGATACATTTGTACCAGCGCATTTTTGCCTGATAACAATGTATGAATATTTGAAGGGACTGCAAGGGGTGTTGCTAGAAATGTTACAAACTCTAAACAAGTACTAAGAACACATTTGTAAAATGTCAAAAAACAAAGAGACAGGGGATTATACAATAAATCACATTTTAACCATCCAACCAACAAGATATAGGGCGATCTAAAAACTATTAGGTTTCCCTTCTTCCATTTTAATCGAGGCCCTCTAGATAAAGAAACCAGCTGAGCCTGCATCAGAGGGGAGGAACAGGGGAGTACATGAAGGAGCCTGAGGGTAAATGTTCTGGCTCTGCACAGATCTCCTTTAAGAATCAGTAGATCTAATGTTTAGGAGACAGAAAAGGGAGCTAGACTGTAATATTTAAACTCAGCTATTATTGCAGCATTGTGCAATTCATGCCCTACATTGGAAAAGAAAAAAGCAAGGATCCTTGAATACACAGAACAACTGTCAAAGCAGCAGTTATAGATCTATCCTTGAGAGATGACAAGTATAGATTTGTGGATTTTTACCAATTACCAGCATTCATCAACAAATGACGACAGCAAATGAGAGTGGAAGTATAAGCTATATCCTCTTCCTCTTGCTTTGTACAGCGAGAGAGCTGGGACTGCTGTTTGACCTTGCCTGCCCTTTGATACCCCAGCCTTCTCCATTTCTCTTTTCCTCACTTGACCAGGTACTGTTCCCAAGACAAGAAGAACCTGCCTGTTAATATCTTCCAGCAGATGGCGTGGTGTCCTAGCTGTCTCTGCCTTCTTAGACCCACCAGACCCCCCTGATCAGCATTACTAGAAGTTTGGAAAAAATTCCTTAGGAATTTACCCGGGATTCTTTAAGGAAAAGGAAAGGGGCTGGGAAGATGGTTCAACTGATAAAATCCTTGCTATGCCTAGAATGCACCGAAAAGAGCAGCACATTTACAATATGTTTGGGAGGTAGCATCTGGCAGATCTCTGGCTAGCTGCCCTTAAGTCAGTGAGCTCCAGAGTCCACGGAGAAAGCCTGTCTCAAGAAACAAACTGGACAGCTATTTAGGAATAATACATGATTGACTAATGGCCTCTACATGCAGGCATAAATGCAATGCACTCGTACTTACATATATGCAAGCTTTCATACTCATGCACACAATCATACACATACATATACATCAAACTAGGGGAGAAAATGATTAGGAACTGAAAGAAAGTGTAAATTATTTTAGGGTCTCAGAAGTTTATTGATTGTGTTCTGAGGGAGAATGGGATAAATCATTTATTTTAGTAAATGATTCTATAGAAACTGAAACAATGCATTTCTGCTTCAGAACAAATCTACTTGAGATCTTGGTATATCTTCTACCATATTTTTTATATATGTATAAGAGAAAAATATTAAGATCCGATATGTCAAATACCAGTAACGAATGCCAACCAATTGCTAACCTCAGCATCCGAGGTATGGTAGATGCTGGAAGTCATGCCGCTTTGTTGACACTCGGGAA
The DNA here is from genome assembly GCF_950005125.1 of Chionomys nivalis. NCBI lineage: Eukaryota > Metazoa > Chordata > Mammalia > Rodentia > Cricetidae > Chionomys > Chionomys nivalis. The sequence goes on along the minus strand of NC_080105.1, from coordinate 44,558,566 downwards.
CATTTGCATGGTAAGGACTGGTCTAGCCAAAGAGCCACAAACAGAAACTTCTGAAAAACCCTTCTTGTCTCTGTCAAAAACCGTGGTTCCCACCAGCCCTTCTCCCTTTGCTCCCTGTGGGGAAGGCCAGAAGGAAAATCAAAGAGGAACACAGATGTCTGAACAGAACTGGCAAACATCTCGTTCAACACCAGCAGGCATCACCCCCAGAAACAGAAGACAGCATTTTGAAAGGTATGAAGTCATATTTTGTTATCTGTATGATAAGCTAAGAAACTTAGACACTATTAGCAGGAAGCAAAAATAAGGCCCTAAGAAACTTAGACACTATTAGCAGGAAGCAAAAATAAGGCCTGTTTACAGTGATCTTAGGTGATGGTTTATTCTTGACAGATCTCCCAAGTGGGATGGGGTTACTGTACTGAGTCTTTCTCTGTGCTGCCAGCCAGTTTCTAAATCACAACAAAGTAATTTATTATTAATAATGAAAGCTGAACCGATAGCTTAGGCTTGTTTTTAGCCTAATTCAAATTAACTCATTTTTATTAATTTACATTCTTTCACGAAGCTCAGTTAGCTTTACTCTGTGCTGCCCATCCTGTTTCTTCTCCATCTGGCCGGCAACTCTGCCTTTCTTTTTCCTAGAGCTCTCTCTGTCCAGAAGTCCTTGCTATACCTCTTGCCTAGCTATTGACCGCTTAGGATTCTATTAAACCAATCACAGTGTAATCAAATATCCTCACAACAGATACTCTAATTTGCATTTGCAAGAATGCTTGGCATGAATGTGTTGCCTGAGGTCATCCAGTCAGAAAATGTTGGACTCAGAATTTGAACTCGGGAATCCAGCTCTAACCAATAATAATTCCATTTCAGTTCAATTCTCATATTGTCATTTGGTGTTGGCCAGCCTTAGGGGGACTTTATACAATTTACAGAATCTAAAGATGATATGAAAGCAGTCATCATCTGTATGTTCCTCACCATCGCCTTCAACGATAACACTTATCCTGTCAGTTGACCACAGAGTGAAAGTCAGGATGGTTGTTTTGCACACAGTTGAGAGAAGGTTATAAGAAAAAAATATCAAGACAAAAACAAGTAATCACCCAAATGTATTTTATTTATGAGTCACCCTCACCAGACCTAGAGATGATGCCGTCATGAGTTGGGATGCAGCTATATGACAGAGCACTCACTCAACAAAGGCAGGGCCTTGGGTTCCCTCCCCATCATCACACACATTTGCATACAGAGACACACCCACCCTATGAGAACAATATTAGGGAAAGATTTCCAATTTATCATTTGGAAGCAAATATTCCTTTTTAAGTGGTAATATTTAATCATCAAGTTCCAATTAAAACATGCAGAGTTGTTTTTGTTTGTTTTTGTTTTTTAAAAAGCTGGTGAATCTCAGAAAATGGTGGGGACAACAGCATTATCATCCTAGTAACGGTTTGACCCTTCATGTGTTGTATCATTACTAATGGAATTGGGGCCCTGAGATACAGTTACTTTGTAATGCTTGCCTAGCATGAAGCATGAAGCCCTGGTCTTGATCCCAGGTACTACATAGACTAGTGAGTGCATTAGCCCACATCTGTTATCCAAGCCCTGGGGAGAGAGAGTCTGGAAGATCAGATGTTTAAAACTATCCTTAGCAAAATAATGAGTTTGAAGCCAGCCTGAGCTACATGACATCTGTCCTAAAATATAAAGTAAAGTAATAGAATTGGACACACCTCAGGACACAGATATCACCAACAAGGACTGATGAATCATCGGACCACTGTCTATAGATTATACATCAAACAGAGCTTTGAGAAGTTTCAGAAACTCTAAACTGGTATTATTCACTTTCTCTGAAAAAATATCACATTTAAATATATTTCCTATTTTTATTTTCTTCATCAAAAACATTCTTGTTTTTACACCGTGTTGGTATTAGTTTCAAGGCACAATGAGCAACCATACCATCAAAAGGATTTTAGAATGAAACCATCCAATCAGATCTGGGTAACTCTAATGTTGCCTGTGTCATCTGGCTGAGATTCTGTTTTCTCATTCTTAAACATGTTCTTTGAAGGCATATATATATGTATATATATATATATATATATATATAATTAAATGTTTCATAAATATTGTGTGTCAGTTCTATCACTTGTAAAATATAAAATGTTAATTTTATGTGTGTAGGAGCTTTGTCTGCATGTATGTTTGTGCACCATGTGCATCTTTGGTGCATGAGGAGGCCAGAAGAAGGCATAGGATACCCTGGGATTACAGATGGTTGTGAGTCACCATGTGGGTGCAGGGAAACAAACCCAGGTCCTCTGCAAAAGCAGCCAGTGCTCTCATCAATTGAGCCATCTCTCCAGCCCCACTTCAATCGCTTCCATCATAACCATCATCAGAAAAAGGAAAGAGAATTAAAATTATAAGCCCTTGATGTCAATTCCTGAATGTATCTGGATGCTTGTGCTTTCATTTTTAAATAGTATTTCAGTTTTCTTTGTAAACAGTATTTCAGTTTTCATCTGAGTCGTCATAAGATTGTTTATACAATAAGCTTAAGATTGCTTATTGCTTATTTAATTTTCCTATCCTTTCCTACTTATATGTAAACACATCAATATTTTATTTTAAATAAAAAACTCTGAAAACACTGTAAAACATTTAATAAACACACAGTGTTACAACACACCAGGCTCATGCGGGTCCTGCAAATTCTTGGTAAGCACAAAGAGTATCCTGTTGGTCAGATTCCAAAACTATTGCTTCCCTAGGCAAAAAAATAAATAAGAGATTTTATAAAATCAAGAACCCTTTTCTCTGAGATGGAGCAAACTATCTTAGAATTAACTTTAAATTCTCTTCATGGTTTGCAAGTATATTGGACCTTGGCAGTATGCAAACCAGACCAGAAAGCCATACAAGGGATACCAGGCTACATAATTTAAGATGACAGAGTAGGGTTAGGTTTTCTATTTTGTTTATATAAATGTGTCTTGTTCTCATACAGTTAATCAGATAGGGACAATCAGAATTTTACATAGCAAATATTTAATGCAAATTATGAAATGGATTTTTCCTAGGCTCAAATCCAAGATTAATTTTTAAAGAATTAGTGTGTGTGTCCTGTTTGCATGTATGAAAGTCTACCATGTGTGTGCCTGACGCATGTGGAGATCAGAAGACAGCATCAGATCCCTGGGAACTGGAGTTACAGATGATTTTGAGTGGCCCCAGTTTCTCTGAAGAGCAGCTAGGGCTCTCACCACTGACCCATCTCTCCAGTCACAGGCTGTTGCTCCTTTGTTTTAATTCATAAACCAGTCTGCCTGCTTCCCAGGGTATCATAAAAATGAAAATGATGTGAATGGGTGCATCTGTGTGGTTTCTGCATGGCATTGCAGCTCATCTCATACACTGCCCACCCAACATTGCTGATTGAACCTATCTTTAACTCTGCAGAGGGCAAGGAGATCACCAAGGCCATTTACCGGTTTCTGAAATAAAGAAACTCAAATTCAGAGTTGATTAAGGTATACTCACAATTTCCTAAACGACACACTATCTCTTAAATTATTAAAAAACTCTGTTTCCTCAAAAGACAGCTATCGACATTCCTATCAAGATCAATCAGCTGTCTAGGTTGTGAGCATTCAAATAAAGACATAGTAACTTTTTATAATGATCTCATCGAGGGGAGTAGAGTAATGAGAAAGAATTGCGGAACAACAATAAGAATGCTAACAGTATTTAGAATTGTACATTCCCTGAATCAAGAATGAAGTAAATAAATCTGCCCTAATGAAATACAGAAAAGTAATCAGATCAAGTGGTTTGTAAGAATCATCATCACTTCAGATGAGTAAAGAGAAGAAAGGCAGGAGAATATATTAACTGGTTACTCCCCTTCCAACAATGAATACTGTTTGTGCATTCCTGTGTGCAGTTGACTAGTACCCAGCTTCATCTGGAAACCTAGTGGGGCTTCCAAAGCATTCCTGTGTTGCATTTATATCTGCCAGCTTTCAAGGGAAAGGGCATTTATAGTTACGTAAAAAATGCTGTTTTAATGCAACATTGAATGACAGAAAACCAAACAATCAACAGCATGCTTACACTTTTTGTTGTTGTTGTTCTTGGAAAATTACCTTTCAAGGAGAGCTTCGTGTTTTATGTTCTGTGCACTAATACAGCAGGGACTTTCAATCTTATAATGATGAAAAGAAACAAATGGGAGAAAGCTGAAGTGTAAGGAACAAGTATTAAATTCCTATTGAAATAAATCTACTTCCATCAGAGGTCAAGTTCCATCATACAAACTCAGATTGTGACCACTGAGTCCCAGAGTTTGGAAATGAATGAACTCTAGGATGAAATGACTGCAACACGGTTCAACAGAATGTTTTGAATGCCACCTAGATGGGGAAAAATAAACTAGCGGGTGCCCTTAGATAAAACCTGGAACACCTGCTTTATTTTAGAAGTCATCTAAGTCCCAGGGTTGAGGTCATCTGTCAAAGACTTGAGCCATTGCAAAAATCTCTCTACAAACAACTGAAATAGAAATTTCTGTACTTCACAGAGCCAACTCTGAGGGTGTGATACAAAGTAGAGTTATAACAGATATTGAGAAAATTTACCCAGAAAAGGATCATCTAAAACATTTTAGCAAAATCAAGTACAGTAGTTAATATTTGATGATATGGTTTGCACTGAAAATTATGACCTACTAGAAGATACTATATTACACACGAGTAGTTTGCAATAATTATGTGGTTACTTTCAGAAAAATGGTTATCCTTGTCTACTTTGCTCCTCCCTTTATTCATCCCAAACTCTAGTGATTTCCCTTCCCAAGAATCATTCAGACTTATCATCGGCTCTCCATCCCCTTCTCTTCTCTCCCTATTTACCACCATCATTGTCTTCAGCTGCTCTAATTGGAGTCGTTATCTCCTCTCATTGTTCCTGTTGGCCCTCTGTTAATCCTCCTACAAAATGCAAAGCAGCCCAAACTGTGCAAAAGTGTAACTCAGACACACCCCTCTTTCATTAAACACTACCACCTTTTGGTTAACATTCTTGTTTTCCAACATAACTGACCAAGCCTTTTAGGAATGGCTTCTTGCGGGTATCTCCTGCATTCTGCCCAAAGGTTCTCAAATTTGTGCTAAATCAGTCTTCACTAAATGAAAACTGTAGAGACTGTTTCAGCTCTTCAGGATTTAAGCACACTTAACCTCTACCAAGTATATATGCTTTTACTTCTGCCCATAATATTAATTTGCCTTATTTTGATTATTTCTTATTCACGTACGCCAAGTTTAGCTTAACTGAACATCTTTATGTGACGCTCTACATGAATTTCAAAAAAATTTGGTATGGGCTACATCACTCATATCTTTCCTTCTGCTATACTTTACACTACTCTTTAATTATTCATGTGTGTGGCTCCATCTTCCTCCCGTCAAGACAATAGGTTCTGTGAAAACCAAGGATGTGAGAACGGTGTTCATTATTTATATCCCAAGTGACCAAACAGTTCTGAGACTCAACACAAACTTGTTGAATAAATTTTTAAAATTATAAATAAAAAAAAATCAGTGAAAATGTGAGGAAGCCATGAGACCATCATCATTGCAACATAAGATAGTAAGAATGAAGGACACACTGTTCACGTTATTTCCAAGAAGACAATAAGATTTCATAGGCCCCAACACAACAGTAGTTCCAAAGTTTCTTCATTCTCACTAGCTTTAATCGTGATTCTTCGGGATATATAATAGTTAATATGTAAAAGCATTATTAATCATTTAATAAACTCTTGACTACATGCTACATTAAAGAGTAAAATATCTATCAACAACAATCATTTACTTTCTTTTGGATTTTGGAACATTTTTACCTTTAAATGTTCTATTTTATATAACCTAATAACAGTGAAAAGGAGACTTGGCACTTGACTGCAGTAACACCTAGCTATATTATCTCATCCATTAATCCATTTGTTACCATACTTAACAATAGAAAAGAAAATCTGTGTTATCACATTATCACAATTAGGCGTTCGGGTGCACTATCACAGAATTTTTTAACAGATTGCTAATTCTAGACAAAAAGAACGTTCTATGCAAAGAACATTATAAATTTCTTTAAAAAGGAAATCAATGTTTTATATGGGCATTTTGTAAAAAAAGCAGTGTCTGCCTATCATTCCTTAATGAGATGTCCTTCTTAGCACAGCAAAGTCACTTCTAAAAATTCACCTAAGATTTCTCTGTGACAATGGAGATTTGAAGCTCGTAAGAAATCCTTTAATTCCTTTGTTATTTTTCTGAAAATACAGATACAGTTGAACCTTTTGGGATGTGGTATTCTTTAAAAACTGACAATACTTCATGGCATTAGTGTCCCATAATAGAAGCTGTGTCCTGATTTGACAGTTATGTGATTGGGATGGAGAACTTGTACAATAGAAGGGGCTTAATTTCTTTACTTTATAAAATATGCTAGCTGCTCTCAGAAACAGATTTACACCAACTGGTATTGGAAAAAAAAAGAATACCGTTTTTTCTAAAAATCTTTTATCAAGATGTAGCCAGGTTACAGGGGAATGTAGGCTTTGGAGTTAAAAGTTATTAAATCCAGACTTTCTTACTAGTTTTGTGATCTTGGATAAGATTCCTAACCAAACTTAGCCTCTATGTTCTCCTAGATAAAAGGAATCACCTGGGCTGGGTGGTGGTGGTGCATGCCTTTGATCCCAGCACTCTGAAGGCACAGGCGGGCAGATCTTTGTGAGTTCCAGGACAGCCTAGTCTACAAGAGCTAATTCCAGGATAGGCTCCAAAAGCTACAGAGAAACCCTGTCTCAAACAAACAAACAAACAAACAACAACAACAAAAAAAAAAAAACAAAAAAAGAAAGAAAGGAATCATCTATGTTGTAGACTGCTGTGTAATTTTGTGTATGTCACTAGAAAAGAACTCATATACTGTAAGCTATAAGGTGTGCCTTATATCCATTCATCTCTAATAGGAATTATCATTAGCATATTAATGATTAAAGATAATTAAAGACAATGGAAGAGATTGGTAAATAGAGGATAACAGGTAGAGTTGCTTTCTTCACATTATTGTTTTGTTTGTGGCAAAGAAACTGCTAAAAACCCAGGGCACTCAGGAGCACTCTGCATGTATAAAAATGTTACTTGTTCCTTAAAAAGTAATATCTAGCCTGATAACCCAATGGCCAATTCTGAGGCCCTGCAGGCTCTTAGACAATTAAGGCTACTTGTGTCTGCTGTAATGTGTTCAGTTAAGAGCTTTATGTGCATCACTTGAAGCTTTGCACTTGTACCTTGAGAATGTGACATTTGACTTACAGAGCATTCAAATACAAAGTTGTAAGAGCAACAACAACAAGGGGCCTCCTACATACTCCAGTAGCTTAGTATTAGCTAATGAGTTTAATTGCACTGGGGCGAGGTCTGCTGTGCATCGTGTCAGCAAGAAGAATGGAGGTAAAAGAGCACTCTAATAGAGTAAGTTTAATTGCATTATGTGATTTAATTATTTAGCTATCTCAGCACCCTTCCTTCATGTACAAATGAATATGAATCAGACAATCATGTGCATATTGCTGGGCCATTACAGTTTGCCATTTATCACCAGTAGGTTGGACGCCTGCAGGTGATCTCTAACTCAGAGCAAGCGCTTAATTTTGTTGGCATTCAGGGTCTGGGTCAGGAGATCAGTAATGACCTGTGTTACTACTGAACAGTTTTTGAAATTAAAAGAAACAGCCAGCATGAGTTGTTACTTTGAGGGAAGATATTAAACCATCAATCAAATGGGTCAATGTGCCCCAGGAGGAATGAAATGTTTGCTAACATCTAGAGGTGACTTTCGGAACAAGTGTGTGGTAAGGCCAGAGAATCCGCTGATTTCCTAGTTAAGTGTGAACTCGTTCTGTAAGCAGGAAGGAAGACAAAATAATGGATGTTGATAGGATTGCATTATTTTGCATCTCAATTTTGTTTTTGATTGTGACCCAATGCTCTACTTGTCAGATGAAGTTCTTGTGATCATGCTCAATATTAAATTAGAGAAACAAAAACAGTACAAAAGTCTCAGGTATAATTACTTAAAAATGAGACTGGATAGTGTCCATTCAAACATGAGTCTGCATAAATATGTCAGCTTATTTACATGGTCTTTATTTTCAAATAATCTAGAACTAGATACCAAAGGGAAGACCAATGACAGAATTCATGGTTGACCTCAGAGGACGTATCTAATTTAATCAAGAATCAGAAATTAGTGTGCTTAGTACCTACATATGGAGACTGTAACAAAGAAGGCAGACCCTAAGAACCACTGTTTAGACAACACTCAAAGTTAGTAGTGTGCAATGATACAACAGTGTACAACAATCTTTGCTGCAGTCCACAGGAATCATGCAGTGAGATTTCAGCTGATAAGGCAGAAGGCTGACCCACCAGAACAAATGCCTTCTGATGGAGGCAAACCCAGTTTACAAGGTTCTGGGTCCACCACCTTTTGCATATTGACTGTTTCTCACGATGGCTCTCTTGTGATGCCATAAGCACTCTCGCTTGGTGCAGGATTCAGCAGAGTATGAACAAGCGGGTACCACTTTTTCCCATGTACTGCTACACTGGGTCATCGCCCATTCTGTGGGACTTCCAGCAGGAAATTTATCCACACTCCCAATAACCTTGGCTCCCACAGTCTAATCTCAGCTTTGCTCTCTGAGATATATTAGAAGTCACCTTCCTGCAACTATCTTCCATTTGGCAGGACATGCAGTCAGGAAAGGAGTCTTTCATATAGATCACATTTGGGACCTTCACAGATAAAGGGACGTCCAAGCTCATAGAATTGCCTTTGTTTGCGTGTGCATATAAACTGGAGACTTTAGAGAACAGAGGAGAAAAAGAAAGATACTGACACAGAACAGTACGTAGTGGAGCACTCCATTCCGCCCTTAGATCTAAGTATGTAGTACGTAATGGAGAGTCCATTCCGCCCTTAGATCTAAGTATGTAGTACATAATGGAGAGCTAATTCCGCCCTTAGATCTAAGTCCTGCGCTTGTTTTAAGTCTTATTCTGGACATTGAAGGGACACTGAGGCTGGCACTCAGAGGTCCCTGATAAGTATTGGGGTCCAGATAGCCTGCAATTCCTTTCCAAAGCAAAATCTTGACCCTGATGGGGCTACAGAAAACTACAGGAGCTAGTGAAATCCTAGGAGGAATGCCCTCCAGGGCAAAGCAAAGGGGGCTCTCAAATAAGGGAGTAAAAATCCTGTTTCCAGGGAAGTGCTGAAGGAGGAATTCAGAAGAGGGAGTCAAAGATACCTTTGGTCAAGCTTTGCTTACAATGCTAAATCTCGTAGCCAGCTAAGCAATATGTAAACAGCAGTGGGGAAATTAAAATTGGTTCATTCTTGAAATGAATCCAGAGTCTTGTGTGTCTGTCTAAGATTCCCCTCCTTCCCAGGTCCCTGTGATTCCCCCAGCTATGTAGGCTACCCAACAGCCTCAGAGACAGAGAAAACGAATAAGTAGATCACCTTGGAGAAAGCACCTCTAAAGATACATTATCTAATTGCTTCATACCTGTAAAACAAATTCTGGGATGAAAAAGAGGGAGGATAAGTTGAGGCTTAGGCTTCCTGTGTTCTGCAAAGATATTATTGAATAATATGAACTGAGCTTTATCTGTCGAAAGACCAACACCCAGAGATATGATATAGAACAGGACTAGGTCAGAAGGGTGACTATCTCAGCAATGGAGATAGTGTTGTCATTGGGAGATGAGATGCAAAGGAGCTTCCTAACTGTCTGTACTCTCCACCCCTGAGGACACAAGAAGATGCCAACCTGTAAGGCAGCAAGCAGGGCCTGTTAGTGAGCCTTCTGACCCACTGGGGTTGAACATCCCAGCTTCCAGAAGGGAGGAGATATATTGCTGTTTAAGCTCAAGCTGGCTAAGGAGATTGCATTCATGTTCGGGGAAAAAAACTTTACATATCTAAACATAAAAGTCATTTGTTTTAGATGGCTAGATGCAATTTTCATCACATGTAGAGAATCCAAAGGGCAGTAATATCACTTGTTTATCTGCCATAAAAGTCACCAACAAGCAAGGGGTGCTTCTGGAGGACCCTAGAAGGAGCAGTTTGAAAAGGGGGGGGGGCAGTGTAATGAAGGGATCAGGAATCAGTGTACAGTTTTGACTATGCAATATATCAGAGTACAACTTATAAGCTATCTTCTAATTCTGGTTTTATTTTTATTTCATGTGCATGGGTGATTTTTTCTGCATCTCTATATATACAAACACACACATATGCACATATATATCTGCATACCACATGTGCCTGGTGCTCATGAAGACCACAGGTAGCCATCAGTACCTTTTGAACTGGAGCTACACAAAACTGTGAGCCACAGTTTAAGAGCTAGGAACCAAACCCAGGTTCTCCAGAAGAGCAGCAAGAATTATTAACCAGTGAACCATATCGCCAGCCTCCGTTTTTTTTTTTAACTAATTAATTTTCCAGGTGTTATTCCAATACAGAGTGAAAGCTAGTAAAAGGTTCAACCAAAGCAGAAGTGGAAGCAGACCAACGACTGATACAGATAACCTTATATGCATTCATTCAAATGGGGCAGAGAAAAACAGACCCTGAAGCAGAGGAAGTGGCTGGACATCAGCAGGTAAGCGACATCAATACACAATAGCACTGAAGCCAGTTTGCCATCATATGCTACATTTTGATTTGGTGGGGAAGGGTGGAGGGAGCTGAATACTCACAGGAAGCCATTGTAAATAAAATAAAACCAGTTTTCCCTCCTTATTAATTCTATTTTATTAGATAACAAGAAATTTTCTTCATGCAAGAAAAAGCATTTCTTTTGAAATTAAAATTATGGTAGATGATTTTTCAGAGATTGAAAGGTAAAGGCTGCAAAAACAAAATATGTAGTCCTTCCTCACACTAATCCTGGTGAAAACAATTGCCACACTGGCAGAAGTAGGGATCCATTTAGCTTCGCACTGCCTGCTTGGGGCCAGAGTCCGTATTGGGGAACCAGAAGAGATTGATGAGGTAGTCCCCTAACATATTATAACTCCCGCATCCAAGGACTCAGGAGCCACTTTCTGAAGAATGTTCTGCTTTGCCTGTGACTGCAGGATACACCACCAACCTCAAAGATAAATGTGGACCCTGGACTTGGTTGAAGGTCTGGGCTTGTTGCAAATGAGACTGTGATTTTTTTTTTCTATTAGCGGGCAGAATATACCAGACTTCAGTTAGATTAATTACATGTCAGCATATCCTCAATTGTCAACTCTAGACTCGAAGGTAAAATTACTAGAACACAGTCAAGCACGCGTTCTCCCCGTTTTAGGAAACCATTCAACTGCTGGGCTGCTGTCATACGTCAGCGCTCACAAAAGCGTGTAATGCTTAATGAGCCAAATATGAGGATAATTATCCAAGTTATATTTGGGAAACCTGCAAAATAACAGACAGTGTTTGCAGACTTTATGAACACTCCAGGGCAGAGAGAGAAAAAGGAGATATTCTTTTTTTAAAATAGCTGAACTGATTTCACTATAACTAAATATCTTTGAAGTAACATATTCCTATTCTACCCAATTTAAAAACAAAGTTAAAAAGTCGACAGAATATTCTCTTGGTTTCAGAGGTTCCGAAGGGATTTAATTGATCTAGCTGTACCTGATCCACATGTCCCTCTCTTAAATAGACACACCTTTCATTGTCTAAAACCTAGCTTCTTACAAAGCAGGGTCTTTTTAGAGACAGACTTGGTAAGCTCCAGATGAGACGTCTGTACTGCAATTTTGAATGGAAATGGGACTTAAAACACAGATATGTCTGAAGAAATACTCATGCAGAACAAATTAGTTTGCTGACTATGCCAGACTGGCAGGTGCCAAAGTTCATAGTCAGTTGGTGAGAGTTATCAATCAGGGTCGTTTAAGAAAGCCTGCAGAGGGGCTGGAGAGATGGCTCAGCGGTTAAGAGCACTGCCTGCTCTTCCAAAGGTCCTGAGTTCAATTCCCAGCAACCACATGGTGGCTCACAATCATCTGTAATGAGGTCTGGTGCCCTCTTCTGGACTTCAGGCATACACGCAGAAAGAATATTGTATACATAATAAATAAGTATTTTTTTAAAAAAAGAAAGCCTGCAGAGTAGGGGTACAATTCAACGTTAGACTGTACAGGGCTTGCTATGATAAGGCTTTCAGGACCACGTGGCATTTGCCATGGAAAAGGAGACAGGGGCTCTGTACTGCCGTCCTATCTTTGGAACCAATGAATATTAACATTACCAGATATTGTGTAGACAGTGAATGTTGAATGTGCCTATCAGGATCCATGTGGATTTCGTGGTTAATTGTAGAGTTGAAGTTAGCAGAGTAGAAACATATCTCCTAACAGAATTCTGTCTACCACATGATGCCAAGATTCAAGTGGAAAAACAAAACGAAACAAACAAACAAAAGATATTTAAATGTCACACATTTAAACTCAGAGTCTCCTGAAACTATTTCTTTCATGGTGAAATTTACTCTCTGCACAAACAGCTCATGGGAAAATAATATCCCAGGACATTCCCAGAAGGGTTGAGATGCCAAGATCATTGTGGGCATCTTCACAGGCTCCTGGAGCTTGGTGAAGGCTGCTGATCACAGGGCAACAGAAGCATCTCTCCTCAAGAGAATTAAGGGTCTGGTCCCACAGGACAGTTTATCAGGAACTGGGGGAATTATATTTGGACCAGAGAGCTGCCAAATGGTTAGCAGGAACATCGTTCCTCAAATGCCATTACACACCTCAAGGTATGATGGGAGGATTCTTATGCCTCATCAATAATTCATCCTGAGAATGTTCTCAGAGCAGAATGTTTCAAATATTTACTTTAGAATCAATGTTAATATTAATAGAATAATAGAATTAATATGAAACCACATTCTAGCAGGGCTTCACGGAATTCACACCAACTAAAACATCCAGGGAGCTGGTAATCACATGCCATGGGAATGATTATGGGATGGAAGACGAGAAGATGGACATCTACAACAATAATTCTCCTGCCCATTATCAGCTGCTAGGCTATGGCAGCTCCCGCAAACTGTTAATCTACATTTTCTATAAGGTTTTGCTCATTCTGAACTTTTTATATAAATGAAATCCTATAAAATGTGATCATTTGTGATAACTACTGTCACTTAGTGTAACGCTTTCAAGCTTTGTCTAATTTATGGCATGCCTTGATGCTTTCTCCCCATTTATTACAAAGTAGTTCCCCATTGTGTAGGTGTGATACAGTTTATCCATTCATTCATGATGATGGAATTTGAGACCATTTTCTATTAGAAGTGTGGGAAACATTGTTTGACAGAGTCACAGTGACCGTGTCCTTGCAGGCAGATTGTAAAAGTGTGTCCTGATGCGGGAGGAGGACCACTGATCATTTTCCTACTTTCTAGATGGTGGACAGAAGAAAAAAATGAGGTCTGGGCCACAAGTGGAATGTTCCCACCAGAAGTCAATAGAACCCTAAACGCCAAGACCGAGCTTCTCTTTATTACGCACATGTATAGACACTGGTTCTGCTTGTGAACATGGAATGAACTGCTTTCTCCTAGGAGGGATTCACAGCACACTACAGTCTTCCAAAATTCCGTGGAGTCCTCTGAATTCTTTCTTTGGTGTCACAAAATGGTTAAGAAGTGATGGTGCTATGAATACTCATGAACATATTTTTGCGTGAGTATGTGTCTTCATTTTTATCATATAACACAAGAGGGAAATTGTGTAGTTGTCAAGTGTAGTTGTATGCTTAATTTTGAGGAACAAATTCCTTTTGTTTTTCTAAAGTGGGTAACCTTTTTCACATTTCTACCAGCAATGCACCACATCCTTGACACCACTGGTTGTTATCTGTCTTTTTATTGTTACAGCCAGCTGGGTATGTGAGAACTTAGTTTGGCTTTGACTAATATTTCCTTAATAGTCAAGAATGGCATGTGGACCGCGAGGGGTGCACGCACACACTGAGACAATGGGGATGTTCTATCAGGAACTCACCAAGGCCAGCTGGCCTGAGTCTGAAAAAGCATGGGATAAAACCGGACTTGCTGAACATAATGGACAATGAGGACTACTGAGAACTCAAGAACAACAGCAATGGGTTTTTGATCCTACAGCACGTACTGGCTTTGTGGGAGCCTAGGCAGTTTGGATGCTCACCTTACTAGACCTGGATGGAGGTGGGTGGTCCTTGGACTTCCCACAGGGCAGGGAACCCGGATTACTCTTAGGGATGATGAGGGAGGGAGACTTGATGGGGGAGGGGGAGGGAAATGGGAGGTGGTGGCGGGGAGAAGGCAGAAATCTTTAATAAATAAATAAACAATAAAAAAAAAGAAATCCCATACAAACACAAAACCAGAGATCATGACATATAAGCAAAAAAAAAAAAAAAATAACCAATGGTAATAAAACATAAAAAAAAATAAAGAATGGCATGTGGACCATTTATATTCTTTTGATTTGTTTATAAATTCAGTGGTGATTCTGAAATTCATCTTTGCCAAAGCATGGGCTTAGAGTCCAAACATATCTTTTCTGTAGCAGGTCTGTGTACATATCATGACTTAAATGTTTTTTTCTATTAATGGACTTTTAGTTAGCTATATTTATGTTTTTATAGAAACATAAATATAGAAATTCACATATAAAATCTATGCAGCGATCCTGACAGCTTTGTACAAGGATACCTGTTTTTAAATTTTATATTTTATGTGTGAGTACTCTGCATTCCAGAAAAGGGCATCAGATGGTACTATGGTAATTTTTTTCTTCTGTGTAGTACTCCATTTTGTAAATGTGTCACATTTCCTTATCCATTCTCCAGTTAAGGGGTGTTTAGGTTGTTTTCAGGTTCTGGCTATGACAAACAATGCTGCTATAAACATAGCTGAGCACTTGTCCTTTTGATACAACTGAGCTTCCTTTGGCTATATACCCAAAAGTGGTATTACTGGGTCTTGAGGAAGGTTGTTTCCTAATTTTCTGAGAAATTGCCATACTGATATCCAAAGGGGCTGTACCAGCTTGCACTCTCACCAGCAAAGGAGGAGTGTTCCCTTTACCCCTTCAGCATAAGTTGTCATCCGTGTTTTGATCTTGGCCATTCTTACGTGTGTAAGGTGGAATCACGGAGTTGTTTTCTTACGTGTGTAAGGTGGAATCACGGAGTTGTTTTGATTTGCATTTCTCTGATGGCTAAGGGTGTTGAGCATTTCCTTAAGTGTCTTTCAGCCATTTTAGATCCATCTGTTGAGAGTTCTCTGTTTAGACCTGTACCCCAAACTTCTGAGTAAATTGGGAGCATGGGGGCCATGGGAGAGGGTAGAAAGAAGGGGAGGGAAGAAAAAGAAAGGAGGGGAGCAGAGAAAAAATATACAGCTCAATAAAAACAATAAAAATCTTTTTAAAAATTAAATTAAAAAAATAAAATAAAAACAATGAAAAGTTGAAAAATAAAGAAGGCTGAAGCAGGAAAAATCTAAGTTAGAGGCCAGCCTGAGACACTGAGTTTCAAGATGGTATGGTCTACTGTGAAATACTGTTTCTCTAAACTGAGAAAAGACAAGCAGATCCTGATATGGTGATGTAGAGAGACAGGGCCTTGGGAAGTTGACTGGGTCAGGGGCTTTAGTTATGAAGAGTGGATACTTAATGAAGTGAGTGCACTGAGGACATTGAGGACACAGTCAGTTTTCAACAGACACGGGATCTTCTTGTTCCTCGTTCTTGGATTTCCAGTCTCCACACTGCTATGCAACATAAATTTCTGTTGTTTTAACAGCTGGAAAATTGTATTTTATATCAGTGTAATCAACCAAGTCATTCATCACTGCCAATGTAATCTACAGAACTGCAAGAGCTCCAGTCAAAACTGAATTACAGCAGAATGAGACAATGTACCTGGTACATCACACTTTGTGAAGTTCTGAAGATCACACACACACACACCTCCCCACAACTGTTCACAAGTCCAAGGTGCACCCCAACTGTGCACAAGGAGCTCCAGGACCCAAAGTCAAACCCAGTAACACACTCCCCAGCTGGAGTGCAGCACAGGTCTATACACAAATCAGGAAAGGCATCTCCCGATTGTGGGCACACTTCCAATGTCACTTCCCTCACTTAGAGCACAGGAAACAGCGAAGAAAATAATACCGGATCTCAGCTATACCGCATTAGCATTACCTGACCTCAGAGCTGCCATCTCATAGGAAGACACGATTCCTACCTCTTCCATTCTTTGGTTCTTACGTGTCTGCCCCCACTTTTCTGAAACAGCATTCCATTAGAGTCTATCGGACATAGACAGTTGTTCCTCAGATCTGATACAAGGGCCCACTAGAATACCAAATTACAAATGTTCAAATTCCTTATAGAAAATTATGTATAATTTGAATATAGCCTTTGCAGATGCATATGTTAATCATCTTCATATTTTTAAAACGATCAGTGTTAATGTTATGCCAATGGTCGTTAGACTTAAGAATGATGACAAAGGGAAAATGTCTGTGCATGTTTGGAACAAAAAGAGTTTTCTGAGAATAAGTTTTCCCTGAAGTTGTCTAAATCTATAGGTGAGAAGTCCCCTGTTGTGAAGGTCCTCCTAATCTTCCCCGCTGCCCAGGACAGACATCCAAGAGAAACACATTGTCTTTTCAAACACGACTTAGCATGCTTGGTGTTGGAGAGAAGAGCCCTAAAAGGCAGATCTGAGAAAGGAAGGCAAAGAAAGGGAAGAAAATCTAGAAAGTGGAAAAGGCTAGAAAAGAGCAGAACCTTGAGAAAGTTATTTTTAGGCAGAGAACAATGAATGCAGACTTCTCAAGAGTGGCGGGAGGAGGGGTGTGCCGGGGAAGGGCCGTGCAGCTGTGAATACGGCTGGCATTTAACCGTAGCTTTAGCTTTAGAATCCAGGCGAATTTCACTGTTTTATGATATGTCTGTGCTGAGAGAGGAAGAACCCAGAGGCTAAAGGACCAGGCCTGGGCAGAGAGGAGAGGGACTGTGAGGATGAATTTGTCTACTCTCCTGTTCTTTCCTCTCTCTAAGGCAGGCAATGCGAAGGTGGGAGCTGCTCGCCTTCCGTGGGTTAATGATACAAAACAGCACAAATTATGATAAAAACTTCGGCATGACTACTAAAAGCCTCAGCAGAGACACAAGCCTTTGGTATGGATGAATTAAATGAGAAGCCAGGTGTCAGGAACCGCAGCAAACACAAAAGGCTAATGGAAGCGGAGCAGATTTTCCTGAGAGAAACAGACAAATGAGTTTGAAACAAGGCTATTATTTCCACATTAAAGAGACCATAACAACATTGCTCTTCGTGACAGTCTGTCTTGTTCAAGATTTGTATTCAACTGATAACAAAAATTAAATAAAATAAAAAATTCCGTGAACAAAAGTGACAGAGTGGTCTCAGTTCAGGAAGGAAGGCCCTGTTTCCTGGGGTGTGTTTCATGGACGGTCTTAGCAAGAGCTTATTCATTTCTGCACTGCGTTCTGATGTTCAAGCAAATTTTAAACAACCCACACAAAGGATGGAAAGTGGCATGTAATAAAAACATGAGATGGGATGACTTTCAAGGACTCTTCGGGGGATAGAGATGGACTCTGTAGAATATACATGGGTGGGAGAAAGGGAGAAAAGTCACAGGCAGGCGTCATTACCCATGGATGTGACTGGGAGCACAAGTAGCCCTGCCCTTGCTCCGAGCCAGCTGAAGGATCCTAATGCGCCTGGTGAAATCCATGCTTCAGGAACATTCTTCTGACAGCAGCAATATTATTATTACTTATGATGTCCATAAAGCGTTCAAAGAAACAAGGGAGAAAAACAGTTTTATATTTACTCTGACAGTTTAAAAGGTTGCTGCCATTATGCATGGATTTTTGAAATGTTATTTGTTGATTGCAGTGAATAGGGCGGCCCTGTGGTAACACACTACACAGTAAATAGAAAACCCGAGAGGGGGTAGTCAATTACTAGAACCTGAATCAAACGACAGTTTCATCTATACCCATGTACCAGCTCTCCTCTCTCTCTCTCTCCTTCTCTCTCTTTCTCTGTATCTCTCTCCTCTCACTCTGTATCTCTCTCCTCTCTCTCTTTCTCTCTCTGTATCTCTCTCTCCTCTGTCTCTCTCTCTCTCTCTCTCTCTCTCTCTCTCTCCCATTTACCAACATCAACAGGTATAATTTCAAACAACTAATTGAGGTCCTGAGCAAGGCTGCTTGAGTCTTGTTGAACACAAGAACACAGTTACAGCCTAACAGACGAAAGCCAGGCTGCAGATTCACAACCAAGCACCTGTTTATTTGTGTGATGGAAACTCGCCCGTCAGAAATTGCCCTACCCACTGGAAATCCATCCCCTGTTTCATAAACCCTTTAGAAAGTTGGACTCCTATACCAGACTAGTAGTTTCATTAGCCCCTCCCACTTCGGAAGGATCCAGAGCATAAACTCTCAGAGGCGGCATCAATAATCCTTCTCATCAAATATTTGGGCGACAGGTGGGAAATTGTTCTGCCAGCTGAAGAAGACAAAATCCATTCCTTCTGGCAATTTTCTGCAATGAAAACTCCAGAAATGAATGTGCAATAACTTGTGGAAATAAATTTCAAATATTATCACACAAAAGCAGTGCGCTCAAAAATCTCCAACTGTAAGCTAACTCCTGCCCATCTGAATTTTAAAATGTTGATTTCTCTTTATGTCTAAAATGCCACTAAGGGATGGGAAAATATTTCAAGATATGCAATGCCAGAGAAAGACACTCAATTCTGACTAAGTAGAGCAGTGCTGAAGACTAGAGCTGGGTAGCAGCATCCTTCAGGTCAGGATACAGGAACCAAGAATCCTTTAAATGGGATAATATCCTTGGACTAGGAAGCTGCACACAGAACTGCCTGCAAATTTGTGTGAAGGCCTGGATTATTCTCGGATAGGAACAGCAACTTCCACGTTCTTTCTAAAGTAGAAATGGAATATTCTGACATTCCTGAGGTGTTTTAATAAAAGATTCCCCCCAAACCTCTCATTTGCTCACTCATTCACGATACTAGAAGCCTGACAGATGGGTAGGTAGTGACATGGGGAGGCTTCAAAGATCTGCTGGAAGTCAATGATGGAGAGAAGGCTGCACCCTAGCAGGCTGGATCTGCGCCTAGCTGGTGATCTACTCACCCATTCATTCCTGTACGGGAGCCTGCACAACAGAGTATGCATGGTTGCTGAGACAGATAATGGACGTCACTGTGAGAATAGAGGGGAACAGGGTTCTACTGAAACATCACATAGCACAACTTAATTAAATCCACTGTCTTTATTTGGAGGATGCGTTCCCTCATGTCCATCACCAAGTGTCTCAAGTGGCTTATATGTACAACGATAACCAATTGCTTCTAACTTCCTTGGTTAAGTTTCTTTTAAAATCCATCAGTGAAGCCAGGAGGTGCTGACATATGGCTTTATTCCCAGCACTCAGGAGGCAGAGGCAGGCATATTTCTGTGAGTTCAAGGCCATCCTGATCCACCTGGTCTACAGAGTGAGTTCTAGGAAAACCAGGACTGTTTCACAGAGAAACTCTGTTTGGAAACCACCCCCTCCTCCAAAAAAATTCAATCAGTGAAGTTTATTTCCATAACAGTCATAAAATGCTAAGCAAATAAACAATATAAATAAAATTGATAGTTCAGTAAATCATTTGATTTTTTTTTTAGAAATCTCCATCTTTTATACTTTATAAGTCATTTAATAGGAATGCTCATTGTACACTATCTAGTTGGGTTACTATTTCTATGATGAAGGCACCATGACTAAAGCAAGTAGGGGGTTAAGAGTTTATTTGACATATACTTTCACTGGACTGTTCATCACTGAAGGAGGTGAGGACAGGAATCCAAACAAGGTAGGAACCTATAGGTAGGCACTGATGCAGAGGCGATGGAGGGGTATTGTTTACTGGCTTGCTCACCACCTGGCTTGCTCAATCTGCTTTCCCTTAGACCCAGGACCACTAGCCCAGAGTTGGCAACACCCAAAATGGGCTGGGCCCTAATTAAGAAAATGCCCTCCAGGCTTGCTGAGAGTCTGATCTGATGGAAACATTTTCTCAATGGAGGCTCTCTCCTCACAAATGACTTTATCTTGTGTTAAGTTGACATAAAGCACAGACACACACACACACACACAGCATTCACATTCTACACTGTGCTGGGTTCCTTGTGTCAGGCCAGGTGATACCTGGGAAAAATTAACAAAGGAAAACAAGCATAATAAACACTGACCCTGCCCTTTAAGTAGCTGGCATTCTTTAAAGAAAGCAACAAATTCTCATATCTTAAATAACTGAAGAACAGACTAGATGAGGAAAGACAAAAGCAAAGCACAAAGACTGCAACCACATAGGGAGGCACTGTTAGGAGGTGTGCCCTTGTTGGAGGAAGTGTGTCACTATGGGGGCGGGTTTAGAGATCTCTTTTGCTCAAGTTTCCCTCAGTGTGACTTTCAGTTGACTTCCTGTTGCCTGCAAGGTGAAGAACTCTCAGCTACTCCTCTGTGCAACACCATGTCTTCATGCATGCCTCCATGCTACCCACCGTGATAATGATGGACTAAACCTCTGAAAATGTAAGTCACCTCAATTAAATGTTTTCCCTTTGAAGAGTTGCCATGGACATGGTATCTCTTGACTCCAATAGAAACCACAAGTAAGACACAAGTACACAACGGAGTGTAATCCTTGGCAGGTTTTTTATCCCAAGTTACCACAGCAAATCTGGAAAATGCTCCCAAAGCAAAGAGTTCTAGGCAGTGTCTATGTTTTGGATGATGAAGGGAAATCTTGAATGAGGGCAACTGAAAAGACAGAGTAGGTCATAGACCACCAGGATTGTAAGTTAGAAAAAAAGAAAGGACCAAAATAATAAAGATAATAAAGGCCACACATGAAAGAAGCACTTATAGCCAACATTATACCAAAACGGGAGAGACTGAGAGAATTCCCTCTCAAATTTGAAACAAGAAAAGGATGCTCACCTCACCACTCTTACTTACTACAGTTCCTAAAAACTATAAGATTACAGATAACAAAAAAACAAAGACATGATAGGATGAAAATAGGAAAGAAAAAAATCCCAAGTGGGCTGAAAAAATGAAGAGACAGTTCTCTAAAGAAGAAATGCAATGGCCAATACATATTCGTAAAACTCTAGTCATTTGAGCTACCATTGCACCCTAGTCACAATGGCTATCATCAAGAATCCTGACCCCCCCCTCAAAAAAAAATACTGGTGAGGAGGTGGGAAGAAGCCCTTATTCACCGCTAGTGGGAGTGCAAACTAGTAAAGCCATGACAGAAATCTGAATGATCATTCCTCGACACCTATCCAAATGGCTATTCTATAACAGAGATACTTGCAAACCCATGTTTATTGCTGTTCCATTTGCAATAGAAAGGAAAAGGAACAAAATCCAAACTCTATCACTAAGTAAATAAATGCATAAGAAAAATATTATGCCTACATATGAGGAAGCTTTACTCGGCAATAAAGAAAAATGAAATTATGAAATCTGCAAGAAAATTCATGGATCTGAAAACTGTTAAGCAAGATGATGTAATCTCAAAAAAAACGCCCTCACATTTTCTTTCTCGTGTGCAGATCCTAGTCTGTAATGTGAATACATATGTGCATAAATATGACAACAGCCGAGACACCAGAGAAGTACCTAATAATCTCTAAGGGAAGGAAATACTTTGAAACCTTCTAATTTATTTATGTCTTTATATATCTAGTCGTGTGTGTGTGTGTGCGCGCGCACATGTGAACGTAAGTTAGAATATAAATAAAACTCATGAAGAAGAGGCTCTTATTGCTAGGTACAAAAGTCTGCTTTTTCTGAGATTTCAAAAGATTCCATTCTATGTGGATTCCATGAATCTCCAGGTACAATTTATTTAATAGTGCTGTTTTATTGGAATAGCTCTGCGACATGAAAAAGTAAGCATATCTGTACAATCTTTGAAGATGTTTCACCAAAGTAT
Source organism: Chionomys nivalis (assembly GCF_950005125.1). Classification (NCBI taxonomy): domain Eukaryota; kingdom Metazoa; phylum Chordata; class Mammalia; order Rodentia; family Cricetidae; genus Chionomys; species Chionomys nivalis. Next base: position 44,536,335 of record NC_080105.1, on the reverse strand, counting down.
AACCTAAAGTAGTTTATATTCTAGTAGTGCAATCTGTTGATGTGTTTGGTCTGTATGACATGCATTTAGAATAATTGTATCTCAGACTTCAAATACAATTTAAATATTATAAAAAAGCATTTAGATTTTTGAACCCTGTCAACCTGTCACCAATCTTCTTTTTGACCCCATACTGACAGTACCTCATGTCACCTCTAAAGAATGCCTCATCTTCCACCAAACTGGAGGAAACTCAGCAAGTTTTAGCACTGTATAAACTAATCAACTCAGGGATTGAAAATTTGGAGTTTAGATTCCCATATTGCCTGCTAAATGATGAATCCTACAGCAACCTTCTGTACCCCACTAGACCTGTATTCTTTTACACTTAAGACAGGCATTGACATAGCATGTTTATATTGAGGTTGTAAAAATTATGGCTTCAAAAAAATCTTTAAAAGTTACCTAACTGCCTTTACACGGAGAATTCTAGTTACATGGCTAGAACACAGATTTGGGGCTAGAAAAGCCTGGCCAACAGACAAGTTCATCAAAAACCTATACAGGACTTGCCTTGAGACTTTATAGCATGTCATGGTGCTAGATATTTGAAAGAATCCTTGAACCAGGAACTGTGTTTGTCTGATTCTACAGTAGAATCTATAAATCTCTTTTGAGAGGGAAAGTCCCAGAAAGTCTGAGGGTCCTAAGAGTTATCAACATCTTTCTGACAAGGGAAGAACAAAAAGTCTTGTTACTTAGATTCCAGTAAAGGGAGGCTTTGGTACATAATTGCCCTCTCCTTTAATTAGATAAAATTAGTAAATGTTACTGTACATTTGTTCCTGTCAAGAGAAAATTAATAATTTACATGTGACATTATATAAATACCAGACATTGATTTATGTGTGTCATCTTTAGTAAAATCAATTTCCCTCCTAAGTCCTTGATGGTGGCAAGAGTACAGAGCAACAGGAAAAGGGGTCTAGAGGAATTTTGCTTCATGTGGGTGAGCCACAGTCTTTCAATTGATCGCAGCTTAATGACTGACTGTTTGCGTCCTATGTCTGGCAAAGATGAATTGCTGAGTCTTGTGGTTTGAATCTGAAATTCCTCCACAGGTTCATGCATTAAACATACAGTCTCTACCTGGAAACTCTACCTTGAAAAGTAGAACTCTTCAGAACGTGGCCTGGCTGGGAAAAGTGGGTCACTAGCAGTGGGCTTCTGACGGCTGTACTTGCTTCTGATTCAAGTTCTGTGCTCCCTGCTTGCTGGGCCACAGCTATGAGAAGCCTCAGCTTTTTGCTACTGATATCACAAAAGACATTTTGCCACTTAGACGTGGTTTGGAGAATGGCAAGGTCTTTCTCAGCTCTTGATGGGTTTAGTTGAAGGGCAGGGAAGGGAGGGAAGCGAGGTTCTGGAAAAACTGGACAGCCACTAAAGGCACCCAAGGCTGGAGGCTTTCAGGTTCTTGTCTCACAAAGAGGAAGAATGAAATCCACAGACCACAGACAGTAAATTGTAGAAAGGCATGTTTTATTACAGGGAGCTTAGGAGAAGGAACAAATCAGAGCTCCTCCACAGCAGGAGTGCATACCCTGTCCCTGGGAATGAATATTGTAGAGTTGATAGTCCGGAGGCCTTTTAGGATCAATGGCACAATCTTGGGAGAGGTATAGGAAAGGGATTTATCTATTCAGTTTAGCTGGCCCAATCACAAGACATCCAGTGCCTTCTCTCAGTTTATCACATCCTCACATCTAACTGAAGTAAGAGATAACAAGGAACCAGGACCCAGAACTCTCTCTGGCATTCCTGGTCTCCAGCGAGGACATTCAAGCTGCTGCTCTGGGGTCCCTGCCCCATATGTCCAATTTCTATCTCCTATTCATACCATCATACCTTCCACATTGGCATGGGCTGTTCTCACCATCACACACCTTCCACACAGAGATGGACTGCAAACCACTGATAGTCAGGTACAATCAGCTTTTCTCCTCAGTTGTTTTGTTAAGTACTACGCTCATGGAAGTAAAAAGTTCTACACTGAGCAAATCTGCCCTGAACTAACTGGCAAATGTATAGTGATCGTGAGTCTCATGTTTCTGTGGCTTATCATATAGCAGAGATTGTAGAATGATATTTGTGTCAATATCAGTGAAAAACACTTACTTAATAAAGGTACGAAAAAAGAAACAAGGAAAGAAGGAAGAAAGGAAAATGGAAGGAAAGACAGATATACAGGAGGAGAGCAGCAACCCCTAGATAACTTCAGAATGGAGAATAGTCATCAAAAAGCCTACGGCATGGTGAGAATGTTGAGCCATTTGAGACCTCATCACTCCTCCAGATAAAAGAGGGGGAGATGAAGGCTGAATATTTTTTACTATGGTAGGTAAGTAAGGTGGATCCATAAAAACCCCAAAGAAGCCAATGCTGATGGCACACACCTTTAATCTCAGCACTTGGGAGGCAGAAGCAGGTGAATCTCTATGAGCTTGGGGTCATTCTGGTATACAGAGCAAGTTCCAGGACAGGCTCCAAAGCTACACAGAGAAACCCTGTCAAAAAAAAAAAAAAAAACTAATATATGGTGTGAAATTATTAATGAAAAGTTCTTTGATTGATATTGATGTGGGCTGTCTTTTAGAACTGAGCCCCGGACTTTGGGATCTGGTAAAATATCTAAGTAGACTATACATTTTGAATTGAATTAAGTGGGATCTACTAATGAATATACGGAGAATTCCCACATAATCAAGATGACAGTCACAGAAGTGTTCTGTTGTGCTGAGAATGGGACAAAACACTGTTTATTTTGTCATTTTCTCTTATTGTTTACATGAGAAAGGATGGGATTAGTACTCAGGAAAGGAAAAAAAATGCACATTGAATAGCTGAGCCTGTAGTGTGTCCTAAAAGCAAAAACAAACAATATACATTTCCCTAGAGCAGCAATAAGCCAGAAACATCTTCCCAGGAATCCTTAATATGCTCAGTATTCCTTCCTTCCTATTCCTGTCCTGTATCTCCAAATATCTCAGGAAGGGATGAGGCCCTGCTGGCTTCAATCCCTACTACTCCGGTACAGTAACACACTTAGTTTCCTTGAGTAACACTCAGGAGATGGAGAAGTGCTCCCTTTCAAATCTGATACACTCTTTGGTTCTGTCAGGGGTATGATGATGGTGAATCACCTCATCTTTGCATTTTTGCAACGTTGATCCTTGCATCTACTGAATAACTTATCTCCAATTTGTATAGTAAATTATAAAGAGAAAGAGAACAGTCCCAAGCCAGGCATACTTGAACACTCCCAAATCAGACATACTTGGACATGAATCTCTAAATGCTACGCTCTACCTGATATTATCTTATCTGTTAATAGAAAGTTTCTTATATTGTACTTGAAAAAAGAGTAAACAAAAATTTTTTAAATTTCCATCTTCATTTGATACTGGCTATCATTAATTGGTTTGTACCAAGTCTTGAGTTTTGAAGATGTGATTACTAAATCAAACTCCTGGCATGGATCACATTAAACTTCATTTTCTGTATCCTAGAAATATCTCCAAACTATTTCAAGATTGTGAAGAACACCCCACAGCTTCACTGCCCAGTTCTTTCTACAGGTGCAGAAACTCATAGCCAGTGTGTGTGTGTGTGTGTGTGTGTGTGTGTGTGTGTGTACGCATGTTTTGAATAGCTCACTGCTGAACCCACATCCCAAGATCTCTCCGGCAGGTCTCTCAGTGCTGCCCTAACCTGCTCTCCACCACTTTCTTCTCAGAAAGCTTCAACAGAAAACCAGTTTAATCTTCCCACTGGTACTCCATGTTGGATCTATGGAGGGCACGTCCATGAATACCTATTTAGAAATCAGGAGAGAAGACTCCCAGATAAGAGCCTCCTGCTCCAAATCCTGCCCTGTCCACTCTCTGGCTCCCTTTTTATAAAATCTAATGATCAAATGGATCATTAAAAAGTAAGGCTATTAGTGATAAACTCCTCAGTCATATTTAATTTTTTTCCTCAGCTATAACTGAAAATAACATTAAGTTTAAATAAAACAAACAAAAACCACTTGGGAGGCAGAGGCAGGCGGATCTCTGTGAGTTCGAGACCAGCCTGGTCTACAAGAGCTAGTTCCAGGACAGGCTCCAAAACCACAGAGAAACCCTGTCTCGAAAAACCAAAAAAAGAAAAAATAAATAAATAAATAAAATAAAAAACAAACAAACAAAAACACCCCCTTCTTCAGGCAGTCATTTAAGAATTTACTAAACCAGGTGGGGTTATTCAAGCCTGTAATCACAACATTCAGGAAACTGAGGCAGAAAGATTGCTAAGAGCTTAAGGTAACTATGCTACATTTTAAATTCAAGGGCAGTCTGGACTAGTATGTGAGATGTTGCTTAAAACAAACACACACACACACACACACACCAACCAATCAACCAACCAAACAACCAAACAAGCAAATAAACAAACCAGAATGGGATGCAGACAAAGTCCAAACAGTGTGAAGTGAGCATCATTGTCATGAAGGTCCCAGAACTTCCAAATCATACGAACATACATGAAAATGTCCACAGCTTTAGCAACCCTGAGATTGTCACCATTACATACATCTTCAACAAGGAAGAACACGGAAACGCCATGACTGTCACTGTAGGATTTCAGGTCTCACCACGCCCCAGTAAAGCACAGCTTTTACAACTTAGTCCTAAATGCTGGACTCTGACCCTCTTTGCTCTTAGGCTTTTCTGTCAATTATCGAAACCCACAAATATTTCTCCACCTGCCAAGCTAGGCTGCCATTGGTGTCCAGTGTCTTAAAGGAGCCAGAACTGACTCATCCTCCAAGAGTATATAGCAGAAGGCTGGTCCTCAGAATGTCATTAAGAGCTGGTAACCCTTGAGGAGTTTAGACTTTGGATAAGGATATCAGATGGGAGAGGAGTGTCCTGGATGAGACCAGAACTATCACATGGAGTGAGGACATTCTTGGAAAGAGTAGGGCTGTACCCTCTGCTGGAGCCTGGCTTCCTGTCTTGGAAAGAAATTGTCCCCTTGCATGAATCTGCCTTGTGGAAACAATTCACCAAGGCTTCAAGTTTCCAAATCCCTCTTCAAATCATAATCTATACAATGATGCAATCAGTAGTCCCAGGCTCGGCAACAGATGTGTGCCCTACCCAAGACAAGCAAGCCTATGAATCATGTGGCAGAGTACGGATTTAAAATTATGAGCTTCGGAAGACAAAACAGCTCAAAACTTTGCTCCTAATTTTCTGATAGAAACTCTAGGCTGCTTAAGCATTTGAACTTCAGGGTCCTTATCTCTGGTGCTGAGGGTGACCCTAAAACTCTGGCAAACACTCTTTTACACCATCTCTGCCCCTTTGGGAGACAACACCTCTCTATAATCTTCTTTTAAGAGGCCCTGCAATTGATCCGCCAATGAGAATAACTTTCCTTTCATTTGCTACCTACTGAGTAGAAAGAAACGACATCATTAGCCATTGGGAGATGAATGAGAATGTGTTACTGGTGAATGTATGATACTGAAAAGAAAAACAATGCACTCAACAAGAAAGGCTGGGCAATTAATTCTGTGCCTGAATGTGATGGCAGGAACCGCTATCGCAGTTTGCTACCCTAAGGAAAGTCATCCTAAGAAGATGTTTAACATACTGAGAGTCAGAGCATAAAAGTCAAAAGTATTTGAGCTTCTAAAATCTCAACTGAAGTGTAAAATTAGTCATTTGTATCTCAGAAAATGGTAAACATTTTTATTGTTGAGGCCATTTCAACTAGAGCCATTACCCCTATCCCCAAAGCTGAAAGACACAATAATAGAAAATAATAACATCTAGGTTCTACTGTTTCGGTCTTAAATGCCCCTCACATGGTCCCTTTTTTGAAAAGCTTGGACACTAGCATGTAGCTCTACCAAGAAGTGAATAGATCTTCAGAGGCCAAGGCGTAATAGAAGAACTGAGGGTAGGGGTTATACTTGCAGGAGATAATTGGAATCTGGCTGCCACTCTCTCCTGGTTCTGTTTCCCTTTCCTCCATCAACTGAGAACATTGCATTTACCATGCATCTTCCTCATGATGGACTGCCTTCCCCCAATCCCAAAAGCAGCAAAGCCAATTGACTATGGACTAAGTATTCCAATTGTGAGCCAACACAAAACTTGTGTTTTCTGTTTAAGCAGGTAATTTTGGGTATCAGTTATAGTAACCCAAAGCTGAATACCACATGAAAACTTACGAAAAGCTGCTGAGGATTGAGTATTTATTAGAAACTTGACTACTCTGATGGCTCCAAGACTGTTAAGAAATGACACCCAGAGGTAAGGGCACAGGCTCCAATTACACAATAGGGAGCCAAGTGGGCATTTGATCAAGGTCGTCTGACTCCAGAGCTATCTACCAGACAGGGTTGCTTCTTCATACATACAAACTGTAGAATATAGGGACTGGGCTTTGGTTTCCAAATAAAGTCATCTCCATAGTTTAGAAAAAGAAGCTGGAGCAGAAAACAGTGGTGATTTTACATTGGTGATCAAGTAACTGCTTCCTACAGTACAGGTAGGTATCTTTTCACTCAAGACATTGCTAATGCTCAAATGTGAGTCTCTCAGGTATACTAATTCTCAGCACAACCTTCCAATAGAGTCTTCATCATGTCCATACTACCACATCGCTGACTCCAGTGACAATCATTCTGTCCTAGATGGCAGTGTTTTTAGCCAATCCTCAGATTCTCTGAGGGACAGTGCTGCAAGCCTACCTAGCAGAGCAGCTTCTGGCCAATGAGTCACAATATTTCCTACTTTACTCTGTTCTTCAGACAGACCTGTAACTTCCTGACCTTGTCATCATTTCCATGGGATTTGATCCAAGTCTTGACATGCTCTTGTGGTTTGTAAGTCTACACAATCTAGGATAATGACTTTTTTCTCTTGAGTACAACTTGGCAGTTGGTATAGTTTTTCCTTAATTTGCAGAGGGAACTTAGGGATGGAAACTGAGTACGAGGAAGGGAAAGTAGAATTTGTGTCACCATGAAAGAAGATAAGCCAGAGATGAGACACAATTCTTCAGAGGACAGAGTTCTCAGACTTGACACAGCACTGTGCTAACTCTAGTGTTAGTATCTGGTATTCCTAGAGTGGGTTCAGAGGCAATGCCTAGGTCTATGAAGACCTGCCATCAGGCCCCCAAAGTTCTGGTACTAAGTACTATTGTTTTTCTCTATTACAAAAACAAAATGGGAAGTTAAGTAACATAGTTGGTCCAAATAAGTCAAGGTATGAGGCAGAATTTGGTCCAGAACTGATGCCTCTCAGCAATACTGCTCTAACACCAGGAGGAAGTGAGAGCCTCCATTCAGATGGGCAGTGACTATTGGCACCCCCAGAATGATATCCAAAGCTATCCCCTGACGGGAACATTCTTATATACACCTGCTTTTCTGCATCCTCTCCATCCACGAAGGCCTTTTAGCTCATTCATATCACCCAGACCCAGCAGTCAATTCAAGGATAAAAGCATGGGAGATCATCTTCCTTGCTGCACAGATTTCTTTCTTGTAATTCAAATCTTGCACATTAAATGTCAGCAGCTAGCACAGAAAGGCGGCTGTTGAGCTCTGTGTCTTTGCGCAACCCAACTTTGGTAGATTTCTATCTCACTACGTAGAAGAAACCACTGTGAATCCTCCTCATTGAAGAGTGATACCGGAAAGGGGCAACACTAGCAGTAGGGATCAGCATTCTAACTCCCTTTCCATTAAGTAAACTTCCAGCACAGTGTTTAACCCTGGCAATTAGCAAAAATTTATGCTACTAATTACTCTTTGCCTCTCCAGGAAAGAATACAAATGTATGCCTAACAGGTTCTGTCTCTCAGTCCTGAGCTGGCACAGGGTCAAATCCACTGAGGAACATTGCCAGCTCTGTGAGACTGGGCCAGGAGAGCTCCTGGATGGGAGTTATGGTCTCTAGTACATATTCTAATCCAGTCATGGCAATGAATGCCATGTGTCCCCTAGGACTCTGTTGAAATGAAGATTTTTTTTTTAACTCAGTGGTGGCATGGAACATGGTATTTTAGATTTCTAGTTAATTCCAGAGCAATCCTGACACTAATAGTTGGCAGGCTACATGGGGAATGGCAACTAGCTTAAGCACAGTTTTCTTGTACGTTACAGAGCTGAAGGTAGTAGGATCCGGACTGTACAGCGTCTGAAATGAGATGAAGGAAGCATGTACAGTCAATCCTCCACCCACAATTCAGAGAGCCATAAACTCCCTGCACCAGGCCCTGGGAATAGTCACGGAGAGAAAATAGTATCTGTCCTCAGCATGTGCAGACTTCTGATAATTTCTCCCCACAGACCACAATGCACCAAAGATTCCCACAGCATCTGCTCCACAGTTGGTGTCTTCACATAATCTAGAGATCTTTTCAAAGCACATATGAATGAGTACACAACATGTACATTGACTGAAACCATGTTTCTGTAGGTACCACGGGGTGTCTGTGAAGTGTTTACTACAGAGTCCCCAGAGGAAGTCCACAATATAAATCATTTATGTGGTATCAGGAGTGCCAAGAGTCAGGGAACTTCCCCCTTCACCCAACATATATTAGTTGTAAGGGCAGCCCCATAATTTGATTATGCCTCTCTAGAGATGGGATAAATACAGAGATCTGGGGACTAAAGGGACAAGGAAGATAAAGGAAAGATGGAGGCCTGGAGGGGAAAGACACAGGGAATGTGGGATGGAGACAGGCGAAGGAAGGAAGGAAGGAAGGAAGGAAGGAAGGAAGGAAGGAAGGAAGGAAGGAAGGAAGGAAGGAAGGCCCATTTTATCTAAGCCCTCTGTTCTAACAGACACCTGACACTGAGACTATCAACAGAGTCCCTATGCTCTGTACCTAGAAAATGCCAGGAGATGCCAGTGAAATACCATGGAAATGAAGAGGATTACTTTTGGTAAAATACGATAATAAATGGCTCTAAGCAACTAACACATTTACATCCACATCTTCTTAAAACTCCAGTCACAGAGGTCTCATTTGCCACTTCTTGAGACGACTAGGTCATCTATCACTCCATGAAGACTCATATTTGATTTGTATATATTTATAAAATACTCTGATTTCATGTATTATACACAATGCAAGTTGTCATGAACAACCATCCAGATCACGGTTGTTTAATGGTAAAGTAAATAAAGTATGAACTAAAGTTCCCAGGGGGTCAGAAAGGATGTATCATGTTAAAGATTCTGTGTAGTTTATTGACTGAGTCCAACTCTTGGGGGCTCTGCGAGGCTGACATCCTGCAGGTCCACAGATGTAGATTTTTCTGTCCCTCCTGCCAGCTCTATTCTACAGCACACAGCCAGTGATCCATCTCACCTCCCACAAGCCACTCCCAGTTTGACTTCACGCTTTTGTGATGGTGTGGTAAATACTACTTTCCACCAATCCGGAGGTTAAAAGTGTCATCTGGTAGCATCTAAGACCTATAGCACACACATAACCTGCTTTGGCCGAAACCCACTTAACTGACCATTTTTTTTTATTTTAAAGGGACCTTGATCAGGAACTCCTTTCTTTCGTTAGGATGAAAACTTCATAAGACTACTACATACTGGAGTATGATATTTGTCATAACCTAAATGTGTATTTCCACTATAGTTATCCATATTGTATTCCAGACTAGAATAAACTATCTTTTTCCCCTTTGATTTGAGGGTTATATGTTTTGTGGCAACAGAGAGAAACTACATTGGACCAACAGCAAACCATTCCCAGACACACAGACAGTTCCGTTTGCTATCACATCAGACAAATTAAATTATATTTGGTCTTGAGTGAAATCCCAGAGCAAGGTGTCTGGGAGGCTCATGGGAATGCCCCTCTCATTAGATGCTAGGAATGGCGCGCTTTTGTCCAAACCCTTTATTGCCATTGCCAAAGATGAGTCCGGATGTTTGGACTTCCTTTTCCCTCCGGCTTCATTCTGCCTCTTTGTGTTGTTAAAGGTATGCACTGTTCAGTCCAGGGAGGTCCCGGGTGAGCTATATTTCATGACAAGTGCTGCCCTGCCCTTGATGGAGATTTCAACCGAGAAGGGTACCGCTAAGCCTTGGCACAAGGTGGCCAGAGGGACTTCCCCTTGAAGTGAGCTTATTTCTAGCTGTCTTAAGGCAGTGGCTTCTTTCACTTCTGGATTTGCCTGCATTTGAAAGCCTCTCCCTCTTTAGGATTTCTACTGTTTCAATACAGAAGAAAACCACAGAAGCAAACCTGAGGGGGGAGGGGCTTAGAGAAGGCCGCCCAAAGGGGTGCTTCTGTGGTTGACCTCCACCACACAGGTCCTGAGGTGAAGCACTTCTTAAGGAGAATTTATCTCTGACACTAGGCCTTTCTGTATAAATGGGTTTATTTTGATTGTCTCTGTAGTCGTCTTATTCTCTGAGCTGTATAACAATCCACTGAGCAGTTTCCTCTGGGAATCTCATCAGAAACCCTCAGTTACGGGGAAAGTGGTTCCTGATTTTACTGTATCAGGTTATAAATCCATCAGGGGCAACTCCCGGGCATATCTTGTTTATCCCACCATAAGAGAATAAGACCACTACCACAATTCTGAGTCAAATTTAATGCAGGCTTTAATTAAATAGTGGTCAGGATGACAGACTCTGCCAGGTCCATTCCAGGATTCCCAGAGAATGTAAACAAGTTACATTGGTCAGATGCACATAAAGCCAAACTCATGAGGCTAAAGAGTTTTTTCCTTTGTCCAATGCGGGCAAGCATACATCCTGACAAGCTTCCTGCCCAAGAACCTCCCAATTAACTGATCAAGAGCATCTGATGCAGCTGAGTCAAGCAAACTTGTTTAGGGAAGTGGAAACTGTTCAGATGGAAGCTTCACCTCAGGCCTTGGCATCCATATATCCAAAGAGTCTAGAATGTTTGAGTAGAAGTTCAACCCCAAACCCTGTCCCCTGGGTCTTGCTTCAGTCCAGACTCCATCTCTGAGAAAGCCCATTAAATGATGAGCCCTCCTCAGAGATGCTCAAGACCACTCCCACAGGTTATTTAAACTGCTCCCATCCCCCAGAGCATAAACACGTGGTTTTTCCAGTCTTCCATTCCCATATCCTCTCACGGGGAGGGGCCTGGAAAGCTATCTGGGAGCGTATTTTTATTCATTACACCTGGGCTTTTTCTAATTCGGTTTGATTTGGTCTGATTTGAATTATTGCATTGGTGGGGAGGTTTATTCGGGTGCAGAAATTTTCATCTGGAGGCTCTACTGAGAGACTTTTCTCTCCCACTGGCCTGGGGCCATGTGTTGGAAAAGGACGTTTTTTTTTTTTTGTTTTGTTTTGTTTTTCCCTGTACATACACCAGGCTAAAATCTGCTTTGACTGAATAAGGTATCATTTCCAAGGCATTGCCTTAGAGGCTGAGGGTCTCCTGTGATTTTTGGGCTGTACTACGAAAGACATAGCCACGTCAGGCTCCTAACATGTTTCCGGGACAAGGAATGGCCTTGGCCTGTGGGACCTCTTTTTCAGAAGACATTTTGTTCAAGGGAAATTCCCACACCCCTCTGTTTTTTTGAACCAAAGCCTACCACAATGGATGCATTGCGCTAGGCTTCGGGTCCCAGCATAGATTTGTAAAATGGGCACCTAGGATCCATTGAGAAACCTAAATTTGGCCATACCCATGCCACCATGAGAACCTTTATCTAAGCATCCAGTCAATGGAGCCTTCAATAACTTTTGAGAGACATGGCTTCTACTACTATAGTCATGGCCACACTGTCCCTAAAACCTGCTTTACACATGCAGCCCACTGGGCCTCCAGAACCCAGCAAGACTAGTTTTTACCACTTAAAATCTGCCTCTTTAGCTCCACCCTTTTGGCCCTCTCAAGCTGGTCACTTCTCTAGGATGTCATATGGTTTCCTCTAGCTGCCCACGTGGTCCTGTGAAGTCATCTTCTCTCTTCACGTCCATTTCCTTAGGAGATCCCCCAAACCATTAAGCTTGTTGGTTGACCTCTGACTAGTAGACTAAAAATTAAATTCAACACATATAACCAATGGCTTAAGATGTCACGGTGCTACCAAAAAAACCTCTAAGAAATAGGAAAAAACTAGAAAGTATGTCCCTTCTGATATCAACTCCACAGTCATGGTGCTCAACAACTTCAAAAACAAAAAAAAAAAAAACAAAAAAACAAAACAAAAAAAAACCTTACATGAAACTCAGGACATGAATTTAAAAGAACAGTTCTAAGCAGTTCAAAGAATTCAAAGAGATCTTGTATAAACACCTGCATGAACTTCAAGAGACCAGGAACTGATGAAAGTCAAAGATAGCACAAAAGGCTGAATGAAGCACTAAAAATAACACGGACCGTGAAAGCTGAATTCAGTAAAGAGAAATACTGATGAATACAAAAGCTGAAAAGAGAAAATCCAGAAAAGTGTAATTTAAAAAACTTCATCAACAGGATGAATCCGAAACAGGATAGAATGTCGTGGCATAAAGATAAAGTAGAGGAACTGGATCACTCAGTCAGAGAAAATGCAAAATTAAACCAAACTTCACACACACAATATTCAAGAACTGGGTCATAGCATGAATCAACGACATAGAAGAAAGAAATTCTAGACCAAAAGCACAGAATATATCCTCTAAAACTGAAATAAAGAGATGTCCATTAAGGTACAATAGGCACACAGAACACCAAGGAGTGGAGTATGAAGAAGGTGCTAAAAGCCATAAGAGAGTAAGCGTACACATCACATGAAGGTTTATCTATCAGAATAACAGCACATTTCTTAATGGAAACTAAAAGGCAAAAGAGCTTGAAGCAATTGGCTTCAAGTTCTGAAACAACACAGATGCCAATCCAGACTACTTTAGTCAGCAAAATTATCTATCATAACTGAACAGAAAGAAAATCTTCCCATGATAACAACAGGCCAAGGAATTCATGACGACCAAATAAGCCCCTACAGACAAGAGTGGAAGAAATACGTCTCCTTTATCCCAAGAAACTACTTACGGAAGAGGGAATGAATCATTGTTGTGCGAAACGGGGATAAGAAAAATCAACACCAAGTTTGTTCAAAAAATAAATCAAAGCAGTTAATACAGATCTTTTAATAATCCCTTTGAATAGCAATGGACTTATCTTCCCCAAAGACACACTTGATAATTGGATTAGAAAACAGAATGAAATAGAAATAACTATTTGAAACAACATATAAAAAAAAATCCAGTGGTACAAGGATTTGCTTCTTTGTAAACATTAAGAAAATTGGGCACCAAGAAATCCAGAGCACTGTAAGTGAATAGTTTAAAAGCTTATATTTCACTAAGTTGAGAAACCTAAAAAGGATATGTATATTTAAATCAAGATAAAATCAGTAATTTATACAGACCAATAACAAACAAGATATTGAAGTGGTTATAAAAGACTCTCCCAAATAAAAACAGTTCAGCTCCCAATAGATTCCCAGAAGGGTTCTACCAAACATATAAAATACTATAAGCAATACCTTTCCAAACATGCCACAAAACAGAAGGAGAAGTACCATTTCTCACCTCCTTCTTCAAAGTCAGTATTACTTTAACACCTAAACCAGGGGAAATCATAACTATAGATCAACATTCTTGATGAAAATAAATGAAAAATAATCAACAAAATATTGCACACCAAATGCACAATAAAAAACATTCACTTTAATCAAGTTGGCTTTATTCCAGAGATTCAGGTTCAACACAGACAAATTAATACATTGTAATAAATCATATAGATGAACTTATGGGAAGAAATTACACAATTATCTCAACAGACAAAGAAAAGACTTTGACAAAAATCTAACAACCTTTCATGATAAATGTTCTAGAGAGAATAAGGTGGAAGGAACATAAGTTAACATATTAAATATGTAAAACTACAAGGAGTATATATATATATATATATATTAATTTTTTCATAAGGGCTAATCTATCCTCTGTTACAGGGGCCTCAACCACAGAGAGAACATTTGAGGTAAGTGTATTTTCCTCCTGTATAGGTGAACATGAAATACTACACTAATGGAAAGAAGCCAGGCAAATAAAGCACATACTATCATTTGTTTGAAATCTGGAGAAGAGGCACATTAGTGAGTTGGCTACTTGCTAAAGTCTGGGAGGGGAGGAGTCAGTTCTGGATACTTTGAAATAGGACTGTGGAGACGGCAGAGCATGTAACTCTAAACTCGGCTAAATTTTGAGGTATACAGTGAAAATGGAGAGAGTTATGACATACAGATTATATCTAAATAAAATTGCCTTATCATGCTTAAGTGAAGACAGGCTTGATCCCTTCCTTCTTATCCCCACCCTCCATCTCAACCCAACCCTGAGGTTCACATCAGACTGTCAAGACAGCTTGCAAGTATTCCATTTTCCTTATCTTCCTCCTCTTTAGTATAAATGACATTGTTCTCTCCTATTTTAAAGTCCTTTAAAAGTTTTTCAAGCTCATTAGTGAATCGTCACTATACAAAGCAATGGCTTTAATAAAGCCATCTTTTCAATGACCTCTCCATTGTCTCCGGCACCTTTCACAAACAACTCCTACCACAGTCAGAGAGGTATTTTCTGGTAAAATTCTTTGTTGAAGGGAAATCACACTTCTTAAAGATCTAAAGGGCCTATCAACCTTCCAACTCTTTGTCTGTGATGTTCCCCAGAACTATCTTGAACGTTTTCATTCTGACTCTACATTCATAGGATATAGTCCAATAATTTCTCAGAAAAGAATTAATCATATCCTTCAGCCAAAGTCAGACTGATGATTGCTCTCAGAAAAGCGCAGTTATTGTACATAGTAAACAAGCTTCATTTTGTTTCCAACCATGCCCTGCTTTGAGGACATGGAGGACCTTATGGATATTTCCTATCACATAGGTACCGAGGTCAGACAGTCACTATCCTGTTCCTTTTTAGTATGTTTGTATCTTCAGCACCTGGACCTGACCACAAATTAGTGTTTAAAGAACAGATTTTCTGCTAGTAAAAACTTCAATATCTCTAAATTTTAATGTGTATATCCTTTATTGGTAAATAAAACCAATCCTTTCTTTGACTGGGGGTGCAACTCAGTTGTAGAAAAATTAATTAGCATACATAAGGACCTACAGCAACATACAAAGAAATGATAATGAATAAATAAGGAAATAAATTCCTTTCTTAAAGGAAGAGTCTAAGTCTATAGCATTTGCTGGTACTCATCTGTAGTTCTATGAAATGCTCATTCATACATACACCTGTCTTTGAAATGATCTGTTTACCTGCCTTAAACAGATGAACTGAGGGTATAAATGAATGGTAGCTATTCCCTGGGAGAGTCAGTGAACGGCATCAGAATGGAATAGAGCAAGTTTCACATCACATGCACCATACACAACACACAAACACACACACCTTGGGAAGAAATTACCTACAGAAATTGCCTTAATTTCTGCCCCTCTTATTTAATAGAAAGTTTCTGACAGCCAAATAAAAAGTTTCCTATTCCTCCACAATCCTGCTGATAAACAGATATTTTCGACATACTTTCTTATCTCTGCCTGCATTGGCTTCCCCACTGTTGACTTTCTGGGGCCTGCCAGCACCTCTGGCAGGTCTAAAGTCCATACTGTCCCTTCCTCCTGTGGTTAGAAAGAAGCTCCAGCCATCACTTGGCAATGAGGCCACTGCATGTCAAACTTCTTGCCTCTGGCAGATCCCCAAAGGTTCTGTATTGTGAGAGAAAGCCTGGGCATCCTCAGGGCCCAAGCCCATAGCATTCATAGAACACACACACAGGAAGAAATGTGAAGGAGCAGACAGAAGAGATGCCAAAGCCATAATTGGGAATGTCTTCTATCACCGATGTGTAACATGAGCAGTATTTGGGGTAGGTACAGGAGAGGTGTTCTCACAAACAATATGGCAACGCCTATGACAGGTGAAGCACTAAGCTCCTGAAAGATTCTAACTGGCAATGGAAACAGTAAAGGAAAGGATTTTTTGCTCTGTCAGATTATTCTGGATAACTAATCTTAAAAAAAAAAAAGTTTTTCAGTGGAGACTCCTGGCATACCATGTCATTTTTATGAAATCAACTTTGAGCAGAATTTTCAATGTTATATTTGTAAAATGAGCATAATAATGTTTGGTAGTAATTATAGGCTACTTTGAAGTGAAATAACAAAAACATTTTAGAGTAAGAAAAGTCACTAAGGAGCCTAGGTAGTACCACGTCAATAAACCTAATATAATATAAATAAGATAGAATAAACATGAGGAAGTGTTATTGACTTGAGAATATCAGCATATATAATACAGTATCTTATTTTCTTTAGAAGCATTACGAATTGAAGTCTTGAGGCTGATCTGAAGAAATGTCGAAAGTTTAATGAGCTACTCAGAATAACATCATTGATTTAAGTTTTAACTATGACACTGTCAGTCATCTAATAAGGCAAGTCCATTGCATACATATTGAGAGTTAGGGAGGAAAGCATGCTGAAAGGGTGAGAGCTGGGAAGGATAAGAGGACAGGAGAGATCTTCCGTGAACTTGGATACATAAGTGGCATCCATCACTACTGCAACTACTCAAGCAGAAAATTATTAAATCCAGTTTGGCTCTACCCCAATGTGAGCTGTTTGAAAACAGAATGGATCAAGTTCAAATTCGCTTCAAAATATTTTCATGGTTCCATTTAAAAAAGATCAATCATTCTCCGGAATTTTCATCTCTGACAAAGTCTAGAAAAAACGAGAACTGTTGGGTCCCTATTACAATGCAGATAACTTATCAAGTAATAAGAAACAGTATCCATTTAAGCCATTTTAAAGAATTCCACAGACCAAATGGTGATACATATTTAAGTTTTAATACTTGCCAAATGCTCAGTATGAATTACTTTCTTGCATATTTGTAAAACCAATGATTTTTAAAATATTCCCATTGAGGACTTGAAGTTTTTGTTTGTTTGCTGTATTTTGTCTTGTGATTCAAATAGCCTAAAGTCACCTTTAAACTAGCTGCCAACTGGAAAAGCAAATTCAATCATTAAAAAAGAAGACAGGACCCATGACATAAGAAATTACTATCGAATGTTAAAGCAGCCGGTCGCCAAGCCATCTTGCCACAACATTTTCGAACATACACACAACACACACTGGCTCCCAGGGAGATGGATCACATGCTCCTGCTCCCAGGACTAGGAGCAGATGCTTAAGCACAAAGCAAACTGTTTTCTGGGCTGGCTTCGCTGAAGCAAATCTTAAATGTTAATGAAATTAAAGTATGGATAGGAGGAAATTTAAAGTGCCATTATGAAGCCAACAGCTTGAGGGACCCATGATCTCAATCACTAATGACCAACTCAAGCTTTTTCTCTGTTAGCAATGCAAATGGGAGAGAGCTTCTGTCCCCTGCATTTCTATGTCCCTTCCCAGAGCTGACAGAAGCAGCATGCTCCAGCGACACTTAGTCCTCCTGATTTACACCCTGTCTCAGCTGGAACACAAGCTCGGAGGCTAACATAGGCGCCTACGTTCTGTTGTTACGGTTTCTAGAGAATGGGCAAGATTCTCTGGCTGTAACAGTTTCAAACCGCCTTTGCTGTCCAGGCTTGCATCAGACTTGTAGGGCTCTTCTGGTCTCTGAGGCAAAATGCTGGGATTACAGACATGCATCTCTGGGAAGGGCTGTTCGTTCACCCGAAACTAAAGCTCATCCCGTGCTTAAAGAAGAAATGATGAGGGAATATTGAATGAACGTCAGCCTGAGAAAAGGCAGAAACAGTTTTTACAAGTTCAGTGTTCAGGAAACAATGAAACATGAATAGATAGTGACTTGTTTTGAGACCATTCTCCAATGTCTGAGATGCTAAGCTATCTACCAAACATGAGTCAACTTATGCTCCTCTCTTCTTACAGAACTATAGAAGTGACAAGAAGGGTTTGTATAGGGAAAACAAGCTGGGGATGACGGGATATGTAAATAAGTATTTATATAGCCTAAACCAGTCATAGGCACGGTTGAAAGACGGTGTCTCTGGCATACAAAAGGGCTTGAGTACAGGGCATATAGGAAAACACTGCTGAAAACGGAAGCAGCACAGAGCAATCTGGGGCACAGCCTGCCTGGAGGACGTGTACGTCACACAGCACCATTTTGTCAACTCCATAAGAGCACTCAAGAAGGCTGCAAATGCAGTCAGGAACATTTTGAGTTGCGGACCTTTTTCTCACAGAAAAAAAAAAATCATTTCTAAAGATCTGCTGTGTCTACTTTCTGGAGTGTATTTTCAAGTGTTATGTTAACAGAGATGAAGGAAAATAACACCAGGGCTTCTTGTGACATGAAACATGTAGAACCACAGCTTTTTACATGGGTAAAGCTGAAGAAAGGGTTTTTTTTGGGGGGGTGGGGGGAGGGTGGAATCTCTCTTTTAAAGTTGCATATCATTGTCCAAATGAGAGAATACTGTGTGATGCTTTTATTTTTTTCAGAGACAGGGTTTCTCTGTAGCTTTGGAGACTGTCTTTGAACTCTCTCTGTAGATCAGGTTGGCCTCAAACTCACAGAAAGTCACCTGCCTCTGCTTCCAGAGTGCTGAGATTAAAGGTGTGTTCCACCACTACCTGTCTACCTGTCACGTGATGCAAATCTTCACACATTAACAGTTGTGCTAAAGGTCCACATCTCTCTATTCCATAAGGCTTGCATTCAACCTTTATTATACATAGTAGGTACATGACCACACATCGTCTCAAATGAAGCATGGATATTTCACTTTTCAAAGTCTTCAACGATGGTGATGGGAGATCACTTAGAAGGAGGGACTTGAATGACACTTATTAGAGAAATGCTCCCTTGGCATTGTGTCCACAACTAAATGTCTAGAATCCAGATGCACTTGCCATCTTTTGATAGCATATTGCTATAATCCATGTGCTAAGATTTAGGTTTAAAACCACATCCTATGGGTACCTACTCATGGCTGTTACCAAGTCAATTATCAAAACAGAAGTCAATTAAAACATAAGAAAAATAAACAAGTCAAAAATAGAATAAAGAAATGCCACAGGTGAGTAACTAAAACAAAAAAGTCATAACACTGAGAAAAATTTCATAAAAACATTGCCAAACTATTTCCAAGAATCCAAGAGAGAAAATAACCTGAGGCAATAGGAGGAAGTAACTAGTAGATTAACACTTCACTGCTTTCTTTATATTCCTGTTTCAATGGCCAGTATCAGTATGATGCTGAAAATGGTCCTCAAATACTCCAGATAATGTTGTTCATTCCCAATGTTGGGATCTCTAAGTTATGGTATCACAGAACACACATAGAGACACTTGTACCCAAAATCATCTAGTTGTTTCGTTTTGGTACATGTGTGGAGACTTTGGCTTTCTAGAAATTTCTGTGGCATAAATTTTATAATTCTTAATAAATCAAAATAAACGGAGCATTTTTGAATTCATGTTTCTGGTACCTACCAAAAGAGAGAACGTGAACTTGCTAAACAAGGAACTAATTGGTAATTTAGAGAAAAATCAAGTTAAGAATTTAAAAAATAAAACATGAGCTATTCTCTTTGGATGTATACCTTGCTCAGCCTAGATACAGTAGGGAGGGCCTTGAACCTTCCACAAAGCAATGTGCTTTACCCTCTCTGAAGAGTGGAGTGGCTGGGTTGGGAGAGTGTGTGGAGGGATTGGGGGGAGGGGAGGGAGTAGGAACTTGGATTGGTATTTTTTTTTAAAAAAAAATCTAATAAATTTGAAAAAAAATGGAATAACATGCTTCTGCGTTTATAGCATAATCTTTTCCATTGAGTTATATTTCAGCAAAGCTAAGGTCAGTATGTGAATGATATCCATATTCTCTATCTCTGTCTCTCTCCAGTACTCTATCATCACTTCCCTCTACACGTGCATGTTTGTGTGTGTGTGTGTGTTTTTATTAATTCTGGAAACAAAAAACACTAGCAATAAAAATTCATCAGTCATCTGTGGGTATTCATGGAACTGTCCATAAAACTTTGGATGAATCTTTCTGGAGTGTTGGTTCATTGTTGCAATTGTGTCAGAATGATCTAGACTGTAGAATTTACAAATTGCGGTAACCCCAGAGGATCATGTTTACAGGAGTAGACAGCAAGGACAGTCTAAACTCTTTAATAAAAGAAAAGTTTAGAGAGAACCAATTGGAAAAGTTGGTCCCATTCACTAGTTTGTCAGTGCTGAGTGAAACTGAAAAATCTTAGAAACTGAGAAACTTAGATTTTTTTTTCTCTCTCTCAGTTTGGAAAACCACCATCCAAGCCTGGACCAGTGCAGACTTTTGGGGAGCCCCCTGGATCACAGATATGTGCATAGTCATCCCTAACATTCTTCCACGTGGCAAATTTTATATTTCTTTACCAACCAAGGTAGCAGCTGTCGGAGTTAAAGTCATTAGATAATGTCCAACAGACTCATGCTTAACTTTAGAATACATTTTAGAATCTTTGTCTTAGGACATAATCACATTCTGAGGTACTGAATATTGTAAATAAAACAGGCAATTTTGGGGCAGACATGACTGAGCCCAAGGCCCTATACTCTGCACGCTCCCCAAAACCATATTTCTATCATCTGCAAAATGTGTTCATCCACAAACCCCAGTGTCTTAGAAAATTCCAGCATTGGATCTGAATGTTAGCTCTCCTCAAAATATGTAAGTCAAGCGTGGGTAGGAATTGAGGTATGATTCATTCTGTAGTCAAATTCTTCTCCAGCTGTGTGTCTATGAAAACCTGACAAGTTAACAGCTTCCAAAGAAGGCACAAGATACATTCCATTTTCAAGAGGGAGAAAGAAGAAGACAAAGTAAAGTCAGGAGAGTCTGGTACCAACAGGGCAAGTTCTTTCAGACCTTGATGCTCTATCATCTGGGTCCCTGAACCATTGATTCTATGAATCCATCTTGTTTGCAATCTTTTGGGGAAACAATCTTTGGAGGCTTAACATTCCCACATCCATAAGGAACCAGGCAAAGTTGAGATCTAATTTAAGCCCAAAGACAGGTTCCTGGAACAATTCCTTTGAACTTAGGACATCCTAGTTATTGCCCTAACCAATGTCCAATATACTGGATGAGGTGAATTTACAAAACAGAAGGAAATCTTTACTAAGTCAACTGACTGAAATGTCAGTCTCATTCAAAGAATTACCTTCTCAGAAAAGCCAGAATGCTTAACCAAGTATCTGAGTACCACCTTACGGTTAGTTTTATACATAAACTATTTCTAATGTAAAGAATTTTTGTCTCATCAGGAGGATTCAATGAGCTTCTACGTCACCAGTAATGGAGCAAGTACCAAAGACCGATCTTTGCCTTCAAGGAAGAGAAACAGAATCAAATTACTTACTACAATAAGATCGTCCATGATATCTTCATTATAACACCACGACCCGGGCTCAAAGAGGACAGCCTGGAATTCTGCTACTGTTCAGTTCAATCTTTCATTCTCTGAACTTCATAGACACTTCATAGCAGGAAATATTTCTTGGGCTGGGGAGATTACTCTTTGGTTAAAACATTTGCCACGCAAGCATAAGGGCCAAAGTTCAGATCCTCAGCATCTGCATATACCTTAGGTAGGCGTGCGAGCATGTCAGTAATGCCCACATTCAGGAAAGCAGCAAGGGATCTACAAACTGGCGAGCTGGACTAGTAACTTCCAGGATTAAGTGAAAGACGGTGCCTCAAAATATAATGTGGACAGTGATCAGAGAAGATATCAGTGGTGGATTAAAGTAGAATGGCCCCCATGGGCCCAAATGTTTGAATCCTTAGTCACCAGGGAGATGCGACCTTGTGGGAGTAGGCCTAGCCTTGTTGAAGGTATATTTCTTTGCAGATAAGCTTTGAGGTTTTAGAAGTCCAAGTCATACCCGGTGGCTCTCTCTCTCTTTACGTTACCTGGGTATCTGGAAAGCCCCAATTAAATGCTTTCCTTTGTAAGTGTTGCAATGGTCATGGTGTCTCGTCACAAAATAGAACGCTGACTAAAACAATATTCAACACTGACAATTAGACATTTTAGACAAACACATATACAGAGATGCCCATATACATATCCAAATACACATGCATATCACACACATAAATAATTTTAAAGCATGTGTTATGACTCTTATCCAAGACTCCCTTGGGGCTCAACCACAGGAATATTGCAAGGGGAGGTGTCTCTGGTTCCAAAATGAAAGTACCCTTCTGCTATTTTCTGGAATCTTCCTTAAGTAGAAAATTTAAAATGTGATGCTTTTATGTGGACAACCGTGCTACTTAATTTACTGAAGTATGTATTCATTTTTGTCTGTTACCTTCCCCCAGCTTTAAAGAGAAACATATTCTTTAATCCTACTTCCTTTCCCAATTCTCTTAGGACATATCACAGGCATTCTGAATGGAAAAGACTTTGATCTTATGGAGTAAAACAGTAAGGCCCTACAATTTAAATAAAATCAAGTAAAATGCTGGCAATAAGTTTTTAATATTTTACTTTGACTCTAAGTTTAATTCTTTTTTTTTCAGATTTAATCGTCTTATGTTTTCCATGGAGGAAAAGAGATCAAAGATGATTTTTACAATTATCAGAAGGGGAAGCTTGGGTAGATTTCAGATCCTTCCTGGGGACCATCTGAGTCAGTATCGGCACTGTCATTGATCTTCTTTAGCTAAAAGTTATCACACAGGGTCCTGCATACATGTTCCAGGGAGAAATCCCCTCAGAGAGATAAGCTGGCTGAATGCATCAGCCATATGGACACATAGCAGCAATGAGCATGCACTCCTCATGCAGCCCAGAAATGGCTTTTACATCCACTCAGGCTAATTAGAAAATTACTGAAAATATTTCCTATATTTAAAACAGCAACCCTCCTCATTGACATGCTACTCTCTCCTTATATGGCACCCCAGCTATGAATCAAAGATGAATAATAATCCATCATTGTCAAAGGTAAATTACTGCCTAGGAAGAAAAAAGCACCATGACATTTAAAGCGTTGAGAAACAGTCAGCTAGTCCCCTGTGCAATCATCAAGTTAGAGAAAAGGATACATGGAATCAGCACCACAGAGGGGAAGCGTGGAAGGGGAGTCATATGCCACTTAAGTCTAAAATACCAGTGCTAACAAAGAGCCCTGCTAGGGAAACATTCCACTCCATGTCTGCTATACTTCTGCATGCATTATTTTGTTTGATGCGTCTAACATGTGGATGATCTGGTCAGGTCTGTATAAAAGCAGAGACAACTTAACCTCAGCAAATGTAACACTGTGCTCAGAGGGTCAGTGTTAATCAAGTTGGGGATAAAACCCAAAAAGCAAGGTCTACCTGACATCCAAGTCTAGGTCACTTTCTGTGTCTCCACTCTATGTAAGGTGCTTGGTAGCCTGAGTAGACAACAGCCGTGTGTGTTAACAACATGGATGTGACATGTTAGTTGCATAAAGACCCCATGCCTCCATTTTTTCCATCATACAGTGGAGCAGTGTCTATCCTATGGAACACCGTAATAGATATTAAATGAGATATACACCACAAAAGTCTGAGAATATAAAACATCATAAAGATATAGCAAGATAGAAAGTTTCTTTTCAACACTGCTTGCTATATCAATGTCAGCCACCTGTGCATCCTCTGTAAACTTAATCTTTGCATATTGAAGATTGTAATGCTCATAGTACCCTCCACCAACCTGCTTTTTTTGCTTGAAATCAAATTCATTTTTTCCATTTTTATGTGTCTTATTGTAATTTTTATTACTCTATTTTCTTTTTTATTCACATTTATCAAGCTATACATTTTTTTCTGCTCCCCTCCCTTTTTCTCCTCTCCCATGACTCACATGTTCCAATTTACTCGGGAGATCTAGTCTTTTTCTGCTTTCTGTGTAGATTCCTGCATGTTTCTCTTAAGGTCCTCTTTGTTGTCTAGGTTCTCTGGAGTGTAGACTGTAGGCTGTTTATTTCTGTGTTTTATGTCTAAAATTATAAGTGAGTACATATTATAGTTGTATTTCTGGGTCTGGGTTATCTCACTCAACATATTATTTTCTAGATCCATCTATTTATCTGCAAATTTCAAGATGTCATTATATTTTTACCACTGTGTAGTGCTCCATTGTGTAAATATACCACATTTTCTTTATCCATTTTATCACTGAGAGGCATTTAGGGTGTTTCCAGGTTCTGGTTATTATGAATAATGCTGCTATGAGCATAGCTGAGCACATGTCCTTGTGGGATGATTGAACATCCTTTGGGTATATATCCAAAAGTGTTATTGCTGGGTCATGAGGTAGGTTGTTTCCTAATTTTCTGAGTAATTGCCATACTGATATCCAAAGGGGCTGTACCAGTTTGCACTCCCACCACAATGGAGGAGTGTTCCCTTTACCCCACATCCTCTCCAGCATAAGTTGTCATCGGTGTTTTTTACCTTGATCATTCTGATAGGTGTAAGTTGGAATCTCAGAGTTATTTTGATTTACATTTCTCTAATGGCTAAGAATGTTGAGTATTTCCTTAAGTGTCTTTTAGCTTTTTTAAGATTTGTCTGTTGAAAGTTTTTTGTTTAGGTCTGTAGTCCATTTTTTTTTTATTGGATTATTTGTTCTTTTGATGACAAAATTCCTGATTTCTTTGTATATTTTGGAGATCAGTGGGGTTGGTGAGGACTTTTTCTCATTCTGTAGGCTGTTATTTTGTCTTATTAACCATACCCTTTGCTTTACATAAGCCTCTCAGTTTCAGGAGGTCCCATTTATTAATTGTTGCTTTCAGTGTCTGTGCTACTGGGGTTATATTTAGGAAGTGGTTTCCTGTGCCAATGTGTTCAAGTATATTTCCCCCTTTCTCTTCTATGAGTTTCAGTGTGGTTGGTTTCATGTTGAGGTCTTTAATCCATTTGGACTTGAGTTTTGTACATGATGATAGACATGGATCTTTGCATTCTTCTACATGTTTATGTTATTTGAGGCTATTGTAAAGGTGATGCTTCTCTGATTTCCTTCTCAGCCCATTTGTCATCTGTATAAAGGAGGGCTACTGATTTTTTGAGTTAATATTATATCCTGCTACATTATTAGTTGTAGGAGTTTTCTGGTAGAATTTTTGGGGTCACTTAAGTATACTATCATATCATAAGCAAATAGTGAGAAGTTTACTTCTTCTTTTCCAATTTTATCCCCTTGATCTCCTTTTGTTGTCTTTTTGCTCTAGCTAGAACATCAAGAACTATATTGAATAGATATGAGAGAGTAGACAACCTAGTCTTGTTCCTGATTTCAGTGGGATTGCTTTGCATTTCTCTCCATTTAGTTTGATGTTGGCTGTTGGTTTGCTGTATACTGCCTTCATTATGCCTAGGTATGTTCTTGTATTCCTGCTCTCTCCAAGACTTTTATTAGTAAGGAGGGTTGTAGTTTTTCAAAGTTTTTTCATTACTTGGGTCTTGATTCCTCCCACAGAGCTAGCCCAGGCCCTCCATCAATTATTACTGAGTTTTAAATAAAAAGAAAATGTGATAATCATAGGGTCAACTCGTAGTATACACATTTGATTTAGTTCTTGGAGCAGGAGTCTTAATCTATGTCATTAAGTCAGAGAGTCTTGGTGAGCACTGGATTGTTCTTTCTGAAAATCACAACACATTCATACTAATTTTCCATAAGATAGGTCAAAGTCCAATGTGGGGAACAAAACATTTACTTAAGAAAGCACTAGAAATCATTTCTCCTTCTAGCAGGAGGAAACAAATCTGTGAGCTATCTAAGAAGGACATCAAATTCTACATGCTGTCATTATAGCAGCACTTATAGCTATCAGAACAGAAAATACCGACTGTTATATTAGTATTTCCATAAATATTTAATTACTGAGAAACAATATTGCTATATCAACAATGCTCATCTCCGACACTAGACTTGGTGGTAGAGAAACTTGAATAAGATGGTCTCTGGTCTTACAAAAATATGTTCTGCTGTGAAAGAAGATACAGAATAAACAAAGGCATGTAAGTCATCAGTGTACAGTAAGAGGCATGAAGAAACAAGAAAGCAAGCTGCAAATTAGAAAGACAACCATGGTAGGGATGAGTATTTGGGGAAGTTTGTGAAGCTCACCTCCTTAAAAGCTGACATTTAATCTGAGATCTCAAAGACAAGATGGAGATCACTGGGCCCACTCAAGGGAAACTGGGGCATTCACTGTGGTCCTAAGGCAAGAGAAAGCTAAGTATTCAAGACATGAAGAAACTAAGGACCTTCCCAACAAATAATTCTTCCAGAGGAGGTTATTGTAGCAAATGTAAGCCAGCCATGCAAGGGACAGTTGAGGGGAAAGGAGACTGATATGGGATTCTCCTCTGTACGCTGTGATGACCATTGATTAATAAAGAACACTTTGAGCCTATAGCAGAGCAGGGCAGAATAGAAGTAAGCGGGGTAAACTAAACTGAAGGGCGGAGTCAGAGAGAAGCCATGTAGCCCCTCCAGACACAGACACTAGTACATTTCCCAGGAAGCCACTGCAATGTGGCGATACACAGATTAATGAAAATGGGTTAAATTAAGATGTAAGAGTTAGCCAATAAGAAGTTAGAGCTAATGGGCCAAGTAGTGATTTAAATAATACAGTTTCTGTATGATTATTTCTGGGCTAAGTGGCTGGGAATTAACTAGCAACCTCGTTACTACAGGAGACAGTAAGGAAACAGGAGTCTGTTGAAGGTTGGATTCAGGCTTGAGCAGCCAGCTAATCAGGCCAGAGACACCAAGGGATAGAGAAAAGTGGAAGTTAAGCACTGGGTCCTTGGGCCAGGAATGGAACAGGGGGTGACATGGGGTGCAGCTGTTAGCTTACTTATTTATTCATTGCCTTCTCCAACTTAACAGGCTTTTGACAATGAGCTTGACACTGATGTCTGCCTGATAGATGTAAATATACACAATTCATTACAGGCAATGGAGAAAGATTTCAGCTTCCCCTTAAGAGTCATTTTCTAGATATGATTAAATTATAAATGGAAGCTGAGTCTCTGGAGGCAGCCAGTCTGTTGGGTAGTCCTATTCACAAACCCCTCCCCTTAACCCCACACCCTAAAGCAACATGTATTTCCTGTAGCTTCTTATTCTTATGCACTCCAGCAGCCCCATATTCACCACATTGTGTGATCCCTATGTAAGAAAAGCTGCCATTTTAAACCCCCTGAAAATCAGATAATGAAACTATGTATGTGCTCTTGAGAGTCATCCTAACAACATACAGATTTAACTGGCATTCCTTAGGTTCATATTCTCCAATCTGTATGAAGTCGCAAACCTCATGGTGACTTGGATAGAATAACATAACTTAGTTTCCTTTGTGCCTTAAACTTGAGCTGACTGTTTGGACTTCTCTGCCCAGTGTCAAGAACCATATTATAACTAGAAGGGGTGAAACATATTAGAGCACTCTATGCTACTTTCCCCTTCTTTTGATCAAAGCAACCCTAAACTGTGCTTCAGGAAAACTTGCATGGTTCAAAATACGGAGTACAGCTTCTGATTGAGCCCCCTGCACAATCCGTCAGCTTATGCCTGAGAGAAATGTAAAGTCTCAACAAATTGTGTACTTGTGTGAGTTGGTTTTATGCTTTTGTTGTTTTAATCAGTGTATTAAAATAAAAAAAAAATCATAGAAAAGCCACCGAGATGGGTAAAGGTCAGCAAGTTTGATGACCTGAGTGCAATCCCCAGGACCCACATAGTAGGAAAGAACTGGGTCCTGCAACTCCTCATCTAGCTCTCTCTCTCTCTCTCTCTCTCTCTCTCTCTCTCTCTCTCTCCCTCCCTCCCACACAAACCTTGTAAGCAATCAAATAAATATTAAAAAGCAAAATAACAGGAAAATTCTATAAAAGGGGAAGTACAAAGTACTCAAAGTGGGAATTGTATTTAGCTGTCACTCTTAACAGCTAGAAACTGGAGCCCTACCCACTAGCGTTCACCCTTGTCCTCACTCTGACTCGACCCTAGTTGTTTTGCTCATTCCCAACACTGAACACCAATGGAAGAATCTTTTTAAAATTACATTGGAAAAAATAAATTCTGTCCAACTTAAAGCTAATGTGTTGCTCCATTCCATTTTCTTTTGGTTTCTCCCAATTTTCAAAGTCAGAAGCTTACTATTTTCTTTATGATTACTTTATGATTATGTGTCTGATATCTACTACTGGAGCTTCAGCTACACAAGTCCTTAAACAAACTCACATGTTTGGACCTGATGGCACAAACTATAAAAGTAAGGTCAACTGGATTGTCTTCCCACAAGGGAACAATTAAAACCCTGGTAATAATCCATGGAGTGATGTGTAGGCATTGCAGGTGCTGTATTGGCCCATATCTGAAGACCTGGAGGGGTCGTTTCCAGTCACTAACTGTGGAAGAAATTCAGTAGCTTTTCCTAAGAAAATTCTAAAAGGATCACAAATTTTACTTATGTACCACACATCTATAATTTATCCACATGGTTCCCTCACACTTCACATTGAACATTTCAGGAAATTGTCTTGACTTTCTCTGTGATATATATCCAATGCCATAAACAATAGTGTGGGGAGCTAGAGAAGCAGGGTGCCATCACTGGTTATATTGGGAAGCAGAAACCACAATGTAGGATAGTAAAAAAATCAACCAAAATAAAACCCAACTAAAATGAATACCAGGATATTACACAGATAAGTGAAAATAAAGAATATAAAATTATGCCCAAAGACAATCTGCTTATTGGAAATAAAATTAATGGCAGTTGTTTTCACAGATATCTTTGACAGAAAGGGATAAAGGGATTAAGAAGCACTGTGGTCTTCTGTGGCCATTGTTTTAACTATTTTACAATACTAAAATATCAAAAGACTGTTTAATACCTGAACTCAGTAAGTATGTATAGCTAGCACGAACTATAGAATATTTATTGTCGAGATTAATAACACGCACAGTATCAAAGGTAAATGGATAGGCCAAAGCATGTGAGAATTAGAGAGAGAATTCAAACTCACTGCATAAAATGGCATTTGGGGTTTATTTGATCTTTTATTTGTTAATTTATTTGGTAGTCATTTTTCAGCATATGGATCCTTACTACCTCTCTCTGATAAGAAAAGCATTGGCTCTTGGTCTCTGCTCCCTGGTTCTCTGGTAAGCCCATCAGGCAAGCTAAATATCCATTCTGTAATAGCTCAATGACTCCCTTCGCTGGTGGAGTATGTTTGCCCAATGATATATGTGCTCAGCTTTTCATGTTAAAAGCCAATAAGGCCATTTGGCTTCAACAAACATTGCTTTATCTGCAGAAACATTTATGAGAGTCCATTAGCATCTCATTTGCTGAATGGTGATGTTTAGATGCATCCCTATACTCCACTCTCTATTATAAGTCTTAATTGTCAGATCAAAGCCCATATCTCTACACCAACAAGCTCACCCCAAATGTGTTAAGTCCCTGAAGATAGTTAACACAAAAAGGATGATGGATACAGTAACTGATGTATTTTCTTTGCTCAGACCCCTTTAGTGACTTTTTGTTCATGTATCTTGCTCTTTTCAATGGTGTATTCAGTGCCACAACCCTATTGGTTTCTCCAAGGCAGACATTCTGCTTTGCTTTTCCTTTTGCCCGAAGGCTCTTCTTGGATGTAAATGCCAAAGGAACAGAGATTCTGGTCAAGTCTCATCACAGACATAACACATCAGCCTAGAACAGAACCTCACACATAATGGGCCTTTTGATAACTATTGGTAAACATTTCTTCTTTGTATTGTTTTCATACACTAAAGAGTCTTGAACTAAGGAAATAATTGACTTTCTCTTCTACTAGGAAATCACTTTAGAAGTCTACCAAGAAAAGGGTTAGATCACCCACCACACTGAAATAAAGTAATCCCCAGGATCCAGAGTTCCTAATTTTGCTGACAACGAGTCTAGCAAAGCAGACTCTCTTTTAGAAAAATAAAAAAATTTTGGTTGTTTATATTTTATTTACATTTAGATTTTTGCCATCACCTGAATTTTCATGCACTTTAAGTGATTATGTATTACTGCTTATGAATCTACTCTTGTCTTTCTTCAGAACAAGAGGATTATATTTGTAATCATATATTTTTAAGTTTGAGTAGAGGAAATTTATTATCTACAAATAAAGGTATGCTTTACATTCTATTTCTTTTTTTTTTTTTTTTTTTTTTTTTTTTTTTTTTTTTTTTTTTTGGTTTTTCGAGACAGGGTTTCTCTGTGGTTTTGGAGCCTGTCCTGGAACTAGTTCTGTAGACCAGGCTGGTCTTGAACTCACAGAGATCCACCTGCCTCTGCCTCCCAAGTGCTGGGATTAAAGGCGTGCGCCACCACCGCCCGGCTTTTTTTTCTTTTCTTTTTTTTTTTTTTTTTTTTACATTCTATTTCTAAATCATCACCAACATATTACTCACAGCAAAATAATATTGTGGGGTATTAAATTACTTCCAATATGTTCTTTTTGTTGTATCATTGGTGGTTCAGAAGAGAGCAAAGTAGTGGATGTGGTATCACCATCAAAAGCACATGCCGAAAGGGAACATTCTATCTATAGGACTGAGGGATGCATCCATTCACATTTGGTCAATGGAGGCTCCACAGTCCTAGAGTTGATATCTTTGTCCCAGTAAATAAATATGAATAATAGTAATCAATGATTTCTGATCCCTTTACAATCCTTCTATAATAAAAGAAAATAAGAACCAATAAGATGGCTCAATGGGTAAAGGTGCTTGTCCTTAAGCTTGGCATTCCTAGACTGATCTCTAAGACTCACGTAGTAGAAGGAATGAACTAGCTCCCACAAGATGTTCTCTGATCTTGACATGTGTTCTGTGGTACATGCGCGCCCGCACACACACACACACACACACACACACACCTAAATGTAAAAAGAAAGAGAATATCACCATGAAGGAGCTAAAGAAGCAAGCCTGATATAGGTTAATGCATGCAAAACTCCAGGTAACTTTTTTCCAGTTTGCAAAACATGGGCTTCCCAGTTCCGTGGATGTCCACAAAGACTGTGCTGGAGCTCCATGGAGACTCAGAAAAGCAGGAAGAGATATACACACAACACACATCAGCCAAGTGAAGAACTGGATTCTATAAATCACAACGTACATCTGAGCACCTGAGGTAACATCAAAGGCAACATTTATTTAAGACTTCCACTCTACAGAAGACATCATCTAAAGGCCTGCCCTTTATTTCACTTAGAAATTTTTTCTGAAACCTTCTTCTCTAATGCCCGGTTCGCAATGTAATTTAACTAAATTCAACAGCTAAGGGAAAGGTGCAATGGTGTAATTCAACCAACAGTGCCTAGAATCCCTCATGATCTAATTAAAAGTTAAAGGATGTTACACTTGAGTATTTACATCCTCAGATACCTCACACCTGATCAAAAAGTGTAGGAAGTTTAATGCTATTAACACATTTTCCTACCACCACTTTAGATCTGATATTTAAAAATATTTAAAATACAAAGTAAAATCCAAATTAAGGATGAGAACATGGGGCAGCCTTTCCCTTACTGGAAGAACAAAAACACAGACAAATGCTTAAACCTGGGTTTCCTTTATATAAGTAATCATCACCAAGTCAGTGAGGTCTAGGTCAACACATGGTTTTTGAAACAGGAATGTTAGCGAGAGCACATATGAACAGCTAAATCTGCTTGAACATCTTTTTCAGAATACTAACGTGCACTATACAATGAGTGGCTCACTTTTTATATGTGCTATGCTTTCCCAGAAAAATATTTCATAGTGAGGTAAAGGCTACATACCCCCCAGCCTTGAAAGTAGTAAAGACAGTACAACACCTGGAGATGCATGGATTATGAATCTGCAGATGATTTCCTTGCTTAAAATGAAATTACCTCGTGACTGATAAAAAGCCCTTTATTGATTTCTATGAGTTGTGCCAGGTCCCTAGCATAAAATCCAAAATTCCTTGTAATTATTTTCTTTAACTTATGAGGATCATGCCCAGTGATAACTTCCTGCACAAATGATTACCATTTAGGACCAAGTATTTAAAATAAAACTCAAAAAAAAGTAGTAATTACTTTGGTATGTTGATATCACCGGCAAGCATTCAAGACACTATAAAAGCTACATGATTGTTAAAAGTTTTGCTCTAAATCCAGATATTAGCAGAATGTCAATTAATTGCTATGATAAAAAAACACAGATAATAAAACACTAGTATAATATGGGGCTCTTAGACTCCAGAGAAAGTTGCAACTTATACTATTTCCTTCCATTTCACACTGCCTACTAAATGTATGCTGAGAGCGAGAGCATTCTCTATGTTGTCCCATGCACATTTCCTTTATACAAATACACAGTCAAGAATTTCTTTTCACAGCGAAAAATTGCATCACTAGCAGACGCCTCTTTAAATAACATGCATCATGAGAAGCTGTCTGTGATGAAACAGGGAAGAGGCTGAAGCCAAGCTTGTGCGGCATGGATGGAAATTCCACAGGTCTATCCTCAAGTGACCTGCAATGGAAGACTAGAGGAAGAGCAAGAGAAGAGTTAAAGGAAAAGAGAAAACACTCAGGTTTTATGCAGATAATTCTATGAACAATTATAGAAAATGGAAAGGAAATTCTTAAGCTAATCAAAGATAGAGAAAAACCACACTCTGAATTTTGAGTGCATTAAAAATAAGATCTTGGAATAATTTCAGCATTAAGTGAAATGAAATGAAAATAGACCACTGTTTTTTGTTGTTGTTGTTGTTTGTTTGTTTTTTAAACCATAAAGAAAATGACCCACACAGATCCCAGAGGAGTCTTTCTAAGTGCACTAACATCAGATACACAAAAACCCACAAATGTGGCTGCCTGGAAAATACACTGGACATTGCAGAGCATTCAAATTGAACACCCTGCCGAAATGATCAGAGAAAGAGAGAGGTGCAGATGCAGGGGGTGGGGGCAGGAGGTAGAGGCAGAAAGGAAATCGATATTAATGCAAGACTGGGTGATCAAAGCCATTACAGCTCAATTTCCAGAACCCATGCTCAGAAGCAGGAAAGAAACGGGAAGGCACATTTATACATAATCCCTCCTTTACCTTCCCAGCCCAAGTTTTCCAAGAAAACAAGGAAGAGCTGCTGTAGCCAGTGATGTTGTAATTTTCAGAAGGGGCCTGAGTGTCACTGGAGGCTAATATAGTCATGGCAGAGAAAAGGGTGACAATGTGGGTCAATAGAGGAAAACAGCCTGTAAACAAGCAAGGCAAAGGTTCCTGTCATTAGGATACTGAGAACCTGATCACTGTGTCTCAAGGTTAACCAGGTGGTCCATAGTAAAGCCTCATGGGTGCTTTTCCTATATCCTAGAAGACAGCCATCTTTCTCCTTATCTGCCTATGCAAAACACTCTGAGAAGGGAACGATCAGAAATCTGCTGCTCAGTCGTACCACAGGGACCTGTGCTCAACTACATTCATAGCAGCATCATTTGTCATAGGCAAATTCTGGAAACAAGCTAAGTGCCCCTCAACTGAAGAATGGATAAGGAAATGTGGTACATTTACACAACAGAGGACTACACAAAAGAAAAAAAATAATGACATCTTGAAATTTGTAGGTAAATGAATGGATCTACAAAACATCATATTGAATCAGGTAACCCAGACCCAGAAAGACAAATACCATATTTACTCACTCGTAAGTAGTTTTTAGACATAAAGCAAAGAAAACCAGCCCACAAACCACAATCCCAGAGAACCTAGACAACAAAGAGGATCCTAAGAGAGAGATACATGGATCTAACGTATATGGGAAGTAGAAAAAGACAAGATCTCCTGAGTAAATTGGGAGCATGGGGACCATGGGAGAGGGTTGAAGGGGAAAGGAGAAGAAGGGAGGGGAACAGAGAAAAATGTATAGCTCAATAAAATCAATTTTAAAAGTTTCCCCCAAAAGAGAAATCTGCCAAATTTAGATATGAAACCTTTGCAAGAAGTTGTAGATATCTATCTTCACTGTTAGATGAAAAGAAACCAAGAGAGCTGCAGAGATTGGTAGTAAAATATAGACATCAAGAGTGGCCCTTGGCTTATTCTGAATATGTATGAGAGTGAATGGCCCACAAACGGTTTGTCCCAGAGTCATTTGGAGGCTTGTGAAAGAGCGATCCTAAAGCACTAGCAAGAAGCCAAGCAGCTGTGAGCCAGACAAAATGGCCACTCCAAATCCCACACAGCACTGCCTCACATTAAGGCAACACACACCGAGGTCTTTGAAGGTGTACAACAAGGATGTCCCAGAGCCAGTGACTATAAAATCACTAGCTTAAAGCAACTGAGAATCCAGAAGCTACATCACTTAATTTAGGCCATGCACACACTGGGCATTCCGGAATCAGGTGTAAAAGTAATGCTTGGATCTGATACCTGTTACATCTCAGGTTTTTGGAGGTGGAGAGATCCTAACTCCACTAATAAAATGATATGTGATACCAAATTATCCCCACAGACACATGGAAGAGAATAGTAGGGCATCCTGGTGCTAAATCATCAATAATCTGTATCTATGCTACAAGCTGCAGTAAAACAAGAAATTTGGATCTGCATCAATTTCTCCCACCCCCTTGTTAAAAATAATGCAAAAAATGTCAGAAGGCTTGCAATATGGATAATTCTGGAAGAAAGGACCAAAATTTGCATCAAACCCTGTATGCCTTTACACAGCTGTTTGAAGAGGTGAGATTTGGCCAAAATAGCTGTGCAATGGATGGCGTTCCTTGGAGGATCAGCTGAGAGAGAGGGGGCACAAAGGTAGAGAAAAAGATAGCATGCAGGACCGAAGTCCATGTACACCACAAACACAAGTACAAAGCCAGAACAAACCGCTCAGTGAATAGAAACATCTTTTCCTTTCCTCTAAATATCCCCTCTTCACCTACCTGGTATCTAGAAGCCCAGAATAAACAACCCTTAACTCTCCTGGGAAGACACTAAATTCAGTGTGCATTTCTTCCAGATGGCTGGGTTCAATGGCTTAGGTTCATGCATTTGCCACAGAGAAATACAGTGAAAACAGAGGCCTAGCGAGCAACACAGAGTTGGCATCGCCAAACAGGTGGTGGAGAGGCTCGGCATGGTTGCTGTGGGTTCTCTTGAATCACTCGGTGAATGGATGCCCAGCACACCATGGCAGATCCACATGCTCATGATATTGAGCAACATGCCCCACTGATGTCACAGGTTTCAGTACGTTCCTCAAATCTGACTAAATGTCATAAAGAGTCCAAGTTTGAGCTTATATGCTAAAGCTCCTTGGTTATTTTACAACTTTATTAAAGTATATAGAATATAAAAATCAGAAACCTAAGGCCAAATAAATAGAAATACTCTTTTTCTTTCTTCCTAATATTCCCTTCTACTCTGGAATTCCCAGTGCCAAAAGCCCATATTAAACACTCCTACTCCTTCTTGGAAAACATTGAATCCCATCCCTATCTCCCTGGTTCCTTAGTTCATACCAGGAATAACCTCCCCCATTGAGACTCTGATTGCTATCAACTTCACTCATCGAAGGAGCCCTTTATAATCTACTCCTCTGGTAGATTTTTCTCTCTGCCACTTATATAAACCTTATCAGCCAGGCAAAATTAACTTAGCTCCTATAACCAGCAAGGGAATCCTCACAGTCTTCATTCAAAGAAGATTATTCCTTGCATACATAAAGTCCTAGAAGCACAATGGGAATGTCCTCCATTCAGGTCTCAGGGACTCATCATCTTATATTTTATGATGCCAGAAACAATCTCAGCATGGAGAGGGCAGCTGGACATGAAGCACCAACCCAACTCAGGAGCCATTGGCAATTGATAACTACTTGAGAAGGAGAGTTAGTTTTCTTCAAGGGTGTGGCCTCTGGTAGGTGAACAACGCACCAGTGAATGCTCCCATACCCAGATGTGTAAGAGTGGCACACATTGAACTCAAGGGCTTTACAAATATGAGAACACAAAAGTCGAATGGACTGAAAGGGGTAGATCTGGAAGTAGTTGAGAAGGTGAATATGATAAAAACACATGGTACAGAATTCTTGAGGAACTGATAATAACTTAATTATAAAAAGTAAACAGAATGTCAACAAAAATATATTATTCTATTAACTCCATGTATTTGAAGACTAGGATGTAGACCAGATTAAGGAAGAATTGGTAGATAGGAAAGCTGAGAATAGAATACCATTGTCATAGATACTGTATCTACAACCAGACAACTTCTGAAGGCAGGTGTCCTATGGTACATGTCTGTGCACACACACGCACATGGACACACATACATGCACATCCATGTGCATTTATACCCACACATAGCATTCTTATGTGACCAACTCTGTGTACACTTGTAGGTTTCCATTCAATCCTTCCAAGCAAGTGGTATCAACTGGTAGCCTGTTTGTCTCTTGGAGCCATGGGGCTATTATGTTTATAAACAAAATTATTTCAGTTGAAAGAAAAAGTACTCTTTGTTCTGGATGAGTATTTACTAATGTGCAGTGTTTGGGGAGGGGATCGGATCAACCCTGAGAATATTTTGCCAATGTTGTTGTTACAACAGAACATTAAACTCATGAGGCTATTATGTTTATAAACAAAATTATTTCAGTTGAAAGAAAAAGTACTCTTTGTTCTGGACGAGTATTTACTAATGTGCAGTGTTTGGGGAGGGGATCGGATCAACCCTGAGAATATTTTGCCAATGTTGTTGTTACAACAGAACATTAAACTAACAAAACCCTTCATTTTTTGAACTTGTCCCATAGAATATGCCTGGATTCTTCACTAGGTAATAATGTGGTTGTTTCCCAGGGTCTTCTCTATCCCATCATCTCACGATGACCTTAATTGTCCTGTTCCCAATTACTATGCTCTCTTTCACTCATTCCACACTGTCAACTAAAGTTGGCACCTTCACTAAAACGAGGTTATCAGCTTGTTCATTTCTTGAAAGTTCTGTCACCTACTGTCAGGGTAATCACATTTAAAGAAAAAGTGTGTTCTCCAATTGACAGGTGAGTATTATTTTCACTTCCTATTTTACTTGTTTCACTGCTCCTTCAGTTAGCTAAGACTTGGATTCTGGTTTGCTCCTGTGACATGCGTTGAACACAATGGAAAATCTGCCTTCCATGTAACCACTGCCTTCCTTCCCAGAATCACAATATTCCATCTCAAATTCTTTTCCATTTTCTATGCAGCAGTCTCCACACCAGGGCTAGTAACACACCTTGGAAACCTGGGTCTGTATCCATATCAGAAAATGAGTATTCTCCTACCTTAATGAAAGTCATTTTATATCCTTTGTACTTTCAGAAAGTTCTCAATTCAGATATAATTAGCCAAAAGCACTATCTCTGGTTCTATACCAAAGAACTGTATTATGGTAGAGCCTCTGTACCTCATTGTATCACCTCCCCTGACAAAAAGTTACCTACTTACCAATACCTTGCTGTATGAATTCTCTCCCCCTCGTCAGACTGGATCTCAATTTCCAGTAAAATGCATGGCCAGAGCTCATGTGTTTGGCAAGGTTCCAGGGAATTTTGCACTAAGAAAAATGCTTGGCAGAGTCTGTTATCTCCCCTCACTTTTCCAAACCACTCCCTGTTCTGATGTCCCCTACTCTCCTATTCTTCCCAGATCATGTATTAATGTCCCCACTTTGCCACCAACTCACATCTCAGGAATAACACAGTTACTTTCTGTTGTCTTCTCCTTCCACATCCTCACCCCACTCCATACACAGTTCATTCAAGACAGGCTCCACAAACCTGCACATGCAGCCTTTGCCCACCTTTGGGAATAACAGGCTTTTAGAAACTTTTCCAATCTAAACACACAAATCTTAAATCCTTTGTAGTAGTACACTGGATTTGACTTCTGAAATCTATGTAACTAGAAAGTTCATTTAAAATCTAAATCTTGAGATCTTCGTTCACACCAACAGTTTTACCTGTCCAGAAGAGAATTCCAAAAAGAACCCTTGTTTTCTGTTAATTTATATTGCTATCGTAGGGCTTGTTATAAAGCACAATATGCATCAATCCATCTCATTGCAATGGCAGCTTCCTCTTTTATTAACTCAGTAGGTCTTTAGATACTTAGATAACTACCACATTCTACAATAGCCACCAGGCAAAAGATGTCTTTACCCATATGACTTTAGTTTAATTCATTAAGAAAAACATTCAAAAGTGGTCATGGGCTGCTGCATCACAATAACACCGCCAGATCTTAGAATATTAATTGTCTTAACTACTGAGGATTAAAAGAACAAGTAAAGACACTAACAAGGGAAAGATGCAAAACTCCGGAAAATGATAAAACAAAAGTTACAAGTTTATACTACTTTTTCTTTGATATGAACTTCATTAAGACCCACAGGGGCAGTTAATATAGAAAAAAAAAACTTTTAAAGTTGATTTTTTTCTCTATTTTCACTCATGTTGATTTGTAAGGCATTACATTCATTTCAGTAATAAGACGTTTCATTCAATGTTTTCTGAGCTTTCTGCAGCACTTTCTATTTGCAGGGATGTGGCCGACTCCTTCATTCTCTACTTTTGTGGGATCTTTCAATTAAACCTACTGTGGTATAAACGAACTGAGGTCTCTATTACGAAGTCTCCTGGAACGTTCATTCTCCACTAACTGGTATAGTACAAAGTCATAAAATACTCCTTGCACAGGAGGGAAGTATTCACAAACAAGCTTAGCAGCAGTGTCTGTGTGAGCCTGTTTTCACCATAGTCACCCCAAAAGTACCATGCCTCTGTGGGTTCACACCGAGGTGTGCCTTACTGTAAGTCAGCACCATTCCAGCATGGGCCTCTCTGCACTAAGCAAGTGTGTGTTTGACATCCTTCACTAGTCAGTCTATGAGCTCATCAACCCATGCCCCACTAAAAACAACAGCAGACACAGGAAAGGAAAGATTCACAATCAATGTTTCCTTTTAAACAAATATCTGGTTTTCTTTTTTGTGTATGAGTGCTTTGCTGCATGGACATCTATGCATCTTCTGTATGCAGTGTGTGAGGAAACAGGAAAAGATCATGGAGATGCTGAAGAGGGCATGGGATTGCTGGGAAGTGGAGTTACAGAGTTGTGAGGTGCCATGTGGGTGTAGGAATCGAATCTGGAAGAACATCGAGCACTTTTAACCTCTGAGCCTCCTGTCCATGTCTAAAGTTTTTTTATATTAAAGTAACCACACCAGTTATGTTGTAGGAAAAAATCATATGTAGAAGAAAATCCCCCAAAGCTTCCTATTGTGTTTCCAAACCAACTTATTCAGACCTATGTCAGTGTGCATCTAAGTTTGTTGTAATTATTTCAACACAATTGTCTCTTTAACAATAGCTGTACTTATTTCTTTCTGTTTGTAGCACCTGACCAAATGTTTGCTCACAATTCTATTCACAGACTATTTAAAAGCTGAATTATTTTGAATACATTCTGTAATAAAATGATTGGGAATCAAAACTTTGAATGATTTTCTGAAATGAATTTCTTGCTCAGCATTTCATTAATGATACCCCAAGGACAAGGCAGGACCTACCAAGGACATGGTGACACATTCCAGAGGGTAGGGACTTTTACCATCTTACTTTTAATCCTATTGAATCCAGAAAACACTTCCACTATATACCTAAAGTTCTCCTAGCATTGTGTCCAGTCTGCTTTTATTTAAAAGATACAAAAACTATGATATATATGGAGTACAAGACTGCTTTGGGGCTGGAAATCTCATGTTGATCATTTGGGTCTTCTTGGAAATGGGTTGCAGCTTTCTTTAAACACCCCTCTTTGGTCAAACTGAAATATTACATAGATTTATAGTATCCACATTCCTTACTATTTGTCAAGACAAGTGTATCATTAGTGCTATCGGACTCCTAAAAAGATGGCAAAATTAAGACACAGAAATAATATAAAATCAATATGCCAAAGGAAGATACCTAATCAAGGTTGTGTACACCCTCCAAGGGGAAAACATTGCATAGACTTGTCGTTAATGGGGACAGCATTTTGAAGAACCCCAGACTCTCAGCTTTGATTCTTACTGAATACTGAATATTTTCCAAAGCATATAGATAAGGCTTTATGTGCACTGTTCCAATTGCTTGAACTTGGAAAGTAGTATTCTAGGCAAAAGCTTTTGTCCTCTCTTTAAAGACGTGGAAAATGAAATTCAGAGAGGCTAAATAACTTGGTTTAAGTCAATCAGTTGGATTCCTGATTTTAAACAATGAACACAAAAATCCTGCCAATAATTGGATGTTTCTTTTCCATGCATGTCTGATAACGGGTGCTTCTGGATCTTGCATTCTCTTTGATCAGGACAGGTTAGTGACTCCTGCCACATCACTAGAGCGCACTTTCCTTGGGGAGGAAGGACGATCATCCCTGCCTCCCTCTATAATCCCCACGTTCTTAAAGACTTTGCTTAGGCCACTTTCTCCATTTCTAGCTCCAAGTAGCACAGGTGTTCCCCTTTTCTCCTGTGCTTCTACCCCTTTAGCTCTCTCCTAACATACCTTGTAATACAACAAGGTAAAGAGGGGAGTCCTAATTTAAAAAGCAGTTAGCACTGCCCCATAGAAATCACACTTTCTTTGTCACCACGCACTGTAATTCAGGAGAGTCAGCCAAAGGTGACTCCAATCACTTTGCCAGATTAAAGGTTCCAGAGTAATTTGCTGACACTGGCTAGCTGATAAGCCACTTAATACTGGAAACCATTCTGGGTTTTGACATAACTTTACAGAATGGAGAAACTTGACCTCCATAATTATGCATAAATATGATAATGGAAGGTGACAGAGGCCACAGACGATGGTACTACTAACGTGGCCTCGCAGCTGTGTGGGGGCTGCCTATCTGCTTTGTGCAGATGAGATTCCTCAAAGGTCACGTGTTAAACACTTGGTCCCTTGAGTGGCACTATTGGAAGGCACTGAGACTCTTAAGATTTTGGGACTTCGGGCCATCTTCAGAACACCAGACACATCTCAAAGCTGACAGTAAGGCCTTCATCTCTCTTTTCATCTGCTCCTGGGCTTCAAAATCCCAAAACAAATGGAAGTTATCAAATCATAGGATAGAAGCCACAAAACACAAAGAAATTAAGTTGTTCTACTTATGTTTTTTATCTCATTTTTTGTTTTTGTTTTTTTATTACTATAGAAATAAGAAGCTAACACAACACAAAAATTTATCCTTTATAGGGTAAAAAAAACGAATAAGATAAAAAGGACCAAAATACACTAACATAAATGATAATTGACATTGTCAGAGTTCTGGTAATTAATACCTAATTAATCCAAAAAGGCGGGACATAGAACTCAGTCTTGTTACTTTTCTACTCTCCCAAGTCCGAGTCTTCTGTGTCACATGTCACAGTGGTGTTTACCACATCACTATTTGACAAGTCCAATACCACAAACACTCGTGCAAGTAAGATTTCATTAACCTCTCATTCTTAGTGCTAACCTGGCTTGATATGAGGGATTAATCCAATTAAAGGCAACAGAAGAAAAACATCTGTTCTAATAATAACATAAAACTTGTATGTCCTTCAGGAGGAATAATGGGGCTCAATTTAAATTTTCTTATGGGAAATTTAAAACTTTCATAAAGAAAGCATGTGTACATCCTATTTTTATTTATTAGTTTGTTTATTTAGACACAGTTTGTATAGGTCAAGTTAACTCAGAACCCATGATCCTCCTGCCTCAGGCTCTCCAGTGCTAGGATTACAGGTGTATGTCACCACCCCTGCCTGAATTTGTATATATCCTTATTATATCATACAGTACAAAAATTTGCAAGAAAAATTACAACAGTGATTAACTATGATGTATCAACAACCATTTATGAGCAAGCAACAATAATCAATAGGCTTCTAGAATAAAGCTTTGAACAGCAAATACGGACAACAATGACATAGCTTATACACAGTAACATTTATGACAAGGATTAACTTAAGTTCCCACCTCTAACATCTGACCATTCAGATGTTCAAGTTTTGCCCTGTCATGTTCACTTAATGAGTCGATTTTCCCCTTAGACCTACAAGTTCTTAAAATATTGGGAGACAGATACTGACAGGTTCTTCAAACTACTGTGGTGTTTTTATGTGCCTGTCATAGTTTCCTCATGGTATGGATGCTTCAGATTTAAAATAATGGTCCTGGGTAACTCTGAACATTAATGCTGCATAGCTAAGAGGATGGATCTGACAATTTCATGTATTTCGGCTAAATTTAAATTATCTTCCACCCTGACTTCAGAGCTTAATTTGTGCTTTCAAACTGTCAATCCACCTACTTTGAAACCAACTAACTCAGTATGTCCACACACCTCCCACTACTTCTCATTTTCCCAAAGAGTATGTTGAATGTAGCACAGAAAAGCACACAGGTAGCTTAATCTGGGTTCTCAGAAGGCACCAGAAATTATGGGAGCTTTTTAGCTGATATAAAGAAAAGAGGTACCCTGGAAAGGGTCCTGTTTGACTTAAACATTTAAAACTGACTGGTATGATGAAACGTAGGAAACCACCAGTGTCTTCAAATGCTAACTTCATATCCATTCATCTTAACACATCTTGTAATTTCACCTCTTATCAGACAGCATCCTTGATTGTAAATTTTTCATCCAACATAATGGTTCTCAACATCCCTAATGCTGTGACCCTCTAACACAGTTCCTCATTTTACAGTGACCTCCAACCAAAAAATTATTTTTGTTGCTACTTCATAACTGTAATTTTGCTACTGTTGTGAATCATAATGTAAACACGTGTTTTCCCCACTGTTCTTAGATGACCCCTGTGAAAGGGTTGTTTGACCCCCAAAGGCATCATGACACACAGATTGAGAATTGCTAATCTAACAGAAAGAGTAAAATTCATTCGCAGCAAGACAGTGTTCTCCACTTCTCCCTACTCTGAATTCAGAAAATGTAATGCACTGTGCAGTTATACTTAAGGGAACATCATCAAAAACCTGGCCAGTGCACAAGGCAACAACATCATCAAATCCCTGGCCAGTGCACAAGGCAACAACACCATCATACCCCTGCCCAGTGTTCAAGGTAACAACATCATCATATCCTCAGCCAATGTACAAGATAGCAACACCATCATGGCCCTGGCCAATGCACATGGAACTGCACTATTATACCCCTGGCCAATGCTCAAGGCAATAACACTATCATATCCCCAGTCAATGCACAAGGCAAAAACACCATCATACACTTGGCCAGTGCTCAAGGCGACAATACCATCATGTCCTCAGCTGGTGCTCAAGGCAACAACACTATCATATCCCCAGACAACGCACAATGCAAAATCACCATCATACTCTTGGCCAATGCTCAAGGCAATAATACCATCATACCTGTGGCCAATGCTCAAGTCAGCAACACCATCATATCTCCAGCCAAAGCTGCTCTGTAGAAACAGTCATTATGTTTAGTAAAGTCCTGTGAGAAGCTAGACCTGGTGACACACATGACAAAACTTCCTAGGTGGAAAATCATGAGTTTAAGACTAGTATGAGCTACATATCAAAAGCTTTTCTGAAACACACTAAAAGATCTGGGAGATCAATACTTTGCTTTAGTTCAAAAATTTATGCATGTAAATTTCTATTTTTCATGATCAACATTTCGTGTATAAAAAGTATGATTGTAAACAGGCTTATTGAAAGCAACAATCTCTCATTTTCAATTAAAACTTGAATTTCCATCTTGAACAGGGGGTCAAAGAACAGGTCTCCAGGGAATAATAATAGACCTTACTTTTCAAAGGAAACATCTCCATCTTG
Organism: Chionomys nivalis; assembly: GCF_950005125.1. NCBI lineage: Eukaryota > Metazoa > Chordata > Mammalia > Rodentia > Cricetidae > Chionomys > Chionomys nivalis. Next base: position 44,492,257 of record NC_080105.1, on the reverse strand, counting down.
TGGGCATTTAGAACTCATGTGTTTCACTTCGGTTCCATTGTGTTGCATTTTAATAGTTCTGGTTCAAATGACATTGGTCTGAAGGGCAGGATCTTATGTTAACTTTTGTTGGAGGATGCAAGGATAAATGGTATATGAGTTCTATTTACTGGGCATGTATAATGCAATGGTTGATCCACATGTACATACAAGAACATAAATGAGATGTAAAGTGTCAATAGGTGACATAGGATTTAGCTAAGAATGGTAGAGTGTTATGAGATGAACCTTGCCCAAAGGTAGCTGAAAAGTCTTAGAGTAGATAAGATTCTGGACCTTGAAGTCCTTATAAGACTTTATCAAGTTAATATGAGTAGGACAAATATTCTAAATGTTGCAATTAGCATGAATAAATATGAAGAATGGACAACTTAGTCTCCTATTAGTGATGTAACAAATTTACAGCATACTGTTGTAGAATATTTGTATACTATGTGAAAATGTATTGCTATGACTGCTGTAATAAAAAGCTGAACAGTCAATAGCTATACAGGAGATATAGGCAGGACTTCTAGGCAGAGAGAGGGAGAGGAAGTAGGTGGTGAATCTAGGTGTGTTAAAAATGCCAGGATACATGGAAAAGCAGGATAGGTGATTAATAAAAATATGAGTTAAGTTATAAAAGCTAGTTAGACAAGTCTAAGGTAAAGTTGAGTTTCATAATTCATAATAAATCTCCATGTCAATATTTGGGAGATGGAGGAACAGAAAAAGACTTTATAAAATGCACCTAATGTGGAGCACATATACAAAGCCCACCGAATGCAGTATACAGAGGCATGACTCTTTTAAGAGGCCCTTTATTGAAACTGTTAAATTAAACCAATCTATATATTTTAGGAATGTCTTAAATTCAAAATGGAATTAGAAAATACGTTTTGTTGGGGAAGAGGTTATGCCTTTGTTTCCACAGGAAACAAAAAGTTGTGCCTATCCCCAAAATTAATAAATATCAGCTTTGATTGAGGGATACCTCCTGAGGATTTTGGCTGCAGACATGAGAGAAAAAGCTAAGAAGGACTATAAAATGTATAAGCTGATTTTTGACATGAGAACAGCTCTGAGACTGAATGAGACACGATCAGTCTTGGGTCCTCTTGACATAATATTACATGCCATCCTTCCATGTAGCGTGGATAGAGATTTAGTTATAGAATTCAAATGGACTTATAAAATTGACAGATACCTTTTACCATCTCACACATAAAACAAAAACAATCACCTTTAACTTGTGCACACTGCATATTCCATACTTGTGTTAATGCAGATATGTATGTTATCATTAAAAGTTTGTTTATTTTTAGAAACAACAAAAGATCCAGATAACAATAAAGACAGATATCCTAGGTGATCCAGCTTCTCAGAATGTCTCTGTTGTAGTGTCCCCAAAATTCTGTATCAATCCAGAACAATATCAAAGTTGGTGGTTGAGATGGTCCAGTCACACACCCTACTCCAGTCAGGATTTACGTGTTTCTACACTTATTTAAGGTATTGTATTTACACAGCTCATTAAAAAATCTAATGTAAAGTTCTAGTTCTTAAATGTTATTTAGGATAATGAAGATTAGTAGTTAGTCCTGCATAATTATCAAACTTATAGTTATGTTAGGTATGTTTTCAAGGTCAAACAGAGGTATATTTTAAGTAGATAAATGGTATCCAAACACTTCAAAGACATACAGACTCTTAAAATATTTTAGAAGAGACATGTCTGTTCCTGGCAGCACCAATTTACTTCAAAAAAAGGATGATGGCCATTGAAGACCTCTATTTGTAGTTTGCTTTCTATGTGGCAAAGCTAGTCATTTGATCAAGAAACTTCCCTTGCCTCAACTACTGATGCTATGCGGTCCAAACTGGGAAGCAGGACACAAAAGAAAGTGACTGCTGAAATTTGCCAAGACAAGGTAGGACAGCCCTTCAAAATTCCTGCTTTACAGAAAAGTCTATCAGACATTCTAGGCCCTACATCAAAGATCAATGCCCCAATATTGCAAAGTCACATGGGGAGCACTTAAGGGGAGATACATTTAGTCATGTGATATCTGAGACCTGCCCATGTCTTTTCAAAATGGCAAAAGATTACTTGACTTTGCTATAACATAGTATTTCTCAAACAAAGAGAATCCCAACAGGGTCACATATCAGATATTTTCCATATCAGATATTCACATTACGATTCATAACAGTTGAAAATTACAGTTGTGGAATAGCAACAAAATAATATGATGGCTGGGGGAGGTTGCTACAACATGAAGAACTATATTAAAGACTGCTGCATTAGGAAGGTTGAGAACCACTGTTATAAAGCACATAATACTGGCAGCAATTATTAGGGTAGATAGGAGGAGATATCTTTAAAGTAGGTAATCAATTAGAAGAATATCACCAACCATGTGTTTATTGATATGTCCAGATTTATTTGGCAATTCTACTAAGGAAAAGCCAAGTGTAGAAAAGCTTACTGAAGTAGAGTAGGCAAGATCTTAGCTGCTAATGATTCTAGAGGATAGAAAAGATTTTAATATACTCAAATTTCAATCGTGGGAAATTTCAATCAACTGCTGTTATCAGCATTTCAGAGCACAATGACTATTACTCCAATGGAGGGAAATGGTCAGACATAAGAATAAAAGTAGGTTTACTTAAAGTTATAGGAGTCAACAAGATCACCTAGGAATGTTAAATGAAATGTGAAAGTAAACAGTAAAGGATTGACCTTCAAAGGCTGCCTACATTTAAAGGGCAATGAAATGGAGGAATGGGACAATAATAAAAGGCTACAAATATCAGAGATGACTAGGGACAAGAGGAAAGAAAGGAGTGAATGCATTCAAATAAAGCTGCAGAAGGTCTACAATCACACCCCATAAAGTACAAATACACTTGACACCACATACTACAGAAATTCAGCTCTACAAGGGTTTTATTATATATTCAGTAATACCATACACTTCTATCATACAGATATGAAACTAATAGGAACAACTACTCATCTTTTGTCAAATGAACTGGTATAAGACAGGAATTTGTAAGTGACTGACCAAGTAGTAACCAAAACACTGTAATTGGATCTTTGTCTAAGATTTTTACATTTAGCTACATAATCAAATGTGTTTTGAACATAAACAATACCCACACATTCTTCAAGGTGTTGGAAACCCCTCTATAGCCACATACATGGCTATATCATGTTAGCAGATATCACTAACTTCTGGAAGCCCACATAGCCAGAAAACATAAGAGCAGGAGGCAAACCAGGTATCCTAGCTGTAGGTCTTGTGTGTTTCTCGTGCTACATAATAATCACCATTTGTTAAAATAATAACTGTCTATGGCCATGCCATCCCAAATGCATCCCATCTCATCTGAAAAAGTGCTGTCTTTTTAAATTAGTTTGATTTCCCCACTAGTTGTAGGGACTATCCAGATTTAGATAAATGCTCATCTTTAGCTTCAAACTTTCTCTCCTGTAACGAATTTCTCAGAATTCTATATCTATACCAACAAATGAGATACATCCCAGAGCTCAGCAAGCAACACAGAAAGAATGTGATCTGCGTGGCAGAAGTGGGGCATAAATTCAGTCTGTGGGAATCAGTCAGGTAACAGGGAACAGACACAAATCCATCTAGAGGCACTATTAATCCGTATGCAAGTATGGTGCTTTTAGGAATGAAGCATGCATCAGTAACTCGGATCCAAGCTGCATCCAGTAGAGACAGATTGTCTAAGAATTACATAAGAGCAGTTGGCATCCTACTTCTTTAAGTAAACACAGATAATGCAAAAGCTTTTTGAAGTGTGAGTTAGAGGCGGCTGCTACTCTAAAAGAGAATAAGAAGCTGAGTTCCAGAGGACTGAAATCTAGAGGTGGAAATAGACGAGCTCTTCCTTGTGAAGTTTTGAAATCCACACCATGGCGTTCACACCTGGGTAAATGACTGCAAATCTCCAGTTGTTTGTTCCATCTATTCTTCTGGGCCGATTGACTCTCCTGTGCTAGAAAACTCAACTCGTCTACATTGAAATGACATCCCCGTGTCTTGTTTGCTGAAGATGTTAGTTAATTGTGGGGAACTTCAGGACAAATTACAGAAGTAATGGAGTAAATAAGTTTTGGAATTTTATCCTTTTCAGATTTAAAATATTCTGATTATAATTACTATTTTAAATATACCATTTGTCTTGTTTTAGAGAGTTTAGGATATATTCTTTAGTATTGTAACATAAAAATCATTCATCATTTGGTATCTTTAAACTAGTTTAAATTTAGTGAATTTTTTTTCTAAATTTGTAAATAACGGTGTGACTTGTATAAATTATAAGATTGACCACAATCTATTGCAACTTTATTGCAAGAAATTTACAAATATTTCTTAAGTACATGAGCATTTGTATTTGTTGAACAATTTTAAGAATTTAAAAAGAAAACAGAGTATATCAAATCTATAAGTTCACTTAAAATACTGAAGCGATTTAATTAACTAGGTTGATTAAAAAGGAGAAAAACCTCTTTAAAGTGATTACTAAAGCTGCTAGGTTTAGTAAAAGAATAATTAGACTTGTAAATTGAATTTAAAGGCTTAAAAAAGAACTGGGTATTTGAATTTGCAACTTTAATAAATTGAATATTAATATTCAAAATGAAAATACCCTTTAAATAATCTTTTCTAAGGACCAAAGCCACTTTTAAGGACATCAAAAAGCTCACACAGATAGCATGCAGCTGCCCAGGGTGTATGTCTCCTCATGTATTATGAAAGGCCAGGATTAAAGGGCCTCCGAAACGCTTCCAGTTCTTGTCTTCTGAAGGCTTTGCCTCACCAGCTGGGTATTTGTGTCTTTATACAGCACTGGTCTTATTTTCAACCTTGTACATAGGGTAACACAGTTCTAATTTTGATTCTTAACAACGGCCATGACCTTAAGCATATTACTTTCCTAAGAGTGTTATCCATCCTTATCCTGGAGAGGTTGACTCCCCAGCACTAAATGTGGATGCTGAGATGATGGGGGCGCTAATGAAGCAGTGTGAAGGTATCTCATGTCGACAAGAATACTTAAAGAACAGTGTTCTCTTGTGTGCTCCTGTGATGTTAAATGGGATGCAAGAACAATGTTCAAAGAGTGGATGGAAACATCTCTTCCCCAGCTGGACTGGTACTGCTATTATGATATGTTTCCAGCACCTTTTTTTTTTTTCACCTTTTCTAATCAACTGTACACAAGCTCCCTGGTTTCTGCTCCCAGAATCTTGCCAGATGTGACCCTAAACCTCCTGCTCACCAGATGAGAGCATCAAAGTAGGAGAGTGTCAACATTTATAATGGGATCTAAATTCAGATTTAAAAAACAAAAAAAACCAAAAAACTCTGGGAGGAAAGGCTCTGGGTGTACCTGTAGAAATCATGGACATGCACTTTTCAAAAAGTGATGAATTTCCGGTAGCTTTGCTGAACTCATCGCCTACCACCGTCCCCACTAAAGGCCATAGTATAAGGGATCTTTCTGAAGACCCCCAGTGTCAACAAGCATTCCAGTCTACAGATAGAAGTATGGACCCTCCAACCTTCCACTTTTTATTCTTCAAGTTTCAGTGCCACATAAACAGTCCTTAAAAAATACAATCTTCATTTTCCTAAAAGTAAACATGAAATAATACAAAAATAACCAGGGCTCCATTTACAAGCTCATAAACCATCTAGACTGTTCTTCCTGTTTTGTTTTCCAAATAAATAACTAAATGGAAAGAAAAAAGCCAGAAACTATTGGTGGTGGAAAAGACAAATGAGCATCTAAATTCAGTGAAGGGCAGAGAAGGGGTAAATGCATAGAATGGGGAACAGAAACAGGAAAATCAGCCAGAAAGATACAGACAAGAAGCTCTGTCTCCTCAGGCTCCACAGGCAAAGGCTCCAGGCAGCTAGTAGATCCTCGGAGAAGTCAGCATCACATTCTAAACAAAAGGGGGGAAGATGCAGGCCTAATAAATAAAACATGTCCTCAAAAATCGATGAATAAAAATTAATTGGAGCTGTGGTTAGGAAGGTAGCCACTGCACACCAGCGAACTTCCTCAGTTTAAAACCTGCCTACCCAGGGGATCCGGAGTAATTTGATGAAGACTTGTGTATTGTGGAGGTTTTGTGGTCCTGGTGTGATTTCAAGTGAACAAGTCCAGGCTTTGCATTTCATTTTCCAGACCCTGGACGGATTCCTGATGGGGAGTTTGCTTTAGCCTACATTTCCGTGTGGAATCCTGATGTTAAGCTCTATTCTGGTATCTCACAAGCTGTCAAGAGAGTGTCCCTAAGGAGATGATAACCTCTTGTGGAGAGAGCGTGCCTGAGGAACTTTATGACAAAGACAATCCTTCCTCCATACAGCTCAGCAAGCCACAGAGCCAAGAGCTGGCATGTTACAGCCCAATTAATCTGATTAACTTCTCAGGGAATCAATAAAAGGAGATAATCAAAGTTTGTGAAGGTGAGCTCTGTGCATTTAAGATTCAGAATATTTTATTTACTTTTATTGGAAATTTCCAGATTATTTAGGGATTGGCTCTCCTGTTCTAATGCACTGGCTGGCACTCCTGAGTGTTCTACTTGTCCAACAGTGAGGAGATGTCAGGTTAAATCGTACAGCATGGAACCCTGCGGTTGAATTATACTTATGTAAAGGCCATATCAGATCTAAAAATACATAATGAGCCATGTTCAGGCACATGTTTTTTAGTTACAGAAGGGTTGTCCGATGGCAGAAACCCAAGCTAAAAATATAAGCAACAGCATGTTAGAAATCAAAACAGGAGGCTCATTAGAACAGAACAAGGGTCCAGATTTGAAATAAGATACTTCCCTACTTGACAGGTAGCACAAGCTGCCATCACCTTGCCCCATAACGAAGCCGTGGTTTAAAAACAAAGAAATAAACAAACATGCCCTTCTCCTAATACGATGAATAATGTATTGGAATGGTGACAGGTTTGTAAGGACTGTGTGGGAGATTGTGGGGGCTGTATATCTTGTTAATTCCTTCCTGTCTGATACATGCCACGACCTTCAGCTTTCTGATTTGAACATTTGGCCTCAAATGTCAAAAGCCCTGTGCACTCGGCCCAACCAATTCAGTTGTGTGTGATTGGATTCAGCACATATTCCAGAATTAATGTGTGTTCAGCAGGCAGTTATACTTCAATAACATTTCCACATGAAAGAAAAATGAGGCCAGAAATTTAAAAATTGAAATATTATTAGCCCACTTATTCTTTTTATTGGCAATACTATCATTTATAGTTAGAGGTTTAAGGTTACATGTCTCTCCTGAAGTAGGATTTCAAGTAGCGTAGGCTGGCCTCAAACTTGCCATGTAGCTGGGAAATGGAATCAAATAAAATTACTCTACAAAGGCCTTGTCTCCTCCTCTACCCTGCAAAGGGCTAGATCGATCAGTTATTAATACACTGGTTGATAACTTTAACTGAACTAATACAGCAACTCAAAATCATCCAAACAACTCTCTCCACTTGGATATGGAAGTGGAGGGAAAAATGAGAGAGAGGGAAAAGCCACAAAAATGATAGGAAGGGAGTTGGGCTTATATTTCTATAATTAGGAAGGGAGTTGGGCTTATATTTCCATAATGGAAGGTCACTATTAGGTGCCAGCAGAGAAGAAAGAATTTTTGGTATGCTCTTGCTCAGTCTAGTAACCACACAAATGAATACAAAGTACTTAAAAACAGCTAGAATTAAGAATAATTTTGCCATAAGTATTGATGTTTGACAGACAGATAGGTTTAAGCTCATTATACAACTTATATTCATAATATAAAAAATCACAATGGATGCCAGTAATCTGTGTAACTTTCAATCTTTTTTGCCAATTAAAATAAATTAAAAATTATAATTTTTTTATTCATTTATTTTATATCCCAGCCACTACAGATTAGTTCATTCCGTGTAGGTGTGTTTTACCCCATGTAACAGGAACTTGAATAGGTCTGCAGGGCAACTTTCTGAGAACCTTACAGAAGGTTTCTGGATCCGCTGAGATCCTGCAGAATGTTATGGTGTGGTGAGCTTTATCATTCAGAAGTATCCACTGAGCAATTACAATGTAGGCAATGGCTCACTATGAGGAATGAGGACTGGGGAACTAAAGAAGACCCTGTCGATATCTTCTCCTAAGGGATTCAGGTGATAAGAATCTGAAAGCTTACAAAAACAGCAGAGAACTATGCTCAGTCTGTCTACCTTCCTTGGAAATCAGAGGCGTCAGGGCACTATTATCAATGCTTCTTTAAACAACTCCAAATAAGGTACAACATATATACATTCCAGTTATACCCAAGCCAAATGGGCAGTTGCATCCCAATGTCATGAATGACTCCGGTTCAGTCATAATGGAATTTGGTAAATACTTAGAACTCGACAGAACGACCAAGGTACTTGAAAATGCCAAATGCTATACCTAAAAATTCATGCTGAGTACAGACAACTCTTGCCTATTGCCACTATGTTAAGATGGAGAGGGAAAATTAAGTGATAAACTGTTCACATTTGAATTTACTTGATGTTAAACTTTATATTTTAAGCCTCTATTATAATAATGAAAAAAAATCCACATATCATACCAAAAAATGATTCAAATCATATTTAGCATCAGAAAATGTCAACTAATCATTTTTAATGCTAAGCAAATGAAACGGAAAGAAAAAGGTAAGACCCACATGCCAGTCATTTTACAGGCTAAATTAATTTTCAAATCAACCCCCAATAAATGGCAGGTGTTAAAGGGTCCTTACGAGAGGTTCTCAGGACATTCTCCTACAGACCTGTTAATGTTGTTATCCCAACAACAGAGTAGGAAAATGAGGCCCCATTGGAGCATACAAGGAACTTTCTCAAGGACACACCTTAGTAAGTATGAGAGTCAAGATCAAGGTGTCTAGATGGCCGGCTCTACAACACGGGACCGTGGTGTTTTCCGGGCCTGGGCTGCTGCCTAGAACCATGTCTGTGGCCCAGCAGCAGTCAGGGTCTGAGTTGACTCCCTGTCCACAGCTCCTGTTAGCACTGAGAGCTGTGCAGATGACCCAGGTTTGGGCAGTGACCTTCCCCCGTGGTAGAGCTGCCCCTTACTCCCCTGCACTCAGAAAAGATGGCCTAAACCCTCACCATGGGCATGGGAGAGTTGTCCCTGATGCCATGGGCCTAAGAGAGCTGGCTCTGCTCCTTGCCTGAAGGGGGTGGTCCCAGTGGCCCAGACTGACCCCCTCAGCTAACACCCAGACTCACATCGTGGACCTTGGGTTGGTCCACCCTAACGTTTGCCCATCCGTGACCTCTGATAGTTCATGAAGGGACTTGTCCTACAGGAAGTTAATCATAGGATCTCCGTGACTCTAGGCAACAGCAGGATATCTAAGAAGAGTGGTGGCTGATGGTGTGCCAGAGGCCTTGAACCAGAGCAATGACTTCATTGCAATGAACATTTTGTGGGTGAGGCTGACTGGACAAGAGGGTACCGCGTGAAACACTGCAGCACCCTATGCCACTATCAATGAAGAGTGTTAGAAATACGAAGGAATGAGGTGGGTGTTTCATTTGTTTCATTGTTTTTAATTCATTTGAGGGGCTTCTTTGGGGGCTTAGGGTAAGATATAAATGGGCTGGGAGGTAAGTGGAATTGGGGTGCATAGTGTGAAATTCTGGAAAAATCAAAAATTCTGTTATATATTTTAAAAAATAGATCAAGGGGCTGTGTAAATTTTTTTTACAAGCAATATAGCCAGAGACATTCCATGTATTACTTAAAGGGGATATGTCTCTATAGTGAGTATGGTCTTAGAGTTACTCAGAAAGTGGTCCAACATCCATCCCTTAATGTAAGTTACTACCTAGCAATTGCTCAAAAGTTCCTTCTGAATGATGCGGCTAACATAGTGGCCATAGGCATGATCTGTCTGTACCTAGAATTCAGTACCTGGAATTTCAGGCAATGTTCTAATGAAATCCATGCTAGACTGGAGAATTAGAAGCATGCTAGTTTCTTTTAATATATAGACACACTTGTAGAAGATAAAATAAAATGTCCTTTTAAATTAAAGACATTAAGTCTATCTTCAGTGTTAAAAAGTGCAAAACAAAAACAGAAAACCAAAGCATGACAAAAGTTACAAAGGGCAAAGTACCTTTTATTTTGCGTAATTATTTTATATCAGCCATAGTGTATATGTGCATGATGTTACAATATCCACTTCTAAGTGAATTCATAAATATATCTATGATAATATAAAATAATAATCTTATATCTGGAAGTGGCAGGACACAGCACATAAAGAAGACAGACAGGCTGGTACAGCACACGTGGTGTCCTACTTCTGCAGTGATTTTTTTATCCTGGAAAAAACCAAAAGTATCCACAGAGCATAAAAATGTCCTCTGCTGGAATATCAACAACCTGTGTACAAGGAGCAAGCCTTATTAGCGGGGATGCTAAAAAAAAGATGTTTGTTGCAAAAAAAGAAGATACACACAGAAAGGGATACTTTCATCTGAGATCCAGATATGAACGTACAAATGGTGTCTAGAGAAGTTTTTCTGGGTCAGGAAAGCGAATATAACCAAACCAACAATCTCTCCCAGTGAAAGACACACAGCATTTTCCTCTGCCATCATAGGGTATTTGAATGGGGTCTGCAAATATAACTCACAGATCAGCAGGAGGAAAACCACAAGGTGTTTACTGTTTCAACTTTTATGTGTACTGGGGGGATAAAGGAAAGCTCAGAGATGCAGTTAAGTTTGAGAGTTTGATGTACCATTTTAACACAGGGCAGTGCTTGGTGGAAAGCTGAGTAGACAAAGATATAATGAGTTGGCCTTCTAGGGGCAGCAATGTATAGGAAAATAAGTACATACAAGAAACCAACAAGTGATAGGGTATCATCACAGAGACCAGTAGCACAGGTTCCACCCAAGACCTGGTGCCCATCTCCTGTGATGGGACTTTTTCTTCTAATGTAGAAAAGGGAGGGGGACACCTTCACAAAGCAGAATGTAAATGTCTTACAGCAGAAGATGGCAGGGAGCTAGTTCTCTCCTTTTTCTAAATTACCTTTAGCTCAAAAGAATCTTTACACTGAATTGGCAGTGCAAGGCAGAGTAGGGGAGAGACACCATGGAGATGCCAGAGACAGACATGCCGAATCTTTCCCAGTAAGCCACTGCCCCATGGCAATACACAGATTAATAGAAATGGGTTAAACTGAGATGTAAGAGTTAGCCAATAAGAAGTTAGAGCTAATGGACCAAGCAATGCTTTAATTAACACAGTTTCTGTGTAAGCTAGCTGGGCAGGTGGTTGGGACAAACAAGCAGGCCCTCCATGCAACACTCATTCAGTTTCTAGACAGACGTTTTCTTCAGATGTGGTGCTGTGTAATGTGTTCCTGTGCATGAAGGTCTGCAATTCCCTGCCCTGCCCCCACCCCCAACTGAGCACTTTGAGGGCAACCACCTTGCTAGCTGCAGTTTAACTCTGTCTTGCACTTCCTGCATGAAGGAACAGAGGATAAAGAGGGGAAGAGTGTTCAAATGGAAGTTCAAAGGGAAGTTACAAAGTGAGGGACTCCAGGAGCCCAAGTCAGTTGGTAGTAAGATGTACCATGCAACTAAAGCAAAGCCTGGTGACCATCTTGCCGTTTTTTAGCCTTCTGAAGCCATATTGCCATTAGAAGTCACGGGAAATGTAAAGATGATAGCTCAGAAAAATCCAAGCCAGCCATTTTTACCAAGTGTGGGCAGAAGGATAATTTTATACCAGAGCTAAAGGAAGATGAGGGATGTCCTGGTAGGCAGGAGAGTGGGAGGGTGGCAGATGTCTTACTCTGCCTTTTAGAAACACGTGTTTCAGAGTAGAGTCCTGAATCTCTACCCCCCTCGAGGTGCAAGGCAGCCAAGAGGCCTGTGAGGAGTGAACGCAGATAAACACAGAACTGGGCCAGACACAATCAGAAGAAATTAATAGAAAAGGCCAGAGGATTTTACCATCATTTTTCCCTGTTCCCTTGATAATACATTTAGAAATAAATGTCAAAGAAACAAAATTATTCTCTGATTTGTTCATGTCTTGTCTACTTTCCGGACTATGTGGTCAGACTGGCCCCAATATGTGCTACAAATTGCCACTATTTAGATTGCTATCACCAAGGGATAGCACCAGTTTAAAGTGTCCTGGGAAATGCCACAGACTTTCAAATTAAATTTGCCTTAGATTTCCTTTTTAGCAATGCTACTTTTGAAACTCCTTAAAACACCATGCATTTGTTCATAAATCCCAAGACTCCACTTGAAGGAATTTGGTATACAGATGGGCAAACTCACAAAGACTAAAAAAGAACTGTGAGGCTCTGTATGATATCACTATCATCAGAGCTACTGGTACCAGGAACAGAAATCCTGAGGTTAGGAGGAAAGAAAAATATCTTCGTGCCATTTGAGGCCAGATAACAAACAGATTTCCCTACTTTTCAATAAAGACGTTGAATTTTAAAAAGGGGGGGGGGATTGTGGATATTCTACTGAGTTTTGCAGTCATGTTCAAATCAGAAGCCTGAAGGATAAATGCATTAGTTAATTTGCCACTATCACACACTAAACAGCTTTTTTTGAACTCTACACATCAATTCGTTCTCATACTAAAGGCCCCTGCAGTAAAAAGATATGAAAATATTCAAAGTACAGTAATGCATCCTGATGCTCTCGGACTGGAATACTAATGCCTCCATCTAAGAGGCCATAAGCCTGTTATCTTCCCATCAGGAACCTTTCACTCCAGTCCATTTGGACAATAAATACCTGTAGATCAGGAAGAGACAGCAATATCCATTTACGTCGTGATGTGATGTCCCTCTTTGTCTGTATGTGTTGTGCAAATTCATCAGCAACACTGGCTTCATGCTTTAAGTCGATGGATTCAGAGAGAGCCTTTACAACTCTGTTCCTTTGTGGCCCCATTATGATAACTAGGAGAGCAGCATGCGTGGCTGAGTGCTTGGTAATGACACTAGAATTTTCTTCCCTGTGCACGCGCACACTGCCACACAAACTTAACTAATGTGCATGCTTCCTGAGACGTTGAGTCATATACCAATCCATCAAATGCTTATTGACCATGATGCACTAGACACAAGAACACTGCACTGTGCATTAAAAGATTTTGCCCCCTTGATAGAAAGCATATCCAGAAAGTCCATTTATGTCCCCTTTAATTAAGCAAATAGTATAAACTACCATTCCTTACTGGGGGTGGGCTGTAGGGACCTCACAAAACAAAGACTTACTTTAATGTTCCACAAAGAAAATTGCCAAACCAGCAGACTTTAGTTTCCCTCTCCAAATACCCAGTGTACAGAGGAACATGAGGTTAAGATGAGAAACCTACCCAGAGAGAGCAAAGACACAAACCCTAAGGAGATGGAGACTATCAGGAAGAGGTACAAGCTAAAACCGTCTCTAGTCAGTAAGGGGACAGCTTTATCTGATGAGGCCTACGACCTCTTAGAACAATAATACAAAAGCAGAAATTTGGCATCGGATATATTTACATATTATAACTCCTTAATGATTAAGCTTAAGTTCTTAGCACAACGATTACTTGCTCTGTGACGTTGGGCAAGTCATTTGCCCTCTGGGTATTTGTTTATTCAGTTATAACCTTGAGATAACAGCTCCCACAAGTTTGAATTATTTTAAGGACTAAATGTCTTAAATGAATTTTAAAAAAGCTCAAAACATGACTGATACCCAGTCACAATTAGATGAAGTTTACATGAACTAGTCCTGTAGTCTTCTAACTAGGTAACTAAATTTTAGAAAAGGTTATTAGTTTCTTATTTACAAAAAGCAGGTTTGTTGTAGGAGGATTTCCCGAAAGTGCTGAGGCTAAAGTGTATCCTGTGAACAACACATAACCTCCAGGAAAGGAAGATAATAACAGTACCTGTGTTATAAGACACAGGAAATAAATTACTTTATTATGAGACATGTTCAAACACAATCTTGCTTTTCTCAAATTCTGTGATAAAAAACTCAGTTCAAGACTGGAGAGATGTTCCATGGATCTCTTCCAGTGCAAGGATCGGTACATGAGTTCAGATTTTCATCACCCACATAAAAGCAGCCACGGTGGCCTGCATCTGTAACCCCAGAACTAGAGAGTGATGTGTACAGACAGGCAGATTCCAGGAGCTCACTGGCCAGGAAGTCTTGTTGAAACAATGAACTCCAGATTCACAGAAAGACTATATCTCAAAACATAAAATGAAGAATAATTGATGGAAGGCTCACTGACACCAACCTCTGGACCCTGGATACTCAGGCATGGGGATCAATCTTACAAAAACACAGGTGCATACTTGCATATTCTACCCACAAATTCAATCCAGATTATACCCATATTAATAGTATGAAATGTTCAGACTAAACATTTCACTCTCCATAGCATGAAAACACAGGTAAGCATGTAGCTGGTTATATCACGAAGAATTACATTCTGACTACACTCTGAGAAAGGTAAAGGATAATTTACTAAGCAAGTTACATATTTTGTATTTTTTTGAGGGGTTTAGCATTTGGTCAAGTATCATGATTTACCAATAGAAACCAACAAAATGTTTCACTGTATATTCAGTGTGTGTGTGTGTGTGTGTGTGTGTGTGTTAACAATGGATAAATGTTCTAAGGAATACATTGTTGGCCAACTTCCCTGTGGTGTGAGCATCAATTGTATCCCCAAAACCTCCTAACTACATCACTAGATTTATTGTTTCTAGCCTACAGAACTCTATCACCTTGCTAAACCAAAGGCCATATACTAGAGTAACATGTTGGAAGTGACTTGAATTGCTGCACACGGCGCCCCTGTGTCTGCGATCGGTGTGCTAGAACCCAGTCACAAGCTTCGGGCAAGGGGCTGGAGGTTAAAATACACAAGACACACACAGAGAGACAGCGATGCGGGTCATCCTTGAATTCCCCAAGAATGCCCCTTTATTGTGTTCAGGGGCAGTTTATATAGAGATAGCCATGCCCAGCCAAACCCACCAGAAACCACTCTCCTGCCATCAGGAACTCCTGAAGGTCTCGTGCTCAGAGCAGCTGTAGGCACTCAGATCAGGGGATTACAAGAAATTCAGGATCTGGGCTCTCACTGCTCCCAACATCACCTTTTGTATCCCCAAAACCTCCTAACTACACCACTAGGTTTATTGTTTCTAGCCTACAGAACTCTATCACCTTGCTAAACCAAAGGCCATATACTAGAGTAACATGTTGGAAATGACTTGAATATCTACACAGAGCTAAACCTAGAAAATTACTAGTCAAAAACACAACAAAAACACCAAAACCCTAAGCAACGAGAAGCTCTCAGCTCCAAAATCAGATAGGAACACTGTTATCATTCAGTTCTTTGATGATAAAAATGTCATGCAATAGAGGAGAAAAGTTCCAGAATAATTCAAAGTACTACCAGGCTTGAGAGTTTCATAAGGAAGAAACCGGTACTGCCTAATGTGATCAGAAGGGGCACTGCAGAGAAGAAAGGTAATAATGGGTTCTTGGAGAACCGAGAAGGAAAAAGTTACAGATTACAGTTCTGTACTTGTGTAGTGGAACCAAAGGTGACAAACAAGGTCAGTAGTGTAGGGCATCTGCTGACATCAGGGTCAGTAGTACATCTTTGTCAGGACAGCAGAGCAGCTCATTCAGAGGAGAGAGGCTCATGAAACCCAAACATATGAAAAGGCCTGGAGCCAAGGCTGGCAGGGTGGAAGAAAGGCTGTACTGGACCCCAGAGATTTCTACATAATGTATAACCCCAAACAAGCAAAAATGACATACATTTCCATAACATGATTCACATTACCCAAAAGAAAGTCTAAGCTCCTAACTTAGAGAATGTATGAGAACAGGTTCAAAGCCTGTTTTGTTCACTGGCTTTTCCAAATTTGAACACAACAAATTCTTTGAAGTCAATGAACACAAAATATATAGGATTAAAGATTCTCTAGGCCTGAGAGGCTCCAATTATTTCATGAATGAGTTGTAGTGAGTCCTAGATAATTCTAGTTACAGAGCAGAGTGGATAGAAGATTTCTAACCAGAGAAGTAGTCTAAGATGAGGAAGAAAATAGAATTACATATAAATGAAAGACTTGGTAAAGGAACTCGGAGCAGTTCAACTGAGTACACAGCAACCTGGAAGATGACAACCTTGTGACTTTATATGAACCCTATACTGAACATGAGAAGAGCTACTGGGCACCACTGAGGTATTCTGGAAGGCTTAAGGAAGCAGAGAATTAAGCTAGCAAGCACTCCCAGGTTCTCTGAAGAAGCTGGGCATCGAGAGGCACTAACTCAGAGTACCAGTGACTTAAAAGAGTTTAACACCAGGGTTCCCTTATAGCATTAGAATACAGGCCATATTTAATAATAGTAAGCTAGGATCATAAAGCATTCCTGTAGTTACATTTGCCATCATCAGTTTTTAAGGCAACTGGAATAACTCCTCCTTGGATAAATATTTTCTTCAAGACAAACTTAAAAGCACTTTTCTCCCAGCACGTTGCAAGCTCTAGGTTTGATCCAATGCATATAAACCAAAATGTGCTTTATATTTCATAGCAATAATAAATCAACACACTTTCCCCCGTAGTTATATTGGTTTAAAAATAGGTTTGTCAATTATTAGTCTGGACAATTCAGGGCTGACAACGAGGTGTTGCCGACAGCTAACAGTTTTACCCAACCCCCTTCCTTTCTAAATATAAAATTTAACTTCACGCCACCATGGTCATTAAAATGCATTGTGTTCTAATAGATGACAAAATATTTTTGCTGTTATGGGTCAACAGTTATGCCAGAGATAGACAAGGAATTAGAAATATAGGAGGCTCTAGGCTCTTGCGGAAGATACAAAAATCAGAGAACAGTTTCAAGGAAAATTTCAGAGTGTTCAGAAGGGGAAACCATTATTACTTCCTGGTAGTATGATACCTTCTTATAGTTCTCCTATAACAGGCTTCTCAGTAAGACTGTAGCAGGTAGTGGCAACAGAAAAGAAAAGGGGAAAAACAATGCTAAATTTTTCTAAGAATCTCCAGCATTCAATGGCTGTGAGAATGAATAATAAATGTCCTAAAGTAATTTCTCTCTACCTGCAATCCATCTTCTCAAGAGATCCATAAGTCTGCTCACCATGTATGGTTGTGATATAAACTGGCAATTTGCTGGCATGGTTGCTTATGTGATACATATTTAAGTACCTTAAATGTCTTTTAAATCTAAGACTGTCCTAGAAAACTTCAGCCTCACCACCCTTTGATAGGGGAGGTAACAGACGTGGTCAATTTTAATGACTTGAAGGACAGAAAGATAATGCTTATCTATAGAGAGACAGGAGCAAGGATTCAATACCGGTGCTCTTCAGGGACAGTGCCCGTGATAAACTGGTAATAATTTGGGCATCAGAAATTCGCAGATAGAATTGCAGCTCTCTTACCAGCTAGTGATCTGCTCTTAAGAAAGTGATGACCCCAGTAGATGGCCTGTTCTTCAGACATAAACATGGACATAAGACAGACACGCATTTAATGAACATGGATTCCAGTAGGTTTTTAGTAGGTATTCATAAATTTGGTGATAACTATTGACTATATATTTATATCCACAAAATAACTCTTTCAGCTCTTTGCTGGGTGGCTTTAGGCAAGTTGCTTCATTTCTGTGCTACTGTAAGAAGTAAGTCTATCTACACCATAGTTAATTCAAATTAAATGAGCCCCTACAGAGAACACTTACAACAGTGGCACAAATGCTTGCTTTCAGCTCTGTGGATAGAGGCAAAGAGGAGGATGCAGTCAAGAGAGAAGCTGAGCTCAGTGTAACTCACACAAGCATCAAAAAGTACCCATGTGAGCATAGAAGAGATAACTCCTCGTTAAATCATAAAAAGCAGCCTGGATAGAGATGGGTTGCAGTTTCCTCTTAAGAAGAAGCTCACAGGCCACTAGGATCAGTGGGGGGAAAGGACCAGAGTTAAATGGACCACTGCAGTCATTATTTTAGGCAATAAGCATCTGGTAGGCAGAAACAATTTATTTCCAATATGAAATAACAAGTTTAAACACTCAATAGCAAGACTAATGTCCTTGGAATGTACAATGTGAGAAGACAATCCAAGAATCAGAAACTATTAAGAAGTCAAGAAATTCTGGAAGTCAAAACAAGTTTATTGACAATCATGCAACAGATCCTCCATAACAGGTTGGATCCTACTCAATTATCTCATTAAGATCTTTCAAAGGCTTGAAAGGAATGATGAAATTTGTAAATAAATAACAAAGAAATGGGCTAATGTTATAAGTTAAATTTTCTTTAATACTGAAAAATTGAATCTATGTCTAGTATCAGATTAAATAAATTTACCAGTGTTTATAAAAATAAGTATAAAAATTAAATTCATGAAGAAGATGCATGAAGTGTTAAATGAATTTGTATTTGACCTTGAGTAGTAGGCTCTTTTAAAGTAAACACACTGCATTGTGTGAATTACATCTCAATGTTTTACACAAAACAAGGCCCTTTCAAATATAATAAAGACTACAGACAACTAAAATGTCTATGAATTGAATACAGGAAAAAGGTTATAGGAATCAAGGAAAAGAAACCAAAAACTATCCACAACATTGAAACTAAATACTTGCAAATTATAAAAGAGCAATCACATTGGCTATTGCAACTAGACTTTTATTTATATAGTTTCAAAGTAGCCTTTGACTACTTTAAAGTGATTTATTAAGTAAGAATTTATTACATAAGTTTTATCAAAAATAATAACTTGAAGCAGATAAAACTAAGGAAAGGTGGAATTAGGCTCTCATACATGCTTGTGCATCAAATTCCCCAGGATCTGCTGCTGGGTCCCCCCTAGGACTTTCTGTTTCCATTGAACTGGTTTCTGGGTGACTATATAAGAATGGGATTTTTTCTCTGGGGTGAAGTGTTTACAGTTCCAATACAAAATAAGACTCCACCCTAAAATTTAGAATTAAGGAGTGTTTCAGGAGTTAGTTCATAGAAACTTTTGAGATCTAGAAATTTCTCGTGAGTTCACTGGGTGCACACTTTAAACTACTAGGCAATAGGTAGAACTGTGAGCTCCAAACTTCACACTTTTTAAAAGAGTGTAAATTAGTCTGCTATTAAACTTTACTTTCCCCATCTGCAAAGCAAAAATAATAAATGCACACAATACTATATACCCATCAAGACAATATTACAAGAATTAGCATTAATTAAGAGCTCAGGAAATTACTCATTTTATAGTAAATATACACAGTTATTTTGGCAAGAGCAAGAAGTTAACACTGTTCATATTTCACTAAAAATATCCCATTATAGTGGGAAAATTATTTTTATGACATTTTCAAATTTATAACTGTTAATTTGTTAAGTCCTGTTTAATTCTTTGGTAATTATTTATCCTGAATCTTTACAAGCCTCAAAATAGAATTCTGTGATAAGGGAAGGCTAAGAAATGCGGCCAGAAAGGGCTTCCTAGTAATAATTAGGGAATAACATGAGAGACAGAAGGGAGTGGGGGTACCCATAGCAACAAACTGAAGAAACGATACACATGGTCAAATGAAATATTTTACGTGTAAGTGAAGAAAGTTGACTTTGGGATGAAGAAACAACACAGCCCACATGGAAAGGGATGTTGAAATTCATCTAAAGTGAAACACATAAAAGATAGAGCACAGAAGGTGCTAGAAGCAATTACAGCAGGGCAAAGGGCAAAATGGATGAGGTTATATTTGTAGTGTTCCTCCTTTGAAAAATCAAAGTAATTAAATAATTTCCTTCTCCACTAGTAAAAAGAGGCAAGTCTTATGAGAACCTTCGTCGTTCGGTACTGTTATGCAAGGACAAACGATAGGTCAAAGAAGAAAAACTTGACTGTCAGTTTCCCCCTAGAGTTCCTGACAGACTGAATAGAAATCAATAGCCTGTGTGCACATGTTTTTATGTTTCTGTTATCATTCCACTTCCTCAAGTCAGGAAGGTTTAAAGCAAGAGTTTCTTTCTCCTATTTTGATTTCTGAAGGTTAATGAATTTGGAGAAAGTATATGTAAGATTAGAGTTTATATAATTATGCACACACAAATGTACACATACATATATATATATACACAGATGCCCATGTATGCATGCAAGTTCAGCCACTGTCTGTCTGAAGGTGCTATGCAAGATGGATGAAAAACTGTTCCTCTCAAATGCCTGCCAACATTAAAGGAGGAATACTAAATTGAATTGTCTTATTATTCCATATCACAACTTTTTATAAAAATGTATCTATAAAATGAATTATCAGCAAGAACAAGAATAATAAGAAAATATGTTTCAGTAGACTAGGGATGTAGCTTAGTAAAGAGAGAGAGCAGAACAAAGGTCTCGAGCAGTGGTTCTCAACCTTCCTAACTTTGCAGCTCTTTAATATAATTTCTCATGTTGTGATGACTCCCAATCATGAAATTATTTTATTGCTACTCCATAACTGTGATTTTGATATTGTTATTAATCATAATGTAAATATCTGATATGCAGGATATCTGATATGCAACCCACAAAGGAATCGTGACTCCGAGGTTGAGAACTGTTGGTCCCTAGCACTATTTACATCGGATATAATGGCACAGATCTATAATACCAGCTCTTGGGAGGTCGTCAGGAGGATTACAAATTTAAGATTATCCTTAGTAACTTGGGAAAAAGGAAACTAGTCCAGGCTAAAGACACTGTCTCAACCAACCAATCAATAAGAAAATGATTTTTATATTGTACTGTTAAGAAAGTTTACATATAGGAGACAACTTCTAGTTTTAATACTGTTATAAGATAAGCTAATTCTTTTATAACATACTGCATTCAGATATAGTTACATGTTAAGTTTTGTATGCAAATCAAGTTATACATTATATTCCAGGCATTTATTTTATGATGAATCAGGCCTCCAAGGAATATGAAAGTTCATTTATTAAAAATTAAAATCTTACACTCATTTTCCTATCTTTTTTAAATGAGCATTTTGTGTAGGGTGAAACAGCTACCGTGAGCCGGCAGATATCTGAAATTGAAATCAGACAGAGTAAAACCAAAAACTTATTCAGTTCTGGTTGGAAGTCAGAATCTACCCTTAGATAATCAAGACAGAACCAAATTCATCAACATCACTTGGACTGCATCAAGATGAAGTCCACTCAGTGTCTGGTGTTCATGCCCTCTGTGTGCATTTATATTCGTATCTATTTTACGGGTTCTCATTTCTTCCTGTCTAACCACATTAGCTTCTCTAGCTGGCTTATACCTGCCTACAAAGATGAAGGAGAGACCCTGACTCTCCCTGCAATCAGCTTGATGCTCCATTCTCACACAAGGAACTCACTGTTACACACATCAAACTAGCTCACTACTACAGATGTATCTGTGTCCCTAACACAGAATACAGGATAGCACATATTTATTTTTTTGGGGGGGTAAGAATATCATGCTTGTGAAACAGGTGCACTGGAGTCATCCAGAACGAGCTCAGGAGGCACAGTTTAAAGAATAGCCACAGATGCATTTCATACAGAGTTCAAACCAGGAGGCTGTTTCTTCCTCTCTAATTGCTACCTGTAAAGCTGGAGGGAGGGCACTGTCCTCCACATACCCATTGGTTCTCAACTTTAAATAGTATGATGGTATTTGTAACTTGTCATCCATCTTCCTTGAGGCAGCAGGGTGTGTATGACATGGATATGTGTGTGTTAACATATGGTCATAAGAGTTTCAATCTGTAAATGTTGGTAATTCCTTGTCTGGAATGTATTGGTTCTTAGGTTATCTAAAATTGACAGCATCTACAACAAATGCTTCTACTCTCTCTTCTTTGGATCAGCAAGAGAAGTTTTACCAATATGAGCGACTGGTTGAACTCATCTTTCCTTGATGAATTTTGTGATGCTCAAATTCTAGAGACCCATGAGAAATATGATACATACAATCAAGGCATGAGTACCCCTACCCAGAATGCTTGGCAATGAAAAGCTCCAGATGCTAGGCTTTTTCAGGTTTCATGATACATGTACACCCAGCTGAACACCCCTAATCCAACAATCTAACATGTTCTATAATATGAAACCTGTAAACATTTTATAAGCACTAGAAAATGTTTGGATTCCAAATCATTTGGGATTTAAGATTTTCAAAAAATTAATGCTTGCATATACTCTCTCAGGATAAAGATATATGAAGAGACTGACCGACAGAAGATGAATATGAACTACATAATCTACACAAAAACAACACATCGAGGTGGGGCCTGTTTTAGATTCGTGACTCCAAAAGAGACTGGATGTAAATACTGGAGATAAAGTGATTCTTTTGTTGTTGTTCTTTCATTTTCTTTGTGAGATAGGGGTCTCTCTATGTAGGTCTGGCTGGTCTAAAACACAGTATGTAGACTAGGTTGGTCTCAAACTTTGAGATCTGTTTGCCTTTCCTTCCACAATGCTGGGATTAATGACAGATCCCACTATATCCAGTGAAATTGCTTTTGTCTCAAGGGTAACTGTTAAGCTATATAAAGTCAATCTTGACATATGCCAGGAATGGAATATTTCAAGACTACGTCTGCATGCCTTTGGTCCCTAGTTTTGTTTAAGACTTGGTACATTTCTGTAGTAAATATTTGTGTATGCAGCAAAATTAGATGCAAAATATACTCTAGGGAGTATATATGTATATATGAAAGTATATATGAAAGGGAGGTTATGCAAAAGACATATAGACTTCACCAAAAATTGTGGGTTCCCAGCAAGAATCAAGGAAAACAACAACAAAAGTCCTACTACCAAGAAATCTAGTAAACATGAATAGTAGAACTTAGGGTTAATTAAGTCAGTTTCTAATAAATAAACATCTTTATATTTCAGAAGAACATACAAGACATGTTATTTGGGTCTTGTGCATAGACAGTGGTAAAATTACTCATCTGTGTATAAGCACATCAGTCACAAGATCAGAAGCTTATTGGCAAAAAAGGCAGGATATCCCACCTAATCCCTCCAATAATTTCTGATTCTTTTTGAGTACCAGATTCCTTTCCCTTAGATGGACATGATGAGCTACACGGGACATGGAATTAATTCCTGTTTCTTCACAACTCAGGTTCAGTGCAGAGCCTTCAACCTGCATCTTCTCACTGATCTGTTCATGCTCCAGTAAACTCGAATGGCTGCCACATTCCATGTCTTCATTCCATCAGACTAAGTAGATGTCCTTCATCAGCATCCACCCTCAAAGCAAATTTCACAATGCAAGGAATCCCCAAGAAAGTGTTGAGGAAAAACTGAACGACTTTATGTAATGTGACAATACTAAAAACCAACGTTAAGACTTGGATCCAGCCTTATGGATTTTAAGTCAAAGCCTACTCACAGAAAAACCCAAATGACCACAAACAAAGCAAGCACGACACCAAAAGGAGATTTCAAGCCCCAAAGATCTGCAATCTTCTATAAAAGCCAAACTTCATTAAAAGGGAGCCTCTTGTTAAATATCCCTGAAGGAGGCCTGTAAAATCTGAGCCCCACTGAATCCTAGAACTTTACACTCTAGTCATGGAGGTAAGATCACCACGGACATCGCCAATCAATACATATAAAAAACAAGAATCAGAAACAATATTAGTTGGATAAAAATAGCCCCCATTAATCAATGAAACTCTACAAATTAATTTGTGACAAATGTTTTCTCTCTAGAGCTCTGTGGGGAAGATAAAAGTTGCCCAGAGCCACTGGCATTCACACAGCGCCGTCCGTGTCCATGTGCATTAATATTCCTTATCTAAAAACAAAGGAAAGAGAGATCAGGGAGAGCTTGGAAACGGCACTAAAGTAAAAGGTTTTGCCTCTAAGTTAGGCAGATTTCTGATACACAAAGGGAGCAAATCTACGAGGAAAGCATGTCTAGATGCAGGAACTATTTCTCTTGTTGAATTGGTACTCAAAGTTTCAAAGAATTTCAATAGAAACAAAGAAGCAACACACACACACACACACACACACACACACATCCTTAAAATCCCTACCTCACTGCCATAAAGCAGTCTTCCTGAAAAGCTGCCAAAGTAGATGTATTCTCTGAAAGACACAGGCAGACTGGCTTTGGAAGCCTGCACTTACTAACAGTGATTTGTACTCCTGTGATGTGCTCTGAAGATGCACTGGGGACTTCCAAATGAGAACATCAACACACATCCAGAGGGCTTTTAGGATCTCAGATAAGCCCAGATCCAGATAGGGAGTATCTTACCCATAAAGAAGCCTTTCTCCACAACAAAAGGATGTAGTTAGTTAGAGCCTCCCGGGGCTCACTTCTAAGGCTCAGCAGCACAGGTCACCAGAGTGATAGAGTTGAACTTGAGGACAACTTTGGAAAGAAACATTTAGGCCAGCTGGAGGGCACTGGCTCTAAAAATGTTCACCTTCCGACCTGGGTATTTTTGGGTAGCACCTCTTCATAGGCCTTCTTACCAATGCAAACAATTTTCTTTTTTTTTTTTTTGTTTTGTTTTCTCACATTCCATTTTTATTTTTTTTTATTTTTTTTTCTTGCTGATTTTTTTATTAATTAATTAATTTAATTATTAAAGATTTCTGCCTCTTCCCCGCCACCACCTCCCATTCCCTCCCCCTCCCCCAATCAAGTCTTTCTTCCTCCTCAGTCCAAAGAGCAAGCAGGTTTCTCTGCCCTGTGGGAGGTCCAAGGACCACCCACCTCCATCCAGGTCTATTAAGGTGAGCATCCAAACTACCTGGGCTCCCACAAAGCCATTACATGCAATAGGATCAAGAACCCATTGCCATTGTTCTTCAGTTCTCAGTAGTCCTCATTGTCCATTATGTTCAGCGAGACCGGTTTGGGGCAAACAATTTTCTGATCTCCTTTAGTTACCCTTTAAAATGGGAACTGTGTCGGGGAGGGGGTGTGTGACACTGTTAAGCTAGGAATGCAGTACAGGAGCACACGTATGGCAAACTGCTAGGAAAAGAAATCTATAGCTACAAAATGATAGCGTGCCTGAGAAGGACTTTACTACGGATGGGAGTACGTGCTGTACAGAAAGGTATATTCTAATCCCACCTTCCCCAGGAAGGGAAAATGAAGCCAAAGAAAAAATTAGGATGGTGGTGTCCGCTGACTGCCAGAAACTTCTGGAAAACAAGCATGTTATGTGACAGAGTGTTCTATACCAGACACTAAATTCCAAACTTGCCCAAATAGTTAAACACTTAGAATCTGTTGCTTTGGGAAGGAAAGCATGAAATATTGATACCATGCAATCCCTCGGGTTGGCATCTGTTGCTGCTGCTCACGGGAAGGCAGGCCACAGTAAACACCAATGAGTGCAAACTGTCAGCTACGTCTAGTCTCATGAATTTATTTTCACAAGATAAGAATGAGAATATTTTACATTGGATTTTTTTGAGAATGGCATACAATTGGGTCTGGGGACATGCCCCCATCAGAAAAGTGCAAGTGTGGGGGTTTGAGTTTGAATCCCCAGCACACATGTGAAACACTGGGCGTGGTGGTGCATGTTTGTAATCCTAGTGCTGGAGTTGCAGACACGGATCCCAGGAGCTCACAGTTCGAATACCAAATCAGTGAGCTCCTGCTGCAGGAATGACTGTCTCAAAAGGTGCCGAGAAATTGAGGACTAGGTTGATCTCTGGTCTCCACACACAAAGAGTTCAGATTCCATCATCCACAAACATTTTAGACACACATGCCTAACATACACGCACATGCACACTTGGCATACATACATACACATCACTCACACAGACACACAACACATACATACTCACACAAGGTATACATATACTCACACAGCACACTCACTCAGTCACACACTGCAATCTCATAGACACACACAAGGGACATATATATACACAGCACAAAAATTCTGCAGTAACACAGACACACACACAAGCATACATATACACACAGCACTCACAGACACACACAGCACTCACAGACACACACAGCACTCACAGACATACACACAGCACTCACAGACACACACACAGCACTCACAGACACACACACACAGCACTCACAGACATACACAGCACTCAGGACACACACACAACACTCAGGACACACACACAGCACTCACAGACACATACACACGGCACTCACAGACACACACACACAGCACTCAGACACACACAGCACTCACGGATACACACACAGCACTCATGGACACACACAGCACTCACACACACACACATAGCATACAGACACACACAAGCACACACACACAAAATTAGCTTATGTGCTGATCCAGGAGGGTGATGGCTACTTATTGACAGCTCAGTTGGTACCTGACATTGTTTAAAGTACTGTTCAAACCTATCAGGCGCTCTGTGAGGTTGGGATTATTGTCCACATTATAAGTCCTGGACAGAGGGCTTAGATAGCTTAAATAACTTGCCCAAGGTCACGCAAGCTTGCAGAATCAATACTTGAGCCAGAGCTGTCCGATTTATCAGGTCATATTTCCAGTCCCCAAATCTACCTCTTTCAGAACAAAGACTGTTTTATCCCACTTACAGGCTTAGCCTCACTGGCTAGAAAACCAAGCTGCTTGACCTCAAAGTTATCCGAAATTTGAGACCAAAATAATTCCATTTTTGTTCTTTTTGGATTATTTTGTAGATATTCCACTTACAATTGATGTTACACTATTTATTTTTCTCTTCCCTATGAGAGAACACAGGCACAAGTGACTTAAGGAAGGAAGTGTTGGCTCTGGTTCACAGCTTGTGAAGAGGTAAAAGCCACGATAGTGGGAAGATGCGTTGGTAAGAGTGATCCAGTTGTGGTGGCAGAAACATGGAGCAGTATGCCACACTCAGGACCTCAGCCCACGCCATGGGGCCAAACACATTCAAGGTAGGTCTTCCATCTTCAGTCACTGCTTTCAAAAAACATTCAGAGTTCCATCTCCTCCATTATCCCAAATCTAAACAGGTTCATGTTAAACATCACATTAGCTTGGGTTAGACAAAACCATGGTGGCTTTCAGGAAAACACCTATCATCATGCTGTATGTTTAGATTTGCATAATGGGAATGTGATACATAATACCCAACCTAAAGATACCATGATTTACCCATTAGAGTAACCAAGCATAGCATGAGAATGAGTTTCCATCTGAGAAAAAAAAAAAAAAAAAAACAGAAATAGATAATATTCCAGGCGTTGGCAGTGCACACCTTTAATCCGAGCACTTGGGAGGCAGAGGCATGTGGATCTCTGTGAGTTCGAGGCCAGCCTGGTCTACAAGAGCTAGTTCCAGGACAGGCTCCAAAACTACAGAGAAATCCTGTCTTGAAAAGAAAAGAAAAAAGGCAATAGATTTAGTGTTTTTAAATATCACTATTGAATACATATTCAAAATAATTGCTCCTTCTTTTATCCAACTGGAGAATGATTTGATTCTCTCTAGGGTTCTGGCACCATATACTGTCTGTCTTCTAATTGGGCAATGTAGTGTGCAATTCAGTTACCATCTTCAAAGCACAGTGCCTCAAGCCTTTGATAGGGTCAGGTACTTTTGACTCCAAATCGATGGATCCTATTTTGCCTTATTATAATTTATTTGGAAGTGTTTATTCAGATTTATAAAAAGACATAATCTTAAGACTGTCTGGATGAGACCATCAATCATCTAAACAGAGTGACAGTGTTTGAAAATACCAGAAACTTAAAACATTCTCTGAAAATTTCACATATGTATATATGTGTGTATATATATATATATAGTGAAATACTCCCCATATACAAGATACAACTCCCCTAGATCACCCAAGCAACTCAGAACCAACCACTCACCACATACAATATACAACTCTCCCAGATCGCCCACACAACTCATTTCTCATTTCTTCTTCTTCTTCTTCTTCTTCTTCTTCTTCTTCTTCTTCTTCTTCTTCTTCTTCTTCTTCTTCTTCTTCTTCTTCTTCTTCTTCTTCTTCTTCCTCTTCCTCTTCCTCTTCCTCTTCCTCTTCCTCTTCTTCTTCTTCTTTTGTTTTTTGAGACAGGGTTTCTCTGTGTAGCTTTGGAGCCTGTCCTGGAAGTAACTTTTATAGACCAGGTTGGCCTTGAACTCACATAAATCTGCCTGCCTCTGCCTCCTGAGGGACAGAATTAAAGGTGTGCACCACCATGGCCTGGTACTAAATATGCAGGAATACTTTTATGAAACTTAAGTTTATCTTTTGCAGTAGTCAATTTCTAAAAGGATTTTTAGATTCCCAACCATAGATTTTTCTTATTCTTAAAACTTAAATCAGGCCGGGCGGTGGTGGCGTACGTCTTTAATCCCAGCACTTGGGAGGCAGAGGCAGGCGGATCTCTGTGAGTTCGAGGCCAGCCTGCCTGGTCTACAAGAGCTAGTTCCAGGACAGGAACCAAAAGCTACGGAGAAACCCTATCTCGAAAATCAAAATAAATAAATAAATTAATTAATTAATTAATAAAAATAAAAAAAATAAATCATATCACCCTATTTGTTGGGCCAAAATTATCTCAGGGCTTGTACCTCAAGGTCTGTAGGACAGAAAATATCCTGACTCGAGTTTAAGTGAGGATGACACAGCAAATATCTAGGTAGATGCCCCTCCATTCAGGGGTAGGGTTTGGCTGCCTCTCATTGGTTGGAGGTACCCTTACATCACAGGGTGTCACAACCTTTATAAGCAGACAATCACAGTCCTTTGACTCAACTCCCTATTACATCAGATGGTCCTGCATTGTGGGGTTGCGGGAAAGGGCAGAGAGTGCACTCAGCTTTTTTTCCCTGGGGAATAAGGAGGCTCAAAAAGTCTAGCACCTATTTACATATATAAGAACTTACTTTTCACAGCATGTTTTCTTTCTATTGACAGTTTTCCCTATAACTTTAAATATCGTCTGTAGTCATTATATTTCTCATTATTGTAACAAAACACCTGACAGATGTTTACTTGGTTCACATTGTCAGGAGAACAGTCTGCCATGGCAGTGACATGAGGGTTACTGAATCATGTGGATCATTCTTGCTACACTTTAGAATGTCAGAATTAGATAGCAAGGCCTATAATACAAGATCTTAAAGGTCCACAGTGAACCATCTCCAACAGCAATGCTTCCTGAGACAAAGATCTCACAATCTTCTAATGCCGTGCTACAGATTAGGAAGTAGCTCAAATGTATATGCCTTTTGGGACATCTACATCTGATTCCAAATATCCTGAATATTTCCCCATTCTTTTTCCTTCCTCCATCCCTTGACTCCCAATCCTTGCCATCTTACAAATCCATAGCCACCTTTTCTTTATTCTTAAATATATAAAATCAACTTGTTCTGTCTGTATAATGTTTGATACACATAGATGATTTCAGGGATGACTGCTGGGTATTGGATAACCAATTGAAGGGTATTCCCAGAGGAAGAATGTTTCTCAAGTTCTCAGTATCCCTCAGTTGTCTACAGCTCCATTTCTAGGGTTGAGGCCTCCCGAGCTTTGTCCCTTCCACATCAGCAGTGGAAGGGAAAATCCACTGGTGTCATCCTTACTCAGGAGTCATAGTGATGAGACTTGATGGGAAAAATTTCTCTCTGCAACGGATGGAGATCATTACAGAAAGCTACAACTAACCAGACTGCCGAGAACAGGAAATTGTGTGGCACCCAATCCCAGTGATACTTACAAAAAATAATTTCTTCCCCCTAAAGACCAGGGATCATTTTAGAGGGGACAGAAAGATTGTGAGATCCTGAGGAATGAGCTGCTGGAAGATCATGCACCCTAAAAATTTTGAAACATTTTAAACTACATGCAAGCATCTGATATTCTAAATACTTTAATAGGTGCACTGGGAGACTTTAATATAATCAAGTTATTCTAGAATCAAATACATTTAAACTGTGATATGAAGAAATGCAAAATTTATAAATGAAGAGTTCTGACAATGTTTACATTACAGTTTCTGTTGTGATTATTTTGGGTCTAAACTAGCCAGGTAGCTGGGAAGAACAACTGGCCTCCTCCAACACAGGAGTATTCAAACTCAGCCGACAATCACAATTCTAACTTAATTATTCAAATTACCAAATCAAAAATGGAATAATAGCATTATCCATTCTCTAAGAGTCAAATATTCTAAAATATTGCAATTATAAGTATCTTATTCCTGGTGCTATAAATATTAGTGCAATGAATTCAAAGTTTTTTTGTGTTTTGTGATAAAACTTTCTGCTTACTCACAAAATCTTTACTTTTGATCGTATGTAACCCTCTCTCAATCTTAGAGGTAGTTTTCCTGCACTATATAATTCACAAAGGATCAGAAGTTCAGCTAAGAGTTTGTCTACCCTCTTAACAGTGGCCTTCAGAGAAAACCCTAAAGACTATAGTTTTCTTGTCAAACAGGCCATCATTCTATGAATTTAATGTCCAATACCTGAAATTCTATTTATTGTTAATCTTCCCCATCTGATTTCACATTTCTTTGACCTTCAGTCTGTGCTTCCATTCTATATCCATGAAAACAACTCACATGCATTGTCACATTATTTTAAATTCTTAAAATATGCCATATCCAGAGGATTATGGTTATCACAATTGACTCCATGGTACTATTTGGATACAACTTCCAAGACCATCTACCTGCTGTCCTTTAGATACAGTCACTTAAAAAGCTCATGTGTCAAAGACTAAGTCCCCCACTGATGTCATCATTTATAAGCTCATATTGAATGAGTTATTGGAGAGAAGGGGCTGCTTGTTCCCTAAAGATATGTTGTAGTCCCTGGCTTTTTCTTGTCTTTCTCTCTGCTTCCTACCCTCCATGGGGTGAGCTGCTTGGTTCGACATCTTACTATTATGATTTGCTCTAACCTCAGGCAGATAGGCGTGGCCACAGACTAAATCCTCTGAAACCATGGGTTAAATGCATTTTGCCTCCTTTGAGTGGGTTTTCATTGCGATTTACTTCATAATATGAAGCTGATCAATCCAGGTCCATTTCTCTTAGAAGTTGGAGTGAGACATCATTTGCATTATCAAGTCAGCCACATTTTAGCCAGTGCTTTTATTTCCAGTCTCCCACAGAAATGAAAGAAGCAACTAGATGACCCCAGACAAAACTCCTAGCAATGGTGGAGAGGGTGCCTGAAGGGCCTTCCCCTATAATCAGATTAGTGACTAGAGCAATTGTCATCAGAGGAGTTACATCTAGTAACTGATGGAAGCAGTGACCCACAGCCAAGCACTTGGCTGAACTCCTGGAGTTCAGCTGAAGAGAGGGAGGAGGAATCATATGAACAAGATGGGGGAAGGGGTGTCAAGATAATTTTGGGGAAAACTACAGAGATAGCCTACCTGAGCTAATAGAAGCTTACAGACTCTGGAGTGATAGCTGGGGAACCTGCAAGGGCCCTCCAAGACTATATAGTTAGAACCTGTCTCCAACAACAATAATAATAAATGAAGGGGCCAAAACTAAAATACAAACAACACTTTATTAAGAATAGTTTTTTCCTTTACTTACATCCCCCAACAAACAATGTACTCTGTTTGATTATTTTTAATAGTCCTTTTACAATAGAGTTGAATATGCTGATGTGATGGTTTCAGTTGAGTGGGGAACTGATATTACATAAACTACCATGCCTTCTTTTGCAAGTTCAGTAGTTCAAATTTTCTTCTCATATGGTCCCATCATAGGCTAAGAAGGAATATTTAGAAGGTAAAAAAAAATGGAATGTTACACATGCTTTGGAGGCCAACACTATGCCCTGCAGTAACCTAAGGACAGATGAACATTCTAAACAAAATCAGCATCACTAACCCACTTGTGTAAGAATCCCTCTACTGAATCAGATCAACCAATGCAGAACTTCAATTCTTTTAGAGAAATATGTCATATCAAATAGAGTTTGCCATCTTAAGTCTTTGTGCAAAGAATACAGCCAAATCTGTTAGCTTTGAGAGTGGACATCAGAAACTAGGTAAGTATCCAATCCCATAATACAAGAACTTCATAATACATTATGAAACTATTGATTGTCAAGATGTGAGGCATGAACATTTATTTCTAGATATCTCACATATAATTTATGAGCATTCAGTGCTTGCCTGTTTGTTTCAAACGTTTTACCTGTGGAATAAGGTGAAAAATTCTTGAGAAGACTCTCAAAAATTAATTCTTCTTAGTCCTTGAAAAATTGCCTTGCCCTTGAAAGTAGCTGAAGATCAAAAGAGATCAGACAGGGCAGTCATCTGGCTGGCAAAACTAATTGAGATTTTAGAGTCCTTATTCATATGTAATCGGGGTAATTAAAAAAAAACATGACTTCAATGCAAGTGAGATTAGGAGTTTTTATACTTGTGTGCAGAAAGAACTACATCCTTAAGACATCTCACCATCGAACATTTTTCATTCAGGCCACTACCATTAAACTGATATATCAATTTTTTAAAGAAGCATGACTTGTCGGACAATCACAGCACATGCCTTTAATTCCAGCACTTAGGAGGCAGAGACAGAAGGATCTCTGTGAGTTTGAGGCCAGTCTGGTATAAAGAGTGAGTTCCAGAACAGACATCAAAGCTATAGAGAAATTTTGTCTCAAAAAGCCAAAAAACAAAAACAAAAAACAAACAAACAAACAAAAACCAACTAAACAAACAAAAACCTGTGACTCAACCACAATATCCTCCAATCCAATGGTTTCTGACTCCATATAAATAGTTGTTGAAATTTTTCAGCACCCTGGACAGCACTAAAGACTAAGCATTTTGTCAAGAGAAAAAACCCTTCCCAGATTCCATGATTTACAGAATTCTGACAAAATAATGCATTGCATCAATAAAACTTGGAGAGTTGAACAAACATTTGGGGTGATAAAAGCAGTTATTATTTTCACTTTCTTCTTTTATTTTTGTTTCTGTGTACATATGCTGGTGTTGTGTGCTCATGAATGCTTTTCCCCATAAAGTCCAGAAGAGGGTGTGTAGCCCTTGGAACTAGAGTGGCAGGTGGTGGCTGCAATGTGCCTGACATGGATAACAGGAAGAGAACTCTTCTGTTAAGGAGTTCTTGACTGCTGAATCATCTCTCCAGTCTCTCTTTCACCTATTTTCCTACTTTCAGTCTTGTTGCATTTCATATATTCTACGATGCAATTTATATTACTTGCTGTTTTACAAAAAATAAACTGGTATTAAATAATTTGTCTGGTCTAAACCATTAATACACTGTAAACAGAGTACCCTAAGTCCCACCTTCTGAGTGCTCAGCCCCTAGTTTTAATCATATCTATGTGAAAATAAAGGTTCCATAAAAATCAAAAATTGTTTTAAAGATTATGACATAAGTATCATTTTAATCTTTAATTCAAAGTTAATCTGAATGAATTTATAAAATAAAACCATTTACTTTCTCTTAACAAGCATTATTATTATTAAGACTAATTTAATGCTACTCTAAATTAAAGCACAATTTATTTTGTTAAATGGCATCCTTTGGAATTTTGAACTATGGTATAAAAGAAGGCATAGAACATATTTTATAACCTGAAATTTTAAACTGCTGAACTTTATAGTAAAATATTTTGGTATTTACTACCATTTGTGATTATTTCTAATTAATAGATAATTCAGGATTTTATTTTCACATATCTGTAAATAATTAATTGAGTTTAAATAAAAGTCAGTGGAATATATTTTCTGCATTATTCTTTCTAGAATTGTACTTTTGAAGTCTGAGAAATATTCATTTTGTACAACTAATTGATCTTGAAAATATGCTAATGATTGCATGACTCTGATTTTCAACCACTGTAGCTTAATATCTGAAGGTCATTGACTTATTCAGAGAAAAAATTATAACCTCACTCATAGTTTTGGAGTTCTGAATATTTGATCCTTTATATTATCACTGTGTACATGTGATATCAATGCATGTCATAGTGCAAGCATAAATAAAATTGTGTGGAGATGGTCCCGATACAAAAAAGTAAAGAGAAGGTCAAGATGTCACAAATTCCTTTGATAACACAGCTCAATGGCTTAAATACACCTCAACTGGTACCTCTTCTTAATGGTCACCACTTCCCATTTAGCACCACCAGGAAGACCAAACATTTAAAAACACATGTTGCAAACCTGCTGAGATACATTTTTAGTTCTGATCTTCATTTTCTTCTCTTTCTAATAGGAATTAAACAAGCAACAGTTAAATCTAAAATTTAATATAAAGTTGTGCATAATTCAAAACTGCCACTGCCAGTGTTGGTGTTCAAATGAATGATTAATGGACAGAGTAACCCTTCCAGGGCATCCACAAATGTAGACTCTAAATATCATAGGTACCATTCTTATGTTTTATGGACATAGACCAATAACTAAAGCTAAGAAATAAAAATAAAATCTATAGTAGTTTCCTGGGTTTTATCTTTACCCACTAGCTTTCAAAAATAAAAATAAATAAATAAAGCAAAAACCCCGATTATTAGATAAATTTTTATAACATTTCATCTACTGTAAAGGGATATAGATAGCTACACAGGTAACATCGGGTACAGCACAGCATAAGCAATGTCCACTCTCTAACTTTTGCCTATTTATACTCATTGTGATACTCAAGATATTTATACACATTTACATTATATGAGCACACATTATATACTTCTGTATATGCCAAGACTGTTGTCCCTTAGAGAATATACATGTAGGATTGATCATGAAGTAGCTATTTCCAGAGGAAAATCATGTATCTCTGTAGAAGACAAGCACTAAAAGAAATTACTAAAAAAGTACTCACAACAACTAAGGAGACAGAACTGAAAAACATGTGTGCATCAATTGCAAAATTTAACTCCAGAATTTTGAAAATGTTGCCCAAGTTAAAAAAAAAAAAACTAGACTCTATAGTGGGAGGTCAAACAAACTTATAAAAAGCAGTGGTTGGAATGGTCTAAGTGTTGGGGCAAAGAAAGACTACAAGGGTGCCAGAAAGGTTCAGAATTCATGAAGAGTGTCAGATGCTTCAATGTTGTAGTGTCAACCTATGACCAAGAATACCCTTTAAATGGATGCCACTAAATAAAAATGATACTATGCCCATATTAATACATAACATTAGCATTAATTAATATTAACAGAACAGAATAAAAAGTGCCAATTTATTTATTATTTATTTATTTATTTATTTTGGTTTTTCGAGACAGGGTTTCTCTGTGGCTTTGGAGCCTGTCCTGGAACTAGCTCTTGTAGACCAGGCTGGTCTCGACCTCACAGAGATTCACCTGCCTCTGCCTCCCTAGTGCTGGGATTAAAGGCATGCGCCACCACCACCCGGCAAAAGTGCCAATTTATGCCTTGTAGAAAAAGCTTATGACACACACTTTCCACTGAACATTAACATCTTGAAATGGTGATATACAATAAATGTAGTATGTCAAGGATTCAGAATGTTAGAAGATTCTGGCATACATACATAATATATTGAGACCAACACTATATAAGAAAATTGGGGTTGAATGAAAACACGCTGATCTCAACTGTATAGATAAAATTCTAATCTAGTGGTACTCTGATAATGTACCAAAATCTGAATATAAGCATGACAGGTTTCTGGAGGGATAACCCCAGTTCATGTTTTATTCCCTCCAGTTCTGATTTCTTAGAGCCCCTAACCTTCACTGCCCATCACTTATGAGTTCACCATGAAAAGGTAATGGATAGCAGCCTTGAGGGGGAGTAAAGTCCATTTTCAATCTGACAGTCAACTACAATATGTATTTTATACAATGCAAATGAGGCAGAAAATAGGCAACAGATTTTGTGTTCAATGCCACTGTATTTTCCATTTAACCAGAAAACTGAAGCAAAGGCTTTTAAGGAATGTATTGGTTTCGGTTTAGCAGCACTTCTGATTTCTCCCAGTAACTAATCAATTAACATACTAGATTTCTTTGCAAACTGCTGACATCATTCTCTGAGGACATACTGCAGTGTATTTAAAAGTATAAATCTTTGAGTAAAAATGATCTAGGAAGCCATCACTAGAGTGCACTTGTTGGGTCTTGTTGGGTTGTTGCTGCTGCTGCTGTATTTCCTTTCCAAATTATTTTTTACTAATACAGACATTTTGCTTGCTTGGCTCCATTCAAACCATGTTACAAAACCATAATAGATTATCTATATGTGTCAAATATCAAGATTTATAAATGGAAATCACTCAGAGTAATAGGGGTACAGAAGACCTCCAGATAGAAGAGTAGAATGTAATGCTTTGACTTTAAAATTTAAGTCAAAAGATAAGTTACTTTGGAGAACAGGTTTTGTTTTCTTGTTCCACAGAAAATGAGAGGCTGTGGATTCATTCTGGGCTAAAAAAAATCAGGTTTGATCAAGCAAGACTTGTTGAGCAGATGGCCCAGATGATCCAACATTTCAGAGGACCACAGGTGGAGTTTCCTCTGAGTTCTACATCCAGGACAGCCTCAAGACTGTTGGTTGAGATGGTCAAGCCTCACAGAGTATTTCACTCAGGACTTGACCATAATCCTAGATTTTCTTTAGGTCCCCATAAGATTATCAGTGCTCCCAATCATCAAGATGTAGCCTAGAAAAACTACACCCACATTCCCAAAAAATTGATTATGGATATTTGTCTTTGTTTCAAGTGTTGGTTACAAGTTGTTATGGATAATGGTCAGTAAGAAAGCTAAACAAAGGAAATTAGATCCAGAGTTTTTGTTTTGAAAAGAAAAAAAAGGAAGTGCTGTGGGACAATGGTCTACTACCCTGTAAAGAGTTGTCAGTTTTATTGGTTTAATAAAATGCTGATTGGCCAGTAGCCAAGCAGAAAATATAGGCAGGGTGACCAGAACAGGAGAATTGTGGGAAGAGGAAAGGCTCAGTCTGCAGTCCTAACTCAGACACAGAGGAAGCAAGATTAGAATGCCTCACTGATAAAAGGTACCAAGCCACATGGCTGACACAGACAAGAATTATGAGTTAATGTAGGATGTAAGGGTTAAGAAGCCTGAGATAATAGGTCAATCAGTTTATGATTAATGTAAGCCTCTGTGTGTTTCTTTGGGATTGAATGGCTGTGGGACCAGATGGAACAGAAACCTCTATCAACAGTAGATCACAAGTCTGATACACTGAGATAATCAACATCTATATTGATAGACAACATCAATTCATTGGAAACATATGCATGCACCCAACTTTCCCAATCAGAGAGGCTTGCAGTGTTATCAGCAAAAACAAACATATTCTACAAGTGTATAAGTGATGACTAAGCATCACAGACAAAGCCTTAATTTTACCCAGCATACTAAATATGCAGAGAACCCATGAGGGCAATACTATTAAAGAACCAAGGATAAGTAACTTCAACTTGTTCATTAGCAGGAATGGGCAGGGAGCATAGACACAGTATCAGGATCAGGGAAGGAGAGGCGCCAACAGAAAATTTCTTTTTCATCTCAGAGCTGAGGGGAGACAAAGATACCTGTCTATTTACAATACACCCTGTGAAAATACATGAGAAATTCTTTCATTAAAATAAAGCTCAATAATTGAATCCCAAACAGCTGGGCTCTGAATAATTCCTGGACGCTTTATGCTGCTTTGCCGTCTATGGTAGGGCTAACCAAGGTAGATACTGATAGCTGTGGTTGTCTTACACTGCCTGTGCCTATGGAAGGACCTGTGCATGTGTTCTTAGCAAGCCCAGTTGTGCAGTAAACTAAATGCAAAAAGGGGGGGGGGGCTCAGGAGAACAAAGCTAAGAATGGGCTTTATATCTCCATCATGTCAGCATCTCTTCAGCAGGTGACTTCACCTAGCCGACTGGACAGAACAATTCATAAGCGGTAAAAACAAAACTGAACTCTATATACTGCATCCAGCTTAAAACTGGATACCCTCCAATCCTAGCAAAAGATGTCTTGTCAAAGCAAAAGGAATAAATCAAGCAAGATGTATTTCACCTTTAGTGGAGCCAAGTGATTGCAACAATCAACTCGTTCATCATCTTCCATCACCGAGAAATTTAGTAAATAGTAGCTGAACAGGGGTCGATAAATATGTTTAAATAATACCTTGGCTCCTACTTGCTGTGCTTTTAATTTGGTAAATAAATGCCTTCCACTGGGCATGCACCCTAGAGTCCAAGCAATGACGTGGATTAAGCATTCTGTAGCACTGCAAAACTGAATGCATCACAGAGGTCTAGCTAAACTATAATGGCCGTGGAACATTCAGACCAAATCACCCTGCTGTTTAATTTCAAACATTTAAAAGGGGCATGTGGGGGCAACAGAACTTGGAAGTTAAAAATACCACCTTTTAAAATAGTTTAAAGGTACTACCTGAACAAATAACTATAACTATATATATATATATATATATATATTTAAAAACAGAAACATAAAGCTGTCCCTAATTCTATTGCCTAACCTCAGAGTAAATCTCCTAGTGTCACTCTAGAAAGCACCATCTAGAAAAAAGCACCCCTCTACCTTGGTTTTACCAAAAAGAAACTGGGTATAGTGCTACAATCTTTAATCCCACATTCAGGAAGCAGAGGATGGTAATCTTTGTGAAGTCAAGGCCAGACTGGTCTACTTAGCAAGGTTTAGGCCGGCTTATGATTATTACATGAATCAAGACAGGAAATCTCCCTGGTAGTGTTTTCTCATGTATTTATATTCCTTTCCTCTAGGAACTCATATGAATTCATGCTGATCAGAATATATTTATAGTTATGCATTTAGTGATTTGTCCATTATGTCAATGAAATGAAGTAAAGAGGATTAGAACCCTCTTTCAGGAGGAACAAGGAACAGAATTTTGAGTCTTCAGCTTGACGGAGAGGATGCTGGTGGCGGGAGGGAAGATGTGTACCAGAGCAGGATTTGCAAACAGTTGCAGATCGCTAGCTTAGATGTCATCCACAGCCTCAAAGCACTACAGCACGAGAATAAACATGGGAGGAAATTACAGATAGAAGGAGCCATTTAAGCCTGAAGCTGGCTGCCGCAGGAACTGGGGCAAAGACTCATTGACGGTATTGCAAAATAGACTGCAGGGTTACATGTCAAGCTACTAAAACAACAGCTAAAACCACAGTAGGGCTGAAGCTGCATGGCGTTTAGGTTCCTCCTAATTTTGAGAAGATCTTGAAAGAGGCCATTGGTATCTGATCAATACAATAAACCCAACCCAAAGAATGTTGATGTAATTCCTCTTCAGGGCAGAGAAGGAGTAAGGGCGGTGGTGGTGGCAGTGGGCAGGGATATTGATGGCAGAGGATATGTGAGCTAGTAAACAGAAGAAAGTCAATGGCTTCTGAGGGAGGAAAATTAGAGACACATTATCCTTGAGCAAGTTCGTATACCATGTACTAAAGTTCTGACTGCCTTCTAGAAACACTGTGGACATTACCATGATGCTGAGGTGACACGGTACATGGAGCACAGCAATGTTTTAACCTGGCGGTCTCAGAGGGTGCACACATCAGCATTTACC
Organism: Chionomys nivalis; assembly: GCF_950005125.1. Classification (NCBI taxonomy): domain Eukaryota; kingdom Metazoa; phylum Chordata; class Mammalia; order Rodentia; family Cricetidae; genus Chionomys; species Chionomys nivalis. The sequence goes on along the minus strand of NC_080105.1, from coordinate 44,452,489 downwards.
ACACTTTGTGGCTGAATAAACAGAAGCATCAAGAAGCGAAAAGGAAGCTAAGAGAATTTAGCCAGAGGCAGACACAGCCTTCCTAAGTTTCTGCTTTTTTTCCTGACTCGGTTTCTCCAGAGCGAATTCTCCAGTAACAGGATTTAGAAAGAAGTGCAACTAAAAGCATTACTTCCCCAAAGTCACCTCTGCCAGAGAAGTGATTTCTCCTCTGTACTTGGCTGCTGACGGGTTCCCAAGACCAACTCGGAAGTCTTGAAGAATTTGTCATTTTTCGTCTCAACCCTTGCTTCTATAAATCTGTCTCATGTTAAGTTGCCCCCAGAAAAGCAGAACAGTCTAAATTGGAGGATGCTAGGCTCAGAGAAGGCCTTTGGGTTACCTTATGTTTTATCCCACCCATAAGAGTGTTAGTTCTAGAGGCTAAAATAGAAAGTTAGTCCTCAATGACCTTCCCTCAAATCACCAAGAGTACTAAACCTCCAGGCCACACCAAGAAAGTCAACCCCTCTTAGAACAGAGTTAAAGATCTTTCTCTTTTTGTTTTTAATCTTTAATATTATTTGTAAGCTCACACAAAAACCACAGGTTTGCTATTCATTCCTCAATTGCAAGCCCCAGTTAGCATTCATCCAGTACAGCAGCCTCTAGCCACATGCATCACTGAACATTTGAAATGTGGCTAATCCAAAGAGACACTCACTATATCAAATACACACTGGGTTTCCTAAGTACCATAGTTCAAAAGAAAGAATGTCAAATATTTGTCAGATGTGGAAATGACAATTTAGATAGATCAAATTGAGCAATACACATCATTACAATATTACAATACATTTTCTATTTTCTTATAATGTTTTAATATGACTAAAAATTTTAAGATTCTAAATGATGGGTCATGGATGTCATATCACTCATCCTATAAATGTCTGGGATGCCCACACGTTTTCTCACATGTCTCATTACTCGTACAACAGCATCTGAAGGAAGCTGTTGTCTAGGTTCCCTTAGACTTGAGTCTTCCATATAAACTCTTTATAGCTTATGAGCCCCTTATGTCTCATTTATACCTTAACTCACTCCATCTCATTTTAAACCTTGCAGCTTCAGTACAGGTTAAAAGCAGTCACCCTCCATAATGCTTTGGAAACAACGCTACCTTTTTTTATTCTTTGAGATATTTTCCAAAGACTTCTCCCCCCCCCCATCTCCAAATATGGTGTCGGTTAAAATCATACTTCTAATGACCAATTCAGGGATGACAGGACAATGTGGACTGCAGTATGACAGACTAATAGGATCATGAGATTTAGAGTATTTAAATTATGTATTTAAATCATATTTGTCAAATTACAAGAGACAAAATATGTAACTCATAAACTTGGCATGACAATTAAATGAGATTATATCTCTAATGTAACTGGTATATAAAGGAATAATCCATAGGCGTTTATTTCCTTCCCATTATTTTAACTAATGACAAACTACATCCTCCTTGCCCTCATTTAAAATCTGCATTAGGTCTGGTTGAAGGTGAATAGAATTCTGTGTATATGATATTGAAAATCAGTGGGGTAACCAGAGAAAGGCCACCCTTTGCCATTTTGCATTGTGCAGGCAGTTCTGTGTATTTGTGACTGAATGCACTAATTTGTGAAAAATGGCAACTATTTATCTAGACTTATAATGAAAAATAGAAAGTAATTTTCCTTTAAAGTACAGTCAAACACCCCTGAAGACAAAGACTTAAAAACAAACAAACAAACAAACAAAAAAACAATGGAATCAGTCCCCTGCAACTGATTCCTAAGTGCAGCACATTTTTCTGAAGTGCATCCCCCCGTTTTCCATTTGTAGAAAGTTACCATCAGGAGCAGTCACTTCCTGCAAAAGGGCTCCCATGAAGGGGCTGGACTACAGCCTGCAACAACTGGTTACTGGAATGCACGAAGGGAACTCTCTATCTGAGTGCAAAGCAATTCACACACACACACATTCCAGCAGACTTCATATCTGCAAATAACCAAAACCACTTGTTGGAAAATTGTTTTCTTGATATAATGAGACAAGTATCAGGTATCTTCTGTCCACCCTGAAAATACTTTTCTTCATAAATAATACCCACTATGGAATACGGACAGATAAAACACCTTTAAACTTTGTTTTAAAAGAATTTTGTCGTTCCAATGATGCCCTGTGACCAATCTTTACTACACCTGGTCACACACCGACATACAGCATCCGACCACAGAGCTGCTTGTTCAAACATGTTCATTGATGCTGCTGCATTCACAATAGCTATGAAATGGAATAACTCTAGCTTTCTATCAACTGAGGAATAGAAAATGAAAATGTGAAACCAATACACAATAGACTGTTTATTCCGCTGTAAAGAAAACAGTGATGAAACATGAGTGTAAACAGATGGAATGGACAAAAATAGACTGAGTGCAGTACAACGGGTTGAGAGGCAAACACAATGTAGATCCTATCCAACCTTTACATTCATGGTTTAACTTAGACTACTTACAGAAATGAGAAAACCAGATGGATCCGTGAATGAGAGAAACATCTTAAAGGAGGAGAGAGTAGAATATATTCTACTCTATATTCTACTCTACACCTATATTCTACTCTAGGTGGCAAGAAGCAGGAAGGAGGGATAAGGGGGGATGGGGCTTGACTGTAGAAGGGATCAGTGGAATCAGTGGGACAGAGGAGAGAGATGAAGAAGGGACAACTAACACTAAGGATGTTTTTTAAACCTATACGAAAACCTGTTTTATTTGCATCCTAAAACTGTATTATTAACAGAGTTTAATTGGAGTTATCCTATAGAAGGAAGTAATGCTCCTCCCAGAAGATAGAGGTTATCAAACAAAACCCTACTGTCAAAAGTGGGAGGCTTTCCTTAAAATTGTTGGGCAGTGGGGTCACAACCTCCTCCCCTCCAAATACAGACTACTGAAATTTGTACTGGCTGGTTTTGAGTGTCAACTTGACCCAAGCTAGAGACATCAGGGAGGAAGAAACCTCAGCTGAGAAAACACCTCCAGGAGACCCGGCTGTCAGGCATTTTCTCATTTAGTAATCAATGGGAGAGGACCCAGCCCATAGTGGGTGGTGCCATCCTGGAGCTGGAGGTCATGGGTTCTATGAGAAAGCAGGATAAGCAAGCCAGGGAATGCACACTACTAACTACACACATGGCCTCTGCAGCTCCTCCTGCCTCTGGGATGCTGCCCTGTTTCAGTTCCTATCCCGACTTCTCTTAGTGATGAAGAGCAATGCTGAACTATAAGCCAAATAAACCCTTTCTCCCCAACCTGTTTTTCGTCGTGGTGTTCTGTCACAGCAATAGAAACCCTAACTAAGATATCTTTGTTCTTGCTTACTCATATTTGATAAGACCTTATTGCTGAAGACACCACATTCTTTGATTACAGGACATGGAGAAATCAAGCTGTTACCTACCTGAAAGCTTTATCTCTGAGGACAAGCTTTCATAGTTCTAGAAAGGTTTAGCTGGCTGCTGCAGATAATAGTCATCAATAGTTCTACCACACTGTTGAGTCCTGAAAGCTCTAACAAGTGCCCTGTCATCATTCATGAATACAACAGGGGATAAATGTTATGGGAGTAACCAATCACTTACTGATTGAAGAAGCACTCAACAAGAAGTTATTTATACTTGATACCAAAATCATTGTCAAGAACCCAGGATTAGCAAGGTTATAAGACTGAGGAAAGTATCTGTCAGGGATCGAAGGCCCTAACATAGAAAACTATTTTCCCTAACTGGACCGGTACAGAGGCACGAGAAATAACCAGACACAGTTTACACCATCATCGCAAAAGGGCATCTCAGGCTTCTCTCCATCCTGAAGATCTACCTGCGTTTATTCTACAAAACATCTCTTAATCCCCCAGGTAACCCAAGGTGGATACCTTATTAATATTCTGAGGAACGTGGGGCTAGGGAAACACCTGCAACTTAGTCATCAGCTTTGGCAAACACCTGTCCCCAGGTGATCTACATATTTAACAAAAGAGAACAAAAGAGAAAGGAGCAGCACATCCTGGCTATTGTTGGGACAGTGACAGTCTGTGCAGGTCTACATGACCACCTCAGGTGAAGCCCATGGCTTCAGAGACTGGCTGCCATACCATATAGAAATATGGGCCTACAAGTATCTATTACTTTGCTAAACAGATATAGTGTGAAACTAACTTCCTAAAAAGGATAACTATGTCAACCCTCTTCCCATAAGACTCAGGGAACCTTATGGAAGAGGGAATGAAAAGTTTTAAGTCTTAGGTCAGGAAAGGCTGCAATGAGACAATGTCTTATGGGCATGATGAGGCTTTACCCCTGAGCTCACAGCACCTCTGGTTACCTGCACAAGAAGAAACTCGCTGATATTCCAGTGTGGATAGAGAAAAGGGCTCACCAGCCCCCAATCCGACTTGAGGAGCAACTGGCCGATAGGGGAAAGATAGTCCATCTTCTCCAAGGGTGTGGCCCAGCAAAGATACCCATGTTTAAGGGTTTGAGGGAATGGCCTACTCTTTATCCATGTTCACATGGGTAGCACTAATTGTACTCAGTGTGTAACTGATAAAAAAAAAAGTTAATGAATTTGGCAGAAGGAGACACAATTGAAAACATCTGATAGAATGTCAGAGTGAAGAATGGATGTAATTTTAAAAATACATTGTAAACATGTATAAAATTCTCAAACAAATACTTAAAAGAAGATAAAATAAAGTAGCTGAGAACAACCTAAGTCTCAAGTATAGGACTTCTAGGGCATACTGCCTTTGTTTCTTCCAAATGTTTATACTGTATATTTGTAGACAAGCATATATACAAATATGGGTTCATATACCTATACATACATAAGTACACATTTATATACATATATATAAATATGTATGTGTGTGACATTATTTATGACTATTAAAAAACATGTTCATGGGAAGTAGAGAATATTGAATTGCTACAAATCACATCTGACTACCAGGTACACACAGTATTAGTACCAAGTGATAAATGGATAAATCACAAACAATCGCAACCACTAAAGAATGATTTAGATGTTTCTACAAATAAGTACTTACATTCTAATCTCTCCAGTGGAGCTCTGGTATGTTTGGCAAAAACACCAGAGTATTCTTTCCTGAACTGTGTTTATTCCCCAAAACTGAGGGGTACGCTCTGTCCTGCTACACTTTCAGAAACTGAGGAACATCTAGAGACAAGTAACCTGGAATGATACCCAGGCAACCCTGATAGAGGAGGGCCATTTATCCTCAGTCTGTGCCACAGCAGATGTGCCAAGGAGACATCACTGGTTCCAACATGGCACAATTTTCTCACCTATTTCTGCTTTTGAGAGAATAAAACAGTGAGGTACATTCGGATGAAGATTAATGGCATAACCTTTCCAGAGACAGAGGGCTGTGTAAGAGGTAGTAATTGGTGACGAGAGTCCCTAACTAGAGGAGAGAGAGAGGGAATTAATGAAGAGAAGAAAGGGTTTATTCCCCTCCCCCATCATTTTAGTTAGAGCCTCTAGAAATGCCAGAATGCAATCCTCACACAGCATTTATGACCTGCATCTTATCTGATGTATCAGATACTATGTATGTATGTATGTATGTATGTATTTATTTATTTATTTATTTATTTATTTATTTATTCACTCATTTTACGTCTCTAGGGTCTACTCTTTTACTGTGGCTGGAGGGAAATGTATCATCTTCAAATTTATTGAAGCTACAATCTTTTAGAAAAACTCATGGCACTAGTATAGCTTAATCCATAGGGCATCCGAAAGACTTCTTTGTGCACTCATATGTTAAACTGTAAGCTATGCAGGGAGGGAGAGAAGGCAAGCAGAAGCTCTTCTCCCTGCAGGAATCAGCATCGTCTGAGATGTATATTCTGGTCTATTCTTCAGCTGTGGCTTGCAGACTCCAAATTGGATTCAAATGAATACAGGTAGCAGATGCTTTATCCCAAGTTTCACTTTCATGTCTTCCTTCAAGACATATATTAGGCAGCTCAGATAAAGCTACATGATAGACTACGTTCAGAAACCAGCAGGAAGGACACCACAGAGAAGAAATGGGTGGAAAGGAACAATGGTGTACTGCTTACTCAAATGAGAAGATTCTTAGGACACAAGATCTTGTGCTTTTATCTCCAATCAGGCAGATATGTATGAGGTTTGGGAGTGTTCTGAATTATATACATATTATTAAAACTTCTACAGCTCCTCCAGGAGGCTTCTTTAATTTCTTATCGTCTTGTTAAAGAAAGAAAAAAAAAGTGACTCAAATGATTCTTCTTCATTATGACCACGAAGATGGGAAGGGTGCCTCCCTGTGGGAAGTCCATTCGGCGGCTTAATTGGCATCACTTGTGATACCAGAGCCTCTGGCTGCTGAGAAGCCCACAAGTGATCCTTGCCATGCTCACTGCTAGGTGGCTAGGCTACTTAGGAAGTGCAGTGGTTTAAGGGGCATGCTAATGAGCTGATTTATTGTGATACTAGGGGCTGTGTTTTGGAAACCATGGAGAGATGAGAATGCTTCTATTAAAAGGTTGCATGAAGATTTCTATCTGCTTCGACTACTGAGACTTTTAGTCTCAGTGCCTTGTAGAAGGGAGTGACTCTCCCATAGATTCTTTAGCTACCTTTGTACACAACCAAATGTCCAGATAGAAACATATCTCCTCCAACTCCACATTGTTCCAACATGAAGGCACGTGGTAGACTCAACAGGGCTATAGGGATTCACACTAAATCATACATAATATACAATAGGAACAAAGAGAAGAGTAGGATGTGCCAGAGCCTACATTAGAGAATAAACCCCTACCTTGTTAGTATTGGGTCTAACATGACACTACTGATGATGCATGGTAGACACGACATTGGGGCTTTCCTGGATAAGAGCTTCCCAATTAATTTCTAATGCCTAGTGTTTCTTGTTTTCACAACATAGTCTAGATTCCCAACCAGACCTTTAATATAGTTTCCTTAAACAGTCTAGCTGGGTATTCTACGCTTTATGGGAACTGGCTATGTAGCCCATGCTAACCTCTGATACACAATCCTCCTCTCTCAGCTTCTCAAATGCTACTATTACAGGGGAACAACACCAAGTCATACTGAAATGGCATACTGAGCAACATTTCAGAGCTAAATACTTTCATGGGCACAGCATGCTTTCCCAGTGGACTACACCTTTAGTATTGATCTATCATTTAAAGACCGTGAAGCAACAAGCTGAAAAGTCTATTTCTATGGAAATACTATTTTATTCAGTGAGTTTGTATCCAGAATCTATATCTTAAGGAAAAGATAGGGTGCATCAAGGACTTTAAAACCATCGATAACAGACACTTGGATGGCAATAATATGCTAAAACTGCCTTTACATATCAGGTATGAAGCAAGCTTCTGGCACCGGCTCATGTAGTAAAAGGCTGGAAGAAATCCTTTAGATCCATCAGAGAACGGGTCTAGACTTTAATATCAACCACTCCCTGGGGGCTGGAAGATGGGTATGAAAACCCTGAAGGAGGCTAAAACAACTGAGGTTGTATCTGAATACTATAATGAAGATTTCTGAGAGGCAAGAGGCCAAAAAAAAAAAGCACATTTTAAAAAATCAAATCAAGCAATGCTAAAAGCCAACTAGCTACAAGGTAACTTTATCAGCATATCTTTTTTTTTTTCCCACTGTGGGCTCTTACCCTGCAAGAGACTGGGTGTGAATGAGGATTCCCTGTGCTTTCAAAGGGAAATGAATGCATTCACCTGCTTAAACCTGCTCATCTAAGCACTGCTCAGCCAACTTGAAAATGAGCATAGTTAGAATCTGGGAATAGGAGTCAGAAGTCCCATTGTCTTTGGACCACTGCTTTACGATGTGGCACATACGTCATGTCTCCGCTGCCACCACATCTGTGAATCTACAATAATGATTCTTTCTTTGATCTGCTTAGAAGTATGGATGCAAAAATATCCCACGGTCAGGACTTCTCTTTGGCAAACACGTTAAAAAGGAAAGAGCCAGTTTCCATTTCAACAGGAAAGCTTAATAACCCGAAAGGTGAATAGATGTCATAATAAATAAGTGTATGCAGAGACATTAGCATGTTTAAAAGAGAAAATTTATTTGTGTGACACTTAGACGCCTGTCATTTTTTAAAATTCTGTGTGTTTGACCTGTTACTTCCAGCAAATCAGAATGAAGTGCTGTGCTGGTTGATTCAGCCCATGTTATATTGCTTTTGTGCACGCTAGCCTTTTTCAGATGGCTCTGTTGGAGAAAATAAATCATCTGTACAGCTTGCTTCTAGACCACATCAATCCTATTTAAAATATATATCCAGCCTAATCCAAATACCCAAATTCATCCTTTCGAACTAGATTTGATGTGAAAACTGCTCTGTACATCTTTCTGCAAACAAGACATCTGGCGTGAGTTGCCAACTGTCGATCCTCTGCCCAAAGGTTCACGGCAAAGAACTTGCAGATACCAAGTACTGTCTCAATGGTAATTGTGCCTGTGACTTAACCATGGATGGTCAGTATTGCCCACTGCTGTAATATGTTTATATCCTGCTCCTTGGATGCTGCTTGTCAGCAACAGAAGCTGAGCTGCATGTGGAATGCTACATTAGTAAACCGAGGCCGGGCCCATTTTTATCTCTTCCAGATGGGAAATCTCAGAGAGTACCCCTGACTCTCTCCAGAAGTCAGATGCTTATTTAAATACATCAAAATTAAAGAAAGAAAAGCCATGTCTTTTTCTTCACACATTCACTCAATTGGGCTTTGGAAGGGTCATCCTTAGACTTATCTCAAGACTTAACAACTCCTTTATCCTGACACTGCCTAAACACATACAGATGTGTGACCAAAACAAAGGCCAGATATAAATGAGCTCTCAAGTATTCATTTTCAGTTTTGAGACAATCATTTCAGGGCCTGTGAAATGACTCAACTGGTAAGGATTCTTGACATTAAGCCTGATGATCTGCGATAGTCCCGGGGTTTGCCTGCTGGAAGGAGCAAACCGACTCTAGCATGTTGCAGGCTGTACTCTGATCTCCACATCTATGCCACCCTCTCCCACACACAAAATAAATACATAGGTTAACTAATAAATTAAAAGGAATTATGACTTACAGTTTAGAGATTGAGTCTATTATAGCCAGAGTTGGACATGGTGGTGTGCAGGCAGACATGATATTGGAGAAGGAGCTGAGAGTTCTACAGTTTGCAGACGGCAGGAAGTGGACTGTCATACTGGGCACTATCCTGAGTGTATATGAGACCTCAAAGCCTGCCTCCACAAGACCACACCTACTCCAACAAAGTCATACCTACTGATAGCGCCACTCCCTTTGGGGAGCATTTCTGTTTTTCAAACCGCCACACAGAAGGACTGGATAACTCACTGCATGATCAGGCTGCAAAGGTAAAGGGGCAGGAGACCATTGTCCCAGTAAGCCCCTTAGGGTAATCCTTTTAATGACTTCAATGTTCACAGGAGAGGCTACTTTCTTGCCATGTCTTAAAGATCCCACTTGCCAACACTTCTAAGTATGCTTTCATGATGAATAATAAATCCCAACGGGGTTTTGGAAGAGACAAACTCTTTCCAAATTTTAACATTACTCCATAGTATTTCTCTTTTATGCGCTATAAAATAGTTTTAAGATTTTAGGTAAATTCCTTAAAAGGAAGCCAGAGACCTAGAAAAAGAAGCAGCATGACTTTCATAACTTACATATTAATATGAAGCACAACTACTTGTGAGTTATAAACAGGGAAAACTACATAAACAGGAATGGCAACTCAAAGAAGTTACCTGAACAGTTTCCAATTAGACCTGCCAGGGGCACTGTGTGTCCTCCACAGTTAGCCTGGAAGAGAATCACACTGCTCCCTAGTAGGAAGGACTCTGATGGGGACATAATATGGAGAAAGTGGTTACCTTGAGAAGAAAAGAAAAATCCATCTTTGGGAGACAGGGAGAGACAGAAGCATTCCCTTTCCTGTCTTCTACTGAGAAACATGTGATATACACTAACTGGTTCTTCCTTAAACCAAGTTAAACAAAAAACCAAGCTATAGAGATGGACTATCCAGCCAGTGGGTGTGAAATTGTATATACAGCTGCAAGTCTACATCAGAATCACCTGCTCAAGTGGCTATTTGACTAATCATAAAAAGTAAGCAAATCTGTATCTTGAGACTGGAGAGATAGTTCAGGGGTTAAGAGCTCTCATAGCTCATGCAGAAGAATTCTGTCCTTTTTGGAGTACCCATATAAAGCAGTTCCAAAACTCATATATGTTCAATTCCAGGGTGTATGGCGACCTCTTCTGGTCTCTGCAGGGACTGTACACATGCAGGGCACATAAAGATAGGCAGGCACATACACATACAGGTAAATAAAAACAAAATTTAAATAAAAATGCTACATCTTGAGGACTGTCAGACCATAAACTCACAAAGTTGTTTTTATTTACTATGAATTCATAAATAAGATATGTAGTGTTAGAAGAGAATCTGTAATTATTTTTTGTAATAACCCAAGGAAAGCAAAATCTAATTGGAATGCCTAGATTTTTTTTATCATAATATATTCAGTTAGGTGCTAGATTTTCTCTTCAAAACAATTCTGACGTGATTTTCAATAAAGTCAACTACAGATAAACCAAAGAATTCCCAGGGAAACCTTATGCCACTAAGTGGTCCAGTACCGTACTGCATCATATTTTCTATCCAATGATGAGAAAAAGATGGGCATAGATAGATTCAGGCCGTTAGTCAGACAGACAGATGGACACTGACTCTCACAGAGAAGGAGAGCAAAACAAACAGCAGAGAATATTTTTCAGGACTGCACATATATTTCCACTCTCAATGTTATAACTTAAAAGGGGGTTAAGTTTGTTACAATTAAGAACACTTGAGGAACTGATGATAATCTCACTAAAAATAAGAGAGCTGGTGGTGTGCCAGGGCAGAACAAGTTCTTTCCAGTTCTGAAGCCTCAGTCCAGGTGAAAGAGGTTTCAGTTGATGGGAAAATGTAACAAAATGGCAAGAACAGGGTAGTTTTCAAGAAGCTCAATTTTCATTGAAATTCTTGTCTTCTAATGTTTGGTGCTAAAATACCCTTTTTAAGAAGCTCAAGTGTTAGCCGGGTGGTGGTGGCGCACGCCTTTAATTCCAGCACTCGGGAGGCAGAGGCAGGCGATCTCTGTGAGTTCGAGACCAGCCTGGTCTACAAGAGCTAGTTCCAGGACAGGCTCCAAAACCACAGAGAAACCCTGTCTCGAAAAAATAAATAAATAAAATAAAAAAATAAAAAGAAGCTCAAGTGTTGCAGGCTGGGGATATAGCACAGTTGGTAGACCATAAAACCCTGTGCTAAATCCCAGTACTGTACAAACCTAGCACAGTGGTGCATACCTGTAATCCTAGGACACAAGAGACAGAGGCGGCAGGATCAGCAAGCTTCTGTTTAAACAGAAAAATGAAGAGAAGCGTATCTATCATAGACCACAGATTTGGGTTTTCTTTTTTAAATTTTTATCTATTTACTATTTACTGGGGTGTGAGCAGGGTACACACTTACAAAAGTGCAAATGTGGAGGTCAGAACACAACTTTGGGAACTCCTTCTCTCTTTCCATCATGGAGTCATGGTATCAAACTCAGGTACCAGGTACATGGGCTTAGTAAAAGAACAGACATCACCATTGTGTTTTCTTCAAATTTTAGACTTAAAAACAAGAACCTGAACACTTATATTTGACTAATTTCTTAATTAGAAAATTGATAACAAGGACACATAAAATACATAAAGTCAAAACTACACTCCAAGGACAGACTGTGAGAAACCTACAAAACAACAAAGTGTCACTATACATTTAAAATCTTACGACAGCCAAAGACTTGCATAGGAAATAACAGAAGAATCTCAGAGCACACAAAAGAAGACTTTTTTGTTGTTGTTGTTCCTGCTTTTGAATGACTTATCATCCCAACTTCTTCAATGGATTTTGGGTTCATGGATGTCAAGAGTATCCAAATTTTGAGCAGAGGTTTTCTGGAGTAATGGCCCTAGATAGCAGAATCAATTAAAGTAACAACACGTCATTCTCAACCTTGGCAGACCTTCAAAATGACCTACAGAGCATGTGAAAGAAAAGAACCAAATGGCACATGACCATTAGTTCACATTCCAGTGACGAAGCAGAGAGCAGTTCTGGTGGGCCTAGGGTTTAGGGTCTGTTCTTCCTTTCTTCTCCTTCCCTCCATCTTTCCTTCCTGCTTCCTTTCTTCCTAATGTGCAGCTTGCATCAAGACCCACTCCAGCAACACTGACACTCTATACAATTCTGTTCTGCAGGAAATCTGTAGACCTATTCTCCTAAATACGAAAGAAACCCCTGAGCTGTCAATTGAAGAGAGAGACTAAAGTGGCCACGATTTCTTAGGCCAGCCTCCACCTCTCACGGGCATTCACAAAGAGCACAGCCATTCATGAAGCTGAATGGATGATTTGAGGAGTTCAGAATAAGGATGTGGGGCTTTGAACACTCTTCCAAGTTCCCTGGATACAAGATGCCCTTCATCAAGACGGAATTGTCTACTTGCACATTTTGTCATTGAACTTGGTGACAGAAAGTCAAAGGGCAATCATCATCACCATCATTGACTGTCGTCCTCATCAGCAGCCCATTTAATAAGAGCCCGTCAGAGGCATGGTGATGGCTGCTATTTTTATATTCAGAATAGTTCCATGAAAGGATCCTGGTAGCATCCGGCCCCTGGCTATATTCTTAATGAGTTTAGGAGGGCAGCGAACAAACAGCTGCATGTTTTACATTTTTTATCCAAAATCTATTCAAACCTTGGCCTCCAGATGTCTAGCTCCAATTTGTTCAAGACTGCAAAGAAAGAACACACACACCAACACACGCAGAAAACATCTAATCAGGAAACCTGACAGGGGTATTGTCAGAGACTGAAGCTGCCAGGGCATAGGAACTAACTCATACACATTCATGTTGCCTTGACTGCACAGTGAAATTTGTGGTTGCTCCTCAAGGTAAGAAAACCAGGACTGGTGATCTTTGTGTGCAGCTTCTGACTCTAATCCAATACAGGGTACATTTGAAGCCACTCACTATAAACAAGAAACTACCTTGACAGAGGCATTCAATACAACTAGCGCATTTCAGATTCTGAAAAAGAATGCAGTAGACCCATGCATGAACAACACAGCTCTCTCTCTCTCTCTCTCTCTCTCTCTCTCTCTCTCTCTCTCTCTCTCCCTCCCCCCCCCCCTCAGTAGATGACCTATTTGTCTTCCTTCCAAAGGAGTTCCCCACCAACCCACAGGCTTTAATGGAGTCAGAGTTTCCTTTGGTTTCTTGGGTGCTGGAGCAATCGTACAGCTATCTGTGCTTGACAAATAGCAAAATGTCATGGAGGTCCCCACCCCAGAATGGCATCCTACTAGGGACAACTCAGCTGCATTGGGAGATGAATACAAAGTCTTCTTGTGCTTTGAGAGACCTTTTTGTTAAGGTTCAATGAGGCTATCTGCACCTCTGTCAAGATCTCCATTCCAAAAACAAAGACACTATTTTTTGTCATAATAAAAATAACAATGCCCTGGCAGGGGTGAAGTATTCTCCCCAAAGCCTTAAACAACCTGTGGATTTTTGCTATCAAATTGTGATGTTTTGGATTCGTAGCACAATGACTTTTTTCTGCCCTTATGTGTGAAAAGTCAGCAATAGAAGCAGTAAGCATCCACAGCCCACCAGGCAGCTCTCGAGTTGCTGTCAAACCACTTGATTTCACTCAGTGCTTATATTTTTAGTATAAGATCCGATCAGAAGAGTTAATACCATCCATCTGCACAGAGAATGTTATCCCTATTACCGTCAGTGTGGGTGACTTAAATGTGTTCTTAAATGATGCCCAACTGAGGGTGCTAAAAATAAGACAAACGCTAGGGGTTCAAGGAAGCTTAGTGCTAACCCCCTCCTCCCCCCAAAAAACCTGAAGAAATACCTGCAGCAATTACAGTGAAGGAGAATTGAAATTGAACATGTGAACTTACCAGACGCAGCCAAGACATCGGCCAAAGCCAAAGAGTGATTAAGATAAAATCAGAGGACGGCACTGGGTCTGCTCAAGACTGGATTCATCCAGTCAGGCAAGGAAAGAGAAGGCACTCAGAAGTCTGACCCCCTTACTACTGAACTGTTTCCTATGGATGGACTCAGGAAAAAGAGGACTCACTGTCTTTTTTTCAGCTGAATAACCAGTGATGACTTCACCAGGCTCCAATGCACAGCCCCAATCCATGTAATAGATTGTTTTTCTTCTCTTCTCTTTTGTTCTTTGAGACAGGGTTTTTTTCTGTGTAGCCCTGGTCATCCAGGAATTCATTCTGTAGACCAGGCTGGCCTTGATATCAGAGACCTGCCTGCCTCTTCCTTGGGAAGTCTGGGATTAAAAGCGTGTGCCACCAAAGCCCAGCTATGCTTTTCAAGGAAAGACATTCTATTGATTGTGGAAGTCTAGCTCCTCCCACCCCTAACAGTGTGACAGGGAAAAGAGAAAACTGACCAGACACTGGCCCAGAGCATTCCAACTCTTGCCAGTGGCAGAGTCTCAAGTGTGACTTGTTCATCTTTGGGTACTCCGAAAGCACCATGACTACCACACAGAGTCCCTGCTCTGTGATAGTCGGAGCTAGGAAAGAAACACTACTGTGATACCAAGTTGAGTTTGCAATTCGTAGCCTTGAGTAAAACTCACACAATTTATGTTTGGAATTGTTGTTGCTGGTTTGTTATATTTTGTTTTGTTTCAAGGTATGTTTGATTCACACATTGAAGGAGTTAGTTAGAAAACCTGCAGCCTAAATAACTTAACCTCCTCTTAGAATGGCCTACTAACAACCCAGAGAAGCAATACACATTTTACTCTAAGATAAAGCAAACATGAAGCCCTGAAGCATCTCAACAGATGCCCATATTATTATGGGGAAACAGCTGGAACCGTGCGGCCCCACACCAAAGTTTTCAGTGCATATTTTTTTCTTGCCCGCCTGCCAATGTTTTCTGCCTGGATTCTAAGAATAACATAAAATAAAATGCTGGCAGTAGAGGCAGAACTGTTGAGGGTTTCTCATTTGGGGAAAGGGCTTTGAGATATCTTCCCCACAAATCAAATATTGAAGCTCAGATAAAGTCCAGGCACATTGCTCACTGTAGCATACAGAAGAAATGAAAACACACTTCCCATAGAAACATGTAATCCAGCTTGAAAGGGATCTGAAGAGATGGTCACAGGGAGTCCCGTCCTAAGCATCAGAAGATGGAGACTCTATTTTTGCTTCAGCACCAATTTGTTGTGCAACCTCAGGCAAGTTACATAATCTCTTTGAGGCCTTTTCTCGTCATTGTGGTCATAAAACAAGGTTTTCAAATATCTCTGCAGAGTTCAGCTCAACCAGAGTGGCTCTACTTTGTGTCTGTTTTGACTGTGTTTCTGGGTGAGATGTCCTTTGAAAAATAGGTACCCAAGGCCGGGCGATGGTGGCGCACGCCTTTAATCCCAGCACTCGGGAGGCAGAGGCAGGAGGATCTCTGTGAGTTCGAGACCAGCCTGGTCTACAGAGCTAGTTCCAGGACAGGCTCCAAAGCCACAGAGAAACCCTGTCTCGAAAAACCAAAAAAAAAAGAAAAAAAAAAGAAAAATAGGTACCCAGACTTAAAAAAAAAAATGGCTGCTTTTCATAGGCATGGGAAGGTAGTCTGCGAATCTTTCTATGCTATAACACTCAGGCTGCATAAGAAACAATCGCTCTCAGACTTTACGACTGGGGTGGGAGCTGGAGGAAGGGCAGAGCTTTACTGAAAACCAACTGTGCCAGGCTCTGCTTCACATGAACACTTGCTCTTTCCACCATTTGAAGAAAAAAGGACCCCTGCGTGGCAGAAGAGAACGTCCTTTGGGCAGTGTAACTCACTAATGAGTGGACTGATAAGTTCCTCCCCTAGCATCCTCTGGTTTTGTCCCCCTCCCATAGGAAATTTATATATTCCCTTTACCCATCAACGTTTCCTTAGGCTAAAAGCATATTAGGGGAAAAAAAAAACCAAATCAATGGTATCATCACTAATCAACTCCAGTAAATATTTAGTGAGTGCTTACAACATTCCAGGTGCCATTTGCTATTGGCATTAGTAAATTTTTCTCAAATTCTAGATAAAGAAAAAAAGCATCAATTATAGGCAAACTCAAAATCAAACAAACTGTTGCTTACTATACTTGTAGCTTAAAAGACTCATTATTTCATCAGCAGTTTTTGTTTGTGTGCTGTGCTGCTGGGGATTGAACTCGCAGGCTCTCAAATACTGAGCCAGTATTCTACCAGTGAACTGCACCCTAAGGTTGCCCTTGCCCCTAAATGCTGAGGATGAAACCGGAGCCTCCTTAAGTGTTAAGTAATCCTTTACTACTGGACTATGTGGCCTGACCCTCACTTGTTAGTTTCAGAGGTCACTTCTGTTCAATTATATCTGTATATTAACTGAAGATAAAATCACAATCTGAGCAACTTTTGCAACCTCCTCAAGCTGGTTACAACATTGCATGTAATGTCAAAGGCTCTAAATAGTCAAGAATTCAGAAGTATAACACTGGAAGGCACGTACACACCAAGCCTCAAGATGCAATGACATGACTCTAGAAAATGTGACAAATGGCAGTGACATCAAGTAATGCAACAAAAAAAGAAGCCCAAAATCAGACCCAAACATACCTACAGACTTTAAAACAAAAGGATAGGAATGTATTTAGGAATACACACACACACAGAGACACACACACAAATATATATATATATATATATATATATATATATATATATATATGTAACAACAGTCACAGGTATGAAGACAGCAAGGAGGAATACATGAGAGGGTTTGGATGGAGGAAAGGGAAGGGGATAATGTAATAGTATCTTAAAAAATAAGATAAATTTCTAAAAGGCATAAAAGGGGAATAATAGTATATTAACACCAGGATATTCCAGGCAAAAGAAATTAAGATACATAAATTACACTTTACAGAAAACGTATCTCAAAAACAAATCAAAGATTTCAACATAGACTATAAAATCACAGATAGCTCTGAGATTAAACAAGGCATGAAGGAAAGAGGGGGGAATCTGGGTGATACTGTGTTTGGTGACCCAGAGTTTACGTACATGACATCAAGAACATAATAGTAAAACATTAGTTCAGATTTGGTCAAAATTAAGAACAGTGCATCTAGAAAATATGCTGAGAAAATGAAAATAGGAAATACTTTTAAATCACATGTCCAATAAACTGTTGTATACATAAAGAACTCATGAAAGTCTACAGTATGTAACCAAAAGATAAATCTGCAACTCTGAAAGGGCAGTGGATTTGAACACATCCAACACTGCAGAAAATGCAGAGGTGCAGGCCAAGCACACAGAGTGTCTTATCGTCAGCGTCACTGACACAATGAGATGTCAGAGCCCATGTCAGAGAGGACTCAGTTGAAAACAAGCACAGCCAAAGGATACGGCTTTGGAGAACAAAAGCCTCAGACTTGTGAGGGTCTGAAACAGGAATGTAACTCAGCCTGTTTGGAAGACAGGTGATGAAAAGGCTTGTTTTTTTCCCCTTGATTACTGTTTTTTTTTAAAGTTAGTATATATTAACTACCCAGTCTGGAATTGCCACTTTCAGATATACTTATCCAAGAAAATGAAAGTTTATGTCTACATAGAAATGGTGTGGGAGTTTTTAAAACAACTTTATTCACAGCAGCCTAAAGGTAGAAAAAAATGCAAGTATCTTTTAATGATTACTGAATAACAAAGAGTAATCCACACAATAAAATACTCTTCAGAATCAAATATGGACAAATTGTTGATACATACAGCAAGAACAGTGAAGCACAAAGGTATTATATGCATCCATTCCAGATAAAGGGGTGGGATGGGTGACTACTGAATTAATGTTTATACATAACATTCTTTTTTATATTATAAGCATTCTTTTTATATATAACATAATGTTCATATATAACTGAATAATATATGTGTGTATATGTGTTTGTGCAGTATATACTTATAATTAATATAAATATGTGTGAATATATATACATATATATCACATATTTATATAACAATGGAAACTCAGAACTTCATAAAATTACTGGAATATAAATTGAGAACCTATTCCCCTAGCAATGAGATGTTAGTTGCACTATTTGTATTTTTAACCTCTAATTCTCAAATCTCTGTCAGTCTATCAGTCTAGAGGAAATTTTTCAAAGGAACCTAAGCCTTGCAGGGTACAGTGGTGCATATCTGTAAACTAAGACCTCACTACAGAAATCAGAGGGGAGCAAGGTTTGAGTTACACAGCAAGACCCTGTCTCAAAAAGAAAGAACGTGTTAACTCCTTATTAATTTTGCCCTTCTCAGCTCCCGTACCTCTCTCCCTCTGTACCAGATTTTCTCTTCAAAATATAAAATGATTTCTGAAAGCACAGCTTATCTTTCATTCTTAAAGGTTTTTTTTTTTTTGTAATATCGATTTGCTTAACACCAATTTTGCAAAGGCAAAAACACAACTAGGATAAAGCACAACCCAAGAAGATGAAATAACTAAGTCGGTCACTGTCTGAGAACAGGGCAGCATTTTCTAACCCTAAGTAATGTGATAAATCATAGAAAAATCCATTCTGCTGAAACTAACTTGTGGAAAAACATGGTTCCTACAAAAGTACTATTTATGCTTTATAAAAATATGCATAATTTATCAATGTCTCTCTATATAAATAGTAAAAATAATGAAGATTTAACAATAATAATAGTCATTTTTGGGTTCAGCATGCAATATATATATCACTGAAGAATTTTCAGTTAATCATTTTCTTAAAAGAACACATTAATCATTATTCTCAGGGCTATGACAAAACACCCATGAAATACCTAACAAAATTCAGGAAGGGAGGCTTTGTTTCAGCTCATACTTTGAAGGCATAGGCCTTCCTGGTGGCGAAAGCATGGACAGCTAACCACATTTCACCTCCAGTCAGGGAGCAGGGAGGTGAATGTGAAGTTCACCTCACACTTTATGTTTTATTCAGTCCAGGACCCCAGTCTGTGTCATGGTGCTATCCATACTGCATGGTGGGTTTTCACTGCCTCCTTCCTTTGGAAACACCATCCTAAAAACACCCTCAAGTATGTGTCCCTGGTGATTCTAACCATTATGACCCCACTGTCTGAACTTGATGCTCAAATACATCAATTTAAACCACAACAGTTTCTTCTAAACATTAAAGTCTCACTTCCATCCCAGAATCAAAAATACATGCATTCCATCTCTAAAAGTCCCCTTGACCTTTAGTTGTCAAAAGGCCAAAGTCTCTTCTGAGGTTCGAGGCAATCCATTAACTGTGAGCCCCTCTAAAAAAGATTCAAAAATGCCATGGCACAGAGTAAACATTTCCATTCCAAAGGATTAAACAGAAATGAGATCTAGCCTAGCATTACAACCTGAAATGTGATGTAAGTGGAAGAAATGAAAGAACAAAATTTCATTCAACACATCAAATCTTTATACTCCACAGTTACTATCAAAGAATTCCATTATTAATGTTGAGAGTTCTCAGACTCATTTAATTTTACATTGTCCTTCCTTGTAGATCAGTTAAATATACAGCCTAGAACAGAGATAAATCTTTGAGTTACATGTGTCAGGATTCTAACATCAGCGAGCTGTAGGTGTTCTTTTATTTATTCTAGGCCAGCCCATCCAAAGGAAACATACAGGGTGGAGAAATGCCTGGGGAGTTTCGAGCTGCTCTGGCCAAGGAGCTCATTTCCTGCTCCGGAATTGGATGGCGTTCAACCAACTTTAACTCCAAATCAGGGGATCCAGCACCCTCTTATTCATAGGCACCTCCATGTATGTGGAGTACAGTTATAGGCAAGTACACACACACACACACACCTCATTTTGAAAATTTAACAAATAGTCATGATAATTTTCTATAGGAGAGAATTCTAAAAGTTGGTAAGAGTTGGAACTGGAAATGATGATGAGTGTGATAAAAATCAATCAACTGTGATAATGTAATTTCAAAGCTTGTTAAAAATAGCTGTGAATATAAAATATCAACCCCTAAAAACAGTTGTGCATGAGGGAACGCTCAATACTAAATGCACACACATCTTGATGGAAACAAAGGGTGCTGGGGATTTTTTTTCCTTACACTTCCTTCCCACTTAACATTGGTTTAACTACTCCAATTATCAAACTCGTGCTTCCACCACCAGGTTAGCTTTCTAGAGGGTTGAAAGCCAGTTGGTGCAGCTACACATTAAGTGATATGTAAACCAACAAGCTCACACTAGAATCTGTACTTCTCAGATTTGACCTACCTAGAGAATTACAGAACAAGAAATATATTAATTGGGGGTATCAAGCTCGTTTTCATTGGAAGCCAATACACCTTTCTTCTAAACGATCTGGTATCTGTAATTCACACCACCAGTACCTCCGACTCCCAACAGAAGAAGGCTGATTGTTCCGTGTTTCCCTACTGGCACAGCCACCATAACCTGGGCTAAGATTTCTGCTATTGTTTGTCTCCTTATACAAAGAAGAGCTTTTTAGTTTTAGCTTCAATAACTTTTGCATATTGCTTTATAATGTTTAATGCTTTCCTAACTGTTTATAAATGTATATTTTATTATTAAGATAATAAAATAGTCCTAGGGTTGCTATTAAATATCTGTATTTGTGGACAAAAATACTTAAGCACTAAGAGTCTAGGGCACCTTGGCCACAATTGGTAAGCCCATGCTTATTAAAGGTGAATGTGGGCAAAATCACTTTAAAATGTTGTTAAGCTGAAGATTCTAGTTTAGCATGGTTCTTGAGGGGTCTTGAAATAATTTATTTCTAATAACTTCTTAATGTCAACCCTGCTGGTCTCAGTTCAGAATGATTAGCAGAAGTAGGCTGACATGGAAACTCGAGTTGTCTTCAAGTCCAGGTAGGTTCCTGCTCCTGCTCGTCCTCCTCAGACATGCTGCTCAACAGGAATGAAGTCTTCTCGGCCTCTTCCCAAGCCAAGAAGATGTCTCTTCATCCCAAACTGTTTGATGGTGCTGAGTAATCTTTCTTCAGCCATCATCCCACATTTTCCCCTTTTCTAACAGACCTCCCAGCAGTTAGCATCTGTGAGGATGGTAATTTTCAGTACATGAGGGTACAGAAACTCCATGTCCTATTACAGGCTGTCTCTGGCCACCAAGAGTCAAGGCTCGAGACAGGAACACCATCTGCAGGACCTCAGGCTGGCAGAACGGGTACAGGCAGAACATGCCAACGCCTACACTGTCACAGTGTCTTCCCTACACAGCCACCCAAGGACTGGCAGATGAGGGATTCTTTGGAGGACCAAGACGGTGCTCACGGACAGACTGGGAAAACTAACTGACTGGATTCATATCTCAGGAGAGAACACGGCATGGATGTTCCTTTCCTTTTAATAATACTCCATATTGTCCTGTTGTAGGTAAACTCCAGGCTATGACATTCGGTCATTTCTTCATGTTTTCAGTGTCCTAGGTAGTGTCCTATAACTATCAGATCTAAAATGATGGCAGGGTTTGGATTGAATAGAGAGCTAACCCCCTCCAGCTTCCTGCCTGGACAGAAAGAGTTTGGCAGCTCTATCAAGGTGTAAGCACACAGTTCTTTGCAGAGGGGAAAGCATGAATGAAACATTACAAATATTATATAAATGTAGCATTGGTGTGGGACTAGTGGCTAAGTCACCTCAGGGACTAGAGAAAGACAGCCTGCTATTGCATGACTTAATAA
This sequence comes from Chionomys nivalis, assembly GCF_950005125.1. Taxonomy (NCBI): domain Eukaryota; kingdom Metazoa; phylum Chordata; class Mammalia; order Rodentia; family Cricetidae; genus Chionomys; species Chionomys nivalis. Next base: position 44,430,480 of record NC_080105.1, on the reverse strand, counting down.
ACGTGAGGAGTCTAAAATCTAGTAAAATTTACCATATGCCTTCTCACCTCTCAAACCCAACTGAGTGTGTCCTGCAATAACTTAACAAGATCTGAGAGCAACACTGAGAAGGAAGAAAGACAGGTCAGTGTGGCAAAACAGTGATCACATTACTGGGCCTTTCCAAGGCTGCAGTCACACTAGGAGTGGACATTGGACCCTCGGACTCTGAGGCGAGGACAGCTGCACAGAAACTGTGGCTGACAAACACAGGATAGAGTGATGGATGGTGCAAGACACCGCCCACTGTTTCACAAGACTCAGAGTAGTCAAGTTGACACTATACTTTGGAGGTAAGTAAGAAAAAAATGACTAAGATAATAATAAGAATTGTTAGAAGATTAAATAGGAGAAAAACAAACAGGGTTCTAAGGCAGAATTCTAATGCCTCTGATGCTTTAAGGTTGGGTGAGAGGCTATTGTCAAACACTATAGTCTGTCATCAAGATAGAGAGTGAGAGAGAGAAGACAAATCTCCTAGTGCATTTTGAAGGCATAAATTTTTTATAACTTCCATATCCTAACAGACAGAAGTAGATAGCACTGACTGAACAAATCAGATAAAATGTTCTTTTGCTCCAAGCCATCGAACAAGACTCCTTCCAGGTCAGGTTTCAATATTCAGAAGTATGGCAACATGACCTAGGAAGATACACAGCAAGAAAATGAAGCACAGCTGGGCAGCGGTGGTGCACGCCTTTAATTCCAGCACTCAAGAGGCAGAAGCAGAAGGATCTCTGTGAGCTCAAGGCCAGCTTGGTCTACAAGAACAAGTTCCAGGACAGGCTCCAAAGCTACAGTGAAACACTGTCTTGAAAAAACAAAAATAAAAAAGAAATAAAGAAAATGAAGCATAAAAGCAAGCATGCAATATCTGACAAAAGACTACACAGTAAGGCTTTCCAAGTTAAATATATCATTTGTGAGCTAAAGTTTGAAGAAAAAAAAAAAAGTGATGCTTACATTTCAATGAGAGAGCCCAGGGCCAGCAAGATAGTTCAGCAGGTGAACTCGCTTTCAAATCTGAAGACTTAAATTCAATTCCCAGGATCCACTTGGAAGAAGGCTGTTGACAGTCTCCCACAAGTTGCCCTCTACCTTCCACATGCCCACTATAGCATGTGCATGCATCTGCATACACACAAACACACAACGTGAATGAACAAAATGCTTTCAAGAATGAAACAAACATTAAGTACAGTCTGGAAGCTGTTTTGGAACTTGAACTCTGGTGGGATGAACCTGCAGGTGACCTAGTAAGGCTGTGCTTACTCTAGCCCTGGGCCTGCTGAACCCCTTTAGCTCAGACAAAGCCAGGCATGAGAATGAAACATGCCTAATATCACCTTCTTATGCAGTTTTTTAAATTGTTGCTATTAGGAAGGCTTCAATAGGTCTGAAAGCAGAGATAAGGTGTCCAGAGACTCTGAGAGCTGGGATAATAGTCTTTTATCCTGTCAATTGTATTATTTTTAATAAAATGTTGACTGGCCAGTAGTCAGGCAGGAAGTATAGGTGGGGCAATGAGAATTCTGGGAAGAGGGAAGTTTCAGTCTGCATTCGTCACCCAGAAACAGAGGAAGCCAGACACAGTTGGTGCATTAAATGTAAATAAATGTAGAATATGTTTAGTTTTACAAATTAGGTTTTCCTGATTTATCAACAAATTTTATTTCATTTGGGTTTTGGAGTTTGCTTTCACTCTGCTCAAAAAAGATGCTCAACTGGTATTTCTCACACACAGCTGCTGAGTAGTGGGTGCTTCTGAGGCAAGTGGTACTCCCTCGTGAGGTTATTAGAGGAACAGCTTTGACCATACTTGTAATCAGCCGTCATCAGACATAACTTTTCATGGCCCCCAAAGGCTGCCATTGCTCCAGGCATCACATCATTGCTCCAGGCATCGCATCCTTTTTAGCTCAATTCCAAGACAGAAACAAGGTATTTTACTCTCAACTACTATTTCTGTCAGAAAGCCGAGACCTCCTGAAGTTCACCAGCACTCACACTGCTGCCAGCCTTTCCTTTCCCATCATTCCTCAATGAATTCCTTGTCTCCCCAGGGTCTTGCTACAAGCTGAGTGTAACAGTTCACTCCTAGTGAGAGGGCAATGGACTGTGGCTGTGCCCAGGTTTCACAATTCCAACTCAACTCCTGTTGGAATAAGATCAATGAAAAGTCTTCATTCTGTAAAATGGCCTCCATTCGAATCCTCACCTCTTTCCTTTTCCATTAAAGAGACAGAAGTGTCCAACAAACTAGCTTTGACATACACCTGCAGGTAAACCTGCCATGCCCAGATGCAGAGACTGACTTAATGGCAGGGAAAAACGCCTTGCTTGGGGGTGGATGTGCACATTCTTTGAACAATGCAGGACAGAAGCATGACAGCAGTACAGCCATGTTGCTTTGATCCTCAACATAGAGTATGCACGAGAACACAGCTTTTGAGGAGCACAGAAACAAGCTTAGACACCACAGAACATCCCCAGAACTTAGAAGAGCAGGACTTGAATTAGGGTGCTGTAGGAAGAGAAAGAATCTGGCCGGCATCATGGCACAGTTCAGACAAATAAACTAGAATATGTCAAGTACTGCATGCTGAAATAGGGACAAAAAGAGGTACAGCATTTAGTACATGTCAGCACAACACCTGCCACGGGAGAAATGTCGGGGAAGTGCGGTACATGTCTCCCTGGCCAACATGTAAAAGTGTACATTACACACAGCTGTGCAGATTGGAATTAATATTGGCCAGAGGTTATCCTTTTAAAAGTCTCTTTACAAGGTCTGTCCTTGATTGGTTTCTTGAACTCCCGTTTCATGAGGGCTTCCACCATTGCCAGAGCTGACAATACCTCCCTGTCTAGGCTGGCATACATGCAGAACAGCGTCACTGGAACCGAGACTTTTTATATGAGCTCTGGGATTTTGGTACCAGCTCCAATTGGATCTCTTGGCTCCAAATCTCTGCCAAGCTTCTTGAGTTGGCCACACTTCGCATATTCTGCCATAAAGACTGGATGGGAAACTGGTAGGACTGGAATCTTGGCAGTACTTGGCTTCCCCTGGCTTTGCACACGTGCCTCTTCCCCTAGCGAATTTCTCTTCGTTGACTTTTGGTATAATAGATCTTGACAATGGGTCCATCTATTCTGAGACCTGGAAGTCCTCCTGTGGGATGATCCAAACCCAGGGAGCTCAAGGCACAGTGATCAAGCTGGGGTGTGAAGGTTTCCAACTGGAAATACGATAGCAAAGGCAGGAAGGGAAGACTGCAAAGCATAGAGCGACTGCCTGCGGGAGCTGACTACATAACATCTTCAGTCCACTCACGCCAACCACTACCTCCTCTATTTCTTTACAGGAGTCCTGCCATAGGGAGTGTTTCTTAGTTCCTGTCCCCAAGAAGATCGAGACATGACAGAGAAAGACATTACTGGGGATAGTATTTCCTTGATATTCGGTTACGTTTCCATGCATTCCCGTGCCCTGGATCCACAGTCGATTGAACAATCAAGCCTGAACGCCACAGCTGTGTGATACACAGAACATGCAGGGTTATGACAAGAGAGTACACTGAGTACACTGAGACCAACTAACAGCTGAAGGAAATGTCAGAGGCTGAACAATGGCTTGCATATATTTTGTTGAAGTAAAAGCTGCCCCCACCCTCCCGTTAGTGAAAAGGAAATGTCAGCCACTGTGTACTAAATTCTTGGTGCACATGAGTACACATGAAACATAGAGACATGGATTTTAACAGTGTGGTATGATAATATATAGATATGTGGATGTCCTGTGACCTCTCTAATATCTCAGATGATTTATGCTCTAATGCTGAATTTAAAAAAAAAAAAAAAAAGCTTTTTTAGAAAAAAAGTTTAACTACGAAATAACAAATTTTAGCAGAAGAGGCACAAGAGAATCCAAAACAAACTTAAATAATCCTAGCACAGGCCTAGCCCGTCATCTCCTGGCTGGATTTCTTTCCTATTTGAGCTGGAAGTGTGGTTAAAATGCTATTGTCTATGCAGTTGAAACATCACTGTCCTCTCAGTCTCAGTTCTCAAATTCGGGTTGGCCTAAGTCCTCTGCCTCTGATAGCCACGTCTTCAGGAAACAATAACAGCTATCTCTTCTTTGTTTTATGATTTATTATCATTAGCAGATATACAATTATTCCTTGCTTAGAGTCAGATAATAGCAGAAATCCCTGAAAATAGAAATGGCCCTTGCTCATTAACATGGTAGATGTTGGTCACTGATCAGAAGTGTTAATTAGATAACTATATTTTAAGAAAAAAAGCAGAAGAACCCACTTCTACCACTCTTTGTATTAGTAGATTCTCCCCCATTCCTCTTCATAGTGGAAATGTAACAGCATCTTCAAATGGTACTTAAACTAATGTAAATGCAACCAAAGAGCACGATGTTAGCACTGAGTCTGCACTTTCAGACCCTGGTAGTTAGTGTCCAAGTCAAGAAATATAAATATACTACAAATTGAGTTTTGCCATTTTACAACTTACCACAACAGCATATGTTCACTAGAAATGTACAGCTTTTGTGAAGTATTTAACTTAATTTGTTTGATGTATATTTACATAATTTCTAATTCTGAACATATAAATTATTTTGTAACAAATATGATTGTATATGTAATTTCCTTTGCCACGATTGCTTATGAAACACAAACCTTATAGCCTCTTCCAATTTCTATGAATCTATCTTCTGTGTGCTAAGCCAAACAATACCACTCCACTCCAATCCTATTTCCAGATCCCATGTACTAATGGTACTTAAGTGATTTGCGCAAAAAAAGAAAAAAAAAGTCATTTAAACCCTAAATGTTGAGGAATAACAGAGAAAGAAAGAAATCAAAAGAAGAAAGGGAACAAGAAGAAATAGAAAGTCAACAAGAGAGGAGAAAGAAGTAAAGGATACACAATTTCTATTCCAGATAGATAGATCCATCCCTTTTGTCTTCCACAGCAATGATTTTCAACTAAAATCATCCTTTAGAGCCAGGAATGGAAGTTCATGACTCTAACTCAAGCACACATTCTAGAGGCTGAGGTAGGAAGTATCAACAATGACTATGAAGTCCAGACTATGTAGAGACTAAGACTGTCTCTCAAAGCAGAACAAATTAAAGTCAATCATCCTTAGGGCCAACTGTAAGCCAGTTATCCAAATCTCTGAAAACATCCATAGAAAACATGGTTTAACCTCTACGAAGCAACTGCTTTCCTCCTCCCAGGGGCCAAAATTTAGTGATAAAGTGTTAGTGGCTTCACATCTACATAGCTGGAAGACCTCCAGATAACGAAGGAGGATGGAGTAGTCACCTCTAAATTCCAAGTGTCCTTCATCCTCAGGTGCTGAGCAGGACACTCAGTCATGCATGCTGCTACTGCATACTTCCCAATTTCCTAGACTATCCTGCTGACCCATGTACTTGATGAGCCCTTTCCATAGCATGACAAAGGGGGGGGAGGAGGATTGCTATGTATGTAAAGCATCCCTCGTGTCTCTTCCTTGTGACGGTATGAGAGGAATGAGATGAACTCAAGACACTGCTCACCCAAGACAACCAAAGCAGTGCTGTGTTGAGTGAGACATTCTATTACAGAAAAACAAACAAACTGATCCTCTGCTATCAGTCCATTTGAAATAATCACCCACTACTGGTTTCCCATGGGTTCTTGGGCCTAACTAGTCCACAATTTTGAACAGAGTAGGACTTCCAAAAAGGATCACTTAAAGAATGAACCAAATGCCAGAGTGCTGCCAATTGTTCCCAGTATCATCTATTCTTTTTTTCCATCTATTCATTTTTCCAATTCTTGTTATTTCATATGCACTGACTAAAATAAATATTAATGAGTCATTTGCACCACAAGGTTATACTGTTAGGTAAAACTTAAAGACCCAAAAAGTTTTTCCTGTTTGTGTGAATTCATCTTTTACATGCAAAGTCAAACCACCCAAGCCCTGTCTTACTTTCAGATTCCATGACTTAATCCCTGGAACCTGTGAATATGTTTCTTTACAGGACAGAGGATTTTTCACTCATGACCTCGCAGTGGGCAGAATATCTTATGTTATCCAACTGGCCAAGAGAATCCCAAGGCTGCTTTGAAGTGAAAGACATAACTGTGATTTTCTGAATAACTCTCGGAGAGATGCAACATCATAGAATGGAGAGACACGAGCCAAAGAATGTTGCCAACTTCTAGGAGCAACAAAGAAAAAAAGAGAGAGATTCCCCGAAGACACCATTCAGAACAGAACAAAGTCTGACACACAGAACTTTGCCCAGTGAAACCAATGTTGGGCATTTTACTTCCAAAAAAAAGAAAGGAAATATGCTGTTTGGAAATACTAGTATAGTGACCAACTGTTGTAGCAGCAACAGGATACTGTAAAATCCATTCCTTCCTTACTAAGCTTAAAACTTAAATGAGCATCTTTTTTTTTTTAAACTCTATGTTAAAAAAAATGGGGGTGGTAAAAGGAAATATGTAATTTCCAAAGATTTAAGGACAAGTACAATAGGTAATTTATTAGCAAGTCTAATATTCCTTTCTCAACCTGAATGTACTTTTGCCCATCAAACACAGATTTCGTGGTAGGAACTGATTCTAAGCAGCCCATCACCTTGTTGATCCTGCACCCATATCACCCAGGCCAAGCTTCCTTTTAAAGATATCCTCCATCATTTCCTTCCTTCAATTATTCATAGGATTCTGTAAATAAATACTCTGCTTTTACAATGTCTAACTAATTGACATCTGCTCTCTGTTCTGTCTATAGTTTCCCTCTTTCTTCGGAAGTCACACATGACATTGGACATGCATTCATTCCACTGCATAACTGCAAATGTCTTCAGAAACGACCTGAAATGAAGCTCAGACTACACTTTAGGCTCATTAATCTGAGAAGGAAAAAGTAAAAGAAAGGAATTATAAGAATAAGAAAGTACCTTGAAAAACGGAGGAAATAGCTGAGTCGGGAGAGTGGTTGTATTGAAACATAGGACCTGAGTTCAGTTCCCAGACCCCATGTGAAAAGTACTGGGCCTCATGATGCACACTTGTAATCACACTCTGTACAAGACAAGTAGAGATGGGCAGATCCTAGAGTTCCCTGGTCACCTAAGTTTGCTCACTTGTGAGCTCCAGGCCAGTAAAGGAATTCATCTCAAAAAATAAAATAAACTGAACAAAACAAAACAAACAGAAATTGGATAGCTGTTCCAATTGCCACACAGCAACTGTGACAAAATGCATCAATGTGTTGGGGGTGGGGTGGTGCAGGGTCAGCAAGACTGGGAAGAGATTATGAAAGGGTAAGAGGGGTCAATGAACACGATCATGATGCATTGTATACATCAATGAATTTGTGAAGAACAATTAAAAATAAATAACTGTAGACTATGCCTAAGAAATGGCACCAAGGATTGATACATCTGACCTCTACATGCATGTACACACACACACACACACACACACACAAACACATTGCCAAGAAAAAGAGCATGTCTTTTCTAAATACCACATTGCATTACTGGGTTGAACACGCAGATGAATGTATGTTCCAACATGTGGGCATCCTTTGGCAGCAGCAGGCTAAGACACTCTCCAATAACAGTCTGGTTGACTTAAACTACACAGAAGTTAAAGGTGATAAGAAGGAGAACTCCTGAGACCCTTCCAGGGACAGCACGCAGCAGGACTTCCTTCTACCGTGTGACCTTGTGCTTCACAACTTAAGGTTAAACTAATGACAAACCACAGCAGGAGCGCTCCTGGTTTCTTCCCATATGTCGTCAGCCAGACACCCCACCTGTAGCACAGGGCAGAGAGCAGTCTATGTATAACGCTCCTCAGAAATGTCTGCTCACAGGTCACAGATGAAAGTGCAGGGCACAGCCTCCCAGGGCCTCAAAAGGTCCCACAATGTCAACAGCATTGCCACCTGGGTAACTCGGTGCTCCTTCTCATCTCTACTGTTTTTATTCTGGAGTCAGGCTGCTAAGGATAGTACATTGCTGCATTAGCTTAACCAGTTCAGGTGACAACGAGGAAGAATTTAATCCATTACCTCAAATTTTAGCCATCATTTCAAATGGGGTTTTTGTTAGTGAGTACAGGCTTTTAAGTCATAAAGAGAAATGAATGGGAAGTTTTTAATGGAATGCACGCATCAGTTAGTTTAGAGACAGCTTGCAAGGACTGATGAAAATATCAGAGTATTCAGTCCGACAGGAAAATTCTTTCTTTTAGATCAGTTCACTCTACACAAAGAACAATTTTGCGTTAAAAAAAATACTTTTAAGAGGGCTGGCCCGATGACTTGGCAGACAAAGACACTTGCTGACAAACCTCATGACTTGAGTTCAAATCTTTGAACCTACATAATGGAAGCAGGAGCTGACTGCCCCGAAATGTCTTTTGACCTCTATAAGTAAATAGTGGCATACATGTGCACATGAGCAGCTACACGAACAAATGCGTAAGTGTAAACTTTAAAATGCTATTGTGCAGTTCTTATTCTATTTGTGAAAGCTTTCTCTCTTGAACTTCAGTCTCTGTTTTTGTTTTTATTTCACTGTAACCAACACTGAGAATGCTCTCTTAGATCTGTAAAGAAACAATAATCATGTCACATATGACAACACTAGCAGGAAGAAGTGAGAGCGAAGACAATTGACTGGGGATGTTGTGAATGTACAGGAGTCCTCGGTTATCTTCTCATTCTCTTAACACATAGCTGCATCAGGTACTCGGCAGTGGCCAGGCGGGCACAAGTGCGTCTGGAGGGTCACATGCACATTCTTTCTCATTCCTTTTGCTTCTCGCTGTTTCTCTATATTGTATCACAAGATAGACTATTTTATCAGTCAGAACATTAACTTCTAGAATTCCATTAAGGAAGTGAACCATGGTCACAGAATCCTTTTTGCTCGGCAAAGTAGCTTTCAGTGTTGGTGGCATATATTTCATCATGCCAAGAAAGGGAAGGTGGGTTGCTTAGTTAATTCATAGTATTATTTTCTGGGCATCATAAAATGGAAAGAAAGAGGTTAAGCAGTGGGCAGCAGAATTCCCGTTACAGTGTGGAGTTCTTTTCACAAGTGCAATGCATGATGGAGTCTTTACTACTCAAAGCATATGCCTTGAACTTCCAAGACACACAGAGTCCCCATCCCTACTTCACTTTATCAAGACCCCTGGGTGAAAACCTGAAGATCCATGAGCCAGCTTTTTGCTTTAAGTAGGAAAAGGCTATTTATCAGTAGCAATCAAGAACAATGTCGAGCTTCACAATTCTACAAGTCCAGTAGACAACGAGATAGACCTGGATCTTCAGTCTGAAGCCTTAAAGTAGGCCCCAAGTGTCTATACATTTTTAAACTTCCATGAATTGTTCTAATTTAAAAGTCAATATGGGGGGCTGGAGAGATGGCTCAGAGGTTAAGAGCACTGGCTGCTCTTCCAGAGGTCCTGAGTTCAATTCCCGGCGATCACATGGTGGCTCACAAACATCCGTGCTGAGATCTGGTGCCCTCCTCTGGCGTGCGAGCATACATCGAGGCAGAATGTTGTATACATAATAAATAAATAAATCTTTAAAAAAAAAGTCAATATGGAAGACTAAGCATCTTTTGTCTATCCAGTCCAAAATTACTAGGACACATCTCCCTACAATGATTCTCAAGTCACTTCTCTCCTCAAAAGTCCATGAAACATGAAAAGCAAGCACAGTGATCTTAAAAGGGTTCAGCATGAAAAACTGAGCTAAGACACTACAGCCACAGGAAGAAAGTTGCATTAATTTACTAAGCTAAGGACCCTCAGTGTCCTGGCACACTTTTCCATCTCTTAAAAGTTAACAAACTTCCTTGCTGTTGCCCAAATTTTACCTCTGGACATATTTAGCTCAAATACAATCTGGAATGAATCTTCAGTCAATTCAAAATCAAACGAAGAAAAGATAATGACTAGTTAGGGAAACAGCAGGCTAGAATTGTGATAGCTTGGACTAGCTTTTGCACATCTATAAAAACACGCAAGACAGAGAACAGATGCCTTCATTGAAGTAAGATGGCTGAAGATCCTTACCACCAACAGTGTGGGTTATGGGGCAGGAACAACTAGCTGGGAAGCTCATAGGGTCATAATTAAAATACTATGCAATTCTTGATGCATACTTACTAGACCTCAGGCCCTGCCTCCAAGTCCATGTACTCACTAACAGGGGTAATGCAATCATTGTGGTGACCCTTGTCCTACACAGAGAGAAGTGTACATCTGCCAGGTAAGGAGTTATCCAGTGTAAAACAAATACCAGAAACATAGCAAACAAGCAGTTAAAGGCTCCTCGGACTGAATCCCCACTCTCTAATAAGTACTCAAAGATGTAATGCTCCACCCCAACAGAGGGGAAAGTCTCACTTTCTCACCATCCATCATCTACAAACTACAAGGATCATGTTTCAGTGAACACTCCAAATACAAGTCTCTGCTTGCGTTCAAGTTTCCGTTCCCCTCACCATCACCTTCAGATCCAAGGTTAAGGGGAAAACAGAGGTGGGGAGATGAAGAAGACTCAGAAACTGACACCAGACAAAAGAAGAAAGGAAAGGAGGGAAGGGGAGGGAGAGGGGAGGAATTGAGAAGGAGAAAGCATGCGTGTGCAGAGTAGCCCTATCTATATCATTTTCTATCCAGTCTTTGGAAAAAACAAAACCAGGTCAGCTGCAGTCGGTCTTTCCTGTAGTCTCAGATTTAGTCATTTCTTATGTTTAAATTTAATGTGGAAAGCCTCCTGCATGCCACTTTTGATAACAAATAACCCAGGAAACTCTTCAATGCCATTTCTTCAATTATATTTTCTTTACTGCTCCAACAAGATAAATGGGGGGAATCCAAACAATTTTTCATAGGTCAGAGCTTTGGTGCACCTTGTCCAGATGGAGTTTGTTTAACAATCTAGCGATAGCTTTGCAGAAAACACAACCTCGGCAGTTTTTTCCCCTTCTCGGGCTTTTAGTCGATTTCTCTTTCACCACAGTGAAACTCACTTTAAGAAAAAAAAAAATTAGCAGAAGAAATCATTTAATCCTCCAGTTAAAAAAAAACAATGAGTTAGTGGTACAAAGGCAAGCTATTGATTGGCAGGCTCTCGGAAATGAGTAATTTCCTTATGCAAATCGTGGTACATGCATTCACCTATGATGGTACAAGAACGTGTGCATGTGTGTGCATGTATATGCATGTGTGCCTACATATGTACTTGTGCTTCTAGAAAAGATATGTTCTTAGATGACATTGTGAATAATCACTTATTGGAAAATCATCTTTAAAATTCAGAACTTGCTGCTTTGATGGATTTTGGGTTAACTGGCTAAAAAAAATCCATGAAACTGACCCTTATATTTTTTCCCTTTTGGAACTTTTATTGAAGAAAAAGTCATGAGAGAGGAAAAAAAATAAAGATAATTGTTTAGACAAGAAGATTAGGATTTCAATGGAGAATAATCTTTGTAATTTTGACCAAATACAAGTATTATATGCATGTTAAATTAGTACACCACATGGATTAGATATCTTAGAAGAGATACCTAGGCAATCAATGACAATCAAATCAAAAATGTTGCTGCATGTGACTCTGCCAGAGGTTATTATTAGACAGATGTGATGATCTGTAATCCAACTACTTGGGAGACTAACATAGGAGTATGAAGTGTCCATGACTAGTTTGGTTAACTTTGGGAGACCCTGTCTCGAGATAAAAATGCAAAATGAAAGCAGAAAATATAGCTTCAGTGGAAAAGCTAACTATGCCTAACTAACCATAGCGTTAGAGAAACTCTTGTGGAAGATCCATTGTAACTACAAGAAGGGGGAGCAGGGCTTTGTACAATAAACTTTCCAGCCAGGAAAATGACATACTGCTCTTCATTTCAGACAGTAGCATCTCTGCTGCTATCTGTTAGAAAGAAGCAGCAAGAGGGATGGGAAGACAAAGCAACATGTAAAGGCCTATCTTCCAGATCAACCATGCTCATGGACAGAGTGGAGGCACACAGGCTTCATGGGGTGCACCAATCTAACAGGTTGCTACAAGAATTTGAATCTGGAATGACATCTTGAACAAACGGAAAGGAATTCTGAGCTGGGGAAAGTAAATCATTTATCACTTGGATCATTGAAAGGCCACATCAAAAAAAGAAAGAAAGAAAGAAAGAAAGAAAGAAAGAAAGAAAGAAAGAAAGAAAGAAAGAAAGAAAGAACAAGAAAATTAAACCATGAGAACTCATTCCCATGCCCTTGGGGGTTTGGAGATTAAACAGAGGGACAAACATGAAGTTTCTAAAGCTTCAGAGGAAAAGCCATGAGCAGTTCAGTGCAGAATATATGTAGGGCAGGAGCTTTCTCTCACATTCTCCTTCCACTGAGTACCAGTATCCCTTGAACATCACTTAGGGTGTGTCTTCAACACACCAAGGGGGAAGATCTGGTCTTCCTTTCCTCCACCTGACCAGTACTTCCTAAGTGCTCCCACCATGCAACATACTAATCTTTCCAAAGACTTCCCATGTGCACCCTCCCAAACTGCTGCCAGGCTGTTCTCATTGGTTCTAAAAAGGACAAACTTGAGTCATACTAAGCCAGGGACCATTACAGTAGGTACCTTAGCTTCCTTTTTCAGGGAAAACATTGTCCTTCACCAGGCCGAGGTAAAGTGAAGAAAAAAAAATACACTGAAATCCTCACCTGGCCATCACTGAGGACCTAGTGGAAAAATGGGTCAGCAGCTCCCTTCTTTCTCTTCTTTGTCCCAGCTCAGGTTTGCACAGCTCCCACCATGTATGACTCTGATTAAGAGCTTTGCATTACGTGAGCTAGCAGAAAGTACTGGGGACGAGCAGAAATGTTCTACACTGCACGGACCAACACCAGAAAGCTTCTTCCAGGAGTTGACTGTGTCAAAGTGGACATTGAAATCATGACTGACATCCCACTTAAACTTTAATAAGGAGAAAAAACCATGTGTGACATGGCATGTCTGCATGTACACAGTTATAGACATCCATGTTTGTAGCGTCAAGAACGGTATTCATTGAGCCTTTGTTCCGTGGGCACAACCTCTGCAAACCCAGTGATAGAAAGCTAATCAATCAGTTATTTTCTAAGACCATATATCTATGATGTTGTAGCTATTTTCTCATCATCACATGTAACACATGTGTGACAGGCATGCCTTAGTTAATAAGGAAACCAGAACATTTCAATGCAAGACAAAATATCACAAATGAAGCAAAGTGTTAATCTGTAGCTGACTTACAGCTACACCCATTCTACCTCCTCTTCCATCACTTCTTCCCCTGCACCAGCACTGACCACACTCTTTCATGCTGTTTTTTTTTTTTTTTATCCACATTATTTAACTGTGGGACTCTCCCTCCCAACTCATCTTTTTTAGCCTCTACTGAATGATCGTTTTTCCCTGGAAGACTCGCAGACATCAGTCAGTTGTTTATTTATTAAATGAAAGGAATGAATATTTAACTATCTGGGTATAGTAACACATCTCATTTTTATTCCATCCCTGTAACCCTGGCACCTTAAGGGCATGAAGTGATCAAATTACCATACTATATGACCTTTTCTCAAGGGTATCTAACTGGAAAACTTGTCTGAGACATATATTGAAGAAAAATATGGCATAGTAAAGTAAAACCAACACTGTTCACAAAATAAAAGGATAGGGGCTGAGGATATGGAACAGTGTAACACACTTAGCTAACCTGTGCCCCACCACCATAATAACCATCTAATACACACACACACACACACACACACACACACACACACACACACACACGGGCATGTGCCTGGCCTGAGCTGTTCTTTCACCCATGGTGTGCTATACATTGTTTAACATTTATCACCACTGCAATTAAGTTTCCTGATTCAAAATTCAGTGTGAACAAAATGATACATTCACATGTGATGCCAACAGGAAAGCCTTCCATGAAGTGTTTATAGTCTCTCCAGCCATTTTTAGCCCCATAGACATCTCTTCTACAGCATATACAGGAGTGTCTTAAGAAAGACAACTTTCAACACCTGACATTCGCCAGGTCTCTATGCCTCTACGTAGAATTCTTGGAACTTCGAGTTAAAAGTAGATAACAATTTTTTTTTTTCAAAATCCTGGCAACATTTATAAGGTAGAGAAATAACTGTGATAAAGAATGCAAAGCAAAACACAATTTTCACAAAAGCATCAAAGCAGCAATTTCAGTCAGAAGTCACCAGGAGCCTCGCCAACCAAACAGGCTCCATAAACTAGCTGAATGCAAGCTGGGGGCTGAGGACTCCCTTTCTAGGTCTGACAATTGGAGCTGAGTCTAGACCTTTCGCCTGACATCTACCAAGCAAATTCTGCCTTTGCAACTCTTACTCTGCTTCCAGAACACATTGCCAGTGAAATATTAATGCTGAGCCTCCAGAGAATACAGAAGACAACATTCTTTAGTCAGTAAACTTTAAGGGGAATGAAAAACTGTATTTTCAATAAATAATATATTTTTAAAATCCCAAATCACCCAAAGGAAAACATATATTGTTTTAAATATAAAAAATATAAAAGGGACATTGCTATTCATGACTGGATAAGCTGAGGACCCTGAAGGAGTTGAGTCATTCACTGAGGAATGGGGACTGGAGGCAAGCCTTCACACTCTGCAACATTGTTTTCTTCTTCAGCTAAGGATACCAAGGAGGATATAAATACTGTTGTCTGGCTTGAGTTCCTGTCACCAAGTGCTGCAGGGGAAAATACAGAACCTCCAACTCTAGCCTTTGAGATGCCTTTTAGATTCCAACTCCATCTTCACACAACCATAAAGAACCGATCAAGATAATTTGAGATTACTTGTGCTCTGTCTATTGTATCATCATTTGGGGACACTTGATCCTTAAGGATGTATTTGTACTGAATTAGTCCATAAGAGCAAGGATTTCTGCAGTTCCAAAGGCAAATGAACTCTCTAAAAACATCACAACACTCCCTTCGGGTATAACCTGCAAATTCAAGTAGGTTTTGCTGGCACCATTGCCAGACCACGTCCACTCACCATTGAAGTAATAAAGACAATAAGAAGTAAAAACTCCAGCCAACACAAAACAACAAGAGAGAAGGAAGCACCTATTTGGAATGTCCACACAGCCAGATGTGCGAAGCATGGGGCCACATATGTGTCATGAGAGAGACCTTATGTTTAAAAGCCAAAAAAGCAAAACTTCATAACTCATGCTGCTGTAGTGGCTTGGCAGGGCACAAAATTTAATAAGTGCCATCTAAACTAATGGTAGTGCTTCAGATTGGAAAAACAAAGATGCATGAGATTAAGCCTTCTAATGACTACTTAATGAAACTTAAAAGAATATAGATCATCTTCCCTTGAATTAAATTACTCACTAAGTAAGAATAGTTAAAACACATAATCACAGCCCACAGCTGAGTCCTGCAGAGGTTACACAGTGGAGTCAGTGATTATATCCGGCTTTCAGGGAAGCCGAGTCACTGAGGAAAATGACTTGGGTGATGCAGTCGCTGGAAGGGTTCTGTTAACACAACTTAAAAGAAAAAGTCTCGCATCTTCAACAAACGGTGCTGGAAGAACTGGTTGTCAACCTGTAGAAGAATGAAAATAGATCCATATCTATCGCCATGCACAAAACTCAAGTCCAAATGGATTAAAGACCTCAATATCAGTCTGAACACACTGAACCTGATAGAAGAAAAAGTGGGAAGTACTGTATGACATATGGGTACAGGAGATCACTTCCTACGTATATCCCCAGCAGCACAGACATTAAGGACAACATTGAATAAATGGGACCTCCTGAAACTGAGAAGCTTCTGTAAAGCAAAGGACACTGTCACTAAGACAAAAAGGCAACCCACTGACTGGGAGAAGATCTTCACCAACCCTGCAACAGACAAAGGTCTGATCTCCAAAATATATAAAGAACTCAAGAAACTAGACTTTAAAATGCTAATTAACCCAATTAAAAAAATGGGGCACTGAACTGAACAGAGAATTCTCAACAGAAGAAATTCAAATGGCCAAAAGACACTTAAGGTCATGCTCAACCTCCTTAGCGATAAGGGAAATGCAAATTAAAACAACTTTGAGATACCATCTTACACCTGTCAGAATGGCTAAAATCAAAAACACCAATGATAGCCTTTGCTGGAGAGGTTGTGGAGTAAGGGGCACACTAATCCATTGCTGGTGGGAATGCAAACTTGTGCAACCATTTTGGAAATCGGTGTGGCGATTTCTCAGGAAATTTGGGATCAACCTACCCCAAGATCCAGCAATACCACTTTCGGAAATATACCCAAGAGATGCCCTATCATATGACAAAAGTATCTGTTCAACTATGTTCATAGCAGCATTGTTTTTAATAGCCGGAACCTGGAAACAACCTAGATGCCCTTCAATGGAGGAATGGATGAAGAAAGTGTGGAATATATACATATTAGAGTACTACTCAGTGGTAAAAAACAACGACTTCTCGAATTTTGCATGCAAATGGATGGAAATAGAAAACACTATCTTGAGTGAGGTATCCCAGACCCAAAAAGAGGAACATGGGATGTACTCATTCATAATTGGTTTCTAGCCATAAATAAAGGACATTGAGCATATAATTTGTGATCTTAGAGAAGCTAAATAAGAAAGTGAGCCCAAAGAAAAACGTATAGTCATCCGCCTAGATAGGGGAAGTAGACAAGACTGCCGGGCAAAAACTGGGAACTTGGGGGTAAGGTGGCATAGGGCTAAGGGGAAATGGGGTGAGAAACCTGAGAAGGGGAGGACGGGAGGAGCTTGGGGGAATGGGATGGTTGGGTTATAGGAAGGGTGGATAGGGGAGCAGCGAAGTATATATCCCAACTAAGGGAGCCATCTTAGGGTTGGAAAGAGACTTGACTCTAGAGGGGTTCGCAGGTGTCCAGGGAGATGTCCCCAGCTGGTACCTTGGGCAACTGAGGCTATCCTATACTGATGAATATCTTGCATATCACCTTAGAACCTTCATCTGGAGATGGATCGAGATAGAGACAGAGACCCGATTTGGAGCAATGGTCTGAGCTCTTAAGGTCCAAATGAGGAGCAGAAGGAGGGAGAACATGAGCAAGGAAGTCAGGACCACGAGGGGTGCACCCACCCACTGTGACAGTGGAACTGATCTATTGGGAGACCACCAAGGCCAGCTGGACTGAGACTGAATAAGCATGGGTTGAAACTCTCTGAGACTCTCTGAACATGGCGGACAATGAAGGCTGATGAGAAACCAAGGACAATGGCACTAGGTTTCGATCCTAATACATGAACTGGCTTTGTGGGAGCTTAGCCTGTTTGGACGCTCACTTTCCTGGACCTAGATAGAAGTGGGAGGACCTTGGTCTTCCCGCAGGGCAGGGAATTTGGACTGCTCTTCAGTATCGAGAGGGAGGGGGAATGGAGTGGGGGGAGGAGAAGAGAAGTGGGGATAGGGGGAGGGGAGTGGGGGAGGGGGCAATATGTGGGAGGAGGGGGAGGTAAATGGGAAACGGGGAGCAGGTGGAAATCTTAATTAAAAAAGAATAAAAATAAATAAAAAAATAAATAAATATAAAAAAAAGAAAAAGTCTCGTTATAAATCATCTAGAACCCAGGCCCCAGAAGAGAAAGGGGTAAAAAGAACAGGATAAATTATTTGCACTCTAAAGGCAAAAACTTAAGTGTCTTTTGCTCCATAAGATCTTTCTAGATCGGCTCAGTCAACCCACATGGATCTCATTCAAATTCCTAGGCATTTTCACTTCCATTCATTTGGAACATTTAAGAGACTGATTTTTAATGCCAGTTATCACACACATTTGACTGTATGATGCATTTGACTGCATCAATGCTTCTTCCTGGCAAATTATTACACACACACCACCACCACACAAAATGTATTCTTGCTATATAGGGCAACACATGTCAAGGACTCAATGTCTGTGTTCCAGAGAATAGGATGAGCACGTGGAACCTTTGGAGTCATTGGGTTGATGAAGACATGAGGCTTGGGTCCTTAGGACAGGTTTGGTACTTTAGTAAGACACAAGAGATCTTGCATGCTCTCCTGACTTCCTCCATCCCTCCCTTTCCCTTGTCTCCTCTTCCTTTCACCTTTGCCCACCTCCTTTATCCTTTCCTATACTTTCAATCACACAGAGTAGAGGCCATAGGCACACACAGCATTGTGGGGTAACTACAAGAGAAGTGGCCTTTGAAGAAACCTAACATTTATGATAAGCATCTTTTTTCCAGGCATTTCAGGCCCCCTCAAAAAATATGGGGAGTAAAATCCTATTCTTCAGAGTCCCTTCTACAGAATTGACTACATCGAATTGAGAAACTAAATAACATGATTGATTTAACTGATTCCTTCTGAGAAACACATAATTAATTAAATACATATCACTGTGCCAGTGGCAGAGAATACTGTTAGACACACAAAGATGACTACAACCTCACCAAGCAAAATGATGCTATAGGACCATTGCTCTGTGTGCAGTCTGTAGCCTTGTGAAATGCCGTAGGACAGTATATGACTGTAGTAGATAATATAAATGTGTGTGTGTGTGTGGTGTGGTGTGGTGTGGGACAATGATCTGTATTCTGTCAATTATATTTTAAATAAACGCTGATTGGCCAATAGCCAGGCAGGAAGTATAGGCGGGACAACCAGACAGGAAGTAGAGGTGGGTCAACGAGAACAGGAGAATTCTGGGAAGAAGGAAGTCCATTCCTCTGCAGTCCTGTCCCAGTCACAGAAGAAGCAAGATGTGACTGCCCCGCCGAATAAGGTACTGAGCCACATGGCTAGCACAAACAAGAATAATGGGCTAATATAAGTTATAAGAGTTAATAAGAAGTCTGAGATACTGGGCCAATCAGTTTATAACTAATTTAGACCTCTGTATAATTTCTTTGGAACTTAATGACTGTGGGGACCAGTCAGGTCAGAAAATTCAGTCAACGTGTGTGTGTGTGTGTGTGTGTGTGTGTGTGTAAGCCTTATATTAGAATGGACAAATTATTCAAATAGTCAGCAGTGCCAAACTGAAGAGTGTTTCAATATTCTCTTTGTTGTTCTTCATGTGAACTTCATGTAAATGTGAACTGATGTTTTACATTTTTCTTAGTAAAAAACTTATTCAGCACTCCCAGGTATCACAATCCTGGGAGACTCAAGATGAGGGTCTTTGAATCAGAGATGCATTCAACAGGTGGGTCTGGCTGGGGAATTCTGAGCCAGCAACATGAGGAGTGGGGGAAATGCAAATGCATTTGTTCTTGCGAATGGACCATGCAGAACCAAGGGTCAAATGCAAAGAATATGAAGATCATGGAAGGGAGATAGGCTGTGACTGTTGTAGATTCAATCAGACCAATTAGATTTAGTAATTTCAGTTTAAGATGGGAAGGAAGAGTACAAAATTAAGGCCTCTGCCTTAGGAGATGGAAGTGAAGTTGCCATGCCATTTACACAGAGAGGGAAAAGACCATGGTGCTGGACCCATTGAACTGGTGGGAACCTAGCAGAGATATCTCTAAATAATTTTCAGAGTTAAAATGAATGCAAAGCATGCTGGTAGGGGAAGACTTTCACTCTATGTCACTCTGTGACCACTCAATGACAAATCATCCATGATCATCAATGACCACTCATCAAATAAGGAGGCCCAAATGAGATGACTTGTAGTCTGTTCTCACGGTAGGAGATGACACCTCTACTGTTATATTCCCATTTATCCCGTCAACAACATAGGAAATCAACATAAACCACAGCCTTGAAACTGGGAAAGAGTTCTAAAAGTAAGATAAGAGGATTTCCTGCTATCATTCTTTCTAGTACTCTCCAGATAATCAAGGGCAGCCATTGAACCATGCCCACACCTGCACCTGCAAAACGAGGCAGAACTTTTTGTTTTTCACCCATGTCAGTGAGGTGTAATGAGCAGGCAATAACTGGGACTGCTGTGGAAATCGCTGCTCTAGGAGACAATTCCTGAACACACCTTCTCCATGCCTCGTTCTGTCTGCCTCAGTTTCCTGTCGCCTCCCAGCAGCTTTACAGCCCAGGTGTCGTCTCTAATGTCTCCTTGCATGATATGGCAGATTGAGATAAGAAATGAACAGATGGATGGTACAGGTACCATGTCCTGGCTATTCACATACTCTCCAGAAGAGCTGAAAATTAGATACCATGCCAGGATTAGGCCAGCGCAGGCAGAGAATGGACCCTGTGCACTGTAGTCAAAAGAGCTTGAAAATGAGACTGTTTACCTTTATAATAGGAAATATTCTATATGGGGGAATATGGAAAACTCATGGGGTCAGTAAGGAAAAACTATAGGCTAAATCTCAGAGTACCAACCTAAATTAATATTCAAGGTCACATGATTGAGTTGTTCTCCATCAGAAAGATCAGGCAACAGTCTTTTATCACCGCAATTGATGAGCAAAACACCCCTATGATACATGGCATCTAAAGACTTAGGAGATGGAAGTGAAGTTGCCATGCCATTTACACAGAGAGGGAAAAGACCATGGTGCTGGACCCATTGAACTGGTGGGAACCTAGCAGAGATGGCAGAGGCAAAGAGAAGGCAATGCCTGGGAGTGCTGTGGAAGTTGCTGATCTGTGTGATACCTTCTGAATACACCTGCGCCATTCCTTATACTGGCCTCAGTAGCCTGTTACCTCCCCGCACCTTTACAACCTAGGTATAATGCCCGTGCTTCAGCATCATGCAAAGCAATCAGGACTGAGATGCCTCAGAAAGTTTGCCTGACTCTTCAGGCAAGACCAACTTCCTAAAAGATTCTTCTGCTTTGCTTGGGATTCATGTAAGAGATCGACTGCATACAGGCCTTTGAATCAAAACAGAAATTCATTAAGGATCATATATAATATACTATCAGAAGGGCTGTCAGGAAACACTGTAGGCAAGCAGATAGGGAAAGATGTGAGGAAGCTCGCAGGCATACCCTCTCAGTCCAGTTTTGAAACACAAGGTTTGGGCTTTACAGGAAGGCATGAAGGGTAAGACCACCACAAAGTATCTCAGAGTGATGTGTTATGAGCCAGTCACTGGGTACCAAACAGAGAAGCTCAAAGTCAGCAAAGGCCACAGAAGACTTGTAATGTTTGTGATGCAGGAGGATAAAAAGTAAACCCCTGAATACAAAAAGAAAAGATGTGCATACAACTGGAATGGACCTTTCTTCTCTCAGGAGGGAGATTGTGAACTCAAAGGCCATTGACAAATTCAAAAGAGCACATTTTAAACGTCCACATACAGCAGCTCTGCTCAGGTCTTCAGAAAGTGACCTAGGATGTCACAGGATCCCAGCGGTATGCACATAAATAATAGGCTTCCTCTGCTTCACCCAGAGATTGCTCTAATACATAGCATCACCTTTCTATGTAAACACAGCTAAAGCAGAGGAACAAGGGCAGATGAATCAAAGGAATTCATGCTGGCCCTGCAGTCTTGTGGCTGGTTACTAATATATTCCCAGGTTGCTCAGTAGGAAGCTTGGGTCAGCCAACTGGAACGTGGCATGGTGAGCTTTCCCTCTGAGCTGCAATTATGGAGGCACTCTGCTTTGATAACCACAAACCTGGGACCTGCAGAGACACAGTCCTCACTCTGCCCTTGGGCCACCTGCTGTGCCCTACTGGAAGCCTTGCTCAGCCATGGCTGGGCTTCTGGAAGGTAACTTACAAATGGAAATCAGAGGCTTGTGAAGCCACAGCACAGGACACGGATAGACAGACACTCCACCCAGGTGAGGGGCTGCTGCATCCAAGAGCATGTGGCATGCTTGGAGTGCTTTTGCGATGAAGGTCTGCAGTGTTCCATACAGTTCCCCACAAAGAACGGCTGGGCATCACGGTGCTATGAACATCTGAGCACAAGAGAGAGTTATATGCTACCTAGAGAGGTTGTGAGAATATCACGGATGCCACCTAAACACAAAATAAACACATGGGGAGAAAGTAAAACCAAAGGGATACCCAAGATTAACCAGGGCAAATAGAAAAGAAATGCCGCCCAGTATAAGCTGGCCAAGGACATGTGTCCAAGAAGATAAAACATAAAACTGTCCTCAAAGGATGGTTTTGTGGACAGAAGGTAAGTGGGAGAGGTGATCCTGGCTGATGACATAACTATGTCATCCTCATTAAATCTAGTTAGTTCTCCATGTGCTCTGCAGCCAGAGATTAAAGCGAGGGTGGAAGAGCAATACTCAAAGAAAGCATTTGTATTTCACATGGAGATGCTTTTCCTGTGGTTATTCCACACACAAGACAGTATCACAACTACACATGGCATTTGCATTGCTGTTTGTGCATCACAGTGAGCTAAAGTGGGTGTTTGAAAATGTTATACTATATCTGTATGAGGGACTTGAGCACTGCAAATTTTTGTGTCAAACCGATTTTCTGACGAAAAGGATACTCCCGGGATTTATATTTTATTCTGTAGGAATACTCTCCATGCCCTTATTGTAGTTATATGCTCACATTTTAGGTTTATATTTTTCAGGGGTTGCTTAGAACTCATGCACGCCCCTCTCCACTTCTGTTGCCAGTGTTCACGTGATAACATGGGCAAAGAAAGGCAACACACAAGGCTGCATCTGATGCAGACGCTTCCTGAAAAGGGCAACATTCGGTATGCTTGCTTTATCCACTGAAGATCTCCAGGAAAGCATATTTTATTTCATTTTAAAACTTCCATTTTACTTTAGATAGAAAATGACAAACTACTGTGTGTGATTAAAAATACACAATGACATATTTTTTCCAGTACACAGAGCTACAGAGTATAATCAGCCCAAACCATCTTCATGAAACATCTCAGATCTCTTGCTTGAGGTAAGAAAGCCAAGGAGGCTCTTAGATAGGACCTGCAATTGTACGACTGAAGGCAAATCTAGAAATAATCTGCATTTGGGCTCCCCACATATTGCCTTGGGCTCCTGCTCTAAAGGGATTAAAAGTATAATTCTTCTCTTCAAAACCACAAAAGAACTAATGGAATGAGTCCCCTTCCCCAGCAATTCCTCTATAGCTTTAAGAACTGCCGACTCCATGAAATTCAGCTGAATCAATAGTTTGGATTACAGAAAAAAATTCTCAATGACCTTTATTTATTCTGCTGCTTTCTCTAAAATGTTGGTGATTTCTACCAAATAGAATTCTACTGCTAAAATTAAATATAGATTGTAAAGTCAATGTCATTAATCTTATTTGTTGTTATTCTTGCTATATGAGGATCGGTCTGCCATCATTATATATAATTCATGCCTGCTTTTGGTGCACGTGTTTTCTGTTTTGTTAGTTAAATGCATTAACCACTTTTTATTTTCACCTGTGGATTCTGTCATGACAGTTCTCCCTCACCTCCTACTTCTGCTCCCGTACCAGCAAGTGTGACATTTACAAGATGTGCAACATTAGAAAGGTATATTTTATTTTCCTAGGAATTACCTTAGTTTGATGTGGGAGTCCCCTCTGTGTGTTATGATTACCATTAATGAAAAAAGAAACTGTCTTGACCTGTTGATAGGGCAGAACTTAGGTAGGCGGGAAAAACTGGACTGAATGCTGGGAGAAGGAAGGCAGAGATGAGAAGCCATGGATCTAATGCCAGAGACAGACATGCTGGAACTTTGCTGGTAGGCCATGACCTCATGGTGATACACAGATTAACAGAAATTGGTTAAATTAAGATGTAAGAGTTAGCCAATAAGAAGTTAGAGATAATGGGCCAAGCAGTGATTTAATTAATACAATTTTTGTGTGGTTATTTCAGTTCTGGGCATCAGGGACAAACAAGCGGTTCTCCTACTACATTAGTTCCTTTAGCAGTGTACTGCTAAGAAAACTTTGACTTCAAATACTTTGTAATTCCTCTGTACAAAGACTCATATAGACAACAAAACCCCAAAGCATTTCACCTCATTTCTCTATGGGGAAGAGATGAAATGAACTAGATTAGAGAAATTATTTCAACTCCACATTATAGTTTAAATATTTCCCTTATAAAACAATCTCATTAATTTCAACTTTTTGTTACCAGCTTTAGTATGCTAATCTGAAAATAATTCCTGGAAATCACCATTTCACTATGCCTGAGTGGAAATAACAGCTATAAGGGACTGGGGCTGCAGCTTGCTGTAGTATGTGTTAAGACCCTTCATGCTATCTCTAGCACAATAAAAGAAATAATAAATACAAAAGAAAATAAAAACAGAAAGTGATGTGAAGTTAATACTTAGTTCCTTATAATATCATGTTTTCAATTTTTTGAAGGTTCATGTATGTAAAAAGTAGATCTGCCAGTTAAATATTTTAATTTTTATTTTAAATATATGGATGTTTGCAACGGCATAAACGAATGCAGACAGATTGTAAAAATATATACAGCTTTAATGGGGAAATAGACTTACAGAACCACCTTTCCGTGGAGACCAGGAAAGCCGAAGCAAGTGCTGCGAGCATGCTGGTCAGATTTATAGGTAAACATTAGCCCGAGGCGAACACGCCCCCTAAGGGGCGGGACTTATCCCTACAGATATTTTGACTGCAAGTATGTCTTTCAACCAATAGCATGCTTTTGCTCACAGAGGCCCTGAGCAGGTATTGGAGTCCCTGAACCTAGATGGTTGTGAGCTTCTGTGTGGTGCTGGGAATTGAACTATGGTTCTCTTGAAGAGAAGCCTTGTGCTAGTAACAGCTAAACCATCTCTCCAGCCCCTTAAAATTAACAGTCATGCTCATTAAAACCAAGTATTTGAGTTTTGAATTAGGTTAGTTCCAGAACACTTGCTTGTCAATCACAAGACTATAGTTTTGATCTCCATCATGAGGGGTTGGGGAAGACTCAAAACTTGAAGTCAAAACTTACGCTTTTAATTTCCAATCTACTACACAAGCTCCATAATGCCTGTTGTTTTAAAAGTTGATTGTTTAAAAGTGTTACAAGTAGCTCTAGAGAGATGGCTCAGAGATCAAGATCACTTGACTTGGGTCTTGTTTCCACTTGAATGGAACAGTCACAACTATCTATAAAGTCAACTTACTGGGTCTCCAAGGCCCTCTTTTGATCTTCATCGGCTCTAGGAATATATATGGTACAGATGACATATATGCAGGCAGAATAATTATACACAGAAAACCAAAATACACCTAAAGATTTTTAAATTGCCATCAACTTGGATTCACTCCTCCTATGGGGTTTGAATCAATGGAGACACACATGTATATTGCAGCTCTTCAAGAAAATGGAAGAAGGCTAAGCATAAACAAAATAAGAATTTAGTGTATCATTATGAGACAGAAACGAATGAGCATTTTGAGCCACAATGATAGTTAACATTAAAATGATGTTAATTCATGAAAACCTCCATTCAGTTGGTCTCTATGAGCCCAATTCAGACCAACACACATAGCCCCTTCTTTGCGACAAAAACTGAACATTCTCTAATGTGGACATCACATCTACATGATCCCTCTGAAGACATTTTATATGATAATTTTCTTTCTTTGTTGCAAATACGTTTTTAAAAAACATCCTCCACTTTCTTTCTTTCACCTTCATTTAACCAGCACAACTTTAGGTGCCCAACATCACATCATCGTCTTTGGACATCAGGCGAGGGGCCCCAGACAAACTCTATTAGAAAACATGTACTTTCTGTCATCATTGCAGTGAATTACTTCTGGCACTAAACGGCTAAGGAACCATTTCTGGTAAAAGCAAAGCCAAGATGCAGTAGCAATTTCTCCAACTGAAATGCAGTATCATCAATACACACATTTAGGATGCACATAAAACTACTAGGATGTCACCCCTAAACCCACCTGACTCTCTGAAAAGCTTCTGGTATTTTTCTTTAAAGCAAATACGTCTGCTTTTTCTTTAAGCTCTTTAAATCCACACATTCCCTTACCTACGTATACATCCCCATGAAACAAAATGGTCCCCAAGCCATTTCAGAAAAAGCAATCACACAAAATGTGAAGATAAGTTTACAGAATTGAGTTTTGAGGTAACTCTAAGATTTGAACTTTCAAATTAGGTTCAACCACACACCACTGACTCGGATACTCGTCTCAGTTCCCTGTGACTTTCCCGTGAAATCGACCCTACGTACACTTCTGATATCAAAATGACAATATCATTCACCTTAACAAGGGACTCTCTGGAAGCATGAACTGTCTAGGTTATTGCTCCAGAGACAGTAATTAAACCTTTACCAGTTCACGCACATGTCCCAGTGCAGAAGCACAAAGCCTATTATGTGATGCTTATTAGCTATTCGCTGTGTTGAGAGAAGAGGCCTGACAGGGGAAGGATAAATGAGTCTTGCTTTATTGCTACATGTATTTTTAAAAGGAATCTCTACTGTAACGTGACAGGGGTAACTTCTCCCAGTGTGTCTGAAATCATTCAGTAAGCACCACATGGTGCAGTAATGTCACCCAGCAGTGGGGCACCAATAACTCACAATTGCTTTCCCTTCATACTTATTTTTTAAAAAGCTAAACTGTATTGAGATGTAGCACTCCCCCTCAATGTCCTTCCATGAGGATTGGCTGAGCACTGGTGGATTTATTCTATTTTAACTGTGGAGGACACCGAAGGAAAAAAAAATCAGTGTGTAGGAATGGAGTCGAATGGGCATCAGTAACGATTCTATCTACATGAACTGTCAATCAAACAAGCCCCCTCTCAGGACAAAGTAGGCTTGTGGCACACACTAAGTTGGCCAATGAGGCCAGCATTCAAGTAACTATGAGTAGTCAAATGACTTGACCCATTAGGGAACTGTGATTTCATTCTTTTTTATTATGATTTTTATTTTGAGCCAGAGTTTTAATACATACACAGAATATACATAGCACCTCGAACTTACTTTGAAGTGTAACACATATTTTCTGAAGCACACCATGTTCCTGCCTCAGACTCCTGAGTTGTGGGATGACAGGCATGCACAACTATGTTTCTACTCTTAAGCTTCAACTTCACATATGAAGAAATAGTTCATGGTATATAAACCAACTGCATTGTAATCCCTAAAAATGTAGATGTTTAATCTAAGATCAAAGTGTCCAAAACTCATGATGAGCTAAGTCAGAAAGTTGCCAGGTCATTACCAAATGATGAAAATGGGAGATAAAATGAAATAAAAATAGCTAGTCTCAGTTCCAAGCTAATATTAAAGATCTAAAGAGACGATAACATTAGAATGCCATAATTCATCATAACACAACCAATCAGAAAACTCTTCTTTATTCATATTCAGTTTTTTTCAGAATGACCACTCTTGGATTATCATTAAAAACGATTGTAGAATTGTCTTTAACTCCAAACATCTGCTTTGGGACTACCACTATACAAAATAAATAAAGGAAATAAGACTAAAAACAACAAAATACCTATTATGAAACAAGACATCATTAATCAACGGGGGTATGGAGGAGCAGAATAAAGACCCGATCACAGTTTTCCCAATGAAACTTCTGTAGTGATGACAGCTAAGCATGCATAATCACAGAGCACAGATCAAATTTCTCTTACCGAGCCCTGAATAACAGACCTCCGTCAATGTCACTGTCTCCGAAAGCAGGTGTTGACTAGACAAAGACTTGATTTTGATCCACAGCCCTGATGAGTCTCACATGTCTTCAACAACCCCTTCACCCCCTCGGAATGTTTGAAAAGCATCAAGTCAGCCCAACCATATGCCAAAATACAGATTATCATGACATGTAAGGAAAGGAAATGCTTAATAAGTCTTGTTAAGAAGTGTGAAGCCTGACATTTTTCTGATCGAGGTTACTGGAACCAGGGACCGCAGTGGTGATGAAGACAGTCATCCAACGGCAAAACAGCGGGAGGCAGAAATCAGGCCCATCTTCACTGCAATGCTCCCCATCCTACACTTAAATTAAAAATGAACTTTGCCTGGAATGTCTCAACTGGTGCTTTATAAGACATTGCATAAAACCCAGTCCTGGGTATCACTGGACAGGACCAGACAGGGTGCTTTAGCAATTGGTAACCTCATTTGCCCCATCTATTCCAAGAACACAGTGGCCACCACCGCTCTACAACCATGATCCCTTATATTGTGACTAAGTGTTGGAACTTGTTCCTTCAGCAGCAGGCTGGGTCTGGTGCCATATGCAGCTGCCATGTGCATTTCATTTCCATAGCTGAAAGTTACTCTCATTATTTGATTCCATTTTTTTTCTAGCGGGAAATAAAAAAGCTGACAGACGGTTAAAAATATATACACTACTCTAAACAGCACAAATAAATATAAGTGCACCATAAAAATCTTGAGAGAATTACCATTTTTTCCAACAACAGTTTTAATTCTAAGTACTCAATATTCCCATTAAATCTCCTAGACACAATTACATTGACAAGGCTTTATACATTTCAAAGGGATATGACAGAAAACTTAGTTAAATGTTATATTAAAGATTCATTGTAAATTAAATATTAAAAAGCATTCAACAGATCCAAATGTGGTTCAAATCCATCTGTCACTACAAACTGTATTTTTTTTTCTTTCTTTTGCATTGCCATATGCTGGGCACAGCACACATGCCTTTTTCTGATCTCCTATTTGGAATCCTTCCCTGGAAATGAGTAGCCACAGTTAACACATGGCACTCATCCTGCTCTATAATAATATCACTGCCATAGTTCACTGGATTCAAGGTACGACGACCCCAGGTGTAATTTAAGGAGACAAATTTCCCCAAAACATATGTTAGAATTCTTAGAAATGACATGTGGAAGGTTCCTGGATGATCTAGACTGGAGTGGTAAGAAATATGAAGAAATATGAGCAGAAAGGGCACCTCATTTCTAATACTCCCAAGATTTGAGGGATATAAGGAGGACAGAAACACAGAAATTCAAACAAAAAAAATGCACCCTGACACATGTATGAGAGGCTAAATTCTCCTGACATTCTGATGGGTCATACAAAAGGCACTATGATCAGATTGTGTCTTCTCCAAGATTCATATTGACATTTGTCCTCAAGGTCACCTTTTTATAGTTTGAGAAGTAAGACGCTTGGGTGACTGTTGGTATTAAAGAGTTCCTGAGAGAGAGGACTTTAGGATTGTCTCAGCAGCTTGACAGGAGTTAGAAAACCCAGTGTGAGCACACTTGATTTGCCTCATCGCATGGGGCATCTGTCATGCACTAATGTAGCATGAGGCTCTCAAAAGACGCCGAGGAGACAAGAGCTTGTGAACCTCAAGAACTATGAGCTCAATGAGCCAGTGTCCTTCATAAACTGCCTGGTTTTCACATCCAGTTACAGGAAGAGGAGACAAACTGAATCACAGGGAAAGTATGAGAGAAACGCTCATGAAATCTTTGTCAAGCAATAGCTCAGGAGACATAGGTCTTCTGGCTATAGTCTGCTCTGAAGAAAAGTAAAGAAGAAAATGTATGCAGAAAGAAAGAGAAAACCTACCCACATTCCAGCCTGTCTTTAGTGTTACCTCTGGAGAAGTTGTAAGCAGAGAAAATAAACCCAGCAGTACAAAGCAACCTCCAAAGAACATATGTGTGGGTGGACACAGCCAACTATATAAGCTACAGTTCTGGCTGATAGGTACTGGAGTACGTGGGGACAAGAACTAAGCCCTTCATGACACCTGGAAGAAGCATTCACCCAAGGGCCATTGACTAACACACCCTCTAACCATCACTGTTTTCCCCAATACTACAAACACAATCCTTGGTGTGAGTTTATAAACCATCTTATTTCATAGACACCAAAATATGGCTATTTCCAGCATCATTTTCTTAATTTCGGTGAAATAGTTCAGAGGACAGTTCATTTCCTTTGTTTTGATCATTCCACTCAGCATTGTGTTGAGGCCAGGAATGCAAAAATATCATGAGATGAAGCCTGAATCGTTTTCAACTGTTAAGAAGTTTACATATGCGGAGCATGGTGGCTTATGCCTGCAATCCCAGTGTGTTAGGACTGCCATGAGTTTGGGGTTGCCTTGAACTACATAGTCAATAGTAAGTTAGTGATGGTTAAATAAGGCTCTGTCTGAAACCAAACAAACAAACAAACAAAAGAAGAGGAGGAGCTGAGAAAAAAGAAGAGGGCATGCTAGCACCAAGAGTGGCATTCTGAACTTCAAACATATTAATAAAGTAGAATTAAAATAGGATAAAAATGCATCATCTACAATATTTTCTATATTATAATATGTACATATTTATTTATCTGAGTTTACTGTAACAAGATACTACAGAATGGATAGCTTTAACAACCAAAAACAATGTTGCTATGGTTTTGGAAGTTAGTAGTCCATGATCAGGATTCTGACTATACACCAGTTCAGTAGGAGGGCATGAGTTCAACATATAAACATCAGAGTATGCGACAAAAAAAACCCTTAGTTTATTAAAATTGTTATGCATGTTTTACATTACATGATTACCTGTAAGTATTACTATTGTCTTGCATTACATTAAATATCTTAATTTATGCTAACATCATATAAGAACTTTGGAATTTCAGATGTGTGGTATGTTAGCGTGATTTTGTAATCTGCAGGTCTTTGTCTTTAGCAGGGAGCGCATGTTGCAGTTCCTGGCAATGAACTAAACTTATCGGAGTCCAGATAGAATACTGCAGATCTCGACACCTGGAAACTGAATGGGAGGGGCTTGGATGAAAATGCTCATTTCTCTCTTTCTTTAGTATCTCTAATTGAAGAAAATAATAATTTTATCACAGTGATGTTTTAAACCTAAACGACATTGTTTGAATAATTGTGTCACTTTTTTTTGTCTCAACAGATATTTGGATTGTCATTTAATGGACATAATGTCCCCTGTTTGTTCCATGAATTGATAAAGAAATTGTGGTACTTACACACAATGAAATTTTCCTTAGCCATAAAGAACAATGAAGTTATGACATTTACAGGAAGACAGATGCAGCTGAGGGTGATTATGCAAAGAAAAATAGGCTAGAGTCAGATAGACAAATGCTACATTTTCTCTCATACACAGAACAAAGTTTGTGTGCGTGTGATTCTGTGTGTGTGCTCACGTGCCTGTGAGAGAGAAGAATGTGCAGAAGACACAGTAAATAGATTATGTGTGGCAAGAAAGCAAAAGGGGAACTATTTTGATGGAAGGAAACCAGTGTGAAAGTGACAGAGATCTGGGCTCGATAGATGGCTTAACAGGTAATAAAGATGCTTGCTTTTAAGCCTGCCAACCAGAATTTGCTCCCTGAAACTGACATGGTGGAAGGAGAGAACTTACTCTTGCAAGTACTCAGGAAATACTCTGTGACATGAACACATGCATATGCATAAATAAATCATTGTGTTATATATATATATATGTGTGTATATATACACACATACACAATGATATATATATATATAACCTTTAAAAAGAAAGGGGCAGTGGAGATGGGAGGGCAGCAGCAGGAGACAGACAAATCACAAGGATAGTAACAGAAGGTTTGAAAATGTCATAATGAAACCAGTGTTGCTTAGTTTCCAATGTCCGCTTGACACAGCCTAGGAAGATGAAGCATCAAATGAAGAACTTCCAAGATCAGACTGCCCTATGGTCTTTTCTGAGAGAGATTATTTTGATTGATGGTTGAAGTAAGTAGGCCCAGCCCACTATGGATGGAGCTATCCCTAGGTCTGTGCTGTATGAGAAACCAACCTAAACATGATTGTGTGAGCATGCAGACAGGCAGTATCCATCCATGATTTCTGCTTCAGGGCTTTCCTTGACTTCTATTGGCGTTGGATTACCTGTTACCTGGAACTGGAAGAGGAAACAAAGCCTTTTCTCCCCTAAATTGCAACTGAAAGCCAACTAGAACAAAACCTATCTGTTTGTATGCTACTTTGAAAAAAGTATTTTTAAATATTTTGCAAGTTCAAGATAAAAATCAGGCAGGACTGACTACACCTGTGATTGCGGGCAGAGTTCATGAGGAATCGGCTTGCTGATCAATATAAAAAGGAAAGGAGGGGAAAGACTTGGAGGCTGGAGAGAAACAAGGCAGAGAGAGGCTAGCTCAAAGGGTGCTGCAAATGACTTATGTACTAGCAACCTTTTGTTCTGTCCCACTCCACATGACAGAATGATGAACTGGCTTGGCTTATTTAGTGGAACAAGCTAAAGCTAAGTCATGCCTGCAGAGGCAAACTTCAAGTCCCTGCTTCCCAAAGGACTGTCATCGTATATCCGCTCTTCCTGCCTGCTTTGTTTTATGAATGTTGCTGATTAATGAAAGATTTTATTTCACTTTTGACACCACTCTTTTTTATATTTCCTGTTTGCAGCTGTTACACAAAAAAATAAGCATTTTAGAGTTTACAGAGTTGAGATACGCTGTTCAATTATGTTTTCAATAATTACAAATAATCCCCCTTGGAGAAAACCATAGGGCGCATTCTCACGTCTATACATTGATTTCCAGTGAGGACTAAGACTCCTGGTTTGAACACAGGAATGTCTGAAACTTCCTTGCTTTCCTCCCTTCCTCCCATTCTTTGCACCCTGGAGGAAATAAGAAACTGAAAGGAAGGACACAGAAGTAGCCCAGAGAGGAAAGGACAGGAAGAGAACTGCGCAACTGTTCTCTGTAGGACAAGAGAGTAACAGGACATGCTGTGGAAGACCATACTTTGGAGAAGAACAAAGGATTGCCGATCACTTTAGAAGCACTGCTCACCAAATCTTCTGGGACCTGCCGCGAGGAGAGCATAATGGGTCTCTCTCTGCGAGAGACTGCTGTACCTTCTGAAGTCAAGCAATCTTTAGGCTGTTCTCAGTTTGCCAAATTATAACCACTCCAAACATGTCAAACCGCTAAACGCTTGAAATTATTTTATTAATCTTTTCCTACTTGGAGTTATACAAAAGAAGACTCCACTACACTAATAATCTCTATTATGACATGAGCTAAGAAAATAATTTCCACTAATGTTAGGTAATTAGGCTCTTCATCAAGTTGTCTATCATATGAAGAAAATGTGCAATGAATCTTAAAAGATGATGGTAATGGTGTCTCATACCATTTTTCCTTTCATCATTTTTTAATATATTTCCAATTATACTCATAGGCTTGAAATTCCTATGGGAAAAAGAACCCAGGGTTTCACAATGTCTCTAGTATCCAAAGTCATTGCGTGGTTGGTGAATTGATGCCCTTCACAAATAGACCGTGGGTTGTTAATAGTGGGCTAGTTACATGAGATGCTAGATAGTGATGGAGGAAAGTCATTGGTTAAATAATAAAGAAACTGCCTAGGCCCATTTGATAGGCAACCCTTAGGTGGGTGGAGTAAACAGAAGAGAATGCTGGGAGAAAGAACCCGAGTAAGGAGTCGCCATGATTCTCCCACTCCAGACAGACGCAGGTTAAGATCTTTCCTGGTAAGCCAGCTCATTGTGCTACACAGAATATTAGAAATGGGTTAGATCAATATGTAAGAGCTAGCCAATAAGAGGCTGGAACTAATGGGCCAGGCAGTGATTAAAAGAATACAGTTTCCGTGTAATTATTTCGGGGCATAAGCTAGCCATGCGGGCGGCTGGGTGCCGGGGACGCAGCCCAGCCGCTCTTATTACAACAAGATAGTCACAGCTTTGCAAGCCAAAGCCCTCACAGAATGAAGATGTGGGGAGATCCAGAAGCAGATGAAGTATAGTTTTCTAGAATGCACTGACAAAATACATGCGAAATGAAAGTGTAACCAATTCTGATGACCGAGAGGAAAACTGCCTGGTAAAGTGCATCTTGGTTGAGACCAGAGGATTGAGTATACTTAACAAAGTAAGAGGAGGTGTGTGTGTGTGTGTGTGTGTATGTACGTGTGTGTGTACGTGTGTGTGTACGTATGGATGTCTTTTGAAGGTTAAGAAACAGTATGTTCAAGTGAAATGTGAGGGCAAAAAAAATGTGGCAATAGAGTTGGGATTCAGGAGAAACAGAAGAATCTCAGATCACCTCTTCTGGGAAGGATAAAGGAAAACCTGAGAAAATAATGTGCACCTGTGTGCCTACTGGCATTCTTGTGTTTCTGGTTTAGAAAATGTCAATGCATAGTTTGTTACTTTAAATGGAATTTAATTCCAAGTATGCCTACGGCTTGATCAAGCTCCCCAAGAGTCCATGACGCCACTTTCTCTGTCTCCCCCTTTTCTTTACATTCCATCCAAATTCCTAAGACATTGAAGACACAATGTAAGACAGGAATTGGGTCTGACATTTTGATTATTGCTTGTTTGCTATAGCTAGAGATTTAGTTCCTGTTACTATTTGATATTCCGTTTCTTTACCTCAAAGTACAGGTTCTTTCCTAGAGTAATTATCATAAGAAGCAGGGTTCCTGCACTGCCACCTGTACACTTGGTTCTATTTTCCCCAGAAATGGACACTCAGAACTGTCTGTACCTAACCCAAGCTGTGCTCCAGAAGTGACGACTATCAGTTCTACTTACCAGGAATTCTTCATTGCTTCACGACATTCTTGTCCATGTTTCCCAGAGTCTGGTGACTAGAGAAATAGTCCCTGTCATCCTTGGCTATAAAGTTCCAGATCCCTCTGTCTCCCCACACCTGCACTTGTAAACTGTAGGCATGCTATTCCCCGCACCTGCACTTTCTGCAGTGATAGGATTAGACTGCAAACTGGGAGTCTGAACTGCTAACCCTCCAGGGAGAGAATTCAAGGCAAAAACAATGGCAGGAGTGTGAGAGGTGCATTACATTCTCCAGTTGAAGCCTTTCTCCAAAGCCATGCATGGGTCATGCACTTCTCCGCTGTCCCACAAACCAGTGTGCTTGAATTATCTCCTTGTGAGGATTTCTCTTATTCCTTCTTTTACAGCAACACAGTGTGTCATTTTGGATGGGCAATAGTCAATTCAACCCCACCCATGTAAGCACTGAAATAACGTCCATGTATTAGCATTACCACCAACGTTGCTATGCAAAAACATTTGTGCACATTCATTTCCTACTGTAGAGAGAGAAGAGTACACAAAAATACCCCTCACTAGGGCAAAGCTCAGAAGTAAACCATGTGCTCAACATGTAGGAGGCTCTAGGTTCTATAGAAAGAATTAAAAGCCTCACATATTAGCTCAGTTATATAAAATGAAACATAGGAAACTTGTATAAGGTAATAGTAAGACTGCTTTATAAGACTAAAGAAAATGAGAACTGAGAAAAAATGAAAATGAAGAAGTGGAGATCTAGGAGACAGAACCGAGGGAGCAGCATTTCTCTGAATACAACGTTTTCATCCATTTCTGATTTTAGGCCTACGGTAATGTTTGGTGTACTGGGTCATATATAATTAAAATTAGGGTAGGATCTTGGTTTTCAACCACTCAAAAATGAAAGTACTGTATTATAAATGAGCATCCAGAAAACATCAAATACACTAACCGCTAAATCTTGGAAACCGCAAGCTCTCCGAATATTTTTGCCAAAATCTTGGCTGTCAGCTTGTGCTACTACTGAAAGGTATTAGAGCTTTAGAAGGTAGGGTTTAGTCCATGATAGCAGATGCACGCTTTAAAATAGGTAATAGGATGCCTAATCCCCTCCGTATCAACCCTGGCTTCTATGAGGATCAAGAGGCCCCTTCCTCACATGTTCCTGCTGGGACAAATGTGCTGCTACAAGTCACAAGGCCACAGGGCAAAAGCCATCATGGACTGAAACCTCTGAAACAGAAACTGAACAAGCCTTTCCTCCTTAGGCTTCATTGCTCAAGGGTTTATCACAGTGATGGAAATTTTTCTACCCTAACCTTAGAAATATTGTTACATGGTTGAAGGCTAAAGACAAAAAGAATTACAATAGGCTTGCTTTCATATAGCTCAACAATACTTTTCTAGTTCCTTGACTGACCAAGAAAGTATGCATGAAATAGAAGCCAGCTTGCCTACAGAACCAAAGAACAGAAGAGAGATTTCTATGAGATACAATTGAAAGACCGGTGTTGGTATGAATTTATGGATTCCATGGGTTTACCCTGATAGAAGGCAGAACTAGACAGTGTATACACGGGTTTCTGTGTAAGTTAGTGCAAATTTATTCTACTGTTGTTAACTAGTAGGTTCTGGAATAACGGCAGAGCAGTAGTAACAACAAACTTAGTGTCCTGCTCCTGGATTCTCCATACTCTTTAGTCTATGACAAAAGGAAAGACTCCATTGCAAAATGCCCTAAATTCAAGGCCAGGGACAGCAAAGCTGCAGAGAAGCCTGGCATATCTGGTGGTGGCATAAATTGTGGGGAAAATGTTATGAAAATGATGAAAACACTCAAGAGAAGAAAGTGGCTAAGTACAGAGGTCACCCAGGAGCCAAGGATGAGATGGCATTGAGAAGTGAGAAACATACTGACAGCAACAGCATTTAACCAAAATTATGAAATCAGAATTTGTAAGTTCAGACTCATTTAAACAAATAAGGAATGGGAAAAGGCATTTACAGATAATATCCCCCAAGTGATAACTGTGAAACAAGATAGGAACTAAGCCGTGATCATTTGGCAACAGTCACGGTACTGAGATCCCAGAAAGAATCACGTCACGATGCTAAAGTAGTGTATGAATGTATGGAGGAGGTCCTGCGTCTGTGTCCTCAGATACCTCATCACAGGAGACTTAGAGAGGAGAGGGAACACTCCAGTTACACATGCAAGGAGAGGCTTACAGGACAGATGACATACACAAATAGGCACATTAACAATGTGCTCCCTAAGGTGATACACAAAGCAAGGTGATACACTGTCCCTGCCCTGTGCACAATGGAAATGCAGATTAAATATGTCCATAAAGAGATGTCAGAAAAGTCCGAACTGGCAGACAGCCGACAAAATAACAGCATAACGTGTTCTTCAACTTTTGAGAAAGTGTTCCAAATTAGATATTAAGAGCATACGACAAGAGCATTCAGCATGTGGTCTGGGATGGAACTACAGGACCGAGAAAAGCTGTGGGTGTTATTATTTGGCAAACAGCCTGTCTGATCACCCCCTTTTCGACCTAGTCATTACTGTTAATGTAAGCATCTTCCACAGATCTTCTTATGCTACAAGGACAGCAACAGTCATGATTATAAAGATCTTACAACCAAGGGACAAAATACTTATTTTCCGGCCTGCTACAAAAAGAGCGTGCTCATTTCTGGATCCAAAAATGGGTATTACATCACAGTCAGTGTGAAGACTTTGAAACTGCTGTAGTCTTAAGAATGCTAGCTCAGAGCTAAAGATATGTCCCACAGGCTGAGAGTGAGTCTTTCCCTTCCAAAGGACCCAAGTTCAATTCCAAAAAGCCAAATGAGGTAGCTCATCCCTGCATTGAAACCCAGATGCTGGGGGAATCCAACACCTCTGGCCTCCACAGGCACTTGTATTTATGCATACATACACCCAGCATATCCATTAATGATAACATATTAATAAATCTTCTTAGTTTAGAGATTCTCCAAGGAAAGATTTACAGGAATTCTTTAAGGTTGTAACATTGGTCTGAAAACAATTCAAAAGAAAAAAATTAATAATCATATACAGCTTTGACCCTAGCCATTTTCATTATTGGAGTGGCTCCTAGGCTGACTGCAGTGAGTGCTTGCTCTTCATTGGCCTGGTGAGAGCTGCCTTCCCTCACCAAGGATTAAACATGCAAGTGGAAAAGGTAAGCAACGAGCAAGAAAGACACGTCCTGCCTACCTTTCACTTCACAGAAAGAGGAGGAGGAGGATTTATACCTCCTTTCTCATAAGGAAGGACAGCTGAGAAGAGGGAGATCCTTTTGCTTACAAAGTTCTTACTCCATGAACCCACTCCAGAAGCCAGTGAAGTGAATGAGCAAGGGCTACAGAAGGTGGCGCACGACAGCTGACTCAAATGTCAACCATTTCTTTAAGGGGGTTGTTTGTAGCAAAATCCCCCCCCTTGTCTAACATGTGAACTAAGTTAATGGTGCCTTTGCCTCCACTATGAATACTGTTTGGAGAAAACTGAGACTTAACATTTGGTGGCAAATATTAAAACTATTATCTATCAAATCAAAGATGTCACACAGCAAATACAATAATATTTCTTTTACTACTGAAAGAGGGTGCTATTTTAGTTGGATGACACTGTTTAATTGCGTGGCATTCTTTATAAACAACATCAGATTCAGAGACATCAAAATGCAAAACATGCCTTTGACATAAAATACATATAACTTGCTCAGTGTGTGGATAGTATGCAGTCTTGGTAGCATGTTTTAGTAACTAACTCACTAATTGGAGATGTTCTGTCTAGAATGATACTCCTTCAAGATCAACCTTAACCAAGAAAACACAAACTGAAGCAGAGGGCCAAGCAGAACTGTCGCTAAGGCTCACGCTGCTGGTCAGAACTGGAAAATCGCAGCTCTAAAGAATGTCATTAAAGCTACACAAGTGATCCTGGGAAGACAGACACATCCTGCGGGGACTGTGGTGGCCAGCAGCCAGTCACCTGCCCACACACCTCTGCAGGGCCACTAGTGCTCTGTTGTGGCACTAATAATAAGCATCCACCTGAAAGAAAGTGATCTACCAATAAACCTTAGCATTCAGAGCTAAGATCGTGAAGACACTGAGCACAATGGCCCACCTTATTGAGCTTTTGTTGTTCTGTAGAGGACATGGCGTGTCAGAGACATGCCCTACTTATTCCCTTGTGTAGTGTTCGTATCAGAATCATGGACAATCTAAGATCGCATATCTACACTTAGATTTCTTCCAGGCCATCTCCTTACTTCTACAGATGGGGAGACAGAACACAGGGAGATGAGACAATCAGCACAGAGCAGTGAGAAGAAACAATGCTGATGTGAACATAATCAGTAACTGGTACAGCATCTATAGAAATGGGTAGAGGTTCCTCACAAAACTAGCACTAGAATTTCTAGATAAAGCAGGATATGGTGGACTTGTGCATGTAATTCTAGTACATGGGAGCCTGACAGAGAAGGATTGCTGTGTGGTCCAAGCCAGCGCAAGTTAAACAAAAATAGCCACCATTAATTTAGTTCAAACATTAGACAAGGAGCAATTTTGCTACAAATGACCCTTGCACAAGAAAGAAAAACTCAAATAGGGCAGGAACCAAGAGGCAGGAGCAGATGCAAAGACCATAGAGGAGGCCAGCTTGCTGCTTTGCCTCTAATAACTTGCCCAGACTGCTTTCTTATGGCATTTAGGACCATCAGCAAAGGGGTGTCCCCACCCACAATGGCCTGAGGCCTCCCACATCAACCACTAAGAAAAGGCACAACAAAAAATACAAAAATACTGGATTATAGCATAGCTATATCAATCCTGAGTACATACCTAAAGCACTCTAAGTCAACATACCAAAACGCACATCCATGTTTATTGCTTTGCTTTTCATAATTGCCCAGATACTCACTAATACAAAATAGATAAAGAAAATGTGGTGTATACACACACTGAAGTTTTATTTAAATGTAAAAGAAAACCATATCATTTGAAGGACAATGAATGGAACTAGAGATCATGTTAAGTCAAATGAGCCAAACTTAGAAAGGCTAATAACATGTTTTCTTGCAAATTCAGCCTCTATATTTAGAATAAAGACCTAAAATTAAAAGGGAACAAATTGAGGGGTGGGGAAGATGAATGGAAGAGGGGATGTAGACTAAAGAAGGTGAAGGGCATAGACAGGGTCAGAGTTCATTGCATGCTTATATGAAAACATCATGATAACACCCATCATTTTGTAAAAATAGTGTATGCAAATAAGTTCTTTACTAAAGATAGGAAAGACAATATATGGAGCAGAGCACTAATTAAATCCCAAATAAAATGCTATTGATTAAGTCATGGAACATTAAATCTTACTTAGTATCTGCAATCACCCATCAACTCACTCACAAACCATTATACAGCCTTCACAGACATGCTAGTTTGTGGGTAACTTGGCATAAATTAAATTTATTTTCTTTCTTAAAAAATGAGCCTAATATGTTTCTTGTTTTTGAGGGTATATATTTTTAAAGTATTTTAAAAGCAAGCTGAATAAAAATAAACCTATATAAAGTAACAGCAGCTCTGCCACGGTGTTTCAGCCAAGCATGGCTCTTTCCATCTGGGGAAACGGCCTGATTTTATGGGGGCAATTTTCTCAACTGAGGTTTGTTCCTCTCAGATGACTTTAGCCTGTGTCCAGGTGACCTAAAAACTAGGCAAGACAGAGGGGTGGGGATGGCAAGAAACCATGTACTCACCTGGAGGGGAATACAGTGGCTTTAGACAAAGGCATTCAGGATAGGGAGGGAGACTGCTCACAGCATGAGGACATGAAAACACCCTCTAGGACAGACCGTATTCCTAGTGCATCATTATTTGATTTTTGCACACTAAGTAGAATAATTTCGACAAATTCAGGGTAAAGAAGGAAACAGTTGCGAGCCAACTAATGGACAGAAGCTCTCTGCCAACCGTTACACGCAAGCTTTTACAATACCATGATAATTTATGCTCATAATTTAGATGTAATTGCATATTTTAATCACCATGTGCTATCTTTAGCGACCAGGACATTAAATTGACGAAAATTTGTCACATGCCAAGGAATCACAGAGTTTCCACAAGTGACTGTCACAAAATCCACAGTCCTCGCAAAGACTTCAATCATGCCGTAACTATCCACAAACATATACACACACAGGGTGTGATTTATATTCCAGGAGGTAAACAGTTCTCATCATTGGTTTGGCAAGTACATTAAAAGTAGGACTTTGTAAAGGATTTTTGTCTTAAGAGACAAATGTGAAAGAAACCACAAGGCTCAGATTTTCCTAAATGAGAATGTATAACAAGTCAAAAATGCCTGCAATCCTAGCACTCAGAGGGTGAGACAGGAGGATTATACATTTGAGCTGCTTGGGCCATATAGGGAAAAAAAAAAAGAGTAACAGAGAGAAAGAGAGGAAAGAAACCTCAAATAACAACAAAAACCAGAATGTAATCCAGAAGATTATGAATATATATATATATATATATATATATATATATATATATTCACCAAACACAGTAGGGGATTTGAAACTACACACTGTAAGTAGTTGTAACTTATGGTTTAAAGATTCATATATTTCTGACTTCATGCCAGCTGTGAGAACACATATTCAAATGAACACAGCCACCCAATTACTTAAGGAGGCTTAGACTGTGTAAGGCCATTTCCCAGTCCTACCTAATCTACTCATAGCACAGGTAATTTTAAATAGGGTGAATAAATGAATGCTTTCATCATTTACAGAAACATCATTTGTTCCACTAAACCAAATAAAAGTTTCCTATAATATTGACTGCATGAGAAAAACTACAATATAGACATTGTACCAGCTCCTAACACCTTATAATAGAAAATCTTATAACAGAAAAGCATAAATGGCTAGCGATGGGGACAGTAATGCAAATATGAAAACATTTCTTAGAAGAGAAGGTAAGAACGAGATGGTGGGAGGGTAACAGTACCATTTTCCCACAGAACTGAGCACCTAAGCAAATATTCTACCATCAACTACATCCCCAGTTCTCTTGTCTGTCTGTGACTCTATCTATCTCTCCCTGTCTGAGTCTTCGGTGTGGGGTTGGTAAGGAAGTTATACATTCTGCTGATGTGTTTGAGTGCTCGTGTATGTGCCAGAGGCCAGCCATGGATGCTGTTCTTGATGAACCATCCACCTTGTTTTATTGAAACAGGGACCCTCTTAGCTACTTTTCTATTAGTGTAAAGAGACACAAGACCACTGAAACTTGTGAAAGATAGAATTCAGCTGAGGTCTTCCTATTTCAGCTGGAGAGTGGCAGAGAGCAGTCAGCCTGGTTTGGGCACCTGGAGAAGTAGTTGAGAACCTACACCTTATCTGAAAGTTGGAGGAAGGTAAAGTGGGAACAGGGAATGGTGTGGACTTTTAAAACCTCAATTCTTCCCAAATAGTTCTATTAATCATGGAACAAACGTTAAAATATATGAGCCTATGGGGGGGGGGGACATAGTCACTCAAACCATCATAGGAAGTATTAGCTGGAACCTGGAGTTTACTGATTAGGCGAGATTAGGCAGGGTGACCAGTGAAGTTCAATCTGCCTATCTCTGCCTTCACAGAACTGAAGATATGAGCAGGCACTACTAGACTGGACATTTGATAGAATTTCTGGTGACCAAATTTTTGTGCATGTATGGCAAGCACTTTACCAACTAAGTCACCTTCCAGGAACCTCTTTAAGACTGATTCTCAACAAGTGGACAAAGGAAGCTTTGAAGGTGAATGACCAGCTTTGGCATCCCATACAGCTGAGATGACAGGCCTAAGCTGCCAGTGTCAGTAGGTATAAACTTTCTCGAGAGAGGCAACAGTAGACTGTGATTTAAACAATGAAACAGAGGAACAGGATGCTTGTTCTACAACTCTGAGTTAGTACACAAAAGTATAAGATGGAGGGGGAAACTGTCTCCTATTGCAAACTAGATGCAGAAATGAGAAGATGTTCTATGTTGTAGTGATCATCCATCTGGAATGACACATGTAGACCCCTCACTTCCTAGATTAAAAGACTATTGAGATGAGAGGAAAGAAAGGAAGCAGAAGAGCCTATTCCCTGGTTAGCAAAAAGCAAGCTGGAAATGAGAACAGGTAGAACGGCCAGAGTCGAAGAACCACTCGCTAAGGTGAATTTCCTATGGATTGTATTATTTACCTAGTGAGCTTCACATACTCAGGAAGCAGCAAGTACTGTTTTAGGAAGAGGCTGCTCAATACTCAACTTCAGACCCTCCTGTTCATGGTTCCAGTCTAAGAAAAGACATAGACCAGGAAACATGCAAACACAACATAGGGAGACCCAGTATCATTTATTACGGAGGAAAGAAGATGGTGGGGAAAGGCCACGCACCCTTGGTAGATCACAGGGCAGACCTTAGAAGGAACTCATCTCCATGTTAAAACCTAGAAGGGAGCAAGAGTTAAAGAAGGAAAAAGGGTCAGGAGGGCTAGAGAAATGTGTACCAATCTGAGTTTGATCCCCAGAACTCACATGGTGGGAGGAGAGAACTGACATTCCTAAGTGCCAGGGCACACTTGCAGGCAATGGTACACACAGGTGCATACACACTAAAGAAACCTAATTGTAGAGAGAGGAGAAGAGACTTATGCAGGCAGACAATTCATTATGAAGAAATGCTTCAACAAAAATGACAATGATCTAAGTTTATTAGGGGGATAAAGGTAGAGGATATAGTTGAAGTAGCACATGTGAAGAAAAACAAGCTCAAAGAGAGGACAGAATAAGCAGCAGCCACCCTGCACGAAGCTATGAGCTGTACAACTTCACTCTGCTGGTAACAAACCCATCAATATAAAAAAAGAAAATTTCAGCAAGGAAATTACTTCACTGGATATTTTTTTTAAAAAAATTAGAATACTCATTTCAGTTGTAATGTGAAAAATGAACTAGAACAAACATTGCCAAAAACTCCAGGAGGAGGTTGTGGGCATACAAGGCAGGAACTACTAAGTATCAGTGCAGAGACTGTAGGGGCAGGCACAGACTGAAGCTGGTTAAGCTCACAAGAGGTTAAGGAGAGTCCCTTCCGATCATTACTCATTCATATCGGTAACACGCTCACTACACGTCCTATTCCCAAAGCTCATTGTTCTAAGAAATAAAAGCCAGCAAAGTGCAGACTTAGCCTCACACACTGTTGACTGCGCAGGTTTCTCTGCATTGTGCCAGAATAATAAAATACCAGAGACTAGATAAGACATAAAGAGGACACATTTGTTTCTTAGCACTGCGGAGGCCAGGCCATCCCAGACCTGGGTACTTTCTGGGTAAATAACTTCTTTGCCTAGTGAGGGCATAATCTCTCCTTTCCAAGTACCCGACATACAAAGATGCATGCCCCAGGCCCATTCTCCATGTGGCATAGCAGGGAGAGAGCCAACCAAGATGGGGTAGTTATCTTGCAACTCAGATAAAGTCACAGTCCAGTCACCTTGATGACTGAGTCACTTTCTGCCTCTTGGCACTGTCAGGCTGTCAGCTGCTTAATAGGAGACTATTTCAGAGGAAAGGCAACTGGAGAAAGGAAGGTGAATCCCATTTCTCATTGGTAATATGCACTTGAGAGGTCTAATGCCAAAATAAATGTTCCAAAATACTAAGCTCTGAGTGTGGAAGATGTTCATGAAGGCTTAGACTTGGGAAAATTTTATCGTTTTAATTGGTGTTGGGGGGGACTTACAGGAAACTATGCAAGACCCCTCCAAAAAGCAAAACTGAAATTTGAAGCTGTTTTAGTTGAAAGTAGTTTGGCTACAGAACTCTCAGCCTTTGGTTGCCCAGCTTCCTCAGGTTCCATCAGGATATCTGAATGATGGCCGTAGCAAGAATGAAGGTCAAGAGTGCTACATTCATAGGGGTTTTATGAAATAAAGAATAAGTCAGATTTGATAAAAAGTGATGGCTATGGGGTCTGTCATGACAAAGCAGGGGAAGCATTCATTTTTTGGCAGCTGTTTCCTC
This sequence comes from Chionomys nivalis, assembly GCF_950005125.1. NCBI lineage: Eukaryota > Metazoa > Chordata > Mammalia > Rodentia > Cricetidae > Chionomys > Chionomys nivalis. The sequence goes on along the minus strand of NC_080105.1, from coordinate 44,385,644 downwards.
ACATGATAAACAAGATGGAGTCCGGTGACCTACATGCAGGAGGGAAGTCAATTGCTATCAGAGAAATGAACACTGTGGGGTCTCCACAAAGTGCTGAGATTAAAACCTTCCAAGCACATTCATAGGACATTACGTAAGTCCTTTCATAGAGATGGGTTAGGGTGTGCTGAAAATAGCTACAAATTAGTTGGTTCACTACCCATCTAGAGGTTGGGTCTGCGTCTTCCCCTTTGAGGCTGAACAGATTCTGGATACATGGCCCTATAGATGATGGTAGAAGAGGCTCTTTGCTTGTGTCACATTGGAGTCCCAAGTCACTAAGCAGCTCTCATTTTCTCATGGAACGACAACAAAGTCCAGTGAAAGATGTGGGATGAGCCTGACATCATCCCGCTGTATACAATGGAGTGGAATTTTGGAATGAAGGGTAATTTGAATAAAATTTTAAGTGAACTAAGAAGACAAGGTCAGTTTTTGAGAGACTTAAGTGTTTAATTGCATTAATGGTTTGGGAAGAACATCTCTACAATACCCGAGAGAGAGTATAGGTAGATAATATGCATATTAAGTAAAACGAAATCATGTAGGAGTAACAAAAAAGCACAGCTCAGTTGCCTTGAAAACATGTCCACATGAAAGTGTCCCAGAGACTTTGGGATTCGTAGGATCTGTCTGTAACATCTCATAAGATGCAAACCATAAGTTCTTATTAACAAGAATGCTGTAAAAATAAAAATTTCCACATGAACTATTTCAGGAATTATGTGTCCCTCACACTTGACACTGTTTCTCCTTTGCTTAATAGATCAAATAGTACAAGCGGAGACTGAGGATACCATACAGCTATTTAAAGAAATGACCTGCATACCATCATATCTTTCTTTGCAGTGTAACACCAGATAAATACTTTAAGTCAATAGAAACAAAACAATAGAACTCTAATTCCAATAAATTTCCTTATGTTCAATACAAAAATCTCTTACCAAATATTACCCCAAACAAACTACTACAGGCAGTCATATTAAGATGTTGTGCAATTGCATTTTAAATGTAGAGTCAATTGACTTTCAGGCTTAGTAATGTGTTCACATTATTCAAACTCTAAGCTTTGTAAAGAGCAGAATGAAAAGTCAACCTCCGGGCCTCATCTCCATCCACTCAGCCCTCCCCCTCCCTGCCCCAGGAGGCAGCAACTACTATCAATTTCCTGTACATCTTCCTAGAAACATTTTCTCCAATAAAAGCAAAATGAATGCACATTGGCTATCATGAGCATACTATTCAAAAATATAGGACCTATCTGTCTAAATATAACTAAATTTTATTTATAACATTGAGTGCTTATGCACCTGGGTGTCACTTTTCTATGGTCTGCACAATTATTATATAATATTTTCCCTTTTTAATGTATTTTTGCATATTTATTAATTGTTATGCATATAGACACATCATACATTTAGAATAATGATATGCACCATAGTGCTCTCCTTTGAACCTGTACCTTCTGACAAACACCAGGACGCCTGAAATCCTTGTCCCTTAACATTAGGGATTCGCTAAGGAACCTCATTCTCTACCAAATTCAACTATGCAATACAGAACGCATTTCCACAACGTACAATTTCCACATCAAAAGGTATATAGGTCATGCTTAAGCTAACTACAGAACCAAAGTTACATTCCCAAAGGTAATAACTAATTTTATCCTTAGAAATGATAACAGTTATATTAAGTATATACACTTTTGTCAGTAAAAGGGGGCTTGTGTGTGTTTTATTTCATAATTTTTACTGTTCACTATCCACGTGTAAGAGTGACTCATGACGACTGTATTGTGAAAATCAAATCAAATCTTTTCTCTACTTCCTTTCTGAGCTGTTGGTCTTTGTTCGTCTTCTCGGTTTTCTTATGGATTATTTATTTTAGAGATGAAGGGCCTCTCTCTGTGATAGGAACTTGTTGATTGGTTATTTTTGCTATGAGAGATTTTTAAAGGCACTTGAACTCACCCACAAAACGACAGCCTACAGAATGGGGAAAGATCTTCACTAACCCCACATCATACAGAGGTCTAATCTCCAAAATATACAAAGAACTCAAGAAATTGGTTATCAAAAGAACACATAATTCAATAAAAATAAATCGAGTACAGATATAAATAGAGAACTCTCAACCGAGAAATCTAAAATGGCTGAAGACACTTAAGGAAATGTTCAACATCCTTAGTCATCAGAGAAATGCAAATCAAAACATCTGAGATTCCATCTTATACCTGTAAGAATGGCCAAGATCAAAAATACTGATGACAACTTATGCTGGAGAGGTTGTGGGAAAAAGGAACATTTCTTACTGCTGGTGGGGATGCAAACTGGTACAGCCCCTTTGAATGTCAGTGTGGCAATTTCTCAGAAAATTAGGAAACAGCCTTCCCAGTAATACCACTTTGGGGCATATATCCAAAGGATGCCTAATCGTGCCACAAGGACATATGCTCAACTATTTTCATAGAAGCTTTGTTTGTCATAGGCAGAAGCTGGAACCAACCTAAATGCCCCTTGACCAAAGAACTGATGAGAAAAATGTGGTATATTTACACAATGGAGTACTACACAGCAGAAAAAAAATAACGACATCTTGAATTTCGCAGGAAAATGGATGGAGCTAGAAAACATTATTTTGAGTGAGGTAACCAAGACACAGAAAGGCAATGTACTCACTCATTGGTGGTTTTTAAATACAAAGCCACAGTCCCAGAGAACTTAGACAACAATGATGACACTAAGAGGGACTTACATAGATCAAATCTACTTGGGAAGTAGAAAAAGACGAGATCTCATGAGTAAATTGGGAGCATGGGGACCTCGGAGGAAGGTTGAAGAGGGAGGAGAGAGGCAGGGAGGGGAGAAGAGAGAAATGTAGAGCTCAATAAAAATCAATAAAAAAAATTTCAAGAGTTCCTAAATTTTTAGTCACAGTTGTAAGACCCAGACTGTTATGATCGACATGGTTTTAAGTACACACTTTGTGCTCCATCCAAGGAAAAACAATATTAGATATGTGACATTATTAAGAAGCAGAACCATGGAGAAAATCTTTATGTCACTAATGACTAATTTATTTCCAACAATATTTGGATCATTTATCATTTCTATAAAAACAAACATTATTTCTTTCTTTCTTTCCACTAGATGACTGAAATTTCTGGAACATTTTTTATTTTGATAGCATTTCCATTGCTTTATAATCATATATGCAATAAATAGTTGATATGAAAACCTGAAATTAAAATTGATTGACTGAATCAACTTAAAATCATTAGACATCCTGATCACAATTGTTTAATATGTGTCTTATCAGTATTGTATTCTTATGTATTTATGTGCAACATTTAATCAAAACTTGCACTTGCTTCTGCAAACTTCACATCTAACATACTGTGTTGATCATATGATAATAAACTCCTCTATGTGACTGAACCATAGTGAAAACATTATTAGAAAAATGGAAAAAAAAAAAAAGGTTGACAACATTCAAATACCTGAAAAAAGGAAACTTGCCTAATTCCATTGTCCTTAACCTTAGTGTTATTAGGCTATCACCTTCCATGGCAAATGCACTGTACAAGAAAAATGATGTGTCTAATTTTCTAAATTATTGATGATATAAATATGCATGACCAATTACAGTTCCATTTCACTTCCTTTCTAAAACTAACAAAGGGTTAAGATAACTGCCAAAGACTCTAAGTCTGGGAACAATGATTTGAACCAATACTCTTTTTCTGTATTATTAATATTCCTAGTCACCTAATGCTTAATAATATTAATGGTTTTAATTTGCCTAACAAGTAAAATTATTTCAAAATGTTTTTATAAAATATACAGTTGTGGTTTTGCATTTTTTCTCTGATTTCCTAGGAATTTTTTAATGTGTGTCAATTTAAGAGATGAATTAATGCTTATTGATAAACTGCTCTTGAAGTAATTGGTATAAATGAACCAGGGAATAATACATGCTCGTCTGCCATAGCCATGCCAACTCCACTAGTGTTCATTATCAAACTCTTAGCTCTGGTATTCTCAAAAAAGTTATTATAATTTGTATGTTTATATTACTGTCAATAATTTTAAAAATTAACTAAAACGTTCATTGTTTGAAATTCTGTGAACACATAACTATGAACATGTTTGTGGATAGGTTCATAGTAGGAAAGAACCTAATGACTGTCTACCTGGTTTTTTTGAGACAGTGAAATTAGTAAAATTCACACTGTGGCAGCTTTTCTTCCTTAGGGATAAGAGTACTCAAGTGTTAATGTGCAGAATAACCACTCTGTATTCCTAAGGCCTTGAAGAACACATTGGATAGTACAGCATGGGATACAATTAACAAAGAGGCAAGTGTAGTGCTGGCTGCACTCCCCACCCCATGAGAGTTAAACCTATACTGTCATCACTCAGTATGCCCACCTCTAAAAAGCACAACTCAGCTGTGTATTACATATTCTGAGTTTGGTTGCTTTATATACCATTATTGCAAATATTACAGATTCCTCTCTATAAATTTACCTCCAACTTTAAAAGAATCAAGTGTTTTAAAGGTTTATGGCATGTGGGGGACCAGATAGGTAGGGGGTCAGGGAGAAGATTACTAGTGGCATTCAAGATAACAATGAGTCAGTCACAAAGATTTCAAAGCGGGATCACCAGGGTCTTTGAGGTGACCCAATGGGCAAAGGCACTTGATGCCAAGCATGACAACCAGAGTTTGAACCATGGGACCCACATGGTGGAAAGAGAGAACTACTTTCAGCTAAATTAGCTACCTGTGTGGTGAGGTCCACATATGCATCATGATTCACAAGCATCATGGCACACATGTGACACACACATACATATGTGCCTATAAGCCCACACCTTCCTGCAAACAAATATCTAAACATATGAATGCAAAAAATGTTTTTAAATGAAATTTAAAAAGAAAGAGGGACCGAATAGATAAAAAGGATTGACATACACTGGGGAATCCTACGTCTAATTTTCAGTCATCAAAGCTATCGTACCTAGCATAAGTAGGTGTATTCGTGATAATGCTTTAAACTTTGTAGTTTATAAAAGCTTAAACACACACATGTACATGCATGATATGCGTGAGTGCACACATTCTCTCATCCCCCCCGCCCCCCCCCCACACACAGCAAAGACAGTTTTACTGGAAATAACAGGTACCTCGCAAGATGTGCTGTTTGAAATAAGTTTTATTTTCAGGATATTTCCCACTAAATGGAACCTAAACAGTGCCCACTGAATGAAGTAAGGAATAGGGCTGAACACAATAAAAACTAAAACAATCTGCAGCACTTGATGGCCACGGAAGAAGACAGTGCACAGATTGGAAATCAAGTTGAATGCAAAAACATAGAGACAGGATGTTTGCACACAGCTTCTTAGACAGGATGTTTCCCATGTCCCCACTGAATGAATTTGAGAGTACACTTCTACTGAGATTTAGCAGGGACAAAGAATAGGATATTTGGCTGTTTCTAGATAATTACGCACAAAACAGTCATCAGATTATTTTATTTAGTTTAAACAAATTTCTAGGTCAATATCAAAACTAGAAACAGGTTTTGAAATTTGAAAAGGGAAAGGATGGGCAGACCTTATTCCTTCAGTATTCTCTGAGTATTTGAGTTTGGCACATTTTACATTAAAAAAGAATTATTGTAGTTGGGGGATGGAGGGAGACTCACACCACAGCATGGATTTGGAGGCCAGGGGGGAACTTGCAGGAGTAGGTTTTCTGCTTCCACTGTGTAAGAAGACGCCATGATCAAACTGAAGTCAACAGACTTGGTGGCAGGCACCTTTAATCACAGAGCCATCTCACTGACATTGCTTTGCATATTTTAACTTATTAAAAGATATAGTCAATACATTAAAGATATACTTAGTACCACCTTCATGTGAAGTGCTTTAAGCACACATGTAAAAAGAACAAACACAACACCTCATGAAGAAACGAGTTAACAGGGCCATCAGATGACTGATCTTTTGTACTCTTCCAATCAATCTACCATAAAAAGGGTTCAGAATCAGAATTCCATTAGAACATGGGACTACAATGGATACATCTTCAGGGAAAAAAACATCTGAATTTTATCCAAGTGTCTTCCTGTTACATATAATGAACCTGTAAACATTTTGTACATATCATCTGGTGCACACACACGTCTTTCTAAGAAAATTGTTATAAATGTGGACTCTCAGACTCTCTGATATTCAAGCAATAAACACTAATTTCTTGATTCAAAAAAAAAATGGAACACAAATTTTCCAGTGCATTTTTTCTTATCCTGATGGTATGAAACCAATGGCCCCCAAACTCCCAGTGCAAATAAAGGATACAGAACAGTGTTCGACGGGGATCTTACATGCATTGCTGCCACAAACTCATGGTAAACAAAAGTGTCAGATTTTTATCAATTGATATAAGCATAGCTGTCAAGAACCACCTGTGGAGTGCACACCCCATCCAAAACAACCTCTGTACCAAAGGCCCAGGGAGCATCATGGAAGAGGAGGCAGAAAGGTTGTAAGACTCAGAAGGCCAGAATTTCTGCTATAACCATGAAGTCTCAAGAACATACTCGCATGAGCAAAATCTAAGAAATAACACCTACATCTAGTACACCAACATGGACAGAGGAAATTTCACAAAGACCCACCACTTGATGAAGTGCTACAGGTAATTATGGCTGCTGAAAGATGAGAATCAGTCATTTCCAGGTAGAACATCCATGATAGGTTGTTAAATCAAGTAGTCATCTCTAAACACATACACATATGAGAGAGACTGAAGGAGCTGTGGTATATATAAATATGCATATGTGTATGTGTGTGGTAAATGCACACACAAACAGGTAACAATAATAGTTAAAGAATAAAAAGCAATGAAGATAAAAAGGAGGGGAATCTGTGCATGAGGGCAGGCAGAAAGAAAAGAGGGAAAGAAAAATGTTAATATAATGCTCACATATAAAACTCTAAAAAATTAAAGTACAGTAATTAAAAATAGTTAAGTTTCCATACCTGCACCTTTGAGCACATCATTTTTGTTCCAGAATTTAGGTACAAAGTCATTTTGCTGAATGCTGAATAGGCAATGGTGATTTTGAGAAAAAGCAATTGAGAGATCAAGGTACACAGTAAGTGTGGGTTTTTTTTCCATGAAAATACTTTCTGTCAAAATGCCTAAAAATATAGAAATTATAAATTATGGAAAAGTTTCTAACTGGTTCTTTCCTGATATTAAAGAAGTACGTATGGGTGAAGATGCATAAAAATGCAGCTTCACAGAAGATGATAGTTGCTGCATTCCTTCACACGGTTTCCTGCTCCACATGTCGTCACCAGTCCTTCACATGTTTCATGTTCCACATTGCCACTGCACGTGAAAAAGCTACCATCTGTGGAGCTTCAGTAAAGTCCCAGAAATAACCATAAATATCTGAGAAGATTATTAAGATACTTCTTTCTTTGTCAGGAACACATCAGATTGGGACCGGATTCTCATAATAAATGGGCACCAGAGGAGACACATCATGACAAACTGGATGAACTAGCAGATGTGAGAACCAAATGCTTCCTACTAAGGTAAATTTTAAGAGATTCTGCAAAATAGAAACAATATCAGGTGTTTTTTTAATAAACTTTTGCTTCAGAATAATCGTTCCTTCTCATAAAGAGGCATTTGTGACTGCATTAAAAAGTTTATTTCATTCTGTCTAAACACAGTAACTATTTTCAAATTCCCTCAAATCTAGTGTGTGAAGCTAGTCAACAGCAAAGTATGAAACTGGTGTCAGAAAAGGTTCTTGGGAGTTATTTCTAATTTTTCAGATTCTAAAGTTCTGAAATGATCTGAATAGCTCAGGTATAAAGTACATTCCAGTGCCTTCCAGCTTAAACGTGGAAATCAAGGTTGAAGATGTATACATCTTCAATGTTTAGAGTATAAAAGAGAAAAAAAGGAGGAAGAAAAGACGGAAGGAAAGGAGGGAGGGAGGGAGGAAGGGAGGGAGAAAGGAAGGAAGGAAGGAGAGAGAGAGAGAGAGAGAGAGAGACAGAGAGAGAGAGACAGAGAGAGAGAGAGAGAGAGACAGAGAGAGAGAGAGAGGAAGGAAGGAAGGAAAAATATTTCCCAGATAGTTCACTTGAAGCAGTGAGAGAAAATGTTTCCTTTTCTAGAGAGCCTTCAATTTCTGGAAACCGGCATTCTAAATGTTCCGATGGCCAAGAAACATTTCTAAAGCCTTAAATCCATACTCTAGCTCACTGCAGTCTCCACTGATTCTTCTATGTAGACACAAAGTCCCAGCTAATATTTAAATATCTGTCTTCTGTGAAGACAGGGAGGCAAAAGTTGCTTCCTTCTTTTTCTTTTGTTAAATTGATTTTATTGCGCTATACATTTTTCTCTGCTCTCCTCCCTTCCTCTCCCCTCCTTTTCTACGCTCTCTCATGCTCCCAATTTACTCAAGAGATCTTGTCTTTTTCTACTTCTCATGTAGATTAGATCCATGTATGTCTCTCTTAGGGTCCTCATTATTGTGTAGGTCCTTTGGGATTGTGATTTGTAGGCTGGTTTTCTTTGCTTTATGTCTAAAAACCACTTATAAGTGAGTACATATGATATTTGTCTCTCTGGGTCTGGATTACCTCACTCAATATGATGTTTTCCAGATTCATCCATTTGCCTGCAAATTTCAAAATGTCATTATTTTTTTCTGCTGTGTAGTACTCCATTGTGTAAAGGTACCATATTTTCCTTATCCATTCCTCAATCAAGGGGCATTTCGGTTGCATCTAGGTTCTGGCTATGACAAACAATGCTGCTATGAACATAGTTGAGCACATGCCCTTTTGGTAAGATTGAGCATCCTTTGGAAATATACCCAAAAGTGGTATTGCTGAGTCTTGATGTAGGTTGTTTCCTAATTTTCTGAGAAATCTCCATAATGATATCCAAAGGAGCTGTACCAGCTTGCATTCCCAACAGCAATGCAGGAGTGTTCTCTTTACCCCACAACCTCTCCAGCATAAGTTGTCATCAGCGTTTTTGACTTTGCCATTCTTACAGGTGTAAGATGATATCTCA